>NC_133683.1:13085018-14479677 GCF_048934315.1 Petromyzon marinus
GCGTTGGCTGGGTCATTTAGCCCGCATGCCCAGCCACCGCATGCCGAAACAGCTTTTGTTCGGCCGGATCGAGGGGGCTAAACGGGCGCGGCACGGGTTAGAGAAGAGATGGAGTGATGTGGTACAGGAGGACGTGGAGCTGAGTGGACTTGCCGATGACTGGTACTAGCGGTGTCAAGATCGGCCTCTGTGGAGGAGGCTCGTGAAGGACGCTATTGGGCAGTTGAAGGCAGTCGCCCTCCAACAACAACGGAGGGCGGAGGAGCGACGCTCACAACAACGAGCGGAGCGCCGGGTGGCTAAAGCACAGCAGGTTGGCACAGTAGGGGGCACAGGTGGTGCACCAGCCAGTCATCTCAGTCAGTCGACCCGTGGCACCTGGGTCTGCCCCGTGACCTCCTGCCCGCGGGCGTTCGACACTTTACGTGGCCTCAAGGTGCACATGGCCTGGCACAAGCGTCATGGTGACGTCACCGCCACTTAGTGGCGGTTGTTGTTGTTGTGTGAGTGAGAGAGCGCGCACACAATCATGTTCAGTAAGCGCTTGGCTTTGGAATTCCCTCCAATTGGTCCCACTCCACCAAGTTCTTAAACCCTTGCTCAATTCATGAAACGCTTTAACTCTTAACTAATATACCTTTAAAAAAACCGTAATGCTTTGCTCAGGACTGACCTTATTTTCAATATACTTTAAATGACAGTTGTTCCTAGCAGGGGAATGGGCGGATGTGGGATTAAAGTTATTTTCTCTTTTATTATTCATCTAATTTTTGTTATACCCCCCACCCTCCGTCCCCCCCTCCCCCTTCCCTACTCCCAATCCCGCCTTGGTCTTAAAAGGAACCAGAAACGCTTAAAAATAGCCCCGTTTGGGGTGAGAAAGAAATACCCAGAGATCGCAGTTTGGGCATTCAAGAAAGATTTATATCAACATAAAGCTTCTGCTTGTTGCTGGCCACTCGCCGTTTTTTTGTCGTTTTGGGGACGAGCGCTCGCCAGTCGTAGACACCATCGGACCTTCATTGCTTTCATTGCGCTATCCCTGCGTCGAACATTCCGCGAGATTACAGAGTGCCGCTGTGAATGTCGCATTGATTTCTTTAAGAGGTTTTATCCAGTGTAAGGGACAGAGATATGCCAGAGGTGTATGTAAAATGTTGGGATTTGTGCTGCCCTCGCAGATAAATGGTATTGGCTCATGAGGTTAATCCCCTATGAAGAATTTCAGTCTACACTGTGAAAACTATATTCTTTCCCGATTCGATTTTGATAGACTTAACAATGTACAGAGTAGATATAAAAAAGAAAAACCTCTCTCGTGGCAAGGGAATTTTATAAACGTTATACGCGCACGTGTGTATGTATGTATGTATGGAGGTTATTAAGCCATTCATAAACCTCTATGGAGACCTCGGTGGATGCCAGCGATGCGGCAATTGGCGGTGTGGACTTCAATGAACGACGGAGGAGTGCGTGAGCGCTAAAGCCACTCGCGCCACCAGCACAGCATCACATTCTGCATCATTATTATTATAAACGTGCCTGCATAATGCTGACACACGTCTCGGATTGTGTCGACGGTTTGCGTTACGTGTTCAGTGAAGAGCGCGAGCGCTGTACACGGCAACGCCATTGTTTCTACCCGATGGAATCCCATCGCAGATCTCCCTTGAGACGGAATGACGTGATGAGATTTGACACGATAATGAATAAACTAAAGGGGACCGATCCACGCACCGACCTCGCTTGCTGTCCTTCCCCCGCACCTCCGATTTTAGCACGGTTGGCTACGTACGGTGCGAAAGAAGTTCAACATATATACAGCCACCTACCGACGAGCCCTCCCACCTGCCCACTGACATACCGATCTTACCTCACTATAACTTACCTGCCCTACATACATACATTCATACCTACCTACCCATCTATCCATCTACCTCCATGTATATCTATTTACCAACCTACCTCTGCACTTATCTACCATGGACCTACCGACCTTTAACCCAACGATCCATATACCTACCTCCCCTTTAACCTGTCTATCTATTGACCAATCCTTTTGCGTACCTACCCACTCACCTTTGTATCTGTATTTATTAAATCACAAAGTGGAATATTAAGGCACTATATCTTCATCATTCTGCTGAAAATTACATGTGCAAGACATTTAAAAACCCCGATTGCATTTTGAAATATGCCTACCAACGTGTATACATTTCCTCGTTCTATTGATCAAATAAAAAAATACCGAGACACAATACGGGCAAGCCTCTGTGATCATGAAAGTATTGCAAGCGGGAGTGGGACGTGGGTGGGTGGGGGCAGAGCCAAATGAAAGTATATGCAGAGTGGCAGATGCGTCGTTTTGCTGGAGGTTTTAGGTCCATTATCTTGATGTTCTTGAGAGATCAGTGCACCCGGCCTTGAAATGTTAAACCAGCGATGTTCAGTTTTTCATCACGGCACTTGGCGGGAGAGTGAGACATTGATGATTGAAAGCAGATACCTTGAGCTCAGAGACATATTCTTCTGCCAAAAAATAAAAAAAACACGGCGAGTCCCGGGCTCAGAAGTGATTGTACCCCGAGACGTTCCATTGCAATATGTATTCATACTGGAGGAATCCGATGAGCTATAAAGCTCTTTTTTCACAGATGTCCAGCACGGGGCAGGTGGAACTAATACAACATATGATACAGAAACGTGATATGAGTGCATAGTACAGGAAAGGTAAGCACATCACTAATTGAATATACAAATGAAACTACACTTTTTTTTATTTCCCAGCACCGCGGCTCCTCCTCCTCCTCGTTATCCTGGTCGCGACCTCCATCTCGTTACACAGCGATGCCTGAAGTCGTCTGCAACTACAACCTACAATTAACGTAATCACGTTCGCATTTGTTTCTTTTGTTTGGGATTCATTCTCCTGTTGGCAACGGTGGCATGAGAACAGTTATTTATTGTACAAAGTTCACTTCCCTCGAAGAAGTTTCGCTCGAAACGTCGGAAGTCGTGCCAAAAACACCACGATCCGAAAAGCCGCACGTCGGAGAGAGCTCGTCAGCACGACCCCGCAGACGCCTACGTGGCAGGAGGAACAAACTCGGTAACTTCTTTAATATCACCAAACCCCGTGCCAGGGAATTGAAATGACACGCGTCTTCATCTGTTGGGCGAATTTCAATTCCAAGGTCAAGAGGTCTCGAGGCAGTGGTGGACACCCCACATTCTCCCCACTGGGGACCGGCCTAGCCATAGCTCAACCACTAGCTGTTTTCCCCACAACGTGTGGTATTGTTTAAATGTAATTCACCCTGGCACGCGGACTGGCAAAATTCAGCCACCTGACCGGAATGTGAACTCTTAATCCTCCAACTGCGAGCAGGGGGGTGCTCTGACATCAACACCACACTGCCGGAGATATAAGCAACGATGAATATTCACGTAACACTTGAAAATGCTTAGTGACTGTGACCCGATCACTCTGCATGCGCCCCGCTCTGATCAGATCTGTGACGCTAATCGCAATTCAGCCTGGTTGGTACGTACTTGAATGGAGCACTGGATGGAGTTGTATAACCGGGACATGAGGTGGCCAGAAGATTGTAATACAGCAGTGCATTATTGAATCTACCTGTACTGAGCCTTGAGTGTTATCCACTTGTATGCGTGGTGGGCTTTCATTGGGTTTTCCAGGTTTTTTTTTTTCCCCACGTGAAACAAAAGAGTCATCAATTGGTCAAGCATCCCAATGTAGCAGGATCCTCCGAAAACAAAATTAGAGTGTTGAGACTCAGTGACGCATTCGTGGGTAAATATAGAACATCGGTATTAATATTATGGTGTAGTTAGTTCGTTTTTTTTCATAGATTTCATAGTTGAGGGAATTGAATGAAAATGTAAAATCCCCTTTAAAAAATGATTTAGATGTATATATTGTCAACACTTTCCAGTAAATATATGATGAAGTGAGAATAAAAATAATGCGTCAAGAAAATGCATTTGTTGGTGGTCACAAGTCCACATGGCAACATGACACGGAGTCACTGCAAACCACCAAGACTACACAACATCGATCAGCCTTCCAAGCACATCTTACGGAGGAATATTGATATAAATTGCTAAATCAAAAGAATTGGTACGAAAAAGCAGAACAACTAAATTTCTAACTGACAACTCAAGTAATAACCGGTAATTGTTCAGATAATAAGAGAGAGGTAAGATGACACAACAGAACAGCAGCGTCGCTGTATATTTGTCATCCTTCACCGCACCTCCGATTAGCACGGTTGGCTACGTCATACTCACGGACTAAGAACAAAGTCATTGGCTCTACGAGCCCCGGTCGTTTTCCACATGAGCACCGCTCACGTAATCGCATAACATCTGTTTGGCCGTGGCCCTGCATGGCTCCTTATCCACGTGATCGGTCCAACTTTGTCTGCCACAGTGGGACAGCGACTCGCTCCATCTGCTCACGCACTCGCGTGCTCCCCCAGTACCCAAAGCAGCACAAAAATAAACCTGTTGCAGGATCACATTAAGTCCATGATAGAGGTTTCTGGGGTTAGATCGCGTAAATATATAGATGTGTCGTTAAAACCCGCCACCACCCGACACAGCCAGCTAGAAAGGGTTGTCACGTAAACAGAACGTGGCCAATTCGTCACTAGTACAGCACTAGTGTATAGTGTATAGTAGTGTTATTGTGTAGTGTATAGTGTAGTGTATAGTGTAGTGTATAGTGTAGTGTATAGTAGTGTATAGTGTAGTATACTAGTACAGCACTAGTGTATAGTAGTGTATAGTGTAGTGTATAGTAGTGTATAGTGTAGTGTATAGTAGTGTATAGTGAAGTGTATAGTAGTGTATAGTGTAGTGTATAGTGTAGTATACTAGTACAGCACTAGTGTATAGTGTATAGTAGTGTTATTGTGTAGTGTAAAGTAGTGTATAGTGTAGTGTATAGTGTAGTGTATAGTAGTGTATAGTAGTGTATAGTGTAGTATACTAGTACAGCACTAGTGTATAGTGTATAGTAGTGTATAGTGTAGTGTATAGTAGTGTATAGTGTAGTGTATAGTAGTGTATAGTGTAATGTATAGTGTAGTATACTAGTACAGCACTAGTGTATAGTGTATAGTAGTGTTATTGTGTAGTGTATAGTAGTGTATAGTGTAGTGTATAGTGTAGTGTATAGTAGTGTATAGTGTAGTGTATAGTAGTGTATAGTGTAGTATACTAGTACAGCACTAGTGTATAGTGTATAGTAGTGTATAGTGTAGTGTATAGTAGTGTATAGTGTAGTGTATAGTAGTGTATAGTGTAGTGTATAGTGTAGTGTATCGTAGTGTATAGTGTAGTAGTGTATAGTAGTGTATAGTGTAGTGTATAGTAGTGTAGTAGTGTATAGTAGTGTATAGTGTAGTGTATAGTAGTGTATAGTGTAGTGTATAGTAGTGTATAGTGTAGTGTATAGTAGTGTATAGTGTAGTGTATAGTGTAGTGTATAGTGTAGTGTATAGTGTAGTGTATAGTGTAGTAGTGTATAGTGTAGTGTATAGTAGTGTAGTAGTGTATAGTAGTGTATAGTGTAGTGTATAGTAGTGTAGTAGTGTATAGTAGTGTATAGTGTAGTGTATAGTAGTGTATAGTGTAGTAGTGTATAGTAGTGTATAGTGTAGTATACTAGTACAGCACTAACCGGTGTGTTTGGAGAGCCAAGCCACAAACATTTACAATCTGAGCACGACGTTTCGCCAGTGATTACAACCAGCTTCATCAGGCGACGCCTACTACTCCAGCCAGCAACCCAGGAAATATTCAGTGATTTAAACATAGACAAACCAGCCCTGTCTGCTACAGGAAATGATCTCGAACCCCGAAATTCGATGGACGGAGTTATGATGCTGCAGCCAATGGTAGCGGTGAGCGCGCCGAACTTGCAATGCAAAGGTCGCCGGTTCAAGCTGATCTCCCGACGCGGCAATTTAAAACAACAATGGGGCAAGTTTGTTGAATCCCCCTCCCTCCCCTCCACACATCCACCGCTTCCGCGTCTGTCCAGCCAGCAGTATTCATGGGTTCACCACACTGATTGAGCGGTGGGTCGCGTGCGATGGGGTAAAGCGTTTGGGGTACTCCCCACTTCTTTTCAAGACGCCTGGCAGGCGTTGGAGGAGTGGGAAAACAAACAAACAAAAACAAACAAACAAACAACTAACAACAGAAACAACAAAACAAACAACACAACAAAAGACAAAACCCAAGACGACCTTCCACAGTGGCTCACTCTCTCGCGTCCTTCATCGGGAGGAGCCCTTCTGTCAGCTGGCCGCAGCAAAACCAATACTGCTCGTACTCAAAAGAGCACGTGTGCATGATTTAATGACTGAATGAATGAACGATATGCGCATGTACGTGCGTACGTACGTATGTCAGCGTGAATTTACATATGAATGCGCTGGTGTTCATCGCATGTCACACACGTGTGCTCGTGTGTGTGCAGCCCTTTTGTTAATCCACCTGATCAGTGTGGATCGGTGAATGAGCCTTGCATCATAACGGGAGCATAGAAGTGCAATGCAATGTTAGATTTTTGGCTGCACTTCCATCCGCTTCCCACCGCAGAGTTCCAGGGCAGCCTCTAACAAGCGGCCGTGCATAACGGGTCACCCGTCCCAAGCACTCTCCAGGCTCCAAATCCTGCTTAGCTTCCCGGATCGGTCACGGCTCAAGCGATCTGCTCACTGGCTAAACGCACGTACACCATTATTATTATCATTATCATGCACGTTCGTACGCTTTCATGTATGCGTGTGTATGTGTGTAGGCATGTACACACTGCCTATTCACGTACAAAAGCTGTGTACAGACATCCACCAATGTGTACATACAGACCGCGTACTGACAGCGGTGTGTGTATATTTAGAAGGACGCACCACGTTTGTACGTACACAGACACGTGGATGCATGTGTGGGTTGCATTAGGGGTGGTTGGTGGGGGGGGGAGATGGGGTAGGGGGCGGAGAGTGAGAGGAGGGAAGGGGACGAGGGAGTAATCGGAGTGCCCCCGTGCGCTGTTTAACTCAACAATGTGGGTTCAACTCTTGGCCCGCGTACATCATTGGCAAGTGGTGCCTAAACCTGCCCTGGCTTTCTCCAAGGTCGAATCCGCCGCAAAATGAGTGCCCACACGAGTATCGGCACCGAATGGTGTCACCATGCTGCACTCTCGTTTCCTTGGTTGTCCGTCCGACGCACCTCCGATTAGCACCGCTGGCTGCGTACGGCGCGAAAGAAGTTCAACGTGTGTGCACCTCGAACTCCTTTGGAACTCTGATGCCACGTCACCGCCGTCACCGCCGACGGTCTGATGAGTGTTTTGTTTCACGTGGTCGTCCTTGTGAGCAGAGCTTCTTAGCTCGGTGGGAGGCCCTTACCGGCTGAAATAATAAAACCGGAGTCTCAGACTCGCCGTGGCACGGGTCGCCAGGAGATGACAGTGCTGAGTGTCACTTCCATTGTTTTCTCGGGGTTCGCTGGGGCGTTCCTGCCCACATCACTTGAGTCAGTTTATTTCAAGCGAGGCCATTTGGCGACCCACATGAAATATCCAAACACCCATTCAAGATATTGGCCAAACGTTCCAATGAGTTGCGCATTGTATGATTCAAAGGGGAAAAAATGTTTTTGTCTATGGATATGATATTATACCATGTAGTTTAGATTGGAAGGTGTAATATTAAATTGTATAGTAGTCCAGTATATAGCATAGTTATTAACGCAATACAGGACAGAGCAGCGCACCTATCCTATTCCTTTTTTATTTCCGTTTTTCTGTGTACCCGCCGCCACGCTCCCCCGATCCGGTTGTGCTGATGCTGGTTAACACGCTAATTCAAATGTTAATTCCGCCCACACAGCTGAAAAAAGACGCGGTCCAGGCTTGGCAATGTTCACTCGATCGCTGTCCTCTGGACAGTCCTGTTTATTCACCTGAAGAAGGCTACTTGTTTTGTGGCCGAAACGTCGTAAGAATCTTATATTTTTTTTATTATGTTTGATTTTTATTTTTTTATTTCCATTCTACGTGACTTTACCGAAAGGACCAAGAAGATGAATTCCAGTGAAATCTTAAATTAAAACGTCATTGAGACTCAGTGAGGCATTGAAGGGTAAATCATCAACATTATTATAATTAAAAGGCGGATGGTGCCTATGCGCACCTGTAATAATATGACACTGTGGAAGCAAGCGTGGGTGGATCACACAAACATGTTGTGAAACTCCCTTCCCGTGGCCATCGAGGTACCATCCCCTGGCTCGCCTGGAAAATGGAGCACAGCAAAGTACGGACGAGTATCGCCAGCCCGTTCTGTATGGGATACAGTGTTGCTCCCTCGCACGCGTGGGTTTTCTCCGGGGGCTCTGGCATCCGCCGCACATGTACACTGGCTGAAAATATATTGACATAAAGAGGACTTGCAGAGTTTGGCCAGTCATTGGCGCCGGATCTCCGCCCGGCTGCCTCCCCACTCGTCCGTGAGATCATCGGCGATTGTGAGATGCAGCGCGCACGAAGAGCCACGACGCCGGATACAATAATTAAATCATTGTATAACGCGCACGCATGTTGAACTTCTTTCGCAACGCACGTAGACAACCGTGCTAATCGGAGATGCGGGAAATCATGGCCTTTGCTCGCGTTCACTCATACGTTTGGGGGGGAGCGGGGCAGGGGGGGGTAGGGTTCCTGTAACAACATCGAGCACATAGTCTGTGCGGCTCACGCGGAATGCACTCGGTGACTCCGCACAAGCCAAGGAGAGGTGCAACGAGAGTGGGCACGTAGCGGCGTCACGACCGCGCGCGCCCGCGTACGGGGGCATCGGTCTTCACTTGCGGATACCCGGGCGGGCGGGCGTGCGGGCGGTGGTGGTGGTGGTGATGGGTGGGTGGGTGGAGGGGGGATCTCACGGGACAGATCGGAGCATCGAGGGCTCGCTTCTTTGCCGGGCGTCCAAGCAGACACGGAGCACGTACGCAGGCCACGCGCGAGTCCGCGTATCAATGATAAGGGTTACGCGATGTGCAAGGAAGTGGACTTATGGCGCGTAACCATCTGTTCAAATCATTCACGCCGAATCCTACCCAAGCATAACATTTGTCCTGGGCACGCGCCCCGAGCATTGGAAAACTCCCAAGCGCGACGCGCCGCAAGGCTCTGGTGCCGGACACGAGCCCACAGCACAAACGCAACGGGGTAGGGGGCGGTGGGGCGAAGGTGGGGGGGGGGAGGGGGCTCACATGCCCATGAGCACACAGACACCGCCCTCCCCCCTCCCCCCCAACTCTGGACTACAGCCCCGAAAGCTACAGCGGCAGCAGCAGCAGCAGCAGCATTATCTCCTTGCCCACACTGCGGTGTATGTGTGTGTGTGTACGTGTGCGTGCGTGTGAACGTGTGTGTATGTGTGTGTGTACGTGTGCGTGAACGTGTGTGTGTGTGTGTACGTGTGTGTGCGTGTGAACGTGTGTGTATGTGTGTGTGTGTACGTGTGCGTGCGTGTGAACGTGTGTGAACGTGTGTGTATATGTGTGTGTGTATATGTGTGCGTATATATGTGTGTAAGTGAGTGGGGAGCGGTCGTGTCGCGGTTAGCGCACTGCGCTACGAACCCAACGACCCGGGTTTGATTCCCGCACACATCAGTGACGATTATCTGAACCGGTCCTGGGCCTCCCCTGGGTCGACTCAGCCTTAAATGAGTTTATGGTGCGGTGTATTAAACATCGGCATAGGGGAGACAAAGGCGGCCGGGCGTGGTGTATTGGCCACACCACCCCCTCGTGTACCGTCTCGGACTTCATAGGTGCTGGCGAGCAGCACTTGCACCCCCAACACTCTTAAGGCTATATAGGGGAACCTTTGTCTTTGTGTGTGTGTAGTCTGGGGAGCGGTGGTGCAGCGGTTAGCGCGCTGCGCTGAGAAACCTGGCCACCCGAGATCGATTCCCGCTCACGACCAGTGACGATTATTTTAACCGGTCCTGGGTCTCCCCTAGGTTGACTGGTGGGGTGTGATATTGGCAACCCACCTCCACGTGTACGGTGCCGGCCTTCATAGCTGCTCGCTAACAGCCTGTAGAGTCTCCAGCTCACTGTGCTTGGTCGAATTTCACTGTGAAGCTGCCCAGTTGATTGATGACCCAGCACTCACACATTCACTTCAGGCACTTGCTCATTGGTAATCAGTAACCTTCCAATGACTCCTCTATTGCTAGTATCATGGTTACTGTCCCCGTGAACTTCACTCGTTGATACTTACACCCATGTTGAGGACTCGGGATAACATCTCATCCACACAGCATTCAACCACCAACAACAACAATGCAGGTTACAGCTACACACTCACCCACTAACTCACTCGTCTAATAACTCACTCACCCACTAACTCACTCACCCGCTAACTCACTCACCCGCTAACTCACTCGTCTAATAACACACTCACCCGCTAACTCACTCACCCGCTAACTCACTCACCCGCTAACTCACTCACTCACCCACTAACTCACTCACCCACTAACTCACTCACCCACTAACTCACTCACCCGCTAACTCACTCACCCACTAACTGACTTGTCTAATAACTCACTCACCAACTAACTCACTCACCCGCTAACTCACTCACCCACTAACTGACTCGTCTAATAACACACTCACTCACTAACTCACTCACCCACTAACTCACTCACCCGCTAACTCACTCACCCACTAACTGACTCGTCTAATAACACACTCACCCACTAACTCACTCACTCACTCACTAACTCACTCACCCACTAACTCACTCACCCGCTAACTCACTCACCCACTAACTCACCCACCCGCTAACTCACTCACCCACTAACTCACTCACCCGCTAACTCACTCACCTACTAACTAACTCACCCGCTAACTCACTCACCCACTAACTGACTCGTCTAATAACACACTCACCCACTAACTCACTCACCCGCTAACTCACTCACCCGCTAACTCACTCACCCACTAACTCACTCACCCACTAACTCACCTGCTAACTCACTCACCCACTAACTCACTCACCCACTCACTCACTCACCCACTAACTCACTCACCTACTAACTCACTTGTCTGATAACACATTCACCCACTAACTCACTCAACCCCTAACTTACTCACCTGCCAACTCACTCACCCACTAACTCACTCACCCGCTAACTCACTCACCCACTAACTCACTCAGCCACTAACTCACTCGTCTAATAACACACTCACCCACTAACTCACTCACCCACTAACTCACTCACCCACTAACTCACTCGTCTATTAACTCACCCGCTAACTCACTCACCCGCTAACTCACTCACCCGCTAACTCACTCACCCACTAACTCACTCGTCTAATAACACACTCACCCACTAACTCACTCACCCACTAACTCACTCACCCACTAACTCACTCACCCACTAAATCACACACCTATTAACACACTCACTCCCTAACTCACCCGCTAACTCACTCACCCACTAATCACTTGCCCACTAACACACTCACCCAATAACTCACCCGCTAACTCACTCACCCACTAATCACTCACCCACTAACACACTCACCCACTAACTCACTCACCCACGAACTCACTGACTCACCGCACTGCAGGTCAAAACGCTTCTCCCTTCTGTTTCTCCCCTCACACTGCTTCGCTTTGGAATTCCATGTATGTCGAACTTCTTTCGCACCATACGTCGCCAACCATGCCACTCGGAGGCGTGGGGATAGGGACAGCAAACCCAACACAAAAAAGCGGTCTGAGAGAAATGGGTTTTTCAATTTCGATGTAAAAGTGTACAGCTCGAAGTGGCTTCCCAATATCCTCCCCATCGTCTCTTTTGCCTTTCTCAACACAACAAACGTATCGCACTCCTATCTGTCACAATCCTTATCGATTACAATTGTGATCGATTACAATTTTTAAAAAGCCGCTTGGCATTTTTTCGGAGCCCTGTCGGCATAGTTTTTTTTTCCGGCAACACTGAAGCGGAGGGGAAAATAACCACATCCAAAAATGCAAAAATATACAGGGGGGGCCGATCTTTGCCTTTGTTGAGTACGCAGTGCCGGATTATCCCCGGTGCAAAAGTACTACACATGTAGGAGCTACTACACATGTAGCTACTACACATGCAGTAGCTACTACACATGTAGGAGCTACTACACATGTAGGAGCTACTACACATGTAGGAGCTACTACACATGTAGTAGCTACTACACATGTAGGAGCTACTACACATGTGGTGTAGCTACTACACATGTAGTAGCTACTATACATGTAGTAGCTACGGGCCCCGGACTTTCAAGGGCCCTGCGCTGAATGCTTTCAAGCTATTAATTCCGGTTCAGTGATTCTGCACTTGCTCTATTACTATAGTACTATACCGCCTTAAACTTTTATGAACGACAGAGTGAGAATAGGTTTTCCCCCTTTTTTCTGGCAACAAAACAACCGTGTTAAGATGTTAAAACACCAAACTGAAACCTTTTACAAGGAATCATGTCTGCATTAACCACAATACTTGTGGTCAGAATGCAAACAAAAAAAACATACTCTGACAGTATGATGCTTTGTTTATGAAACTGATTGGTCCACACCAGAGGCAGCTTTATTTTGAGCCTAGTCTCCAAACGGTGCTAGACCAGAGGACGCCAAAAGGCGTGCTTTTGGCATTACACCTCCTCCTATCAGGCGTGCTTTTGGCGTCCTCTGGGGAAAACCTATTCTCATATTTTTGGGACTGGCAAAGGAGGTCTCATGATGAACGACTGGGTGTTTAAGGTTAGCGATTTGTCGTATTATCTGGCGATATAGCAAATGAAAAAATACAATTACTTTACTATCCAAGTAAAAAAAAATGTTACGTGTTTTAATATTTAAGTGATATTTTGTTTAGGGACCATTTGTAACAACACGTGGCTACAGGCCCCGCACTAGCTTCCCCCGGCACCGACAAGTACATGGAACTTCTTTCGCACCCTTACCATCGCCAACCGCGCTCATCGGAGGTGCGGTTGTTGCTGACTCTGAGCCGGGGTGGGCCACTGTGGGGCAATTCGCGTGACCCAGCGGGAACCACAGCTGAAGCGATTTCAGGCGGCGGTCAAGGTGACGGCGATGAACGCGTCAAGCGGAGAATTTAATTCGTCGTCACGGTCAGGCCGCTGTGCCGTTTAATTGCGCAGAGCAGAAGCAAGGGGTGACCCCCCCCCCTACCCCCACCCACCCCCTACCCGCGACCCTCCCACAGGTTTGCGGCATTGGCGAGTTCACAACCGGGCCAGGTTTGTGCCATTGCCACGATAGCCGCTGTCGCCCAAACGTTGCGCCGTCTCGGCCACCGTGACCTTTTGCCGGCTGCAGGATGACCAGGGGTCACCTCCGTCGAGCCGTTTCGATCGCTCGCGGCCACGCGACGCGACGACCCGTCGCGGTCTCGCCCCTGCGAATGTCCACGTGGTGTGGCCCTCGTCGTTCGCGGCCGAATAGCTTTGGAGAAACGAGTGAATGCCTCGGTGGGCTTTACCTGGTAAGGTAAAAACACTCATTGTGGTTTTTTTTTCGGTAAAGTCACGTATGTAGAAATACAAGAAAATTACGTTGTTTTAATAAAAAATTACATTGTTTTAATGTAATTTTATTGTATTTCTACATACTTGACTTTACCGAAAAAAACCAATGAGTAATTTTATGCAGTCACGAAAGCTTTAATTACCATATCAAGGTAAAAACAATTGTTTAGTTTCGTTTGTACAGTTTTTTCAAGGTGATTTGTTTACCTTTCTCTATACTTTGCACTCATATCGTGTTTTTGTGTAGTTTGTTGTTGTAACGTTCTGACCTGCCCTGACTGGACATCTGTAAAACAAAGAGCTTCATAGCTCATCGGATTCCTCCAGTATAAATAAATATGCTGATTCTGATCATCGCCCCATTCCCAAGGTGCACGTGTACCATCATCATAACTGCCACGATCGAAATCATTATCATCATCACGATCATCATCACTACCGTTATCAGCTTTCTGAGGTCGGTAAAATGGGCACCCCCTTTTGAGAATGTGCCACCTGGGTGATAGCAAATGCTTCTTCGAGGATATGCACAACTTACACGTGTATTTAGATTGCCGTGGGGAAAATTATGTTTTTCCTGCAGCGTGATAGACAGGACAATGACAGAGATGATCGAGATCGCGATGGTGATAAGTCATATTATCATGAGAATGTCGATAAATAAATAACAAGAACGTGTAGTCCTTTTGTCGATCCATTTACGGATGAAGGCCCCCACGCACCTTCTCGGTCGCGGGCGTTGCTTGACCATACTTCACCACGCTGGTCAGCGCCGGCTGGTGACCGCGGGAAAAACCAAGGAGCGATTCGGATATCGGCTCGCCGACTGCTGACCATATTAGCCACGGCCAAGAGTCGAACTGGGGTCACCGGGTTCAGGGAGCGCGACTCAAGTCTTACGGCACTGCTACAGCAGACGGGAACGGTGCTCACACACGCACACGCGTGCCATTAAGTAATTTGCGAAGTCCATCGCCCATTTAAATGGAAACGCGACACACCACTAGACCCGACCCCGGGATTATCTCCCGTCCCAGGGCAGCATCCCGTTACTGCCCCTGTTTGCCGACAAATCATTGAACCCAATTTATTCAGGAGATTGTGCAGTAATGTGAAACGAAAGCAGAAAGCCCCAGTCATTCATTTAAGCACCAAGAGAGAAGGTGGGTGGGTGGTGGAGGTGGGGGGGGGGTTTGCGTCAAGGTTTTTTTTTTCCATGTCAGTATCTAAACCCCTCCATTTTTTCCCTTCCCCTCCCCCCCCCCTTTAAAAAAAAAAGGGATTGTAAAGGGCTGTGAATGAGCCAAGATAATGGATAGAGGATACAATGTCACAAAAGCCGCTGTCTCAGCCACCTTGCAAGGTGATGACTACGCGCGTTCGCGAGCCGATTCTGGGCCACGGCCTCTTGCCCCTTCCGTCGTTTTCCTTCATCCTCGCGGGCCGAGTCAGACTCCTGCGGGCGGGCTCCCCTTACCGATCTGTCCATATTAGAGTGCCTTCTGTCAGCCCCCCCCCCCCCCCCCCCCCAAGCGCAAGCGCCGTGTGCCCCGCTCGCAATCCACGGCGGCCCTGACGCTGACGGCGCTGTCAGCGGTGGCGCTGCGGCGGGGCCGCTCCGATCGCTCCGCGATAAGAGGGCGGCCCGCACCCCCAACCAACCACCAGCTCCACACTACCCCCCCCCACTACCCCCCCCCCACTCCACTACCCCCCCCCCACTACCCCCCCCCCCACTCCACTACCCCCCCCCCTCCACCCAAAAACGAACCCGAGTGAGATTCTCGCCCCTGATTGAGGGTTTTATTGTTGTTATTGTTATTATCTTTATAGGGCGGCTGGGTTGCCTTGTGTATCCAAGCACTCTGGATTCCCCCCCACCCCCACCTTACCCCCCCCCCCTTACGTCCCCCCCCCCCCCCCCACTCCCATTTGCCCAGAGTTCACCGGTTCAAACCCAACATCATCCTCCAGATAATGATGTGCTTGCCGGAGCGGCGTTATCATTCGAGGACGTCATCTCGTAATTCGCGAGTGTGGTTTTCACGAGAAGGTCCTTATTCCTCAATATCTCTCTCTTATTCTTCTTCTCTCTCTCTGTCTTCTTGTCACATGGGCAGATTTTTTTTTAATGCACAAACATTATTCGCAATTATTAAAGTAGCATTTTACAGGGACACCGGGTTGATGAGCACACGATCTACGTTTGTCATATGCACGGCTCAATTTCTCAATTAATATTTATTTTTCCCCCTTCCGATCGGTGGTATCGCGTGACTAAGTAGCCGCGGCCACGTCGAGTGGTAATACTGGATGTGGTGCACCGGGCGAGGGGAAAAATGTTTTCCGGGTCACTGACCCATACGGACCCAGTTTGAACGAACCGTGGCCAGTTGGAATCGGGCAAAAGACACCAGGCTCTCACGTCACAACGCTGCCGAGCAATCGAGTTTCATGAAGCCACCTGTGTCCTGTCGCGATCCGTCCGGATGGCACTGCACTACCGCTGTAAATGTAAGACCGATTGCATTTCAGGCCGCTGCAGGAATAAACGCCAATTAGTATATACTCAGAATCCATCGCCACTTTTGTGATTAATTCAACGTAACGAATTGCTATCTTCAAGTGCCCTTACACCTTGGTATTGAACCTCCGAGCACTGTATACCACGTGCAGCCCTCCCACTTCTCAATAAACTTCCATGGGAAAAAAAAAATAATTCCACGGAGAATTTTTCACGGAAGAGATGGCCACTCACCCTCCACGTGAGAGACGCTGTTCCCCACAATACCAGCTCGTTGGTGCTTGTGCTGGAAAAGCAAAGATACGAGCAATTATGACGGTTCGGTGTGTTTATCCTACAACGTCCACAGCACCCCCCCCCCCCTTACTTTACTTGTTTTATTGGCCTGTTATCAATGGGACAGCCTTTGCTGAAGCATCGGAGTGGATTTTAACAAGGGGGGGGGGGGGAAAGTACATCGTGGATTAAGTCCGTTAAGCTCATTAGGGCCGCGAAAGCGAGATAGCATTCTGTAACATCACACTCGCAGCATCGCGGTTCCTTCTGTGATGGCAGAGGCTGCTCAAACTTTGCTTTCAAAAATGCTCTTTTATCGAATAACGCGCTAACGCCGAGTTGTTATCAGAAGCCGTTGATCACACTCGGTGGCTTAATGCGTGTCCTTTCTTAAGAACAATGTAATTGAATTTAACGGCTATTCTCTTCTACTGGAAACATGATGGCGGTGTAATATACGGTAATTTGTTTTGTCTACGTTTAATTAATTACGCGGTGTGGTTATGTATGTTATGTATGTTGAACTTAATTCGCACCGGACAGTGGCCAACCGTGCTAATCGGAGGTGCAGGGGAAGGTAAAGTCACGTAGATAAAAAAATAAAAGATAACAAAATTAAATAAAATAAAAAAATTAAACTTAAAAATAAAAATAAGAAATTGAAAATAATAAAAGCAAAAAACCCACGACGTTTCGATCGCAACACAAGGGGTCTTCATCAGGCGGAGAGAAAAGAGGGGGCAAGCCTCTAAATGATTTGAAGCTTTCGTGACTGCAGGAATCCATGCTCTTTGGTACTTTCGGTAAAGTTACGTATGTAGAAATAAAATAAAACAAATGACGACGTTTCGATCGCAACAAAAGCAATCTTTATCAGGTGGAACAACCACAGCAAGAAAAATGATGACGTAGGCGAGAGAGCTGCATTTTTGGAATCCGGAGGTCGTGGGTGCAATGCCATCTCCAGGCGCGGCAGTTGCAACAACGCGGTCCATTTCTTAAATGGGTGAATTCATGATTACAAGTGTACTGGCATCAGTGGTGACCTGTTCCTGACATCTCGGAGAAAATAATCGATTCTGAAAACGGTTACCGGTTTGGCCGTTCGCCAGGTCCATTAGTTCTCCCCGTAGCGGCAGCTGGAGCAATGGGGACACGTGTCTTACATTCCCACGCTCAATGTCTGCGCAGCAGTGTAAACGGGTACTAGACTAAACTATTTTTTATATTGCCGGGTAAGACCCACTGAGCTCTACAGCTCTTTTTCAGAATCAACGTGGCCACAAATGATAGCTCAACGAAGTGACTTATCATCACGTGGACATTTATATCCAACCAAATACTCTAAACGAGTGTTTCTAAATGTGGAGGGGAAAAACCGGAGGACCCGGAGAAAAATACACGCGACCACGGGGAGAGAGGCACGCAAACTCCAAATATATAGGCGTCAGGGTCGAACCCACGACCTCCTGCATACCAGGCGAGCTTGTTAACATTTCGCATGTTTCTAAATGTGGAGGGAAAAACCGGAGGACCCGGAGAAAAATACACGCGATCACGGGGAGAGAGACGCGCAAACTCCAAATATACAGCAGGCGTCGTCAAGTTCGTGATCGAACCCACGACCTCCTGCATACCAGGCGAGCTCGTTAACATCTCGTCACTGTGGTGCAAGCACTGTGAGCGAGCACATTACACACAGCCTATGATCGGCAGGGTGCGTGTGATGGTGTAAAGTGTGGGTACTCCCACGTCTACCAAGACGTCCGGCCAGTTTCGAAGGCGTGAACGAAATGCCCTACAGAGAGGCGGCTCTTTGTCGCTCCCTCTAGTGCAGGTCCCTTCCGCCAGCGGTGGCGTGAGCACGCAACGGGCAGGGCTGCGCCTTTGCCAAGCCTGACCCTACGTCTGCGTGATACAGCCGACGCTCATTTCTCTGGCATTTCCGAGAACCTTTCGCCCACTCTTATTTACACTTGTTACTTCATTACGCGGCTATACACACCGTGTCAGTTGCATCATTATTGTGACATGCGACTCTCTCCACCGGCCTCCTTATCGGAAACCTGACCTCTCATCCAGCAAAATTAGTCTCATCGTACAATCAATACTTCCTGCCGCTCGCGCTCATCGCAGTCATCGCCAAGTGGGTAATGCTTGAAAACATACTTCTCAGGAACGATTGTGTGCGCGCGTCTGTGTGTACGTAATGTATGTGGGGAGCGGTGGCGCAGCGGTCAGCGCGCGGCTCGACGTACGTATGCACGTTGAACGTCTTTCACACCGTACGTAGCCGGCCGTGCTCATCGGAGGTGTGGGGGAAGGATGAGAAACTAAACACAAAAATGCGGTTCGAAAGAAATTCGTTTTCAATGTACGAAGCCGGCGACCCGAGTTCGTGCCCTGCTCACGGAAAACATCGGTGACGAATATCTGATTCGGTCCCTGAGCCTTCCCGAGGACGACTCAGCCTTCAAATGGACACCTGGTACAGCGCGTGGGGAGACAAAGGCGGCCGGGCCTAGTGCTGGCACACCACCCTCCCGCGTGCCATGCTGGCGGTGGCAGGGTGCTCGCCAATAGCCCTGGCTCCGACAGCCCGTGAAGGGGCATTGGGTCACACACCGTGCAACCAACCCACAGACCCCCGAGTTAAATTCCCAGCCGCGGATAACATCGGGGATCTACTACGGTATAATAAAGCGCTACGCTGCTATCTAATTTTTGCTCTTCATTTCCAATGAGTACAATTAAAAAGGAGTGCCACGAAAAAGAACATTGAGGCTTAAAAACAGAATCATGAGTGAAGGCACAACCCTGCAACGCTTGCTCACGCCACCGCCAGCAAAAGGGGTCTCCACTAGAGGCAGCTCTAGACAGCCCCTCCAGACGGTGTTTGGTCTACGCTTCCACGCTGGCCACACGCATTTGAAGAGGTGGGAGTACCCACACTTGACCCCGCCACGCGAGACCTACAAATAGACTTGACCGTGGTGAACCCCTTTGACACAGCAGGGTGGACAGAGGTGGCACGGCGCGGGGACTTTGGCCCATTGTTTAAATTTGCCGCGCCTGGAGATCAAACCGAACCGGCGACCTCTGGATCGCAAGTCCGGTGCGCTCATTGTTATGCGGCGGCAGCATCATAACCCCCTCCAACTGACGGGGGCGTTGAGATCACTTCCAATTGTAGGCAAGGCTTACATTCATTTGTTTGGTGTCACCGAATAACATCCAGGGTTGCCGGCTGGTAGACCGCAGGAGGTGGCACGTGACTCGTAGGAACTGGGCAGCAACAGCCGCAGCGAGGGACATACTGGACGTGGTTGTGCCGGGCGTGGAAATACCTTCCAGGTCACTGAGGTGGACAGATCCTGGCCAGTCCGGTATGCTGACCACTCGTCACAGCACGGCAGGTCCCTTAATCATAATCACTCTTCATTTAAAAGCAAATAAAATAATTGAAAAGGGGATAATGGCTAAATAGTGACACTGCTGTTTGTTTTGTGTTTTTGTTTTAACCCCACGAATACATCACTTAGCAGAAAAAACGAATGTTGACTCTGCAGCTCCGGCCAGCCGTTATAACGTTGGCAAACGTGGAGTTTCACGAAAACAACGATCGATTGAAGTGCGCGTAAGAAAGCTCAAGCCAATCCACGAACCGCAACGCGATGTGCGTTATTCACTTCGTTTCGCGTCCATGAAATATTTACGGGCACCCAACCTAGGGTCCCGTCGTACTTTGCGCACCGTTGACGCGCGTGAACGGTGCACGCGCGTCGTCGTGTTTACCCGCGCAGAGATACGTGCCGCGTTCAAATTATGCGATGGGAAGGACCCGATGGAAGGGGCCCTTTTGATACTTGTGCCTCTCCGCAAATGCGTTACCTGCATGTAATTAGCCAAAAATAATGTGTAGCCTCACCGCAAGCATATTAATCAGTCCGCCGAAATATCAAGGTATTTCAAATGAAGCCCTACTATGGGATCCGTGTCTTTCATCTTTCGTCCCCCCCCCCCTACTTTTGAAGTCTCACATTCAAAGGGGGTGGGGTTGGTGACAAGTGAGGAAGGAAGGCAATTTCAAATAGCGTCCACGCTGAATGGCTCAGAAGCCTCGAATTTGCATCAAAAAGAAAAATCATCATCAAACTAACTTTGCCACACGCAAAAAAATTTAACCATTTACGCCGTGTCGGTGTTTTTTTTTTTTTCCCGAGCGGGTGTCCCGGCCTGTGGCTTACGTTTGACAATCGGTTGCGTGAAAAACAAAATACAAATAAACTGTTATTGTTTTTTTTACGGTTGTACTTTGCCCGCGAAAAATGTTGCTACGTAAAAAAATATATACAATATAACGTTAATAAAAGGCGATTCCGATGATGCGCAGCCGTCTGCATTCTTAGCTCCTGTCTACATTCGCACGCACCACTCCTGCTCAGAAACCCAAGTCAATAAACATCTTTGAACGTATTACAATTGTAATAATCATAAAATAAATATTAAGTATACCTATACCGTTTGCATCCTCCGTGTTTTTGCATTTTCAAGATTTACATCGCACTACGCCAGTATCTCAACGTGCGTCGATAACGTTAATAATAATAACAACAATCCATAACAAAGGTTTATTTGGGTTAGATCGCGTAAATATAAATGTGTCGTTGGGCCCGCCGCCACCCGGCACAGCCAATTAGTGAGGTCTGTCACGTAAACAAAACGTGCCAATTCGTCACTAGTACAGCACACGGGTCGTGTCGGGGCAGGAAACCCACTGCCACATTGACAATTCGAACACCGTGACGTTTCGCCGGCAATTACAAAAACAACAACAACAGCAACAACAACAACAACAAGGGCCGGCCTTATCGGGCGACAGCGAGAGGTTGGCGACACGCGCGGCTGAAACTGCGTCCCACTTTGTCGACGCTCGCTCGCGAGCACGGATGACGGACTCGGAGGAGGAGGAGGGGGCAGGGGGGGGTTAACGCGAAAACGCAGCAGTCGGGCACCGGCGATGCGCCCCCACGGGCCTTTGACCGCGGCAGCGGAGCGCAACACCGACGGCTCGTTTTCATCCCTGCATGCGGCTGCACGTTCACAAAGCGTCGCCACCCGCCCCCCACACCCACACCCACCCACCTCTGCATTGTCACGGGCTTGTGGTGACAGGTGCTCTGTTGGAAATCCATTAAGAGGTGCCTTTTGCACCACCACCACCACCACCACCCCTGTTCACCCCCTCGCGGCCCCCCCCCCCTCCTCAAAATGTTAAGTTTTAACCAATGTTCAATGTTATACACAAGGTCATTAGTTAGCATACCTCTGGCTTTTTTGTTTGTAAGTATGTTGTTGTTGTTGTTTGTTGTTATTGTTGGCTGCGGTGTGCGTGCTTTGTTCACATTACAGCGCCTGCTTTTGTGAGCGCAAAAAAAGAAAAACACTTTTCGGCGATGTTGATCCCGCAAGCGACCACTTTTGGCAGAAATGCCTGCAATGTATTTGTTGTTGTTTTTTCTCCTCTTCACAAAACATTGGTAAAACAATAATAATTCCCGACAACGTGAGCATTAAGTGCCAAAAGTAGCCAGTTTAAAGCACTCGCAAGATATATTTGCCCGTGAGCGGTGAGCAAATCACAACAACCGGTCCTGTCAAATGTTAAACGTGCGTTAAAAAACGTAGACAACAACCAGGGCCAAATATGTACGTAATTATATTTCAATAACCACCTTAGTGGAATGGGTGGGTGTGGCTGTTCAAATCTTGCCTTATTTTAATTCACCATTTATTGCACAATGCATAAATCGTAGCCATTCTCACAAAACCATTGTATATATTCCTCCCCACGCAATATCCGTACATGTTTTATTTTTTTTTACCATGCTTCACCACGCTGGTTGGGTCAGAGCGGGTTGGTGAATTGGTGAAGTGGGGCGTTAGCAGGATCGGTTCTGACATCGCTCGCCACTGATGTGAACCGTGTTCTGGAATCAAAACTCGGCTCGCGGGGTTCATGGCCCAGCGCGCTAATCATCGTCAAGAAGCATAAACCACCAACACGCGAACTCCGGTCGTCCTCTCAGCGGCTTCAAGGCTGGGCCATCGAACAAAGACGGTCACCGCATCGCGCGCTTTCAGATGCGCTTCTGCGGCCGTCCGGAACGCTCTTGCTTCCGATATTAGGAAGGCACTGGAGCTATGCACTTTAAAATCATTCAGATTGAAAACTCATTTCTTTAAAACTGCATTTTGTGCTTAGTTTGTAGTCCTTCCCCCGCACCTCCGATTAGCACAGTTAGCTACGTACAGTGCGAAAGAAGTTCAACATAGACACGTACGTTACACCGCTCTCACCCATTGATGGTGGATACGTCACTGCATCGGACGGACTAACACCGTTGTTTCGACCGCCGTGCCGGGAGGTCCACCCGGCAAAACCTTTGGTTTTGCAGGTCCAATGTGCTCAGCATTCCACCACAGAGCAGCAGCAGCATTCATGAAAGCTGAGTTTCCCGCACGCAAACAAATTGTGCTCAAATCAAGTTTCGCGATAAGTGTGTGCGTGTGGTGGGAGCGGCGGTGGTGCAGTTGGCTAGCGCGCTGACCTTTGAACCCGGCCATCCGAGTTCGAATCCCGCTCACGACCAATAACAGTGGCGAATTTCTGAACCGACAATGGGCGTCCCCTAGGTCGACTCAGCCTTAAATTAGTACCCGGTGCAGTGTCTGAAAACATCACCACTGGCGAGACAAAGGCGAAAGGCCGTGGAGGATAATATACATCACGATCACACCAAAACGTAGGTAGATTCTCAAACTAATCTCCACAAGAGGCCAGTCATTGACACCACGAGGCAAATCTGTTTTCTTTTTTTCAATTGAATGCGTTTGGCGCGGGTCCAATGACCCTGTGGATACAGGCTCTAATAGCGTTCAAAATATATATGAACAGGCCAAACAAAGGCATCGTCTCTGAATTATTCCACAAAGTGGTGTCTTCTCTGATGTACAAATACAGCTCATTGATATGTAGGTTTTTATTATTTGACTTTAAGAATCCTAGGGATAAAGGACCTTTGAAAGGCGATCGGTGTTTGTTCTTCATATTTACAAAAAATGCTCTCATCTCTGATCCACGTGTAACCATCACACAGTGGCTAAGAAATCCATGTAATGCGAGGCAAAGGCAGCCTCAACAATACATACAAAGCGTGCCACTTCTGTGCTTAAGACACCCCATTAACACGAAGTGAATACGATCAAATGAGCGATGATCTCCCTTTTCGTTACGAGAGTGGCGGTTTTTTTTTTGCGTAGCTATTGCAAATATTTCACGCGAAGAAGACAGCAAAATAAATGAATTTCTGTACGCAGCGGTACGTTTCGTGAAACCTTATTTGTTTGCTCCGTGTAAAATGACGATTGTGCAAGAGTGCGACCAAGCTGTCCGCTGTGGATGCGAGGCGAGAGTATCTGGCGTGGTGTTTCTTCGGGCCTCCTCAGCCGGGAATGGCTGAACACGACATGGAGATGCGGTGAGATAATGGCGTAGAGATATCTCTCTCTCTCCCGGAAAATATGAAGTCAAAGGTGCAGCCCTGCAATTTCGAGCTCGCGCCACCCGCTGGCGGGCGGCGGTCTGTGAAAAGGTTTCGAGGGTTGACATCAGTCTGCAGGTTCCGAAAAGATCCTGGAGAGGTTTGGCCCTGCTGCTGCACACTGGCCACACGTGCCTAGGAGGACGTGGGAGCTACGCACGAATGTCACCCCGCCGCACGCGATCACACACGACCAGCTGTGTACCCGCGTAATACGTCTGCGATGACAGGCGGTACAGGGGGATTTAAGAAACCCGCGACCTTGTTTCAACTGCCACGCCCGGGAGATCGAACCGGCGACCCATCACTCCACGGCAGTGTCCTCCCCCAAGGCCGTAGCCATAGAGTGAACATTGGGGGGGGGGGGGGGGAATCTTCCAGGGTGTCTGGGGGTCCCAACCCAGAAAAATATAGAAATTTGAAAACTCATTTCCTGCCTAAAATAAAAAAAATCACTAACACATTAGATGGACTTTTTTTCTGTTTACAATAATGTCTAATAGTGTATATTGTATTACATTGCTCTGTTTTTACTTTTTTACCATTTATTGTTTCATTGTATGTAATGGCAGAGATTAGGGATTAATAAAGTAAAACCATAACCACAATCATATGAACAGAAATCTAATCATTGATTTATATGAAGACAAGTCCAGATATTGTGGCTAAGGTTTAGCAAATTGTTGTCTTTATTTACATAGCATAGCAATTGTCTTTTTTTAGAGCAATATATTGGGGGGGGGCATTCTGAGCATATTTGAATATTGGGGGATGTCCCCCCCCCAATATAATATATTATAATTACGGCCTTGGTCCCCCCACCCTCTTCCCGCTCTCATGCTCTACTTTTAACGACGTGATCACTCTCGGAAAATGACGTTTTTTTACCACAACTCCGTTCTATTGGTGGTGTCACTTTTCGGGGAGCGGTAGCGCAGAGGTTAAAGCTACGCAGCGCTACACACTTGGGGAACCCGAGTTCGATTCCCGCTCATGGCCACTTGCACCAATGACGATTATCTGAACAGATAATGGGCCTCTCCTAGGTCGACTCAGTCTCAAATGAGTACTTGGTGCGGTGTGTAAACATCACCACTGGGGAGACAAAGGCGGCCGGGCGTGCTGTTGGCCACCCATCCCCTCGTGTACCATGCCGGTCTTCATAGGTGCTTGCTAACAGCACTTGCCCCAATAGTCTGGTCTCGACTACAGGTGGGATCTTTGTCTGTGTTTTGGTGTCAAAAATACCAGTGCAATATGCACGTGAATGAGCGGGGTTATCAAATAATCTAATCTTATTGGCAATATAAATACATCGGTACTACTAAAGTGTTGTTACCTTCGGTGGTACCGATTTATATATTGGCCCGTGGACTATTATGTTGTTTGCCAACTGCCAAAGTGAGTCAAAGTGTCTCCACACTCAAGGCCGCACGTGTCAGTGTTCAACATGATGTTGTAATGCTGCTACAGTGTGATGTTGCAATGCTACGGTGCGATGATGTTGCGACGTTACGGTGTGATGATGTTATGACACTACGTTGTGTGATGATGCTGTTGTGAAGTTACTATGTGATGATGATGATGATGTGACGTTCGGGTGTGATGTTGCAATGCTACGGTGTGACATTGCGACGTTACGGTGTGATGATGTTAGGACACTACGGTGTGACTATGAACTTGATGATGTTCTGATATTACGGTGTGACATTCATTGGTGGGGGGCGGGAGAGAGAGAGAGGGGGGGCACCAAGCTTCCCGGGAGAAGAGAGGCGGGGAGGTATGGGGGTTGTGGGGGGGGGGGGTTGACCGCCACGCTTCACCTGGTGTCACCTGCGTCGTTGTGCGCGGTCGCCGCCGCTCTCCGCGCCGTCGCATCACCGCGCTCACCACCTGCACTCACCACCTGCACTCACCACCTGCACTCACCACCTGCACGCACCACCTGCACGCACACCGCGCGCACGCGCCACCTGCACGCGCACCCGCGCGCACGCGCCACCTGCACGCGCACCCGCGCGCACGTGCCGCGCCGCGCGTGGCCGCGCGCGTCACCTCGCGCCCAGGGTGAAAAGGCGACAAGCGAGGCATCGGAGCCGCCCCGGAGCCTTTCTTCTGCGTGGGTTTTTTTCTCTCCTCCCCCCCCCCCCCCCCGTGTCTCACCCCTGTGGAAAGAGCTCGGCGGGGATAAAGCGTCAGGGTTAGAGGCTGGGAGGCGTGGGGTGGGGTCCTCCCTTTTCCTTGTGGTTTTTAGAATTGAATCGCCCCGTACATACAACAACACACACACAACGTGCGCACGGCGGTTTTATTTAGTCTTTTATGCGCGTTGTAGTCGGGCCTTCCTTTTTTTTTTGGTGTCGTTCTGCCTTTCTTTCGGGCCGCGAGTAGCGGTCGCGAGCGGGTGGTAATGTCACCGCCCGCTCGCGCGCGAGAGAACACGCGACAAATGTTTGTCTATCAAAACAACACGGGGGAGAGAGAGAGAGTGAAGCATTAGCAAAGCAAAGGCTCCTGGGTAATACGAGCCACCCCGCGGGCTATTGTACCGTGCGAACCGCACCCTCTGAGCAAATATCGAGAGAGTGGGGACGCCGTGGAAGATGGCAACTTGCGCACACACACAAAACAAAAAAATTACAAAAACAACGAGATCCATGGAACGTGCAGCTGAGCCGTAGATCAATGGGGGGGGGAGAGAGGCGGACCGGTGCGCTACACCGCGGCATTATGGGATTATTATTTTAACGTGAGGTCAAGTTTGGCGATGAGACAGCAGGAGCAGCCTCACACTTCTCCTCTTACCTGCCCCGGATCCCCTGCACCACTGGCGGAGCCAGTGGGGGTGGGGTGGCACGTGCCCCCCCCCCCCCCCCCCCCAATGATCCGATCGAAAACCCTAATTTCGATCGGATCATTGGGGTTCATTAATAATAAATCGGCATTTTGCCACCCCCACTGCCACTGTGTACCATATTATTATGCGCCAGGGACTATATTCTGAGTCCATAATTGGCAATAAGTAACGGCAAAGCAGTTATAAGTGACTCAGAATTGAGCGCAGTTGCGTATACAGGACACGACTTTCCCTGAAGGCATTCACCTTCAGCGAGCGCGACACCGATCACACAACGCGGTTCCAATTCGACCATCGATCGATGGCTGCGCCATCGCCGCACACTCGTCGAATAAAAAGCAAGGGACAAGTCCTTACTTACTAACAACTCCTCTATCATTTTCATTGCTGTAGGGGTTGGCCCCCCCATACCTGAAAATCCTGGCTCCGACATTGAGAGGGGCGATATCACCGCATCGCAATCGCTCTTCAATGTTAAAACTCAAATCTTTAGAGCGCCTTTTTTGCGTTTAGTTTGTTGTGTCCCCCCCCCCCGCCCCCGTACCTTCGATTAGCACGGTTGGCTACGTACGGTGCGAAAGAAGCCCAACATACACGCAAAAAGGAAATCCATGGGGGGGAAAAAATCCAAGCTAGAAGTTTACAACGCTGCCTTAAAATAATGCACTTCAGCAAGTGTGGATCAGTGTTCTAATAATAATTGACTGCCAATTGTCAACCCACGTTTTGATTATGGCCTCCCCCCGCTACGCTGTGGAGGGTGTTTGACCATACTTCACCACGCTGATCAATGCAGCTTGGTAAACGTGGAGTGACCTCGGACCGGCGAGTGCAGACACCACCCGCCACTGATGTTTGCGTCATGGCCGGCAATGGAACTCGGTTCGCCAGGCGCGTAGTGCGGTGCGCTAACCACTGCGCCTCTACTCCCCACCCCACGCCTTCTCCCCCCACCAGCCCCCCACCTCCTTTCTCTCCCCCCCCCGCCTCCCGCCCCCGATAATTTAGTAATTGCTGGTAATTCTCCAAATTCGTCCGCGACTCTAGCGCAACAATGACCACTCTTGCGTACAATCTCATGGGATCGCTTGCGCGTGCCCGTTCGCACGATCAGATGGAGCTTATTTTATAATGCGCTGTAAGGCGCATTACCGGGATAGCGGTGGGGGGGGGAGGCTTACGCTAGCTCTGAACTAATGAACTCCCGATCGGCCAAGGCGCAAGCCACTCTCACCACATCTTCCACGCGGTATACTCTGTCGGGGAGGACAGCGCGAGCGAATGGGCTACGGCGGCGGTCGCATTCGCATCGCGAACCGCTCATTGTTATTGTCAGCAGGGCTGTCTGCGCGAAACGACAACTCGGCCCCGCTGACAAACAAACAAAACAAACACAGACACACACCCCTATCGGGCCCTGGCGATCAGCGCGGAGAGGGACGTTTGGAGGCAGCCACCACTCCGTGTCGCACCCCTTAATGCACATTAGCGCGGAGTACGCAGCTGTGCTACGCAAGCCCGCGCTCGTCTTAGGAAGGACCGACGTTTCTGCTGCTGATACACTCGGGCTACGCCCATCTCCAAACCTTTGATCAACAGTTTGCCTTTAGAGGCTAACCCCTTGTTCTGATGACGACCGCTTGTGTTGCGATCGAAACGTCGTGATATTTTTTATTCAGTTTGTTTTTATTCTTCTTCCTTTTTTTCTATCCACGTGACTTTACCAAAGAACATGAATAGGAAGGCAAGCGTCAAGGTGGCCGGGGTGGCGAGTGGGTCGGAGCGCTGGGCCAGAATCGTCGGTGCGAGTTCGGGCCGTCACCCGACCGTGATTAAATGTTCGAGGTGTCTTCTGCTTATAATAGTGGTTTTTGGGTTAGGTCGTGTAAGTATAAATGTTGTTGCGTAACCCTCCGCCACCCGACACAGCCAATTAGTAAGGAATGTGTCACGTAAACAAAACGCCAATTAGTTTACTACTTCAGCCCACCGGTGTGTTGGAGAGTAAATCCACAACATTTACAATTTGAGTGCCGTGAAATTTCGTTGGTAATTACATCCAGCATTATCGGGCGATTTCCCAGAATTTACCAGAACGTCGTACGACTCAAATTGTAAACGTTGTGGATGTACTCTGTTTTATTATTATTATTTTTTACCTACGTGACTTTACCGAATAGAACCAAAGAGTATGGATCCTTGCAGTCACGAAAGCTTCAAATCTAGAACAACATTTATACTTACGCGATCTAACCCATAAAACCTTTATTATGAATAATATTGGTCGCGAAATCCTACGTGTTAAAGTGTCTTCTGTTTGCCGTTCTCCGACACGCAAGGCTGTTCCAGCATTCCCGATGGAGTCTTCGTCTCAGGAGATGCTGCCGATACAGCACAATGGGAATACGTTTCTGATACAAAAAAGACCAAAATATATATGTAACAACACAAATCCACTGGGGGGATATACAGCCGAGCTCCAGTAGCTGATGAACGGAAATGCTCCTGCTTTTTTGCCTATTTGGGGCATTTGAAGAATGTCAAAGTCAAAGGTCAAAGTGATTTCTTGCTCAAATTAACGTGGAGGTGGTTGCTCCTCTCCCGTTTACAGCCCCGCAGAGCCAGTGGTACTCGTTTTTACCCGCCCCGGCAAGATGATGGGCCGAGTCAACAACCCGGCAAGCAGGAACTGAACTCCTAACCTTAAGATTGCTGAGCCACCTGGCCGAGTGTCGCTTAAGATGCCGACCTCTTCTGTCGCGTAACAACTTGGAGCGGAGTAAACGCTCGAGAAAAACATTGTGATTCTCTGCAAGCAGAGTCATTGTACATTGTAACAATCGATGACCGACCGTGATTGCATGAACTGCATTAACTAGATTAACGGAAAGATTGATCACGAGCACCCTTATGGTTTCCTGTGTTTCACGCAAGCAGTGAGTGGCTCGACATGGGGCGATCCCGGGTAGAATCACCACGTGCCGGAACTTCCCCCGATAGACCGCACTACATCCACAGCGACGCTCTTCGCTAACAAAAACAAATTTCGTGCCGAAATCAAAGCGAGCGTTTGGAAGGCAAGTGGCAGTGAACGTGGCCTGAACGGATGTCATCTCGGGGACTGCGACTTTTTTTTTATTTTGACTTGTACAACGACTGCGTGCGTAGCTCTAATCGATCGTCTTAATATTGCCCGCGAAGGCCTACGAATTCAATTAACAGCAATTGGATAGACGGCAGTCGCGGTCTGCGGTGCGTGCAATGGTTCAAAGTGCACATGGCAAGCTCAGGATACAGCAGCCAAAGTCCCAAGATGATGCGGCTGTCGCTGAAGGAGCCTCGTGCTGAACTTGGCCATGAACTTTCATCGTCACCTTCTACCGTGACATTGAACACTGATAACACTGAACACTGATAACACTGAACACGGATAACACTGAACACTGCTTCACTCCGCCGTGAACCTGGCGACCGTGAGTTTTAATCCGAGCCACGGCTGATGTCAGCGGCGAGTGACTCATGAACGGGTCCTGGTCAATTTAACACGTCGTAGGCTTTGGCGACCAATATTTTTCATATTAAAGGGGCTTTTTTTGGAGTTATATAGCGTGAATATAAACGTGTAGTTAACCCACGATCACCCGACAGGGACAATTAGTAAGGGTTCTCACGTAAACAAAACGTGTCAATTCGTTACTACTTCAGCACACCGGTGTCATGGAGAGTAAACCCACAACATTTACAATTTGAGTACGACGTTTCGCTGGTAATTAAAACCAGCTTCATCAGGATCCTGGTTTCCTCTCCCCTTCGCCAACGCGCCCTCACCAGCGTGGTGAAGTGTGCAACAAACACCCTGATGGACTGGCATGGCACAGTGAAGGCTGTACGCTACATTCTCGCTAAACTAAGTGTGTACAACTGCCGACACCTGTCGATACCAATCCCTGCCTCCTGATAAATATAAAGGGTGCTTAAAAAAATGTTAACACTTCCGCGATTCCAGGCACGTGTTGAGAATGATGGCGAACAAGTGGAGGGATACTCTTTGACGTTTTGAAGCTATTAACACACGTTTGTTATCACGTTACAGTGTATTATCCGTTCTTTTTACATTAAAAACTATAGTTACATATAAATGTAAAAAGAAAAAGATTGAAGCACCCTGTATAATCACAATACAGTGTGTTTTTTTTAGTTATTTGGTGTGGCTGTTCTTTATTTGGTGTGGTTTTAATATAAGTCGTCTTGGGTTTCAAACCTCACCTGCACACCTTTTTTAACCTTCTTTTGTATGTGCACTGTTTACCTTTCACTTGTTTTTGTTCTGCGAATAAATAATACAATATCTGAATGCATCGAGGGAATTAACCCGTTATTCCGTTCGCCAGTACAGAAGCAAGTTGAACAAAAACATCATCCAAATGCAAGCTTGCAAAGGGGGCAACTCGAATCAGGAGACTCGCTCCAAACCGAATAATTATCTCAAATTCTTGTTTTTTGTTGTTGTTAAAACCACGCCAACAATGCTTTAAAAAAAAATCTGCCACTGCTTTCAATTCTTTTAAGAGGGAAAGTCAGATTAAATCAAGAATTAAACCGTAATCCTCCTAAAGCCCAGATCACGATGAAAACTAACATTAGCAACATTGTAAGTGACGATTACGCTGGATAAAAGCCTTTAGCTCCGTGATCAAGCCTCTAGCACTTTTGGCTCAAAGTGTGTTTAGAATTTACCACTTTTAATTTGGCACGCCTGTTGTCCACACCGGGCCGGGACATTTTTCAAGGAGGCTCTGCTAAGGTGCATTTCATGGTTTGCTTTTTTTGCGACACAAAGTGGGTTTGGGGAGGGGCGGGAGGTGGGGTCGAGCGGGGGTAACGTTACATGCACAGTAGAGTACAGCCATCAATGGTGATCTGCTCAAACCAACACGCTCACACAACAACAACAAAAACAACAACAGCGATGACGGGAGCTGTGATTCGCCTCTACGACGCCCGTGCGATGCCACCACGTTGCCGGTGGCCAGGCCACCTTGGTGCACTGAAGGTTCGCACGGCCGTACATCGTGAGACGGAGCGAGGCGTCATGGATTCACCTTTCAAGGGTGACTGGCCGAAGCGCCGCACGTGCTCTTCGCCGTTCGGTAACTTGGCCGTGTGTTTTTTTTTGTTTAATGGCCTGGCATCTCGCACGCACGAACTCCGATCATCCTCGCTGCAGTAGCAGCGGCGGCTTCTGGCTGGGCCATTAAACAAAGACGGTCTCACTGCATCGCGCGCTTTCAGATGCGCTTCTGCGGCCGTCTGGAACGCTCTTCCTTCCGATATCAGGAAGGCACTGGAGCTACGCACTTTTAAATCAAGATTGAAAACTCATTTCTTTAGAACTGCTTTTTTTGTGTTTAGTTTGTTCTCTTCCCCCCGCACCTCCAACTAGCACGGCTGACTACGTACTGTGTGAAAGAAGTTCAACATACAAAGACAAATACAAAGATCCCCTTTATAGCCTTACCATACTGTTGGGGGCAAGTGCTATTAGCGAGCACCTATGAAGGCCGGCATGGTACACGGGGGGTTTCGTGACCAGCACCACGCCCGACTGCCTTTGTCTCCCTAGTGGCGATGCCTACACACTAATTTGAGGCTGAGTCGACCGTCAACATACACACACACGCACACGGAGACGTAACAATTCTAACGCTTTGTGTTTTTCGCAGATAGCGGGACCTTTAAGTCGGCAAGTCTCAGAGCCCTGTGACACGCGATAGGCGCCTTGCAATCTCATCTCGACGCGTTCGGAATGGGAACCCTCATTGGAAGCTGTCACTGCGCAGCAAATGGGAATTCGACTCTCAGTTGCCGGAGGGGGGGGGGGGGGTGGTGATTGTTAGCGCTGTGAGCAATGCGCACGTGTGTAATCTGCGGGTCACTTGGCAGAATTTGGACCGTGACATGTGTATCGCATGCAACGCATTGCATGTTTGTTGAACGTCTTTAGCGCCGTACGTAGCCAGCCGTGCTCATGGGAGGTGCGGATACGCCGTGGCACGAACAGAGCGCCTCGTCGAGGGGGATCTTGGACGGTGGCGTCTCCCTCGCGGCGAATACGCCGGCAACAAGTGGCGCACGTTGCTACGGCTGGGCCCTGTGTATATAACAAAGACAAAGATCACCCGTATAGCCTGAACAGACTTATTCTTAGTTTTTTCGGTAAAGTCACGTTGAAGAGAAACAACAAAATAACAAAATATATATAAAACAATAAAACTGAACAGACTTGTTGGGGCAAGTGCTGTTGGCGAGCACCTATGAAGGCCGGCACAGCACACGAGAGGGGGGTGGGTGGCCAGCACCACGCCCGGCCGCCTTTGTCTCCCCAGTGGCGATTTTTACACATCGCACCAGGTGTATATACACACACACACATATAAAGTACGCATATATTCATACAGACAGACGCACACGTACTCAGGACAAAGACAAAGATCCCCCGTATAGCCTTTAACAGACTTGTTGGGGCAAGTGCCGTTCGCGAGCACCTATGGAGGCCGGCACGGCCAGCTGCAGGCCGGGTCGCCTTCATCTTCCCTGTGCTGATGTGTTACACACTGATGTGTTACACACTGGTGTGTCACACACCAGTGTATGACACACTGGTGTGTCACACACTGATGTGTTACACACTGCTGTGTTTCACACTGATGTGTTACACACTGATGTGTTACAGACTGCTGTGTCACACGCTGATGTGTTACACACTGGTGTGTCACACACTGCACCGGGCACTCATTTAAGGCTGAGTCGACCTACGTCGACGTCCAGGACCGGTTCAAATTTTCGCCACTGTTATTTGGTCGCGAGCGGCAATGGAACTCGGGTTGCTGGGTCCGTTGCGCAGCGCGCTAACCGCTGTGGCACCGCTCCCCCCCCCACACACAAACAGACAAAGATCCCCCATATAGCCTTAACATACTGTAGGGGCAAGTGCTGTTAGAGAGCAGCACCTATGAAGCCCGGAACGGTACACGAGGGGGTGGGTGGCCAGCACCACGCCCGACCGCCTTTGTCTCCCCAGTGGCGATGTTCACGCACCGCACCGGTTTCTCATTTGAGGCTGAGTCGACCTAGGGGAGGCCCAAGACCGGTTTAGATAATCGTCGCTGTGAGCGGGAATCCAACCCGGGTCGCCGTGTTCATAGCGCAGCGTGCTAACCGCTCACCACCGCTCCCCACTCACACACACATACATACACACATGCACACACTCACAGACATACACACTCACAGACATACACACTCACACACATACACACATACACACTCACACACACACACGCGCGCGCGCACACGCACGCACATGTTATTCCTGTTGAAAATGTGCCATGAAAGTGCTTTCGCCAAATGAATCCTCCTCATTACCCTTAAGTATTGTATTTAAAAGCCCTTGTGCACTGTCCCTTTATATCCCGTCTTGTGATGAACTCTTTTAAGTCATTACAAATAAATTAATTGTGGCGTGCGTGCAGAAATATATCTAAACAGTTTTCAGCTCAAGAAGAATTAAAATGACACGGGTTTTTGTAGCAGGGTGGAAAAAAATAACAAAAAAAAGGGAAATTTGCATTAAGTGCTTGTTCATGTGTGGACTCTTTTGCTAATGGGTAAAGGCAGTTGAATGTATTACAGCAATCCCACTCAATTACTCCTGGGTGCATTAATTGCGTCAAGAACTGACGCATTCCACTTGTCAAACAATACACCACGGCGGACACTAATGCACTCCCGGCACATCTTAACAGAGATTTTAATGAACTATTTTCATGCAAATATAAATATATTTACATATATCTCCACCCCCACCCCCCTCTCCTGCACAATCTGTCGAGTTGCTTTAAAACACACACACACACATACACAAATAAATAAATTAAAACATTTGGAAAATAAAAATTATAAAACTGATGACGCAAACAATAAACCTCCCACCACCCCCCTCCCCCTCCCCCCAATCACCTCCACCGCGCTATGAACGACAAAACGCAAATCGAAGAACTCCCGCAGCAACTCCCGTCCTGACCACCGCGGTTTCACGCAACGCTTCTCCGAGTGCGGCTATTGCGTAATGCACGACTTAGACGCGGATAGTGGCGCTTGTCAATGAAAGCAACTCTTGTTGTGGCAGAGCGTTATCATTTCTCAAAATTGTTTTCCCCCCCCGTCAGACGTTCGGGGGTCATAGTGGGCCTCTGCCCACCAATTTACATATTTGAAAATTTAAAAAAATAAATTGTTTTCCATTGTTAACCGATGATGGCCATGGGCCGATCGTCAAACTGCCAGCTGGGATGCGGCTGCCTTGAGTCCAACCCCTACCAGCTCCCCTTTTGACGAATCCGCTGCAGCTTGACGCGGAGGCGTGCCCAACGTCGTATCCGTCACGGGGGTTTGTATGTACGTATGTTGAACTTCTTTCGCACCGCACGTAGCCAAGCGTGCTCGTCGGAGGTGCGGGGGAAGGACGACGAACTGAACGCGAAAAGCAGCGCTCAAGAAATGAGTTTTGAAACTAGATGATTTATAAGTAGCTTCCTAATATCGGAAGGAAGAGCTTTCCAGACGGCCGCAGAAGCGCATACTGAAGGCGCGGTGCGGTGACAGTCTTTGTTCGATGGCCCAGCCAGAAGCCTGCTGCGAGGATGACCGTACTTTACCACGGAGGGCAAGTGTAGGATGGCCATGGCTGGGAATGAAAGTCAGGTGATCATGTTCAGAGCAGGTGTACACTCACCACACGTGTCAGGGCCGATTGGTGAACGTGGTGAAGATGGTGAAAGTTGGGGTCGGTGAGACTTGAGCCCGGTTCAAATGTCACAGGGCCTCATATCTCACCCGGAATGCTCTAGGCTGACTTGGAGTAGGGATTATCGGCATAAGGCACTACCACAAAGAGTAACCTATTGATGATAGGGGTTTCCCCTTTCTGGCAATAAAACAGGTGTTATGATGTTAAAACACCAAACTGAAACATTTACAAGGAATCGTGTCTGCATTTACCACATATACTTGTGGTGAACATGCAAACAAAAAAAAAACATGCTCTGACAGTATATGCATTGTCTTTGAAACTGATTGGTCCACACCAGAGACAGCTTTCTTTTAGAGCCTAGTCTCAAACAGTGTTATGCGGTTAATGCAGACATGATTTCTTGCAAAGGTTTCAGTTTGGTGTTTTAACATCTTAACACACCTGCTTTATTGCCAGAAAAAGGAACACCCTATTATCATAATTTAATACTGGCAAAGGAGATCTCATGAGTAACCCATTCATAATTACCCTGGTTTATTGCACCCTATGCTACATTCATATAATTACGTGAACAGGTCTATTTAAATAATCGTAAATAAACCATGAAAAATATTAAATATGGTTACGTGGATGTGTCGTGCCAAAATAATATTGGGAAACGAGCCATCCGGACTGTCAGGTGCTAACCGTCACTCCCCACTGATGTTAGCCACGGCCGGAATCAAACTCAGGTCTCCAGGTTCACAGTGCGGTGGACAGATAGCACTGGCTCTTCGCCAATGGGCTCTTACCTGCCTGTAAATAAACGCATGTTAGAAGTCTGAAATTATTTCCGCTCAAACGAGCATTGAAACCAGTGCTCATCTCCAGCTTACAAATTTGAGCCAGTGACGACGATTCCACGTTCCTATGACGGGGTCTGCCCATAGGGCAACCACTGTTAGGTATTGAGAATGTTCTAATCAGTCTGCACAGCTGTATCATGTATGCATGTATGTGTGTTGGACTTCCTTCGCACCGTACGTAGCCAACCGTGCTAATATTACCTCGCCAAATGTCGCGAGCTGAGCGAGGGTTGAGCCTGGTTAATGTTTAGGTGGGTGACTACGATGGATAAAAAAAAGAGTCGTGACAGAGAAGCAGAGACGGATGACAATGTGGAATGACGCACAATGACCAATACCAGGAGAGGTCCAACACCGGTTCGGATATTCGTCACCGGTGTTGGCCGTGAGCGGGAATCGAACTCGGGTGGCCGGGTTCGGAGCGCAGCATAGCGCTGAACCGTCGCACGACCGCTCCCCACACAAGTCTCTCACAAGCACACGCAGAGACGCGGGGACACGACGAAGTGCATCGACAAGCAACGCCCGTCAACACAAAAAAAAACAAAGCAAACCAAAAAAAGAGGGCAAATTAATTAATGACTCCTCCGCAGCGCCGCACAGTTTTGGCTCATGAATATTGCATGCGGCTGAGAGGGGCGCCTACCGCAGTAATCAGGCAAAAAGTGGAATGACGGACCCTGCCAACTGAATTGTGGCCCAGAGAATTATTGTTGTTGTTGTTGAGGAGGAGAGCCAATTAATGCATCACGTTATTTGGTGGCTGCGTATCCACCCATGGAGACTGAAAGCAGCTGTGAATGCAGATGCAAGGGATCTGGATTCTGCTTTTGTTGACTCGTTTTGTTGAGGAGGGTTGCAGAGGGCGGGGGGTGGGGGGGGTTGCAGGCGGGCAGTGGCGGATTTGGAAACAGCTCTGCAATACAATGCTCGCGTACGACCCCATTGAATCAACACCGATAATTGTTTGACACCGTGGGTCCCGGCTACCTGGAGGGGGACACTTCCAACTGGCAGATATTTGTTGTTTTGTTTTGGTTGTGGTCCACACCGATTCGCCATCGGGACTCTTCGAGGTCACGCTCAAATTTAGTTTTTGTTCAGCAGTGGGAAAGGGTAAAGGCGCAGCCCCGCAAATCGCCGTCTCGTGCCACCGCTGGCGGAAGTGGCCTCATCTCGACGGAGTCCTTGAAAGCCTTCCCCGTCCAGTGGCTACGTTTGGCCTCTACTCTTGCGCGATCGACCAAGGCGTCTCAGAAAAAAAAGGTGTGAATACCCACACTTTACCCCGCCGTGCATGTACCTACCGTATGTATGTTGAACTTCTTTCGCACCGTACTCAGCCAACCGTGCTAATCGGAGGTGCGGGGAGGGGTTGGCGAGGGGGGGGGGGTGACAACAAACACCACACGCGACACTGCCGATTGTAGGCAAACTGTGGCGCGAGTCATTAATAACGCTGCCGAGTGGACAGAGTCAGTTGGGGTGGGGTGGTTGAAATTTTAATAAACTGCCGTGTCGGGCTATCGCATCGAACCGGTAAGACCTCGGGATTGCAAGCCGCGATGTGTGAAGCATTACAGCCCAGGCAGCAGCTGAACGCCACCATTGTTTGCGCGTTCAGTGCTCACGGTGTTGATGGCTTCATTGCACTTTAAAAAAAAAATGAAAAACAGCATCATTGTTGTATTTCTTTTTTTGCGCACGTTTGCATATGTGGATTACACTAATTATTAAAATGAGAGCAAAAATATCCGTATTTATTATAAGCTCACGCGTTTTTTCGTTTTTAAACCGCAAATGAGCATTGGCAAGTTTCGCGCGGATGAAAGCACTCAGAGGCATTGGCTCAATAAACTCAACTAAACTATTTAAAAACTGGCCACAAATGATAGCTTAACGAAGTGGCTCATTATCACGTGGAAATTTATGGAAATTTATAGCAGCCGAACACTCTTAACGCGTGACGTTGATTCTAAATGTGGAGGGATAAAACTGGAGGACCCGGAGAAAGATCCATGCGACCACGATGAACGTCGTTTGAATTGTCACGTGTGCTGACAAAACTGGCTGTCATTCACAATCATGCCTCTCAAACGTACAGCGAGCAACGTCGTGGCACGGAGATGTTAACTACATCTCCTGGTATACAGGAGTTCGTGGGTTCGATCCCACCCTGACGCCTGTACATTTGGAGCTTGCGTGTCTATCTCTCCGTGGTCACGTGGGCTTTTGTCCGGGTCCTCCGGATTTCCCCTCCACATTTAGGGTCAACGTCACGCGTTTAGAGTATTTGGCCGCTATACATTTCCACGCGGCGACAAGCCGCTTCGTTGGGCTATCATTTACGGCCAGGTCGCTTCCTGAAGAGAGCTCTACAGTATAGCCAAGTGGGCCTTACCTGGTAAAATATAAAATAAACATTGAGAGTGTCATTTGACCACGCTTCACCACACTGGTCAATGCGGGGATGATGAGGAGAGGAGCGGCCCAGGACCAGTTCAGAACTCGGGTTCGTCGCGTTCGCAGTGCGGGTCCCTTACCGCTGCGCCACCACGAGCCCCCCACCACATCCCCTTCATGGGTAACCAACAAAATAAAAAGACACAAAAAACAACCAAACAAACCACCAAATTACAAAAGGCACTGTCCTAGAGAGCAAAGCCATTAAACAGGGCGCAGCCATTCGGAGCGTAAGACAGGAGGGGGGGGGGGGGCGGGAGGGTTCTTGGGTGAGCGGGTTTTAATACGGAATTATTGCTCGGTGCCCCAGGAAAAAGGGTCTCATCTTCTCTCATTACTGCACGTTTAAAGCTGAGATGTCAGCGCTGCACCCATCTGTCGACCGGGAACGCAACTCCCAAATGCCGCCGAGCACGCAGCGCAACAGAGGGGGGGGGGAGAGAAAGAGTCTGGGGGGGAGGGGAAGAGTCGGGGGGTGGGAGGGGAAGAGTCGGGGGGGTGGGGTAACGCAGGCGATGGCCACGATATAATTTGTTACGCCTGCTGTTGTCAGCCAGGAGTTCACGTTTGCATCGATGAGGATGGAGGCGGCCCGCGTGCGTGTGTGGTGCTCGCTAGCAGCACTTGCCCCTACCGTCCGTTAAGGCTACACGGGGGATCTTTGTCTTAGTCTTGTCTCTGTGTCGTGGAGCGGTAGCCGCAAACCCGGCGACGCGAGTTCAATTCCCACCTCACGGCCAACACCGGCGACGGTTATCTGAACCGGTCCTGGGCCTTCCCTAGGTAGACTCGGCCTCAAATGAGTACCTGGTGCGGTGTGTAAACGTCACCACTGGGAGACAAAGGCGGCCGGGCGTGGCGCTGGCCACTCACCCCCTCGTGTGCCATGCCAGCATTCATAGGTGCTCGCTAACAGCGCTTGACCCAACAGTATGTGAAGGCTGTACGGGTGATCTTGGTATTTGTATCTACAGTCCCACATGAGTGGACATTTAAGGGTGCCACGGTGGTGAGATGTTAACAGCCTCACCTGGTACACAGGGGGTCGTGGGTTCGATTCCGACCCTGACGCCTGTTGTATATTTTTTGCGTGTCTCTCTCTCCCCGTGCTTGCGTGGATTTTCTGCGGGCCCTCGGGTTTGTTTCCACACGATAAGCCACTTCTCGCTGAGCCATCATATGTGGCGAAGTCGCTTCTGAAAATGAGCGATATAGCTGAGTGGGCGTTACCTGCTAAAATTAAAATAATGTATTCTTGGTTCTTTCGGTAAAGTCACGTAGAAGGGAAGCAATAAAATAATAATTGTTTCCCTTCTACGTGACTTTACCAGAAGAACCAAGAATATGAATCCCTGCAGTCACGAAAGCTTTAAATCAAAACAAAATAATGAAGTTTTTTTTACATTCATATCAAGTTTTGTTTAATCCACTGCTAGATGAGGGCCACCCTGCCACCCGTAATAAGTCATGGAGGGGATCTTTGACCATATCTCACCACACTGGTAAGTTGCGGGTTGGGAGCATACCCCGGAGGGGGGGGGGGGGGCGGGGGCATGCCTGTGTAGTGAGCGCCTTCCGAGCCACTTCGAGGAGAAGGCTTCTTATTTATTAAGAGCACACTGGGCGATACATTACGTAACGCAGCTACACGCAGGCGATCCTAACACGTAGCCCCATCTCCGGCTTCGCTACGCAAGCTGTTCGACCAGTGCGGCGACGTGACGGAGACAGAGTCATCAGAAGATCAGCCACGTGGTCGGAGACGAAGAGATGACGACTAGCAGCGACGCAGCCAGGGCCCAGGACCTGCAACAGGGGCACCGAAACTCTGCAACCTCTGGTTCGGTGCCCCTTATATCTGCCCCGGAGCGGCTAAGCTCCACCTCTGGCCACGCCCCCTTTCCAGAACCTTCGAGCTGGTTCCCGGATCTTCTCGACGGACTCCGCCTTTCGCTTTTACCCCAGACACGCCCCCCTCATAATAAGGCATTGTGTAATTCAGCCAGGACCGTAATTACCACTCCCGGGCGACAGGTGTCACCCTGTCATTACACCTGTAGTCCAGCGCTGTGGAGGTTAGCGATGGTTCGTGGATCACCGCAACATTTGTTGTGAAACTCTCTTCCCGTGTGCGTCGAGGAGTAGCCATACCCTGGCTCTCGAAGAGAACGCGGTAAAGCAAATGTGGACCCCAACCTGTTTAATCCATTTGGGATATATTGTTGCCCCCTCGCACTCGTGGGGTTTCTCCGTTGCTCCGGCTACCCCTCACATGTAAACACTCACGCCATTGGTCAATAACATCTTCATATATACGGAAGGACCGCAGAGCTATGGAATTGTTGCTTCTACCTTAAAAAAAAATATAGGACCGCAGAGCTTGGGGATGTTTTGCTGCCATGTTTATATATATAGAGGGGACTGCAAAGCTTGGGCAATATGTTGCTGTCACCTTAATGTAGAGAGGACCGCAGAGCGTGGGAAACTGTTGCTTTCACTTCACTGCGTGGCTGCTGCCATTCCCGCTCGTCTGCGGTTCCTCCTCACGCCTCTGAGTCGTTCTCTCTCTGCGACATCGAGCGACAACTGTGCCGCGGTGCGAAGGAAAGTTCTAATTGTTATGATTATTATTATTATCACGGAGCATTAAAGTGCCGTTGCTCTCCATGAGCTGCCACGTGGTCATCAGTATTGATATTACAATCACAAAAATGCCGTATATATTTATATGAATATGCGTTTAGTGGTCATTCACTCTATGTGCGGTTCATGGAAACGTGATTGCGAACGTGTGCTCTTTAAGCGCATGGGGCAAATGAGGGGTACGGTGAAGGCGTACCGCCGGTACATACAGACGGGGGTACGGACGATGCAGACGCAATGGGAAACACGAACACGCAAGAAGTGATTGCATTCTACAATTCAACCTTGACCCCTGAATCGCTAAAATTTGTTGAATCGTGGGCGGGGGGCAATAATAGCATTCACGTATACTTATATTTGAGACAGCCGCACTGATTATTCATAATGAACGAACCATACAATTGCTACACGTTGTCTTTAAGCTCGCTCTCTACCCGGGCAGATTCAATTACACATTTCTTGTTTTTCTGTCCCTCCCCTCGCCTACCCCCCCCCCCTCCCCCACCACAGGGTTGCGGAGTTTCTGCCACCAACTCCGGACCAGCGATGAGTTGAACCTCGTGCCCGTGTGGCTCTCCTTTGGCACAGACGTGTTCTACCATTCCTATTGGACCATTCCTATTGCACCCTTCCTATTGGACCATTCCTATTGCACCATTCCTATTGCACCATTCCTATTCGGCAATTCCTATTGGCCCATTCCTATATTGCAGCATTCCTTTTGGACCATTCCTATTACACCATTCCTATTGCATAATTCCTATTGCACAATTCCTATTGCACCATTCCTATTGGATCATTCCTATTGCACCATTCCTATTGGGCCATTCCTATTGCACCATTCCTATTGCACCATTCCTATTGCACCATTCCTATTGGACCATTCCTATTGCACCATCCCTATTGCACCATTCCTATTTGACCATTCCCATTGCACCATTCCTGTCGCACCATTCCTATTGCACCATTCCTATTGGACAATTTCTATTGCACCATTCCTATTGCACCATTCCTATTGGACCATTCCTATTGCACCATTCCTGTCGCACCATTCCTACACCATTCCTATTGCACCATTCCTATTGCACCATTCCTATTGGACAATTCCTATTGCACCATTCCTGTCGCACCATTCCTATTGGACCATTCCTATTGCACCATTCCTATTGAACCATTCCTATTGGACCATTCCTATTGCACCATTCCTATTGCACCATTCCTATTGCACCATTCCTATTACACCATTCCTATTACACCATCCTATTGGACCATTCCTATTACACAATCCTATCGGACCATTCCTATTACACCATTCTTATTGCACCATTCATATTGGACAATTCCGATTACCCCATTCTCATTGCTCATTCTTTTTGCACCTTTCCAATTGCACCGTTCCTATTGCACCACGGGGAGAGCAGTGGTGCTTTCGTCCGCCGGCGCACTGCATCGCTGTGAAACCAACAACAACCAGAGTTCAGTTACCATGCACGGCCAACATAATTGGTGAGTGCTGCCTGCACTGGTCCTTGGGCCCCCACGCATCATCACAGTGGCGGAGTATTGGTCAAGCAACCCCTACTACGACGCTGTGTGGGCAGGAGGGCTTCATCCAGCAGTGGACTGAAACAGGGCTGTCCATACAGAATTGGGCGTCGTGGCGCTGTAGTTGGTGTGCCAACGGCTGCTGCCTCTGCTGCTGCTGCTATCAGGAGTGGATGAGATCTGCGCCGGTCCAGAGACCCCCCCCCCCCCTCCTCCTCCCACCACATCATCAACCAACACTGATCAGGGTGGTGAAGTATGGTGAAACGACTCCCATGACCGACACGGCATGGGGAGGCTGTCGTCCGTAAATGATCATGATTGTTACAATGGATAGATATCATTCACATATTTTTACATTTTACAAGCAAAATGTAAAAAAAAAAAATCTGGTGGTGGCTGCTTTGGTTAGCAATGGGGATGCCGCCAGATGTTTATAAACAAGGCGCACCTGACGCAACAGAGCCATCATCAAGCTGTCAATGACACTCTAAATGTTTCCAGTCTTGTGACGCCCTTCCTTGCCGGTGTTGTTTACGCTAATTTCCCCATAATTGCATCCCTAACTATCTACCGACCTAACTATATACCGTTCTAACTACTTAACTACCTAACTACCTACCACCGACCGACGGACCGACCCACAAATCGCAATTTTAAATTACATTCGCGTTTAACCACAATGATACACAACAACACAGCTCTTGCAGCTGTTCGGTGAGTAGGGGTGAGTTGGGTGAGTGGAGTGATTTGGGGTGAGTGGGTCGAGTGGGGTGAGTTGGGGTGAGTTGAGGTGAGTTGGGGTGAGTGAGGCGAGTGGGGCGAGTGGGGTGAGTGGTGCGAGTTGGGTGAGTGGGGTGAGTTGGGGTGAGTTGGGGTGAGTGGGATGAGTGGGGTGAGGGGGGTGAGTTGGGGTGAGTTGGGTGAGTGGAGTGAGTTGGGGTGTGTGGGTCGAGTGGGGTGAGTTGAGGTGAGTTGGGGTGAGTTTGGGTGAGTTGGGTGAGTGGGATGAGTCGGGTGAGGGGGGTGAGTTGTGGTGAGTTGGAGTAAGTGGGGTGAGTTGGGGTGAGTGTGAGTGGGGCTAGTGGGGTGAGTGGGGTGAGTGGGGTGAGTGGGGTGAGTTGGGTGAGTTGGGATGAGTGGGATGAGTGGGACGAGTTGGGCGAGTGGGGTGAGTGGGGTGAGTTGGGTGAGTGGAGTGAGTTGGGGTGAGTGAGGCGAGTGGGGTGAGTTGGAGTGAGTGGGGCGAGTGGGGTGAGTTGGGGTGAGTTGGGTGAGTGGGGTAAGTGGAGTGAATTTTGGTGAGTTTGTTGAGTGCGATAAGTTGGGTGAGTGGGGTGAGTGGGGTGAGTTGGGTGAGTGGGACAAGTTGGGTGAGTTGGGTGAGTTGGGGTGAGTGGGATGAGTGGGGTGAGTTGGGGTGAGTTGGGGTGAGTTGGGGTGAGTGGGATGAGTTGGGTGAGTGGGGTGAGTGCGATAAGTGGGGTGAGTTGGGTGAGTTGGGTGAGTGTGGTGAGTTGGGGTGAGTGGGGTGAGTGGGATGAGTTGGGTGAGTGGGGTGAGTGCGATAAGTGGGGTGAGTGGGGTGAGTTGGGTGAGTTGGGTGAGTGTGGTGAGTTGGGGTCAGTGGGGTGAGTGCGGTGAGTGTGGTGAGTTGGGGTGAGTGGGGTGAGTTGGGGTGAGTGGGGTGAGTTGGGTGAGTGTGGTGAGTTGGGATGAGTGCGGTGAGTGTGGTGAGTGGGCCAAACAAACCAACAACAAAACAAGGGCAGCGTCAGCCCTGGTCGCACGGCACCACGCGGGATGAGGGGCAGAGGTTTTGAAACGACGGCGCAGCAGGAGCCGAGAGATTCACCCTGAAACCTCGACCGCTGGAGACGCAGCCCTCTGCGCGGGGGGCCGACACTCATTTCTCCTCTGCGGTGCTCGCGAGCTGATTTACTGAAAAACCGGAATGATTCATCTGTTTTTTTTTCTCTCTCTCTCTCGCCTCGGCCCATTAAAAGATGACCGCGCGCAAAAGACATAAAAAAAATGTCCCAGACAAAATTATTTTCTGCGGCGATGATCCAAGCGAGTTTGGCGGTGGCAATACCAGTTTGGCTTTTTTGTCGGGGGGGGGTGGGGGTAGGGAAGAGGATGGAGGTGGTGGATGGGTGGGTGGTGGGGGTTCTTTACCCCCCTTCCCTCCCCTCCCTCCTTCCCGGGAGTACAGATCTAGAGATTATTTATTCATCTCTTGATTAAACGTCAATGAAGAAGTGCTTTGATTGGAGCTGGACCGGTGCCCTTGAACTTCAAAGGGCAACGGAGCAAAGACAAAGTACGGATTAAGGTCCCGAGAGTGTGCGCGTGTGAAAAGAATCCAGAGAACAACATATTCATTGAATTTTAAGTAAAATAAAAAAAAACCACCCCCATCGGGTTTCATTAGGACACTAACTAACTAGTTACGCGATGCTTTTTTCAAAGACACTTGCTAACCAAGGCCAATGGCCGGATGGGCTTCTGTCATTCATTATGCGAGTGAGCCGTCAGATTCTTTTTAACGCGCCCCCCCACCCACCCTCACCGTTGATTGGTCGGACTCGAACAACAACAACAACAAAAACAACAACAACAACAACAACAACTCTAGTCTCGTGCTCGTTGACCAGTAGTAACGACGATAGCGCTGTTTGGCGAGATGACGAGGAGACAGGGAGGGTGGTTCACGAGGTAGAGAATGAATGGCAATTGCGTGCTTGCTGACGAGTCCACAACCGAACGCACACACCGACTGCCTGCACCGCTTGGGGCTCGCAGATGCAGCCTCGGTGCTTCGTGGTGACATCGCGTCTTATCGGTTGAGATTTCGACAAGAAAGATTGGGATTGGCCACGCATCCCCGATCGCACGACCCCTCCTGTGAATATTTCTTAAGACTCAGTGAAGGCAACTCCAGATAAAACGAAGAGCATTGTCATTATTGTCATTTTTTTTAATATCAACCTGGTAAATGTGTGTGCGTACGTATATACAGCGCCGTCACCTGTGAAATACGAGACAAACACTGCCTGCACAAATTAAAATCTTGCTGCAACATTTAAGGGAGCCATAATTCTCCTCTCCTATTAACACTGCGGGCATCGTCCGGAGATGGCTGTAGCCTAATGATGAGGAGGCTAAAGAGGAGTGATACAAATTTCGATTTAGAGAATTATAATTATTTTTGTATTATTTTATCTCCATTCTACGTGACTTTACCGAAAGAACCCAGAAGATAAATCCCTGCAGTCACGAAAGCTTTAAATCGAAATTTGTTTCACTCCTCTTTAGCCTACTCAAAATAATAAAAATAATAATTATGTTATTATTTATATTATTTTAACTCCATTCTACGTGACTTTACCGAAAGAACCCAGAAAAAGAGTGAAACACCATCGTGTCTCCCCATTTGTGGACCGCCCCTATGATGCCATTCTTTTGGCAGCGTCAGCCAAAACACCAAACAGAATGTGTCAACGAGTAAAGCACGGAGGCTATCGCGAACAATATTGTCCATAACAGGGTTTTTTTCTTGGGTTAGATCGCGTAAATACAAACGTGTCGTAAACCCCACCACCACCCGACACAGCCAATTAGTAAGGTAAACAAAAAAAGTGTCACTTAGTTACGAGTTCAGCACGCCGGTGTGTTGGAGAGTAAAGCCACAAGATTTACAATTTGAGCACGCCGTTTTTGCCGGTAACTACAAAGCCAGAATTTTGTGGATATTGTGAATTGCCCACACGAAAAAAACTGCCCCCTATGAGGAGACAACATTCAAAACATCTACAGAGTCGTCATCACTCTACTTTATACCCTTCCATTTATGGGCCACGTGTTCAAAGTAATGACTTAGAGGCGTGCGGCACCATCGTATCTTACTCGCGACGACAATCATAATAATGGATCGGCAGCCAATTAATGCATCCGAAAGCACGTCCACTGAGAAAGCAATTTGTGAGGATCGCGAGCGGTGGCGGCAGCGGCTTACGGAGGCCTTCATCCAGCAGTGGAGCGATAATGGTGACGGCGAAGATGATGATGAGCTGTAACAATGTCCATGCCTTCCCGACAGGACATCTGTGAAAAAGAGCTTAATAGTATAAATCAAGATTCTCATTGTGACCTCTCGCTCGTCCCCCTCTTCCCTCTCCCTTCCTTCCAGACTTCTCCAAGCGTCCACTCCAAGGAGCCTCCCCATTCCTCAGGCCCTCGGTGGGACACTCACAGCAACCTCACCCCTAAACATGTGTCTCCGCATCTCACCACGCCAACACCTCCATCCCCCACCCCCCCCCCCCCCCCCAGCAGCACACACCCTCACTACCTCGACGTCCTTCTTGTATTGTTGCTCGATTACTTGATCGTTAAACAACATAAAAAAATACTCGCTGTGCATTTTGTGCGCGCACTTTTGTTTTGTCTCTGCCAAATTCCTAAACAAAACAACAACAACAACAACAAAAAAACACGCGTTGATGCGCGCATTGAATGTGGCGCATTGTTATGGTAAAAGCTCTGGAGACGGAGGTGGACCCGGAAGGCCCCGTGGACTTAATGGGCATTAAATTGTTAGCGTGGGGTTGCAGCGAGCAGTTTGCTTGCCGCTTTTGTGATTGACCCCTTGCCACAGGGGCACACTCGTAGGCGCTCGCCGCACAATGTCCCCCGTGCTCTGCCCTAACAAGTTGCCATTAAAATGAAAAGCAAATTGTTTAACAAAAAATCCCATGAAAGTGAATGCGTGCGGCACCCGTTCCTACGTGCGTTGCGTTTGCGTGTGTGTTTGTCCGTGTGTGTGTCTGTGTGTGTGTGTGAGGAGCGGTAGTGTAGCGGTTAGCGCGCTGCGCTACGAACTTGGCGACCCGGGTTCGATTCCCGCTCACGGCCAACACCGGTGATGATTATGTGAACCGGTCCTGGGCCTCCCCTAGGTCGACTCGGTCTCAAATAAGTGCCTGGTGCGGTGTTGTAAACATCGCCACTGGGGAGACAAAGGCGGCCAGTCGTGGTGCTGGCCACTTGCCCCCTCATGCGCTGTGCCGGCCTTCATTGGTGCTCGCGAACATAACTTGCCCCAACAGTCTGTTACAGGCTATATGGGAGATCTGTGTCTTTGTGTGTGTGAACGCATTTCTCATGGGGGAACAGTGGCAGCAGTGGTTAATGCAATGCGCTACGAACCCGGACACCTGGGTTGGATTCCCGGCTCGAGCTAGCAACAAGTGGCGATTAGTGAACTGGTCCTGCCCTCCCCCAAGGTCGACTCAACCTTAAAGGTTTCAGTGGCTAGAGCAGTGTGTAAAACACCAGCACTGTGGAAATACACGTGGCCAAGTGTGATACTGGCCACTCCACTTGACGGTGCATCGTACAGGCCTTAATAGGTGCTCGCTCACAACACTTGCCTCAACAGTCTTTGTAGGCTACGCTGGGAACGCTTATATATGCCTGTCTTTTGATTGTCTGCATTTGATTACAATTACATACATTTACGATATAACAACTTTTTCCTGCCGTATTGTATGGTAAAGTTTTCTTTTAGAAATTCATTGAGAATATTGTGACTGTGAATCCATTATCCACGAAGGAGCGGTGACTCAATGGGTAGCGGGCGAACTCTGCAATGCGCCCAAGTGGCCATGAGTGCTATTCCTGGCCATGGCTAACATCGGTGCTGAATGACATCTCAAACTCGTCCTGATCCTCCCCCTTCACTATCCCACGCTGACCAGCTGGGTAAAGTATGGTCAAACTGCCTCCACGACTGACACGGCTTTCATCCCGCGATGCGTTTTCACGCTTGTTGTGAAATCTATTTTCCGGCTACACCGAGCACAAATTGTATGTTTGCATCGCCGTCTGTAGTTCAGGCAGTTGTCATTAAATCATCGGATGCAAGCAGTACTACACACCTTGAGGAATGAACGATTAGAATTCAGCTGGAGATGACGATGACGATAATAATGATGATATGAGGCTAACGTGTATATTTCCTAAAGCACATTTTTTTCTGGTCACAGTATAATTGAATGAATATACCCTCCACGATGCCACCGCTGCAGGCTGCAGATAGACTTGTTTTGCGCATTTATAAATCATCAAATACTAACGAAGGAGAGGCCCACGGAAATAAAAAAAACACACAACATGTGCAAGTTTTTTGACATCGCGAAGCTATACCGTGCGATCGTTGCAAGGGGTAAATAATGAGTTGATGCTGTCAGATGTTGCGGAAATGACTCTGACTTTCATGTGTGTGCAATTTTTTAAAATAGAAATATGTACACAACCCACCTGCAAATGTTTGTTGGCATTAATATTATAGTGGCTTTATAAAAATACAATTATGGCAGTTGGAGGTTACTCATTATTGCCATACTGTGCTGTGAGCTGATGATCTGTTTGTTGACTGTTATTGCTATAACATACAAAAAAAATCCACTATCGGATTCTTTGTTTTGAGTGGAATAATACTCAGAAGCGACTGCGGCTGCTCACGTTCACAAGATGCAAGGTGGGCGCGCAAACAAAAGGCATGCTCCCTGGTTAGATATCAAAAGCCAAGATATGTCATCGTCGTCATCATCATCATCATCACGTAGGTGTCAACTGCACCTTTCGCCATTTCCTTCCCGCTGTCTTGTGCACCGTGTGCTCAAGCAGTGGACGCATCTTTCTGGCGCACAAATCTCTCGTGTCGACCGTGAAGCCAATCTCTCTGTTAGGTCGTCCTGTCTTTCGGCGGTTCCTCTACACTTTGTCCGAACAAACAACGCGCGTTTAACTCTCCCGCTTGTCGTCCATCCTACACGCGTGCGTCCAAATAGCGTCGGTTTTCCCTCTCATCATCAATGCCTACATCATCGGGCCTTCCTATGCTCCTGCGTGCAACCTTTTAGCACATTGAAGGGACGTCTCCTTGAAGCGTGATCTCGTAGACTTTAACCTCAACGTCGACGAGGGTGCGAAGATCTGGCAAGCGACGGAGAAAACTGGGGCAGAGGACTTTTGGCAGGCGCACGTTTGCTGGCCTTCGCCGCCGCCTCCGATTAGCACGGTTGGCTACGTACGGTGCGAAAGAAGTTCAACATACATGCATCGAGCCAATTAGAGAGGGGATTCAACGGTGGTGGCAGCAGCAGGCTCTGTCGTTTGGGGATTGGCCTTTTCAGTCATTCGAGGAAAAGTTAAAATAACGTAAACAAAAATTGAAAGCTGAAAACTTAATCGTCTTCGGCTGACGAAAGGATTCCGTCCAACGACAGCAAACACTGTCAACATCATAGCAGCAAACAGGATCAACATCATAGCTCCAAACACCATCAACATCAACATCATAGCAGCGAACACTGTCAACACCATACCAGCAAACACTCTATCAACATCAACAACATAGCACCAAACACCATCAACACCATAGCAGCAAACACTCTATCAACATCAACAACATAGCACCAAACACCATCAACACCATAGGAGCAAACACTATCAACATCAACATCATAGCAGCAAACACTATCAACATCATAGCACCAAACACTATCAACATCATAGCATCAAACACCATCAACATCATAGCAGCAAACACTATCAACATCATAGCAGCAAACACCATCAACATCATAGCAGCAATCACTATCAACATCAACATCATAGCAGCAAACACTATCAACATCATAGCAGCAAACACTGTCAACATCAACACCATAGCACCAAACACTATCAACATCATAGCACCAAACACCATCAACATCATAGCAGCAAACACTATCAACATAATAGCAGCAAACACTATCAACATCATAGCAACAAACACTGTCAACATCAACATCATAGCAGTAAACACTGTCAACATCAACATCATAGCATCAAACACTATCAACATAATAGCAGCAAACACTATCAACATCATAGCAGCAAACACTATCAACATCAACATCATAGTAGCAAACACTATCAACATCATAGCACCAAACACTATTAACATCAACATCATAGCAGCAAACACTATCAACATCAACATCATAGCAGCAAACACTATCAACATCATAACACCAAACACTATCAACATCATAGCAGCAAACACTATCAACATCAACATCATAGCAGCAAACACTATCAACATCATAGCAGCAAACACTATCAACATCATAGCAGCAAACACTATCAACATCATAGCAGCAAACACTATCAACATTAACATCATAGCAGCAATCACTATCAACATCATAGCAGCAAACACTATCAACATCATAGCAGCAAACACTATCAACATCAACATCATAGCAGCAATCACTATCAATAGCAACATCATAGCAGCAATCACTATCAATATCAACATCATAGCAGCAAACACTATCAACATCAACATCATAGCAGCAAACACTGTCAACATCATAGCAGCAAACACCATCAACATCATAGCAGCAAACACGATCAACATCAACATCATAGCAGCAATCACTATCAACATCAACATCATAGCAGCAAACACTATCAACATCATAGCACCAAACACTATCAACATCAACATCATAGCACCAAACACTATCAACATCAACATCATAGCAGCAAACACTGTCAACATCATAGCAGCAAACACTATCAACATCAACATCATAGCAGCAAACACTATCAACATCAACATCATAGCAGCAAACACTATCAACATCATAGCAGCAAACACTATCAACATCAACATCATAGCAGCAATCACTATCAATAGCAACATCATAGCAGCAATCACTATCAATATCAACATCATAGCAGCAAACACTATCAACATCAACATCATAGCAGCAATCACTATCAATAGCAACATCATAGCAGCAATCACTATCAATATCAACATCATAGCAGCAAACACTATCAACATCAACATCATAGCAGCAAACACCATCAACATCATAGCAGCAAACACTGTCAACATCATAGCAGCAAACACCATCAACATCATAGCAGCAAAACACGATCAACATCATAGCAGCAAACACTATCAACATCATAGCAGCAAACACTATTAACATCAACACCATAGCAGCAAACACGATCAACATCAACATCATAGCAGCAAACACCATCAACATCATAGCAGCAAACACTATCAACATCATAGCAGCAAACACTATCAACATCATAGCAGCAAACACTATTAACATCAACACCATTGCAGCAAACACCATCAACATCAAAGCACCAAACACTATCAACATCATAGCAGCAAACACCATCAATATCATGGCAGCAAACACTATCAACATCGTAGCAGCAAACACCATCAACATCATAGCAGAAAACACTATCAACATCATAGCAGCAAACACTATCAACATCATAGCAGCAAACACTATCAACATCAACATCATAGCAGCAAACACTATCAACATCATAGCAGTAAACACTATCAACATCAACATCATAGCAGCAATCACTATCAACATCAAAATCATAGCAGCAAACACTGTCAACATCATAGCAGCAAACACTATCAACATCATAGCAGCAAACACTATCAACATCATAGCAGCAAACACTATCAACATCAACATCATAGCAGCAAACACCATCAACATCATAGCAGCAAACACTATCAACATCATAGCAGCAAAGACTATCAACATTAACATCATAGCAGCAAACACTGTCAACATCAACATCATAGCAGCAAACACTATTAACATCAACATCATAGTCGCAAACACTATCGACATCAACATCATCGCAGCAATCACTATCAATATCAACATCATAGCAGCAAACACTATCAATATCAACATCATAGCAGCAAACACTATCAACATCAACATCATAGCAGAAATCACTATCAATATCAACATCATAGCAGCAATCACTATCAATATCAACATCATAGCAGCAAACAGTCAACATCAACGCAGCAAACACTATCAATATCAACATCATAGCAGCAAATACCATCAACATCATAGCAGCAAACACCATCAACATCATAGCAAAAAAGCACTATCAATATCAACATCATAGCAGCAAACACTATCAACATCATAGCAGCAAACACTATCAACATCATAGCACCAAACACTATCAACATCATAGCAGCAAACACTATCAACATCAAAGCACCAAACACTATCAACATCATAGCAGCAAACACTATCAACATCAACATCATAGTAGCAAACACTATCAACATCATAGCAGCAAACACTATCAACATCAAAGCACCAAACACTATCAACATCATAGCACCAAACACTATCAACATCATAGCACCAAACACTATCAACATCATAGCAGCAAACACCATCAACATCATAGCAGCAAACACTATCAACATCATAGCAGCAAACACTATCAACATCAACATGTTGTCACGCACAATAAGGTTTCGCTGCTAAAGGAATGAGGGAATCTACACAAGCCACCAACCGATATGATCATCACCCTGATGCACTTGAGTGGGAAGACACTTTGGCTTGACTGCCGATGCCTGCTTCAAGATGCAACCATTTCATAGATATACTCCATCCTGCGTAATTCCTCTTGTGTTCTACGTCACGGAGCTCACTTAAATGTCAATGTAAAACGTCTCCCAAGGCAGACATTTCGAGATGCCACAGCAAGGTAGGCAGTGGATCGTCTAGCAGGCATCTTCATAGCCAAGGCGAGGGTTCATAGAGACACGGAGATACATATCAAGATACATATCTAGATACATATTTAGATACATATGTAGATACATATCTAGATACATATTTAGATACATATCTAGATAAATATTTAGATACATATTTAGATGCATATTCAGATACATATCTAGGTGCATATTTGGATACATATTTAGATACATATTTAGATGCATATTTAGATGCATATCTAGATACATATTTAGATACATATTAAAATATATATTCAGATACATATTTAGATACATATTTAGATACATATTGAGAAAAACATCTTGATTTGAAGCTTCCGCGACCGCAGGAATCCATACCCTTTGGTTCTCTCGGTAAAGTCACGTGACTAAAGGGTATTTAAGATAAACATTTGGCACGTCCTATAAGCGCGGTTGGCTATGTACGGTGCTAAAAAAAGTTCAACATACACATATACAAAGGGCCGAATCTTCAAAGCAGCCTCTCTGTTCACTTTCATTACGCTAACAAATACCCCGCTGACGCGTGAGTCGTGCTGCTCAGCTGAATAACGACGACGCATCAGTTAATCGATTAATATTGGCCCTTAAGCTGCATTGAATGTGCGTGACGCGCATCGAATCGCGCGTTTACCAACGGATGCTTTTCAAGGCCGCATGCAGCCCCGTGGCATCCGCTAAGGCCGTCTCGACCGAGGAGATGGAGCGACATCGATCAGCCCCTGTGCCACGTGCGAGGTGCACATTGTGACGCCACAGTAGCGTGAGCGGTGGCGGGCTAGGGAAGGCCTTGATCCAACAGCGCGCGGATTGACCGTGACTGATGATGATGATTCCAAGTTGGATGCACACGTTTGAGCCTTTGCTCCGTGGACCGTACTCGAATCCAGCTGGAAAGGGTGGGGGAGGGCGGGGGGTGGGGGGGAGTTCATAATGAAGTGCGCTAACCGCTGCACCACCGCTCCACATCGAGTTGGCCGATGGCACACAGTTACAGGGTGCCAGAGGTGAGCGCACTTCAAGGGGGTTAGACCCGCACTGGCGTCTTCTCCGTAAGGTAAGACGCAACCCCCCCCCATCCCCACCACAAACGTTTGCTAAAAATGATGTGGTCATACCCACACGCGAGCACACAGCGACCGGATTATAAGACGCACCCGTCAACGAGTCGCTCTCAAATGCTGGCAGAAAAGAGAACAAAAAACGCGCGTCTTAAAATGCGTTCACCGTATCGTCCCGATGTGTCCTCAATTATTTCAGTACGGTATTTGCCTTAAAAAAAATAAAACATGTAATCGGCGACGTTTCGGGCAATGACCCTTCTTCATAGCACCTATTATCAGCGATTGTATATATTATTTTAAGGCGTTAATGTTGACGAGTGTGTTGACTTTTTTGTGTGTTAATTGTGCTTGTGCACCACTGCTAACAAAGAAAAAGACCAAGATCCCCCGTGTAGCCTTAACTGACTGTAGGGGCAAGTGCTGTTAGCGAGTCGCACCTATGAAGACCATCACGGCACACGAGGCGGTGGGTGGCCAGCACCGCACGCCCGGCCGCCTTTGTCTCCCCAGTGTTTTTGTTATTTATTCTCACACCGCACCAGGCACTGGTGCGAGGCCGAGTCGACCTGGGGCCAGGCAACAACAACCGCCATTCGCCACTAAGTGGCGGTGACGTCCCCACGGCGCTTGTACCAGGCTACGTGCACTTCAAAGGCCGCGCGAAATGTCGACCCACGTGGGAGGCAGCAGCAGCAGTAGTTAGCAGCAGTAAGCAGCAGCAAGAAGCAGCAGCAGCAAACGCCATGTCAGGAATTGCATTGGGCAAGATCGTACCAGGAGGTGGCGTGTCACCACAGCCGTTGCTCGTCTCCTCTCTGTCTTCCAATGTTCTCCCACCCAACCGCGTGCCCCCCCCCCCCACCACCACCACCACTAACACCACCACCTCTCTACCCAGACCCACACAACCCCTCATGCTGTGTTGCAACTTGCGACCTGTTTCCATTAGGAGAGGGCGGCGAGCCGAGCCAGGCGCGTCTCAAATTCGAACCACCGCGACAATCACTCCCTGCGCACACAAAGTAGCAAATGAATAGCACACGCGGGCTCATTGTGTTGCTGGGTTGGCGGTGGTGGAGGGGGGGGGAGGGGAGGAACGAGCGAGCAACATGCATCGTGGATCGAAGTCCAAGCCGTCTTTCTGGAAGCGTGCGTGTGGGAAGTGAAAAAATACATCACGTTTATGCCGTTATCCACTTTATAATGATCGTAAATTGTGTCTCTGCGTGTGTGTGTGCGCTTAAACAAGGGTGGGGTGGGGGGGGGGTGTGCGTCGAGTCTCGCTCAAGACGTGCGTTTGTGTCGAGTGCACCTAGCCTGGCACAGGCGTCGTGGTGACGTCACCGTCACTTTGTGGCGGCTGTATCGGTATTGGATGTGTCTCATACGGCGTGGCTGGGTGTGTAACCAGCACACTTTGTCCGACTTGAACATCGTTGCTTAATATCAACCGGAACAGTTCGGAATGCTGCTCAGGGCAATTTTTATTTAAAAAAAGACATTCTTATGGCTAGACGTAGCTTGCACTGTACTATAGAATGCATGTTGAATTTATTTCGCACCGTACGCAGCCAACCGTGATAGTTGTAGTAGTAGTGCCTTACGCCGATAATCTCTACGTCCTCCAAGCTAGCCTGGCAGGTGTTGCGCGAAATAACATCGGATGAAAAATGAAGCCCCTGGCGACCGTGGTTTCATTTGCGTGCATGGAGGAAACCCCCGAGTAAGAAAATATATTAAAGTGCAGCCCTGCAATAGCTGCATCACGCCACTGCTGGTGGAAGGACCTCTAGTTCCCTTTACCGAGCGCATTTGTAGTCGCCGTTGTGGAGTGCCTCTAGAAAACTCACGCGCGTAAAGGGGGGAAAGCTCCCAGATGGTGCAGCGTGTAATATTCATCAGACAGTGGTTGTGTATCGGTTTATAGATGACTGCCATTGACTCGCACATCGAATCGCGACGTGGAAGAACTGATGGGGCACCGCGGTGGCGAGATGTTGACTACCTCGCCTGGTCTACAGAAGGTCTTCGGCTGGAACCCGACCCTGACGCCTGTATATTTCGAGTTCGCATGCTTTCTCTCCCCGTGGTGGCTCTATATTTCCACGCGATAAGCCACTTCAATGGGCAATCATTTGCGGCCAGGTCGCTTCTGAAAAAGAGGGCCTTACCTGGTAAAATAAAATAAAAATAGTTGACTAGTTTAGTTTAGATGTACATTCGTATACACGGTACTGTACTGCAGGCCATAGGTTTACGCGATCCCATGCAGCCGCTAGAAGCCGCTACACAACTAATTTAATCGAATCGCGAACTTCATTAGCGACAATTTATGAATTTCCTGACAAATGTATGAATGTCTTTGTTGCCCGGCAGTGGAGTGGCTGCAAGCCTGCGTGACCCACCAACCCCCGATCTCCGAGTCCTCCGCATCGCAACTCCAAACTCTCCTTAAAGTTCGTGCACAAAAGCGTATCGCGGTCCACCGTGACTTGTCACGCAAGCACCAGGAACTCATTTTAAAGCTGAGTCGACCTAGGGGTGGTCTGTCTGGTTCTGTGGTCACACGGCCGTGGCTGGCTTCGCAGCGCGGTGCGCCCTAACCGTTGTGCCACCACTCCCCAGCGGCCACTCTGTTACGGCTGTCTGTGCGCGCGTGTTTGTTTCAAATTAGAGACAGCGACATCAACGACAACAAAGACAATCTGTCCAACGCGCAAAATGCACGCGCGCGTGTATTCTTTCTCATTCTGTGCTAACGTAGGGCGACCTTTTGGCCATAAGTCAAAAGTTTGGCCACTCTTGTCGAGTTAACTTAAAGCAGGCGGTCCTCAACCAAGAGAACGAGTGGCATTTTTTTCCTAATTCGGTATAACCCCCCCCCCGCCCCCACCTTCAATATCTCGAGAGGCGCGACGCACTGGTGAATACGAGACGGTGGTCCATTCATAAATAACGGTCACGAAGCGCTCCTTAAAAGAGCCGTCGTATGCGGCTTCGGAGCAGCAGGTAATCGACCCCTGACCCTAACCGTGGCTTTGCAGCAAAGAGCCGCATCGACTTGGCCGGTACACACGCTGACCAAGTGGTTAGCGCGCTGGACGACGAACCGGGATCATAGGTTCGATTCCTGGCCACGGCTAACATCAGTGGCGAGTGATATCCGAAACATTTCTGTCTTACAGCCCCGCCCCCCCCACCATCCTCCACATTCTTCACCAGCTAGCACTTACCAGCGAGGTAAAGTATGGTCAAATAACCCCCATGACACGGCCATGACACGGCGTTGGGGAAGCCTTCAACCCAGCAGTAGATTGACAAAGGGCTGTTGCATAATCGTCTTCATGTATTTCAGTCATATCCCAAAGGCCACTTCGAGGTGCCATTTCGTGCGATTTGATTTAATGCCCAGAGCAAGCGCCATGCAGGTTTTGTTTGGGTGGCTCTGTCTGTTGTGGTGATGTTTCTTTAGATCACGGCATAGAAGGAGGAGGCCAAAGCTGTTCGGATTCGCGGTGCCCTGCTGTCTATGGGTTTGTTGAGGTAGGCGCCGCGGCGTTATACAGGAGGGTCGTGGGTTCGATCCCGACCCTGACGCCTGCTGTATATTTGGAGTTTGCATGTCTCTCTCTCCCCGTGGTTGCGTGGATTTTTCTCCGGGCCCTCCGGTTTTTTTCCCCTGCACATTTATAATCCACACGCGTTTCGAGTATTTTGCTGTTATACATTTCCACGTGATAAGCCACTTTGTTGAGCTATCATTTGTGGCCATGTCGCTTCTGAACGAAAGCTATATAGCTCAGTGGGCCTTACCTGGTCAAATAAAAAAAGAATTTGGTTAAAGTATTTTTACATATTGCGCTGAGAGAGCCGAGCGGTGGCACTGTGGATGGCATCACTACGCCATGAACTCGGTAATATCCGAGTTCAATTCCTGGGCCACGGCTGATTAGTATGATTAGTAAAATGCACTAACTTTGGTGGTTACAACACTTTTCTGGAACAATATAAATTGGTAAGAGCGCACCGGTTTTTTGGCGCATTCGATTCACAGTCGCACAGTCTGGAGGTTTGTTAGATCACAAATATCGGTCGGGGGTTCATCTTAGCCTATCATTCCTTACGGGGGGGGGTCTATAAAATAGCGTACTAATTTCTGAGGAAATAACCGTGGTTTCCCGATTTATAGACACGCCCCTCTTCCATATTAAAAAGTGTAATGACCACACTACCTCATGGTGGTCAACATAAGCCCACTTCAACTCCGTTTGTATGCAACTTGAGGTCCTACGATGAGTGTCCAATGCTACGGCAATAAAAAACGTAAACTGACGTTATTATTCCACGCCAAGCCGAGGATGACGAGGAAAGACTTGGATTGATGACTCAAGTTGCGTGAACGCGGCTCAGTGTGAAGAGAGATTCCCTGCAGTGCTGGAGAGTCCATCCCGCGGCCAACCCTCGGGATCGAGGAAGGCTGGAAACGATCGAATCCATCCCACACCTGCTGCGCACAATACCTGGGATGGATTTAGAGAGACAGAAAGAGAGAGACGGTAACGCGGCTGCGTGAAGAGCAGACTCATTCAAGCGCGCGTGACAATCACTCTTCAAAGACACATTTTCGACAAATTGAGTGGGGAGGGAAATGACGCAGGAATCCCATTGACCGGCAACCTGAGTTTGATTCCCTACTGCGGCTAACATCAGTGGCAAGTGATACAGTGAGGGAAAAAAAATTTGATCCCCTGCTGATTTTGTACGTTTGCCCACTGACAAAAAAATGATCAGTTTATAATGTTAATGGTAGGTTTATTTGAACAGTGAGAGACAGAATAACAACAACAAAATTCAGAAAAACGCATGTCAAAAATGTTATAAATTGATTTGCATTTTAATGAGGGAAATAAGTATTTGATCCCCTCTCAATCAGAAAGATTTCTGGCTCCCAGGTGTCTTTTATACAGGTAACGAGCTGAGATTAGGAGCACCATCTTAAAGGGAGTGCTCCTAATCTCAGCTTGTTACCTGTATAAAAGACACCTGTCCACAGAAGCAATTCATCAATCAGATTCCAAACTCTCCACCATGGCCAAGACCAAAGAGCTCTCCAAGGATGTCAGGAACAAGACTGTAGACCTACACGAGGCTGGAATTTGGCTACAAGACCATTGCCAAGCAGCTTGGTGAGAAGGTGACAACAGTTGGTGCGATTATTCGCAAATGGAAGAAATACAAAAGAACTGTCAATCTCCCTCGGCCTGGGGCTCCATGCAAGATCTCACCTCGTGGAGTTGCAATGATCATGAGAACGGTGAGGAATCAGCCCAGAACTACACGGGAGGATCTTGCCAATTATCTCAAGGCAGCTGGGACCATAGTCACCAAGAAAACAATTGGTAACACACTACGCCGTGAAGGACTGAAATCCTGCAGCGCCCTCAAGGTCAAGAAAGCACATATACATGCCCGTCTGAAGTTTGCCAATGAACATCTGAATGATTCAGAGAACAACTGGGTGAAAGTGTTGTGGTCAGATGAGAAAAAAATGGAGCTCTTTGGCATCAACTCAACTCGCCGTGTCTGGAGGAGGAGGAATGCTGCCTATGACCCCAAGAACACCATCCCCACCGTCAAGCATGGAGGTGGAAACATTATGCTTTGGGGGTTTTATTCTGCTAAGGAGACAGGACAACTTCACCGCATCAAAGGGACGATGGACGGGGCCATGTACCGTCAAATCATGGGTGAGAACCTCCTCCCCTCAGCCAGGGCATTGAAAATGGGTCGTGGATGGGTATTCCAGCATGACAATAACCCAAAACACACGGCCAAGGCAGCAAAGGAGTGGCTCAAGAAGAAGCACGTTAAGGTCCTGGAGTGGCCTAGCCATTCTCCAGATCTTAATCCCATAGAAAATCTGTGGAGGGAGCTGAAGGTTCGAGTTGCCAAACGTCAGCCTCGAAACCTTAATGACTTGGAGAAGATCTGCAAAGAGGAGTGGGACAAAATCCCTCCTGAGATGTGTGCAAACCTGGTGGCCAACTACAAGAAACGTCTGACCTCTGTGATTGCTAACAAGGGTTTCGCCACCAAGTACTAAGTCATGTTTTGCAGAGGGGTCAAATACTTATTTTCCTCATTAAAATGCGAATCGATTTATAACATTTTTGACATGCGTTTTTCTGGATTTTGTTGTTGTTATTCTGTCTCTCACTATTCAAAAAATCTACCATTAAAGTTATAGACTAATCATTTCTTTGTCAGTGGGCAAACGTACAAAATCAGCAGGGGATCAAATACTTTTTTCCCTCACTGTATATGACCGCCGTGGTGCACTCCTCTTCCTCCTACTCACTTTGTCATCCAACATTGAACTGCACGGTTGTTGGTACTGTATGATCAAACAAGACAAAGATCCCCCATATTGCCTGAACAGACTGTTGGGGCAAGTGCTGTTAGCGAGCAGCTGTGAAGGCCGGCACGGCACACAAAGGGTTGGGTGACCAACACTATGCCCGGCCACCTTTGTCTCCTCCAGTCTTCTCCTTTTGCATGGATTCAAAGCAAAAGATGAAAGATGTAATTTTAGATGTTGTTATCCACTCAATTGTCTGTTCAGACACAGAGTGGATCTCGTCCGTTCCTCCGTTAACGGAGCAAAGACAGCAGTGGTGATGTTTTTTTACACACTGCACCAGGTACTCATTTGAGGCTGAGTCGACCTCACAGAGGCCCAGAACCGGTTTGAAAAAAAGTCGTCACCGATGTTCATGGCAAATGAGCGAGAATCGAACTCTGGCCACACAATCTCCAAGGTGACTGGCATGGGGTGGGAGCCTACAGGGAGATTGGGATTGGCAGAGCTGTGATTCTCGGCATTGTAAACATCAGGGCAAATAATTAGGAGCAAATGTGGGCGAATGTCAATAAATGAATCAACCCTTTATAACGGTCACGAGTTTACCGAAACCACATGGGCGTGCATTGAAAGAAAAAAAAAACGGGCTGACAACACGGACGCAGCTGCTGGATGAAAAAATAAATAGTAAATGTTTACGTCCAAAAAAGAAATGTTTCGATGTGAATGCCTCGCCGAGTGTCAAGACTCTTCCGTGAGGGTCCTGCCATTGGGACGTTTGGCCACTTCCAGTGATGCGTCTTTAACTGCACGTGGCAACCCAGGAAACCGGAGACACCTGGCAACGCACACGAGGGGGGAGACGCGAAACGACTACGAACTGACAACTACCAGTTAACAACTGACAACTACCAACTGACAACAACCAACTAACAACTACCAACTGACAACTACCAACTGTCAACAACCAACTAATAACTACCAACTGACAACTACCAACTGACACAACCAACTAACAACTACCAACTGACAACTACCAATTAACAACTGACAACTGCCAACTGATAACTACCAACTAACAACTACCGACTAATAGCATCTAACTCCTAACTAACATCTACCAACAACAACTAACTACCAACTACCAAACAACTACCAACAACCAACTGATAACTACCAACTAACAACTACCAGCTAAGAGCAACTAACTACCAACTAACAGCTTTCAACTAACAACTACCAACAACTAACTACCAACAACCAACTAACATCAACCAACTAACAGCTACCAAACAACCACCAAAAAACAACTAACAATTACCCAACGACAAGGCTACCTCGCAGTCACAGTGACTCCACGCCTACAACACCTGGCAAGCCCCGGTGGTGAACCCATCCAGCGAACTAACCAGACTTAACACTCTGCTTAGCTTCGAGGGGGGACCAGGCGAGGTCGCGCGCATTGAGTGGAGATCGGTTCGTAGAGTGGAGATCGGTTCGTAGTAACATTTTGCATACAATCGCCCAGAAGCGGTGGGTAACCCACACTTTATCCCACCACTAAGGACCTTCTAGTCCACTTCCTGCGGTCTCAGTATCATAAATTAGACTATTTTTGTTTTGTTTAACCACTAAGCTATACCGTGCAGCTCTCTTTGAGAAGTAACCTGCCTATAACAAATGATATCTCAACAAAGCGGCTTATCGTGTGGAAATGTAAAGAGGCCGAATACTCTAAACACGCCTCGGTTCTTTATGTGGAGGGGAAAACCCGGAGGACCGGAGAAAAATCCACGCGACCACTGGGAGAGAGAGACACTCAACCTCCAAATATACAGCAGCCGTCAGTGTCGGCATCGAACACACGACCTCCCGTATAGCAGGCAAGGTAGTTAACATTTCGCCACCATAGCGCTAAAGGCTACGGTTGACTCAGCAGCTCACCCGCAACCCCCCCAACCCTGGCATAGCTGACAGGGCTCATATAACAAACAAACACCTGGGTTCGAACCCAGAACGTGCCATTATGTCTGCTTGTGCGTCTTTTTTTTATTCAAATGCTCATCAATACGCGGGTAGCTGCACATGTGCCTGCCATTAACGGCGGCCGCGTAATCCAGACTCGCAAAGAAGCGAAACGGTGAGGCGGGGGGGGGGGCGGTGGTTGGGAGGGGGGGGGCGAGGAAGCAGAGAGAACGGACGGACGGACGGGGGATACGGCGAAGGGCGAGCGAGCCGCGCGTGTTGTCGAGTGCGTGAGTTAAAGGCTCGCCAATTGTGGGCACGGGTTTATAGTCCCCCCCAACACCCCACCCAACACCCCCCCCCAACACCCCCCCTCCCCCCCCGGTGACAGCCAGCCCCGCAGCCCCGTTAAAGAAGCAACAACGCTCATGACATCATTTGCTAACAGCACCTTTTTGATCAGAACGCCCTGAGCTGCTCTCTTCCTTCCGGACGGCGATGTCTCCGGTACGTGCTCGCCGTCCGTCCGTCCGTCCGTCGCAGACTTTAACAAATGTCAATCGCTAAAGCCACTTCCTTTTGACTATTGTCCGATAGCGTTACGATGCTTGCGCGTGCGCGCGCGCACGTGCGTGCGTTCGTCAATGTGTTATGCATGTGCGCGCGTGCGTGTGTCATTTGCGTTCGTGCGCGTATCTATGCGGCGGTTACGCACGTACGCATGTTGGACTTCTTCCGCAACCGAATCTCGCCAACCGTGCTAATCGGAGGTGCGGGGAAAGATAACGAACTAAACGCATAAAAGCTGCGCCGACGAACCCGGCGATCCATGTTCGATTCTCATGGCCAGCAACATCGGCGACGAATTATTGAACCAGTTCAGGGCCTCTTATCGGTCGGCTCAGCCTTAAATGCGTACCTGATGGGGTGCGCGCGTGTGTGTGTGTCTGTAAACACAGCAGTATTGTGGGGGCAAAGGCGGTCGCGCGTGGTGCTGGCTACCTTACTTCCTCGTGCACAGTTCGCCTGCATAGGTGCTTGCTAACAGCACTTGTCCCAAAAGCCTGTTGAAGCCTATAGGCGGACCTTTGCATTTATCTTTTTGTGTGTGTGTGTGCGCTCATCACTGTGCAACCTTCATGGCGTCAGTCATGTCAGACAACCCGTAACACGTGGGTCTGTGCCGTAACCTCCTCGACCTCCTGTCAATAGCGAGATGTCCACACTTCACGTGGTGGCCTCAGAGGGTACCTAGCCTGGCACGAGCGCGGTGGTGTCGTCATCACCGCCACTTAGTGGTACGTGACAGTTCCTGTTGTTGTTGTGTGTGTGTCGAGATCTCTGCGACGTAATGAACACGGACATAATTTGACACTGAGTCACATTACAAAAAAAACACGTAATTCACAGCAACCACTGCAAGCTGAGAGAGTGGACATTTCGCAGGAGTTGTGAAGGCTTCTTAACATAATACTAATAATGTGAAATGGGCAACACACACGCGAGGTCTCGGCTACATTTACCTTTATACCGCTCACTGATTGGTTGTATGTATGTGTGTGTGTTGAACTTATTTCGCACCGCAACGTAGCCGCTAATCGGAGGTGCGTATTGAGGCTCCCGAGAAAAAAACAAACCGAAACGATACTCTCATCTCTCTCTCTGTCTCTCGCTCATGAAGCCCTCTCGTGGCTTGCAGACTTCGACGTTGGCATTTAGCTCCGGAACATCTTTGCCAAACGCAAGAATCGAATAGAATTGAAGCTCCCGTGTGCCGGTTTGTATCAGCACATCGACGTGCAGACGAGATGCGAGTCAACTTTGTTTATAACCAGACCAGAGCTGAAAAGAGAGCAGATGGTCTCCTTTCCAAGATAAAATATAGCAAGGGCGATGAAAGAACCCCAAACATAATGTGGTACAAGTGAAACACATACAACAAAAAAACACATAGGTACGCCTTAATATATATGAACGATATGAAATATATGCAGGAGTTAAAAAGGATATTGAAGCGGTGGCATAGTTGTTAGCGCACTGCGCTGTGAACCCAATGCCCCGAATTCGATTCCTGACCACGGCAAACATCAGCTGTGAGTGATAACCAGTCATACCCCACCCCCCAAGGCCTCTCACCAACTCACACTGACCAGCGTGACGAAGTTTGGTCAATCAACCTCCGCGAAGTAATACAACAAAAAATTATGAGAAGATTTTTACCCTCCACGAACTGACACAGCATTGGGGTGGCATTCATCCAACAGTGGTTTGGCGAAAAGTCTATATAAACTATCATGAAGATATTATTAATTCATGTTAAATTATACTTTGTATTCAACCCCCCACGGAGTTAATAACGGCATTAAGACGGCATGTCCTTCGAGTATGTGTGAGTCGGTGGACAATCTCGAAAGATAATACCCGCTATTGTAAAACCGCGTTGTTGTTGCTATTTTACGACCGTATTCTCTTCGGGATCTGCGGACGTCACGTCGACTACGAGACGTGCCATTGTACGGACGCGTGGCGCATCACAGACACAGCTCACGACACTCGTACACACACAAGACAAAGATCCCCCGTAAAGCCTCTAATAGACTGTTTGGGGGGGCAAGTGCTTTTAGCGAGCGCCTATGAAGAAACCGGCACGGCACACGAAGGAAGGGGGGGGGGGAGTGGCCAGCATCACCCGCGGTCGCCTTTGTCTCCCCAGACCTGATGTTGAATAAACACCGCGTAGGGTGTTCACTTTTAAGGCTGAGTCGACCCGAGAGAAGCCCCGGGTCCGGTTGCAATGTTCTTCACTGTTATTGGTCGTGAGTGGCAATCGCAATGGGGGTGACCCGGGTCGAAGCACGGTGCGCTAACCGCTGTGCCACCGCTCCCTCCCGCCGACCCCGTGCATGCGTACACACTGACACACACACACGCGAGTAAGGCATCTACAGCGACGTGAATAGATCATCCTAGTAACACGAGCATCGCCTTAGTAAGCGTAACATCGCATTAGTTACGGAAATGCATTATTCATCTTCAAGCGACTAATTATGCCTGCTTATTGTCACCTGCTAATAAACTCATCACGTGGTATAAAAAAATGACCGTACATACAACCACGTTAATCATGCGACGGCGTGCTATGCATTCGATCCCAATTGCGAGCGACTGTAAATACACAGCCATCGCTGTCAATTCGCTCAAATTGCGATTTAACAAACAAACTAAAATCCCATCAACGGCTGAAAAACACTTTCCCTGAGGTCGATTCTATATATTTTTTTAAGTAGAAATACAAAGTTCAAGAGAGCTTCCGGATCGTCACGGAGAGCAACAATGAATGGACGTTAACGGGGGATAGACGATGCTGGTAAGAGAGGCGATAACGCATTGAAGCGATCTCACTTAATACAAATAAAAACATACCCACGTGAAACACAACGCGGAGCGACGGGCCACGTGCGCATTTAAGTGCCCCGTACATCGTGTGCCGTACGCCTACAAAGACAAAGGTCCCTCCATGTAACCTTAACTGACTTTTGGAGGCAATTGCTGTTCGCGAGCACCTATGCAAGGCATGGAACGAGGGGTTGGCCGGCCAGCACCACGCACGCCTGCACCGCGTGCGTCTGCCGCCGGTCGCGATATTTCCACACCAGATACTCATTTTGAGGCTGAGTCGACCTCGGGGAGGCCCGGGACAGGGTTCAGACAATTTGTCAAACGGCGTTGGTGGCCGTGAGCCGGCGTCGAACTCGAGTGTCCACCGCTCCCCGTGTGTCGCACGGTCATCGGCAGTCGTGTTAGGCCTGCAGGGACCAAAGCGTGCTTCGGCGGCACCTATAAACGGGCGGCGTTTGCACGCGAGGTGGCGGTGTGGACGGCACCGTCAGGCTTCCGCTCGCGGTGTCCGGTGCTGAGACACTGGCAACGCGCCGCACTCGTTTGAAGGGGTCAGTCGCGACTTGACGGGAGGGACACGGCGACAAGGGAGCGCTCGTTGATGCGGACAGTCACAATGCGGGCCGCGGCAATGGAATGAAGCGGAGCATTCGTGGCGCGACCCGGCCACGCGACCCGGCCACGTTGACAGCACTCCCCGGCACGACATAGATGTCCCCGTCCGTGGTGGTGGGGACATTTTGGTGGTGGTCCAGATGTCTTGTGACCCCCCCCCCCCCCACTTGATCCTCTAAAACTTAATATTAGCTTTTTTAAAGTAAGGTTTATTTAAAAAAATAATTAACATGCAAATAGAAAATGTGTTTAAGGGGTGAATTAACCGGGCGGTACCACAAGGTGCCTGTTAGCGAGCGTCTATTAAGGCCGGCACCGCGACTTGCAACAACAACGCAGCGCGGGCAGGGGGTAGCCTTAGACGTGCAGGGTCGGTCGGTCGGACGAGCAGCATCTCCTGCGTTTGCCGACTGCCTGTCTCTCTCTCTCGCTGTCTCTCTCTCTCTCTCTGTGTAAGGCTGCAAGGCTGCCTGCTGATGTGTGCCGCTGCCGATGGCGCTGAATAAATGTCGGCATACATTCTACAGGGCGACAGCACACGGACACGCGCAGTGACGCGCGCACGCGGTCCGTTGCGGGGGTGTCGTTATAATGTATTGTATTGTGATGTATTGTTATTGTATTATCATGGATTATGATGTATTATCATCATGGTTTTTTTTTACATCGCAAGATTGCGAGAGATCGCTTCGGCGGCACGGGGAAGCCTTCATCCAGCAGTGGGTTGACCGTCAATGAGTGCCCGTGTATATGAAGTCTTTTAAAGCGTGGCGAGCAGAGGGGTGTGGGTGTTATACCTACAACTCTCCTTCGCCACTTCGTTCTAAGGTACACAATAACACCCTCGCCCCCAGCAACTCTTCTGGAGCGTTATACACCCAGGATGTTGGAGCAAAGTGTTGTCAGCGAGCACCTATGAAGATCGTGACGACACGCGGCGAGGCGGTGTTGCGAGTACCACGCCCGACCGCATTTGTCTCCCATGTTTCTTGAAGTTCACGTACCGCGCTGGGTTTACAATTGAATGCGCAGTGGACCAAGGGGGGGCAGGCAGTCCCAGTGAAACCAGATTATCCGTGGCCGGCAATGGAACTAAGGTCGCCTGTGCTCTAGCCCATCGCGCTAACTTACTGCTCCACCGCTCCACCCTCACAGATACAAAGTTACAAACGCCGCGAAACTCCCCGATAAGTGCCCAGCCGTCTCTATCCACTCGCCATCCTCCAGCCGTTCCCTTGAAAAAGCCGTCAAAACGCGTGACTTGTTGTAGCACGGAGTTAGACTGATGGCCTTAATCTAAGTTTTCATGTGGTTGTTGTTGTTGTTTGACTTGCATCCCACTGGGATTTTGTGCACACAGCGTTGGTGTACGGCGCTTTTTTCAGGAATATTTTTGCTGTTTTTTTTTTCCATGGATTTTCTGTTTGCACAGTCACACATAGTCACTTTAAGATGTTTTTCTTGTTCGTGGTTTTGTTTTTTTGTTTGTTGTGATTGCGCCCGATTCAAGAGCCGAATGGCTCACAGGGCTATACCAAAGTAAACTGAACTGAAACTGAACTGAATTGAACTTTGTGGATTCACCCGGGCCTGCTTAATGGAGACATCAGCGACTACGTCCTGCACACAGCTAGGTGATGTGGCACCCAGAAAGCAACGTCGTAGAGTGGTGGTTTCGAGTGAGCGAGCGAGCGAGTGTGTGTGTGTGTGTCTGTGTGTCTGTGTCGGGAGCGGTGGTGTAGCGGTTAGCGTCACGCTGCGCTATGAACCCGGCGACCCGGGTTCGATTAACGCTCACGGCCAACACCAGTGACGATTATGAATCTGAATCGGCCCTGGGCCTCCCCTAGGTCGACTCAGCCTCAAATGAGTACCTGGTGCGGTGTGTAAACATCGTCACCGGGGAGACAAAGGCGGTCGGGCGTGGTGCTGGCCACCCACGCCCTCGTGCGCCGTTCCGGCCTTTATAGGTGCTGCTCGCTTACAGCATTTGCCCCAACAGTCTGTTGAGGCTATACGGGGGGGCATTTGTCTTTGATCTTTGTGTTTTGTCTTTGTGGGGAGCGGTAGTGTAGCGGTCAGGGTGCGCTGCGCTAAGTAACTCGGCGACCCCAGTTCGGTTGCCGCTCACCAGTGACGACTATCTAAACCGGCCCTGGACCTCCCCCCTCTAGGTCGACTCAGACTCAAATGAGTACCTGGTGCGGTGTGTAAACATCGCCACTGGGGGAGACAAATCAAGATTATCTAGAGGATCTTTGTCTTTGTGCATCCGTGTGTGTGTGTGTCGACGTCCAGTACGGTCATTGGTCATTGCAGACAGACACGCGCGCCCACACACACACACGAGTGATGTGTTTTTTTATGTAGGTACGATAATATATGTGCGTGTGTGTGTAGCTGTCATGCACGATCGTTGGTCGCCGGCTTGAAACACACGCACGCACATACACACACACACGAGTGAATGCGTGTGTACGCGCGTGTATATGCATGCGTGTGTACGTGCGTGTGGCTGTCAGGCACGCTCATTGGTCGCCGACTTGAAACGCGCAGACACTGACGCGCGCGCACACACACGACTGTTGTGCATGCGCGCGCGCGTGTGGCTGTCAGGCACGCTCATTGGTCACCGGCTTGAAACACACACGCGCGCGCACACACACACACACACGTACATACACACGCGAGTGCCGTGCGTGAGCGAGTGAACGCGCGTGCGTGCGTGCGCGCGCGCGTGTGTGTGTGTCGCTGACCAGCACGCTCATTGGTCGCCGACTTTGCAACACACACACGCACAGACACACACACACAGACACACACGCAAGCGAGCGCAGCGCTGTTTTACGCTCGGGGGTGTGGCTGTTACACCACCAGCAAGTGACGCCGCCGATTTTCGCTCGACTTCCGCGTCTTTAAAATGATCTTGACAAAGCGCTCCTCCTCTGTCTTTGATATCGGCCCGCCTACCGAAAACAAGCGACCGCTCGTCAGTGCAGCCGCAAAGTAAGTGCGTTCACGGTGACCACCACCACCACCAAGACACTGTCACAAACACACACGCCACAGCACACGTTATCCACTGCGGTGCCTCTGTTTGACCAACGCAGCAGCAGCAGTCAGCTGTGGCAGCAGCAGCAGCACATTTAGCGCATTTTCTACAACTGTGTGATCACAGCTGAAATTAGCAGCGCAGTGGGAGCGGCGCGCGCGCGCGTGAGTGTGTGAGTGAGTGCTGTCAATTCTCTATTCACGCGCTGCCGAGCCTATTCGCGTAACGGCACGAAAGGTAGAATACTCAATCGACGTTGCGTCCTGTCTCATCGTCGCTGCCATCTCCCCGCTTCTGCCAAGGTGCGTGTTATGTAATCGGCGCATCGAGTGATCATCATCCCTCGCTGTCTTTTGATTTCTGTCGAGTCCGTTCGTTGTATGCGCGCGGTCTGCGCTCCTTCAACGGAGGACGAATGGCAAAACTACCACGAACCGCCCGCTAGAACCTCTCGTCGTGGCCAGCACTGGCGCTTAGCTCCCGAACCACATCGCTACTGCCATCGGTAAGAATCTCACCTCCCATTGTCGCCGTTGGCTGCGTGCCGTGCGAAAGAAGTTCAACGTACGCACGGAAGAAGCGAATGCGTGTGTGCCGAGCGCTACCGTCTTCAACGAAGTACCGTGTCGGTCACGTTGAACGCGATATTTATATGTCATGATATTTAAGTAATGCGCTTACTTATCAGTCGCCGGATTAACCGCGAAAGGCACGCTTTAACGCTGAAGCATCGCTAAAAATAAAAAATAAAGCAACGACAAAAAAAACATTAGCGGCGGGTATTGTTTTGGTAATGCTGGAGGCGAGATTAGCTGTGAGCTACATTGCCCCTTCGCCGCCAAAGCCGAGTAGGGTCGCTGCATCGCCACCCCTTGCAACGTTGTGAGAAAGGAGAGGCCGCGCAAAGATTATCTGTGGGTTTTTCTCGCCCACACGGCCACCACCACCACCAACCACCACCAACCACCACCACTGCCGCCACCACCACGCATGGCTTGCTCGAGCAATGCCTGCCCCTAGCTGGGCTTGTGCATGGGCTTAGCTGATGAGGCAATTCAGAGGGCGAAAGGCGCCCCGTATCACCCGCGCTGAATGTAACTCTCGCTCCTTCCCGCAAGACGCGGAGTGAACAATATCTCGGCGGTGTCGCCACGCAGGAAAGTCGTCGTAGGGCAAATGTCGCGTGAGGTTTTTTTTTTTTGTGCGCGTGTATTTTTGACTTGGAGCGGTTGTTTTCGAGTCGGTATCTGACCTAATGATAGAACACTCGCGGGCATGTCGACTCCAAATGCGTTCCATTCGTCAACTTTCTTCTCGATGCTCAGGGTCTACCCAGTAGTGTAATTAGCAGTCTCTACCCCGGTCAAACAACCGCTCTTCCCTCTCTCTTTCTCTCCACCTCTCTCTCCACCTCTCTCTTTCTCTCTCCACCTCTTTCTCTCTTTCCACCTCTCTCCCCACCTCTCTCTTTGCTCTGAAGAAGGGCTGTTGCTCGAAACGTCAGTCCATTGCACATTTGGCTACTGCTTTCGAGCCAACGTTGAAAGCGTTCCATGCGTTAGCTTCGTCTTTGCAGTCTGCGTCTGACAACGGAGGGGAGAAGACTCGCACGACGATAACCGCTGTAAAGGTGACCAAGTTACGAATGAAATTGGAATCCTCCAGTGAGACACTGAGTGAGTGCTCTTGGCGAATTCTGCGGTGTCTTTTCGCGCATTTGTGCGCGTGCATGTAATGCTGGACGTCTTTCGCACGGTACGTAGCCAACCGTGCTAATCTGAGGTGCGAAGTGCGTGCGCGCGTGTGCACCACAATGCTAATCGCAGCCTCGCAACTTTAAAGTTTTGCCAACGCTGGACCACCGACACTCAAGTGAAGAATAATGCGCGTCGAGCCCCGCTCTTGCTCGCTGCGTTGCTGGCAGGGAGTGCAGGGAGTTCAGCGCAGGCAGGCCAAGTCGAAGCAGTTCGTGTTATTATCAAGTCCGGGGTTCGCCGCGTGAAGATTGATGCTTTACAGCGCAAATCTGTGCATCTGTTGAAGGCAGTTGGAAGCTATTAAAAATAGAACAATACTGCCTGTTCCCGACCGTTAGAAATAGCCTTCCTCGTACGGTGCCGCCTCCCCTCTCTCTCTCTCTCTCTCGCACGGGGGGTATAGCTGCTTCTATTACCGGGCCCATGGTTTGTGCGTGTGAGTGTGTATATGTATGTGTGTATATGTATGTGTGTGCATGTGTGCGTTTTATTAAGGTGGGGAGAGGTGGGGTAGCGGTTAGCGCGCTCCGCTAATATTCACGCTCACGGCCAACATCGGTGACGGTTATCCGAACCGGTCCTGGGCATCCCCTAGGTCGACTCAGCCTCAAATGGGTACTTGGTGCGGTATGTAAAAAAAAACATCGTCACTGGGGAGACAAAGGCGGTCGGGCGTGGTGCTGGCCACCTACTTCCTCGTGTGCAGTACCGGCCTTAATATGTGCTGGCCAACAGCACTTGCCATAACAGTCTGTTAAGGCTAAACAGGGGATCTTTGCATGTGTATGTATGTGTGTTTTAAACCACGCTTTCTTCGATTTGTTATGATTGTTGTTTGTTGTTATCAGAATCATAACAAGTATTTATACTGGAGAAATCCGATGAGCTCTAAAGCTCTTTCACACATGTCCAGTAGTTATCTCACGAGGAAGTGTTCCACGAGTCGAGGTGTTGTAGCAACTGAGTCAGGATTGTGACTTGAGAGCGAAGAGTATCCCGTCGGCGTCGTCCGTTTCACCCCAGCACGAAACGTCGGACATCGTGCCGAATAACCGCCACGGTGCAAAGATCGAAACCGCAATCGGACATCGGAGCTCGGACAGCCAACGCAGCCGCGACAACCCCCACGGGGAGTGGTGGTGGTTGTAACTGTGCGCATTCTACTCCAATTGCTCCGCGTCTAAAACAAAAAGAGGATCGGACGATTTGCCGGAATTTATACTCTTTGGTTCTATTGGGTAAAGTCACGTAGGTAAAAAATAAAATAACAAAAATCACGACGTTTCGGCCACAACACAAGCGGCCTTCATCAGGTCCCTTCACCTATAGAACCAAAGAGTATGGATCCTTGCAGTCACGAAAGCTTTAAATCTAGAATTGCCGGAATTTGCCAGAATTTGAATATTCCGGCAAAAGTGCCCGATATAGCTGGTGCAAGTGATTACCAGCGAAACGTCACGGCAATCCAATTGCAAATGTTGTGGATTTATTCTCCAACACACCGGTGAGGCTGAAGTAGCACACTACACTATACACTACACACTAATATACACTACACTATACGAGTAACTCATTGGCGCGTTGTTAACGTGACAAATCCCATACTAATCGGCTGTGTCGGGTGGTCGAGGGTTACGACACAACATTTATCCTTGCGCGATCTAACCCGAAACACCTTCATCGTGAAAAAAGGATCCGAACCGCGATGTCACCAAATCACCGAAGGTGTTGCGGGGCGAGGGGGGCCACTTTGACAAATGGTTACCACGGTCCGGATTGGCGCAGCTCGCCAACGTCGCCGTGGCCGTGAAGACTCGCGCACGGGAGCGCAACGTGGTGTGTGGCCGGGCAGCACAGCAAGAGCAGCACAACTTGTGAAACGTTGAGTAAGGCGCGGCGTCTGAAATGTCATCTTCACGGAATGCTCTTTTTGTTGTTGTTGTTGTTGTTGCTGCTGCTGCTTGCACGGGTGTCGGTAGGTTCGTTGATGAGATTTGTGTTATTCGACACCGCACGTGTCTTGCCCGTGTGTTTAACGCGTAGCGGGGGAGCGGTGGCGCTGTGGTTGTTCGCACTGAGTTATGAACCCGAGTTTCGGTTCCCGCTCACGACCAACAACTGTCGCGGCGAATAATCTGAACCGTTTCTGGTCCTGCCTTGGGTAGAATCGGCCTAAAATGTGTACTTGGTGCGGTGTGTGAAACATCAGCACTGGGGAGAGAGGCGCAGGCAATGCCGGGCGTGGTGTTGCTACGTGTGCCGTTCCGGCCTTCAGAGGTGCTCGCTAACAGCACTTGTCCCAACAGTCTGTTAAGGCTATACGGGGGATCTTTTGTTTGTTACGTGTATGGCTCGATACATACACAACAGAGCTCACCAATTTTACTTTTGGCCGCAACACAGATTTGTTTTCGCCTGTCCTGGGCTAGAAGCGATTATTACAGAGAGAGAGAGAGAAAAAAAAGCAGTGATTCATTAACTTTCCCCGGGATCTATTAAACTTGGTCATTTCAATCAAAGTACACGCACGCGCGGAGATTATATGCGAACGAGGAGAGGTCACAGAGTACACGAGTCGCGAATGAATCAGCTGTAAGTTATAGTCTTAAGGAATTAAATTAGACTCCGTATAATCATCAGCAGCAGCAGAAGCAGCAATGATCAATCCACTGCTAGATGAATACGGTTTCTCAGACATTTCCCGCACGATCAATTAAACTCAGTTATTTTCAATCATTTTACAAATACAAAGATCCCCCGTATGGCCTTAACAGACTGTTGGGGAAAGCTCACCTATGAAGGCCGGAACGGGACACGAGGTGGGGGGGGTGGGGTGTTGGGCAGCCCCACGCCCGGCCACCTTTGTCTCCCTAGTGGAAAATGTTTACACATCGCACTAGGTACTCACTTGAGGCTGAGTAGACCTAAGGGAGGCCCAGGGCCGGTTCAAATAATCGCCACTGGTGTTGGTGGCCGTGAGCGAGGATCGTATTGGGGTCGCTGGAGTGTGTGTTGAAGCACGCGGTCACACGGCACTCGGGTACGAAAGGCGACCGCCGCGTTCATCGTCATCCCCATCACCATGAACCATGGTGAACCTGCTGCTGAATGAAGACTTCCCCACGCGGTCGTCATCTCTCACGGGCCAGCGACGTCAACTATCCATCCCAGCGCAGGGCACCAGCACTGAATTCTCGAACTTCTCGAACTTTTGGGCCACGTAGAAGGGCCATTGAGCGAAACGTCGCCTAGTTATTGTGTTATTGTAAGACGATAGTGTCATTGACGAATGGTGTTGATCATCATTAGATCTCCTTTGCCAGTACCAAAATATAATAATAGGGTTTTTTTCCCCTTTTTTATGTTGAGTTTATCACACTTAGTGTGTAGCGTTGAAATGTGACAGTCGATGTGTTAATGCGTCGATGTATATATTAACGTTGATATAATTCAACAGCTGGGTAAGATATCCGCATTGTGAATCAAATGGATAGATACATTGTTGATAAGTGAAAAAGTACTCCGACATTTTTTGGTTATGCTTTATCTTCCACTATACAGGTAATTATAGTGTACACTATACGAGCTAAATTCAGCCGCCTTTTTAAACACGTAAATAAATACCCTCTATATTAGTACGGATTTTTTTTTTAAACACACCACACAGAGCGACGTATGTATAATTAATAGCCAAGCATATTGCCTGAATTGTATAAATAACCAAAGGTTCGCCAAGCAAGACGCAACAATGTATAATACCGTCAATCGAGCAGGTGGTTAATCCACACGACAGGCACAGTGTAGTCGGGCCGAGGAGTGTTACAGCTGTCAGTGCTATGAATAGGAACTACGGTGAGGTGTGACGTTCCCGGTATTCGTGCTGGGGGATGATTTAAAACAACACAGGTGTATACAATTTACATCACTGCGCGCACATTAGAGACTGACAACACAAAGGGATGCGGGAGTTCTGCGATCAGCGTGCGGCATGCTAGCCAGGGCTGGACGCGTGAACGTAGAGACGTGTGTGTGTGTGCGCGTGCGTGTGTGTGTGCGCGTGTGTGCGCGTGTGTGATTGAACTTATTTAGCCAAACGTGCTCATCGGAGGCGCGGGGGTAAGAACAACAGGGTAAAGACAAAACGTAGCACTGTATTACTGGCAGTTTTATGTTACTCGTGAATTAATATTACACGTGTGTGTGTGTGTGCCAGGTGACCTGCATACGACATTTAAACCAACCTGTAAATATATGAATAATAGTAATGAACGTACGGACAATTAAAATACGGTTCCATTACGTGTGCCATCCTTGTATCAATCACGTCGCTCGTTAAGTAGAAAACCAATTCCAGGTTGTAAAGAAATTACATCACAAGCGCGTACCAAATCGTCATCGGGTAACTTGACATCATCGTCGTTGTCGTAAGGGGGCAGCGGAGTTGGCGGTGCCGTTTCTTGGAATGGCCTCGCGTCTCAATCCAGGGCGTTTTTTTGTCATGTGCGCGCGCAGCGAAATTTTGTTTTAAAAAAATATATATAGTTTTTGTAAAGCCATGAGTAACATCGCGTTTGTTTGACGTGCATCTGTTGAAAGGCTTCAATGAAACATTAAGGGGGGCCCCTCCCGCAATTGCGGCCCACCTCCCCCCCCCCACGTAAGGGCCGACTAACCGACCGCACTCACTCTGTGAATGATGCCAAAGGCCGCACACTAAATGTTTCCCTTCCGCTCACTTTATATATATTACACGCGCACACACGGGGCGCCGAACACTTGCTGCATAAAGGCTACTCCCCACGATTCTGATCAGTTTCCTGGAACGGAGAGAGGTCGAAAAATAACTTGGCCGAAAAGGATAGGAAATTTTAGACTCTTTCTTTCCTCTTTGTTGCTGTGCGCCACGCTTGCGCGTGAGTGCGCGCGCGCGCGCGTGTGTGCGTGTGTGTGCACACGTGTGTCCGTGTGTGTGTGTGTGTGTAGGTTTATAGACGTGTGTATGTATATGTGTGCTCGCGTTTCTTTTTTTTTTGTTTTCCAGGTATCGCAAAGTTCCACGTGGAGTGCGCTGCGGGCGCGTTAAAAGCCGACGTTCCGGGAGGCAGGATGCGAATGCGTTCAGAGGAGTGATGCGCTACCATGCGTACAGCCCCTGTCTGGTGAGCGCTCCTCAGCCCAAAAGGCGCCGGGTTGACATCGGCGTCAGGAGGACGCGACCGAGACAACCACAACAACAACAGCAGCAGCAGCGGCGGCAGCGACAGCTTCTGACAGACAAACCAGAGGGCAGCAGCAGCAGGAGCAGCAGCAGCAGCAGCAGGAGAACAGCGGTGGAAGTGAGCAGGCTCGGCTCTCTGGACTCGGCTCTCCTCGGAGCGACGCGGCTCTTGCCCGCGGGCATGAGCACGCGGAGCCCGCAGGGAGACGAGGAGCATAGCGACCGCTTCGTGCTGCCCGGCGGCGGTGGCGGAGAGGGCACCACAGTGCTTCGGAATCTACTCAAGAAGGGGGCAGCGGCGGCGGCGGCGGCAAGCGTCATGTTCGAGGAGCCACCTCAGGCGCCGTCCTACGGCCAGGGTTCACTTTACTCGCAACTGCTGCACAACGGCGTGCCGCACAACGGCTTCGGCGTCAGACCGTCGAGCGCAAGCGTCGCGGGAGTGAGCGGAGTTGGTGGCGGCGTTGGTGGCTTCAGACCGCCCAGCGTGACCGAGTCGAATTCGGACGACAATCGCAGCGACTCGTCGGGCGACTCCTCGTGCCCGCGCGAGAGAGCGGCTCCGCCCGGCTGCTCCGTGCAGTCGGGCAGCAGCGGCGGCGGCGGAGGCGGGCCCGGCCACCACGGGCACGACCTCCAGGCCAAGCGAGCCCGCGTTGAGAACATCATCCGCAGCATGAACGCGCGCAGCGGGGAGCCCGAGAGGGGTGACCGACCCACGAGCCCCCGGGGGAACAAACGCAAGCAGCGGCTGCCCCTGCAACAGGCGGGCGGGGAGGCAGAGGGGCAGCCCGCGGGTAACCCGGGAGTCGTTGGGGAGCAAGGAGTTCCTCGTCTTCATCATCATCAGCAGCAGCAGCAGCAGCTTCATCATCATCTGCAAAAGTTGCAGCAGGGAGACGAGGATGAGCACGGGGAGCACGAGAAGGAGGACATGGACGACTTGGCGCTCTCGCAGTTGCCCGCGAGGCTGCAGGTGAAACGGGAGGAGAGACGGCGGCTGAAGCGGCAGCTGGAGGAGATGCAGAGACAGCTACGACGCCTGCGTCAGCAGTTCTCGTTCGCCTACGACGACAGCGAAGAGTCGGGGGAAGAAGAGCGGGGCGACGAGGCGGACAAAGACGGGGGAGGTGCGGAGAGAGACAAAGAAGACGAGGAGATGGAGGAGGAAGGACAAGGTGGTGGTGGTGGAGGAGGAGGTGGTGGAGTTGGTGGTGGTGGAGGAGGTGGTGGTGGTGGAGGTGGTGGAGGTGGTGGAGGTGGTGGAGAGGGTGATGACGATGTTGCGGAGGACAGCTGCTCTGAACGCGCGGGGAGCACTGGGGTCGCCCCGCGCTCCGTGGCCGAATCCTCTGACAACGAGATGATGGATGACTCGGAGACAGCCGCGAGCTACCGTCGGCAGCGACTGCAGGACGTCCCGAATCTTCATCCACATCTTCATCAGCAGCAACAGCAGCTCCTCCTCCAGCCAGAACATATGGACGACGACCTCGACGCACGCTACGACGACCACGACGACGACATCTCGGCGCCCTTCGGCCGTCGGTCCAGCGTGAACGACGCTGACAAGGACCTTCAGGAGATGCAGGTGGACGAGCGGCACGGTCAGCCCATTGAGCAACAGCAGCAGCAGCATCAGCAGCCAGCACGGGCCCATGCGGACAAGGAGCGCGGAGAGGAGTTGGCTCACGCCCTGAAACACGAACTCTCCAGGGCGGTCGCGCACGTGGTGGACGTCGTGGTGAAGACCTTCTCGCCGCGTCCCGGGGTCCCGTCCGGCGGGGCGAGTTCTTCCCCGTCAATGAACGTCGTCGTGGCCGCATCGACCTCTACCTCCTCCTCGACGGAGCGAGCGGTGGAACATCACCACCCGCTGCGCCTTTCCTCGTTGTCCGGCTCCAGCAGCAGCAGCAGCACCGCCACCACCGCCACCACCACCACCACGGCCATCACCTCCAACATCGCCAGCGGCAGCAATAGCCACCCAACCATCACGGCTATCAACACGACCAACGCCAACAGCACCGCCACCACCGCTGGCACCGCCGCCGTCAACAACACCAGCATCACCGCCACGTCCGCATTAACGACCTCGTTTTCATCCTCGTCTTCATCCTCCTCCTCGTCTTCGTCGTCGTTGTCGTCGAACGGCGGAGAGGCGAGCAGAAGCGCGCTGCAGCGCGGCCTGACTCAGCCGTACGGCGGCGGTGGCTTCAGTGAGGCACACATGGGCAGCAGCAGCAGCAGAACGCGAGCCCCGCTCACCTCCACGGACCAAACCGAGGCGCTGCCCCTCGTTGTGCGCAAGACCTCACCTCCTGCTGCTGCTGCTGCTGCTGCCGCCACCGCTGCCGACCACCACCTCCACAACCTCCATAGCCACCACCACCACCTTCAGCAGCAGCAGCAGCAACAGCAGCACCACCACCACCTTCATCAGCAGCAACAACAACAACAGCAGCACCACCACCACCAGCAGCAACAACATCAGCAGCATCAGGCTGCGGCGATCTCCGCCAACCAGATAGCGTTCCCGACTCACGGACTTGCGCTCGGCATGCCGCCGCCACCGCACTTGGGACCGCACCTCGGTCTGCCCGGCCACCACCCGGCCCTGTCGCCGCACGCCTTGCCGCACATCCCGCAGATGGCGTACTTTTTGCACAGCAGCCTGGCCGCTGCCGCCGCGGCCGGCGTCGGCATGGCCACGCGAGGCGACCAGCGGGTGTCGTCGGCCGAGCAGGTGGTGCTCTTAGAGGCGGCCGCAGCGGCGGTGGCACGCGATCAGTCGGTGCGGCCGCGCAGCAAGGTGTCGTCGCTGGGCCCTCTCCACCACCATCACCACCACCACCACAACAATAACAGCAACAACCCGCATCACCATCACCACCACCAGCAGCAGCAGCAGCAGCACCACCACCACCAGCAACACCACCACCACCACCAGCAGCAGCAGCATCATCACCTCCACGTGCCCGCCCAAGCGTTCGGCTCCCGCTCGTGCTCACCGCCGACTCACGGTCTGTCGCTGTCCATGGTGAAGGCGGAGAGCGGAGATCTGCCCGACACGCCAGATATGTCGCCTTACTCCGCGGCCACGATATCCTTTTTTGTGAGAGATGCGCTTGGGGGTAAGTGATGCGAGATGAACTTCCACGTGGTATGTGTGCGCGTGTGTATGTATGTGTGTGTGTACATGTGTGATGCTCGCTTACAGCATTTGCCCCAAAAGTCTGTTCAGGCTACGCGGGGGTAATCTTTGTATTTGTACATGTGGGGAACGGTGGCGCAGTGGTTGGCGCGCTGCGTTACGAACCCGGCGAGCCGAGTTCGATTCCCGCTGACGATCAATAACGGTGGTGGAAAATATTTGAACGGGTACCTATGCCTTTCCTGAGTTGGCTCAGCCTCAAACGAATAACCCGGTGCGGTGTGTAAAACATCAGCGGTGGAGAGACAAAGGCGGCCGGCCGTGGAGCTGGTCACCCCCCCCCCCCCCGTGTACCGTACCAGCAGCCTTCATAGGTGTTCGCTAACAACACTTGCCCCAAAAGTCTGTACGTGTGGGGATTGCAGAACGATGCTCAGCGTTTCTGTTTAGCCCCAGCAGTGTACCGAAAGAGGTAATTGTAATCTTTAATGCTCTGTTGAAGGGACGTTTCCTGAAACGTTATTTTGCTGCGTGAAGATGTTTGTTTTTTTAAAGTGACGAGGGCAGGAAAGTGTTGGCAGATTTAGACAATGACTGAGTATAATACGGGCTATTATTAGATAATCACGTATATGTGTTAAATGACTTCATTGACGGAGCCCTGCCGTTGAGCTAAGTCTAACTCGCTTTTTTAAAGAGGTGACTCATCTATTAACGTGTGTACATATGATACGGCAATTAATATGAAGTTAAGAAAACATGATCTCCAATTTAAATAATCTGCCTGAGTGTCGGGTCGTATATAAATAGGAGTGGGGAGAGGTAGCGGCGTGGTTCAGCGCGCTACGAACCCGGCCACCCGAGTTCGATTCCCGCTCACGACAAAATCACAGTGGCAGCGGATATTTGAACCGGTCCTGGGCCTCCCCTCGGTCGACTCAGCCTTAAACGAGTACCTGGCGCGGTGTGTAAACATCGCCCCGTCGTGCGCCCTGTCGGCCTTCATAGGTGCTCGCGAACGGCACTTGCCCCAACAGTTTGGTAAGGCTACACAGGGAATCTTTGCGTTCATTTTTTTTTTAATATATAGAGATAGCTTTAACACCCGCACGCATTGCTACTGTTTAAGTGGAAACGTTGAATTGGGATTCGCCATAATAAATTACGTAATTACCTCTCGGACAATGCGTAGTAACGGTTTGAAGGAAACAAGGAGACGATACGTCTCTATAATAATGAGTGTATATACGCAGCTCAGCGAGTGGTGGCGTACTTGGTTCGCTTAATAAACCCCGCTGCCGACCTGACCTGGGTTCGACTCCCGACGACTCTCTTAGCCAGTCCAGAGTGTGTCAAACAACCCCTCAATAGCCGACACAGCGTGCGGAGGGAGGTGCAGGGGGGTTCATCCAGCAGTGGATTGCCAAAGGGCTGTCAAGTATAATTACTCGTTGGTATTACATGCACAGTGGTTAATGATTGATTAGGTCCGTTGTGAATACGTAAATATCACCACCCATTCGCGCTCGATGCTTTTCAAACAATATACAATTCATAGCACGGCCAAAACGAACACTTGTAGCGTTGCTAAAAAAAAAATAAACAGACCCACCAATTCCCCCAACGGTTGCACGTAGATTCATTCCGGCCATAGGAATGTGGAATTTCCACCGCTGACTCGTGCTGGGCTGTTGTTAATACGAGGTCGAGCACCGCGGGCTCGGCTGATTTGACTCTCACTGTGACTTCTGTCACGTGTGAAACCTCTGTTGTGAAATATTTTCGGTCGTGAGAAGCCTGGGTGTCAAACTCCAGTGTGGCTGTGCGCGCGCGCGGAAAAAGCTGTGAGAGTCGCGAGTTTCTCATTGATATCCTTCAGAGACAACAGCGAGGTTCTCTGCTCACAGTCTGTCCGACACAAAGTTTCGGTCAATAGAAGGGGAAAGAATGGGGAAAAAAAATAGTATTTGAAAAGTTGCTTTTAGGGGTGTAATTATCGCGCTGCCGTGACATCACCACGGCACCACGTTAAAACGTATGGGAGTGACGTCACAGCGGGGCAATAATGACGAGTTTTGACGGTAGGTTTAAAGTCAGATTTTTGGTTTGTGAGTGTACGTTGTCCGAATAGACGAAGCTTCACCGGCGTTGTATCTGGCAGCCCGGGATTGAGGGGGGACGGATGGAAGGGCACATGGGGGACCATAGAGATGTAACGACAGTAGAGTACAACCTTAGATTGCTACAATCTTGATTTGAAGCTTTCGTAACTGCAGGAATCCATGTTCTCTTTGTTTTTTTTTTCCGGTGAAGATTGCTACACTTGACATTATATGTGTACACACACTGTGATAAACATATCAATCCAGTTATTGCATAAACAAACACAGCGCATGAACTATGCAAAACGGCAGCGCGAGCGGAGGTTTTGATGGATGGGAATTGAGAGAAATAAAAATATGTAAATCGGTCGCTGTTACGTGTCTCTAAAAACGGTGTATATTTAGTCTTCCATCGACCTCGCTAAACAAATATCTGCACGTTTTCCAATTCTTGGTACGTGCTCTCGCTCTCTGCGCTGTCGACGATTAAAAGCCCCGTATTTCGGGTAACAAATGAAGAACATCATCTTCCGCATCTCCACGTACAATTGCAGTGCGACGAAACATTTATTTTAAGTCCCCCATCAAGCCATTTTATTGAGCGCGTTCGCCTCGAGTTAATCCCGCCACAATTCGTTTCGAGAAGGACCCATTTGCAGGGGCGGGCGGTGTTCGAACCTTCTGGAACTCCCATCAGCGAGGACAGCAGGTGGTGGTGGCGCTCGTGAAAGCAAAACGACAAAAAGGCTGCTTGTTTATCACCCCCCAAGACGTTCTTGGAGAGGGCCGCACCCTAAATATACCCCCCCCCCCAAAACCACATCCCCCTACGGATTTTATTGCATCGCGCGAGCAACTTACGAAGCAAATGAATAGACACGAGAGAGCCGTCGTGATAGGGTTAGGCTCAAATTAAACTCTTTGCGGGGGCGGTGTTGCGATGCGAACCCCTGCCGCATACCCGAGTTCGATTCCCGCTCACGGCCAACAACACCAGTGACGAATAATCTGCACAAGTCCTGGGCCTCCCCTAGGTCGGCTCAGCCTCAAATGCGTCCCCAGTGCGGTGTGTAAACATCGCCCCTGGGGGAAACAAAGGCGGCCGGGGCGTAGCGTCGGCCACGTCATCCCCTCTTGCACCGTTGGGGCTCTGCACGGGTGGTCGCTAAGAGCGCGGTTTTTTGTTGTTGCTCTTTTCCCTTCCCCATCAGCCTGTTGAGGCTATACGGGGGATCTTTTTCCTTTGTCTGGGGAGGGTAGCCATGGGTCGCATTGGAACGACAGCGTCAGGGGGGTGTTGTTATGACAGACGCATTAAGGGAGCCCGATGCCTTATTGCTCTGGGGGGACACTTTTCCGACGTTAAGCGATACCTCAGATACAACGCGCCACGGACTTTGCACGCAAATAGACTTCGCGCTTAAGGCTCTCGACTCTTGTCCCAGAGAAGGTGGGTGGGGAGGGGTGGGGGGGGTTCTGGAAGAGAGAGGGGAGCAGTGGGGAGGGGTGGCATGGGATAAAATGGGGAGGTTGTAATTCATCTTCACCATCACAGAGTGGTGTGGCTTGCTCATTCGGTTATAGGCCGAGAAGATTAGGCGACCTGCTTCCGATGTAAGATCGTCGTGGGCATCCTCGAGGTTGACTCGGCCTGAAATTGGGTATCCCGTTCGACGTTTCGGTTTATGTCTAACCAAGGTCCGTGCCTCCTCTCATGAGTCCAAACTCGGCCTGAATTAAGTACTGTATCCATGAATTAAGTACTGTATCCATGAATTAAGTACTGTATCTATGAATTCAGTACTGTCTCTATCTATGGCCGGATGCTTTTCTTCATGCCTGAATTCGGCGTGGGCCTCCCTTACGTCAACTCGGCATAAATTGAGTACTGTAGCTTTGCGCGCGGTGTTTATTTGTTTCTTGTTGTTCCATAGCTTTGCAGAAGTGATGGCACCACGGGGTGCTCGCTAACAAACGAGGGAATGTGAAGGGGGTGGTCAGCGTCATGGTTCAAAGTCGCTACTCATGCATCTGTACACACGGTCACATTTTGAGGCTGTGTGTGTGCGGGTTATCCGATTACCAGCGTGCACACAGATGGTTTGTTGTAGGGCGCTTGCAGCGATGTGGTGTGAGGAGCAGGGATGCTGTGTAGCACAATACATTGTTGTACTGTACTTGTGTGTCTACCACGTCTATGCCTCCCCCCCTCCCGGCCCGGGCATTAACTACAACCCGCATTGACCATCGTGGTGAAGTATGGTCAAACAACCATTGAGACCAGCATGGTGTAAAGGGGATGCCCTCACGCAGCAGTGGGTTGTCACGTGGGATTTACATGCGAATGATCTACACAAAGACAAATATACCACGTGTAGCTTTTAACAAACTGTTGGGGCAAGTGCTGTTAGCGAGCACCTCCGAAGGCCGACACGGCACACGAGTGGGTGGGTTGAGTGGCCACCACACCACGCCTGGCCACCGCCGTCTTCCCAGGACATGTTCTAAGTCTCGGTCGTGGTGCCGTGCGCTAACCACTCCACTGCCACTCCCCACTGCGCACAAAATACACACACACACACACCACTTAAAACGCACACGCACAACGCACGCACACCAGCGGTGTACTTGCACACGAGTTGGGGACGCGTGACAAACAATAGCTGGCGTCAGATCGTACGTGCTCTGCCTGGCGAGTCTTCCTCCCCCCTCTCCGCACCCTCTCTCTCTATGTACGTCTGCGCGTGTCGTCTATATGTAGAAGGGAAGAGGTCTATAATTAAAGTTTCTACTGGAGGGGAGGGGGGTGTGTTACAATGCTCTTTGCGCTAAAGTGAGACCGCTCGGAAGGGTTTCAACAAATGAGCTCAGAGTGCGGCCGGTTGTCGTGGCACGAGCTGCCCCTGCCGTGATGGGGGGCGGGGGGGGCATGGCAAGACCGAGGGGAGAGAGAGTTCCCAAGCGATGAGAGCAGAGATTTCAAAATTGCACCTCTCGACCGACCGCGCCTATCCTTCACGCGAAGAGTTGCCACGCGTTGCTTCCCGCAATGGAACAAACTCCACTCGCACAAGCCCGTGCCGGAAATGTACCTCCGGATTAGCACGGTTGGCTCCACGTACGGCGCGAAAGAAGTTCAACGCACGGACACACTTCCTGCAGACACTGGGAAGCCACTCTGAGCTGCGCACTTTTAAATCATCCAGAGTGAGAGAGAGACAAAAAAACCGATTCTTCTGAACTTGCTTTTTGTGTTTAGTTTGTTGTCGTTCCCCCGCATCTCAGAATAGCACGGTTGGCTATGTACGGTGCGAAAGAAGTTTAACGTACATACACATGCATATTCTGTACGGGCAATGCTTTTTTTGCAGCCGGCATAGTCTGCGACACCCATAGCGGGAGGAGTATGTTCACAGGACACGTTCATCATTCGTCTCGCCTTGTTTTGCCATGTAGAGCTATAGGGACACAAGGTTAGGGTTAAACAGGAGTATTGTTATTTGTGCTCTTAGTGGTGGTGATGGTAGTGGAGCCACCTTACGCCGATAACCCGCCACTCATAGCCTGCCCCGAGCACGTGTTCCGGAAAATATCGAGAGATAAATTAAGCATCGCATGCAAGTCCGCACGTGTACAGCTCGTTATGACATTCCACTGCTCGATGATGTGTCTTCCCACGACGTATCGTTAATAGGAGGGGGGGGGGTCATTTGACCATACTTCACCACGATGGTTAAGTGCGACTTGATGAAAACTGGGAGCAAGCATAGACGCAGTGTACCGCACAACAATGGGGTTTGACACACTTCCCACAACGCCGTATCACAGCTCTACAACAGCTCTACAACAGCTCTTATATACATGGTGTGGCCGTTGGGGGGTTGTTTGACCATACTTCACCACGCCAGTTGTTGCGGGTTGGTAAAGGTAAGCTCTAGCGAGGAGTGTGCGACAATGGATATTGCTGTACTACCTTCTACTGCTCATACATCCTATTGCAACTGTGTTGTCGCGTGCACGTGGTTGTCACCCATCCAAGCACTTATCCAGGCTCGAACCTGCTTGGCTTCGAAGGTTCTCTTGAACCTGTATATTATTATTATACTGGTAGGAACGAAGTTGTAAACTGAGTGTACCAGCCTGCAATAGATTAATGTGTCCGTCCATCCGTCCCCTTTCAATACTTTAACGAAGTGAAATCTCGTGCTGTTGGGTGTATAATTTGTCCGAAGAACCCTCAACGATTTTGAGGGCAAAAAGGTGGGAAGACGCTCTCAATTTGCACAATTTTACGTAACAATGTCATAAAATTGCGCAAAATTCCACTGTTCCTACCAGCACACCCTGCAGGGACCTGTTTATATATGCACGTGATTTGGGCGTCTCGAACGGCTAAGCCTTGCATTGTTAATAACAGCAATCAGAGGATGCTTTGCATATCCAAGATGACATCACCAAACTAGATTCGAAGCTTTCGTGACTGCAGGAATTACTCTTTGGTTCTTTCGGTGAAGTCACGTGGAAAGAAAATAAATGTAATTATAATAGAATGCGACGTTTCGATTGCAACACAAGCAACCATCATCAGGTACGAATGAATGAGAAAACAAACAGTAAACTTCGGGTTGAATTGCATTATATTTCGGAGTTTGCTATGTTTCGATTTAAAGGTTTCGTGACTGCAGGGATTCATCTTCTTGGTTCTTTCGGTAAAGTCACGTAGAAGGGAAATAATAAAATAATGAAAATAAAACATAATAAAATAATTTGTTTTTATTTTATTTTATGTTTTACATAATAATATAAAAATATAAAAAATATTTTACGTTTTACATAATAAAATAAAAAGCATTTTTTTATTTGATGTTTTTTATTTTATTTTATTATTTCCCTTTACGTGACTTTACCGAAATAACCAAAGAGTAATAACATCACCACATTGGCCATATTCGCTTCCAGCGAGAGAAAAACGGTGCTTGTGAATTAGAGTTTGTGTCGTCAGTGTATGGGCGATTATTCATAATCAAGATTTTTGGGGTTAGATCGCGCGAGTATAAATGTGTCGTTACTCTCCACCACCCGACGCAGCCAGTAAGGTTGGTCACTGAAACGACGTCTTGCCGGTAATTGCATCCAGCATCATCGGGCGATTTTCGCGGGTAATTACATGCTGGATGTTATTAGGGGCGAAACGTCGGACTATTCCAATTGTAAACGTTGTGGATTTACTCTCCAACACATCGGTGGGCTGAAGTAGTAACTAAGTAGCGCGTTGTTTACGTGAAAAAAAAAACCTTACTGGCTGTGTCGAGTGGTGGAGAGTTACGACACATTTATACTTACACAATCTAACCCCAAAAAACGTTTTATTATGAATAATATTGGACGTGAAAGCCTACGTGTTAAACTATAGGTGATCATATTTCCCGACAGTCATAGTTGGTCACGCTGTGTATAGGTCGGGGTTTCTCAAACAACTCCAGTCCCTCGAGACCCACCAGCGCACGACGTCTATCCGCCTTTAACCAATTTACGCCTCCCCTTTCAAACGCAAATTAAACCCGTTCCACGCTGCACGCGCCCGATGATTGTTAAACACGCGGCACGTGACGCGCTAAGCAATAAATGCTGTTGGCGTTAATAGAGAGTCGGTTAAATGTAACGTCGAGATCTAAGTGTGCGCGTGTGTGTACACGTGAACGGCACTTGCCCCAACAGTCTGTTCAGGCTATACGGGGGTATTCGTGTCTTTGTGTTCCGCGTGTACGCGCGTTCCACGTGACGCAGACGGCGCTAATTGGTCAGCGCGTCACGCGGAACGTGTTTAACAATGATCGGGCGCGTGCGGCGTGGGACGAGTTAACTCAGCATTTGAATGAGGCGTAGATCGGCGAAGGCGGAACGACGCAGCGTGGTGGGTGGGTTGAGAGGAGCGGAGTTTGCTGAACCCCTGAACGAGGGGTGCTTGACGGCAGTGTAACGAGCGTGGGGACAAAGGGGTGCCTTGCCCCCCGGTAGTCAAAGCTACGAGTAGCCCCCCCCCCCTTGTAAAATAACAACAAAAACCTATGTAATTATGTGATTAGGCAAGAGACACCGCAAAACATAGCCTGGGTGCGACCGTGCGAGACAAATCAAATATTGGGGGGCCCCAACTGACCGATTGCTGCGCCCTCTGAGCTGACGATGTCGTTATTACAACTGTGAGCTTGATGGGCAAGTGCCGGACTGTGTGCTCCACGTTCCTTCTCGACTGCCGGCTTCTGCCGAGGGCGCCGTCTGTCGGGGGGGGGGGGGGGGGGGGGTAGGGAAGGGCTGCGTGCCCGAAGCCGCTACGTCCGAGAATCCTCGTTACGCAACAACGCTTTGTACTTGCCAAGGCCCCCCACCCCCTTTCTCGTTCGCTTTGACAATGCAAAAGCTCAAGATGTCACCGCGACCAAAACGCCGTTGACGCCACCGTCAGCAGCAGCAGCAGCACAGCCACCACCACCACCATACTTCACTATTACCGACGCTTTCCACCATCTGCCAGACCGACGCGGTTGTTGCTACTGCACTGCTGCTGATGTCACACGGTGGACACGCGCGCTCGCTCCATCATCCCCTTGATGGACATCCGACCGGAGAGCGCATATTGTTTTTTTTATAATCTCACTCCTTTAGCCATCCGATCCGTCATTGTCTCGACCACGTGAGCCGTCATCGCGCGCGTTCAGTAATGCGCTCTTGCGGCGGTATGGAACACTCTTCCGATAACAGGAAAGCTACTGGAGCACTTTCAAATCACCGAGATTGAAAAACTCATTTATTTAGAACCGCTATTTGTGTTTATTTTGTTGTCATTCCCCCTCCTTCCCGGCAACCTCCGATGAGCGCGGTGTTATCTATTGGCAGAACAGTCCATAGGGTGCACACTACAGTCAATCGGAGCGACCGCCCCGGGCCCCACGCTTTGGGGGGGGGGGCGCGCTTCGACCTCACGGCGTCATCAGATGTAATATTTACGGTTTAGTTTGAAGGCGTTGGGGTGGGGGGCACAGTGGAGTTCACCCCGGAACCCGGACGGCCCTGCCTGTCTCATGCACAAGTACTGTGTAATTCGTGTTGTGTGTGGGGTAGGTAATTTATGCGCATATATTGTGTAATTCGTGTTATGTATAGATAGCTGACACACAAGTACTGTGTATGTTATGAATGGGCACTTGAAACACGTACTGTGTAATTCGTGTTGTGTTTAGTTGGGTAGCTGATACACGATTCTCGTGTAATTTGTATTATGTACAAGTCCTCGATACACAAGTACTGTGTAGGCTACGTATAGGTACTTGATATACAAGTTCTGTGTCATTTATGTTACGTATAGGTACTGGATAAACTGCTGATAACTTTATCTTATGCACAGATACCTTGATACACAAATGCTCTTTAATTCATGCTATGCAATATGTCTACGTGGTGTTTCGTATTAGTGGCTACGGCTCTGGCCACCTGGGTTCGATGCCCGAGCCACTTGGTCCGTTGGTTATTCGTATTTGAACCCTACTCGTGTCTCCCCTAGTTCAACGTAGCCTCCATCGAATACCAAATGCAATTGCGTAGCTGGTGGCAGTTCCTGGGAAGACAATTTCGGCCGGGTGTGCGTGTTACTAGCCACACCGCCCGCCGCTTTTTAACAGGTACGGCGTAGCTGCCACAACAGATGCTCGCTAACTTTAATGTATCCAACAGTCGACGGATAGTTGGGCTGCAGCGTTCTAATATTGCACAGCCTTTGCGTTAGTCCACTGTCGGTATGCTGAACTTCTTTCGCGCCGTACATAATCGGATGAAGACCTCTCTCCAAGCCTTGTCGGTTAATGGTTGTTGTTTGACCATTGCTTCACCAAGCCGGTCAACGGGGATGGTGAAGGGGAAGAGTGAGGTGTGGGGTGGGGTGGAGGAACCCCAGTGTCAGGATGTCATCATCGCTCGCCGTTGCCTGGATTCGAACCCAAGTGAAGGCGGGTTGCGGTCGACTGCGTGCAGCCACTGCGCCGCTGACACGTGGCCCCAGATGTTGTTGCCTGTGTGGTTTTTTTTTTTACTAAAAAAGGACCGAGATAATTCCTTACAGAAGTTCCCCAAAAATGTTCTTAAAACTGTAATATAACCACTGCGACTCGGCAGTACCGCAGGCTTTCTCTAAACGCGTCATAGCGCTCCTTCCGACTTCTAACAGCACGCGATCGTCACGTTTTCACTCCCAGAGCGCGCATACTTGAGCGCTGTAACAGATGAAAAAAAAAACGAATCAGCGACAATGCATGAAAAAGTAATGTTAATGCGGAAGGAAGCCAATCGGCTTCAAGGGGCGGCCTAATATGGGGCGCTTTGATCCACATATCGTCTCTTCAGATGCAGCAATCATGTGACAGGAATCACTTTAACGATTTAAAAATGTATGTTCAAAATATCACAGCTCGATCCATACTTGATCCATGCTCGTGTTCGAGCATGGATCAAGAGCTTCGTATCGTAAACAATGGGTCGAGCATTGGATCGTTTCAAAATACGCAGATTCCCGTTCCAGCATTTTTTATACGGGCAAAGCCGCGTCCAATTACTCCATACGTGAGCCTAAGACGTTAACATCGCTTCTCGTTCATCCTTGTCGCCGGTTCCTTTTGCCCTATTGCAGCGCGCATCGTCTTAACGGGACGCACTTGGCGTCCACAAACGACGAACGCTCCAGCAACAGTCGGGAAGATTCACGGACAACCACTGGCTTGAAGCCTCCTTTCTTCCCCATTCAAGAGGCTGGGAATTTCGCAATAGTATTGTTGGTTAGTCGTTAGGGTGGGTGGGGGGGCGGCGTAACAATGCATTGATTAATTTGCTATTGATTGTTAAGGCTCGCGATAGTCGCCGCCTTCGGACTTAGCGCAGTGCCGGATTAAGCTAGTGCAGGCCCTGTAGCATTTGTTATACAGGGGGCCCTAAATAACAAACCACAAATGTGAAAACACAATTTTTTTACACGCATAGTAAAGTAATTGTATTTTTTTTTCATTTTCTGTACAACCGGATAATACGACAAATCGCTAACCTTAAACACCCAGTCGTTCATGAAAGATGAAGGCGGTATAGTACTACAGTAATAGAGCAAGTGCAGAATCACTGAACTGGAATTGATAGCTTGAAAGAATTTAGGGCGGTGCCCTTGAAAGAGCAGGGCCGGTAGCATATGTAGCTACTTTTGCTACTAGTATAATCCGGCACTGCTTCACGGAATTAGAATACTCTTAAGTCCGATTTATGAAGTTTTAGCGCGAGTGGAGTGAGCAAAACAACAAAAAGTGCATTAGGAAGGGCAAAACAAACAATACAAACGGGTCGTGAAAAACGAGAGGAACATTCAATAAAAATAATAATAATAATCGATTCTTGAATCGAATCTCGACAATGCATTGACCCAACGGAGAGTTGAATCTTCCTTATAGCCTCACTGGTAACGTTCAGCAATGCCAACGTGTGTGTCGTGTACCCTTCCTCCACCCGACACAGCCATTATCAATGCAAGTTGGCGGTGTGGAAAGATTTCGTTTCACTTCGAACGTGAAACAGAAACACGTGACAGGCGTCGCAAGCATGCGTGTCAAGATGACATCACCGGCATTGCCCCACGTGTCGAACTGCCGATTTGAACTGGCTGTTGAATTGGTAATTCGCTCAGTTGGAAGAAATTGCTCGAATTTATGGTTCTCATTACTCGCTGCGGTGCCAAGTTTCACAAAACACGCCACGGTGTGGTGTTTGTTATCAAGCGACAGAGGGGGTCACGGCCTGGCCATGGATGCTGACTATCTTAATTTGTGGCCACAAACTCCGTCGCAGCGAACTTATCAACACTCTACGACGGTATTTACACGGATTATAAGACGCACTTTTTTTACGGCAGGGGTGTACGCGCGCGCGCGCGTGTGTGTGTGTGTGGGGAGCGGTGGCGCAACAGTGAGCGCAACTGCGCCACGGGCAGGGCTCGCCCGAGGTGAGATTCCCCGCTCACGACCAATTTTGTTGACGAATATTCTGCGCCGAGCTTGGGTCTCCCCTAGGTGTGCTCAGCCTTAAATGAGCACCTAGCTCCGGCGTGTGAAACGTCGCCACTGGAGAGACAAAGGCGGCAGGGCCTGGTGCCGGCCGCCCACCCCCATCGTGTGCCGTGCCGGCCTTCATAGGTGCTCGCTAACAGCACTTGCCCCCAACAGTCTGTTAAGGACCTTTGTCTTCCCGTGTGTGTCTGCGTGCGCGCGACCAGATTTGCGTAACTTTATTGAAACCCGGCAAAAGTCGGGGGATGGGTGGGGTGCGTCTTATAATCCGGAGAAGACGGTGATGACCTATATAGCTGTTAACCGGGGGGGCAAGTAACTCGGTTCACAGAGAATGTGGCTCGTATATCTTTGAGTGGTTATCACGATCGTTTTAATGTGGAAAGTTGGGTTTGACCCTGCCCTTTTGAGAAAAAATCAACCAAAAACCCGGCCCCGCAATGCTGTGGGGTCCCAGAGTGGAAAATGTTGGTTTTCATTCTTTCCCCGCTGTGCGTGAACGTTCCACCACGACATTTATACCCGAGTGTCTTGCTTCTAGACCCTCTCGAACATCATTTAGAATTTACATCAGCCACTCACGACCATATCTACAGTGAGGGAAAAAAGTATTTGATCACCTGCTGATTTTGTACGTTTGCCCACAGACAAAGAAATGATCAGTCTATTATTTGAATGGTAGGTTTATTTGAACAGTGAGAGACAGAATAACAACAAAAACATTCAGAAAAGCGCATGTCAAAAATGTTATAAATTGATTTGCATTTTAATGAGGGAAATAAGTATTTGACCCCCTCTCAATCAGAAAGATTTCTGGCTCCCAGGTGTCTTTTATACAGGTAACGAGCTGAGATTAGGAGCACACTCTTAAAGGGAGTGTTCCTAATCTCAGCTTGTTACCTGTATAAAAGACACCGGTCCACAGAAGCAATCAATCAATCAGATTCCAAACTCTCCACCATGGCCAAGACCAAAGAGCTCTCCAAGGATGTCAGGGACAAGATTGTAGACCTACACAAGGCTGGAATGGGCTACAAGACTATTGCCAAGCAGCTTGGTGAGAAGGTGACAACAGTTGGTGCGATTATTCGCAAATGGAAGAAACACAAAAGAACTGTCAATCTCCCTCGGCCTGGGGCTCCATGCAAGATCTCACCTCGTGGAGTTAAAATGATCATGAGAACGGTGAGGAATCAGCCCAGAACTACACGGGAGGATCTTGTCAATGATCTCAAGGCAGCTGGGACTATAGTCACCAAAAAACAATTGGTAGCACACTACGCCGTGAAGGACTGAAATCCTGCAGCGCCCGCAAGGTTCCCCTGCTCAAGAAAGTACATATACATGCCCGTCTTAAGTTTCCCAATGAACATCTGAATGATTCAGAGGACAACTGGGTGAAAGTGTTCTGGTCAGATGAGACCAAAATGGAGCTCTTTGGTATCAACTCAACTAGCCGCGTTTGGAGGAGGAATGCTGCCTATGACCCAAAAAACACCATCCCCACCATCAAACATGGAAGTGGAAACATTATGCTTTGGGAGTATTTTTCTGCTAAGGGGACAGGACAACTTCACCGCATCAAAGGGACGATGGACGGGGCCACGTACCATCAAATCTTGGGTAAGAACCTTCTTCCCTCAGCCAGGGCATTGAAAATGGGTCGTGGACGGGTATTCCAGCATGGCAATGACCCAAAACACACGGCCAAGGCAACAAAGGAGTGGCTCAAGAAGAAGCACATTAAGGTCCTGGAGTGGCCTAGCCAGTCTCCAGACCTTAATCCCATAGAAAATCTGTGGAGGGAGCTGACGGTTCGAGTTGCCAAACGTCAGCCTCGAAACCTTAATGACTTGGAGATGATCTGCAAAGAGGAGTGGGACAAAATCCCTCCTGAGATGTGTGCAAACCTGGTGGCCAACTACAAGAAACGTCTCACCTCTGTGATTGCCAACAAGGGTTTTGCCACCAAGTACTAAGTCATGTTTTGCAGAGGGGTCAAATACTTATTTCACTCATTAAAATGTAAATCAATTTATAACACTTTTTGACATGCGTTTTTCTGAATTTTGTTGTTGATATTCTGTCTCTCACTGTTCAAATAAACCTACCATTAAAATTATAGACTGATAATTTCTTTGTCAGTGGGCAAACGTACAAAATCAGCAGGGGATCAAATGCTTTTTCCCTCACTGTACCTATGCTTACGTATGTTTAACTTCTTCCGCACCGCACGTAACCAACCGTGCTAATCAGTACCGTACTGTACGTGTATAAAACTGATTAATATAGACGGCAACATTGTAGTTATGTATTTCGTAGTCACTCTGAAGGAGGACCATTGCCTCAAACGTTGGCCTGTTTTATATGCGGGTTTTGCTATGAGTGTTTTTGATAAAGTTGGTGAGCGTTTATTTTCGTGATTGTATCACTTTACCTAGGCGGTTCCATTTCAACGAGAAATTCCGTGATTCAGAATGAGAATATTAATTTCGACTGAGAGGAGGAATCCAATGAGCTATAAAGCTCTTTTTCTCACAGATGCCCAGTAAAGTGGCACGGGGTCAGAACGTGACAACAATAAGCATCTCCAAAAAAACACGATCGTAGCGCAAAGTACGGGAAAGGCAAGCAAATCCTACAAAAAAAACACTCAAAGAAAACTAGACCACGTCTCCATCCGACCAGGCAAACGTCCACTGACTACACTTCGTCAGAAGGAGGTTCCTTCGTTGGGTTGCTTAACCAGCATATCAGGAAAGTCACGCGAGTGAGCACCTATTAAGTACTGTCAGTGAGCATATATTGAGTACTGTCAGTGAACACCTATTAAGATGAGCAGGACCCCCCCTCTCCCGCCCCATACTGCACCGGATACTCATTTAAGGGCTGTGTCTAGCTAGAGGCGGCGACCCCGTAACAGGTTCCGATAGCACTCGCCACAAACGCTGCGATTGCGCGCCGTAGCCGATTTCACTCTCACGCTCCTGAGGTTGGTCGCCAATTGCGCACATCACCGCGGGAGTGTGTTACCGATGCATTCGCACGTGCAATACAGAACGCGCGGGCTGGCTGCAGTGAATGCCACGTACAAGACAATGGTGTTGCACGTGCGGTTTTTTTTTTCTTTTCTTACAGACGCACGTGCCAATGTGTGTGCGCGCGCGCGTGTGTGTATAATATTCAATATATACGCGCGCGCACGCATTAGGTGCACTGCACAATGTGATTATCACGCGGCACAATGAACACGGCGACCCGCGTGAGATTTATGGCCACGGTTAGCATCAGTGGCGAGCGATATCTGAACTGGTCTTGGGTCTTCCCACTGCCTAACCCCTCCCCATCCCCCCCCCCATCGCCGCCCCCCTCCCTTCACCCCCACCTCCCTTCACCGACCTGTACAATGTACAAAGCCCGCTTGACTGACACTGCATGGGAAGGCTTTCGTCCAGCGGTAGCTTGATAAGGGCGTGCAGCAAGTTGAATGCAATGAGCACGGACGCGCACGCTTGCAAAGATACGGCTATAAGCCACGTGTTGACCGGCGCAATGAAGAGCACGTGCAGTGCGCGCGCGAGCATGCAGACACGCACGATCGCCCGTTCGTGTCGTGGCACACACACACACACGCGCCCGCGCACACACGCGCGCACACAGAAATAATACGATACATGGATGTAAAAATCAAACAAATGCAAGGTTCGTGTCACTTCACGCGCCAGTGCGCCGGTTCAAATGAAGGACCGCAGAATTCGAGGAATACGAGCGCACTTGTTAAAGCTACACGCGCGCGGTGTCGCCGGATTCACGTGAGCTTTATAATCATCGGTCATACAGAATGAGCGCATGCACATATACAACAATACCGCGTAACAAACACGCTCACTCAGTCCTCCGCATCCTAATTGCTTGTCATTGTATGCCAGCATTAAGGCTTGATTTTTTCCCGCTACAAATAAGTATTGTTGACCCAACATAATTTATTTATGAGCAAATGGGCACGTACTTCATTTGATATAATTATAAGCACCGTAATAATGTACAGCCCTTTGTCAAACCCGCTGCTGGTTACTGGGTTTTGTTTGGCCATACTTCACCACGCTTGGTTAGTGGTGGCAGGTACAGGTGGTGTTATGCGGCGGGAGCTTAGACGGTGCGTTCACGCAAGTTCAGTACGACCGTGAACCGGTTTATCACTCGCCGCTTGAGGTTAGCCATGGCCAGGAATCGAACTCAAGTCGCCAGGTGGTTCATAGCGCAGTGTTGTAACCACTGCGCTGCAGCTCCCTCGGTTAAAAAAAAAATGCATCAATTATCTTTGATCACTCAACAAATAGACAATAAAAAATAGACACTTTAGTATTTATTAAACGTTTGACACAAACTGACCCACAGTTGCACAAATGCAGTTTCCTCTCGCAGTTTAGTAAGCTCGCAGTTTAGTAAGATACACGACTTTGTCTGTGGGAGGGTCTGTTGCAGACTCGTGATGTAATTCATCCATGCAAAACTTCACTGTGTCTCTAAAGTCGGTTGCAGGGGGGTCCCGCGTTGGGGGCGGGGTGTATGTGGCCCGTTACCTTTGCCGAGGAGTGTTTTTTGAGTACCGGTGGAAGCTCGGAGTAAACTGCAGTAAGCGCACATAATGGGTTCACGAATCAACTTGCTGTTGTGCTGCAAAGGTGGCTATGAGATGTTAACTACCTCGCCAGGTATACAGGAGGTCGTGGGTTCGATCACGACCCTGACGCCTGCTGCTGCTGCTGTATATATTTGGAGTTTGAACGTCTCTCTCTCTCTCCCCGTTGTCGCGTGGATTTTTCCCTGGGTCCTCCGGTTTTTCCATCCACATTTTGAATCGGCGTGCGTTTAGAGCATTTGGCCGCTCAGCATTTCCACACGATAAGCCACGGCGTCGTCGGGCGGTCACTTGTGGCCAGGCCACTTCTGAAAAAGAGCTACATAGCTCGGTGGGCCATATCTGGTTTAAAAAAAAAATTAGTTTTAGTTTACGGTTTATAGTTCGTGCCCCACCTTACTGCCAAGTTGGTTTCGAGAGTGTCGCGAATGCACGCGGCGCGGTAACCATCCTGCCTCCGTCGGTGCCGGATTAGGGGGGCTCGGATGGCCCGTCGCTCTACCGGGGTCGTGCTTTCCAATGCTTTGCAGTGGCACGCACACGCGAAAAAAAATATGTATATACATATTTCTGACATGTCAGCGCGGGTCAAAATGTAATCACTCAGCTTCCCGCTGAGTCTCAGCGCGTTGTTTGAGGAAGTTGTCGCTCGGCCGGCGTTTGGCCTATTCGATTCGTTCGACTTTATTTGGGTATTTTTTTTTGTATCCTTTTACTTTGTATTCTTCCCACATTGCTTCATGTGGTAAGGACAGTCGTAGCGTGCCCCGCGCAGCCGATTTTCTGTACTGCCTTGTACGCCACCAACCCAGCCTTCCAAACTCGCCGCGTCACAGTTTCTGTCCCACGAGTGGTTCGCAAATTTTTTTTGTGGAGAGGGGCAGAGTTGCTTTAAATCTCCAAGGGGGGTTGGGTGGGTGGGGGGGGGGGTGTCTGTGTGTATATATTTGCGTGCGATTATATGTCGTCGTAGGTGGCGGTGGTGGTGGCAGTGCAACGGTGATGTAAATGGTTGGAACGGAGGAGAGCCGTGAATCTGGAGGTGGCCCCACCGACTCCGTCTCTCCCAGAACGACAGTCGAAGCTGACGGGGGGAGGAGGGGAGGAGGGGAGGGGGCGAGTTTCCTAAATGTCCGCAGTGTAAATGTCCTCACCGTAGCGAGTCGATTGGCGGGTTGGGCAACTTGGTGGGGCAAAGTGTTGGTGCTCCCACCTCTTCCAGGGAAGGGCGGGAAGAGTTTTAGCGCGATTTGTGAACAGCTACGCTTTCACCCCCCCCCCCCCCCCCAACACACACACTCTGCAATCACACGTACTCATTTAAGGTTGAGTCGACTTAGGGGAGGCCCAGGACTCGTTCCGTTAAATATGATTAACACTGATGTTAGTTGTTGCTGGGAGTCGATTTCGGGCCGGAGGAGTTTGCTGCGCAGTGCACTAACCACTACGCCACCGCTCCCCGCAATGTTTTTGTCACGTATGCACACAAAGACAAAGATGCGCCATATAGCCTTTAACAGACTGTTTGTGCAAGTACTGCTAGCAATGACCCATTAAGGCACCCACACATACAAAGGTCCCCCCCGTATAGCCTTTAGCAGACTGTTGGGGAAAGTGCTTTTAGTGAGCATCTATTAGGGCTCTTACACGAAGACAGAGACCCCCCCCTCCCGTATAGCCATAACAGACTTTTGGGGCAAGTGTTTACTGTAACACATACAACAACAAAAACATTTCTAGGTTACGGGGGGGGGGGGGGAGAGGTGGGGGTGACTGCCCCTCTTGCCCCCCTCCCTGTGCCACACCACAACGAGAGAGTGCAAACAATGACGCAAAAGGATGCGGAGTGGCACGGGGAGGGTGGGCGAGCGGGCGGGCGGATGAGCGAGTGGGCGAGCGGACGAGGGAGCTGGCGGGCGGGCGGGCGGGCGAGGGAGCGGGCGGGCGAGAGAGCGGGCGAGGGAGCGGGCGAGGGAGCGGGCGAGGGAGCGGGCGAGGGAGCGGGCGAGGGAGCGAGTGAGCGGGTGACCCGTCGTGAGGGTGCCACGGTTGGTTTCATCCCAGACGCTGGCATCGCCCTGAGCTCCTGCAAATCTGCACTCAGTAGGCGCACAATGCCAACTGTTGCCCCAGCCCAAATGACACTAATTAATCAAAACAAAGGAGTAACTCTGCAGCACCACATTATTTATATTTGGCAACGGCAGATTATAAGCATTTTAAAATAATCACAAAAAAAATTGCCGCTTGCCAAATCTGTGGAAACACCGTGGGTGGGTGGGGATGGTGAGAAGGGGGCGGTCTGAATTTTTTTTTACGTCAATTTCAAATCAGGAGTGCTTAATGCATCTATTAAAGCCATAGTGCGTGCGCCTGGTGTTTTTTTTTGCGTGCATATATTTTATCGTGATACTCCGCTCGTTCTTGGCTGTGCCGTTTGCACGCTCGTGGCACCGACGTTTCTGCGCTTCTGCGGCTGTCTGGAACGTTCTGTCTTCCGATATTAGGAGCGCCACTGGGAGCTGCGCGCTTTTAAGTCGTCGTATAGATTGACAAAGGAATTTCTTGAGAACCGCTTTTTTGTGTTCAGTTTGTTGTCCTATTGCCCCGCACCTCCGATTCGCACGGCTGGCTACGTACGGTGCGAAAGCAGTTCAACGCGCATACACACAGCAATATACACGAGAAGTTGCACACACGGACATACACGTAGAAGCGAGATCCATCGCGAAACAAGGAAACATTTGTAAAGCATTACTATCAAGGGCCCATGCCGTCAAGGGCGTTCAAGTCATCCTGTAGGAAGATCCGGCCGAGATTAAGACTCCAATTAGTCCGCAAAGTTCTTCCTGCCAGAAATCAATCCCACGGTTCTGGCATCATAGGGGCAGAATTTTTTGCAGCCGACACACTGCCATGGGTCACACGTGTAACACGTGTGTGCATGTGTGTAACACGTGTGTGCACATGCCGTATGCCTAGCGAGCAGTTGCCTGGCGGTTAGCGCACTCTCCACTGTGATCCGTGGCCATGCGCAGTTCAGGCGCTCGATGTCAGAACCTAGACCTCGACACTTCCCATAGCTACAGTCAGCCTCAATGAATACCTGGAATTTGTGTAGTCAACATCCGCGCTCGGGAGACCAAAGCTGTTGGGGGGGGGGGGGGGGGTCTGGCATTTCTGTGGGGTTATATCGCCCAATTGTGCGCCTGTTTGGCCTTAATAGGCACTCGCTAACAGCACTCGCAGCAAAAAGGTAAAGGCGCAGCCCTGGGAATTGCTCGCCCACGTCACTGTTGGCGGAAGGGCCCCTACTAGCGGTAGCTCAACAGAGTGCATTCGAGAGTGTGTTTGCCCTCATCTTCCACTCTAGCTTATATGTCTTTGCAAAAAAAAAAAGGTGCGAGTACCCTTCGGTGAGCCCGTTTACACCGCTGGGTGGACGGAGGTGGCGGGGCAGGGGCATTCGAGAGACTTGCCCCGTCGTTTGAACTGCCACGCTGGGGAGGAGGTCAAACCCGAGCCGGACGCCTCCGGCTCACAAGTCCCGACGTGGATGACCTCCACGCCGCCGCTGCGTCCGCGCAGACAAAACGCCGTTTGCCGAATGTACGTAGGGAGGGAGGGGGGGGGGGGCCTTCTGTACGCGGCGATACGCGTAGCACAGCGCTGGTGGATCGAGGCGTCGGACTCATAACGAATGCACCCCCCCCCCCCCCCCCACATTTGTAGACGGTCGCTTACTGGAAAAATACAGGAGAATTGAGGTGGTCGGCAGGAAATCCCTGTTTGTGTTGTACGGGGGCTGCAGTAATCAAAATGTGGCTGAGCGTAGAGACCGAGACCGACTGCGATAGGGCACAACAAAGTGACTCATTTGTGCCGGGGGGCTCTGGGTGGGTGTTTGGCGGTGGATGTGTGAGGTCTGGATATTGGGGGCTCAATAACATTGCAACGATACTCCAACAACAAGAACAACAAAAACCAACCGATCTTAAACTACGTCTCTGGTAAAGCGCCGAAAGCTTATTTTGTTGACGTTGTTGTTGTTGTCTTTCGCCCTTTCACTGTTGGAAGTCGTACATCTGTCGACCCTCTTTGGCTGCGTCGTTTGGGTAAGCGGCGTGGTTTCAAAGAAATGTTTTTGGTAACAGCGGCGTCTCAAATTGATGGCCACAATACGTTTAAATGAAGCTGAACCGGCGGCGCGGTAAGGCATGGGCCAGGCGTTCCACGTGTCTGGAGCAGTGGAAAAATGTAAGGGCGTTGAAAGGGCACGAGCGGAGGGCAAGTGGGAGCTAGGCACCTCGTGCCTACAGGGCTTTAATGTTGCCGGCCTCTACTTCGTCTCTCTACCACTGTCAAGCAATTATTTTTTCAACTTTGTCAATCCAAATTATGACATTCCTGTTAGTACGTTACCTTGACACGACAATTTTTTTTTCAAATGTAATAAATTAAATGTTATGGGCTTAACGTGAAACTGACGGTAGTGATATGTAAGCCGGAGCTTGCTTTTTTTGACGTGTTGCAGTGAATCCGTGGAAGTGTCTTGGCACACGTTCGCCTGTTTCCGTGGCAGCTTTCCTTTTGGATTTCCCTTTATTTACTACGGACAAATAGTTCAAAATGCGCCTGGGCTGGAAATATTGGCAAACGTTGAATTAGCTGTGGTTATAATTCCATCAAAGGAACTTGGAAACATGCTGAAATTAAGCTGTCCATGGGAACTGGTTCATTGAATCCCATCTTATTGACATGTAAGCTCTGACGTTTTTTGTTACTGTTATTAACTCGATTGCAGACGATTTACCAAGTTCCCTCCTTCCGTAAAATGTTCCATCCCTTTGAGACATGCCTACCTGAGCCTCACTGTTTGGGCCTTTTAATTACTGAATGCCTCCCAATAAATAAACTGGTGCGTTAGATGCTTACTTTTTACGCTGAATCGCTTGAGGCATGGGTCGTCTGAGGCTGCTGCAATAAGCAGTTGCTGAAATATTCTCAAAGTCATTGCTGACGGATCTGTTGGCATCCAAAAACAAACACACGCAAACGAACATCTATCTTTCCACGTTCAAGATATAAATATAATCAACGCAAACATCCCGCAGATTCAGTAAACGCTTAAAACTGACATTTTGCTCTCGGCCAAACAGCACCAACATCGACAATGCTCGGTCACACTCGCAGCAGCGGCTTTTTTGACTGACCGTCGAACAGAGACAGTCGCTCCATCGCGCGCGCTCTCAGGTGCGCTTCTGCGGCCGTCTGGAATGCTGTTCCGATATTAGGAAGCTACTTGAGATATATGTGCACTTGTGAATCGAGATTGAGAGCTAATTTCTTATTTGTGCTTAGTTTGTTCCTCCTTGGCCCACACCTCCGATTCGTACGGGTGCGAAAGAAGTTCAACATACACACGCACATGCAATATCCTTTCGTGTTTTCCGACTCGGGCGTCGATGATGCTACGCGACCGTGATGGGCGATATTTAATATTTCTCGAGCCATCATTCAAACGGGGGGGGGGGGGTGGGGGGGTCTCGCGGTACTAAAACAACAACGGCAATAAAAATGACGACAAACAACAACAACGCCAACACAACAGTGTCACCATTTGTCACGGTAGACGCGACTCAAACCCCCCCCCCCCGCCACGCACAACAGGACTACCCCCAACACGACTGCCCCCAACACGACTGCCACCTTGCCGCTCTGTCACCAACACGACTGCCCACAACACGACTGCCCCCAACACGACTGCCGCCTTGCCGCTCTGTCACCAACCCGCTCGTGGGATTATGACCCCGCTATGACGTTCTCACTTTCCCCTCTGCTCCCCTCTGACCCCTTCTCTGCCCCCCCCCCCTCTAGCCCCCCACTGACCCCCCCCCCCTCTGCCTCCCCGGCGACCTGTTTTCTCCGTAGAGTAATCTGAATCACGCGAGGGTCAGAGTCGCCGTTCCTACGAATATACCAGCCTGTGCAATGGTCTATCCACTGCTGGTTATCTGACCATACTTCACCGCGCTGGTCGGTCGAGGGGGTTTGGTGAAGGTGAGGCGGGAACACGTAAGACGCGGGAGCCTAGAAGTGCAGTACAACAACAAACAACAACAACCTCTTTGTCCACAGTAGTCAACCCTCTACATTCACGAAGCAGGCTCAACCCTTGCTGAGTTTCCAGTGATCTGACGAGATCGGACGTATTCCGGATGGTTTGGTCATAAGGCATACACGTAACACATATACTGTACGTACACTAATTGTGTAATGTGTGTTATACCTTTGTGTGCATAGATATGTACTGTGTACTTTTTATATATACTTTGATCTTCAACATTGGCTGTCTACTCATGCCCATAGACCCCCACACAAGGAAGTGGTGAAGGTCAATCACATGAAACGTTACCCGAGTAGATATTTTGCTTTAGTAAGGGGCAGCTTTAAAGTGGTGAAGGGTGGTGAGGTTTTGTCTGATTGACTTTTGGCATCCTTGCTCTCCCAGGTTACCAACTTGCATCACTGTTGATGATATGACTAATTATCCAACACCATCACGCTACGTTTTCCAGAAGTTTGCTAATTTACTCCCCATATCAAATACAAATTCAACTCGTTCCACGCTGCACGCGCCCGATGATTGTTAAACACGTCCCACGTGACGCGCTAAGAAATTGCGTCTGTCTGCGTCACGTGGAACGCGTGAACAGACATCAAATAAGCGCACGCACTGAGATCTCAATGTTAAATTTTGAATCGGCTCTCTATTAACGCAGCGTCAATTGCTTAGCGCGGCGCGTGAGACATGTTTAACAATCATCGGGCGCGCGCAGCGTGGAACGAGTTCGTTTGTATTTGAATTGGGGAGGAGTAAATCCGTAAAAGCGGAAAGACGGAGCGTGGTGGGCGGTCGTGGTGGGTCGCAAGGACTGGAGTTTAGGAGGAGAGCCCGCTTCCAGGCTGTACAATTCACACAAACTCTGGCGAACATGCCTGCGCAGCCCTGAATTCTTCATATAGCGCCAACAATAACAACTGTTACAGTCTTGTCACATTACCAGTCGTTATGTTTTCAGACCAGGATATTAAAAGGCCACAACGGCGCAGAGTTGTTATTATTTTACCGCTCTGTATAGCCCAAGCCCTTCCATTAACACGAGGTTACAATGTGCGATTAAATGATTATCCGAAGCTTAAACAAGTCAAACATTAAGTTGATGTGGCGTTTTAGCACCGTATCAAATTCCACTCCCCCCCCCCCCAAAAAAAAAAAATTGTGGTCTGCCTCCTGTGTATGTGTGTTGTATGTTGTGTGTGTGTGTGATATAAAAGTTCCCTTTGCTGTGGCGTTGGATCATTTTCATTTGTCCCGCTTTATTAACTGCGGCCGCCTTCATCCGACTTCAGATCCGAGCCGCGAGGCTCTGCAATTTAAGATGAGACTGCTTTTAGGGGTGGGTTTTTCGTTTGTTTTTCCACGCTTGTGCGTGTGACGAAAAAACACACACACACACGCACGCACGGAAAAAAACAAAGACAAAGATCCCCCGTATAGCATTGACCGATTGTTGGGACAAGTGCTGTTAGCAAGCACAGATAAAACACACACACACACACACGGACAACACACACAGACAAAAATACACACACACACATGCGCCGGATAAAACAAAGACAAAGATCCCCCATATAGCCTTGACCGATTGTTGTGGCAAGTGCTGTTAGCAAGCACAGATAAAAGACACACGAACAAAACACACACACGGATAAACCAAAGACAAATATCCCCCGTATAGCCTTGACAGATTGTTGGGGCAAGTGTTGTTAGCAGGCACAGATAAGACACACACACACACACACGAACAAAAACACACGCACATACACACACCAGTCTCTCTTCTCACCCCATCAAGAGCCCCCACCCCACACACACACACAAACAAAAAACCCAACACAAAACCGGCAAACAAAAAAACGCTCAAATATATCCGTAAAAAAAAATGTTTAAAAAATATTTGAGAGAAAAAAAAAAACTTGAGGCTCAGGACCAGCGGCTCCATGGAGAGCCCTAGCATCTGCCTTATCTCCGCACTCCACATTGCGCGGCTGTTTCGCGTCGGCCTTGAGAGAATCCTGCCAGTTAAGTCCGCACGTCTCTCCCCTCTGTCGGGCAGCGGGACCCATCTCGGCTATGGGTTCGCCCTGAAAGGGATGGGACGGAGGTGTGGGGGTGGTGGGGGTGGTGGGGGTGGTGGGGGTGGGCCCCCCCATCCCCCGTACCCACCCACCCCTCCAGGGGTAGAGTGGGGGGGAGCAAGGCGACCACGGAAGGGTTTGCGGACAGACATTCATGCCAGCCTCGTATCCCAGAAACGGCCACAAAAAAATACGGTTAAGTCAATAAAATTATAAAATAGAAGTCGAAGAAAAAAAATTTTTTTGGGGGGGGGGCGAGGGGGCAGGTGGTGGGGGAGTGGTTTAACATTTTCTTGTTATTATTCCGACCGCTTGCGCGCACTTTTGTAAATATTACTCACTCGCGTGATGCGGGCTGAGGGCAAATGCGTACGTTAATGATTGCCGCTCTCAAAACGGTGGTTCAATATGTTGCGCGCGCGTGTATTTTCACCGTCTAATTCGATGCAGCGGGCTCGGTTATCGTTGATATAGTTTGAGATCACGTTTGAACTTGGCACTTGTGCACTGTTGCTGCTGGGAAAAATAATCATCATAGCAGGCGTGGTATGATAACCGGCCTCCCATTGTTATTAACTGCAGCCTCAAGACTTCTCTCAAGGGAGCTCCGAGTAGTAAAACTGCCTGCCAAATTCCTCACCGAGTACTCAAACGTGTGAGTGGATCCGTGGCAGCCGAAGGTAAACTCAAACGCAGGAGCGGCTCACGTGCCCGACAGAAGCACAGCTTTACGTGAGCAACCTAGTTGCTCTGCTCCGTACACGCCGCCTTAAAATAAACAAAAAAAAGATTAGCCTTCATACCCTTTCTGGCGATAACAGGTGTTAAGATACTCGATTTTATTTCATTTCTACCTACGTGACTTTACCGAAGGAACCAAAGAGTATGGATTCCTGCAGCCACGAAAACTTCAAATCAAGGTGTCAAGATGTTCACGGATTGAGCACTCGAGCAGAAAAACTTGTGTGGGGGGGGGGGGGTTAACTCTCTCTCAACATTAACAATCTGTGTTGTTTCGGTGAACAGAGCGACTGGTTCGTCGTCATTTACGCGCACTTCATGTACCCGCGCGCCTTCCACGGATGAGGAGGAATAAGCCAAACGACGCGAACTGTCTCTCTCTCTCTCTCAACTCTCTCTCTCGTCGTGGACCAGCAGCTCGGCTCGACGTCGGTCGGCAATTTCGAGCTCCTTACCTCGACGTATTTGCGAGCAGCACATCGTGGCCCGATATATTCGAGAGACTTTAACGCTGATCGTTCACGTGAAGAATTTGCTCCTCTGGGTTTGTTTTTTTCTCTCTCCCTCTCTCTCTCTCTCGCGTGGAGCAGCTCATGGTTTCTGGGACAGCCACTTCCTTTGCGAAGCTTCCCCCTTTTCACAAAGCGGAGTGTGTGTGTGTGTTTTTGCATTTGCCTGACCACATGCAATTTCAGCACTGATAAGGACCATTTGAAGGGAACGGCTTTTGAAGGGTGGGGTTCCCCCCCCTCCCAACGCCCCCTTCTGAAATAGTTACAGTTTTACAAGCACCCCCCCCCTTCTGTGTGTGTCTCCAATGAGACTCCAAAGTTTAAGCAAATAATGCGACTTTCGTCCGCACAGAAGCTGCGGGTTTTTAATGTTTGTCGAAGCGGGCGGCCCTCTAAGCGCGAGAAGGGGCCCGGGCCACCTCGGCGCCGCTTTGAAGGGCAATCCCCGCCGCTGGATTGTGAACATCAACAACGGGCCGCGCAATAAATCAAACAAATCCATAATTGATTTTTTTTCCACCTTCTTTTTTTTGGGAGGGGGTGGCGGGGGCAACAAAGAAAGCAAACTGCGGTTTGAGATTTTGAGACTATCGGGGTTTTTTTTTTAAGCACTCAACCTGCTCACTCACTTTCACTGCTTCGAGAGCGAGAGAGAGAGAGACCTCCGCTTTGCTTTCACCCCCCGTCTCCTGCCCTCCCTTCCTGCCCCCTCCTCGGCCAAACTCCCTGCTACCCCCCCCCCAACTCTACCCCACCACACAAACCACCCCCCTCCCTCCCTCCCTCCTCCCTTGATGAGCTTCGACAGATGGTGCAAAAGCGGTTAATGCTCTTTCAGTCCTCTCCATTAATCCCGGGGTCGCAGGAACGTATTTCCCATTTCTGGCACCCGCAACGATCCGCTTGCCTGAATTTGGCAGCTTCGTACTGTAGACTATTTTTTTTAATTCAACTCAACCCTTTTACCGCCCCCCCCCCCCCTCTCTCTCTCTATATCTCCATTCGCCACCCCTCACAATGTCCCTCCCCGGCTGCCTGTTTTCCATTCCCTCCCTCCCGGCTTCCTCGGCCCGGCACCGGCGCTGAGCCATGGAACAGACAGTGGCGTTTCTCAAGGGGGGTTATTCCTGTATTGTTTAAATCTTCTTCTTCCTCTTCCTCTTCTTCTTCTTCTTCTGCTTCTTCTTCTTCTTCTTCATCACCTTCTTCTTCTTCACCTCCTCCTCCTTCTTCTTCTTCACCTCCTCCTCCTTCTTCTTCTTCCTCTTCTTCTTCTTCTTCTTTTCCTCTTCTTCTTCCTCTTCTTCTTCTTCTTCTTCTTTGTTTTTGGAAGGATGGGTGACAGTTTTCCTGAGCCAAGTAACCCAGCACAATCTCTTACGAATAATTGACATTCGTCAGTGACACTCTGTCGCCTTAAGATGGAAAATAATATATAATAGGCGACGTTTCGGACAACAGCACATCAAATATGTCTTTTAAAATATATACATATCGCACGGCGTGTATGTGTGTTCGTGTAAATGTGTACGTACGTAGGTGTAAATTATTTATCATGGGGTGTACCTAGCCTGGCACATGCGCCGTGGTCATGTCACCGTCAGGAGTGAATGGTGGCTGTTGTTGCAGGCGTCATGGGGAGCGGTGGCACAGTGGTTAGCGCGTAACAAATCCGGCGAGCCGAGTTCGATTCCAGCTAACGGCCAAAACCAGGTCGACTCAGCCTCAAATGAATACCTTGTGTGGTGTGTAAGTATCTCTACTAGGGAGACATAGGCGGCCGGGCGTAGTGCTGGCCACCCACCCCTCTGTGTGGTGCTCGGTAACAGCACTTGCCTCTACAGTCTGTTACAGGCTATACGGGTAAACCTTTGTCTTGTCTTTATCACGCAGGTAATGATCAGCCCCACCACGGAATGCCATGAATTGTCACGATCCAGTGTGTTGCAATCCTATTCAAGGAGTGGTTCTTTTGTATGGCCCTCTGGTGAATAGTAGCGCCCCTGGTGGCTACACGGGTGTCACGTTAACTGATTACACAAAGGGTACACGGAATCGAAAATAATTGGTTTCTCACGTGCACGATTCGGCGCCTGCATCGTGATCTGACCATTTTATTTCAATGTACGAGTCGATGCAGATGTCGCACATAGCGTCCGTATGTGTCAGAGCGTGCGATATCTATCAATTTTTAAGACGCAATGAATTATTTGTAGTTCGCTGCTCTGACCAAAGTGATGAGGTGTGGTCCAACAGCCCCCATGTGACCTTGAGCCAAATGTTGTGGCTTTTGTTGAGTTTCCTCTTGTGTAAATATAGCGCCTGTTGGGATCAAACAGCTGTTTCAGAGGAGAGTACTGGGCCGATGTTAGCGTCCATCCTAACGCTCCGTAGGTGCGCTCTTCGGCTCTCCAGTGCTCTCGGGGGTTGTGTCACGTACAGCACGTGGAACGAAACGTCGGACATCACGCCGAAGCAATGCGCGGCACAACCCCGAAAACACATCGGAGAGAGGAATACATTCACGGCTCTTTAATGCACCTCCAATCAGCACGGTTGCCTACGTACGGTGCGAAAGAAATTCAACGTGTATCCGTAATGGCCATTATACGGCGGGGCGGAACACGTTGGTGATGCCCCGCACACAAATCGATGGGCGGCTTTGGGCATTGAATCGTCTCTCGCACGGTGCAAACTGGCTCGGTGAGATCTGTGACCCAACGACCCGATTGCATTCACGTGCACGTGCACAACAAGTTTCACCGCTGATCTGTTTAACTTACGGACTCATTGCGCGTTGCTCGTTGCGTTGAATAGGGGTGACAGCGCCCTTGCCAAAAACAAACATCTGGCAAGCCAGAATAATTTGCTTAACGAGCCTGACTTATTCTTAGTTTTTTCGGTAAAGTCACGTTGAAGAGAAACAACAAAATAACAAAATATATATAAAACAATAAAAAATTCTCACGACGTTTCGACCATAACTCAAACGGTCATCATCAGGTGTGATGATGACCGTTTGAGTTATGGTCGAAACGTCGTGAGAATTTTTTATTGTTTTATATATATTTTGTTATTTTGTTGTTTCTCTTCAACGTGACTTTACCGAAAAAACTAAGAATATGAATTACTGCAGTCACGAAAGTTTTAAATCAAAATTTGAGCCTGACTTAGTTTAACACGTAGGCTTTCGCGACCAGTATTATTCATAATAAAGGTTTTTTGGGTTAGATCGCTGGCAAATCGCCCGAAGATGCTGGATGTACTTTCCAGCGAAACGTCGTACTCAAATTGTTAACGTTGTGGATTCACTCTTCAACACACCGGTGGGCTAAAGTAGTGAACTATTTGTCTTTTATCAATGTGACACTTTTTTACTGATTGGCCGTGTCGGGTGGTGGAGGGTTTCGACACATTTATAAATAATGCGATCTAGCCCAAAAACCTTTATTATGAGCCTGACTCTGCTGATGATGAGACCCAGAATATGCAAAAACCTTTATTATGAGCCTGACTTACTCTGCCGATGATGAGACCCAGAATATTGAACCCAGCCCTGGATTTCCCTGTTGAATCAAATGCTGCTGGGTCAATACTGGTCGGGAAAGCCAAGAGGCTAATTTTTTTTTGTTACGTGGAGAATTATAATCGTATGATCGACCCACATCTTCCCCAAGGGCTTGGCATCGCGTCCCTATGTCACCCGTTTGCTAGATGTGATGACTCGCCCACCCGTCTCCAACAGGAGAGATGTGGCGCTTGGTGCAAAGTGCCGGGTGCCACGGTGGCGAGATGTTAACTACCTCGCCCGGTTTACAAGAGGTCGTGGGTTTCGATCTGGACCCTGACGCCCGTTGTATATTTGGAGTTTGCGTGTCTGTCTCACCGTGGTCGTGCGGATTTTTCTCCGGGTTCACCGATTTGTTTTTTCTCCTCCACATTTCGAATCGACTCACGTTTAGAGTATTTGGCTGCAATACGTTTTCACGCGACGATAAACCACTTCGTGAAGCTGGCATTGTGGGTCAGGTCACTTATGGAAAAAAAAGAGTTATACAGCTCAGTAAGCCTTACCCGGTAAAATAAAACATGGGATAGAAAACTAAAAAAAGTCCCCAGGAGCTATTTCATCATCAGCAGCATTCGCTGGCAGCCCACTCAATTTAGCCACGAGGATATTCGCCGACACGAGAGAGTTGATGACAGCCCTTGCCACACAAACGACGAACGCTTGACTGACTCCGACGAGACGAGATCGACCACGCAACCCTGTCTCCTTTCCTTTCGCCTGCCACGTGGGCACCTGGCCTCGGGCTTTTCGTCTGCCGAATATCTTTACAGCCCCCCCTCCTCCTCCTCCTCATCAGCGCTCACGGTCTGTACCAGGCTCTTGTTCAATAAAAAAAAGAATACATAAAAACACTACGCTACCTAGAATGTCAGTGACTGAGAAAGACCGACCTATGTTAATTTGCTTAATATATCTTGATTTGAAGCTTTCGTGACTGCAGGAACCCATACTCTTAATATATGTTAATATATATTCAGAAGAAAACGTTTATTCAGTTCCATGATTGGCTGACCTGACAATATCGGGTGGGGAAAACTGGCGCGCCCCCAGCACACCAACATCTAACAGCTAACAGTGACTAAATGTTCGAGTGCTTTGAGTCTCAACTAGCCCCGGAGGAATGACTCAACGAAGTCCGCAAGGACTCGGCTCAACACCCACCACAGTCGTCGTCGTCGAACTAGACCGAGACTGTGTGACTCAAGCACAACAACGCAGGCAGACCGCACTCCGGACACATCCCTCGCTTCACCTGCTGCTGCTGCTACTGCCGCGACTGCTGCCCACCTTTTCAACGGAACCCAAACCGTTCGCTCGCTCGTTCGTGGACTTTTTTTTATCTGCCTCCAGCGCCAGCCGCGCGCGGGGGGCGGTGGGGGGGGCTTCGACAGCGAGGTAACCGCAGTCGAGCAAACCTTGATGGCTCATTCATCTTCACCTCCCGTGTTTGGGGTGGGGGGGTGGTGGTTTGTTTTGTTTTGTTCGTTTTGTTTTTGGACCCCAGACCCGAGCGCGAGTCCACGCTGAGACACCCGCGAAGGCGATATTGTTGGGGGAATTTTAAACACATTCCTGCGGAGGGGGCTGGTAGGAAATTTTTCCTACCAGTAATGCCCACTAGGAGCGAATTTGTTATATATCCGGGTGTCCGGATACACGTGGACAGACATCCACAGACATACACAATTAATCCCTTGCCTCCTGTGAAATAATCCCGGTTGGGCTTCCAGTCCATATAAGGGCACCACGGGGTGACCAGCCCCTCCCCACCCAGCCCCACCCCACCCAGCCCCACCCCTCCCACCCCCCACCCAGCCCCACCCCCCACCCAGCCCCACCCTCCCCACCCAGCCCCACCCAGCCCCTCCCCACCCAGCCCCTCCCTACCCTCCCCTCTCCACCCAGCCCCACCCCTCCCACGTTGGACAGACATCCACAGACATACACAATTAATCCCCTGCCTCCTGTGATTTAATCCCGGTTGGGCTTCCAGTCCACTACGTTTCCTACTACCAGTATAAACGCTGCCTACGTGCCTACTCGGGCCGTCTGCCGTTTCAATCTCGGCCACTCCCGAGGGCCTGACGGGTTTTACCGCTTTACTTCGTCGCGTGACGCTGCCGGGTCCAGGTACCGATTGCGTCTGGTGTCTCGTGATGAAAAAAGATTTAGCAACAGGCACGGGTTTGCCGGGATCCCAGAGAAGTGTGCAAAGAACTCTGCGACTTTCCTGTTGATACAGATCCACCACCGTACAGCTTCAACAGGCTGTTTATCTAGTGGTGTCGTTTACACACATTGCCACTGTTATTTAGTCGCATGCGGGAATGAAACTCGGATCGTTGGGTCCACAGCGTAGTGCGCTAACCACTGCGGCACCACTCGTGACACACAAAAGACAAAGATCCCCCGTATAGCCTTAACAGACTGTAGGGGCAAGTGCTGTTAGCGAGCACCTATGAAGGCCGGAGGTGGGTGGCCAGCACCACGCCCGACTGCCTTTGTCTCCCTAGTGGCGATGTTTACACACCGCACCAGGTACTCATTTGAGGCTGAGTCGACCTAGGGGAGGCCCGGGACCGGTTCAGATAATCGTCACCGGTGGTGGCCGTGAGCGGGAATCGAACTCGGGTCGCCGGGTTCGTAGCGCAGCGTAGCGCTTACCGCTACACTACCGCTCCCCACTCACACACACACACGAGACAATCACCCTTTAAATTGCTCACTTCAAAAATGGCATGGGCTTTGTGCGTGTACATTCACTAAATTACTTTGTAATTATTAATCATGTAATGGCAAATTGATGAAGAAGCGCCCAAGGAAGATACCCATTGAACGGGGAGATTAATGACGCGCAAACACGAATTGCACTTTAAAAAAATATTGGGGACTCCAATCCTTGATATTCTTTACAAAGCGTTTCTCACATGAACGTTTTAATAGGCTACGGTTAACTATGCACTCCACTCCGAGCACCATTGTGTCTGATCATATGTTAAGTTGTTAAGATATGGAGCAGAGACGGGCGTGAGCCAGCGAGCGCGCTCGCACACACACGCACACACACACGCACACACACACGCACACACGCACGCACGCAAACACGCACACACGCACACACACGCGCACACGCACGCACAAACACGCACGCAAACACACACACACACACGCACGCACACACACACGCGCACACACGCATACACACGCACACACGCACGCGCACACGCACGCACACACGCACACAAACGCACGCAAACACACACACACGCACACACACACGCACGCAAGCACGCACACACGCACGCACGCACGCATACACGCACACACACGCGCACACACGCACAAGCGCGCGAGTACAGACACATGCAATAAGCCGGTTGCATTAATAATTGTTTTCCTAATTTATTAATTGAGCTGTAACCGGGAGAGCCCCAGTAGATGCTTTCCCACATTCTTTTTTGAAAAACAAAAAAGAGACAGAATCGTGGTATCATGATGCTCTCGCTTTATGATGAGTAAAGGACTGCGAGAATTAGTCGAGTGGAAGCTGGATATCAACACGGTTATGATAAAGGCAACAACTTCTCACATTAGGCTGGTGGGGAGGAAAAAGCAGAGGGCAACTTCTGATACGTAAATACAACGATTTTTAACGCATCCCGTAAGTCGCACGCACGGTCCTTCTGAGAAGTGCGTAGTTTCAGCAGCATTCGTTCAGCACAATCACAATTCCTGACCGGGTTCGACATGAAGAGTTGGGCTCGCTTGAAGCCACGCTCAGCGAGAACTGCCGCATGCTTCTTGGCAAGGAGCGCTCTCTGTTAGATGTGGGTCACCGTTACTCGCTAAACTCCTAATCCAGTAGAAGTCGGGTATCAGCACACCTAATAATGTAAGCATGAAATCAAAAGGCGGGCGATAAACACTCCTCCTCGCAATGTTTGTCTCTCCGCATATTTTTGAAGTTTTTATTTTATTTTTCACACGCATCCCGTCAGCCACACGGCCCACCTACTTGGAGGGCAAAGTTTCAGCAGCATTGGTTCAACGGAAGCCAAAGCTCCGGGGCCGGCGTCGACACTCCGAGTCGGGCTCGCTTGAAGCCACGCTCGGTGTGGACTGCCGGATGCTCGTTGGCAAGGAGCGCTCTCTGCTTCGATGTGGGTCCTCGTTCGACGCGAAACAATGCAATGCGCGACGCAGAACAGCCGTTAGCGTCGTTTGTGGAGAACACGAGGAGCAAAATAAACAAGCGGACAATGCGCCTCCTTCGCACGCCTGTCCCTCCACGTAAAAAAAATATAAATGTTATTTTTACACAACCCATATCCGAGCACAGTTCTGATATAGGCGACTCATGTTGGCATTACACTGGTGCAGGGGAAGTCAAAGAGCAACTAAGGATATAAGCACACTACTTCGGATTTAAGCACAGCCGGGCACACTCCCAAGGTCGTGTTTATATTTCCATCTTCTGCTGTGATATAAACACAATCATGCTCTTCAGTTTTTATTTTATATCCTCGAAAGCTTCACCGAATCTCCTTTGCACATTTTAGGATGGTCCTGCACTAAGGATGTTTTGGCCAGTGCCGCTGATGGAGTGACTTGCTATGTGGGATGAGAAGGCCAGGCCGGGAGCTCCCAAGGGAGAAACCCCCCACGCGTGCGAGCGGGAAGACGCTGAAAAGTGCCGCACGCATCGAGCATTTTCCACTGAGGCGGGAGATCGCAAGGGGTTATTTGCAGCTCTAATCCCAACCTTTGCCCCAGGGCAAAGGTTGGGTCGTGTTATCGGAGCGTTGAAATCCTTAGCAAGAAAGGGGCGAAGCCAATGTCTACAGATATTTGTTGCAGTTTTAACGTTATCCAAATATAATAAAGGGGTACATGCTTAACGCTGCAGTCCGTGGGCGCTGCGGTGGCATGGTGATTAACGCGCTGCGCCGTCAACCCTGTCGCCCCAGTTTGATTCCTGGCTGCAGCCTTCCAACGACCCACATTGATGAGCGCGATGAGGTGTGGTCAGAAAGTTCCACGAGTGAGACGGGCCGGGGGAGGTCTCCATCCATTGGTGGATTGAGAATAGATAGAAACGAGAAATATATTTAAACTAAACTATTTTTCGATTTAAAGCTTTCGTGACTGCAAGGATTCATCTTCTTTGGTTCTTTCGGTAAAGTCACGTAGAATGAGAATAAAATAATAAAATAAAACAATACAATTCTCACGACGTTTCTGCCACAACACAAGTGGCCTTCTTCAGGTGAAAGGAACAAACCTGTCGGGACGACAGAGCTACAATGTCGTTCCGACAGGTTTGTTCCTTTCACCTGAAGAAGGCCACTTGCGTTGTGGCCGAAACGTCGTGCGAATTTTATTGTTGTATTTTATTATTTTATTCTCATTCTACGTGACTTTACCGAAAGAACCAAAGAAGATGAACTATTTTTATTTTACCAGGTAAGTCTCATTAAGCTATGTAGCTCTTTTCAGAAGCGACCTGGCCACAAATGATAGCTCAACGAAGTGGCTTATCATGCGGGAATTTATAGCAGCCAAATGCTCGAAACGCATTTTGATTCTAAATGTGGAGGGAAAAACCGCAGGACCCGGAGAAAAATCCACGTGACCACGGGGGAGAGAAAGAGGGAGAACATGTAAACTGAAAATATACAACAGGCGTCAGGGTCGGGATCGAACCCATGACCTCCTGTTTACAAGGCGAGGTAGTTAACATCTTACCACCATGGCGCCCAGTTTGTTCTCTGCTGCGCGACAGTTGCGGGAGCTGGCAGAGGGAAGACGGTGATGGCGATGTGTTTTTGGGCACCTGTAGCGTCTGCTGTGATGTCCACGTGAGCTTCTAGAAGCTGCTTTTGTCCGCTGCTAGCTTCTTTTTTTTCCGAGAAAGAAGCCTCTGAGCTTCGCTAAACACCAGGCAGGCTCTTATCGCCACACAGTTGATATGATAATAAATTATGAATCATAATTAAAGCCCACATTTAAAAAAAAAAAAATTCAACGCGATTCATCGCCGATAATGTAGAATTTGAATCATAACAATCGTTTGCAACGATAAGTAGTGACTGTTTGGCCAACGGAGCGGCGAGTGATATCTGAACCAACGCTGGGTGCCTGCCATGTCACCAACCCACACCGGCCAGAGTGGTGAAAGTATGGTCAGGCACCGAACCCCTACGACCCCGACCCAGCACAGGCAGGAGTTCATCCAACAGTAGGTGGACAAAGTGGTTTCAAATTATTATTCTTGTTGTTGTTATTAATGGGTCATTTTGGGTGTATTTGGTGAGCCTTTGTGATTTAAAATAGCACTGGTGCGCGTATGTATGTGTGTACGTATGTTGAACTTCTTTCGCACCGTAATAGACAACCGTGCTAATCGGAGGTGTGGGGGAAGGACAATAAACTAGACACAAAAAGCAGTTCTAAAGAAAATCAGGCCTGTCGCGTCTTGTTTGTAATCATAAGAACAAACCTTCCCACAATGCATGGTGCCAGCAAATATTATAATTTGATTCAGTAAAAATGTGTTCACTTATTAGGAATCACTGCTGATTATTTAAGGCTTTTGCCTGGTACTCAGTTGCTACTATTTGGTAACGATTAATGTGCCAATTTAAAATGTAATTCTCGTCAGGCCCCATGGCGTTCAGTGCAGCCTCCGACTCTTAATATCCGCTATGAAACGTCATCAGCTGTGAATTTTTGTTTATGGCATTGCTGTTGACAAATGTGTTGAGTTTCTTTTCCATAAATGGTACACATTTGGTGGACTGGCATGAACAAGTGCCATCGTAACATTACGCGTTGCTACTTCTGCTTTATTTCCAAAGCTCCCCCATGTAAATATTTGGGCGTGCCATTCGCGGTTTCGAAGCTCGCCAACTGGACAGGTTTTCGTCGGCTTCGTCGCCCGACATTTATTTATTTATTTGTTCAAAACCAGCAGCCCCTGGTGGCCACCGGTTGCCACAAGTGGGTAACGTCAAATTAAATGTGATTGTTTCAATGCTCGTTTTAGGGGAAAACTAAGCGCCAAGTGGGTCTCTTTCAAGTGTTGGGGATTTGGCCATTTTACCGGTCCAGATTCTCAAAATCGCATTTGCCATTTGCTTCGGAGCTCTTTGCGCTGGGACTTGGAGCACGGGGGCCGGTGGCGGAGGTCAGCGGGCAAAAAAGATTCCACGCCTTCCCCAGAAGTCTAAAAGGAAAGGGGGTCCCTCGACGCTGATCAGAACAAGCAGACACAATCTGGCGTAAAATAGCGCGTTGCATTAGCGAACGCAGCCTGCTGTTTGTTCCTCGACGTTCACAAGCAGTGAAACGCCTCGGCCACCGATTATGCTGATGTGCAATAATTTGTTTTATTATTGCTGTTATTATGATTGTGTGTGTTTTTTTTATTCATCAAAATTCACTTTCATTTGTTGAAAATTACTACCCTAGCAGTTGTTGAACAACGTTTGTCAAAGGTTCAAGTTGAACCCCGTCTGGATTTTTATTTGAAAATAGTAACAACAAGCATAATTTATCGCCCTTGATCAATCCACTGCTGGTTGAAGGTCTCCCTATCGCGCATTGGTTAAGATAGGTTTTTGTTTAACCGTAATTAACTATGCAGGTCAGTGCAGGTTGAAGAGGGGGTGGTGGCGAAGGAAAGTGGGGGGGGGGGAGGGGGGGGCAGGATCGGTGCAGGTCGTGTGTGGGGTTTTCACCAAACTTCACATTCATTGAATTTAAGCGGGCACAGTAGCAAGTGAAATTAACACCTCGGCAGGGGTCCGTGTGAACTCGGCTCATCACTCCGTCTGTCTCCTCATCCTCCTCATCCTCCTCATCATCATCATCATCCTCATCCTCCTCCCTGTTCCCATTGGTTCCACAAAGACGGAACAATCCGCCAGGCTCACGCAAGGCGACGGACGCGCTTGTGTACGTCGAGTTCACACTGCGCAGATCGCACTGCGCACAGACGCACCAGAAGAAGATGCTCCGATATCGCCTTGGAGACTGTTGGTACAGCCTCGGAGTGTCGTGTTAGCGGGCATTTCAGATAGACGTTGGCCATAGGTGAAGGCCCAGTACAGGTTCAGATAGTACCTGCGACTGATGCCGCCGCTGGAATCGTAGCGTAGTTCGCTAAACTCCTGCAGCGCCACTCGGAGACAAAGGTGCCCCCCATGGAGCCTTGAAAACTTTTGGGGTGAGTGATGTTAACGAGCCCCTGTTAAGAGCAGCGTGTGCATGGCACGTGAGAGGGCGACGCGACGGCCAGCTGCTCATCTTGCTCGCTGTCTGCCGAGTGTCGATGTTTCACCCCCCCCCCCCCCCCCACCACACACACCGTGCGAGTGATATGGTGTGGCGCCTCCGTTAGCCACTGACCAGGCATCGAACCTCGGTAGGTTGTGTTTACGAGCTCATTTTTTCGCTTCCCGCTGCACCGCTGTGCTTCCCACACACACCGGTTCTGGATATCAATTTAAAGCTTGCGGTACGCGGTCACATTAATCAGGCTACACAACAGTGCGCAGCGCGATACCGTACATATTATAACAGTGGCCTTGGGGCGTTTCTTTTTTATCAACATCTGGAAGCTGTGGGACTTTACTGGAAAGTGGAAGAGGGGGGGGGGGGGGAATAACACAGGTGGCTCGGAGAAGAAGGGGGCGCGCGCTCTATGACTTTATAGATGACTCCACCACTTCCCAGCCCGCCTCTTCTTACATCCTACCCCAATTGATTCCCGTGCTGCCCGACGATCTGCGCTGGCGAGCAGACATCACAAGTCACGCGACACACCACCCACTACACTCCCCTCCCCTCCTCCTCTGCGCTTCGTGCCGGTATCGGCCAGTGGGATGTTATCGACTTGCGTTCGTGGGGGGCTTCGTGCATGCAGTTGGGCGCTTCGTGGGAAGGTCGGTGGGGGGGGGGGGGTGTGAGAAATGGATCAAGTGAAGTGTGGGAGGAAGACACGAATTGAGATTATTTCGATTATATTGCCGCTATGAATTTCCACGTGATCAAGCCACTTTGTTGAGCTGTCATTAGTGGCGGCCAGGTCGCGACTGAATAATACCAATACCTCAGTCGGCTTTTGCCTGGTAGGATGGGGGAATGGTTTCGGTTTTTTTCGTGTGTTTTTGGGGTGATTTGTCTGTCATATTTTTGTATTGTTCGCTGTTGTAGCGTTCTTACTCGCTCCTACTGGATATCTGCGAAAAAGAGCTTTACAGCTCATCAGACTCCTCCAGTACAATAATCCTGGCATCCAATCCGGTTCCTGGATCAGGTGTCACCTGTCGCCGATGTCAGCCACTGTTGGCAATCGAACTCGCGCGATAGGGCTTGCGACGGAGGGCGCTAACCACTACGCCGCTTCTCTCCGCTTCCCCGCCCCCAGTTATGACGGCCCCCCCCCCGCCCCCCCCCCCCCGGTGTTTCATGCCATTGTTGAGTCGTTCACTGCAGCAATTATCGGGGGAGGCACGAAGGAGTCGGATGTTTCGACACCAACGAGGAGCAGCTCGGCGATGAGCAAGTTGGCTGCTAACCGAACCCAACAATTACAATAATGTGCAGTCAGTCGGTCGGTCGGTCGGTCGGTTTATTTCGGGTAAGGCCCATTGAGCTCAGAGGCTGTTGTACAGTAGCGACCCGGGCCGACACGGCTGGGCTTGTTGCATGAGAAGGAAGGGTGTATGCCGGGGTTACGTAGAACAGAAGCTGAGACATTTTCTAAACGTGCCTCATCAATGATAGCACGCAAGAAAAGCAATAATTAAGGCCAACTGCTTATAATGTATGTCGAGTAAGCAATCCAAAATAACCAAGTTATGCATGGCACGAGTGAGAGGAACCCACATATGGCGTTTTTAAAATGGCATTTTAACAGCAAAAAATTACAATTGCATTTCTCAAATTTTAATTAAGTCTTTCCAATAAATGGATTTCTCAAGTTGCAGTCACGAATGACTTAAATGATTGGCATTCACATATGTTTCAGTAGTAGTTACCAAACAGCGTCTTCGATGCAGATTTGAAGATGGTAGGGGCAGAATATTGAGATTCGTGACCTCATGTGGAACATACCTTGTTCCACTTCTACTATATATAAAAAAATGAATATCTAACACGCGCACACACAGTCGTTCACTGTCTAGCCATTGAATAAAGACGATGCCGCATCACGCGTTTTCAGATGCGCTTCTGCGGCCGTCTGGAACGCTCTTGCTTACGATATTAGGAAGTCACTGCAGCTATGCACTTTTAAATCATCCAGATTTAAAACTAATTTCTTTAGAGCTGCTTTTTGTGTTTAGTTTGTTGTCCTTCACCTCTGATTAACACGGTTGGCTACGTACGGTGCGAAAGAAGTTCAAATTACATACAGCAAGGAATTTACTTATTCCTTTCATCACGGTCATTAACCACTGTAGTCTACGCGCCTTCAAAGGAGGGGACAGACAAACTACAGGAACTCTCTCTCTCTCCTGAATCAGACCACGACATTGGCTTTTAGCGCCTGATCATCATTGCTGCAATACACAATAATGGAGTGGAATCATAATACGAACGTTTGGAAATCATTGAGAAATCGAATTCTTCATGAAGAGCGGTCGAATTGAATGGGGGAAAGCCTGGTGGAGTGGGGTGGGGGGTTGGGGGGGGGGAGAGATCGGGGGGTGGGGGGGGGTCAGTGGAGGGTGCAGACGCTGCCTCTTAACAGCTCACCCAGCGCACTCCCCGCTTCTCGTAATCGCGTTTGCAGGTAGCAGATACTGCGCTTGCGACGCCGTGAGCGTGCGGGTGGGGTGGGGGACAATAATCGATGGCTGAAGGTTCTCGAGAGGCCAAACAAGTGCCCGGCATCGCCACCCTCTCTCATCCACCCTTCTCTCTCCCCCCCATCCACCCACCACCACCAACTCCGCCATCCGTCGCTCAGCTCCGCCAAAGACAAATGTCCCATTTATTTAGCCACGGGGCCCTTATCGCGGCGGCTCCAGGAGAGCGCGGAATGTGGAGATTGAGGGCAGGGTAGGGGGGGAGGCAGGGGCGAGGCAGGGGAAGGGGCAATTGTAGCTTCGCGCTCTCGGCGCACAAAAGGGGAGCACGTTGAAGGCGATCTTTATAGCGTTAAATTGAGTCTCTTTAAATACTGTGTACAGTGGCAGCCGGTGACACGCGGGGCGGCGGCAGCAGGAGGAGAGGAAGGGGACGACACGGCGTGGCGCAGGGAGCGGTAGGGGTTGGAGGTGGGGACGGTTGGGTGAGTGTGCGGGTTGGTGGGTGACTGTGTGAGTGGTTTGGTGAGTGACTGTGTGAGTGGGTTGGTGGGTGAGTGTGCGGGTGGGTGGGTGGGTAGGTGAGTGGGTGGCTTAGTGAGTGAGTGGGTGAGTGTGCGGCTGGGTGAGTGTGTGAGCGGGTGGGTGAGCGAGCGGGTGAATGTGTAGGTGAGTGTGTGAGCGGGTGGGTGAGCGAGTGGGTGAATGTGTAGGTGAGTGTGTGAGCGGGTGGGTGAGCGAGTGGGTGAATGTGTAGGTGAGTGTGTGAGCGGGTGGGTGAGCGAGCGGGTGAATGTGTAGGTGAGTGTGTGAGCGGGTGGGTGAGCGAGCGGGTGAATGTGTAGGTGAGTGAGTGAGCAGGTGGGTGAGCGAGTGGGTGAATGTGTAGGTGAGTGTGTGAGCAGGTGGGTGAGCGAGCGGGTGAATGTGTAGGTGAGTGTGTGAGCGGGTGGGTGAGCGAGTGGGTGAATGTGTAGGTGAGTGTGTGAGCGGGTGGGTGAGCGAGTGGGTGAATGTGTAGGTGAGTGTGTGAGCGGGTGGGTGAGCGAGCGGGTGAATGTGTAGGTGAGTGTGTGAGCGGGTGGGTGAGCGAGCGGGTGAATGTGTAGGTGAGTGAGTGAGCAGGTGGGTGAGCGAGTGGGTGAATGTGTAGGTGAGTGTGTGAGCGGGTGGGTGAGCGAGCGGGTGAATGTGTAGGTGAGTGAGTGAGCAGGTGGGTGAGCGAGTGGGTGAATGTGTAGGTGAGTGTGTGAGCGGGTGGGTGAGCGAGTGGGTGAATGTGTAGGTGAGTTTGTGAGCAGGTGGGTGAGCGAGCGGGTGAATGTGTAGGTGAGTGAGTGAGCAGGTGGGTGAGCGAGTGGGTGAATGTGTGGATGAGTGAGTGAGCAGGTGGGTGAGTGAGTGGGTGAATGTGTAGGTGAGTGTGTGAGCGGGTGGGTGAGTGAGTGGGTGAACGTGTAGGTGAGTGAGTGAGCAGGTGGGTGAGCGAGTGGGTGAATGTGTAGGTGAGTGAGTGGGACTTGTGAGCCTGAGGTTTGGAGGCGGGGGTGAGGTGGGGGTCCCGCCGAGCGACCACGCTGTTGGGAAACATTTGCGGCCTAGATGGTGGCCACCCCCCCCCCCCCCGGCAAGTCCACGTCGCTCGCCGTGTTCGCAGCTTGTGGCACACGCTTGCTCGCGCCACAAGTAAATATAGCGCCGCGCGCTAAATTTAGAACCATTGCGGGGGTGGTGGTGGGTGGGGTGGGGTGGTGCGTGCGGTCTCGGGGAGGGGGGGGGGGTCCCAGACGCTCAAGTTTTTGCTGCTGCCACGGGCATTCTCTCCCATTGTCCAGAGCCCTTGCTCCCCCCTCCCCACCCACCCTCCTCCTCCTAGCTCACTCACTCTTCGCGGCGCTGCGCTATTTGTGTGTGCGCTTTTTCGTCCGCACCGCGTGAGTCACGGGGCGCGTGCAGAGCGGTTATTCGAATTTACGGATTTCGAGTGGACCCCCGTGTGGAGCCCCCCGGGGGTGCCGTGCTGCCTCGGTGCCTACTACCTGGGCGCTACGCCGGGCTGTTTGGCTCCCTGCGGCTGCGGACGTCGAGAGCGCTTCGCAGCCTGCAGTTCTGAAATTGCGGCGCTTTTTATATTTTTTTCGTCGTAGCTCTCGCCCCCCACGTCGTCGACTCGAGCGGTGTGCGCGCATCCCGCGTTGGCGCGTGCTGTCGGTCGCTGTTGTCGATCCCGTTGGGTCGCGCGTCGAGATGCGGGAGCAACGATTTGTGGACGGCAGTTTTTTTGCCGTGCCCGTGGTGTCATTGTGTGCCGGCGCGTGAAGAGGCGGACGACGGCAACGACGGAGCATGGTGAACCCAACCCTGGCTGACCCTTGTTTGCGAATTGTAATTGCAAGGAGATGCCGTGGTTGGGCGAAATTACGAAATTGCAACGAGCTTGGATGGGGGCCAGCGAGCCACTCCTAATGCGCCTTGGCTAGGAAGGTCTCCTGTTTCCAACCGGTGTTCCGTGGGAGCTCGCTCCTTCTCCACAGCTGCCCCCACTGTCTGGAATACCACCATCCCCACCCTCTGCAGAGACCTTTCCCGAGTCCAAGTCCAACCTAACTTTGAGCCGTTACCGTGTTGCCTTACTTGCTCTTAAACAAAAATCCCCTCCCCATCAGTTCTTAAATGCCGACTATTTGTGTAGCATCCGCAGATGCTTTATACACCCAAATTGTCCCCGTTATTCCGATAGGGGGGGTGGGATTTTACCAGCTGCGCATGTTCAATATATCCCCATTACATAATATATGGCCTTTTAGACTGTTGGGATCGGTTCTGTCACCGAGCACCTATTAAGCCCGTAACAGCACAAGGAGGAGGGTCATGTGTTGGCAGCTCCACACCCGGCCACCTTTGTTCCTCCAGTGCTGATGTTTACACATTGTGCCGTGTACTCATTTAAAGCCGAGTCGACCTTGCGGGGAGGCCTCGAACCGGTCGAGGTGTCACTCGCCACTGACCAGGAATTGAACCTAGGCACGGGGCAGCGTTGATAATGCAGAACGTTCACCGCGGGGCCACCAGCAAATGTGGGGATCACGAGCGACACTGCGCAATCACATTACGGGGCTGTATTGTGTTAAGAGGAGGAGAGACGGGAGAGATGCGATTGGCTGTTTTGCGTGTGTGCTGGGTCCGTCGGTTGATCATTATTACATCGCAGTGACCGTGCGAGCTGTTCAGTGGCTTCAGGAGGGCCCTTAATCCAGCAGTGGATTGACCGTGGCCGCTGCCGATGTTGAGTGTACTCGCTGAGCGATACGCTCGGTGTGTCTGCATTCAAACAAAGGCAAAAGCACGAGAGAATGTGGCTCTCTGCAGCAATTGCGATTGTAGGGCCGGTAACGAGCACACGACGGACGTTACTGCCTACACACTTTCATCCAGACTATTTTAAACCATTTAAAAAATCTGGACATTCATTGTTTTTTTTTTCCTTCGTAAATGTTGACGATGAAAACCGTAGATTTTTTAATGATCTAATTATAACAAAAAACAGAACATGCAACCCCGATGAACTCTGCGATAGCGCTCAAAGTCAACTCCTTGCGCCGTCTCCCCGCTCTAACCACCGCGTGGCGGTGCTCATCTTTGGTGGCTCTGAGCCAGCAGTGCCAATTTCCACATTCCCATGGCAGGGTGCCAGCTGTAGTCACACAGTTGCCAGTGCGTCTGTTGGATTAACACGTTTTACTTTCCACAAAGCGGCGCTCGTATTGGTTTCACACGTACGCTTTCGCGAACAATATTATCCATAGTAGAGGCTTTGGGTTGGATCGCGTAAATATAAATGCGTCGTTAAACCCGTGGGTTATGTTGTGGGTTTACTCTCCAACACACCGGTGTGCCGTACGAGATTACGTGAAAAACCCTTACTAATTGGTATAACGACACATTTAGATTTACGCGATCTAACCCAACAACATCTATTATGGTACTAAATTTTATCGGCCAGTAGGGGTGATGGGCTGGATTAACCACCGACGCGGTTTAGAACTGGCAACTTTCCGGTGGTTCGTTTGGACAGTCTAAGCCACCGGGCCCATACGATACTCTGCTGCTATACATCAGCAGTGTAACAATTCATATATGTTGCAGGTTATGGGGCCTACATGACCCTTTGCAGCCACTACACTCACCGCAGTGTTAAAAATAGAATCCATCCTTGGATGAAATTGCAGCCTTGAATCGCGATAACCCACAGAATCGCTGTTGGGATGTCGAATCAAGTCGTTGCACGTACTCTGTAGCATCCTATAAGTTTAGGTGGAGCAATTCAATGATTTAGTCACGATAAAATGAGTATCACTTTCTTGGTAGGATCACGCTGTGACTGTCCTATGGAGAGTCACTCCCCTGTCATAGTAACGTGAAATGCCCGCCGCTGGTTCAAGGTTGCAAACAGCCAAAGGTGTTTCCCGGTCACACGTGTTCACTCGAGTGGGAAACTTATGCTCTTCGCCGTTTCATTTGACATTCATTCATTCATTCGGCTGCCTTCACGAGTTGCTCACCCAGCCGTACATTAGAGACCTTCATTGTGCCCCTCATATCGGCAGCGTTGCTTTAAGGCCATCAGGTGCAAGTCTGAAATTACGAAAGATTGCTAAGATGAAGAAAAAGCTCAGCTGCTTCCTTTGCAGATATCCCGCCCCTTTGATGTCGCACATCTGACGGATATCTGCCAACTTAAGCGGGGATCTGTAAAACGCAATTATTTCTGAATATAATGTGTTTGTGTGTGTGTCCGTGTCCGTGCGACGATAGACAGCTCGTGTTTACGACAGCTCGTGTTTACGACAGAGCTGTCGTCATTGTGCTCGTGCCCGCGTACACACGAAGTGTCCGGAACGTGGGTTCATGAGTTAACGCTGCACCTTGCAGGTGAAGCTGTGAACACTGACACAAAAAAATGTTTTATTCTCATTAAAGATGGAACCAAACTTTTTTTATTTTACCCCCACATCTACGCTGTAATGGTTATATCAAGGGAAACGTTATAATTACAAAAAAAATGTAACAAAAACGTTGTCTGATGACTTATCAATCATCTGAGTGCTATCAAAGTCTCTCTCTCCCCATATAAAGATATACTCTACGGGTTAACGAACTCTTGCTTGACAAAATTTGTTTTTATATTTTCGCCGCCGTTCATTTAAACTTGTCCAGCCGAATCGGTGCTGTAGCCTTACAAATGATTTGAATCCCGGCATGAGGTCGCCCACCATCATCACCAACTCTGCAAGGTTGCTACAAAATAAGTATCGCTTAATGTCAAACCAATCGCCGGTTGTTGGTGTTGTTGTTGGTTATATCCAGATCTCCATTGAACAAAAAAAAACTACAACTTTCGCTTCCCACAGTGTTTCTCAACGTTGTCAACGTTAAGGCAACTTCTCCTCGTGCACGTTAACGCAATAAACCTGACGGGATTATCGCTTCTATCGCATCGGCGATGGTTAGTACAAATTTTATTTGACGTTTCCCCCATCCGCCCCCTCCCCCCCCCCCCCCCGAGTGATTCACCACCGCCATTCAACTCCCCCAATTTTCCACGCGGCCGCGTAATTTCGTTACACGTGCGTTGCGCGCAGCTTCTAATATTTCCGCACCCCACCTACTCCTCTGAGAGGTGTTCATACGTCCACGTGGATTTTTTTCTTTCAAAAAGCAAAAGCTTGCGGTACGCTACACGAGACCACAAGGTCGATGACAGAATTCGGAAAAACGTCGAACGGGGCTCCTGACAAAAACCGAATAACTAACGTGATAGTTGGAGAGAACCAAAAAAAACCATAACATATTACGTCGCCCGTATAAAAAGCGTGACGCGGTAGCTGCCAAAGAGGGATTTGTTGTGTGTCGCTTCGGAAAGTCACTCGGCCACCAAGTTCGCTTGACGTTGGAAAGAGAATTACGGAACTCACGAGTTCAAGTAGGGGGGCGGCGGGAGGGTGGGGAAACACATTTCACGGTCCTCATGTGAAGTTTGATTTCAATCTGCTCACCGTTTCCTTGTGGGTTTTTTCCCAACATTTTATTTTGAATTAAAAAAAAAACACACACACAGATGCACCCACTGAATCCTGGGAATAGCATCCTGTCTGGCAGAGTGCATTGTGGATAAATCGCGCTTAATCATTTGCGAAGAATTCCAGTGCGGTCATGTAACTGAGAATCCGTACGCACGCAAGTGCTTGTGCTAACATTTTTTGTCACGTGACGTATGAACAGTGAAGAGAGACAAAACTCGCTGCTTTCATCATTGATATTGCCTCGCAGCAGAACAATCTAGAACACCGTGGCGCTTTGTCGCGGAGCAGTAGCGCAGTGGGTAGCGGCACTAAGCTGTGAACCCTGGCGACCTGAGTTCCATTCCCGGCCACAGCGAGACGTCGGTGGCGAGTGGTATCCTGCCTTTGCGGCCTCCCTTTGCCAACTGGCACCGATCAGTATGGGGAAGTAAAGTCAAAACAACCTTCGTGACACGTGATCATGCACTGGGTTGGCAAGTGGTTGTACATTGTATTATTTACATATATATTTATATTTCACGGGACCTACTTTGCCAGTACCAAAATATGAGAATAGGGTTTTCCCTTGTTTTTTTTTCTGGCAACAAAACAGGTGTTGATTTAACACCTTTCAGGACTAGGCTCAAAAGAAAGCTGTCTCTGGTGTGGACCAATCAGTTTAAAAGGCAATGCATATATTATGTTCTTGGTTATTTCGGTATAGTCGCGTAGAAAGAACCAAGAATATGAATCCCTGCAGTCACGAAAGCTTTAAATCAAAATGTAATGCATATATTATCAGAGTATGCTTTTTGTTTGATGATTCCTTGTGAAAAGGTTTCAGTTTGGTGTTTTAACATCTCAACACAGCTGTTTTGTTGCCAGAAAAAAGGGGAAAACCTATTCTCATATATTTATATTATGAAAGTGTTGAGCAATATAACTTCTTCAGAGCAGAGAGGGGTGGTGTGTAAGAGACCACACTTTACACCGTGATGCCCGAGAGCATGGAATCGATGCGTGAACAGTTGTGCATTAATGACTTTATTATATCTACGTTTGTTTACCGAGAAATGTTTCACCGAGTCTCGACTCGTTTTCAGGAGGGTCTTGCCAAGTTTTTGCAGGAGCAGGTGGGGGGGGGGGGGAGGCGATGTTGCTACTGTTTGTAATCTCAATCGAGTAAATTTGCGGGTAATTGTTCAGCATTGGGATGTTTTGGCCAATACCAGCTCCATTACAGATGGGACTATTTGTTAGCTACAGGAGAAAACCAGAGGACGTGAGGGGAAACCCATTCGGAACATGGGGGGACAACACACACTCTCACTCACACTCTCACACACTCTCACTCTCACACACACTCTCACTCTCTCACTCTCACACACACTCTCACTCTCACACACTCCACTCACACTCTCACTCACACCCTCACACACTCTCACACACTCTCACTCACACACTCTCACTCACACTCTCACACACACCCTCACACACTCTCACTCACACTCTCCCACACTCCACTCACACTCTCACACACTCCACTCACACTCTCACTCACACCCTCACACACTCTCACACACTCTCACTCACACTCTCACACACTCTCACTCACACCCTCACACACACCCTCACACACTCTCACTCACACTCTCCCACACTCCACTCACACTCTCACACACTCCACTCACACTCTCACACACACTCTCACTCACACTCTCACACACTCTCACTCTCACACACACTCTCACTCTCTCACTCTCACACACACTCTCACTCTCACACACTCCACTCACACTCTCACTCACACCCTCACACACTCTCACACACTCTCACTCACACACTCTCACTCACACTCTCACACACACCCTCACACACTCTCACTCACACTCTCCCACACTCCACTCACACTCTCACACACTCCACTCACACTCTCACTCACACCCTCACACACTCTCACACACTCTCACTCACACTCTCACACACTCTCACTCACACCCTCACACACACCCTCACACACTCTCACTCACACTCTCCCACACTCCACTCACACTCTCACACACTCCACTCACACTCTCACACACACTCTCACACTCTCACACACTCTCACTCACACTCTCACACACTCTCACTCACACGCTCCCACACACTCTCACACTCTCACACACGCACTCCTAACTCTCCCACACTCCACTCACACTCTCACACACTCCACTCACACTCTCACACTCTCACACACACCCTCACACACTCTCACTCACACTCTCACACTCACACACAAACCCTCACACACGCACTCACACTCCCACACACTCCACTCACACTCTCACACACTCTCACTCACACTCTCACACACTCCACTCACACTCTCACACACTCTCACTCACACTCTCACACACTCTCACTCTCACACACACTCTCACACTCTCCCACACTCCACTCACACACTCACACACACTCTCACACTCTCACACACTTCACTCACACTCTCACACACACCCTCACACTCTCCCACACTCCACTCACACACTCACACACACTCTCACACTCTCACACACTTCACTCACACTCTCACACACACCCTCACACACGCACTCACACTCCCACACACTCCACTCACAATCTCACACACTCTCACCCACACTCTCATACACACTCTCACACTCTCACACACGCACTCCCACTCTCCCACACTCCACTCACACTCTCACACACACTCTCACACTCTCACACACTCCACTCACACTCCCACTCACACTCTCACACACTCCACTCACACTCTCACACACTCTCACTCACACTCTCACACACACTCTCACACTCTCACACACTCACACACTCACACTCTCACCAACTCTCACACACTCTCACACTCTCAAACATGCACTCACACTCCACTCACTCTCACACACTCACAAACTCCACTCACACTCTCACACACGCACTCACACTCTCACACACGCACTCCCACTCTCCCACACTACACTCACACTATCACACACTCCACTCACACTCCACTCACACTCTCACACTCTCACACACTTCACTCACACTCTCACACTCTCACACTCTCACACACTCCACTCACACTCTCACACACTCTCACTCACACTCTCACACTCTCACACACTCCACTCACACTCCACTCCCACTCTCACACACTCACACTACAGACACACACTCACACTCGCACACACCCCACTCACACTCTCACACACTCCACTCACACTCCACTCCACTCACACTCTCACACACTCACTCTCACACTCCACTCACACTCTCACACTCCACTCACACACTCTCACACACTCTCACACACTCCACTCACACTCTCACATACTCCACTCACACTCTCACACACTCCACTCTTACTCTCTCACACTCCACTCACACTCTGCAGAACAGGGGGCACAACAAACACACTCCACTCACACACTCTCACACTCCACTCACACTCTCACACACTCTCACACACTCCACTCACACTCTCACACACTCCACTCACACTCTCACACACTCCACTCACGCTCTCTCACACTCCACTCACACTCTCACACACTCTCACACACTCACACACTCCACTCACACTCTCACACACTCCACTCACACTCTCACACACTCCACTCACACTCTCACACACTCCACTCACACTCTCACACACTCCACTCACACTCTCACACACTCCACTCACACTCTCACACACTCCACTCACGCTCTCTCACACTCCACTCACACTCTCACACACTCTCACACACTCTCACACACTCCACTCACACTCTCACACACTCCACTCACACTCTCACACACTCCACTCACACACTCCACTCACACTCTCACACACTCCACTCACACTCTCACACACTCCACTCACACTCTCACACACTCCACTCACACTCTCACACACTCCACTCACACTCCACTCACACACTCCACTCACGCTCTCTCACACTCCACTCACACTCTGCAGAACAGGGGGCACAACAAACACACTCCACTCACACACTCTCACACTCCACTCACACTCTCACACACTCTCACATACTCTCACACACTCCACTCACACCCCACTCACACACTCCACTCATGCTCTCTCACACTCCACTCACACTCTGCAGAACAGGGGGCACAACAAACACACTCCACTCACACACTCTCACACTCCACTCACACTCTCACACACTCTCACACACTCTCACACACTCCACTCACACTCCACTCACACACTCCACTCATGCTCTCTCACACTCCACTCACACTCTGCAGAACAGGGGGCACAACAAACACACTCCACAATGAAAGGTCGTCCGAGCCGGTATTCGAACCCAGGGCCTCCCTTGCTGTGAGGCGCGCGTGTTACCACTGCGGCCACTGATTAAATGTTCATCCCGTTGTTTTTGAGTGCAGAGGTTTTGCACATTTACGTGAAGCAAATCTGTTTTTCCAGTACAATCATGGGCCATGTGCTTTCCAGGTCTCAGTTTAAGCCACTTGTGCATCTGATTTTAAGTCTGGCCCTAATTCCTGGCTTTTAGTATCAGGAATCTTATTATTGTGAGCACTACGAGTGTCACTGTTTTTTTGAAGGCACCACTTGGGTTAACGTGCAAGGCTTGGCTGGTGAGCATGAAATGAATTAATGTAGCACCGTGTGTGTTACAAGGTAATGAGTGTGGCTCTTTAACAGTAGGCACAATATACATCTGTTCGGTCATTATTATTATTCGTTTTACAATTGAACCTTGATATAATTACAACTCTTGGGAGCGTGCCCAGTTGTTCTTATATCCGAAGTAGTGTGCTTATGTCCAAAGTTGTCCTTTGCCTCCCCCCCCCTGTCCCACCAGTGTAATGTCAGCATGAGTCGCCTATATCAGAACTGTGCTCATATGGGTTGTATAAAAACAACATTTATATTTGTTTTACGTGGAGGGACAGGCGTGGGAAGGAGGCGCATTGTCCGCTTGTTTATTTTGCTCCTCGTGTTCTCCACAAACGACGCTAACGGCTGTTCTGCGTCGCGCATTGCATTGTTTCGCGTCGAACGAGGACCCACATTGAAGCAGAGAGCGCTCCTTGCCAACAAGCATCCGGCAGTCCACACCGAGCGTGGCTTCAAGCGAGCCCGACTCGGAGTGTCGACGCCGGTCCCGGAGCTTTGGCTTCCGTTGAAGCAATGCTGCTGAAACTTTGCCCTCCCAGTACAGTTAGGGGGAAAAAGTATTTGATCCCCTGCTGATTTTGTACGTATGCCCACTGACAAAGAAATGATCAGTCTATAATTTTAATGGTAGGTTTATTTGAACAGTGAGAGACAGAATAACAACAAAAAAATCCAGAAAAACGCATGTCAAAAATGTTATGAATTGATTTGCATTTTAATGAGGGAAATAAGTATTTGACCCCTCTGCAAAACATGACTTAGTACTTGGTGGCAAAAACCCTTGTTGGCAATCACAGAGGTCAGACGTTTCTTGTAGTTGGCCACCAGGTTTGCACACATCTCAGGAGGGATATTGTCCCACTCCTCTTTGCAGATCTTCTCCAAGTCATTAAGGTTTCGAGGCTGACGTTTGGCAACTCGAACCTTCAGCTCCCTCCACAGATTTTCTATGGGATTAAGGTCTGGAGACTGGCTATGCCACTCCAGGACCTTAATGTGCTTCTTCTTGAGCAACTCCTTTGTTGCCTTGGCCGTGGGTTTTGGGTCATTGTCATGCTGGAAACCCATCCACGACCCATTTTCAATGCCCTGGCTGAGAGAAGGAGGTTCTCACCCAAGATTTGACGGTAAATGGCCCCGTCCATCGTCCCTTTGATGCGGTGAAATTGTCCTGTCCCCTTAGCAGAAAAACACCCCCAAAGCATAATGTTTCCACCTCCATGTTTGACGGTGGGGATAGTGTTCTTAGGGTCATAGGCAGCATTCCTCCTCCTCCAAACACGGCGAGTTGAGTTGATGCCAAAGAGCTCCATTTTGGTCTCATCTGACCACAACACTTTCACCCAGTTGTCCTCTGAATCATTCAGATGTTCATTGGCAAACTTCTGACGGGCATGTATATGTGATTTTTGAGCAGGGGGACCATGCGGGCGCTGCTTCAGTCCGTCACGGCATAGTGTGTTATCAAATGTTTTCTTGGTGACTATGGTCCCAGCTGCCTTGAGATCATTGACAAGATCCTCCCGTGTAGTTCTGGGCTGATTCCTCACCGTTCTCATGATCATTGCAACTCCACGAGGTGAGATCTTGCATGGAGCCCCAGACCAAGGGAGGTTGACAGTTCTTTTGTGTTTCTTCCATTTGCGAATAATCGCACCAACTGTTGCCACCTTCTCACCAAGCTGATTGGCAATGGTCTTGTAGCCCATTCCAGCCTTGTGTAGGTCTACAATCTTGTCCCTGACATCCTTGGAGAGCTCTTTGGTCTTGGCCATGGTGGAGAGTTTGGAATCTGATTGATTGCTTCTGTGGACAGGTGTCTTTTATACAGGTAACAAGCTGAGATTAGGAGCACTCCCTTTAAGAGTGTGCTCCTAATCTCAGCTCGTTACCTGTATAAAAGACACCTGGGAGCCAGAAATCTTTCTGATTAAGAGGGGGTCAAATACTTATTTCCCTCATTAAAATGCAAATCAATTTATAACATTTTTGACATGCGTTTTTCCGGATGTTTTGTTGTTATTCTGTCTCTAACTGTTCAAATAAACCTACCATTAAAATTTTAGACTGATAATTTCCTTATCAGTGGGCAAACGTACAAAATCAGCAGAGGATCAAATACTTTTTTTTTCCCTCACCGTAGGTGGGCCGTGTGGCTGACGGGATGTGTGACGAAAAACAACTCAACAAATCACGCGGATAGACAAATGTTGTGAGGAGGAGTGTTGTATCGCCTGCCCCTTTTGATATCATGCTTACATTAGGTGCGCTTATACCCAACTTCTGCCATTATTGGGAGGTGGTAGCAACTCTGGTCTTCATTGGCTTCTGTCCGTGGTCCTTAACCGTCGTCACACATCCAGGATGGGCTCACACCCACGCACCTCAAGAAGGCAAAGCTCATCTTCTTCTACACTCGCTACCCCAGCTCCAACATACTCAAGCTCTACTTTCCCGACGTCAAGGTGAGCACTCACCTGCATCCTCACCCGCTCCCTCACCTGCGCTGTCACCGACGATGCAAGATTTTAGCGCTCGCCTCTGCGCAAGCCCGAATTCTCAATCGACACGCCTGACCACGCTTGCACAGCGTAACGATGATGCTTCATTTGTAGCAACAATCGAATCTTGCAAATTGCATCTAAAAACACCGTAGGATGTTGTGGCACGGAGGTGCTGGAAAACCACCGAAAAGTTTGGATGGCACGAACCTTTTGCCCAAGCTTTGTGATCCTCTATTTGTATTTTTGGACAACTCCATTCGCGAGCTGTAAGCAAACCTCTCCACGTTCGCATTGACCCGCACTCGAGACCCATTGCTGAGGCCTGGCAGGATGGCTCTTTGCTGAGCGCAACAGAAGGTCTCTGAGTTCGAATCCCAGATGGGATGTGACTTGGCCATTAATGGTCTCCGGGGTCCATAAAAACGAGCACTGCTTTGTGGGAGAGAGCAACAGTGGTTGTACACCTGGAGAGATTGGTCTCTGCACCGGGAATGTGAAATTTACACCGCTCTTTTCGCAGGTGAAATCGTTTGAGCGTGGAGACATTTTAGAAAGTTTTTGTTGTATGTATGTATATATGTTGAACTTCTTTGGCGGCATACGTAGCCAACCGCACTGATCGGAGAACATGTCCATATTTACTGGAAATACATTTTCCAACAACGTGTATGCATACAAATAACAAAAAATTACATGCAACTTACATCAGTGTTAGTACCGCCGAATTCCATTGTTTTACGTCCGATTATTTTTCCCAATTAAAAAAAAAATCACTGCATTTTTTCCCCCCCAGTAGCGTCGCCACTCAAAAGCTGACGCCGTGGTCGTGTCGACCCACCAAGTGTCGTTCTCCTGCCGGCCTACTTTTTGTTCCACCCAATTTTACTTCGAGATACACGTGGGATTCCAATGGAAAAATCTAATTCGCCGCGGTGGGCTGCAACGTGCGTCTTTGTTGGTCAAAATGTGGTCTGTGACGCAAGATAAGTGGACCCTCTATTGGCAGGCTGATCAACATTTCAGATTAACCGGCAGTCGTGCTTACGTACAAAATATACTAAGCGACTGCATTGGCAGTGGTCATGAGCACAAACATATATATTTAACATTTTATTACGACGTTCGTCGTTAATATAGCAACATATATACCGTGCTCGAGTAATATTAAAGGGAATGAAAGTACCATCGCTGAAAACGTGGCTCAATTATATTTGGTACATGTTAACTTTCGACGCTCACAGTATATACAGTAGATGAAGGTCTCGACATTGCCATGCCAGTTCTGAGAGGTATTTATTTTTTAAGATCCTGCATCATGCTGGTCACAGTGAGAGTTGGTGAATGGTGGGGAGGCTCCCACCGGTTCTGATATCAACTGATCACCGATGTCAGCCGTGGCCGGGAATTGAACTCGGTTCACCGGGTTCGTAGCGCTGCACCCTAACCGCTGCACCGCCGCTCCACTGGCGTGCACACAGTTGGTGCAGTGTAACAAACACTGGGCGAATCTCTCGGGGCGTTACGCAGAATGCGTGTTTTCGACGTAAATATATACGTACGTACTATTTTCGTGAAAATAATGATTCATCTTTATATAACGCCTTTCATCGGAAGATCACAGAAGCGCCGCACAACAGAACATTTAAACCCTCTATACGAAACCGGATTGTGGTCTAGCGGTGGGATGTATCTCTCTGCTCACCCCGCTGCACTCCTCCGTTTGTAAACTTGACTCGAGGCAGCCTCGGGCACCTTGGATAAACCCAGAATTAACTTCTAAACCCTTGGAGCTCACTTCGTTTCTGCTGCTGCTGCTGCTGACTTTGTTATTTGAGAATTGTTTCCACCACGATTGTCCACAACGTTGGTTCCTCTCCCCTTTGTGATCTCCAGAACTCAGGAAGACCTGTTTTGACACTTAATGTCTCATCAGCAGAGTCAGGCTCGCTTGAAGCAATGCTGGTGAACATGTCAATCTTACAGGCACTTGGACGCAAACATTCTACAATACAAAAATGTGCCTCTATACTATTCAACAAGCTTATCGATCAATGCATCGACGTACATACGATCATTTGAATTGAACATGTATGTATGTTGAACTTCTTTCGCACCATGCATAGACAACTGTGCTGTGTATGGTGCGAAAGAAGTTCGACATACATACATAAGGAGCGCAGCGATCTAAACGCTTTGCCACCACTCCCGATAAGTGGCCTGGTCAACTTGGCCACGCGCTATTTCTTCCAGTTGAAATTTTGACACGAGCAGTGGCTCAACGCACAATAGGTGCTCGCTGCCAGCATCATGATTCATAATCGATTGTCAGGTCAGGCCACGTAAAGACGGTGGATCGGAGCTCGCTCTATTCATCCTAGCTCTCCTCCCTTGCAAAATAGAAACGATGAACTAAACTAAAAACTGTTTTTTATTTCTACCAGGTAAGGCCCCCTGAGCTGTACAGCTCTTTTTCAGAAGTGACCTGGCTGCCGCAAATGATAGCCCAATGAAGTGGCATATCATGTGGAAATGTATGGCAGCTAAATATTCTAAACGTACGCCTTTTGGCGTCCTCTGGTCTAACACCGTTTTGAGACTAAGCTCAAAAGAAAACTGCCTCTGGTGTGGACCATTCAGTTTCAAAGACAATGCATATATTATCAGAGTACGTTTTTTGTTTGAATTCTGACCACAAGTACTGTGGTTGATGCAAACATTATTCCTTGTAAAAGGTTTCAGTTTGGTGTTTTAACATCTTAACACCTGTTTTGTTGCCAGAAAAAAAGGGGAAAACCTATTCTCATATTCTAAACGCATGTTTATAAATGTGGAGGTGAAAAACTGGAGGATCCGGAGAATAATCCACGCGACCACGGGGACAAAATGCAAACGCCAAATATACAGGCATCAGGGTCGAGATCGAACCCACGATCTCCTGTATACCAGGGCGAGGTAGTTAACATCTCGCCACCGCGTATCATCTCAGGGGCAAAATGAAGGCAACTAATCACACACACACGCACATATATGTATATCTCACTTCGCTACGAGGGGATTCTGCATCGCACATTTTGGCCTTAGAGCAAACGGCGTACCTGTTTGGGGATGCCACGACCATCTGGTTGTTGCAGATGAAAAGACGGCTGACAATATGTCCTCTCTGCCGCATTGATCACACGCGAAGGCCGTCGCTCTGGCCTATCGGAGAGAGCCGCTCTCTCTATCTAGGTCTATCGCAGGGCTTGCCCATCAATCAAAGCCAATTGGAGAGCTGTTCCCCCTATCAAATCCTATTAAGGGGACTGCTGTGTGTATCGCAGCCATCAAAAGGGCATTTCGTATGGCCCAATACCAGTATCTCGAGTTTCGATACCCCTTGATAAACCCACACTTGTCATTACAGTGAAAGAGTGTTTTTTTTTCTTATCGTGTCATGGATGTTTACAAAATATCAACACATATTGACATACCCCGGGTGGAGCGGTGGCACAGTGGTTAGCTCACTGCGACAAACCCGACAAGCCGTGCTTGATCCCCGACCGCAGCGAGCGTTAGCGGCGAGTGATATCTGAACCGGTTCAGGCCCAGCGCACGTGCTTTCAGGGACATCACACTAGCCGGCGTGATGAAGTATGGTCAAACAAGCGCCCACAACTGACGCAGAGTAGGGAAGCCCTTCTTCCAGGGCTCAGCTCTGACATCACTCGCCACTGACGTTAGCTTCAGCCGAAATTCGAACCCGGGTCGACGGGTCTGTAGCACGCTGTGCAAATTACTGCCGCCACCCCAAATACTGCCCGAATACTTTTGGAATATACACGGACAGCTGGCTGATGTTGCACCTAACGGTGCTTCCAACTGCCACTCTTTAACAAACAGAGGCCACCAACTGTCTCTCCGCGTTGACGTTTTCCACAATCAAATGGGTCTGTTTTGTTTTTATTCAGATCAATTGATGTACTTGGTATCATTCATATTTAATAGTGTCAATGATTGGAGGCTACACCCGATGTCGGCTAATGGATAAATACAACTGTCTAAACGCCGACTTTCTTCAGACGTACACTTCCTCATGAATCTATGTCTGTTCTCCAAACGACAATGTAAAATGTGCTCTTGAATTATATGTAAAAGTATACACATATGAGCATATGAATACAAAAATGTTTTGGTCCATCAGCCTATTTGCTGTCCAGACCAATATGATCTGGCAGCTAACTTTAAACTATTATAAGTGAAAGAAGGCCCGTTGCCCCAAACGTTATCTGCCCTGCATCATCACAATCGTCCGTGAAATGGGACAGGTTCATGGAGATGGTGGTGATCGCTTTACTTCGCCCCACCCCAATGCGTGCCACTGATCCCTTTCATTCTCATCGCGTAAAAATGGAAGAAGACCACCACCGGCCGGAATAACAAAACAATAACAAAAAAGATCCCCCCGTGGAGCCTTAACAGACTGTAGGGGCAAGTGCTGTTAGCGAGCACCTATACAGGCCAGCACGGCACACGAGGGGGTGGGTGGCCAACACCACGCCCGGCCGCCTTTGACTCCCTAGTGGCGATGTTTATACATCGCACCAGGAACTCATTTGGGGCTGAGTCGACCTAGGGTAGGCCCAGGACCGGTTCAGGTAATCGTCACCGGTGTTGACCTTGAGCGGGAATCGAACCCGCGTCACCAGGTTCGTAGCGCAGCGTAGCGCTAACCGCTAGACGCACACGGGCATTCACACACACACACAACCCCTCAACGGCGTAGAGAGAGAGACAAAGGAAACTTGTTGCTCTGGGGGGGGGGGGGCAACGGGTGTCTCCATCCTCTTCCCGGCCCTGACCGCGCGCGCTGCGTTAGCAATCTCGGTTCGCACTCGCGCAATCCATCTCAGCACAACCATTATTCCCCTCTTTAGAAAAGGGGAGAAATAAAAAGCAGCAGATTTTGGGCCAACGGGGGTTCCGGAGCTCCGCAATTTGCCAACGCAGCCGGGACCCCTCGTGATCGCGAGCGAGAGAGCGAAAGGGGACGAGCGAGAGCGCACGCACACGCGTTCGCACTTTCGAGACTGCAGAGAGGGCAGTTTGAGGCTTAGTGAGGGGCTTTACATTCATTACGTGAGCACTGACAGAGGACGTGTACGGCGGGTGCTTTGTAAAAGGTCAAGAATTTACATTCACTCTGCATGTGGTAACAGATCGGACGTGTGCGCACCAATTAGTGGGTTCGATCCCGACCCTGACGCCTGTATATTTGGAATTGTGTCTCTCTCCCAGCCGTCGCGTGGATTTTTCTCCGGCTCCTCTGGGGTTTTTTTCTCTCCACACTTCGAATCAACGTCACGCGTTTAGAGTGTTTGGCCGCTGTAAATGTCCACGTGATGATAAGCCACTTCGTTGAGCTATCATTTATGATAGCCAGGCCGCATGTGAAAATACGTTATAGGGCTCAGTAGACCTTACCTGGTAAAATAAATAAAAATAGTATCAGAGACTTGTGACCGTTTGTAAACGTACATTGCTATTGTTATTTGTGGATAACGAATCTTTTTTTTAGTATTGTTATTATTATCGTTGACGATGTAGTGATGTTCAGTACCTACGTGCTGTTTATTACGTATGCGATGTGTATCGATATTTTAAACGGAAAACTCGAATTGACCATTTAAATATCGGTAAGATATCCATTTCATTAGTTCAGCTGCGATCTCTGCTATCATTCAACTGGCATTGTGTGATCTTTATTATTGTTTTCTTGGAAACAAAAAGTGAATTAACAGTAAGTGGGCTCAGAGAATTAGCCACACAAGTTGAGTCGACACATTGAGCATTGATAATAAAACACTGAAGGATTTCATTTTTGTTTAATTTCATTTAATTCTCATCAGGCCCCATGGTGTAAAGTGCAAAAGACTCTCGTCCACTTTGTCTCTCTGGCCTCTCTGCGTGCGTGCCTGGAACGTCTCCTATTATCTATTTTTCATTTTAAGGCCACGCTGTGTTATTGGCGAACGTGTTGAGTTTTTTTTATGTCGCCGATGTTGTCATTTGTGCTCCTGCACCATTGCCAACGCAGCAGCAGCAGCAGCATCACCTGCATCTTGTAAGCAACATTTCCAATCGTCGCAGAGCTAATTGCCACCTTGTGTGGTTTTTTTTTGGTGGCGAACGCCGAGCGATGTCAAGGCGCGTACCAAAAAGAAAAGGGACAATCAGGTTCACGATCGCCAACCGCTCGTATTGTTTGTATCTGTGGACTTGCACCGAATATTGTGTACGGTTCTGTTTGAATAGATTAGGCGGACGTACAGTAGATTACCGCTAGTGTGTGTGTGTGCGCGCGCGCGTGTGTGTGCGTGCGCATGTGTGTGCGCGTGCATGCACACACACACGCGCACACACATGCGTGAGCGCGCGCGCGTGTGTGTGTGTGTGCGTGCGCGCGCGTGTGTGTGTGTGTTGCTCCTTTAGAGCTGGCTCAGCGCATAACGGCAAACAATCGGGCCTTTTGTTGGAGCAACCGGCCGCGTCCGTCAGATTGAGATGTCACCCGTGACGACTTAATGCGCCCTTTGACAATGCTTGCTGAACGATGGGGAAATTTTTAATCATGGGAAGACGTGCAAGAAACGAGGGGCAGAGGTCTCGGGGGGGGGGGGGGGTGGAAAGGAAGGGAGGTTAGGTGGGGTGGGGGGGGGCACTGCTGATTGTTGGTGGCTGGGGAGTGGCATAAATGATGGGCCCTGGGTTAGGACAGTGATCACCGGCGAACATCGGCCACGGATGATGGAATCAACCTCGGCGAAATCCGTGGACAGAGCGACGTTGGGAGAGCGCGGCTGTTGCCCGCCACACGGGGTGGGGCGGGCTAAAATCTGTAGGTCGAGCCGAGCCAATTCCCTTCTCTCCGTCATCATCGTCGTCGTCATCATCATAACCGTCACCATCCCTACAACAAACTCATTCCCCCCCACTGCACCAATACAGCCTCCCACCAATCGCCCCCCCCCCCCCACCCAATGCCTTTTGTTTGTTTAACGAAGCATTGGTTTTTTTCGGGGGGGGGGGGCGTTACGATTTTTTGTTGTTGGGTTTTTTTTGTTTTAAATTGCGGGGGTGAGATGCGTGCTATCATGAGGCGCAGCTGTCGCTGACCACGGGGACGAAGCTGATAAGATAGAGGCTGCTGCCGCTGTTGCTGCCGCTACATCTACCGCCGCTGCTGCTGCTGCTGCTGCTTTTAGGACAGGGCAACAACACAAAAACACACACACACGCTCTCGGCTCGGCGTCCGCTGCCTCCCTCCCTCTCGTCCGTCGACGACGACGTGAAGAAGTGTGACGCGAGCAGAGTGACGCGCGCAGATGAGTCGGCCGCGTCTCGCTCCAAGCCGAAGGGCCCCCCACGGCCTCGAGCCATGCAAATGAATTCACGACATTGCTGCATCAGAACCACCTCCCTCGCTCCCCCCCCCACCCCGCTCCCCCGCCCAAAAAAAAAATTCTTGCAACATTGCATATTTACTAAGGTTACATTACAACGCGGTGTGATATTAGTCATGATTATTATTCATTATAATGATGATACTTATAATAATAGTTTACAGTCCTTTGTCCAATCACTACCGGATGAAGGCCTGCCCATGCCGTGTAGGTCTTGGTAGGGGGAGAGAGGGGGGGGGGGTGGTTGGTCATACTTCACCGCACTGGTCAACGCGGGTGGGTGAAGTGTGTATCCAGCCTAGAACCGGCTCAAATGTAATAGCCGTGCGCAGGGAACTGAATTCCGGGAGTAGTTGTTCGTAGCAGAGTACGTGAACAGCTTCTGTGTAGTTTTCATGCAAATGGGTGGGAGGGGGTGGTCTTGATATTTGCTTGTAGAATATTCTTATTTTCCACTCAGTGCTGTATTCCGCAAATTGTTTTAAAGTTACACGCAAGTGCCCTTTCTAATTTGAAGCTAAATTATTGGCGGAATTCGTTTTTTTTGTAAAACAATTAATTGCAAATAATTGAGTGAAAAATAACACTCCAAAGTGATTCCTTCTCGGCTTTGTACCCTAATAGCAACGAGCACGACGTTGTGATCACACAGAAGCATCAATGGTATCTTTCTCTCATGGATTTTTGCCATCAGGCGTCTAACAAACAAAAAAACACATTGCGATTCACGTGAGCAAATCTACAACTCCAAGCAAATATTTCCAGGCCATTTGGCCAGCTGTGAGCCAGCGCTGGGATCCAATATGCTCAGAGGACGAAGCTTTCTGAAATCCGAAAGCTCCCCTCCCGTATTCCCTCAATTTCATCCATACCCCCCCCCTACCTTGCCGCCCGCAAAGACAAAGATCTCGCCGATAGCCTTAACAGACTGTAGGGGCAAGTGCTGTTAGCGAGCACCTATGAAGGCCGGCACGGCGCACGAGGGGGTGGGTGGCCAGCACCACGCCCGACCGCGTTTGTCTCCCTCGTTGCGATATTTACACACCGCACCAGGTACTCATTTGAGGCTGAGTCTACCTAGCGGAGGTCCAGGACCGGTTCAGCTAAATCGTCACTGCCGTTGGCCGTGAGCGGGAATCGAAGCCGTCCCGCCGGGTTCGTAGCGCGGCGCGCTAACCGCTCCGCCACCACTCACCGCCCGCACCCCCCTCCACCCACCACACCTCCCCCCCCCCTTTATTTGCTTCACCGCTGTATACACAGCCCCCTCCTCGGTGCCCGTGTGCTCTTCCGCGCCCGGCTTTGTACACTCTCAGTACATCACCCCACCACTGCATCCTCTCATCTCTCCCTTCCATTCTCAATCCCCCCCCACCCCCGTCTCCCACCACCCCACAATCCACTCACATCCGTCCGTAATCCAAACAAGTCCGTTCGTCCGAGAGCAAAAAAAAAAGATTCGCTCGCAATTAGCTCACTCGTAGGGCATTCAACGGGGGCTTCGCAAAATCTCTTTACTTGTGTTTTTTTAAATATATACTGTATGTTACAGAGCAGCGCCGCTATACCACCTCGTGTGCCCCTCCTCCCTTCTCTATTCCCATCCCAGCCCTGGCTCAGTCCGGGCTCTGCGTGGCCCCGGCACGGGATGAGCTATGGGGGGGGGGGGGCGGGGGGGGGCACGGTCCAGACAATGTCTCGCCGCGGTTTGGCCTGTAATCCTCCCGTCCGAGCGCGTTTCACCCATCAGCGGTTGATCGCAAGCCCTGTTTGTTTTTTTGTCTTTTCTCCGTAGACGAGCACACACGCTTTTCCGGCCGGCCTTGTTTGCTTTGAGTTGTGCTCAACAACGGGAATCGCTCAGGGGTGAGAGGTGGGGTCAGAGGAATACGGGGGTTTAAAGGACAGAGGGCTATGGGGGAAGGCGGAGGGGGGGTGGGGGCAGATTGGAGTTGGCGGTGGGGCGCCGGAATGATTTTGATGTGCAGATTTTTCTGGATTAACGATACGCTTTCTCACATACTTGGGAGCATAAACCATCATCACGTGAACTCCGGTCATCCTCGCAGCGGCGGCTTTTGGCTGGGCCATCGAACAAAGACGGTCTCACCGCATCGCGCGCTTTCAGATGCGCTTCTGCGGCCGTCTGGAACGCTCTTGCTTCCGATGTCAGGAAGCCACTTGGAGCTATGCCACTTTTAGATCAAGATGGTAAGCTAGTTGATTGAGAACCGCTTTTTTGTGTTTAGTGTTGTTGTCCTTCCCCCGCACCTCCGATTTAGCACGGTTGGCTACGTACGGTGCGAAAGAAGTTCAGCGTGCAACGCACGTAGATTGGGAACTTACTTACCCCCATTCTTTCCTTCCCCCTCCCCGCCCCCTGCCAAAACCCCGCCGCATCTCCTCACTTCTTTATTTAAAGTCTGTGATGTCACTCACACGAGTCTTGATAGTTGTAAACCCATTGACACAGATGTGAAGCTCGATAGATTTTTTTTTTATTTTTTTCCCCCTTCCTCCTGCAATCTTCACGTGTTCGCAAAGTTGCGGTGGCGCTCCTCGATGTGTTGTCGGGGCCGAACGGTGGGCGCTATCGTGAGCGCGTTTGCACGTGCGTGCGCGTAACCTCTGGCTGATCCCAGCGATGTGGGGGGTTGGAAATTCCCCGGCCACGGCGAACATCAACGGTGAGTGGCATCCGAACGGGGGCCTGTGGCACCAAAGCCTCCGCCCTTCACCCATCGGCAGTTTCCAGTTTGGGGAGGAGTGGCACGCGGGAAGAAGCGCAGGGAGGCGGATAGCGGTAACTAACGAACAAAAGTCATCAATGAAATCTGCACAGCAACCTATTTGCTGTACACCACCTTCTTCCGGCCAGCGCACGCGTACGATGAGGCCTGCCTGCGCGATTAACCGGCGCTGCCTCCAAAGTGCCGGATTACCGGCGTGTGCCACTTCTTATTTAGGTTACAGCGAACCCATTACCAACAAAATCAATCGGCATTGCCATCCATTGTGTGTGCATATTGCATAACGTTACGTAATTGAATGCGCAAGTACGTTTGGGCCATATATAATTAATTTATTGAGTAAATGCAATAAATAATTGTGGCTGATGGAAATAACATCATTGACAGCTTCCTTATGGGGACTATAGATTAGCAGCTCAAGGCAAGGTTGATGCCGGCCAGCAACAATTATTGATTGACACATATTGCCCGCCGATTTACACGTCTGACCTTGCGATGTTATGAGCGCTACGCAAAAAACTTTCAAACGTCTTACGAACGATTTGAGAAATGATGGGGCTCACCGCCTCTGACTGGTCTGCCCGGGGCAGCAGTCGTGACCAAACGCATCCGACTCAGTGTCCGTGAGGTGCAACGTTGTATTCATCTTCACACGTAGTTTAAACATTGTGCCACGGTGGCGAGATGTTAACTACCTCGCCTTGAATACAGGAGGTCGCGGGTTCGATTCCAACCCTGAAGCCTTCTGTATATGTTTGGAGTTTGCATGGTCACGTGATACGCCACTTCGTTGAGCTATCATTTGTGGCCAGGTCGCTTCTGTAAAAAATAGCTACATAGCTCAGTGGGCCTTACCTGATCAAATGAAAAATAGTTTAGTTTTACCGAGGGCGCTGCTCACCTCCTGGATACAGCCCTGGTTGTGCGCGTGGATACGTATGTGGAGAGTGGTGGCGCGGTGGTTAGCACACCATGCTACAAACCTGGCTCTCGCCGTAAGCGTTTGCGGTTGTGCGGTGCGGTGCGAGCTCTCCGATGTGGTTTCGGGTCGTCCCCCACGCGTTGTTCAGCACGATGTCCGGCGTTCCGCTCCACGTGCTGCTGTTTGAACTTCTTTCGCACCGTACGTAGCCAACCCTGCCAGGAGCTTCTTTGAGCGAGCGGATTCGGTTCAGCTCCCACTTCTAGAAAAAGTTCATTCCTCGCAGCTAAACCCACGTTGAGCGAAGCATCAGAGCATCAGGCGAGGCTGGGCGTGTCGGATCGCTGCTCAGCTCAGGGTTTCCTCAAATCCTGGTTCCTCCACCCCAACTTCGGCACGGGCAACTGTATTTGTTTAAATCTATTATCAGACGTGGTGTAATGTGGATTTAGCTCATTTGCATCCGAATGGAGAGGATTGCTAAACGTGGAAAGGTAAACGCCGTCGTCGCGGGGGCGAGCGGCGAACGGAACCGCAGTTTGAGAAGTCCTCGCTTATTTTTAGCCTTTAATGAGATGTTAACCTTATTCCCGGCAATCATTTCCCCAACACATTCATAGTTACCTCATTGTGCTCTTAGCAGTACTCCTTAGTTTTTACTCAGAAACACCTAAACGGAGCGTCAGTACTTTTCTTTTTTCACAGTAACATTTCTCTTTTCCCAGCCGTGCTGTGGTCATGTTATGAGATAATGTATACATTATTATGAGATAATGTTCACATTCACAAGCCTCGGCATACGAGAGCAGTGCATCACCTTGCTGCTGCGGGAAATGGGCCCCAGGAGATAACGCGCCATCAGACTGCTTCTAAAGTCACATTCAGTGGACCTCTTTGAATTAACTGGGGAGAACGTCCTTTATATTTCTCTGCAAAGAGCATTCATCACGTGTCACTCCATCTGAACGTTTCATTCTTAGAGCTGGAATAAGTCAAATTAAGTGAAACATCTCATTTAATGCGGTGGATTTCTTTTTTTTTCATTTTCATTTTTATTTTATTTTATTCCTGCAGTCATCGGTGACCGAGCTGAGACCACCCGCAACTCTCGATTCTGTTGAGAAATCATTCGGTGATGCTGCTACAATAGGCAGTGGGGCACAAGCACAAATATAAAGAAGGAAACAGCTCAATACATTAAGTCAATAACACTGTGGCCTTTAAAAGGAAAAGTATATACAAGTCTACGTTGTTGGTAAATGACCCTCCTTCACAGCACAGTCTTATCAGGCCCCGTGGTATTTAAAGTGCTGTTTCTAACACTCCACCTCTCTGGGCTCTCGATGCGTTGTGAAGAAGGGCTATTGCCTGATACGTCGCCTGTTTTACATTTGTTTCGCTTTAAGGCCGTAGTGTTGTCTACGACTGTGTTGAGGCTTTCCATAAAAAAAGATTCCTGCTTAGAATGTTTTGGGGCGCCACGGTGGCGAGATGTTAACTACCTCGCCTTGTATGCAGGAGGTCGTGGGTTCGATCCCGACCCTGACTCCTGTTTATTTGAAGTTTGCGTGTCTCTGTCCCCGTGGTCGCGTTGATTTTTCTCCGGGTCCTCCGGTTTTTCCCTCCACATTTAGAAGCGTGCGTTTAGAGTATTTGGCTGCTATAAAGTTCCACATGATGATAAGCCACTTCGTTGAGCTATCATTTGTTTCCAGGTTGCTTGTGAAAACGAGCTATATAGCTTCAGTGGTAAAATACAAGTATCTTTTTTATCTTATTGAGTATCTTTGTGTGTAGGTGGTTTTTTTTTTTACATTGGTTATCAAAGTCACGGGCCAAAATAAACCTCGTTTAAAAAAATAGGATTTAATTTATTAGTCGTAAAATATATAAAGTTAAGATATATAAAGTCTTATGCACATCGGGTATCCCTTATTTTTTTTTGCATTTGGAAATATTTGTGTATGTGTGTGGATGTATATCTGTACAGGAGAGTGGTTCATGCGTTGCGCCATGATCACGGTCACCAGAGTTGACTATTAACTACTGTCAACTATTTGTATTTTACCAGCTAAGGCCCACTGAGCTCTCTAATTCGATACAAACTCCAGCAACCCCAATTCGAGCCCCGCTCACGGTTACCAACACCAGTGACGATTATTTGAACCAGCCCTGGGTTGTCCCTTAGGTCGACTCAGCCTTAAATTAGTACCCGGTGTGGTGTTTAAATATTGCCACTCTTTTAAAACTGGCCAAACTTCTTGGAACAGGTGCCCACACTTGACTAACTTTGCTGTTATCCATTTCTACTGCTGGACGGACAGAGAGAGGTGGGGGCTGCGGGGGAGGGGATGGTCAAACTGGCACCGTTGTTTCAATTGCCACGCCGGGAGACAGAATCGTATCGAATCGGCGACTTCTGGAAGTCAAGCCCCGAGTGTGCCAACCATTACCGCCACTGTGCCAGCATCCCTAAATAAGCATTTTTTGTTGAAAAAATTAATGTAAAAACCACGCGTACAAATTTTTGTAATCAAAATTTGGAAACGTGACTGTACAGCTCTATGATTCAAAACGAGCAAGTATATATTTCTATCTTGATTTGAAGCTTTCGTCACGGCAGGAATTCATACTCTTTGGTTCTTTCGGTAAAGTCACGTAGGTAGAAAAATTAAATAAAACAAAAAATAATAAATCACGATGTTTCGATCGCATTACAAGCGGTCATCCTCAGGCGGAAAAAAATAATCTAGCAGTGGAACTGCTGAACCATATTACTGCTGAACCAAGCTGGTTCAGCATATTGCTGCTGAACCAAACTAGTTCAGCACATTACTGCTGAACCATATTACTGCTGAACCATATTACTGCTGAACCAAGCTGGTTCAGCATATTGCTGCTGAACCATATTACTGCTGAACCATATTACTGCTGAACCACATTGCTGCTGAACCAAGTTGGTTCAGCAGTAATATGCTGAACCAAGCTGGTTCAGCATATTACTGCTGAACGATATTGCTGCTGAACCAAGCTGGTTCAGCATATTACTGCTGAACCATATTACTGCTGAACCAAGCTGGTTCAGCATATTATTGCTGAACCAAGCTGGTTCAGCATATTACTGCTGAACCATATTACTGCTGAACCATATTACTGCTGAACCAAGCTGGTCCAGCATATTGCTGCTGAACCATATTGCTGCTGAACCATATTGCTGCTGAACCATATTGCTGCTGAACCAAGCTGGTTCAGCATATTACTGCTGAACCATATTATTGCTGAACCAAGCTGGTTCAGTATATTACTGCTGAACCATATTACTGCTGAACCATATTACTGCTGAACCAAGCTGGTTCAGCATATTACTGCTGAACCATATTACTGCTGAACCATATTGCTGCTGAACCAAGCTGGTTCAGCATATTACTGCTGAACCATATTGCTGCTGAACCATATTACTGCTGAACCAAGCTGGTTCAGCATATTACTGCTGAACCATATTACTGCTGAACCATATTGCTGCTGAACCAAGCTGGTTCAGCATATTACTGCTGAACCATATTACTGCTGAACCATATTGCTGCTGAACCAAGCTGGTTCAGCATATTACTGCTGAACCATATTACTGCTGACCCATATTACTGCTGAACCATATTACTGCTGAACCATATTACTGCTGAACCAAGCTGGTTCAGCATATTACTGCTGAACCATATTACTGCTGAACCATATTACTGCTGAACCATATTACTGCTGAACCATATTACTGCTGAACCAAGCTGGTTCAGCACGTTACTGCTGAACCACATTACTGCAGAACCAAGCTAGTTCAGCACGTTACTGCTGAACCATATTACTGCTGAACCAAGCTGGTTCAGCACGTTATTGCTGAACCATATTACTGCTGAACCACATTACTGCTGAACCAAGCTGGTTCAGCATATTACTGCTGAACCATATTACTGCTGAACCAAGCTGGTTCAGCATATTACTGCTGAACCATATTACTGCTGAACCATATTACTGCTGAACCAAGCTGGTTCATCATATTACTGCTGAACCATATTACTGCTGAACCATATTACTGCTGAACCATATTACTGCTGAACCATATTACTGCTGAACCAAGCTGGTTCAGCATATTACTGCTGAACCATATTACTGCTGAACCATATTACTGCTGAACCATATTACTGCTGAACCATATTACTGCTGAACCACATTACTGCTGAACCAAGCTGGTTCAGCACGTTACTGCTGAACCACATTACTGCTGAACCAAGCTGGTTCAGCACGTTACTGCTGAACCATATTACTGCTGAACCAAGTTGGTTCAGCACGTTACTGCTGAACCATATTACTGCTGAACCACATTACTGCTGAACCAAGCTGGTTCAGCATATTACTGCTGAACCATATTACTGCTGAACCAAGCTGGTTCAGCATATTACTGCTGAACCATATTACTGCTGAACCATATTACTGCTGAACCAAGCTGGTTCAGCATATTACTGCTGAACCATATTACTGCTGAACCATATTACTGCTGAACCAAGCTGGTTCAGCATATTACTGCTGAACCAAGCTGGTTCAGCATATTGCTGCTGAACCATATTACTGCTGAACCACATTACTGCTGAACCATATTACTGCTGAACCAAGCTGGTTCAGCACATTACTGCTGAACCATATTACTGCTGAACCAAGCTGGTTCAGCATATTGCTGCTGGACCACATTACTGCTGAACCAAGCTGGTTCAGCATATTACTGCTGAACCATATTACTGCTGAACCATATTGCTGCTGAACCAAGCTGGTTCAGCATATTGCTGCTGGATTATTTTTTCCGCCTGAGGACGACCGCTTGTGTTGCGGTGGAAACGTCAGATATATTATTTTTTGTTTAATTTGAATTTTTCTACTTACGTGACTTTACCGAAAGAACCAAAGAGTATATGTTTGTATATTATTATATTTAAATCGGAACCCGGTACAGAACACAAACCATGATGCATGTGGGAGGGGGGGGGGGGGTACAGAAACTGCCCGAACGCTGTGCACCTGAGTTTCAAGACAGGGAGGGGGGGGTGGTGGTGGTGGTGGGAGATTGGAGTCACCGCCCGCGCTGCCCCAAGCGCGTGCGGGCTGTATGCATTTTCACACATTTTAGTGTTTTTTACAAATGCATATACATTAACACGGGAGTCGAAGATCGTCGTCGCGCGAGATATTTGTTGTTGGCGGCGGCGGCCGGGCGAGGCGAGGCGAGGCGCAGTAATGTAGCCCGAGAGATTTGCGTGCTCGCCGCCCCACCACACGGACGCAGCCGCCCGCCTGTCGTGTGGGGCCAGGTCGCCAGGTCATCCGTTCCGACCTCCTGGCCGGCGATAAACGCCTTTCGCGCCTGTCGCCCGTTCGTTCGTTCGTTCGCTCGCTCGCTCGCCAATGTTCCGCCGTCGGCCCCTCTGTATATTTTTCGCTTCGAGGTGCTCGCACGAGGCTGACGCAAAACAAAATCCGCGCGTTTTTCTCGTGCCGGAAAGGTTACGAGGTTCATTTCAATCGGGATAAATAATGAAGTAAATTAAGGTAAATAGCGCGTGCGTGTGTGCGTGCGTGTGTGTGCGTGGGGGGAGCGGCAGTGTGGTGGTGAGCGCGCTGCGCTACGAACCGGGCGACTCGAGTTTGATTCCCGCTCACAGCCAACACCGGTGACGATTATTTATTATTTAAACCGGTCCTGGGCATCTTCCACCAGGTCGACTCAGCCTTAAATAAGTAGCTGGTGCGGTGTGTAAACATCGCCACTCGGGAGACAAAGGCGGTCGGGCGTGGTGCTGGCCACCCACCTGCTCGTGTGCCGTGCCGGCCTTCATAGGTGCTCGCTAACAGCACTTGCCCCTACAGTCTGTTAAGGCTATAGGGGAGATCTTCGTCTTTTATCGTTACGCTGTTGTGAGTTGTTTAACAAAACAATAGGAACTCTAGCCAGTAGTTACTACCAGCCTCATAGTGTTGTCGAGGGGGGACTGGAGGGGTCTAAGTCACCTCCATTTCCCCCCCCCCCCTTCCCTTGTGGAAGACTCAGCCCCACTTCGAAATTCTTATTGTCACTAAAATGTTTGGACATTGAAGGCACGGGCGTCGGAGCCATTCCCACATATCCGCAGGAGGGTGAGAGCCACGGCAGAATTTACGGGTCGCCAAAATCGGATCATATCGTCACTCGTTCTATTTATTCGCGTTTAACATTCGTTTGAAGTCTGTTTGACACGACTGTGTGTTCGTACTCGGGCGTGAACTCTTTTTTACCTACCCGCTTATTGCGAACGTTGCGGGGTTGGCATGACGTACCCGTTAAAACTCTCTTTGCGTGGCATTACACAACCCTTCCTACACTTTCCAGAACGCCAATGTCACACCCATGCCGTGCGTGCCAATGATTTGCCAACTTTCAGAAATCCGTAATGACTTACGCACGGTACAACTGCGTTGGTCATCTCAAACGCCAAAAAAAAATGCAAAAAAAAAGCAAAGCAGCGATGACATAAGGACGCCAGTGTTTTTTTTCCCCCTTCTCTATTTTTAACATTTTCTTTCGTTCCCCCGCCCGCAGATTACTGCGGAAGGTTCCATTGCGAGCCGAATGTCAATTTTTCGTTACGGGGCACGGTCACCAATTTAGATTGGCTTCAGCTCGCGGGCTCAGATAACGCTTTCTGCCGCACTCTAACCGCTGATTATTGAAAGTTTTGCTTATCCCCAAACCAGTGTGACTCTCATCACGTTTGTCATCGGAAGCATTGCGAATCGCGGACCCTTTTCGGCGCACACACGCCCGCACTCATATGTAAATGTGAAAGGTGACGTTACACAGCCAACGATTTGAATATCGTACGCAGATACGTAGCAAAACGCTGCGTCAATGAGAGCGATTCTCCTGAGATAATAGTAACGTTTCTTTGAGTGCTATAAAGTAACAGATGCGCCATTTCAATTTAAGGCACCGTTGGCATACGAACTGGCGTGCCGCACTCCCAAACCCCGCCGTCCAAATTTCAATTTCCGGCAACGGTATAGCGTCAGTGGAGAGTGATATCTGAACCAGTACTAGGACCTCGCCATATCAACGACCAACACTGGCCGACCAGATTGGCGAAGTATCGCATAGCAGCTCCTAAAAGTGTCGATGCGGCGTGAATTGACAAGGGTCCGTAAACGATTGTTGACGCTTAAATTACATTACGGTTTTTCGAGCAGCAGCAGCAGTAACTGCTTAGAAATTATCGGAGCCACCGTTCATCGCTCACATTGCTGGTACATTCCCTGCCGTTCCAGCAAGGACAACGATGTTTGAAATCGGCGGCGAGATCTACTGCCATTGTTTTCTTTGGCTCTGAGAGACACTCAGTGAAAGGTCTCACTTCTGGCCTCGGTGCCCTAGCTTGGTTTCGCATGAGCCCTGGCGCAAGATATTATTTAATGGTGTCCCCTGACCAATTCCACTCCTCCACCCCCACCGCCCACCCCTCTTTGTAGCCCAGTTCCCGAGCCCCTGCGGTCCATGGTCGTGACATCGCCAACACGGTGGCGCGTAGCGTAGCATCGACGAGGCTCGGTCAAGGCAACTCACTAATCTATGGGGCGTCTGGCAAAAAAACATTACCAGGCTGCAGTACAACATTCTCTGGCACGTGTCGTGACGGGCACTGCGAGATCCCACCGTGTCCATCGAGTGCTTGCCGAGCTGCATTGTATTCCGGTTGAGGTCACACTCATCGCACACAAAGTGCTTGCCACAAATGTACCGCAGTACCTCGCTGATCTCGCCAAGGAGCATAAACCACCATCACACGAACTCCGGTCGTCCTCGCAGCAGCGGCTTTTGGCTGGGCCATCAAACAAAGACGGTCACCGCATCGCGCGCTTTCAGATGCGCTTCTGCGGCCGTCTGGAACGCTCTTGCTTCCGATATTAGGAAGCCACTGAAGCTACGCACTTTTAAATCATCCAGATTGAAAACTCATTTCTTTCGAACTGCTTTTTGTGTTTTTGTGTTTTTTTTGTCATCCGCACTGCGTTCTACCACCACCACCACTACCACCACCACCACCACCACGCTGCCGGTCTCCTCTCACGTGTCGACGCGCCGCCTCCCTCCGCCAAACGTCTCTTCTCCCAAGTTCTCACCATAGCGCTGCTTTTTTGTGTCTTAGTTTGTTGTCCTTTCCCCCGCGCCTCCGATTAGCACGGTTGGCTAAGTACGGTGCAAAAGAAGTTCGATATACATACATGGCCCACCGATGGAGTTGTACAATCATCACACTCAATAGCTACGCCGCCACATAGCCAAACCTCTTCCTCAACTTCACGCCTTTGCCAGTTGTTCAAATAAAACTTTCATACCATCGGGTGGAATAACTGGTCCCTGCCATAGAAACGTGGAGCGAAATCCCCTATTGGTTCTGAAGTGCCAATGCAGATGAGTACAGGTCCTTGCGTATATGAGCATGCAGGACACTTTAGATGGTAATATGAGTAATCAAATGATGTTAGCATTATGTTATTATATTATTATTATTGCTAGAAGATCAACTTGCAAGCGGTTTCTGGTTTACCACGGTCCGATTTACAACGACCCACAATTACAACTTTTATATAACACGACTCCGAAGGTATTTTAACCGTCGGTCTGGTTTCCGACGTGACTTGGCGTGGGAGCTTTTTGTTATTCTGGAGTGTTTTTGTGGATTTTTACCTGTTAACCCACGTTATTTACGGCCTATAAAATAAAATAAAAACATCGGCAAGTGATTTTCCGAACGTTTACTCCGGTCTGTGGCAAAATAGTGGTCCGGTTTACGACGGCGGGGTTTCCAGGAACGCGTTGCATCCGTCGTAAAAGCGAGGGTACTGCCTGCACATCGTCAGGATCACTCTCAGTTCAGAGCGTTTCAGCGGATCGGAAAATGTGCTCCGGCTAATGTCGGGGTGAAGTAAAAAAAAAAATTACATTCCTACTATCTTCAAAAAAACAATTAGAGCTGTGTGGGAAGCCATGGTTGATAGTGGGAGTCACTGGTTTGCGAAATCCGTCATTATTGCCTTTTCAACGTGAGCCTAAGATTAAGCACACTTCTTATAATAAACTTCGGCCCGAAAGGGCACGGTCTGTGGGTTTTGAGCGTCGTGCAAACGTTAACGGCGCCGAAGTGGAGGACCCGAATTATGGTGGGTGGCTATCTGGGATGACGCCAACAGTGGCTGCAACGGTCCGCGCATCCGATGGTCAGCGGTTTGGTTTGATCTTCTGGCGCGGCAGTCGGAAGAATGGGGCAAGTTCCTTAAATTTCCCCCCCCCCCACCCCAACAAACCCCCCCACCCCACCCCCCCCACCAAAACCACCTCTGTCCACTATCACCCAGCAGTGTGAGAATGGGTAACACCGCAGTTAGTCGCTCGGCGGGGGTTCACGCATGGTGGAGTAAAGTGTGGGTAATGCCACCTCTTCCACGGCGTCTGGCTAAGCCGTGTAAGAGTCGCCCACAAAACCCCTCCGACAAGGAGGGCCCTCTCTGGAGCTCCCGCTTGGTGGAGTCCCTTCCGCCAGCAGCAGCAGCAGCAGCGGAAGCGGTGGCGAGAGCAAGCCGTTGCAGGGCTGCGCCTTGACATTTTGTAACCGTTGAAAAACGGCACCAATAGCGCGGCTCCTAGAGATACAGTGCGACGCAGTCGGTCGGCGTGTGCGGAAAGGCGCTTTGTAAATAACTCGGTGTGGAGGAAGAGAGGGGCCGTGCATGAGTCACAACGTGCAAGATCTGCCGCGGTGATACTTTGCGGGCCCCGAGAAATTGAGCATTGGGCTCTGTGGGACGTATCGACGGGCACACTCACGCGGCTTGTTTGCAAACGGGGCGAGTTTCCACAACAGAAAGCTGTCCCCCCCCCCGCCCGCCCGCCCCCCACCCCGTCCTGTATCGAGTCTGAAATCTGTGGCGTGGCTGTGCGCTGGACAGCAGCAGCAGCAGCAACAACAACAACAACGAGCAGATGCATTGTGTCTTCGCGCGGCCCATCCGACCGAAGGCGACGTTCGGGGGAGATTTATTTGTGTTTGCGTTCAGTTTCGGCATTGACGCGAACCGTTGAAACGAACCGCAAATAAAATCGCAATTTGTGAGGAAAAAAGATGTTTGGAAAACGTGACGGCGTTTGAAAAAATAAGAATAGGTAAAAACCTATTCATCTTAGCACCTGTTTTACTGCCAGAAAGGGTGAAACCTATTTTTTCACACTTCTTTGATATTGTAAAAAAAAAAAAACCGTCCCATTTTGTGACAGCATGTATTCGCATTGTTTTAGTCTTCAGAGATGGCAATGGCTTTGAGGGCGTGGGGGGGTGGCTTGAATGAAGCAGTGGATTGGTCATGGCTGAGGATGATGATTGTGACTTGCAATAAATAACTGTACAGTTTACTGATCATTTCATAAACACTACAAAAGTATGTCATGTCCTAAAGTCTTAAGTCATACGGCTCTCTGTAAAAGAAAAACAAAAAAAGTCCGATAAATGTGTTTTTCTTTTTCCCAGCCACATTTGTTGACCTATCTGTACTCAAGAATGTTTCGTGGTATGAGCGGTGCCGATAATTCTCCCGTTTGCCAGTTTTCAGATTTAAGACTCCGAATAATAAAAAAGGCTGCGAAACGCCCAGTCAGAGGGCACCGTTTTCTTCAACGGACCTCACGCCAACAGGCGTTTTTTTAATCGACGTACAGAGGACATTAAACACCCCGCTCCCATCAACATTCTTTGCTCGAGCAAATTATTGCACACTAAAGCTGTCCAAACGTTAATTACGCATGTCAAAACGTTATAATTCCTGGAAACAAACATGTAACACTTACTACCTTGAAGATTTTTGTTACGTGAAACAAATTCGAATGCCAAGATTTTGGAGTGTAACTGCACCCAACTTTTCGTGAAATCCTCGAAGTAAGATTTTCTTTCATGCTGGAGATACACGTCTGTGTTCGAGACTTAAAAAAAATATGTATAGTAAAATAAAGTGTGCACACATGCATCACACATTTCAAAGTTACTTAACTGAATGAAAATGAAAATAAACAAAGTTAGCTTTTTTAACACAACCATGCTTCCTAGGTCTTGTTGGCGAAATAGTTAAGTATCTTAATAATAACTTACAGGGTTAAATAAATTACATTGACCTTGATGCCATTATGTTCCAGCTATATAAAGTAAAAGTTACATCTTTTTTATATAATATTTGCCTAACATAAGCACAATGGCCCCAAATGCCAAATAACCAGAGTATAATAGGTAAGAGTTTAATATATTTCTTGAATCGAGCAAGGTTATACGAACTTGAGTAAACAGATAATGGGAGGGAATTCCACAGTCTAACAGTGCAGGATGAGTCGCAGATATCGAAGTGTTGTGACCTGTAGTGTGGTGGCTCAATACGTATGTATGTATGTATGCATGTTGAACTTCTTTCTCACCGTACATAGCCAACCGTGCTAATCGGCGGTGCGGTGCGGGGGGGGGGGCTAACAAACTAAAGACCAAAAAAATAAATACAGTGTGGATTAAACGAGAGTCAGTCCGTTAGATCGCGTTCTCAACACGGGCGGAGGAAACAATGCGCAAAGTTTACGGGAACCAGTAACCATGTTAGTCGAGCTAGAAGAGTGACAAGGAGGTGATTGACTGCTGGGTGACCAAGTGACCGGTGTGAATCGATGAATGCTGGCTCAATCAATCAATCAATCTGACTGCTCCAAGTTACATTCTGTGAAAGACAACGAGGTAGGAACTTGAGTGGTCTGCCCCAACTACAGCAGCAGTCTTCCTCATGGCAAGTGCTGCATTGCACTGCCATTCGTAACAGGATCGTTACCTTTCCCAGAGTGCCCGAGCTCGGCTTGACTGCTGTGACTTTGTTTCTCGGATGAATCTGGACGAGTCCGGGCCAGGGCTGTTCAGCGGCAGATCGAGCGGCGCAGAGAAGCGAAAGGTTGCGAGTTCAAGTCCTGCTTCGGGGGTTGACTCGGCCCATCATCTTCTGCGGGGTCAATACAATGTGTAGCGCTTTTTATGGGGACGTCAACAGGGGGTTGTCCTGCGGGAAAGACTCACTATTGGCACAGGGATGTGGAATTTCCACCACTGGCTTTTCAGGCCTGTGAGCAGATGGTGAGCACCACCTCAATGCACATTTTGAGCAGCGATCGATGCCTCGTTCCTTGAAAAAATCTAGTTGGATGGTATCATCCTGACGATCAGTTTCTCATCGTCGATGCCGCCATCCACTGGTAGTTATCCGTAAACTATTGGCAATTCTTGCATGGCATAAAATCCTGACGATCGATTGCTTGGTGCGCTGCGTCTTTCCACGTGCCCGCAGTTCAACCGGTGCATCACGTCGCAGCTCATCAAGTGGTTCAGCAACTTCCGCGAGTTCTACTACATCCAGATGGAGAAGTTTGCTCGGCAGTCGCTGGCCGACGGTGTGTCCAACCCCGAGGAGCTGACGGTTACCCGCGACTCGGAGCTCTTCCGTGCGCTCAACCTCCACTACAACAAGGCCAACGACTTTCAGGTGAGGCCCACAGCGGCGCTGGGGTAATAAAGAAACAAAATCAGGCCGTGAATACCCAATCGTATCTCGCAATGAATGACCATCAGCAACGTGGCCTTAAAATGTGTTTTCGTCCTCAACATTGGCGGAAGAGCCACAAAGAAAGGTAACGGCGCAGCGCTGCAATTGCTTGCTCATGCCACGTCTGCTAAGGGAGGTGTTTTGCCTATTCTTCCATGCTGGACAAATGACTTGGAAGCGGTTTGGGGAGCACCCACACTTTACTCCACCACGAGCCACCTGCAGGGTGCTGTGACCAATGTTTTAACGACATGGATTCGATCAAATAAACGGCAGTGTTTTGCCACCTTGGGTGGGCACCGATTTCTGCTCTGGCCTAGGGACTCTACGGGACGATGAAACACAGAGAGAGCGCGCGCAGCGTTTGTGGTGGTGCCGGAACTTTTGCGACGTACTTTGCGAAAGAAGTTCACCACACACACGCACACACGCACGTACGTGCGTACGTACGGCACACACTCAGAGATATGCTCCCGCCAGGCGGACACCCGCTTGCGCGACGCTTCCAGCAGGCGAGGTGGTGCATTTACACGAGCGGTTTGCTTCTTGATCAATGTGGTGCAGATTTTTTTAAAGGGTCAAACTTAAGAGAGCGAGGATTCAATTCCGACACAAACGAAACGGCTCCGGCGTGAACAGCGGCACGCGCGTGTGTGTCTGTCATCGACGTGCACATGGCCTGGCACAAGCGCCGCGGTGACGTCACCGCCACTTAGTGGCGATTGGCGGTTGTTGTGTGATCGAACACTTTTTAAGTGATGTTTGCGCACAGAGACCACGCGTACAAGAGGAACAGACGTCACTTTTAATCATGTTACAGCTGTTTATGCGCTTCATGTAACCACGTGAGTTCCATTGAGATTGAATGTGGAATGCTTCGGTGTTGTCTGTCTGCCGGTCAAGTCGCCCCTTGACAAAAAGAGCTCCTCACCTCAGTGGGCTTTAGTCGGTGGGAAATACTCTTCTGATTCTGAATGTGCTCATCTGCATTTACATTGCAACTCTCTTCCTTTTACATTGTAAATGTTTCGGCTTGGCTCTCCAACACGCCGGTGTGCTATACTAGTGACGAATTGGCATATTTTTGTTTACGTGACAACCCTTACTAGTTGGCTGTGTCGCTGGTGGCGGGTTTTAACGACACATTTATATATTTACACGATCTAACCCAAAAAAACCTCTATTATGGAGAAACAATTATTTGAAGTAGAAAAAAAGGTGAGTTCCTCAACTCTTAACATTTGAATCGGTTCGGGTTAATTCTTTCTCCGTCTCACTAAAAAGCCAGGGGATGTGTGGGGGTCATAAGCAGCGGCCGTCTGGAACGCTCTTTCTTCCGAAATTAGGAGGCCGCTGGAGCTACGCACTTTCAAATCGAGATTGAAAACTCATTTCTTGAGAACTACTTTTTGTGTTCAGTTCTCTGCCCTTCCCCTGTACATCCAATTAGCACTGTTGGCTACTTACGGCGCGAAACAAGTTCAACGCAACGTAGATACACCGGCTGGGAAAACTTTTCCTGGGGCGTCTGGGAACGGTAACTACAACGCCTCCAACCACCCAGCGAGTCTCACGCGCAATCTCGTCGAGCTTACGCAACAACGCAATGTCACAACATCGCACCGAGCAAAGTCAAAGAAGAGCCGTAAACATCAACTGGAACGGATCCTTGCACGGTAGCACCAGGGTGGGTATTTTCAGCTTTTAGCGCTGCGTATGCAGGGTTACACGGGTGCAAGGGTGCACAAAGTGTGCTTGACACAAAGACAAAGATCTCCCCTAACAAACTGTTTGGGGCAAGTGCTTTTAGCGAGCACTGATGACGGCCGGCACGGCACATGAGGGGGTGCGTGGCCAGCACCACGCTCGGCCGCCTTTGTCTCCCCAGTGGCGATGTTTACACACCGAGTCGACCTAGGTTGAGGCTCAGCACCGGTTCAGATAATCCTCACTGGCGTCGGCCGGGTTTTGTAGCGCAGCGCGCTTACCGCTGCCCTACCACGACCCTTGGGTTACAGGTGCAAGGGTGCACACGTGTGCTTGACACACACGTGTGCTTGACACACACGCACATGCTTACGAGCGCACACGCCCGCGCATCCGCAATAGCTATCCGGTCACATTTTTTTTTTGTTTGCGTCGTCAGCTAAGCCCACACACCTGTGCACGCGTTGACGGCAAAGTGCCACGCAGGTGACCCCCTTCATTACTGCGACCAGAAGCGGCGTGGCGGAGAATCTCCCGTGCTGCCCGGTATCGGCGACGCAACGGGAGGGCGAACGCGTTCCCAAGCGGGCCGAGAAGCAACCGCAACGAGCCTTTCGGTTGCGATCGCCGCGCAACGCGGTTGAAAGGTGGATTCGTACGGCGTGCGAACGTGAGCGCATCTCGAGACGGCGCGGGCCGTATTCATGTCGCATACGTATCAATATGTGTATAGAGAGAGAGAGAGATCAGAAAGGTCTGGAGCCTGGACTTGAACCGGGGCAGGGAGCCAACCAGCAGCGGTTGCGTTCGTATCTCCGGTACACGCTGTGTGAATGTATACCTGTAACGTATATATGTGTGTGTATGTGTACACACGAATACCAACTCCATCCCGGAGTCGGAGCCAGTTTTGTTGGTCGGCCTAAAACAGCGGCCCTGCGTGATGAGCGCGGCGCACCCGTGCTGGACTGGATTCGTGAGAGTGCACGTTGACAATTGTTCAGGCCTACACATGCAACACATAATGCAATGCCATTAATAGTAGTAACACTTTTTAGAGTGCTGTAGCATAGCAAACCATTCCAAGGGCACTGAAAATATCCATACTGCATAGAACATGCGAGTGCATTGTGTTTGCATGTAAAGCGTAACGTGTGGAGCGGTGGCGTAGAGGTTATAACAGTGCCCTGTGAACCTCCGGGCACCTGAGTTGAACTTCGGGCCGATGCTATTCGTTAGTGGCGATATCCGAATCAGTCCTAAGCCCCCCCCCCCCCACCCCGCCCCTCCACTGACCAGGATAGTGAAGTATAGTCAAGAAAGGCCCACAGCCTGGGGAAGGCCTTTATCCAGCAGTGGATTGACCAATGAGCTATGAACAACTATCAGTGATCATTGTTGTTGTTAACATTTATTTCTAGAACAACCGCATCCTTGTTAGGAATCATCAGTGGAATATAGCCATCATAGACCAATAATATAGGGAATAATTTGTCGTACAGGTTTATTGGCGTAATGTGATGCAGCACAGTTGCTTTGTTTTGGTGGTTTGGCAAAGCCCTTTAAAAAAAGGACGCGATCTTAGCTTCGAGCAAACGCCAAAAAAACACAAACTATATATTTCAACCAACTCTACAATAAGTAGCGTTTTAAAATTTAAAACGACGTTCCGATTTAAAGTGGCCACGGTATTGGCTGTCATCCATTCAACACTTTAATCTTCACGACGACGTTGAAGAAAAGTACAGTTAATAAAATAAAGAGTATTCCCACCCACCGCCCCCCCACCTCCAGAGGCTGCAATCCTGTAATAATCCTGAAGTCTCCGCTTTGTAGTCGGGTTACAACACGCTCGCACAGTCTCCGTGGCCCGCTTGTGATCGCAAAAACAGGCGCTTTGAAAAAAAAAAATTCTCCCGCGAGCGTTTGATTCCGAAAGACGAGAGGGGATCGTCTGTCAGATAGCTTCAGTCCCCTGCCATCGCACGGGGCTACCTAGCCGTCCCAAATAAGGAAAGGAATTTTTTTTGTTGTTGGTGTTCTTGTAACAAAAGAAAAAAATATATATAAATTTGCCTTCATCTCAGTAAAACAATTTGCCTGCTTGGTTTGTTCTTCGATAGAAAAACTCACCGCAACATTCGCTGCCCCGGTATTCGTTTTGTTTTTCCTTCCGTCAGATTTCGGTGAAGTGCGCACGGCTCTTCGAAACAGCTCTCCGATGTTTTGTGTGTCCCCCCCACCCACTCACCACCCCCTTGCCCGGTTGTCACCGTGCGTGTTGTTCCGCCGCGACGTAGCGCGTCCGACGTTTCGCCCCGCGTGCTGCGCCTCTCAAGAAGCTCCTTCTTATTCTTCTGGTTCAGGAGCCGAATGAAGAATCTCCCGGTTAGCGCGGAGCGAAACACTCGGTGCGTCGTTCCGATGCCAACACGCGTCGGAGGAAAAAAACCAACCGTGAACGCAGTACAGCGAGCCACGCGGCGCGACCTTGAACAGCCGGGTCAATGAGTTCGCTCCAGTGTGCAGGTTTCTTCTTTTGCTCTCTAGGCCTCCACCTGCAATCTTCCCTTACCTGCTGCCCCCCCCCCACCCCCTTTCCTCCTTTTCACATAGACGGCTCAGGACTCAGGATGAGGTGTCCAGTGTAGGGTTGCCACCTTTTCCGCTGTAGGCCAAATCCAGGCGTATTTCTCAGTCAGCCTGCGTCTGCCAGCGAACGCCAAAGTGCAGCAGCATTACAATGGCGGAGTTCAACACAACGCCACCGCCACATCTCGGTACGAATCACTTCGGTTCCCACCACGCGAACTCACGGAAGCCAATTTTCCGGACCCTCCAGGTCAAAATCCCGGGACAGGTGGCAACACTAAGTATGTGGGAGATGGAGAGTTTGGGGCGGGCGGGAGGGAAGGGGGGTGGGCGTGATGGAAGTGGCAGAGGCTGTAAAATTATCCTCTGGAGACGTTCGTATCGCGGGCAGAGGCTCTATCTGACAGCCTTCCCACAGAAGCACATTTCCATTCAGAGTCCTCAAAGTGTGTGCGCGGGAACAATGGCAGGACTGTCGCAACCTTCATCAAGGTTTTTGCGGATACTATTTCTTTGTGTGTGTGTGTGTGCGCGCGCGCGCGTTTAATCGGCTTTCCTCAGATCAAACGGAATTCTTTGCCGGTCATAAAATAAAACATTAAATAGAAATCAGAACACTCGGCGTCGTCGTCGCGTGTATGAAGGGAATGTGTTTCACCCCCCCCAAAAAAACGTACGAGGACGCGTCAAGTCTAACGTTGGGATTATTAGGAGAGAAAAAAATGTACGTACAGTGAGGGAAAAAAGTATTTGATCCCCTGCTGATTTTGTACACTTGCCCACTGGCAAAGAAATGATCAGTCTAGAATTTTAATGGTTGGTTTATTTGAACAGTGAAAGGCAGAATAACAACAGCAACAAAATCCAGAAAAACGCATGTCAAAAATTTAATAAATTGATTTGCATTTTAATGAGGGAAATGATTATTTGACCCCCTCTCAATCAGAAAGATTTCTGGCTCCCAGGTGTCTTTTATACAGGTAACGAGATGAGATTAGGAGCACACTCTTAAAGGGAGTGCTCCGAATCTCAGCTTGTTACCTGTATAAAAGACACCTGTCCACAGCAGCAATCAATCAATCAGATTCCAAACTCTCCACCATGGCCAAGACCAAAGAGCTCTCCAAGGATGTCAGGGACAAGATTGTAGACCTACACAAGGCTGGAATGGGCTACAAGACCATTGCCAAGCAGCTTGGTGAGAAGGTGACAACAGTTGGTGCGATTATTCGCAAATGGAAGAAACACAAAAGAACTGTCAATCTCCCTCGGCCTGGGGCTCCATGCAAGATCTCACCTCGTGGAGTTGCAATGATCATGAGAACGGTGAGGAATCAGCCCAGAACTACACGGGAGGATCTTGTCAATGATCTCAAGGCAGCTGGGACCATAGTCACCAAGAAAACAATTGGTAACACACTACGCCGTGAAGGACTGAAATCCTGCAGCGCCCGCAAGGTCCCCCTGCTCAAGAAAGCACATATACATGCCCGTCTGAAGTTTGCCAATGTACATCTGAATGATTCAGAGGACAACTGGGTGAAAGTGTTGTGGTCAGATGAGACCAAAATAGAACTCTTTGGCATCAACTCAACTCGCCGTGTTTGGAGGAGGAGGAATGCTGCCTATGACCCCAAGAACACCATCCCCACCGTCAAACATGGAGGTGGAAACATTATGCTTTGGGGGTGTTTTTCTGCTAAGGGGATTGGACAACTTCCCCGCATCAAAGGGACGATGGACGGGGCCATGTACCGTCAAATTTTGGGTGAGAACCTCCTTCCCTCAGCCAGGGCATTGACAATGGGTCGTGGATGGGTATTCCAGCATGACAATGACCCAAAACACGGCCAAGGCAACAAAGGAGTGGCTCAAGAAGAAGCACATTAAGGTCCTGGAGTGGCCTAGCCAGTCTCCAGACCTTAATCCCATAGAAAATCTGTGGAGGGAGCTGAAGGTTCGAGTTGCCAAACGTCAGCCTCGATATCTTAATGACTTGGAGAAGATCTGAAAAGAGGAGTGGGATAAAATCCCTCCTGAGATGGGTGCAAACCTGGTGACCAACTACAAGAAACGTCTGACCTCTGTGATTGCCAACAAGGGTTGACGATGATGATAATGATCGTCGTGATCATGACCGCGATCATCATGATTTACAGCCGTTTGTCAATCCACCAATGTCAGCCATCGGGGGGGGGGGGGGTATGGATGGTTGTTTGACCGTACTTCACAACCACTGGTCAATGTGGATTGACGAAGGGGCGGCGGGGTGGTGGGTGTGGGGGGAGCAGGATCGTGTCAAGAAGTCACTCGCCACCGATGTTAGCCGCGGACAAATTAATAAAGAAATCTAACGCAGGTGTCCGATCGCAAAGCGCGAGTCCGTGATGCGCCGGAGCCATCGTTGACGCACGGTCACTCGAGCAGCAATTATGTTGAGCCTGTTTGTGATCAATGTGCACGTGTGTGTGTGTGTATCTTTGTTCACGCATAGCTGCCTTCGACATTAACCTCACTACACGAGGGTAATTATGAATTTGAGTCAAGCCGTAAGCCACAGTTCTATGGATATACTTGCCCGCAACCATTGGAATGTGGAATATCCACCGCTGGCTAAGTTTCACCGGTAAATATGAGCACCGCGCAATGCTCATTCGAGCAGAAGCACTCTCAGGTGTTACCTGGGCATCTGGTTGAGTTGCGCATCACCTGTGGTGGGGTAGAGTGCAGTGACTACAACACCTGTCTTCTGATCCATCTATTCAGTGTGGCGAGGCAGGATAAATGTTCTGAATAGTCTGGGTATGGATGATCCTCACACAATGATATTTCTGGAAGGGGCGGATTACATTTCTCGGAGTACTCGATCCCTCCGCAACAATAAAACCGGCGCCCACAATGCCCTTGGGTGTGGTGGTGCGTGAGCGGTCGTGTAGCGGAGTGCGTGCTGAACTATGAACCCCGCGAATCGAGTTCGGTTCGCGCTCACGGTCGACAGCGGTGCGGAAAATGTGACACGGTCCTGGGCTTCCCCTAGGTCGACTCAGCCTCAAATGAGTAGCTGGTGCGGTGTGTAGCAAGCATCGCCACTGGTGAGACAAAGGCGGCCGGGCGTGGTGCTGGCCACCCACCCCCTCGTGTGCCGTGCCGGCCTTCATAGGTGCTCCGCTAACAGCACTTGCCCCTACAGTCTGTTAAGGCTACACCGGGGGGGGGTCTTTGTCTTTAGAGGAGGAGGGCGGTAGCTGGTGACACCAGGAAGGCAACTGAACGACTGCTATGACGGCCTTGAGATGTGTTCTCGGGTTTGTTAAGGGGGGCCACGGGAAGACCAGTTCAGATTTCACTCAGCAACTGATGTTAACCTTGGCCAGGAATAAAACTCAGGTTCGCTTATTCGCGCCAAACGCTGTACCGCCTCTTCTCCCCGCCACGCTGAACTTTAATTGTGTAAATTATTCGGTGATGCTGCTGTCGCTGTGTGGTGCGTGAGAATAAGTAACAGAAAAAAAACTCGTTCATCAATAGCAACATGTAATCGCTTTACTTTTAATGTCAATGAGATTGTTGCAATACTTTTTTGATTATTGAAGGATTCGTTTGTTACTCAACAGCCACGACAGTGTGTTAGGCATCTATTCATACGCCAATTTAAAAACCGGTCTTCAGAAAACTTAAAAAAACAAATCCTCATCAGGCTTCACAGTGTAAACAAGTGCAGGCAAATACTCTAAACGCGTGTTTCTAAACGTGAGAGAGATCGACAAGATAAACTCCAAATATACAACGGGACATCGTCAGGGTCGGGGATCGAACTCAGGATCCTCCTGTATACCAGGCGAGGTCGTTACCATCTCGCCACCGCGACTTGCACACGGGGAAGGGGGCAATGGCGGGTAAAGAGCATTGTTCGGCTGTAACGCGACACCCGACTTGTGATCAAGCAGCTGGACGCGCAACCCAAGCCTCCTTTGACGCGAGCTAAGAAAAATTGCAGCCTTCCACCACCACCCCCCCACCCCCCCCCCCCCCCAAGGGAAACGCGTCTCTCAGTTATTTCTCTTCACGCCCCTGGCACGGGAGTGCCCAGGGTTGTAAGATAATGCTCAATTTACCAAAAAAAAATGTGCCTTTTGAAGAGCCTTGAATATTTCTTCCCCCAAGTCACTGCAAATCATGTGCGCGTCATGCCGTGTGAGTTGCGGGGAGCGGTGGCGCAGCGGTGTAAGCGCACCGAGCCTGCCGACCGCTCTTCGGCGTCAGTGACGGATATTTGAGCTGGTCCCTAGGTTGACTGAGCCTTAAATGAGTGCAGTACCTGGTGCGGAGACAAAATGCGACCGCCGGGTGGAGTTGCCGGATTTCGCAGGTGCTCGCTAACAGCACTTGCCCCAGTAGTCTGTGATGGGCTATATTGGGGGGCGGGGGGGGGGGGGTCTTTGCCTTGTTCGTGAGAAGCGGGGAACTGTAACACAGCGGTGAGCACACTGCGCTACGAAGCTGACGACCGCAGTTCGATTCCTGTTCATCCAGCAGGCGATTTTTTTTCTTTTTTGGATTGGTTCAGATTTTAATTATTTCGTGTTATAATTTTAACGAGCAAAGCGATTCTTACGTGGAACAATCATGAGCACGGCGCCGAGCGCAGACGTCCAATGTTGATGTGACCCACGACGGTTGACTCCCAGGACGTGAGCACCCGTCAAGGAGAAGGAAAAACAAAGGCACGAAAACCAATCGAGCGAGGGATGGAGTGCGGGGTAACAAGAATTAAAATCGAACATTCGCTGTGAATTTTGGGTGCCGTGGTGGCGGGATGTTAACTCCCCCTCGCCTGGTATGCAGGAGCTCGTGGGTTCAGTTTGCGTGTCTCTCTCTCCCCTCGTGGTCGAGTGGATTTTTTCTCCGGGTCCTCTGGATTTGTTTCCCCTCCACATTTAGAATGAACATCACGCGTTTAGAGTAATTGGGCTGCTATGAATGTCCGCACGACGATAGGCCCACTTCGTTGAGCTATCATTTGTGGCGAGGCCGCTTCTGAAATCAAGCTATAGAGCTCAGTGGGCCTTGCTTGGTTAAATAAAAAATAAATCAACTGTTCATAGTTGAAATAATCCGACGCGAGAGGAGGAGGAGGAATGTGGAGTGGCAATACCCAACAGTTTTGGTTCCGCTCCCAACAGTCGTACACTCTGCCCGCCCCCCCCCCCACCTCAACCTCCCCCCCACCCCCCCCCCCCCCTGCAGACATCATGTCTCGTCTGACCTTACCCGTCGTAGGCGACCTACCCCGCAGGGCCGGGCAATTGAGCGTTTGTCCGTGCGTCGTGCTCGCGCGGAGCGCGGATCAATCGCTCCGCGGTATGGGCACGTTGTGCCATCTGCTCGCCCCCCTCCCACGCCCTCTCCACCACCACCACCCCCCCCCCCTTTCTCCTCCTCCTCCCCCCACCACACTGCCCACCCCCCCCCCATCTTTGCCAAATGGACCCACGCGACGCCCGTGCGCCGTTTCCCACAAGAACGCGATGTCGTTGCCTGCTACACCCCCCACCCCCTTCCCGTCGTTGTTATTGTAGTTGTGGTGGTGGTGGTGTCGTTGTTGTTGTGGAGATGTTGATTATTAATTGCCAATCGGGCGTTAGTGTCATTCATCGCCAGGGTTATCGTCGGTGTAAAGATTAAAATGAAATCGTCGTCGTTGTTGTTGTTGGCGTTGAACTGCTGTCGTATGCTCATAAGCATTGTCAGTGGCGGCAGAATCACTGCAATAATTATTACTCTTCCGTCGTATAGTTAACGTTAATCCATCGCTATGATGTAACATCAATACCGTTGTGATTGCCAATATTCCATCATCGTCATCATCTTAAAAAATATTCCATCATCATCAATCACCTAGGATTGTTATGATCACTACCATGAATAAATCACCATCATCATACATCTTCTAAACCATCCATACGTATATTTCCATATTTAAAAAAAATATATAAATTATTATTCAACGCATTTGTCAATAACACTGTGACCATTAAAGGAAAATATATGATAGGTGATGTTTCAAGCAAAGACCCTTCTTTATAGCATGGCTAAGGGCTATAATCATCATCTGTTCGCATGATTGTATCATCATCATCACGGGCATATTCATCATTTGCATTAAGTTGGTTCAAACCCAAAAGTGAATTTGAATTGGGGAATGAGTGAAGTTGTGGACGCTCTATAGCAACGCAATGGAGAGTTGGAGTTTTCTAAAACGTTGTGTTTTCGCTTGCAAGGTAAACGAATTACATTATCAGCGGTCACTGCACTTGACCAAGCCCAGGGTTTTGCTGGTTACAAATCAAACCTCAGTTCCCCGATTGTGCATGCGGGCACACTATCAAAAAAATGCACTGTCTGAGAACTGTTATAGATGCGATAGATGTGATAATATGGTCTCGAATGTTAAGCTCGTTTCTGCGATCCTTTCATGGCCAAATTGAAGAAGTAATCTTATTTCAGTACAATATGTGAAGAATTAAAAAAAATCACCAAACTAATACTTAATCGGCACAGGAACTTGCGTGCTGATTTGAGCGAGATATTTGAAACAAAACGTTTGCAAGTAAATTCCCCAAAATGTAGACGGTGTATATTATTTCCACACTCCTGCTTTTGTTGTCGTCAATTAAATTACTCTCAAATAAAGATCTCTCCAAATGGCATTCATCATATTTAATCGGGAAAATTTCCCAAGGAGGAATAAAGTATAAAAACGAGGAAAAAGCAGAAACACAGAAAGAAAAAAAAAACAACCCATTATTTCCAGGAATGTGGCCTGGGGAATTTTATGGGAAACGTGCGTATAATACAGGAAAGTCGTTCTGTTTGCATGTGAAGATTTGTATTAGACATTTGTAAACATATATAGATCGCAGTTGCCAAGCTGAGCTCAGGCCTAAAGGCCCAACATTGCCAAGCTGCCAGCAACAAGCAGCACTTTCGAAGTTGTAATTGATAAAGAGTTAACGCTTTTCTTGCATCCGGCAAGGTTTTTTACGTATGGTGTGTTGAACTTCTTTCGCACCGTACGTAGCCAACCGTGCTAATCGGAGGTGCGGGGGAAGGATAACAAACTAAATACAAAAAAAAGCAGTTCTATGGTAAGAACTTTGGATATCAAAGCTGTAATAGATAAGAGTTAACATTTCTTTCATTGAGCAAGGTTGTTATGTATGCGTATCGAACTTCTTTCCCATCGTATTTAGCCAACCGTGCTAATAAATTAACGTCGTCATTGTTGATCTTCTTGCAATAATAATTTAATGCGAACATCTTTCGATAACTCAGATTACCATCTAAAGTGTCCTGCATGCTCATATATATATACACAAGGACCTGTGCTCATCTGCATTGACAGTCCAGAACCAGGAGGGGATTTCGCTCCACGTTTCTATGGCAAGGACCAGTTATTCCACCAGATGGGATGAAAGTTTTATTTGAATAACTGGCAAAGGCGTGAAGTTGAGGAAGAGGTTTGGCTATGCGGCGGCGTAGCTATTCAGTGTGCAGACTGTACAACTCCATCGGTGGGCTATGTATGTATATCGAACTTCTTTTGCACCGTACTTAGCCAACCGTGCTTAGTGGAAGTGCAGGGGGGAAGGACAACAAACTAAGACACACAAAAAAGCAGCGCTATGGTGAGAACTTGGGAGAAGTGACGGTGGGCGGAGATTTCAGAGTGCACCAGTGGGAGGGAGGCGGCGCGTCGACACGTGAGAGGAGACCGGCAGCGTGGTGGTGGTGGTGGTAGAACGCAGTGCGGATGACGAAAAAGTCCTCGGCATGCACCGGCGGTGGAAGGAATGAGTGAAGCAGTGACTAAAGATGATCTGCTACACTTTGTAACCTCGTTTACACGCACAATCTTTTCTATGCGCGGTGGGTTGTCTCGTCGTTTGCACTTTTGACCCCGTTAAAACCTCAACGAAATAATCACGATGTTGAAATTAATTTTGGAATTTAACCAAGCTCCGTTAACGAAGCTCCGTTTCTGCACGTTACTACTTTCGCCCTTATTTCTCGTTTCCGCTTTTTCCCGAGGGGGTGGATGGAGTTTGTGGTGAGCACAATTCGTAACGAAGCAGGCAAACATGAATTCGATTGGCAGCCAGGGCGATATCTCAACCAGTCCTGGGCCTCTTTCCCTTCACCAACCTGAACTGACCAGCATGGTGAAGTATGGTCAAACAGCTTGTTCCCCATTAACAATACCGTTAATGGGGGAGGAGCTGGATTGACAAAGGGCTGCTGTTGACTGTTATTTTATAGTTGATCACTATCTATGCCACAAAGAAGGGCCAGCACCCGAAAAAAACATTGTCGGTTATATATTGACGAACGCGTTGAGTGCGTTGAGTTTTTTTGCGTGTGTAAACTATTGTTCATCAGCCATGGTCCATCCACGGCTGGATGATCCCACGGTATAACCATCCACCCAGCACCTGCGCACGAACTTGATTTGTTCACTCCGTCCTATTGGACGCCGTTCCGTTTTCATTTCTAACTTATTATCTTCAGCATCGTCACCACCATCACACCATCATCATCATTATTTAACTCCCCAAGTTAGTGGTTTTACTCCCCCCCCCCCACCCCACCGAGTGGACCGCCTTTTGTGTAGCTGTCGGCTTCCTGACAAGTTCAGCGGCCTAGACAGTGACCTCTTCGGCACGCTCTTCGTCTCGGCCTTCAAAGCAGCGACTTGGCGACATCATTGGGGCAGGCCCCCGGAGCCTCGGGCGACGTCCTCCGTTCACACCGCAGCCGGCAGCCAATACCACAGTCATTAGTATTAACAGCGCCCGCAAGCTCGCGCTCAACTAGAGCTGGCACTTCTGACGCCCTTTGTAGAATGTTATGATGGATCACCCTCATTCTGACCCACTGCCATGGCGCACAAAGGGGCCATTTTCTTGAGGCTGTCGGGACGAAAGTGCTTAAATCTCGCGGATAGTTTTACCCGGTTACTCACGGGCTCGGAGATCACAAGCCTATTGTTCAACTTCGCTTACTGCGCTCTTTTCCGGCACATCAAAACTGCTCGCTCTCGACCGATCAAGAAAGCGGAGAGTTTTTTTGACAGTACGAAAGCAAAGCTATTAATTACATTTCCGCAATACGTTACAACGGGGGACGTGTAAGTGTCAGCAACACAATGTGGCTTCAGAATGCGTCCGGTTTAGAATGTTTAATTTTTTTGGTCAAATATATCTGTCCTTATTTTTATTTTTTTAAATATATTCTTCCGACATCAAACCCATCAATCGCCCCCCCCCCGCCCACCCCGCCCCGCTCCCCCCCTGTTCTCGTTTTTTTTCCTTCACGAGAGTTGGAGGGCGACCAAGTTAACTTCCCACCGTCCCCTAATGAAATGCTGGAAGGCAAAACAGCTTGACGGATGCATTCGAGATCTCCATTAACGTGCTGCTCCGGGCATTACGCTAAGTGGCGCGACAACTGCCGCACGTCCCCCACGCCCTCGCGCGATGCGCGCGCTTGTGCCAAGCCAGCGTTGCCGACGTCCGAAAGCCCTGCCAGGTCCTTCCCGATGGAGCCCCGGGGAATGGGGCGCTAAGCGCTTTGCCCGCTCCATCACCTTCAATGAGAGGAGGGGTGGAAAAAAAATTATCACTGTGAATCATGGATTCAGCTAAGCGGATTGGCCGGCCGGTCATCCGACTGACCGACCGACCGACCGACTGACTGACCGATTGACCAACCGAATGTTTGTCCGACCGACTGGCCGATTGATCGATTGACTGACTGACTGACTGATTGACCGACCGACTGGTCAGTCGTGATGATACCAACTATTCGCACGTGTGCTTGTGCAAAGTGAGTGCCTCGCTCTCTCTCTGCGCATATCATATAGAGATATCGCTGGAGAGATATTACCTCGCAAATATTACCGAACGTTAACAGATGTGGTCTCATTATAGCCGTAACGACTCTTGGAAGGTCATAGGATAAGCAAAATCGGACGGGTGACGGTAATCCTACAAGGAATTAAAATGTTTGGCAATGTAGTTCAGTTAACCAACTTTACCAATTACACCAAAACCAGCACTTACTTCCTCAAGCATTTTTTCTTGATACTTTATTTTGATTACAGCTGGCTTTTTGAGTCTTGGGAATAATTTATTACTAGTTTGTCCATTTACTGAAGAAAGGTTCTCAACGTGTTTTCACGGAGTGTGCTTCTCGAGATGTTCGGTCAATTCCACACAGCACAATTATGCACTCAGGAAGAACGCTAGGGCAAACACGGGAGAGAGAGAGAGAGAGAGAGCTCAACGTGTACGAGAGAGGGTGATGAGTGACCTACTTGCCACGACCCGCCATCGTCTGGACACACTCGTGGCCACGCAGGCTGCGCGTAATCTCACGCACGTGGCCGCTCCGGCACGATTCACCAAACCCGCCCCCACAACACCGCCCAAAAAGACCACTGGGTCGCAGTCATTCGCCGCAGCTTTAACGGACGATGCGTTCAACGAACGCACGCACGTGCGGGCGCGCGCACCCTCCGGGGCAGAATGCAGACACAAAGCGCCCCCCACCACCGCCCCCCCCCCCCCCCCCCCACCGCCAGTCTGTCCGCAATCGCCCGTCCATCCGTTGGATGGGTGGGTGCGTGAGAGGACCAGCGTGGGTGATCTTGCCACAAGGTGACTCCGCACTTCGGCCCGGCTCTGCGCGCACATCGGGCCCGAAGCTCTGGGCACTTTGCTGCATCTGGAGCGAGGGCACGGCGCGACGGAATTCCACGGCGAGCGGCGTCGGCTGCTCGGGCAGATGCGGCCGGTGGCCAGAACTTACGGCGAATGTCAGTCGTCAGCTAAAGTGCCAATTAGTGCGTGTGCGAGTGAGCCGAGGCTCTGGGGCCTTGGCTTTTTAAGCTCCAATCCTCGCCACACACCATGGCGCAGCCGCAGCCGCAGCAGCAGCAGCAGCAGCCTTCGTGTTCGCCCATCTTCGTCTCCGTTCGTACGGCTGGTGTAGACGTAGAGCGACAACTACAATTTCACGGTCAGGTGGTCAAGCCAGATAACCGCGTCAGGAGTAGCGGAGCGCCGTCAGCTGTGATGTCTCATCCGTGTCCATTGTGTTCACGAGATGCTCGCACTTTGCCCGGGAGAGTCCCTCAATGTTCAGTTGAAGGATCCTTGTCCCAGGGACTATGGAGCGCGTTGTTGTTGTTGTTTGGCCCTGAATGGGGCCGTTGGCGAGGCTTGTGTGTTGTTGCTCTGGAGGCGGGCAGATCGATGATCGATGTTCGGTCGCCGCGTTGATGGCATTCGTCGTGATTTTGCACTCAACAGAGTAGGGCCACGTGAAGGCTGCCATCGTCCACTCCGTGTTCACCAATCATCAGGCGTGCGCTGCGCGTAGCTCCGAATTGTGTTTGAAATGGAGCAGGTTGGTAAATGTGGAAAGGCGCAATGATGTAGTGGGGATGTGAGGACTGGAGCTTGTAGGCTACGATCTTGCCTTGGGTCGTCGCTTTGGAGACCGGGAAGACGTTGATCATTCGATCGCCGGGGTTGACGATGGCAGGAGTCTTACGCGCCCCTTGCCCTGCCTAGGAGGCCCTTGCAAAAGGCTAAAAAAACAGGACGTCAGATTGCACGTTTGTTGCGATTCGTTTTCCGACGGCATTTGCGTATCTTTACACTTAGTATCTTAGCAAAACCCGTTACTGGTAGCCAACAGCACCTATGACAAAATAACCTCGAATGCACGCGATCTAAGACGGATCTCGGAGGCTATGAACGGTTGGGGCTGGTGAGCGATTGGATGAGTGACTGCCCGGATTACCAAGGTGTTGTAGGCTTGGGCTGCGTGGTGGCCAGGAGATGGCAGCACAGCGATGCATTGCCGACCTCCATTTGTGTGGCGCTTTGAGTGCTAACGCCCCTTTCACATGGCGGGCTTTCTCCAGGCACTCGAGTTTCCTCCCACGCGAAGCCAAACTTTCACTCATGAAATGAGTCGAGCCATCCCCCAATGCAGGGCAAGTTTCTAAAATCCCTTCAGTCTCTGTTGAGTACAAGCGAATACACCACAGTAGTAGGTCAATTTGGTAGGTCGCATGTCGTTCAGTCAAATGTGGGTATCCCTGCGTCTGCCAAGATGTCGGGAAGAGTAGGCCAATGCCTTCGAGAGGGGCTGTCCAGAGCGCCTTCCAGTGGAAGCCCCTTTCGGCCAGCAGTGGCGTGAGCGACCAGTTGCGGGGCTGCCCACGTAGCGAGGCTTCCTTCCATTGGTGACTAGAGAATTAGGACACAGCGGCGATGGACGTGGCGTGCACTTCGATAATCATTAAGATAATAACAGAGGATGAGAACAAACTGCGGAGAGAGAGAGAGAGACGCGCCGACTTGATGTTCTGTCGCCGACGCGAGGGCTGGGTTCGGCTAAGCGTCTCGCATGACCTTGCCACCACCGCTCGCTCCGTCCCACCGCACATTAGCAAGCTGGCACGGTACTTTGACTCGGCACGCACGATTGGAGTGGCTCGTGCGCCCGAGACGGGGGCCACGCGGGGAGCGTAGGTGGAACAGACGGCCGCGGACGCGTCCGGGCAGGCGCGGCAAGGCAGTAGCAGCACAGGACAAGGCAGTAGCGGTACAGGGCTAGTCGTGGCAAGGCAGTAGGGGCAAGGCAGTGCCCACACTCGCCAAGGCAGTCGTGGTACAGGACGGGGGAGGCCTCGTCCACTCTTTCAACAAACTCCGGCCCGGTTTTCGTCGGCGCATCGGCGTGACGTTTCAGATATTAAACCCGTTTTAGGTGCTGCCGTAGTGCCGCCGTTGAAACGGAGCCGCGCGCAAGTTGCTTTTGTGAAGCTTTCTGTTGGAGGTGCGATGTTTCACCTGCCCCCCCACCTGCTGCCACTCCCCAGGGATTCCACGAATTGTCACGAAGCGGGTGTCATGGTTCCATTCGAAATGGACGTGTCTTTTTTTTTCAATCGTGGGTAATGCAGGCCAGGTAGACCCATTACACGCAACGTGTACTAATCGGAAAGCATTCATTCTTATTTCAAGTGACTTGATGCGCTGTATCACACATTTATTAACCGATATCAATCAATTCATAAATGCAAGGGGACGCCCCTGCTGTCATAAATGTTCTTATGACAGACGGTTGGTCCACCCAAGTTTTGTGCCCAGAGAATTATATTTTCTGGGGTGCCGTTGAGCGTGCAAGTGAGCAGTAGAAGCTAAACTATGAATTAAATTATTTTTATTTTACCAGGTAAGGCCCACTGAGCTATATAGCTCTGTTTCAGAAGCCCCTTGGCCACAAATGATAGCTCAACGAAGTGGCTATCGTGTGGAAATGTATAGCCGCCAAATACTCTAAACGCGACCTCCTGCATACCAGGCGAGGTCGTTGACATCTTGCAAACTGCGGCGTCTACGCGTGGATGGCATGGGGCCCCTCGTGCGTGGCGTGCCATCCTTGGCCGGATTAAGCTAGTGCGGGGCCTGTAGTATATATTATGAAGGTGGCCCTAAACAAAAAAAAACACGTGAATATTAAAACACACATTTTTTTACTTGCACAGTAAAATAATTGTCTTTTTTCATTTGCTATACAGCCAGAGATAAAACGATAAATAGCTAACCTTAAACACCCAGTCGTTCATAAAAGTTGAAGGCGGTATAGTACTATAGTAATAGAGCAAGTGCAGAATCACTGAACCGGAATTGATAGCTTGAAAGCATTGAGCGCAGGGCACTTGAAAGTGCGGGGTCCGTAGCTACTACATGTGTAGCTACTTTTGCCACGAGGATAATCCGGCACTGGTGACATCGTGCCGCACCCTCTGCCTTCCCACACGTTTTTGTGGGACCCGTGCCTGGGGCCCTCTCTGGCACCCGGACCCTAGTTGTGCAGCAGCAGCACCAACTTCTCATCTCTGCAAGTTGGCACTGCTTTCGTCGGGTTAGGGGGGAAGTCGATAAGGTTCGTCCTACGGGGGAGGTGGGGGGATGGATTGGGGGGGGGGGAGGGGGAGATTTGGCCACTGCTCACGATGGAATTTCCATCCGAATGTAAATAGCAACGTCCACCCCCCCTCCCCCCCCCCGCGAGAAGAAGCGCCCGTACTTCGAATGGGTGTTTTTTGAGATGGACAATGCCGTCTTAAATCCCCCAAGCGGTGGGGTTGGGTGGCAGCAGCTACGCAGTGATTTTTCCTCCAGGAGTAAAACGTGTTCCTCTCCATCTGCCGTCACGTCCACCACATTCATCATTTGTATCGTCTCTCGTGCGCGTTGTTTCTCAGTTTGTTGGGGTTTTTTGGTCTCCTTTGGACAGTTCAGTTTGCTCCACGAGTCGAAATTTAGCATCGTAATCATCATCAGCCATTATCTATCCACGACTAGATGAAGGCGCTCCCAAGCCGGTCTTGTGTGATGTACCCAGTTCCTGCCACGCTGCCCAGGCCATGCTGTGCCTGGATTGTACATTTTATTATAATTCTTATCGTTCGTGTACTAGAGTTTGCTTGCTTTGTTAAATTATAACAGAAATAACAATTTAAAGGCCTTTTGTCAATCCATTGCTGGGTGAGGGCCTCGCGACGGCTTGTGGGTTGTGATGGTTATTCGACCAACATTCACCGCGATGATGGGTGCCGGTTGGTGAAGGCTGGCAGCATTGACATGGGGAGAGCGTAGACCACGGGAATTCATAAATACAGTACAACACCTTTCTTGCTGACCTGCCCTCCACTGCCCACAATGTAACCCCCGCAGCCTATAGCACCTATTATGCATGTCAGTCGCCCATCAAATCGCCATCCAGGCTCATCCCTGCTCACGAGAGGGCGGCTTGCAAGGTCTGACGAGCTCAGGCGCGCACATTTCTCCGGCGATCTTGGTCATTTGCCGGCGTCTCAACTCACCGTCACTAACGCGATCTCTTCTTCACGCACCACGCTCACCACACCACCACCGTCGCCTCCACCCACGTCCACCACCGCCGTGCCACCGCCGTGACAAGCGCCCCTTCACGCGCATGCCATGTGTGTGCCGGAGGAGGCTGCTCTGTATAAATATTACCGAGTGGGAGCCGTCCCGTAATCTCTCCTCCACTGCTGCTGCAGCGTTTTAGAAAATTCACGACAACAGGCAAAGTTGACAGAGAGAGATAAAACGGCGGCTCATTCCTTGGCGTCTGCGATGTCGGGTTTGCTCTGCTGGGGGGGATTTTTTTCGTCTCTTAATATTAACTGGAGAAAGATACAACCCAACGGCTGCAGACTGGTTGTAAACACCGTGATGGTAGTCGTAATAATAATATTATATTTAATATTGGAGGGGCAGGGGAGGAGTAGCACAGCAGTCAGCGCACCGTGCTATGAACGCGGAAACCTGGGTTTGTTTCCCGATTCTGGCCAACATCAGTGCTAAGCGATGTCTGAACCCGGTCGTGAGCTACCCCCCCCCCCCTTTCCTTTTCATAACCTATATTGACCATCGTAGTGAAGTATGATGAAACAACCTGCTAGACCGAACCCGCATGGAGGTGGAGGGGGCTTCATCCGGCAGTGTTTAAGTGACAGCTCATTCAGACAATAGTAGCAGAATTACAATTCAACTGTAATGTTATTATTATTATTATTATCATTTCAAGAAAAACGTTTTTGGAAGAATAACTACATTCACTACTTTTTGCCTTAACTGCAGTTCAGCTTGTTAATTTCAATTCCGACAAACAATTGGAAGACATCGCAACGTGAAATTGTGCCGGAAGTTTTAAACGTCGGGCAGTGTGGGTAAAGTTTTGGGAGTGTAAGAGGATGGACAATGGAGTTGGGGGGGGGGGGGGACAGGACACCAAAACCCGCTACCCCAACTCACTGACAAAACAGTCCAGCCTATGGTCCGATATATATGAAGTTGACCGCACAGGGCAATTACGATGATAAACCGCGTACACTTTGGATAGACATCCCACGGCTTTGTCACTGGTAAGCACAAATCGTTAAGGGCAGTTAAATGAGTTCTTTATCATATCTTGCTCCGGTACAATTTCACCCGCTACTTTAATAGCCCCCCCCCCGTCACCCGTCATTGAATTACCGAATCACAGGGCCTTTAATTAAGCCCTAATTGGGTTGTCACTTTTAATCTGTCGGGAATTTCAATGATGCCACTTGGCAAGAGTCTCAGACAAACGGTCAATATATATATTTTTTGCCAACGGGACAAACGGCTCTGCCATCCGTCTGCCTGAAACATGATTATTGTAATTGTCCTTCGAGCCCACTTCACAAATGGCACGGGGTTTTTTTTTCTGGAAAAAGAGAGAGAGAAGAAAAAACATATATATAAAAATAAGTGCATGAATAATGATAAAAAAGCGGAGGTCCTTTTTTTGTTCCCGAAGTTTCGATCGTAGTGTTTGCCCACTCAGATAAGGACATGAAAAGGGGGCCATCAGACAGACAGCCTGCCAAGGGCCTCGGACTGAACGTTCAAGCCCCAGCTCGCTTTATCAGCCCCCTTTTGTGTGCCGTGAACCTTTTGCCTAGGCTTGCAGTTTTTGCTTATCGAACAAACGGAGCATTTGCTTATAATTTCATTATTTCTCTCTTGTCGCTTGCTTATGTTTGAACTGAATTTTTTTTTTGGCTGCGTGGACCTTTCGCCGTAAAAAAAAATCCCAACTTAAGTCATGGGGACAAGCATCTGCCGACGATGTTCCGTTTTTTTTTACAATGCTTTGTATTACTACGACGCATACTCGTGTTGTTGTTGTTGTTGCCTGTTACAGAAACTTGGTCAAGAATTAGTTTTATTTTTCGTCCAGAGTTTAAGCTTTAAAAACGGAGTTCTGCTTTGCGAGCCTAGCCACCACAGTGCCTCCATACATATTTTGTACACACATGTAGTTATATATATATATGGGCTCTTATAAAACTATTATTTATTGTAGCGAAGGCAAAAGGCACAAAATTCACTCATCGATCACCATCATTTTGAGCAGCTGCTATGATCTATCCACTGCTGCTGGATGTAGGCCTCCCCACGATGCCGCCATCCCTCGCAGTCACGCAATACAAGTGTGCATCCAACTCCCGCACGTACCCAAGCCGATTTCATCGCTTCGTCTCTACAGTGGACGTGCTCTCAGTCTCCCCTCCTTCGGCTGCCACTCCGTAATCGGCCCTGCCCACCGGTCATTATCTGTCATGGCGACGTGTCCCACCCAAATGCATGTGTGTTTTCGTAACGCTCAACACGATGTCTATGAAACCCTGATACGCGTGGCTCCCTTCCTGCCTCCGAGTGCAATTGCAAGCGTGCAACTCTCCATTGTACCAAGGACAAATCTGCATTCAATGGGTGACAGCTTTCGGTAGTCAGGCGCCTCGTTTGTGGAATGTCCGTTAGGGACACTCCGTCAGTCGAGGTTTTTAAAGCTCGTCTGAAAACTCATTTGTTTTCTCTTGCATATCCATCTGTCTGGTTTTTTTTTACTCTTCGTTTTTATGTTAAGGTTTTTTTTTTTTACTGGGATTGTGTTGCAAAGTGCTTTGAGGCCTTGTGTGAATGGCGCTCTCTGTAAAAAAAAAAACTGAGTCTTCTTCGCGCACCGGTCAGCTTTTGTCCCATGCGCTCTCTCGTCAGTGTCCGTGCTCTCTGATCCGCGTGTGTCCTAGACGCACAGGATGACCGGCAACATGGCCGTGATGTGTGTGCTACGTGTCGATCATTTACTCGAACAAAAATCGCTTTGATGGCACGCAGCTCCGAACCAAACGAATCTTATTTTCGAGCGTGGGGCTTTCGACGGTTGGCACGAGGTCAAATCCCTCCAGCGGGAGGGGGAGGTGGGGTCACATGCCAATACCGATACGATAAGACAACACACTCGAAGTCGTATCCCAAAACAACAAAAAAAGGTTAAAATGTTGGCGCGAGGAGCAAATGACGCAGGCGAGGATGAGAGAGAGAGAGAGAGACGGCGAGCGAGATAGACACGCGAGTTATGAGAATGTTGTAACAGTTTAGTAACGCCCACTGGGACGAAAGGCATTGTGCAAGCGCGAAAACATTTTCGCGTTACGACGGCAGCATCGCCACGTGTAGGGACAGGCAAAGATGTAACAAATCGGGGATGTTTTTTTTTTTAATGGGCGACACCTTTAAAATAGGATGGCCGATGATCGCACGACACACGAAAAATTACGCTGAATTTGGCATTTCCCAAGGTTACGAGGTCGCAAAAAAGATTGGTCGAGCGTTATCGAAGTGTACACTTCGAACATAGATGGACTCGTCCATCTAAACAAACTGTCAAATCGCTATCCGTGGTGCTAACGTTTTAAAAATAAAGAAATAAATACAAACCGCCACTTCTTTCAAATGTTTCTTGCCGTTGGTTTTCACACCTGATGATGACTGCTTGTGTTGCAGTCGAAACGTCGTGAGAATGTTATTGTTATATATATTTTATTACTTTATTGTATCCCTTCAACGTGACTTTACCGAAAGAACAAAGAATATGAAGTGTACACCGGCGTGAGTGCCTCTCGGTTTTGCGGCACACGGCAAAAGGAGGCTTGCCGACTTTGCCCTGTGCAGTTGCTCCTTCCTCGTACGTTTACCCGAACCGGGATATATCCGATAAATATTTCAGTAAATTGATTACTCGTGCCATCGTCGGTTCGATCGCTCGGCTAAAATCGGATAACACTGAAATAGTTGGAAGCAACAAGTCTCGCTTTCTGTTTGGCACGTGTGCCGCTGGACGGGTGGCGATGGGTGGGACTTGGTGATTTCATTAGCATCGTCGGCCGCGTCATACTGTGGGCGTGGCTTGTAGGGGGGGTTTCCTGCTTTCACGAGCCAGAATGTGGGGGGGGGGGGGGGGCGCCCGCTATTTTTAAAGGGGCCCGACTAATGGCACACAAAAAGAGCAGCCGATACAAATGTAAGTCGATCTTGATTTGAGGCTTTCGTGACTGCAGGAATCCATACTCTTTGGTTCTTGCGTTAAAATCGCGTGTTGCCGACGTGACTTTACCCAAAGAAAATGTAAGTCTATTTAGTTGTTTCAGCTCTGAAGTGTATTCCTTTCTCTATTTCGTTCCTTCCTTGAAAGCTCGCGTCAACTCCGTGTCAACCCCTCTTTGTCTCACACCTCCGATGAGCACGCTTAGCTAGAAGTTCAACATACATGCGTGCGGAAAAAAAAAACTAATTAAAATAGAAATTGGCCAAAGAGCCACTCCTGGTAAACAGTCTTGAGGGACTCGGTGAGGAAATCAGTGTCGCGCTATTTGGAGTTGTGGGGGGGGGCAGCTGTAATTAAACCAACAGTCAGCTGCACAATTAGGCCAGGCGCTCGCAAGCACACAGGTGTGCACAGAGGCAGGTGGATCCATGAGCTCACCACGTGGAACACTTTATAAATGAGCTCAATGTTCCCGACGAACAAACACACATGTACACACACGCGCGCGCGCCCGCCCGCACGCACGCATTGCACTATGCACAATCGCCTAAAGATACAGAGCCAGCCAAGGTGGCAGAGCAAGCAGGCTCAGAATCGGTAGGTCGCCAGTTGAAGGTTGGAAGTTTACAATCTTTGATCTTTATTTATCCTGGAGAAATCCGATGAGCTGTGAAGCTCGTTTTTCTCACACATGTCCGGTAGACTGGGGGTTGACCCAGCCCCATCATCCCCTCCGGGGTCAATAAACGAAGTCAATAGTGGTTGTCCTATCGGGTAGACTCCCCCCCCCCCCCGTCATAGGAATGTGGAATTTACACCACTGGCTCAATGGCTGTAAATAGGAGATGAGCACACAGCATCAGTACTCATGTGAGCAGGACATCACTTTTGCCTTGTTTGTTACCAAAATTTGCTCGTTCCAAGGTTTTTACATTTGACAGTGGCCTTTGTGTAAACAGAGCTAAAATGCACACACGTGATGATGATGATGATGATTGAGGAATGGATGATGACGATTATAATAATGTCCAGGTGTAAGCAACGTGTTTTTCGAGTGAATGCAACTGCCTACCATGTTGCGCTCTCCCCCCCCCCCCCCCCCACCTCCACGTACATTAAGAAACCCGCTGCTTTATATATGTACATTAGCCGAATGCATTCACATTGGGACAACATAAGTAAGGATTCATGTTTTATAAATAAATCAATAATTGAGTGCATTGTATTAGGCCACTTGGAGCTTCGCAAAGATGGGATTTACACTCCGACACTTTTAAAGTCTGAGATCAACGCATCGCGCGTGTTACACCTTCAAAACGGTCGAGACACTTTATGCGATAGCTTTCACGCGCCACGTTTTTGCAATACAAATGTGGATCTATATTGCATAAGCATAGCAGCCAGGATGACCATGAAGAGTCATTCATTAATAATAATAATGTTTAGCCCATTGTTAATCTCCCGCATCTCCACCACGCCGTTGTTGTTGTGTCGGTCGTCAAGGAGGGTCTGTAAGACCATAACTTCGCCATCCTGGTCATTGTGGGTGGGTGAAGAGGTGGCGCCCTCGCCCATGTCAGATATTTCGCCAACAAGAGCACGGACCACCAATGCGGCACCGCTCCACCCCAAATGATAAGGACACGGTAACAGATTTAATGACACGGTAACAGATACAATGGCCGACGTAACGGCCAGTAGAGGCCAATATTAAAAGCGGGTGAAATGGCAGAGGTGCGCTGTGATTCCAGCACGCTGCTCATAATCAGAAGGTTCCAGAATGTTTTGATATTTTTGTTTGTTAATTCAAGAACTCAGAACACGGATATCACGGAGGTAGTTAACGTCGCGCATTACCACTGAGAGACATTTAGAATTCTCCTTTGACACGTAACGATAAGACTAATAACAACAAATAACGAATAATGTACCGCCACTACTAATAACGATTGATTTGAATAGCTAATAGTTGATATGAATTATGAAGGCATCGCCCTTGGTGTAGGGCAGCATTTGAAGAGGCGTTCGCCACGAAGGGCGGCCAGTTCACTCGTAGCAGGGGCACACCGTGGCCACGAGTGATCAAAGGGCCCCGGGGGCAAGAGCGGGCGGCGCCTTTGCCGCAATCAACCGCGGGGGATCCCAACACTTACAATGTCAAACCACGGAGCAGTGCCCTCACAGGCCAGCGGAGGCCTCACGGGCCTCTCTCGCGCTCCTCAAACGCCGTTCCCTCGCTATCCCCTTGAAGGTGGCGAGGAAGAGGGGGAGAGAGAGAGAGGGAGGGAGAGAGGACTCCTCTATGGCCTCGTCCCCCTTGCCTGCCGGTGGCGTGGGTGGGACCGGGATGCCCTGCGAGGGTTCCGCGTGGGAGTTAGTTAGGCGCGGGGATTTTATTACAGGGGAGGAGGAGGAGGTGGTGGTGGTGGAAAGAAGCAGAAGGAATTTGAACTTAAGACTTCTCGACTTAATCAAGGAGTCTCTGGTATTCCTGCAAACTCATTTCATGGGTCTGCGGGGGGAAGCATTAAATATATAAGGCCGGCGTGTGGGGTGTGTGTGGGGGGGGGGGGGGGGTACAAAAAAATGAAGTAACTCACTGATTGGAGCATCACTCCCACAACACGGACGGAACATTTAATCCACTCTGCCTTTTGATCCAACCGTTTGCAATTTATTGGCTGGCTAATTTCTGAGGTTGTAACTTAGAGAGAATGGGGGGGGGGGGTCACGGCGTGTCCGGAACATTTTAAGCGGAGTGGGGGGTGGTCGGTGTGTGGGGGGGGGAATCACTCCCACCCCGAAGCACGAAAACAAAACACTATATCAATATCTCGGCTTGGTCAAGGGTGAAAAGAAGGGTTCTTGGCTTTTTCCGAGACTTTGGTTTCCAGAGTGAGTCACTGCGGGGAGTGCACAATCGCTCGGCACTCTCCCACAATTTTTTTTCACACGCGCGCACGCCGATGTTTAAAAACGTTAACATTTCGACACTTGCACCTGGATAACAAAGCCGGCGGGCGGGCGGGCGGGCTTGGCTGCCTGGCTCGCCAGGCTGATTCTCGCACCGTTAAATTAAAGTCCACCGCGCGCATCGGGTTCAAATTAATGCTCAGGTGAGAGGCGCGGCGGTTGGCGCCTTGCCTTCGACTTTTTAAAGTGAACATTTTTTTTTTCAGCTGCCCTCGGCTTGTGTACGCTGCCGTCGAAACTTTCAAAATATTTCCTCGTCCCCGGTTTATCTGTTTCTTTTCTTGTCTTATCTCATTTCGGGAAGAATTGGGGATTTGTTTTCTTATATTTTAGTGGTTCACAGAAAGACATTTTGTCGTATGCGTCATTATAATAATAACTAATGTTTTTCTTCAGTTGCCCAGGAAAGCCACGCTGAGTTTCAAGAGGTTTTTTTTTTGTTGCAATTAGTGCTTGGAAATTTCCATAAACGGTGGCGAAATGTTAACTACCTCGCCTGGTGTACAAGAGGTCGTGAGATTGATCCCATCCCCTACGCCTGTATATTTCGAGTTCGCATGTTCTCGCTGTGGTCAAGTGTATTTTTTCTCCGGGTCCTCCGGTTTATCCCTCCGCATTAAGAAACATGCGTTTAGAGTATTCGGCCGTGATAAATGTCCACGTGATAAGCCACTTCGTTGAGATTTCATTTGTGGCCAGGCCACTTCTGAAAAAGAGCTGTATAGCTCAGTGCGCCTTATCTGGTAAAATAAAATAAATCGTTTAGTATTAGATAAACCCACTGGAGCTATGCACTTTTAAATCGAGATTGAAAACAAATTTCTTTCAGAAGTGCTTTTTGCGGCGTTTAGTTTGTTGTCCTTCCATGGCACCTCCGATTAGCACGGTTGGCTAAGCACGGCGGCGGTTCGAAAGAAGTGCAATATGCATGCATAGATACAACCCGGAGAAAACCCGGAGAAAACACGGAGAAAACCCGGAGAAAACCCGGAGAAAACACGGAGAAAACCCGCCACCGCGCGTACAAGGAAACAGGACTCGGCACCGCCATCTCCTGGCCACCTCGCACGAATCTCCAGAGCAATGTTCTTCACGAATTTTCAGAGGAGGGGGGGGGGGCGGAGGGGGCACTCTGGCCGAAGAGACATCATCAGTGAGGGCCGCCACACATTTGAAGCCATTGGAGGTTTGACAGCAGCACCATGTGGGGTGTTTTCACAATTTGTGTTATTGTCGGGGCCTGAATGTCAGGGGTGGGGGGCGCTGGTGTCCCCGCGGGTCTTGCAATGAAGAACACTGATCTGGAATGACAAAACAAAAAGGACCGGCAAATGACAGAGTTGCTTGATTTTGTAAAAAAAAATTGCATCGAGCGTGACGGCGCAGACTCCAAGACTGTGAGCGCCGAACACTGAACCGCGGACGCCCCTAACTTTGCCGCGAGCGAGTCCACAAAGCTCACAGAGCTACTACCTCCAGGTAGCGAGATCACAGGGTGAAATGCAGCTTCGGCACAGCTTTCGTTTGCCGTGAGGTTTTCTTTTTTCGTTTCATTCCCCCCGCCTCTCTTCATTGCAACTTTCATTCGTGGCTGGCAGGATGGAACCCCGCTTGGGTGTTTTTTTTTTTACGTAGCAGGAAGTTTGTATCGTTTAACACCACATGTGCTTAACCACACAGCGCCCCAGTCTTCTCGCCCGAGCTTTATTCCATTTACAGGAAGCTTTGGTGCCTCGTGCATGTTTGTGTTTAGAGATTTTGGGCGATTATCATCTCAGGTTCGGGGGCGATTGATTGATTTATTCAGTTCAGTGGAAAAGGCTTTTTGCGTTTCCAGTAACTAGTCGGGGGATTTCGAATGAAGGTGTGGCCACACATGACCCCAGGCACTTTTGACCAAATCTGCTAATGGTGAAGATTAAGCTCGTTATTGATCGCCCCCCGTCGCCGCTGCGCAAAAAAAAAAACCCGAGTGTGTGAAACGCCGCGAATAACGCCGGCCGTGGTAGCGGCCACGGCGGCGGTGATACAAGACATCCACGCGTCGGCTTCGGGAGCCGCTCAGGACGCGGCGAGCAAGGCAGAGCCGCACAGAGTTGCCGACCGCGCGCAACGCTTCTCACGGCAGGAGACGGCACTCAAAGCAAAAAGTGCGCGTGGTTGGTGGGTGGGGGGAGCGGTAGCGTAGTGGATCGCGCGCTGCGCTACAGACCCCGGAGATGTCGAGCTCGATTCCAACTCATGGCCAACGTCGGTGACGAATATCTGAACCGTTTCTGAGGCTCTCCTAGGTATGCTCGGCCACAGATGAGTACCTTGTGCAGTGTGTTCATGTCAGCACTGGAGAGACAAAGGTGGCCAGGCGTGGTGATGGTCACTTGCACACTCGTGTGACGTGTGGCCTTCATTAGGTGCTCGCTGACAGCACTTGCGCCAACAGTTTGTTAAGGCTGTATGGGGGATATTTGTCTTTGGGGGTAAGGGGGACGCTCCCCTGGGTGAGGTCTTTACCTCTGTAGCTTGCACTTCCGATGAGCACGGTTGGCTATGTACGGTGCAAAAAAAAGTTCAACATACCATACATAAAAACCTTGCAAGAAAAGCGTTAACTCTCTCTTAATTACAACTTCGAAAGTGCTGCTTGTTGCTGGCAGCTTGGCAATGTTCGGCCTTTGGGCCTGAGCTCAGCTTGGCAACTGCGATCTTTATATGTTTACATGTCTAATACAAATCTTCACATGCAACCAGCATGTTTGTCTATGATTCTATATGTTAGCCTATGGGTCTCTATGTATGTTTATGCATATCTACGTTGGACTCTGGGTTTCTTTGCAAGTCTATGATTTTATTCGTGAGTCTATGGGTCTCTATGCAAGTCTGTACACAGCACTCGGTACATACACCTGTGTACATTATATATATGAGATGTTATTGGGTATACAATGGTTCCGATTCAGGGTAGTCATTTGATCCAAAAATCTACCTCGTTTTTGCCGTTGTGGTGAATATGGAAATCTCCAGTGGCGGAAAGTTTTATAGCAACTAATTGCACATACAGCCTATCGTCATCATCGCCAGCCATGACCTCTCCACTGCTGGATGAAGACCTCCCTCACGGCTCACGTGATGCAACAATCCACGTGTCATCTGGGACATTTTCCCTTTATTTTTGGCTGCTATTGGATGTCCAGCCCATGCACGCTTACATTTCATTTACACTCAACGCTGTTTTCTGTCCCGTCCACATTGTTTCCTCCTCCTCCGGTCTCTCGGTGTAATTCCGAACGTGCACCCCTCCCAACGTTTCTTTGCGAAGTTCCGAATTTGATCCATTTTCTATTTGTCATTGTCCACGTGACTGATCCACGCACCGAAATCAATACTCCGGGAGTGATAACGTTTCTTCAGCATGTACGTATGCGGAACTTCTGTCACACCGTACGTGGCCAACCGTGCAAAACGGAGGTGCAACCGAGTGAGACTCGATCGCATTGTCAGAATAAGTGGCATGGTTCTGTGACGACGCCGCAAGGCTCACAGAGCCAGCCGGGGGCACACACCCCTGCCGATCCTTGCGTTTCGATCCTGACACCCCTCGTCGCCGTCTCTCTGTCTCTCCCTGTCTCGCCAGGTCCCTGAGCGTTTCCTGGAGGTGGCGGAGATCACCCTACGCGAGTTTTTCTCCGCGATCCAGGCAGGTAAGGACGTCGACCCATCGTGGAAGAAGGCCATCTACAAGGTCATCTGCAAGCTGGACGCCGAGGTGCCCGAGGCTTTCCGTTCCCCGAGCTGCCTTCACGAGCTTCTGGGCGACTGAGACAAAATGAGCTTTTTCCATCCGCGGAAAACGACTCCACCACCGCCGCCGCCGTCGCCACCACCGCCACCGCTACCGCTGCCACCACAGCCGCCTCGTATTATCTCCCGACGCGACCACCAACAGCCCGGCAAGCGGAGCCTCTTTTTGATGACACGGAGGGGGAAACTGGTCGTCGAAGCCGATGGAAGATCGGAAGACGTTTGTGAAGGCCTCTGCAAGGTCGGGGCACCTCGTGCCCCAGCGGGGGGGGGGGGGGGGCTTCGAGGGTGGGGGAGACTCTGGCCCCCACTGCGAGGCGGTTCCAGCACTACCGATGGACTTGACTCACGTTTGCGGGGGTTCTTGATGAGAATAAATATAAATTAATAATTTCTTCGGGTTTTGTGTTTCTCCCCCATGCCCCCGCCACCCCTGCCACCCCCCCCACCCCCCCCCCCCCCCACCTTTCTCTTGCTGGGTGCGACTGAACCATATTTTCCCTGATTGCGAGTACTTAAATCGGAGAGAGAAAGAGTGGGAATTATAGTGATAATGATGAGCTAGCCGTCATCGCGTGGATTAAATAAAATGTCCAAACTCCGCATCTTAATCCAACTGCTCAAGCATCATTAATCCTGCAGTCACGCATTGCATCACGGGCCAGTTTTGAACCATGCGAATTTCCCTTTGATTCTTCCCATTCCCCCCACCCCTCCCACCCAGGCCACCCCATTGTCGTTCATTCCTACGCTCTCGCGGTGTCAATTTCCGCATCGACAAACAAAAAAAGTCGACGTTTCAAACTACGCTTGACGTCTGTCCACAGGCAGTTTATATCTCTCTATATACATAAAGCAGCGGGGGTTGTTTTTTTTTTAACACATTTGGTACTCAATTATGAAAAACAAAAAAAACGCAAAACAAAAACGGATGATAAGAAAACAAATATATTCCTACGGTCGTTGCGAATGGGCCGTGCGAGTACACTCAGGCCGTGGCAAGGCCTGCGTGCAACATTCGCGGGTTTTACACTTCAGAGAGGCTCTCACCGTATCAGTTATGCCCGTCGTGCGCACAACAGGGGAAGAGCCGTTGATTTGGCGGAGGTCGTTTTTTGCGCGTTCCTTTTGCTAACCGGCGGACCGAGGGACAATTCATGAATCAAACCAGCCGTGCTCTTTGCGTTCGCCTCCCGATTTTTGTTGAGTCCCGGGTCAAGCCCACGACGCAGGCGCTCGCCGAAGCCGTCCGTACGGCGCAGAGTCGGTGGGGACTTAGAAACTGGCGTCCGACAAGGAATTTTATCCTTCTCATCGACGGCCCCTGACCCCCACACAACCACCGCTAATCTACGACGCGCTAAGCCCGTTAGCCACGTCCATGTCAATTGGCGTTCGCGAAGCGAAGGTACAAATGAAGCCAAGGTTTTGACTGCATTACAAAAAATGGTGCTTTATCCCAGGCGGCGTGCAGGAAGAGTTGCCCGGAACTTTGTGGAGTCCTACGATTTGTTCCACTGCTTGTATACCATGTCAGTCGTGGGGGGTTGTTTGACCGTGTTTCACCACAGCGGCCAGTGCGGGTTGGTAAATGGTGGGGCCCAGCACCAGTTTCAGATATAATTCACCACCGATGGTGAGCAGCGGCCAGGAATCCAACTCGGGTTGTCGGGTTCATAGCGTCGTAAATTCGCCGAGCTACGCGAGCGCCCTTGCGCGATCCATCTCGTGAAAATCCTCATTCCGAAATCGCTGCTAAAGTTTGGAATCGTTGTCGGGGTGAAAAATGCGCTCGACCGTTCGCGCACCTCCCCCCCCCCCCCCCCCCATCGCTTCGCCCGCTCGACGAGCAATGACGACGATCGTGCGAGGCCAAGCGATGGGGAAGTGGGGGGGGGTAAAGAGGGCGCTACGCGGGCGTCCGCATCCGGTAACAGCTTGCACAGTCCGGTACACCGGGGGGCGGTAGTATCGGTGGCTCGACGGTGGATTTGGTGCCGAAGCATCGGTTTTTGGTCGTGGAGAACGCCAGGGCACTCCGGATCCTCCCCCGGCCACCCCCACCGTGAACCCCTCATTCTGTCGGTGCTTTGAAGTCCCATTTCCTTAAAATTTTCCCCCACTTTACAAGAAGACAGAGCGGTATAACCCCCCCCCCGCCCGCCACCCTTTCCCGAAGGTTAAGGTGAAAAGGTGAAATCGGTGGGCAAAGAAAATAGATAAATGAACCATTACTATAGCAATGCATTCCTTAACTGATTTAAAATGTTAGAGAGACTTGGATTTGTTTGATATTAAAAAAAAGTTTATGGTTATTACCCGTTTTTGATCACTGGATTTCCATCCCTTCACAGTTTCATTAAGCATAGCGTTATCTGTATTATATTTAAGACATAATTGATTTGTTTGAATTAGGAGTATTAGGTATTTTAAGAGTTTTATGTATTCTGTGTTATAATAAGATAGTTGTATATATTTGCATTTATTGTGTTGTATTGTACTTCATTGTACGATTTAAAAAAAAAATCTCGGTAAACATTTTCTTTTCAAGTATATTAAAATTAACTTTTGAAATATCAATATATATAAAATGTTTTGGGATGGCTTTAATAAATGAAAATGTAGTTGCTTAGAACGGGAGAGGAAGACAAAGACTGGAAGTACATTGGTAGTGTGCATTTGAGGTTCGATAGATTGTACATTTGACAATATTTAAAGGAGAATAGAAAGACGAACTGCAATTTGTCACAATGAGACAAGAGTGCTAAAGTGTGGAAATGGCAAGTGCCGCTTACAGGTAACCACGTGGTAGGCTTTCGCGACCGATGCCATGGTTAACAATTGGCTTCATTGGATCTGATCGCGCAATTAAAACGTGTCGTACACCCTCCTCCACCCGGCACAGCAACGTATCTTTATAATGTCGTAATCATAAAAAAAGAATTACATTTAAAATCACTATTTATTGGCTGTGTCGGGTGGCGGAGGGTGCACGATGCGCTTGCGCGATGGGTTATCGGGCCGACAACACATTTTTTTTTGTAAAGCAAAAAAAAATTAACGCAGCCAATGGAGTTCGTAAATAGCGTTTCTCCATTCTTGCCTTTCGAGCGCGACAACATTTCTCAGTGCACGGAACGACGGAACGGACCGTGCAGCACTGGGGGTGGGGGGGGGTGGTGCAGTCAAACGTCACAGAGGTCACACAAACATCCCCCCGCACCCCCCTCTCACTTCTGCACCAGCAATCAGCGGCTGCCAACAATCACTGCTACCCAAATAAGTTCACCTGCGAGTCCAGTTTCATTCTTGCTGTTGTTGTTATGATTATTATTATTACGAATTGCAGCAGCATCAGCTGTGACTTATCGGATGTTATTATTATTATTATTGGTGTGACCTAAGTTAATATTTTGGAGAGGCTGGGGTGGGGGGGGGAACCCTGCATAATAAACCAGCAGGAAAACTAACAGCATTAGTAAGATTAGTGGCCTATGTTTACACACTGTTTTTTTTTCCAAATACATAAATATATTTGCGTGCGTCAGTTTAATGTCATTCAGTAATATGATGATGATGATGATGGTGATAATGATGATAACAATTTACAGCCCTTTATCACAGTCCACTGCTAGATGAAGGCCGTCTCCACACGTGACCAACCAATCAGCTTGCGCGACCATACTTCACCATGTTGGTCAAGTGCACGCTGGCGAAGAGGAGAGGCCCAGGGCCGATTCAGATTTTTACTCGCGGAGCACAGCGAGCCAAGACCTCGAGTTCAATCCTGCGGTGAGCTAACCACTGCGCCACCACTCCCGCTACAGCTATCCAAACATTAATTTCCCAACGAGTGGAAGGCGTCCAAGTGAACGTCCACGTTAGAACTGCTTGTTGTTGTGTTTAGGTTGTTGTCCTTCCCCCGCACCTCCGATTGGCTACGTACGGTGCAAAATAAGTTCATAATGCATGCGTGCGTGCGTATGAAGAAGAGAAATAGGTTCACGCGCAAGTGCTGGGCAGATTGTTACATCGCAGGATCGTCAGAGGGTGGCAGCGGCATGGAGAGGAATTCATCCAGCAGTGGATTAACCATTGCAAAATTATGATGATACATTTGATGAGCATAAACCGCCTACTTACTGATGTCAGTGTGAAACATCGCCACAGGAGGCATTCTAAGAATTAAGGGGCAGGATTTCTCTCATCACCTTATCAATGACCGTATCATACTTGGGCAATGGAGGAGGCATGCATACAATGTAATGGAATACCGTATGACAAAAATCCTGCTCCATCAAGAATAAACAACACTAGTTGGCCTCCATCTATGGTTTAAACTACTCATTGAATTAACCTTTTGTGGCGCTAATCTTTGTTGGTTGCATGCAGCCCAGTGCTGGAAATTCCACATTCCTATGGCAGGTCTGCCCATATAAGGTCCATAATTGACTTCGTCCAAATTGTGATCGAACGTACGTGTGGACGTACAAATTAAAAAAAGCTAACGATGCAGCCCTGCAATTATTTGCTCAATGCCACTGCTGGTAGAAGGATCTGCACCAGAGGGAGCTCCAGAGAGCTTCTTTATTGAGAAGATTTTTGGCCTTACAAACACTTTTTTTTTACGTATTTTTATTACGCTTGGTTTTCCTGGCCGGGTCAGAATCACAACTTTAATTTCTCCTCCCCCCCAAGCCCATTGAGCTATATAATAATAATAATAATAATTCATTTTCAAGGAACACTTCACAGATCCCTTTTCTCCACGATTAGCGTCACTTCTAAACCGCTCGCATTGTGAAAAATCTGCCGCCGCCGCCGCCGCTTCTGCCCCTTTGCCCAGCTGATCCGTAACGTCGACCCCGGCACGAATGTAAGGGAAGATGCCCACAACGCCTGTCCACCACAAAGCCAACGCAAAACACGCGGTGCGGCCAATTCGCACGGAGCGCCAAGATTATGTTGCGGAAGAGCGATGGTCTTTGGCTACTGTGTACATGTACAGCGCGTTTCTTGCCGACTCACAATTATTTTGACCATACTTCACCATGGTGGTCGGTGCGGGCTAGCGTCGGCGGGTGTGTACTCGGAACAACAATGGATTTTGCTGCTCTGCCTTCCCATTGCCGAAAGACCACAATGTTTACCACACCTGTATTTTGCGCGGGGGGAGGCGGTGACCCATCCCTGCTTCTAAGCGCCCGAGATCCGACAACGCATCAGGTGCATGCTGGGAGATTCGGTCACGAGACGACTCGGGCTTTTAATCCGCCGACTTTCATTCGTGCGCGTGGTTTCTTTGCCGAGTCCGATGTCGAGACGAGGTATTGCGAGGGATTCCAAGCAGCCGGTGGTCACCGGTGCCGGTGTGGCGTTTGGAGTGGGGGTTTACACGAGGGCATTGTGTGACCGAGCCCCGCCCCCCCCCCCACGCCCGGTGTTGTCGGGGTTAGACTTCGCGATGGAAGCCCGCACGTGTTTACGAGAGTTTGGTAAAGAGGAAAAATCCACTGAGGTGCCCCCCCCCCCCAACCCCGAGTACCGGCCCTAATGAGCGAATGGATATGTAGACAAATTCAGCGTGACTTCGTGGGGGTTGAGTTTTCTTTCGGCGTTTCCAGGTCTCAGTCGCCAATAAGAGATGCGTCGTGTGAATTAGCAAATCGCCCAGTGGGAATTTTTTTTAAAAAATATATATAATCAAGGATTGATTGCCCGATTGAACTTCTCTCTCTCCTAAAATATATATATATAAGTAAAATAACCTCCAAGAGAGACGATGCAGCTGTTGTGCTTGCTCTGATGTTGTAATTATACAGCCAGCCCCTTGAGTCAATCCACTGCTGTCTAAGGGCATCCCCATGCCGCGTAAGGTCATGGCGGGGTCATTTGACCCACGTTTCACCCACGTCGGTAGCACGGGTTGCAGAGAGAGCACCGGCATGTCCATTGTAGAGGACAACAATGGACTTTTGCTGCACTGCCTTCTGTTGCCCAACAACTTCTGCCCACAATGTTTACTACACACGTATATATATATATGCATCTCAAACAGAATTAGACGCGTTTCAGAAATCTATCACGCCGACAGTTTGAATCCTAATTCGGTTTTCCAATGTCAGCTTTGTCTCTCCCGTGGAGGCCCTTGCTTGCGATACGAACAATTAAACCTTGAAATGACTTTGAACTCAAGATTCCAGACACAATGTCCCTCTCTCCTTTCACTAAGCGCGGTGATTCGAGCCAAGCGTGTTCAAGCAAACGTAGACACGGATTAGCGACTTTTTTTTTTATTTTGCGTCGTTTTGAAAACTAGCGGCATTTTTACGCCCGCCGGGTATCTAATAAACTAACCTACAGTATTTACAAAGCTTGCCTCGTGACTGATCGTTGAAGAAAAAAAAAAACAAATATTTCGAGAGAGGAAAATAACCGCAGGAAGAATAAACAATTATTATATATTACAAAATAAAAAAAATACTGCCTCGGTCTAAATTCATTCGATGAAAGCGTGCGCAGAGAGAGAGAGAAAAAAACTCGTGCTTTTTTTTTTACATCTTAAATTCTTAACTTCACTGTGTGTCTAAAGTCACTGTGTGTGTCACGACTGTGTGTCCGTGTTGAGTATTTGATAAGCATTCTACTGAGTTGTGCGTTTCGGACGATCGCGCTCGAGAACAGAGAGTTCAATTAAGAGGTCAGCCGCCTTTTCCCTTCTGTTCGCGGCAACTGTGAACGTGCATACTGTATGGTACCACCGTTTCTGGATGAGGAGGGTTTTTTTTAATTTATTATACTTAATTTATTTTGTAATTTATTGGTCAACTAATTGATTTTAAAAAAAGAGTTTCAAATTTGGTCCGAAAATGACATTATTTTTTAGAGTAAAAGTGTTTTGCAGAAGTGGGAGGATGACTGCTGATGTGATTATTGTTGGTAACCTGTTTGTCAATTTGCTCGTTTTAGCGATACTTCGTACAAGTTGCGCGTTGCGTGTGATTTTTTTTCTTTCTGGTATTGCGTTTTGCGGTAGGGGACTCCGATGTATTCTCGCCTTGCCTTGTACAGACGGCATTGTGTTCACCACTTCTCTCTGGCTTGTGTGCCTTCCAACCCTCTGGAACAACCTGAATGTACCGGCTTTGTTTGTATGCAAACCTTGGGTACAATAAATTGCATTTAACACAATGACACGCGTCTTTTTTTCGGACCCTTTTATTTTGCGCGCGCCAGAATCAACATTGAAGCGCGCGGACATTAAAGTGTTTTACCGCTTCCGCCCTCCCAATTATAACAATATGTCATTTGCCACCCTTTACCAACTCATTGGTTGATGGTCTCCAGTCCATGCCGTGTTGGTCAAGGGGGGCTTTGACCATACTTCACAGGTAAGAGAAGACAGGAAGGTGGTGGGGTGGGGGGGCAGGCTCTAGACCAGTTCAGTTACCACCCACCACTATTGTTAGCCGTGGCTATGAATCGAACTGAGATGGCCAATTTCACAGGGCAGTTAGCTAACCACTGCACCACAATTCAACCAATTTTTTTCCCATCGTAGGGGAGGGGGTGGTGGGTAGATTTACAATTCGTGAGAACAAAATAAACCAAGGCATCCTTTCTGGCTGTCGCCTGATGAAGCGGCTGGTAATTGCCAGCGAAACGAATGGTAAATGTTGTGGGTGTACTCTCCAACGCACCGGTGTGCCGAACGAGTAACTCTGTGACGTGTTTTGTTTACGTGACAAACCTTACTAATAAGTTGTGTCGGGTGGTGGCGGGTTTAACGACACATTTATTCGATCTAACCCAAAAAACACCCTATATTATGGATAATATTGGTCGCGAAAGCCTATGTCCACGTCCTTTATGTCCACGTGAAAGCCATCGAGACGGATCACCTCTTTCAAGACGGAAAGATATTGGTGTGAATCTAAGCCATGCGGGTTTCAGCAGATCAAACACAGACTTCACATGTTATTTTGGTTCTTTCGGTAAAGTCACGTAGATATAAGAAAAATAATTTTAAAAAGTTAATACAAATATAATAATAATAAAAACACTAATGTAGACTGTAGCCTGATTGTTAATCGGATTAACATTAATGTACAGTCTAGCCTGGTTCTTAATCGGATTAAAAACTAATGTAGACTGTAGCCTGGTTCTTAATCCGATGAAGAACCAGGCTACAGTATACATTAGTGTTTTTTTTATTAACTTTTTTATTATTATTCTCTAACCACGTGACTTTACTGAAAGAACCAACGAATATGACTTCCTGCAGTCACGAAAGTTTCAAGTCAAAATTTAGACTTAACATGGTTCAAGTAAATCCTACACGAGAGTAGTTCCTGAGACACTCTCGGGAAAGCCTTGCCAAGTCTAAAGGCTCATTGTCAGGTGAGACCTGATGAGGACATTTCGCCAAGTCATTACTATACCGAGTATGTTCGTGCGTGGGCTAGGAGGGGAACTAGAGTACTCACGGAAACCCCACGCATACCAAGGAAGCAAATTTCCAATCTGTACACAGAGGTCAGAAACCTACTCGCTGTACTCCCCTACCAATGAAAGCCAACTGCCCTCAGCCAGCTTATGCGACTGACAATCGCGCGATCTCACGACGATTTGCCAATCCCCGCATAGCAAAAGATCAAGGATGCAATCGTTGTGACCGAAGCGGTTGGCACTGACTCACCTCGCCCACGCTCCTCCTGGCCCTCTGTGCTGGCCTCTCTCGGTGGGCGTCCCCACGGCCAACCAGAAAAGACAACGATCCCCCGTGTAGCCTTAACAGACTGTTGGGGCAAGTGCTGGCCGCCTTTTTTCTCCCTAGTGGCGATGTTTACACACTGCACCAGAGACTCGTTTGAGACCGATTTGACCTAGGGGAGGTCCAGGACCGTTTTAGATAATCGGCTCTGCGCTTCCCCTAGGCCAACCACACATGCACGCACACGGACTCACACTGACACACGCGACAATGAAAACCATTAATTACACGAGAAAATTGTCAACTTTCAATGTTTTCGAGTAGAGGTGGCTGGGCCAGCTCAGGTGAGAGTGCCGAGTTGGCACCGCTGAGATCCCACGGTTTGATTAGGTCCGAGCTCCCAAGTGTACTGAGCGGACGGTCTACAGCCCAATCGCCGCTGACAAGAAGAGATCACAATGAAAATGGCTTTTTTTCCCATCAGGTTGTCTCATGCCACCTCTGAGAATAAAACATATCCGTTTGATTGGCAAGCGTTCAGCAGGAAGAATATAAAAGGCGTTCGCCCGAGTGTGAATAGAGAGGCCTATGATGTCAAGTTTATTTCGTGTGTTACACTGATGATGATGATGATCCCGTTTATCCAGTTGCCTGGCTATTCTACACGGGATATGCGAGGTGCTGCGTGAGCACAGCAGCAGCAGCAGCAACAACAACAACAACGCAAAGATAAAAACGGCGAGAGTACAGAGGAAGAAGTACATCAGCGCTCCTTAAGGAATATTGCACAACTAACAAACGAGGTGTTTCACGGTCGTACGCTTTGGAGGTCGCTCTGTGACATGTCTACCAGGGCTGGTCTCTCACGCAGGGCGATGCACTGCTTGCTGCAAATGATTCAAAAGGGAAATGTATTCGTTTCAAAATGTGACACCCGTGGCACAACTGTAATAAAATAAATGAGTGGCGGTGGCGTGGGTGGAGGAAAAGGCATGTTTGTGTAACGTTTCCAATTTGACAAAACTGCTTCGTAATAATAAATGATTAAGAAAAGTCCCAACCCGTGTGAATTAATTTGAATAACCAGTATCGCAACTCTCGATAAAATAAAATAATTAAAAAGGTTATCGTCAGCGTTAAAAATGTCAAGGCGAAACATGAAATCACTGGCGAGCGTTCGGGAAACACTGAGGGGCGCACAACGCGGTGGCGAAGTCGCTTGCTCGCGGTGGAACGGGGGCGACGCTGACGACGCTCGTCTAACCCAGTGTTCTCATCTGCAAGCCCCGTGGGGCCACTGGTGGCTCCTGGTGGCCTGTAGTGCGGCCCCCCGACGATAGAACAGAAGTGAAAACACCCCCACCCCCCATCCAACATCATTGTGCCGTCAAACCCCCAATGGTTTCAAAATGTGTGGCGGCCCTCGCACTGATGATGTCTTCTCGGTGAAAGTGGCCCCCCACCCCTCTCTCTGAAAATGAGTGAAGAACGCTGCTCTGGCGTGACGGACGAGCGCCTCTCTGGGACCACCTTAACCCGAGCCGCGCCCTCTTACGTCAAAGGTCAACGGTCACGGTCAACTCCAGGTCCACGGAGTGAACCTGCAGCTGTTCCTCCGTAGAGTGAAGACAGCTAAAGATGAAGGCGTCAATGCATTAGCTCTCTCCGCCTGCTTTTGTATGTCTGTCTGTATGTCTGTTCGTCAACCCATGGCGCCCTGGGTATGTCCCGTGACCTCCTGCCGGCGAGCTTTCGACGCTTCACGTGGCCTCAAAATGCATCTGGCTTGACACCAGCGCTGCGGGGACGTCACCGCCACTTTGCGGCGAATGGCGGTCGTTGTTAAGACGATCCAATGTGAATGAAATTTCACTGTAAAATTGTGTTACGTCGTACTGGTGGATTAGACGCGGGGGTAGGGGAGGTGATCAGGGCGACCACTCCCTCACCCAACCCCTCCCCCACGTAAGACCCCCGAAATTAATTGGTCATTTATTGACATTTCCCGGAGAAAATACGAAGTTCCAGAGGCGACGTCTCCGATAGGAAAGCGCGCCGAAACTCACCGGCGGATTTTTGCCCTCTGGCCGATTTCTCTCGGAGCCGCACGTGACGTCATAATCGTGGGGCTTGTAACGCGTGGGGCTTGTAACGGGTGGGGCTTGTAACGGGTGGGGCTTGTAACGGGTTGGGCTTGTAACGGGTGGGGCTTGTAACGGGTTGGGCTTGTAACGGGTTGGGCTTGTAACGGGTGGGGCTTGTAACGGGTTGGGCTTGTAACGGGTAGGGCTAGTAACGCGTGGGGCTAGTAACGGGTGAGGCTAGTAACGCGTGGGGCTAGTAACGCGCGGGGCTTGTAACGGGTGGGGCTAGTGACGCGCGGGGCTAGTAACGCGTGGGGCTTGTAACGGGTGGGGCTAGTAACGCGCGGGGCTAGTAACGCGTGGGGCTAGTAATGCGCGGGGCTTGTAACGGGTAGGGCTAGTAACGCGTGGGGCTTGTAACGGGTAGGGCTAGTAACGCGTGGGGCTAGTAACGGGTAGGGCTAGTAACGGGTTGGGCTTGTAACGGGTAGGGCTTGTAACGCGTGGGGCTAGTAACGGGTAGGGCTAGTAACGCGCGGGGCTAGTAACGCGTGGGGCTTGTAACGGGTGGGGCTAGTGACGCGCGGGGCTAGTAACGCGTGGGGCTAGTAACGCGTGGGGCGAGTAACGGGTAGGGCTAGTAACGGGTGGGGATAGTAACGCGTGGGGCTAGTAACGCGTGGGGCTAGTAACGCGTGGGGCTTGTAACGGGTTGGGCGAGTAACGGGTGGGGCTAGTAACGCGTGGGGCTTGTAACGCGTGGGGCTTGTAACGGGTGGGGCTAGTAACGCGTGGGGCTAGTAACGCGCGGGGCTAGTAACGCGTGGGGCTTGTAACGGGTGGGGCTAGTAACGGGTGGGGCTAGTAACGCGTGGGGCTTGTAACGCGTGGGGCTAGTAACGGGTGGGGCTTGTAACGCGTAGGGCTAGTAACGCGTTGTTAGAGAGCCCCCTCCCCCCCGGGGCGTTGCGCGTGAGTTTTTTAAATGTATTTTTCACCTCCTCTGATTTCTCCGTAAAAAAAAAAACGCAGAAACCCATAAAAGCGTCAGTCAACTGCAGCGAAAAGTAAAACGCAAAAGGTGAACTTGCGCACGCGAGCGATCGCGGCAGTGAGTCACCGGATTGCGGCGGGGGGGGGGTGGAGGGGGGGTGGGGAGGGTGCAGGAGGGGTGGATGGTTCACGAGGTGGGGGGGGTGCATGAGGGAGGCGAGCCCCAATGCCCGTTGTAAGCGCAGCTGCCCACTCTACTGCTTCACGGGGCCAATCAGGGTACGCCTCTACTTACGAACGAATTCGGTTCCGGAGGTCTGTTCGTAACTCGAATTGTTCCTAAGTCAAACTTTACTCCTGTCGATTTCAAACGTGTTGTACGGCATGTACACTAAAAACACGGGGAATGGCTTTAAAAGTTGTACAATCTCATGTAGATGCCACCGGTTCTCCTAACTACCACCCCTCAACACTTTCACCGCTCTTACGCTTCTGAGACATGTTGGGGGTTGTTAATGTTCGTGAAGAGAGCACAGAGAGAACGTTGCAGTGAAACGCACAGCGACAACACGACAACAGACGATGGCCAGGCAGAAGTGCTGGGAATGCTAGGTAATAACACCGAACAACCACCGCCATCTTTCACGTGGAGATTGAACTTACAACGCTTGGTCCGAACGGGCAACTGGACAGCTTTGTTCGCATGTCTGAACGTTTAACACGTAGGCTTTCGCGACCAATATCATCCACAATACAGGTTTTGTTTTGGGTTAGACCGTGTAAATATATCAATGTGTCGTTGAACCCCGCCACCACCCGACACAGCAAATTAGTGAGGTTTGTCACCTGAACAGAACATGCCAATTCGTTACTAGTACCAGACACATTTGTGGATAGTTACATAGGGGCCGTCCATAAATGACGTCACGCACCTGGGGGGGGGGGGGTCAGACATTTGTGACGATGTGTGACGAGGGGGCGGGGGGGTTGAGAAATGTGACGTCACATCAAAATGCGCAACTTTAAATAAATATAGACAACACGTTCTACTTAATTAAATATACTTTTTGATAAATGTTTTCTCCTACAACATCAGAGTGCAGCGGCACATTAAATACGCACTATAATGACAATAGTTTAAAGCGATTTGAAGCATGTTTTATTTTTTTGTGGGGGGGGGGGCAGAGCTTTGTGACGTCATATTTGAGGGGGGGTCTGACTTTTTGTGACGCCGTGTGACGAGGGGGGGGGGTCAAAATCGTCCAAAATCGCGTGACGTTATTTATGGACGGCCCCATACCATTTGTTCAAATCAAATTACAATTAAAACCGTTGGCAACAGCTAATACATCATGACCAAACTGATGTTAAAAGGACAGCTAAATCAAGCAATGAAACTTTAAAAAGGTACATTTCTTTAAACCAAGGCCCCTGTACGCTAATTTAAATTTTAAAAACATGCAATTAAAATCGTAACTAGGTCAGTCCACAACCGTACCTTGGATAACACTACATTTAGTCATCATCCGTGAACGTCTGGCTAAACGGGTTCACGTTTTAAGTTCTTTATTAAAACAATTTTCGACAGTCATGCTATCGACTTATCTGGTGACGTTATGGAATTCCACGGTGTGGGAACCATGTAAGCAAAGTAACATATATCAAAACAAAACGAATATTCAAATATACACCAGGGAGAGACAATACAGACGAGACGAGCAATTGTATTAAAGGTTACAGCCAAAGTAACATTTAGATTTTATGAAAAATTTGACGATTACCGGAAAAACGTCGTACTCGAACGGTAAATGTTGTGGGTTTAATCTCCAACACCCCGTATGCTGAACTAGTAACGAATTGGCATTTCTTGTTTACGTAAGAAACCTTAGTATTTGGCTGTGTCGGGTGGTGGCGGGTTTAACGACGCATTTTTATTTACACGATCTCACCCAAAAACCTCTATTACGGACAGTATTCGTCGCGACAGCCCACGTGTTAAACTGCCCACCAAATCGCATGAGATAAAAATGCTCTGTGTCGTGCAAACGTGTGCATTCATTAACACGCGGTCATTACCTGCTACGGACACGTGGATCGGAAACGTGGACACTGCCATGGGGAAAAGCGGACAAAGAATGAAAGGTCCGCAGAGAAGCTCGAAGAAGATGCCCCACCTGGAATTACGATGAGACCCAGGAGGAGGAGGAGGAAACACGTGGATCCGAGATCATCGTGTTGACTGTTAAGAAGAGCATGAGAGGGCTCAGGGCAGGGAACGTTGCTAGAAGGAATAATGGCCATTTGATGGAGACTGTTGACGGAGTTGCAACCAGAGGAGGTGTGACACCGTCGAGACGATGTCCAACCAAGGAGATGGAGATCGGCTCACTCGGGCGAGCTGATGAGATGACATCAACCGGCATCCCCAGCTCACGAGATCAGCACGCTCGCGGGTGTCGCATCGCACAACCACGAGAGATGGCGACGGCATGAAGGAGGCCTTCATCCAGCGGTAGATAGACCATGGTAGGCGGCGGCTATGAAGACGACGATGAGAATATAGTAGTTTGGAAAAAAAATGCACACGTACAGATGAAATAGGGAACCACGTGGCAGTACTTTGCACGGTCAATTCTAAAAAAAAAAACTACAAACGATGCAAGCACAACAGTGCCTGGCTCATACACAGGGGCAATGGAGATGGCATTGGAAACAAAAGCGTAAACCGTCACGCGATCTCTAGGTCATCCTCGCAGCGGTTCTTGGCTGGCCATCAAACAAAGACGGTCACTTGCATCGCGTGCTTTCAGATGCGCTTCTGCGCCCATCTGGAACGCTCTTCCTTCCCATGTCAGGAAAACCACTGGAGCTATGCACTTTCAAGTCTAGATTGAAAACTAATTTCTTTACAATTGATGTTTGTGTTTAGTTTGTTTTCCTTCACCCGCACCTCCGATTAGCACGGTTGGCAACATACGTGCGAAAGCAGTTCAACATGCATACAGCATATTCTCTAATCAATGCGTTGTAACCCCCATCAGACTCTCACTATACTCACACACCACAATTATTGCTCTTTCATGCCAGGATTGTTTCTGACAGCGTTGATGTTCAGAGCCTCCCGGGGTACATTGAGAAGCTCCCTCTGGGCACCTTCTTCAGAATTAGAGTTTTATTTTTTGCACCTGCTCCGAACCGCAAAGATCCATTGGATTTCAAAAGCTCTGCGCTGATAAGGCAACAGTTGCCTCCAGGGATCATGGGAAAAATCATTTCAGCGGCTGTAGGGTCGCACTTAGACTAACGGCGGTTGATGTCAGCTTAGGCTTTTTTTTTGCTAAATAAATAATTATTAGTTAGAGTGCAGCTTCTTGGGACGCAGTTGTAGTGCTTCGATTGCCATTCGGTATCCGTTCGGCTTTGCCTTTTGGTTTCTCTTAATTAACGACTTGACGACATGGTTCAAAAACGCGGTCATTCAGGGCGGAAATTTGGATGTGAAATAAAAAAAAACTCAGTGTGCAGCAAAGGAGGCGTGGAGAGATGCACGCTGGAAATTACGTTGAGAGACAGAGTGAGAGAGATCACAGGTCAAGGACTTCATTCTGACCTTTCAGACAAAAGAGAGGGAGGGTGGCGCGGGAGGTTTTGGCAGGACAAGTTGTGGTTAGAAGGGACGACCGCTGATGGTGGAGGGAAATGAGTGGCAGCCAAGGAACGGAATGCGTTCCGAGCTGACCTCAAACCGTGCAGATGGAGCAAGATGGAGCAATGGGATGCAGCTCTAAATAACAACAATTAACAGAGAATCTGCTGCGGCTATCATCAGCGGCGAGTGATATAAATGCCGGTCCTGGGTGCGCCCACCCCACTTGCACCAACCCGTAATGGCAAGCGTGGTGAAGTATGGTGGAAAAAAACACACAAACACCCGTGACCCGACATGACAAGGGCTTTACCCGCTAGTGGATTAGCGATGAGTCGCGAAATTATTCTGTGTATAAAATCTTGATAAACCCTTCAATCGAACATTTGCTCGCTTTGCGCATTGCACTCTGAATTCAACCCAATTATGTCACAGATTTGCCAACTCGATGGGATCTGTTAAAGCCTGCGGCTTCAAAACCCAACCTCTCTTTACTCACCCTTGCCACAATTAACGGTATCTGCCTGCCGGGCAAGTCATTCCTGCCAGCGATATTATTCTGAACACCTTTAATATTCACCTCCGCCCCCCTCCCCCCCCACCCGCCGAATCGAACGTACGTAGGAAACTATTATTTTTGGCCGACTTTGCAAAGCAGAAAAAAAATGTTGAACCAAAAAATACCCCTAGAAACAAAAAAGGAGAGCTAAATTTAAAGAACTGCGTTGTCAAACACGAACGAACACCCACGGCCAGAGCTTGCTGGCGGCCCGTTTCTTCCAGGGTATTTCCCCCCCCACCCACCCCAAATACGGCCCACGTGGGCGATGCAGCCATGGGCCCTCGCGCGCGCGCGCGTTCATCCAAAAATAAAGCGGCCGTGACATTAAAAGGAATGTCTGTAGGAAAGTTCGTAATCGCCCTCCCCACACGCCGAGCCGTCCGCGCTCGCAGTTCATAAATGTTATATTGGAGGCGCGGTGGCGAGATGTTAACTATCTCGCCCGGTATACAGCAATGCGTGGCTTCGATCTATAGACCCTGACGCTTGTTGTAGATTTAGAGTTTGCGTCTCTGTCTCTCTCCCTCCCCGCGGTCGCGTGGATTTTTCTCCGAGTCCTCCAGTTTTTCGCCTCCACATTTAGAAGCACGCGCGGCTGATATTCATTTCCACGTAAGTCACTTTGGTGAGCTATCATTTGTGGCCAGGTCGCTTCCGAAAAATATCAATGGGGCTCAGTGGGCCTTACCTGGTAAACTCAATATAGGTTAATAGTTTATATATGACCACGAATAAATATATAATTGGAAAAGTTATTTTTTATTAAAATTAACCTTCCGTCGCAAAAGGTCTTTTAACTTCCCGAAATAAGCGAATGTAGATATGAACACGACGTCCATCAATAATACTGCCTGGTGACATTTTGGTCAAATGCCCTTTCTTCACAAGCGCGTTGATATCGATCAACTATAAAATAGCAATGTCATTACTAACAGTGCCGCGTACAGCACTGTTAGTAATAACAATGTTATTACTAACAGTGTTATTACTAAGAGTGCCGCGTACGGCTCACTGGGGGTCCGAGGGGCCAGTGCAGTCAACACCAGCGCTGGAGAGACAAAGGTGGCTTGGGGAGAGTGGTGGGTGGGTGATGCTGGCCCAATGGGGTCCTCGTGCTTGTTGGTAATATGCAAACACTGCACAGTCACTGGACACCGGCGACAATCTGCAATGGCTTATGTCATATCGTACGACGTCACAGAAGGCTTTTTTTCTGAGTAACATTCAAAAGCGATCGTAAAGATGAACGATAAACTGAGTATTTTAAGTTCATTCACTCCACTCTGTGCACTCTGCGCTATGAATAAGAACAGCGAAGCAATACATCACCTACCCATTCATCACACTGCACATTTCATCCAGAATGCAGCCGTTCTCATAGGATCTCAGAAGCTAAGCAGTGTTGGGCCTGGATAGAATTCGCATGGGCGTCCACCACACACAATTGCTTGTTGCATGCTGCGTGGTGGGCATCAGAAAGTTGTGCCCATCGTTGTATTGTACTTCTGTGCTCCCACGTCTGCTCCTCACCTTCAGCAACTCTCAGTGACCATCGTGGTTAAGTATAATTTAATTAACCCCCCCTCCACAACCTGCACACTGTTGGGATGTCCTCATCTAGCAGTTGGTCGGGAAAGGGCCGCATATGTACACACGTGCAAAGCAGTGGTGTTCACTTCGGCAAGTTTAACATTTTGTCTGCGTAAGGGCGACTGATACAGTCTCCCTGCTAAGTAACGAAGGTGCGATCGGATTGCAACTGTCAGGGATGACCGAGAGGCAAATCCTATTAGGAAATGAATGAAAAAAAAGAGGACACTCACCGGGTCTAAGGGCTCCTCGTGAGTTTTAATAGCGCGCCCGACTCTCATTGGCGAGGAGCCGTCACATGGGGGAGCCGACGTAGGGGGCATGCAATCGGCGTTGAAGGTGGAGGACATTCATCATCGGACTGGTCGTCAGGTAAAACTGAAATGGAAATGAGGGGTGGGTTTGGAAGATCGTGAGGAGGAATTAACGGCAGAATCAGAATATTTATTTACACCGGAGGAAATCCGATGAGCTTTAAAGCTCTTTTTCACAGATTTCCAATAGGGGCGGTTCAGAACGTTACAACTACAAACAGTACAGAACCACGATGGGAGTGCAAAGAATGGAAAAGTTAGCAAATCACACCAAAACATACAAATAAAACGAAACATTTATTTGTTTCACCAGTTAAAGCCCATGGATAGTTCCAGAAAGGATGGGAAAGAGAACTGAAGGAGGGATAGAAGGGGGATTCATGAGACCTGAACGGAGTAATTCCCTGTTTACACACGTAGGATTTCGCGACCAATATTATTCATCATTTCATTAGAGGATAAGTGGACTGAGAAACCAAAGGAACGGACATACGAGGTTTTTTTAGAGGTTTTTTTTGGGTTAGATCGTGTAAATATCAATGTGTCGTTAAGCCCTCCACCACCCGACACAGCCAATCAGTAAGATTTGTCACGTAAACAAAACGTGCCAATTCCTTACTAGTACAGCACACCGGTGTGTTGGACAGTAAACCCACAACATTTAAAATTCAAGGACGACGTTTCGCCAGTAATTACAACTAGCATCATCAGGCAACAGCCAGATCTGTGGAGAAATCATCCTGTTTTGTTCTTAATAAGGGTTTTTTGCGTTATATCACTTAAATATACGTGCTGTTAACCCACCTTCACCAGAAACAGACGTAATAAAGACGAAGTTCGAGACTTCACCCTGGCTGCAACGTCTTTACACAATCAATCTGACCGCTATACATTAAATAGTCATAGCCATCCTGGGTATGGTCACACGCTCATCTTGGCAGGCTTCCCACTTCGCATACAACTTTCAAGGACTGCATTGGCACACACGTCGCGAGGAAGCATCACGTGGTGGAAGCGTGTGGCAATAGCTGCTCTCAACACCCCTTTGGGACATGAGCAGTGGTGGTGGGCATGGGTGGAGGGGGCCCTGATTCAAGGAATGAGACGGAGGCCCCCCAGGTCGATCTTGCCCCACGCTCTTCATCACCCACCACCTAAGTCGAAGCCGGCCCTTGTAACCCCAGTGCAGTTGCACCCCCTGTACACCTCTGGATTGAAAACTCATTTTATATTGAAAACTCAATTCTTTAGAGCTGCTTTTTTTTGTATTTGGTTCGTTGCCCTTCCCCGCACCTCCGATCATCACGGTTGGCTACGTACGGTGCGAAAGAAGGTCAAAATACATTCGTACATTCACACGCTCGACAGTTACGCCAGTGGGCAGGAGGCAACACGCCTGATGCTGCGCCGTCAATTTATTTAATGCCCCCCCCCCCACCTCTTGGATTCTCAACATTAACTCCAGGACTGCTCTCTTACAAATAACTTCAAAAATTGTTGCCACGTACCAACAGTAGTTTATAGAGGGACGCACCGATACTTAAGTGGCCGTCACGATTCGCACGATTGGCCACGTACGGTGCGTACACACGCGCGCGTACATGGCATTCAGACCGCCTTCCAAATCAATGACTCTGCTGTGGGTTATGCAGGTGACCCCACGTTGCTCAGGCCACGGTTTGCCAGACGCCAGTCCTCGCGACCCCACGCCCCTGTCTGCCTTTACCACGGCGACCAATCGTCTTCGTTCAGACAGGAATCTCGCCGTCACGCACCGCACGCGCCTGATGATTGTTAACCCCCCCCCCCATACAGCCTTCAGCAGACTGGTAAGAGAGGTGGATGGTGTGACGCATGTAAGTTATATGTCACTCGTGCACTCACATTAACCACACATCTCAAAGAGAAAGGTCATCCGCGTAGCCTTAACAGACGTTTGGGGCAACTGCTGTCCGCGCGCGTCACCTATGAAGGCCGGCACGGCGGCACACGAGGGGGTGGGTGACCAGCACCACGCCCGGCCACCTTTGCCTACCAAGTGACGGTGTTCACACACCGCACCAGCTGCTCATTTGAGGCCGAGCCGACCTAGGGGAAGCCCAGGACCGGCTGACAATCGTCGCTGGTTGTTGGCCGCGAGCGCGAATCGAACCTCGGGTCGCCGGTGTCGTAGCGCAGCGCGCTCACGGCCCGCCCCACGCGCACGGAACCCGTCACCTCAGATTTGAACTGGGCGCTCTGCGCAAATGTCGCGCACGGGACGGTCCAGCAAGCATCAGGCTCGTGCAGTGCGTAACGATTCAATTTGCATTTCACCGGGGGAGGAGGGGGAGGTAGAAGGAGCGGGGCGGGGGGGGGGGGGGCGGGGGTAAGTCACGAAGACCGGCGTCAGGGATGACATCGGCACCGGCTGGGGCAGCGGCGAGCGTCTCCCCCCGCTGCGGCATCACGGGCGAGGGAGCCTCGAGTGTGTGCGGAGGAGCCGCGGTGCATGCGACGCGGCTCATTAGGAGGCGCCGGCTGCCAGCTGCTTGCGCCGCAGAGCCTCCCCCAACATTGCCTTTGCCACCGGCTCAACAGAAGCCCCCCGCCGCAAGGTGCAACGCTGCCGCGATTATGCGCGTCCACGCCGCCACAGCTAGCAGCAGCAGCAGCAGCAGCAGCCCCTCTCCCTCCCCCCCTTCCTCAGCAGCCCCCCCCCCACTCCGTCCCCAACCCCTCCCCAACTCCCTCTGCAGCCTCCCCCACTTCGTCCCCAACCACCCCCCGCCCTCCGCAGCCCCCCTCCACCCTCCGCAGCCCTCCCCATCCGCAGCCCCCTCCCACTCCCTCCCCAATCCCCCTCCCTCCGCAGCCCCCCAACCCTACGCACCCCCCCCCACCCAACCCCTCCAGTCATAACCCCCACACTCCCCCACCCTCCCCACCCTCCCCCACCCTCCCCCACCCTCCCCCAACCCCCCCCCCCTCCTCGTTCCAGCAATGGGCTCGAGTCAACCACTAATCCGGTCAGCATTGTTTTATTTTATTTAAGTCGCCGCAATCTTAGGCTCGTTGATGACAACCTGTGGAATTGTGTTGTCAATTCTTAGCAAATCGGCCGTGGATTACATTGTCATTCTCGCGGCCTCGAGTCGACACCAATCTGTGGAATTTTAGTTGAGAGGTTTTGTTTTCAGATTTCAATGGAATGATCCATTTTCTTAGGTTGGTCAACGTGAGCCGTCAAACCGTTTCGTCCACTTTTCGTTATAAAATTTCATTGTGATGGGGCGTGCAATTTTGACCCCCCCCACCCCCCAAAAACCCGCACAATATCAGGTCGGCCAATCAGCGAACTCCACTAAGTATTTGTACACACACATAAATTATCCAATTACCAACGTCGGTCTTCCTGTCCCATGGTCGTGGTTCTGGCGTGCGCTGGGGCCTCTGCAGCGTGCAGTAGCCACATCCATGGTCACGCCGGGCGAATTTCGTCCACGCGGTCCAGGTTATGAATTGCGCATCGGTTGATTCAAATACATCGATTTAAAAAAAAAAACATTTTTTTGTGTGAGTTATATTCGTCAACAATATAACTCACAAAAATTTGACAATGGGTTTGATTCGGACACCCTGCTAATGAAATGTTTGGCTGTTGTGTGCACGTGTCAGTGTGCAGTGGTTAGTACGCTGCGCTACTAACACCCGGTGGCCTGAGTTTGAGTCCCGCTCATGGCCAGCAACACCAGTGATGATTAATCTGAACCGATCTTTGACCTCCCCGAGGTTGACTCCGCCCCAAGTGGGTATCTGGTGCAAATGTGTAAACATCGCCACTCGGGTTACAAAGGCGGCCGGGCTTGGTGCTGGCCACCCACCCCCTTGTGTGCCATGCTGGCCGTCATTAGGTGCAACGAAAACACTGAGTGACGTTAAAAGGTAAAATATATAATCGGCGACGTTACAGGCAATGGCTCTTCTTCATGGCAAGTACACAGAGAGGCCAGAGAGACGGAGTGGATGAGAGCTAGGTATCGATCTTCTTTGCGTGGGTCCGAGGACCCTGATGAGTATTTAATTTTTACAAAGTTTTCTGATTACCAGTTTTTTTTTTGTATTGGCAATTGAAAAGGCACCTAATAGTATCCATTGCCTAACAGACAACCCAGAAAATAATTTAAAGTGTACAGTATTTCTAAACGAAGAAGTCCTTTATATAAAACAAAAGAAAATTTACAAAATGTACACGGCCAACGATGTGTACGGTTCGCACACCACATTTGTGTCTGCGATTTCTACACAATCAACCACTGGGCGGGCTACGCCTTTATCGAGCAGTGGATTGTGGTAAAAAGGCAGCAAATTGTGATTATTATTTGCGATGAGACCAAGTGCAATGGCAAGGAGTGCAAACACACGAGTACTTAAATTTTGATTTAAAGCTTTCGTGACTGCAGTAATTCATATTCTTAGCTCTTTCGGTAAAGTCACGTTGAAGTACTTGTTGTAAGAACACCGGCCCGGTACGACTGAGGCGTGCGGGGACAGAAAACCCGCGGTGAGAGGGCTATCGGCGTTTAATAGCCATATTTAGGTGAGGGTGGTAGGCTCGATGCCCCAACACATTGGATTCTTCCGTCGCGGGGGGGGGGGGGAGAGGTGAGGGGGTAAGAGATAACCAACATTTGAAGGGGAATCCGGATTTAAAGACACAAGCTATTTTTTAAAGAGTTGTCTCAAATTTCTTTGGACGACCACCTTGACCACACCCGCCGCCGTTCGCCACTGAGTGGCAGTGACGGTGACCATGACGCTTGCTCCAGGCTAGGTGCCACGCGAAGGGAGGAAGGATCGCTGGTCGGTCATTGGTAGCAGACCCAGGTGTTATGGGTCGACTGGACCGATGATTGGCAGATGAACCACCCATCCTGCATTGGCGTCCGGTTGCCGGAGGGATAAATTACAAGATCGCACTCATTACACACACAAAGTGCTTGCCACAAATGAACCACAATACCTTGCTGATCTCTTTCAAGGAGCATAAACCAATCACATGAACTCCGGTCAACCTCGCAGCGGCTTTTGGCTAACCATGGGATGAAGGACGATTACTGCATTTGTGCACGTTGAAATGCGCTTCTGCGGCCGTCTGGAACGCTCTTCCTTTTGATATTAGGAAGCCACTTGCGCTATGCACTTCTAAATGTATATTGAAAACTAATTTCTCGAGAAATAATTTGTGTTGAGTTTGTTGTACTACTGCACCTCAGATTAGTATGGTCGGCTACGTACGGTGTGAAATAAGTTCAACATAAAATTAACTATAAAACCAAACTTTTATTTTTACCAGGTAAGGCCTACTGAGCTATTAGCTTCTTTTTCAGAAGCGACCTGGCCACAAATGATAGCTCAACGAAGTGGCTTATCACGTGGAAAAGTATAGCAGCCAAATACTCTAAACGCGTGTTTATAAATGTGGGAGGGAAACCCAAAGAACCCAGAGAAAAATCCACGCGACCACGGGGAAAACATGCAAACTCCAAACATAGGAGGCGTCAGGATCGGGATCGAAACCACGACCTCCTGTATACCAGGCGAGGTAGTTAACATCTCGCCACCGTGGAGGACATATACATCACAACATACACACAGAACATAACAGCAGCGGGGAAATGGCGCCTGATGAATTTTCCCCGGTTTTGAAAAAATAAAAAAAAGATTCCCGCGTGTAAACCAAAAAAAAAACACCGCACAATTGTCGTTACGACTGTTTTTCATTCTTAAATAGCCACCTGGCAGCCCAGTTGCGAAGCGGCCCATGTTGGTCACCGAAGCCCTCTCAGAGGCAGACCTTTGATGAATACACGTGGACACTGTGCAAGATTCACCACCACCACCCCCCCACACAACCCATCCTTACCAGGACAGCGAACGGGACCTGCGCGCGCCTAAGTGGGCAGAGCCAAGCCCACCGGACGCTGCAGCGGCCGCTTCTCTCGACAAGTTCACGGGCGGCTACGGCCGAGGGAGAGTCGGGGGAGGCGGTGGAGAAACAAAGGAGTGAGCGACAGGCCTCCAAGTCAGCTAAATTAGTTCCTGTATACTTAGTGAGTAGGTATTTATTCAACCTTGGCCAAAGATCAATTTCTGTTTAGATATTTACGCGACGTACTGCGATTTATTAGAAAAGCGATTTTTTTGTGTGTGTGTGTGTGTGTGTTATTAATTGTCCTTGTTATTAGTGAGAAATATAAGTGGGTAGGTTTAAGGAGGATTGTTTTGCTTGCGTTTTTGCCGAGGATGGTTTGTCCTAGCGGTGGAGAGAGACTGGGAGGTGGTTGGTGGTGGCGGTGGTGGTGGTGGCGTCACGCTGCAGAATGCACTCCATAGCCCCGACCCTTTGACCGAGTAGCCGACACAAGTGTCGTGAATATACATCCTACTGCCGTTTAATCGTTTCATAACCAATTGTGGTGCGTGAGTGTGCGTGTGATCGAGAAGGACGCTACTGGTCAGTTGGAGGCAGTCGCCACTCCAGCAGAGGAGTGACGCTCACAACAACGAGCGGAGCGCCGGGTAGATTAAGTGCAGCGTGTTGGCACAGTAAAGGGGTTACAACAGCGGGTGCATCTGCCAGTCATCTCAGTCAGTGAACCCATGGCACCTGCAGGATCTGTCCCGCGACCTCCTCCTGTCAGCGAGCCTTTGACACTCCACGTGGCCTCAAAGTGCACCTGGCCTGGCACAGGCGCCGTGGTGACGTCACCGCCAATTAGTGGCGATTGGCGGCTGTTGTTGTTGTGTACACACACACACACGGCAATGTAGCGGTTAGCGCGCTGCGCTAAAAAAACCCGGCGACCTGAGTGCGATTTCCGCTCACGGCAAACAGCGTTGACGATTATCTGAACGGGTCTTGGGTCTCCCCTAGGTCGACTCAGCCTCAAATGAGTACCTAGTGCGGTGTGTAACATATCGCACATGGGGAGACAAAGGCGGCCCCGGGCGTGGTGCTGGCCACCCACCCCCTCGTGTGCCGTGCCGGCCTTTATAGGTGCTCGCTAACAGCACTTGCCCCAACAGTCTGTTAAGGCTACACGGCTGATCTTTGTCTTTGCACAAACGTTGCACGGGCTGAACACCTTTCCTTTTTCAGCCCTTTGTCAATCTACTGCTGGATGAAAGCCTTCAAATCCCATTACCCTACTTCACCATGCTGGTCGGTTACTGGTCGGTTCAGATATAATCCACAGTGGATGTTTGCCATGACTGAGAATCGAACACAAGCATTATTATTATTGCTGCGATCTTTTTAATTGGTGGCCAGATGACCTATTTTCCAAAATACCCTTTTAAGAGGGTCAGCTTGTTTTAACGGAAGGGTGGGGGTGGTGGTGGTGGTGCAGTGGCCTGGATCAAAAGGTTTAGAAAGGGGTGCACATTCCAGAGTTGGAGTGTAAACACTACCACCGCGCTGTCTGCGGGTCTACCTTCCCGTCTGACAGAGAGGCCGAATGGTTAAAGTGGATCACGAACGCGAGCTGTTGATTGGCATCTGCGCACAGGAGGGACTTTTTTTACGGCAGTCACTGCCGCCAACACGTGCTCGAGTGACGCAGAGACCTTGGCAACATGCTTACGTCTGTCAATTGTGCTCGAAACTAACTGCCCAAACAAACTGCAACTTCAGCTTAACTGTGTACACAACTACAACACACACAGATCCCCCCCCCCCCCATTCCTTTTAACGCCACCATATCAAAGCTCCCTCTCTTCTCTGAAACATTAATTGGCAGGGCTTCAATTGTCACTGGATGTGCATGTTGAACTTCTTTCGTAGCGAACCGTGCTAAATCGGAGGTCCGAAACCACCAATTATGAATCTTGTGCCCAGAGTTTGCATTCCCCAGTCGTGTGCAATATCGGAGCCAGTCCCGGGAAGCCCTCCCGTCAACAGACTCGCATTGACCAACGTGGCGAAGCATCGTCAAACAATCACCTCCGCCGATGTGGAAATCCAGCAATGGGCTGTAAATGGGCATTGCCAGCTGCGGAGAGATGTGCGATGATGAAACGCCATACCGGCAGCACCACACATCTGGAGCAACCTCACCCGAGGCGATGCGCACACTCGATTCCATCACTGCATCCAAGCAACAACTCAAAACACACCTTCGTTACATCAACTAACTCACAGCCACAACTCAAAACACACCTCCATCACATCAACTAACTCACAGCCACAACTCAAAACACACCTCCATCACAGCAACTAACTCACAGCCACAACTCAAAACACACCTCCATTACATCAACTAACTCACAACCACAACTCAAAACACACCTCCATTACATCAACTAACTCACAACCACAACTCAAAACACACCTTCATCACAGCAACTAACTCACGGCCACAACTCAAAACACACCTCCATTAAAGCAACTAACTCACAACCACAACTGAAAACACACCTCCATCACATCAACTAACTCAGCCACAACTCAAAACACCCCTCCATCACATCAACTAACTCACGAACACAACTCAAAACACACCGACATCACATCAACTAACTCACAGTCACATCTAAAAACACAATTCCATCACATCAACTAACTCACGACCACAACTCAAAACACACCGACATCACATCAACTAACTCACAGCCACAACTCAAAACACACCTCCATCACATCAAGTAACTCACGACCAAAACTCAAAACACACCTCCATCACATCAACTAACTCACAACCACAACTCAAAACACACCTCCATTACATCAACTAACTCACAACCACAACTCAAAACACACCTCCATTACATCAACTAACTCACAACCACAACTCAAAACACACCTCCATCACATCAACTAACTCACGAACACAACTCAAAACACACCTCCATCACATCAACTAACTCACAGCTACATCTCAAAACACAACTCCATCACATCAACTAACTCACGATCACAACTCAAAACACACCGACATCACATCAACTAACTCACAGCCACAACTCAAAACACACCTCCATCACATCAAGTAACTCACGACCAAAACTCAAAACACACCTCCATCACATCAACTAACTCACAGCCTCTCAAAAAACATCCATACGCTTGTATACAACTAACTCATCTCGCTCGTAATTTTTTTGTTTACTGTAGAATCGTTTATTTTTAATTATGTGATGGCACTTTGGGCGGCAGATTTTTGCCAGAAAGGCACCCTACGTTTATCAATAACTAGCTGTACTACCCGGCTTCGCCCGGGACATGGATCCACCATGCGCGGCCGCCTTTGTCTCCCCAGTGGCGATGTTGACACACCACACCAGTGACTCGTTTAAGGCTGAGTCGACCTAGGGGAGGCCCAGGAGCGGTAGAAATAATCGTCACCGGTGGTGGCCGTGAACGGGAATCGAACTCGGGTCGCCGGGTTCGTAGCGCAGCGCGCTACCCACTACACTACAATGCGTTACGCTTCCACATGCGCGGGTCACGTGACAGATTTGACGTCACAGCTCACTTGCCGTGCAAAAAATAAATGCATTATTGAGCTCCCCCCCCCCCCCTAAAAAAAACCAAAAGTGTATTTTTATAATTTTTGCATGGTGTACAGTCTGGAAAGTACCCACATGGCAAATTTCAAGTTTGTTGCATGTTGGGAAGTACGCTAAAAATTTTGAACAGACACACATTCACAACTTTGCCTTTTATATATATGGAGATACATGGACTCGACTTTTACAAACACCAAACCGTGTGTATACCGAAACTTTTCAAGGACTGCTATTATTTCTACCCCACGATGTTTCACGCAGAGAGGAAATGGCAGTCCATTAGCACCTTTATACTGATGGAATCCGATGAGCTATGAAGCTCGTTTTCAAAGATGTCCAGCAGTATCGCAGATGCCCAGTAGCAGTGAACCTGGGCTGCTGCCGAGCAAACGGGGTTCATGCCGACACGTCAACATTAATTTAACAATTCGACCGGTGGGATTAATTAATTAAATACACTTTTTACTTAAAACTTTCGTAACTGCAGGAATTCATATTCTTGGTTCTTTCGGTAAAGTCACGTAAAAAATAATAATGAAAATTAAATATAATAAAAAATATTATTTTAAATGTTTAAATTGTATTTTTTATTTTGTTTTTATTATTTTAATTTTAAATTTTATCATACTTTTTTACGTGACTTTACCGAAAGAACCAAGAATATAATTAATGACACGTGAACGTATTTCGCTTGAGCTTCGGAGCCCAAGCCTGATGACGAATTGAAGTTATATTTCACGCGAAAGTTGAGCCATCAGTCCGATGCGTTTTGTATGTGATGTGGTTTTGCGTCCGGCTAGGGCCGATGTCTGTGCAGAGAGAGAGAGGGGCGGGCGGGCGGGTCTTGCCCAAATAGCTCAGGGCAGCTCACCACCATGTTATTCAAGAGAGCTCGAATCCGCTGGCGAGACCCTGCGTGTCAAAACCAGTGCAGAGTTTTGCTTGCCGGTGCAGAAGGAACGCCGTGGTGCTGATGAAGTGTAAAACAAAAATAAATCAATAAATTACCGAGACAGATATGGGGAAGAGACGACGTATCATCTGCTTATCTATCAGTTTCCCTTCCGATATTAGGATGGCACTGGAGATACGCACTTTTTAAATCGTCCAGATTAAGAACTCATTTATTTAGAACTGCTTTGTATGCGCGTTAGTTCGTTCCCCCCCCCCACACTCCCCGCACCTCCGATTAGCACGGTTGGCTACGTACGGTGCGAACAGAAGTTCAACACACCATACACAGTTACGACGATGATTCTGCGCGTACAACCTATATTGTTTTTAATCAACCCACGTCTCCCGCACCTCCCCTGTGTAACTACTTGTGCAATCACGATCCATTCAGCCGGCCGCACACACGCACACACACGTACACACGTACAAAAAACAAAGTTCCCCCGTATAGCCTGTAACAGATTGTAGGGGCAAGTGGTGTTAGCGAGCACCTATGAAGGCCGGAACGGTACACGAGGGGGTGGGTGGCCAGCACCACGTCCGACCGCCTTTGTCTCCCCAGTGGCGATGTTTACACGTCGCGCCGGGTACTCAATTGAGGCTGAGTCGACCTAGGGGAGGCCCAGGACCGGTTCAGATAATTGTCACCTGGTGTTGGTCGTGAGCGGGAATCGAACTCGGGTCGCCGGGTTCATAGCGCAGCGCGCTAACCGCTACACCACCGCTACACTACACGTACACACACACACAGACACACACACACGCACACACACAGACACACACACGCGCACACACACACAGACACACACACGCGCGCGCGCACAATAAGACAAAAGAGACGGCCTCCGTGCGCATTATATCGCCCGAGCGTGGTGCGCGTTCTTTCGCGGCCCACTCTCTGTTTCAACCGCGCCGGAAAGCCCCGAGACCCCCCCCCGCCCTGCAGCATTCATTTAGACGCGAGCATTCAGTCGCGCGCAAATCAATGACGACCACTAAAACAAGACTGGGGGGGGGAGGGGGTAAAATTGTTCTTTTAGACGCCCCCCCCCCCCCACTGCAGCGCATTTATACCGGTGGGGGGGGGGAGGGGTTCGTGCGTAATTGAGATAATTAAAAGCGCCTTTGTTAAACGCAGGATCGCATTATGACAGCCACACTTAAGAGATGGCGGTACGTATCGCGCAATTATTGGGGGGGGGGGGGAGGGTGAGGTTGTGGACGGGCTCGCGGAGAAACGCATTTGCGAAATGTTTGGCCACTCCAAAAAAAAAAAACATCTAATCGAGGACAATAAACTTGCTCGCAAGGCCCGCAGAGCAATCAGAACGAAAAAAAAACCCGCTCATAGCCCGCCGATGTCAACCCTCGCCGATGTGAAGTGCTCGAATGTAATTATCACGCTCATTGTTTCGCTTTGGATGGGCGCGTTTTTTGTGGTGTGTTTGAGTGGGAGGGAGGCGGGGGGGTGGGGGTTCAAGGGCATGTTTACACCTTTCCAATGTTAAAACAAAAATGGCTTCAATGTAGGAGGAAAAAAAATATCCACCGCAAGTGTGCAGACATGGGGGCTCGCACCTGTTGCATTGTCCGACGATGCACGGGACGACGACACGAGAGAGAGAGGCGAGAGAGAGAGAGAGGCGAGAGAGAACGCCGCGAGTGTGTCCGTGGGTATTAAAAAAAAAAGCCGGCACTGTTGACGCGCCAAGATGTGCGTTATTTTAAAGCGTCCCGCGCACCTCCGATTAACACTGTTGGCTACGTACGGTGCGAAAGAAGTTTAAGCATGCATTACGCGTACGCACGGCACACACTCAGACAGGCACGCCGCTCGCGTGCGCTTCAGAGCAGACGAAGTAGTGCATTTAACAGAGTGGCTTGGTTCTTGATCAAAATAGCAGAGGGCTAAAAAGGTCAAACTTGGAGGGTGAGAATTCATTTCCGACGCAAAACGAACAGTGGCACGCGCACGCGCGCGCGCCTTTGTGTGTGTGGGAGGTGGAGAAGCAGTGGAGCGGTCAGCGCGCCGCGCTACGAACCCGGGTCGCCGGCGACCCACGGGTTCGATTCTCGCTCACGGCAAAAAAAAAACACCGGTCATGGGCCTCCCCTAGGTCGACTCGGCCTCAAATGAGTACCTGGTGAGGTCACCTGTGGGAGACAAAGGCGGACGGGCGCGGTGCTGGACAACCACCCAACCACCTCGTGTTTGCCTTTCCGGCCTTCATTAGGTGCTACTCGCTAACAGCACTTGCCCCAACAGTCTGTGCAGGCTATACGGGGGGATCTTTGTCTGTGTGTGAGCTAAACACTTTCAAGTGATGCCTGTGCATAGAGACCCATGTATAAAGAGGAACACGCGCCACTTTTAAATGTCACAGTTGTTGACATGTTTCATTTGACCATCAACGGCAGCGGTTATTGTCGATTTTAGAATGGGCCGTGCGGTCAAGGAGATCTCATCAGCAAGGGAGATTATGTGGGCGAGACTACATCGTTTGGAAGCAGTCGTCTTAATATCAACCAAGTCTGTCTGGGTCAGCGGCCCGGAAAATATACCGGAATCCGGCACACTACATCCAGTATAGCTATCGCTTTGCCCGAAGAATGATTAGTCAAACAGTCATAAAAGTCGAGGAGGCTTTCATTCAACAGTGGACTGCAAACTTAAGTGTTTTAGCAGGTGCGAAGAAGACAAAGATACCCAATATAACTTTCTTAACAGATTATTGTGGCAAGTGCTGCTATGAAAGGCCGGCACAGCACAGAAGGGGGTGGGTGGGTCAGCACCACGCTCGGCCTCCTTCGTCTCCCCAGTGCCGATGGTTACGCCCAACACCGGGTACTTGTTTAAGGCTGAATCAACCTAGAATATTAAAATATTCACCACTGATATTGGTCGTGAGCGGGAATCGAACCCGGGTGGCCGAGTTCGGAGTGCAGTGCGCTAACCACTAGACCACCACTCCCACATGCGCGCACACTACACACACTCCACACTTGTATTTTAAGCTGAACATGGGGCTTTTAAATAGCTCATTCAGGCACGAACATTAGACGAACCAATGTTCTTTAACATTAATTAACACACACACATAGCATTCAACTGTTCATTAAAAACACAATAGAGGCATGACACCTCCTCAATGGCATATTCGCTACTGCAGCAAACAATAATACTCTGTTGGTAGGGCTAGCCTATTCAGAACCTATTCACAAGAGATTCGCCGTGCAGGAGGAGAGGAGCTCTGTAAATGAGATGGAGCACAAAGACAAGGACCCCCCGTGTAGCCTTAACAGACTGTAGGGGCAAGTGCTGTTAGGAAGAACCTATGCAGGCCGGAACGGTACACGAGGGGGTGGGTGGCCAACAGCACGCCCGGCCGCCTTCGTCTCCCTAGTGGCGATGTGTACCCATCGCACCAGGTACTCGTTTGAGGCTGAGTTGACCTAGCAGAGGCCCTGGACCGATTCAGATAATCGTCACTGGTGTTGGCCCTGAGCGGGAATCGAACACGGGTCGTCGGGTTCGTAGCGCAGCGCTAACCGCTACACCACAGCTACCCCCACATTCACACAGACACACACACGCGCGCTCACACACACACAGGGCACTTACGAATTAGTCACCGATAAATTGATAAATCTATGCTAGTACCGGCCCATATATTATCAACAACGGCCCACATTCGCCCGTTGGCTCAAAAAAAAAACACAAACAAAACACAGTTATCCACAGCAGAACACTGTCAACGCCTCTCTACGTTGGCAAAAAATAAAAAAAACATGCGCCCGAGTGGCCACACGCATCGACAAAACTTCACCATCGGACACGGAGACGTTTTGTGAATCTCGCCGCATTCATTGCGAGCGTGGCAAATGTGTCTGGACACCAACAGGCGAGGAAGAACGCGAGCCTTTATGTTGGGAAGGGAACGTGGATGTGTCCGTCCGTCGTTGTCGTGCGCAGGGTCACGTAACACGCACGCCTGCCCAGGTCGACGCGGTGCCTAAAAAACAACGCGTTTGTTCATCCGAATAGAGGGAGCTAAACGGGCGCGGCACGGGCTAGGGAAGAGATGGGGTGATGTGGTACAGGAGGACGTGGAGCTGGGCGAACGTGCCGATGGCCGGAGCCAGCGGTTGTCAAGACGGGCCTCTGTGGAGGAGGAGGCTCGTGAAGGACGCTGCTGCTGCTACTGGGCAGCTGGGAGGCAGTCGCCCTCCGGCAACAACGGAGGGCGGAGGAGAGCGACGCTCACAACAACGAGCTGAGCGCCGGGCGGATAAAACACAGCGAGTTGGTACAGTAGGGGCTACAGGTGGTGCATCGGCCAGTCATCTCAGTAAGTCGACCCGTGGCACCTGGGTCTGCCCCGTGACCTAGTGCCGGCGGGCGTTCGACACTTCGCATGGCCTCAACGTGCACCTAGCCTGGTACAGGCGCCGTGGTGACGTCACTGCCACTTAGTGGCGAATGGCGCTTGTTGGCCACCCACCAAAGATCCCCCGTATAGCCTCCAACAGACTGTCTGGGCGAGTGCTTGTTAGCGAGTAGCACCTATGCAGGCCGGTACGGTACACACGGGGGTGGTGGTTAAACACCACGCACGGACCGCCTTTGTCTCTCTCTCTCTCTCTCGTGGCGATGTCCACACGAGCCGACAAGCAGGAGGGCGGAGGCGGACGCTGTGGTTTCTGTGGGGAACACTAACGCTGCGATCGCACCGGGGGAAAGCTGCCAGCACAAGGCGGAGATACGGAGGGGGCCAGGTTTGAGCCCGGGGGAGGGCGTGGTGCGTGCTTGAAGGTTGATTTGACAGAAGCCTTGCCCCGTAACCTGTGTGTACAGCGTTGCCACGATGTCGTTGCAAAATATACGGTGTTCATGTTCAGGATGCGAAGGCGATGATGATTGTCGCAATTTTGCTGAACTAGTAACTTTCTAATCTAGACTTGATGTTTTTTGTGACTGCAGGGATCCGTACTCTTTGGTTCTTTCGGTAAAGTCACGTAGTAGGTATAAAATAAAATATAAATTAAATCACGACGTTTCGATCGCAACACAAGCGACCGTCATCAGGTGAAACAGACGCAGCAGAAGGACTGTTGACATTTGAGAAAGAGCTGCTGCAACAAGAGTTTATATCGGATTTTGGTGGGCTCAACCCAAGGGTAAGTGTGCGGAGCTAGAGAAGGCATTTGTACGTAAATGTAAATGTGAGAGATTAGCATGTTAACGTGAGAAGGTCCCTAGCCACCGGAGGTGGTGGGAATCCTGTGCCTGGGCTGCCTCACAGATATTGCTCAGTTTGTATCCATCTTCCCGGTTGAAGTTATTACCCAAGTAAAGTCTTAACTGACTGTGATTATTCCATCCTACCTGCCTGTTTCAGCTGTTATTTACGACTCTCCGAGTGCATCACCAGGCTCAATATCTGTGAGGCAGCCCAGGCACAGGATTCCCACCACCGGTGGCTGGGGGCCTTCTAATATTGACATGCTAATCTCTCACATTGACATTTACAGTGAGGGAAACAAGTATTTGATCCCCTGCTGATTTTGTACGTTTGCCCACTGACAAATAAATGATCAGTCTATAATTTTAATGGTAGGTTTATTTGAACAGCGAGAGACAGAAAAACAACAAAAATCCAGAAAAACGAATGTTATAAATTGCTTTGCATTTTAATGAGGGAAATAAGTATTTGACCCCTCTGCAAAACATGACTTAGTACTTGGTGCAAAACCCTTGTTGGCAATCAAAGAGGTCAGACGTTTCTTGTAGTTGGCCACCAGAAGGAGGTTCTCACCCAAGATTTGACGGTACATGGCCCTGTCCATCGTCCCTTTGATGCGGTGAAGTTGTCCTGTCCCCTTAGCAGAAAAACACCCCCAAAGCATAATGTTTCCACCTCCATATTTGACGGTGGGGATGGTGTTCTTGGGGTCATAGGCAGCATTCCTCCTCCTCCAAACACGGCGAGTTGAGTTGATGCCAACGAGCTCCATTTTGGTCTCATCTGACCACAACACTTCCACCCAGTTGTCCTCTGAATCATTCAGATGCTCATTGGCAAACTTCAGACGGGAATGTATATGTACTTTCTTGAGCAGGGGGACCTTGCAGGCGCTGCAAGATTTCAGTCCTTCACGGCGTAGTGTGTTACCAATTGTTTTTTTTGGTGACTATGGTCTCAGCTGCCTTGAGATCATTGACAAGATCCTCCCGTGTAGTTCTGGGCTGATTCCTCACCGTTCTCATGATCATTGCAACTCCACGAGGTGAGATCTTGCATGGAGCCCCAGGCCGAGGGAGATTGACAGTTCTTTTGTGTTTCTTCCATTTGCGAATAATCGCACCAACTGTTGTCACCTTCTCACCAAGCTGCTTGGCAATGGTCGTGTAGCCCATTCTAGCCTTGTGTAGGTCTACAATCTTGTCCCTGACATCCTTGGAAAGCTCTTTGGTCTTGGCCATGGTGGAGAGTTTGGAATCTGATTGATTGATTGCTTCTGTGGACAGGTGCCTTTTATACAGGTAACAAGCTGAGATTAGGAGCACTCCCTTTAAGAGTGTGCTCCTAATCTCAGCTCGTTACCTGTATAAAAGACACCTGGGAGCCAGAATTCTTTCTGATTGAGAGGGGGTCAAATACTTATTTCCCTCATTAAAATGCAAATCAATTTATAACATTTTTGACATGCGTTTTTCTGGATTTTTCGTTGTTGTTATTCTGTCTCTCACTGTTCAAAAAAACCTACCATTAAACGTATAGACTGATCATTTCTTTGTCAGTGGGCAAACGTACAAAATCAGCAGGGGATCAAATATTTTTTTTCCCTCACTGTACGTACAAATTCCTTCTCTAGCTCCGCCCACTTAGCCTTGGGTTGAGGCCACCAAAATCCGATATAAACTCTTGCTGCAGCAGCTCTTTCTCCTGTCAGCAGTCCTGCTGTGTCTGTTCCACCTGATGACGGTCGCTTGTGTTGCGATCGAAACGTCGTGATTTATTTTATTTTATACCTACGTGACTTTACCGAAAGAACCAAAGAGTATAAGTAACTTTGTAATATTTTTTTACCGTGAACTTTATTTATTTATTTACGTTTGCGCGTGCGCTTTGCTGTTCTTCCGGTACGAATACACGCTTCAGGCTCAAGTTTGGTTCTGCTTAACCAGATGGGAACTTTAAAAAAGAGACAAGGTTATTTAACTAATCTTCTGCATGAGTGACAACCAGGGTCACCAAAATTACAAAAGCCGTCACATGAAAACTAAAAACACAACAATGAAGCAACTACAAATCAGTGCAAAACAAATCACATTTCAAAACAAATCGAAATCAAATCGACAAACATGAATAAATATATATATACATTTCCCCCATAACAAAATTCGAGTTTATAAAAATTACTTTTAAAAAATTCAATGGAAAATAATATTACAGAAACACAAAGCTATACAAGTCAGCTCAAGCCACTCGTAAATCACGTGACATGTGTGGCCACACCCCTCTCCCCACCCACTGTGAAAACAGACGCCGCTGCTGCTGCTCCGTGTAGCAGCGTCGAGGCCCTCATTTAGCTGATTCCTCCCCGTCAACTAATCCTGACCCTTGAATCCCATATCTCAGTTCCATCTCAAGCCTATTTCCTATTTTTTCTCTTCCCTAATTAACTTTCCCCTTCCTTTTTCTTTATCTATACACAATGCATCCTGGACGCTGCTCCCTCGCACATCCGATTAACACAGTTGGCTACGTACGGTGCGAAAGAAGTTCAAGATTACATGCGTACATTTCCTATGGTGCAGCCACGGTTACAAAGTTGCCTGATACTTGCACTTCAACTCCAGTTCACGACACAGGAAGCCTGCCGTGTATATAGTTCCATAATTCCATTTATTTTGGTATAGCCCTGTGAGCCATTCGGCTCTTGAATCGGGTGCAACCGCAACAAACAAAAAACATGAACAAGACAACTCTTAAAGTGATTATGTGACTGTGCAAACAGAAAATCCAGGAAAAGAAACATCTAAATATTCCTGAAATAGCACCGTGTACACCAACGCTGTGTGCAAAAATCCCAGTGGGATGCAAGTCAAACAACAACAACTACAACCACAAGACAACTAAGATTAAGGCCATCAGTCTAACTCTGTACTACAATAAACAAAAACATGGCTAAAAACAAAAAAAAAGTTTTCGAAATCACCAAAATAAAAGCCATAAATGCAATGTAACAGTGATCATAGGGACTGTGACCGATTTTTTAACAATAAATTACAAAAATAAATTATAACACCAAACCCTAGAGCCATATTTTAGGCCACTGAATAGCAGTGGCAGCTAGGGGTGTACAACTCCTCTAGAGCAGTTTTGAGTGAAGATCTCATAGGTAGTGATTCAAGTTGCAGTTTGTTGGCAATAGCATTCCAGACCCTGGGGGCATCAATAGCAAAGGCCCTTCCTCCAGTTTTTGTACGGCAATAGGGAATGTGAAGCTGGTAAATGAGAGAAGACCGCAGGTCAAATTTGTTCTTTGAAACAGAGAGGAGGTCCAGTAGGTAGTCTGCGGATTTTTTTGTAAGTACATCGTGAATAAATATAATCTGGTGCGCAAGCTAATCATGGTAACATTACGACCTACACCGCTTACACTGCAACGCGCCGTCAGTTGCACAAGACACTATTATTGAACAATTACATTTACTATGACAATCAAGGTTAAATATAACCATCACACCGTAAATTACTCCGAGAAGATATGTCGCAATGCACTCATTGAGTTCGTAACAGCTAGTTATTTTAGAGCCTCAATTATTGGGTTCGTTATTTCACACGTTGTTTGTGGGGAAACGACACGGAAGAATCTCATCATTATTCTTTAGGTATTACATAGCAGCCATGCAGCTGCGTCTCGCACACAACGATCGCCGCACACTCCGGAAAGCACGGAAGCGCGTGTACATCAAAGATGATATCAGTCAGTCAATAAATGAGCGTTTTTATACAATTGGGAGACCAGAGCAGCCGCAGGAAACCCACGTGCGAGGGGGCAACGCTCTATCCTGCTGTGCCGCGTACAGCTGGCAACCTCGAAGCCCACGGGAAGGGGAGTTTCGGCGACATTTGTGCAATCCACAAACCCTCGCTGCCTCCTTACTGTTGGATCACGAGGCATGTACGACGTTTTGCTACGTGGAAGATACGATTATCGTGAACCTTCACATCGCAGGACATAAAGGCGGTATCGCTATATGTCACGGCAAACCACAATCCAGTGATTTAAAGCTTTCGTGACTGCAGTAATTCATATTCTTAGCTCTTTCGGTAAAGTCACGTTGAAGGGAAACAATATATATTTTATTGTTTCCCTTCAACGTGACTTTACCGAAAGAGCTAAGAATATGAAACACAATCCAGTGGTTGATATGCACCCGCGTGCAAGGAATAAACATGGGACCGGTTGTCTAATCAATTCCAGTTTATTCGCGGTGGCGAGATGTTATGTCCCTCGCCTGGTATGCAGGAGTTCGTGGGTTCGATCCCAACACGGACGCCTGGTGTATATTTGGATATTTCTGCGTCGTCGCATGCAGTTTTCTCCGGGTCCTCCGGTTTTTTCCCCCTCCACATTTACAATCAACGTGCGTTTCGAGTATAGTTGCCTGCTAGAAATGTCCACATCAGCCGCCGCGGCGTTGAGCAATCATTTCTGGCCAGGTGGCATCTGAAAAAGAACGAATAGCTCAGTGGGCACTTACCTGGGTAAAATAAAAAAATAGTTTCATTATGAGACCTCCTTTGCCAGTAACAAGATATAGTAATAGGTTTTTACTCTTTTAGCTGGCACAAAAACTGACACCTTTATACAAGGGATCATGTTTGCAATAACCACAACACAAGCAGTCAAAAATGCTAAAAGGGTAAAAACCTATTAAAAACCTATTACTATATCTTGTTACTGGAAAAGGAGGTCTCATAATGTAAAGGCTTACCCCGAGCTCTCAATACTCTGATAGTGCGCTGTTTTTGAGTTGTACGCCTTATGGTGTCATCTGTTCCAACACCAGTGGAGACCAGGCTCTAAGAAAAGCCGTCTCGGGTGTGGACCAATCAAATTCATTATCAGAGTTGTTTCTTTTTGTTTGCATTTTTGACTGCTTGTGTTGTGGTTATTGCAAACATGATCCCTTGTATAAAGGTGTTAGTTTTTGTGCCAGCTAAAAGGGTAAAAACCTATTACCAAAAATAGTTTCGTTCTAGTTTTCACGGCCGGAGGGAGGTCTGGGCCCCTGTTACCTGTTGTGTCCCGGCGCAGTTGCACCACCTGCACACTCGATAGCTAGGCCACGGAGAGCAATCGAGGAGGCACTCGAGTCACCCTACTTGCTGTACTGTCTCGTGCCTGGGACACCTGTCCCCCCCCCCCTTTCACCTCTCGCCGTCGCCGCCGCCGCTACCACTGCAGATTGGGTCGGTGCGTCGCGCAGAGATGGATGGGAGGCGAAGTCAGTCGCTTAGTGTACAAGATCGGTTGCGCAATTACAGCCATCACTCGGGCACATCCTTCGCAGGAGCTATTTCGGGGCGCTATTGCGATATTTATTTCGGACTCTGCGGGTCTTGCAGTCTCCGTGCTCTCTCTCTCCGAGTATTCTTTCATCTCGAACAAGGGCAATTAATGACAAATCCCTTAATATTACGGCTGCTATATTTGTTCCAACTCCGTTGCCCAATACCATAACTAAGTAAAAAAAAAAAACTTGTAATTTTCCAACCAGCGTATGCGTGACTTCAGCCAGAACATAATTCGGAATTATTTTTAGCTCGCCACATCCATACCCCACCTTATTTTAAAAATATATGTTTTTCTTTTATTCTCGATAAGTAATTTAATAATCATGAATGTAACCTGTTCATGGGGCCGCGTGCAGTACGGCGATTGTGTGGATACTCCCACCTCTTCCACACCGGCTAGAAGTCAGGCCAGCGTGGAAGAGTAGGCCAAATACCCTCGAGAGAGAGAGAGAGGGGTGCTGTCTAGAGCCCCCTTGAAGTGAAAGCCCTTCACGCCAGCAGTGGCGTGAGCAAGTAATTGCAGGGCTTCACCTTTACCGGATTTTTTGTTTCACCGTGGTATGTATCTCTCTTGAGCAGAGCCTTTAATTGCGGTGTCATTAATCATCCAGGACCACGTGTCATGATATCCTGCTTAAAAAGTGGCATGACCACGCCACGGCCGGGATGAAAGTCCCCTTACCCCGCCTCTCTCTTCTGTTATGCAATAATTCTTCGCCACGATGAGTCACGCAGTGGGGTTAAAAAAATATAATTCCGTGGGGCTTGCGCTTGAAATCCGGCCACTTGGAGGGCAAGGTGGGCGGGGGGTTGGTGGATCACGCAGAGATGGAACTTGGTAGGGGGGATGTTGTTGGTGGGGGGGGGGGGTCAACGAACGACTAGAAAGCAGCAAAGCAAGTAGGCAAGTTGTCGTTTGTTGTTGTAACTTTTTGACCCCACGCCCCTAGTGGACATCTGGGAAAGAGAGCTTTATAGCTCATCGGATTCCTCCTGCAGTTCAAATAAAATATTCTGATTTACGACTACAGTACGGTTCTTTTTCTCCGTATATTGCGTCATAGGTACCGTTTGAATATACTTCACCACGCTGGTGGAGGGAGGGCTCAGGATCGTTTGCTTACAGCGATACGCTACTTCGCTACTCCTGACGCGGTTGTTGTCTGGGCTTGACCACCTGAATGTGAAATTGTAGTCCTCGCTCTGCATCAGCAGACGTACGAAAGAAGATCGGCCGCTGCTGCTGCCGCCGCTGCTGTTAGCCGTGGTCGTGGAAACGAACTCACCTTGACAGGACGCTGACGTTGTGCCACTGCTCCACAATCTGCTCAGTCATAATGAAAGGTTTTTGGGTTGGATCGCGTTATTTATAAATGTGTCGAAACCCTCCACCACCCGACACGGCCAATCAGCAAAAAAAAGTGTCACGTTGACAAAGGACAATGAGTTCACTACTTTAGCCCACCGGTGTGTTGAAGAGTGAATCCACAACATTTACAGTTTGAGTACGACGTTTCGCTGGTAATTACATCCAGCATCAATTCGCCAGAAACGTCGTACTATTCAAACTGTAAATGTTGTGGATTCACTCTTCAACACACCAGTGGGCTAAAGTAGTGAACTAATTGTCTGTTGTCAACGTGACACTTTATTTTGCTGATTGGCCGTGTCGGGTGGTGGAGGGTTACGACACATTTATAAATAACGCGATCTAACCCAAAAACCTTTATTATGAATAATATTGGTCGCGAAAGCCTACGTGTTAAATCTTCTCAGCGTTACAAATCCAAATTGTGTTATAAAATATATTCTTGTTCTATATCGCTTAGTAGCTTGCATACAAATAAAACAAACAAAAAACTTTCGTAAATAACACTGCCTTAAAAAACACACATTTTATTTCTTATAAATAAGGCCGATTGCCTGAAACGTCGTCTACTATATAGTTTTCCTCTTTCAGCCCAGTGTTATGAACACGTGAAGTTTATTTTTTTTTGTTAACTGTGCACCACTGCCAGCGCAGCAGCATCACCACCAAACAAAAATGGGACCGACTTTGAAAGCTCACACGCGACTTCTGTTTCTCCAACTTTCTCAAAAGCTCATGACGACCAACCGTCACTAAACACGGCGTAAGAAGGTAAAGACAACGATCCCTCAGAGTTCTACTTGTAGCGTGCATCTTTGATGTGGTGCTGGCCACCCACCTCCCTCGTGTACCGTGACCGGCCTTTCGTAGGTTCTCGCTAACAGCACTTGCCCCAAAAGTGTATTGGGGCTAGACGGGGAAATGTGTTTTTGTCCTTGTGTGTGGTGACGGTCGGCGAGGGGGAGTGTAGCGGTGAGCGTCGCTGCGCTACGAACCCGGCGACCCGAGTTCCATTTCCCGCTCACGGCCACCAGCACCAGGTGACGATTTTCTGAACGAGCACGTGCATTCCCCTAGGTCGACTCGACCTCAAATGAGTACCTGGTGCGATGTGCGAACATTTAGCACTGGGGAGACAAAGGCGGCCGGGGATGGGGTCCTGACCACCCCCACGCACCCTTTCGTGTGCAATGCCAAACTTCCGAAGGTAACTCGCTCACAAACACTTGCCCCCACAGTCTTTTACTACACGGGGGGGGGGGGGGAGGGGGGTCGGCGCGTGCATGCGCGGTTTGTCCGACGTTGAGATGACCAGGGGGAAGCAGGTGAGCGACGGGATCATACCGAAGGAATCCGATGAGCTATTAAGCACTTTTTTTGGCAGACGTCAGAACCACGCCAACACAAGCCCTGACACTTCGCCGGCGCGGGGTTTAGCGGCTCTGTGTGGACAACTCCACCCGGGCGCTCACCGGCTGGTTCCACGATATAAAATTCCGAAAACGCCCAATTATGGCCATTAATAGAAACAGATGCATCATTCAGATACGACGACTTCCAATCGCGCGTGTGTGTGTGTGTGTGCGAACGCTCGCGCTCGTATATATATAGCCTATAGCCTTTCGGCCACGCTCGATGGGGCATGTGTCATCCATGCAAGGGGATATTTACACGAGGGGTGGGGGTGTTGGTGGGAAGGGAGGGGGGGGGATATGCAGCATCACCTCGTTATAACGAACCATGTTTATTTGATTGTAACGATCGCACGTTAAGTATGAACACACCTCCTGGAACGTCCTCTTGTGTTGATGCATTCTACCTCCGCACAGCGGTGGAGAGATGTTGACTGCCTCGCCTGGTATACCTGGACGCCTGCTGTATATTTAGAGTTTCCATGTCTCGCTCTCCCCGTGGTTGTGCGGATTTTTCTCCGTGCTCTCCAGGTCTTCCAATTCCGCACTTAGAAACGCGGGTTCAGAATATTTGGCTGCAACTATAAATTCCCACTTCGTTGAGCTATCATTTGTGGCCAGGCCGTTTCTGAAAAATAGCTATATAGCTTAGTGGGCCTTACCTGGTATTTTTTTCTAGGTGAAATAAGTTTAGTTTAGAACACTCACGTTATGTCAGCAATCATAACGATCTAACGGTGTTGCCAAGTATCCAATCCCTTGTTCGTTGGATTTAATGTACCACAGAACTCTCCCTCATCCGTGGCGATATGGAGGACCCATATCACAGACCAAGGTCATAGCCATGGAGTCAACATTGGGGGGGACCAAATCTTCCAGGGGGGTATGTGGGACCCCCCCCCCCAGAAAAAAATCTAAATTTGAAAACGAATTTCCTGCCATTTCCTGCCTAAAATATTACAAAATTCACTAACACATGGGATGGACTTTTTATTTATTTTTTACCATAATGTCTAATAGTGTATATTGTATTACATTGCTCTGTTTTTTCTTTTTTACCTTTTCTTGTTTCATTGTATATAATGGCAGAGATTAGGGATTAATAAAGTACAACCACAATCATATAAACAAAAATCTATTTTATAGCAATATATTGGGGGGGGGCATTTTGAGCATATTTGAATATTATAATTACGGCCTTGTCACAGACCATATAATCTGCGATTTTACTGCTCTTATCTGTAGTGATATGGGGGTGTGCAATATCGCGGATCCTATCATTCGAGGGGTTATCCACAGACTTTATTCCTCTTATCCGCGCGGTAAAACAATCTGGGAGTATTCGGAAGTCGCTTTGATATGGGTTATTGGTAAAGTCGCGGATAACTGTGGGTAACAGGAAGAAATAGTCCTACAAATTGTTTTTGTTGCGGACCCTACAGGCTGCCACCGATAATTCACAGGAGTAGCGGACGAGTTCCGTATGCAGTACTATGTACTGTATCGTGAATACAGTACACGTGTACCCCTGTGTATGAGTTCATCGGGCCCAGTTTACATCGTCAATAAGCCATTTCACCACGAACACCCTTCAGAGTTCGCGAGGCTTCCTTCCGTGTCGGCAAGGGGATTTCTCATAACGGGGTAGCTCCCGCATTATGATCAATTTCGTGAAGGTGGTCACACCAAAGCCACCGTGCCGTGTCTGAACTTCAATTCCATTCTGGCTCAATGTCAATGCCTCATTGCCTGCGAGCTGCGACTCGGCGATAGAGAAAGCGGGTCCCAATCGGAGGGTTGCGAATGCAAATCGCGATTGGCGGGGGTTGACTCAACCCATCATCCCTCCGGGGTCGATAAAAAAATAAGTACTATTTAGTGCGGAAGTCAAACAGTGGTTTTACCCTATGGGAGAGAATCGCCCCCGTTGTCTTGGGCATGTGCAATTTACACCACTGGTTCAGTGCTGGAAGCAGGCGATGGAGCGCCGCGTAAAACTGAACTGTTAAAATATAAATGTCACGGACCTATTGAGCTGTGTCACCTATGCAATCGTATTGTCAATGCCACTAGGATCGCAGTACCAACAATGGCACTTGTGTATCGAGATAAGTAAGCCTCGCCGAGTCCTCGGTATCGTATTCAGGATCTCCCTGCATAGGGATGGTTTGGCCAACTCGGCTTGAAGCGTACGCTGCTGCTGTAACCCAGCAGTAAGGGTTAGCCCGAACTCAAAAGACGTTTTCCTCGTCTCTTCTGTCGACGAATTGGGGGCCGAACCTCGCAGATAAACATGCGAGAACCTCTCACGCTCTCTCTCTCTCTCTAGCTCTCTCTCTAAAAACAGCGTCTCGAGAGTGAGTGGTATCTTGACACGGTATAAATCCACGCTGACATCGACGGGCACATGCGGCAACAATGAGCAGTCGCGCGACTGCAAACTGAAAAGACAGGCGATTTTAATCCTGACCATAATTGTGCACCGTGTTCGTCTAGATCCGAATTAAACTAAACTTTTTTTTTTAGTTTACCAGGTAAGGCCGACTGAGCCTGTACAGCTCTTTATCAGAAGCGACCTGGCCACAAATGACAGCCCAATGAAGTGGCTTACCGCGTGGAAATGTATAGTCGTGGCCTAATACTCCAAAACGCGTGTTTGTAAATGTGGAGGAGGAAAGGCAGAGGACGCGGAGACAAATCCACACGACCATGCAAACGCCAAATATACAGGCGTCAGGGTCGGGATCGAACCCACGACGTCGTGTATAACCAGGCGAGGTAGTTAACACCTCGCCAGCGCGGCGCCGTACTGAGTATGCATGCGTACGCGGGGATCACGAAGACTTCACACCACGCGGCAAGAGCGCTTGCACTACACAGGACAAGCCTCTTGCGGTTCCGTGCTGCTACGTTGACCGCGACGAACACCCAAGCACGTAGCGAGGCCGGGGCAGCGGTGGGGGCTAGGGAAAGGGATGGTGGATCACGCAGTAAATGGAATCATGTGAGTGAGACTGGCACATGTAAAGCCCATGCGGTGGAGATAGCCATCCCTGACCTACTCCCTACCTGTGTGGAGTTTGAGTGTTGGTCCCCTCGCATGAGTGCGTGGGTGGGTGGCTCTACTGCTCATGCGGTTTCCTCCCACACGGAAATGTTCAGTAATAATACATTGGTAAAATGTATAAATATATAGTATATGGGCGGAGGGTGGGGGGAGAGCCGTAACAGTGACTGGCGCACACTGAACTTTCAATCCAGAAGTTGCGGGGTTCGACTCCGTCTCCCGGCGTGCCAGATAAAACAATGGTGCAAGTTCCTCTTCCTGGCGTGCCAGCTAAAACAATGGTGCAAGTTCGTCTTCCTGGCGTGCCAGCTAAAACAATGGTGCAAGTCCGTCTCCCGGCGTGCCAGCTAAAACAATGGTGCAAGTTCGTCTTCCTGGCGTGCCAGCTAAAACAATGGTGCAAGTCCGTCTCCCCGGCGTGCCAGCTAAAACAATGGTGCAAGTTCGTCTTCCTGGCGTGCCAGCTAAAACAATGGTGCAAGTCCGTCTCCCGGCGTGCCAGCTAAAACAATGGTGCAAGTTCGTCTTCCCGGCGTGCCAGCTAAAACAATGGTGCAAGTCCGTCTTCCTGGCGTGCCAGATAAAACAATGGTGCAAGTCCGTCTTCCTGGCGTGCCAGATAAAACAATGGTGCAAGTCCGTCTCCCCGGCGTGCCAGCTAAAACAATGGTGCAAGTTCGTCTTCCCGGCGTGCCAGCTTAAACAATGGTGCAAGTTCGTCTTCCCGGCGTGCCAGCTAAAACAATGGTGCAAGTCCGTCTCCCGGCGTGCCAGCTAAAACAATGGTGCAAGTCCGTCTCCCCGGCGTGCCAGCTAAAACAATGGTGCAAGTTCGTCTTCCCTTCAACCGCATTGCGATGCGCGTTAAGTGGGTACTGTACGCACCATCCGATCGGCAAAGCCGCGTGTTGTATGGGAAAAAAGTGGTCAGCGTGGGGAAGTGTAGGCCAAATAAAGTAATCTTCTAGAAGTTCCCTCCCCCCCTGCCCTGTAGTGGAGACCCCCATCTGCCAGCAGTGGCGTGAACAATCAAATTTCAGGGTTGCACCGTTACCTTTACTCAATATGGGGGGGGGGGGGGGGGCAGCGGGTGTCGTGGCGAGCACCCTGCGCTCTGAACTCAGCGACCTGTTCCACACCGGTGGAATGCCCTCCCACGAAGACAAAGATCCCCCGTGCAGCACCAACAGACGGTTGTGGCGAGTGCTGTTAGCGAGCGGCACCTCTCAAGGCCGGAACGGCGCACGATGGGGGGTTGGGCTGGCCAGCACCACGCCCGAGCCGCCTATTGTCCCCTCTGTGGCGATGTTTACTGCACACCGCACCAGGTACTACTCATTTGAGGCTGGTCCTAGGGGAAGCCCACGACCAGTTGAGATGAACGTCACCGGCGTGGGCCACGAGTGGGAATCGAACTTGGGTTGCCGAGGTCGCTTCACTATAGCTCCCCCCGCACACAACCACATACACAACCCCCGCACATACATACAACCGCTTCACTATAGCTCCCCACAATGCAAACTCAGTACGGTACGGCTCTAGATGCCCCACCACCACCACACCACACATTCGCTCACCTTCATTCACGAACCCGCACTGGCCGTCGTGGTGAAGTATGACCATCGCCCAGCAGTGGCATGGCACAGCTCTGAAGGTCAGGTGCAAATACATATAGGTCCATCAAAAGCGGCGCATTCCGAAACGAGCTCAAGACGTTTTTCGTTTGTCAATACCACACTCCATGAAGAAATTGTAAAAATATTAAGTGCGTCATTTAACTGGACAAACTCTACGTCTACGCTGTATCTACACGCACAACATACAAACAATTTAGTCGGTCTAATGACCCTCTAGTTTCTCGATAACCAGCATTATCTCGTTTCATCAACTCTGGCTCGGTTTTGACTTTTCTGGGGCTCATCAGCAGAGTCTGGGCTAGAAAAGTAAAGACACGTAACACCTTTACCAGTTGCGATCAGTTAAGAGCACCGACGGGTCCGGTCAGTAAATAAAAAAAAAACTTCGGATACAGAATTCACAAATATTGCCCCGTCACCTATCAATACAGAGACAAATACACGTTTCAGTCGATCGGCTTATCGGGCTGGGCCTGTAGACTTATCTCTCCACCGAGCTCAACCACCTTGGAGCTCTCATCCGCCTCACCCCAGGGTACTCACACCACAGGCCTTCGTCCCGACGCCCGGAGGTCATGGGGGTTGTTTGACAATACTTCACCATCCTGGTCAAAGTGTGGTTTGATGATAGGGGGGACAGGGGGGGGGGGTTATTGGAGGACTGTGCGCAGTCTCGACTCGCCGGCAATTGAACTTCGACTCCCGTTCACGGCGCGTTGACCACTGCGCCACCGCTCGCCCGCACCACGCGGTTGTGTCGAGCGAATACACAAGCGTGGGTGCAGCCCTGGAGCGCGGACCCTGCTTAACGGGGGGGGGGGCATAGAAAACCTCAGGAAGTGGGGGGGGGGCAGCCCCCTCCAGCCCCCCCCCCCCGCCATAAGTGATTTGCCATCTCGCGTTCAACATGGTTCAAAGTGTTTTTATTTTACTAACCATTTAGAGGGGGGGGGGCAAAACTTCACCAGGTAGTAGGAGGTGAAAGAGGCTCACCCGCGTGAATAGCGGAGGTGGTGAGGGAAGAGGTGATGAGAGGGGGGGGGGGGGTGGAGTGGGGAGTGCTTGGAGTGGTAACGCAAGCGAGAGTGGCTCGTGTATGGATGAGAGGTGGGAGGGGGGGGGTACATTTTGGGTGGCAGTGTTCGCCAACCGATAGAGTGGATCTGGTTTTCCCGGAAAGCGTGTTTTGGGCTTTATATACGGGCAAGAGTAATCTCTTAGCGGATGCGCGCGCCAGATAATGACAATAGCCACAGCGATCAACACCATTTACTCGTTACAAACACGTGGGGAAAGGGTGGCGTGATCGGTGGCGCAGCGGTTAGCGCACTGCGCGCGATGGAACACGGGTTCCAGAGTTCGATTCCAGGTCACGGCCAACGTCAGTGGCGAGTTCCACCTGAACCGGTTCTCGGTCTGCAGCGCCCACCCACGCCCTCTGCTAAATATATTTAAAAAAAAACTCCCCAATTGCACCAACCCACACTGACCAGCCTGGTGAAGCATCCAGCAGTGGATTGCCAAGGGCTGTCACAACGATCGTCATTCAAGAATCTCATCGGCCACGATGATGAATCCACTGCTGGATGAATGACTCCCCCCGCACCCCTCCCACCAAGCCATTTCATTCTCGACGTTCGGGTCCTTTGGGTCACTTGTACGGTGTATACCGCAAGACATCATCGCAAGCTTAAGGGTTGTAAAAGTATATATCATCCACGTTATAGGAATGACAACAAATTGCAAAACTCATTTGATTTTTATTAACACAGTTAATGGGCGTGCGCATCGAATTACAAGCCTGTACAATGTTATATAATAATAACGGTAATCATCATTGTCATTACTTTTCCATTTGGATTACACTTTAATCAGAATATGTATTCATACTGGAGGAATCCGATGAGCTATAAAGCTCTTTTTCATAGATGTCCAGGCGGCCTCATGAACCCACTTGCTCTACTGCCATATCCTGTTCGCCTCTCAGCCCCCCCCCCCCCCCCCAGCCCTCAATGGGGTTTGAACTCACAAATCTCTACGTGATCCAACAACCCAACCCTTGCTTCCAGCCATAAAAAAAACCGCAACGCATTCAACTGCACAGAAGGCATCAAAGCTATTGTCTGATAGTGAAGTATTGAAACAAACAAAACACGGTACCACGTACATTAAGCTCGTGTAAAACGCACACGCATGTTTTTGCGGATCTTTGTCAATCGAATTGCTGGATGAGGAGGGCCTCCCCAAGCCGTGTCGATGGTGGACGTTGCTTTGACCATACTTCACCGCCCTGGTTTAGGACTGGCTCTTCCGTTCACACCCGCCGGCCGATGCCGGCTATGATCGGGAAATCGAAGTCGGGGTTGGTCGCCGGTTCATAACAGCGCGGAGTGTTGCGCCACCACTCCCACCCCTTCATCAAAAAAAAAACACGCACACGCGCGCACACACAAGCTTGTAGCAGCAAGGTGACAGCATGAACAGCGTGCGCCTCAGAGTCTGAGAGTTCCAGGGGTTGGCAGCCTGCAGCGCCGGTAAAACGTGCGGCTCTTTAAAGACCGCTGCTTGCGCGACTCGTCATTAATGAATGATCGCCACCGTCTCTCGTGTTCTCCACAGTGCATCGCGGCTCTCGAATGATTTTCGTTTACCGAATTTTATTTTTATATTTTCTCGTTATATTGGTTGCCGACCCGTAGTCTGGACTATCATGTGTTTTGTTGTTGTATTCTACTATCGTGGTTTTTGTATCGCGTCTGTTGTTGTAACGATCTTACCCCGTGCCCCGACTGGACATGTGTGAAAAAAAAAGCTTTATAGCTCACCGGATTCCTCCAGTACAGAAAAAAAAAACATATTCTGATTCTGACTCAACGTGTGAGCTGTGCACAGCACAACACAAAGAGCAACCCCGCTCTTCCTGAGTATAGAGACCGTAGGAACGCGTGCCGCGAGCGAGCACTCACTCAGGCCAGCACCAGCGCTCAATACAGAGGGGGTTGATGGTGGTTGGTGGTGGTGGTGGTGGTGCTAACAGCGCCACTCCAGGCCGCCTTCGTCGTCCCAATGCCGATGTTTATACACCGCACTCGGATGCGCTTGCTCAACAAAGTCCTAGTCGACCTAGGGGGAGGGTCCCGGATAGTGTCAGATTTCAGATGGCGTTGTGCATGGCCGGGTATAGCAGCAACAGTGGCGTGGCCCTGAGATCACGCGCACATGATGTCCATCTTTCAACAGTTAGAAAAAAAGTGCTGCTAGCGAGCACCTTCGAAGGACAAGCGCGCACGAAGGGGCTGGGCAGAACACCACCGCCGGCCGCCTTTGTCTCCCCAGTGCTGATGCGTATCACATCGCGGCAGGTACTCATTTTTATGCAGAGTCGACCTAGAAGGGAACCGTTCAGATAATCGTCACTGTCGTGGGGAGCCGCGAGCCGGCAATCGACCTCGGGTTGCCGGTTTCATAGCGCGGCGCGCTAACCACTGCGCCACCGCTCCAAACACACAAAACACACACAACACACACAACACACACAGACACTAGTTGCGTTTGATATTATAGTGCCGTTGAACCGATTGAATGCAGCTTGTTTTTTTTTTTCACGATAAGCTGGTATGTTGCGTCCGGGAAGTTTAGTTTACTGCAAGTGGCACGTCTGGCCATGACCCGAAGAGGAAAAAAAACACGCGCGCGCAACGTAGATCCCTCCGATGTGGTTTCGCGTCGTACCGCGTGTTGATCGGCACGATGCCCGACGTTTCGCTCCAACGGCAGTTTATACCACTGCGGAGCACATGGGCCTATCCAGCGGCGCAGTAACAACGACATTAATCAGCTCAGGGCGGTGAGGCGGGGGCAATGGGTCAGGTAGGGCCTCAATGTTTGATTAGACTCGCACGCTCGCGTCTAGAGGCTATTATAACGTGGCTCCTCTTGCCTAAAATCATCATCGTCATCGAGCATTTTCACGAACAAAAATTTAACCGCGTTTTAAATAAGTGGTGTTGTTCTTTAACACTGTTGTTGAAAACATATTCTCTTGGTAGTTGTAATTGGCGCCCTCAACTCGTAGATTTGGCCACGGGCGAGGGGGGGGGGCAAGGCACCCCCTGTCCCCACGCTCGTTATGCCACTGCCGCCCTATCCTTACGTGCGATGCACACCGCAGGGTTAATCGGGGCGGCCGCCAAAATCGAACCGCGAGGCTCTGCATCGACGAACGCGCCACGTCACCGCCCTTAAATCGCGTGCATAGAAAGTACATGAAATAGCCCGTGCATAGGATCATGTACGCATGTTGAACTTCTTTCGCACCATACGCGGCCAATCAGAAGTTGCGAGGGAAGGTCAACAAACTATACACACGCGCAAAAGTTTTAAAACAGAATGAGTTTGCAATCTAGACAATTTAAAAGTGCACACATCCAGTGGCTTCCTCATATCGGAAGAGCGTTCCAGACGGCCGCAGAAGCGCACATTGCCATACACCGGAAATCGTATACCGTATCTATATATCTAATCCGCTGAAACGTCCCGTGAATCACGTGACTTCGAGTGTGGTTAGCGCGCTGCGCAACGAACCCAGATACCCGAGTTCGAGTCCCGCTCAAGGCCACCACCAACACCAGTGACGATCATGTCAAGCAGGTCCTGGGCCTCCCCTAGGTCGACTCAGCCTCAAATGAGTACCCGGTGCGGTGTGCAGTAAACATCACCACCGGGGAGACAAAGGCGGTCGGGCGTGGTGTTGGTCACCCCACCCCCCTGGTGTGCCATAGGAACTGCTACTCGCTACTAGCAGCACTTGCCGTAAAAGTCTGACAGGCGAGATGGGGGATCTCTGTCCTTGTCTGAATGAACTCTCCCCCGGCGCCCGCTGCTTCTCCGTGCAGCAGCGCCGAGGTCTTCATGCAGCCTCACATCCTCACTATTCTCACAAATCTCATCCTCACTATTCTCACTATTCTCATCCTCACATCCTCACTATTCTCACTATTCTCACTATTCTCATCCTCACTATTCTCACTATTCTCATCCTCACATCCTCACTATTCTCACTATTCTCACAAATCTCATCCTCACTATTCTCACTATTCTCATCCTCACATCCTCACTATTCCCATCCTCTCATCCTCACTATTCTCACTATTCTCACTATTCTCATCCTCACTATTCTCACTATTCTCACTATTCTCATCCTCACTATTCTCACTATTCTCATCCTCACTATTATCACTATTCTCACTATTCTCACTATCCTCACTATTCTCACTATTCTCATCCTCACTGTTCTCACTATTCTCATCCTCACTATTCTCACTATTCTCATCCTCACTATCCTCACTATTCTCACTATTCTCATCCTCACTGTTCTCACTATTCTCATCCTCACTATTCTCACTATTCTCATCCTCACATCCTCACTATTCTCACTATTCTCACTATTCTCATCCTCACTGTTCTCACTATTCTCATCCTCACTATTCTCACTATTCTCATCCTCACTATTCTCACCATTCTCATCCTCACTATTCTCACTATTCTCACTATTCTTATCCTCACTATCCTCACTATTCTCACTATTCTCACTATTCTCATCCTCACTATCCTCACTTTTCTCACTATTCTCACTATTCTCATCCTCACATCCTCACTATTCTCACTATTCTCACTATTCTCACTATTCTCATCCTCACTGTTCTCACTATTCTCATCCTCACTATTCTCACTATTCTCATCCTCACTATTCTCACTATTCTCATCCTCACTGTTCTCACTATTCTCACTATTCTCATCCTCACTATCCTCACTATTCTCACTATTCTCATCCTCACTATTCTCACTATTCTCACCATTCTCATCCTCACTATTCTCACTATTCTCACTATTCTCATCCTCACTATCCTCACTTTTCTCACTATTCTCACTATTCTCATCCTCACTATTCTCACTATTCTCATCCTCACATTCTCACTATTCCCATCCTCACTAATCTCATCCTCACTATTCTCATCCTCACTATTCTCATCCTCACTATTCTCACTATTCTCATCCTCACTATTCTCACTATTCTCACTATTCTCATCCTCACTATTCTCACTATTCTCACTATTCTCATCCTCACTTGTCTCACTATTCTCATCCTCACTATTCTCATCCTCACTATTCTCATCCTCACTATTCTCATCCTCACTATTCCCATCCTCACTATTCTCATCCTCACATCCTCACTATTCTCACTATTCTCACTATTCTCATCCTCACATCCTCACTATTCTCATCCTCACTATCCTCACTATCCTCACTATTCTCACTATTGTCATCCTCACATTCTCACTATTCCCATCCTCACTATTCTCATCCTCACTATTCTCATCCTCACTATTCTCACTATTCTCATCCTCACTATTCTCACTATTCTCACTATTCTCATCCTCACTGTTCTCACTATTCTCATCCTCACTATTCTCACTATTCTCATCCTCGCATCCTCACTATTCTCACTATTCTCACTATTCTCACTATTCTCATCCTCACTGTTCTCACTATTCTCATCCTCACTATTCTCACTATTCTCATCCTCACTATTCTCACTATTCTCATCCTCACTGTTCGCACTATTCTCATCCTCACTATTCTCACTATTCTCATCCTCACATCCTCACTATTCTCACTATTCTCACTATTCTCATCCTCACTGTTCTCACTATTCTCATCCTCACTATTCTCACTATTCTCATCCTCACTATTCTCACTATTCTCATCCTCACTATTCTCACTATTCTCACTATTCTCATCCTCACTATCCTCACTATTTTCACTATTCTCACTATTGTCATCCTCACTATTCTCACTATTCTCACTATTCTCATCCTCACTATCCTCACTATTCTCACTATTCTCACTATTCTCATCCTCACTATCCTCACTATTCTCACTATTCTCACTATTCTCATCCTCACTATCCTCACTTTTCTCACTATTCTCACTATTCTCATCTTCACATCCTCACTATTCTCACTATTCTCATCCTCACTATCCTCACTATTCTCACTATTCTCATCCTCACATTCTCACTATTCCCATCCTCACTAATCTCATCCTCACTATTCTCATCCTCACTATTCTCATCCTCACTATTCTCACTATTCTCATCCTCACTATTCTCACTATTCTCATCCTCACTATTCTCACTATTCTCACTATTCTCATCCTCACTGTTCTCACTATTCTCATCCTCACTATTCTCACTATTCTCATCCTCGCATCCTCACTATTCTCACTATTCTCACTATTCTCACTATTCTCATCCTCACTGTTCTCACTATTCTCATCCTCACTATTCTCACTATTCTCATCCTCACTATTCTCACTATTCTCATCCTCACTGTTCGCACTATTCTCATCCTCACTATTCTCACTATTCTCATCCTCACATCCTCACTATTCTCACTATTCTCACTATTCTCATCCTCACTGTTCTCACTATTCTCATCCTCACTATTCTCACTATTCTCATCCTCACTATTCTCACTATTCTCATCCTCACTATTCTCACTATTCTCACTATTCTCATCCTCACTATCCTCACTATTTTCACTATTCTCACTATTGTCATCCTCACTATTCTCACTATTCTCACTATTCTCATCCTCACTATCCTCACTATTCTCACTATTCTCACTATTCTCATCCTCACTATCCTCACTATTCTCACTATTCTCACTATTCTCATCCTCACTATCCTCACTTTTCTCACTATTCTCACTATTCTCATCTTCACATCCTCACTATTCTCACTATTCTCATCCTCACTATCCTCACTATTCTCACTATTCTCATCCTCACATTCTCACTATTCCCATCCTCACTAATCTCATCCTCACTATTCTCATCCTCACTATTCTCATCCTCACTATTCTCACTATTCTCATCCTCACTATTCTCACTATTCTGACTATTCTCATCCTCACTATTCTCACTATTCTCACTATTCTCATCCTCACTTGTCTCACTATTCTCATCCTCACTATTCCCACCCTCACTATTCTCATCCTCACATCCTCACTATTCTCACTATTCTCATCCTCACATCCTCACTATTCTCATCCTCACTATCCTCACTATCCTCACTATTCTCATCCTCACATTCTCACTATTCCCATCCTCACTATTCTCATCCTCACTATTCTCATCCTCACTATTCTCACTATTCTCATCCTCACTGTTCTCACTATTCTCATCCTCACTATTCTCACTATTCCCATCCTCACATCCTCACTATTCTCACTATTCTCACTATTCTCACTATTCTCATCCTCACTGTTCTCACTATTCTCATCCTCACTATTCTCACGATTCTCATCCTCACTATTCTCACTATTCTCATCCTCACTATTCTCACTATTCTCACTATTCTCATCCTCACTATCCTCACTATTCTCACTATTCTCATCCTCACTATTCTCACTATTCTCACTATTCTCATCCTCACTATCCTCACTATTCTCACTATTCTCACTATTCTCATCCTCACTATCCTCACTATTCTCACTATTCTCACTATTCTCATCCTCACTATCCTCACTTTTCTCACTATTCTCACTATTCTCATCCTCACTATCCTCACTATTCTCATCCTCACATTCTCACTATTCCCATCCTCACTATTCTCATCCTCACTATTCTCATCCTCACTATTCTCATCCTCACTATTCCCATCCTCACTATTCTCACTATTCTCATCCTCACATCCTCACTATTCTCATCCTCACTATCCTCACTATTCTCACTATTCTCACTATTCTCATCCTCACTATCCTCACTATTCTCACTATTCTCATCCTCACATTCTCACTATTCCCATCCTCACTAATCTCATCCTCACTATTCTCATCCTCACTATTCTCATCCTCACTATTCTCACTATTCTCATCCTCACTATTCTCACTATTCTCACTATTCTCATCCTCACTGTTCTCACTATTCTCATCCTCACTATTCTCACTATTCTCATCCTCACATCCTCACTATTCTCACTATTCTCACTATTCTCATCCTCACTGTTCTCACTATTCTCATCCTCACTATTCTCACTATTCTCATCCTCACTATTCTCACTATTCTCATCCTCACTATCCTCACTATTCTCACTATTCTCACTATTCTCATCCTCACTATTCTCACTATTCTCACTATTCTCATCCTCACTTTCCTCACTATTCTCACTATTGTCACTATTCTCATCCTCACTATTCTCACTATTCTCACTATTCTCATCCTCATTTGTCTCACTATTCTCATCCTCACTATTCTCATCCTCACTATTCTCATACTCACTATTCTCATCCTCACTATTCCCATCCTCACTATTCTCATCCTCACTATTCTCACTATTCTCACTATTCCCATCCTCACTATTCCCATCCTCACATCCTCACTATTCCCATCCTCACTATTCTCATCCTTCAGGCCCCCCCTTTTGCGTACAAATTTACCCAATCAGTTTTCATCCCAATCACCGTTCTTTCAGTTTTCATCCCAATCACCGTTCTTTCAGTTTTCATCCCAATCACCCTTCTTTCTCACCCCTCTTCCTTTTCGCATTCCTTTTTCCATCTTACCACCCGTTCCATCCTTGAAGCGTTGCCACGGGCAACGCCTTTTTTTTAGTTTTCATTTAAAAAATCAAGGCGAGAGACGTCATTTCACCAATGCGCATCGAAAGGGTGCGGAACAGGTGACGACGGAACACGCGAATGACCATTAAATAATCGATGCCGATTTTGATACAGGCATGCATTGTCACCGGATGTGAGTACGTGTGCAAAATTTGAAATTGATTGGAGAACGGGAAGTGGACGAAATGTAGATTACAAGATTTGACCACGACATAAGTTAAGTAAAACCGTTGAGACGTGCCCCATTTAAATTAGACCAAAACAAAAAAATACTACTTCTAACATGTACAGCCCTGTTCAATCCACTGCCGGATGCGTGACGGCCCTCCCGCCCTTCGCCACCGTATTGGTCGTGGATTTTTTTTTATTCAACCATACTTCACCACGGTGGTCAGTGCGGTTTGGTGACGGAAGGCGATGTTGGCACGCGCCCGGTTCCAATACCACGCGCGCCTTGGCCTGGAATCGAGCTCGGCTACCGAGTTACACAGCGCGGTGCACTAACCACCGTGCCACCGCTCCACCCTCAATTAGGCAGACGACTAAATGTAGCTCCTTCTTGCCCCCCAGACTAATTGTATAAAATGCCATCAATTGCTCACGCTCTTTGCTTGGCAATAATGTATAAAAGAATATGACTTAAATATATATATTTTTTAAACTGCATCGACGTAATTAAACAATGGACTTTCCAAGTCCACGGGTGTAATTAATCTAAATTCGTTGCAAATTATATTGTCGAATTAATTAAGCCCTAATTTAATTTGACGGGGTTATGTATCGAATGGCACGACAGGTACAGCATACACACAAGCTTATCTCACATCATCAGCCATGTTCAACCCACTGCTGGATGAGAACTTCTCCAAATCGCTGCCACCACCTCAAACGATCCTCCGATGTGTAATATTCCACCAGGCACCTGCAAATAAGTGAATTTCATTGCTCGATCTGCCAGGTGTCGTTACATTTCCTTCTTGTCTGCCATTCCTTCTGTGTGCTTTCCGGTCGACCATCACCACCATCATCATCATCAATTTCTAGCAACGCATCCTGCCGAAGCCTACACACACTCGTCTTAACAGTTTGAATTATGTCATTAATCTGCGTGCCTTCTCTAATCCATGCGTGTTCCTCTCGCTCTCTCTCTCTCTCTCGTCTCTCAAGGTGCCTTTTAGCTCCGTTTATTAACACCAATGTCCTCATCACATTCGTTGCAACCTCGTCTGGCGCAGCTGCAATCAGTTGCTGTGCATTGCGGGCATTGGAACGGATTCCATCGCTCCATCTCCTCGTAGGCCACATTCTCGGATATGAAGGTTATCTTAAGGATTCACTTAAATGCTTCTGAAGAAGCGCCAAATAATGTATATATATAATTCTACTACAAATGGAAGAAAAAAAAACGACTTCATCTCTTATCTCGTATTTGTTAATCGAGGCAGTTCTCTTAAGAGGCACCGTCAAACGGTAATATATATTCACTTTAAAGTTACGGTCATGTTGGTCGTTGTGGTGCTGTCGTGACGTAGCTACAATATCACGTGCACCGATGTCGCTGCAGTGCCCCGATTGTGAGATGGAAGCGGCTTGAGGAGGAGGCCTTCACCCATCAGTGGATAGATCACGGCTGACGGGAAGCACGACTGGTGTTAAAGCGGCGCTATAACGCAGGAAGAGTCTGACAAATATTTAAAGTATGTTTCAGTCGTAAAATGAAGCTCCCCAATATAACTCGAAACGTTAGTACAACGTTGGGTCAACGTTGGTCCATCACACGCCAATGTTGACCCAACGTTGACCCAACGTTGGCGTGTTTACTGGGTTCACACTTGTGAAGGGCCCCATCCATTGCACGCATCTTTAAAAAAGAAAAAGAGACGAGAAATATTTTAAGTCTTTTAAAAACAGCGATCGACGATCCACTGCTGAACGAGGGCCTGCCTACGTTGTTGCAAGTCGAGAGGGGTCATTGGTCCATCACACGCCAATGTTGACCCAACGTTGACCCAACGTTGGGTGCATACCGCGCGCTGGTTCAATGCGTGTTGCGTGAAGGCTGCAGAAGAAGAGCGATGGGGTTTGCAGCCCTGCCCTCTACCGCTCACAGTGCCTCTAAACACTTGTGCCTGCACTTTACTGGATGTCGCCCATCAAAGCAACTTCCCAGACTCGCTGTCCTGGCTGAGCTTCGCACATCCGACTGGTGATTTAGTCGAGTCAATGAAGGCAACAGTTCCCGTATTCTTCGGATTATAAAGACCGCACTTGCTCACCCTGTATTTCAAAGCAGCGGTTGGTAGGTGCGTCTGACGGTCCGGCAGGTGTTCGCGTACGACCAAAAATTTGTAACAACAACAAAAAAGTTAATGACACCGGGCACAAGTTATGGGCGCGTTCTTACTTTCCGAAACGTCTTTTCATCCGGATAACGCGGTATACCACGTGTACAACCCCACAGCACTGCGTCACGAACAGCTGTGCTGCTTGCTCGCTTGCTCATTAGAGCGAGTTACGCACAAAGACAGAGATTCTCTCCCTCCCTCCCTCCACCCCCCCAGCGTAGCTTTCGACAGACTGCTAAGGCAAAGTGCTGTTAACGGGCTCGTGTGGCGGCTGGCACCGTCACACGAAGCGCTCTGTGCCGATGGGTTTGTCCAGCGCGCACCGAGGTACTCGTTTTAGGTCGAGTAAACCTAGACGGGCAGGCGCCCGAAGGGCTCCAAAATCATCGCCGCCAGCCAACGTTATTGGTCGTTAGCGGGCAATCGAACTCGGGTCGTCGGGTTCGGAGCGCAGTGCGCTAATCACTGCGCCACCGTTCAGTTACGCGCGCGCGCACACACAATCACGCCAGAGCCCTCTTGTTAAGGGCTCACTAACAAAATAATCCCTCCTCTCACTCTCACATCAACCTTCTCTCTGCAAGCCCCGGTCTCCCCCCCACCAGATAACCTTTGGGCGCAAGGTTATGTCAGAGCAGAGCGGTAAATCAGAGGGGCAAAGCCCATTCTGAGCAAGAGGAGGAGACCTCCGCTTTAAAAAGAAAAACACCCCATTGGAGTGGGGGTAGATGATAGCTTTGGTGGGGGTGGGGGGGGGTGGCGATGGCTCTATAGTGTAGCAGCAGCAGAGGCGCGCTACCCTATAAACCCGCCTCGCATGCACTGCGCGTTATACAATATCAGGGCTCTGCAGCTGCCGAGTCATTCAAGTGATTTATACCTGTGGCTGGCGACTGGCTTGTCGCGACTGTGGGCAAGATACAGGTTATCACCGCGCAATTCCACTGACTGTTTGCCATCAATCACAGCGATCTCTCTTCTCTCCGTCTCTCTCACCCCCCCACCTCCCCCAACTGCACACACTTCTCTTTACACGCCCGCCCCAACAAAACACACACACACAAACACACAACCATCATCATCCTCCTCCTCCGTTCTCTCGGCCTCTCTATCGCCACCCACCCACCCACATCTCTCTTCTTCACGGCACCTCCACCCCGCACGCGCACGACAACCACACTCGCCTCGATCCTCTTTCTGCAGCCCTTTCACTGCCAACTATCTCTCTCTTCTACAGCCCCCCCCCCCCCAAGGCAAAGACCCCCCGTATAGCCTTAGCAGGCTGTTGGGGCAAGTGCCGTTGCGAGCGCCTATGAAGGCCGGCACGGCACACGAGGGCGTGCGTGGCCAGCACCACTCCCGGCCGCCTTTGTCTCCCCTAATGGCGATGTTTACGCATCGAACCAGATACCCATTTGAGGCCGAGTCGAACTAGGGGAGGCCCGGTTCAGATAATCGCCACTGGTGTTGGCCGTGAGCGGGAATACGAACTCGGGGTGCCGGGTTCGTAGCGCAGCGTAGCGCTAACTACTACACTACCGCCCCCCCCCCCCCTCCAACACACACACACACACACGCGCGCGCACAGCCATCATCTCATCTCTCTCCTCTCTCGCTCCCCTCTTGCGTCTGTGATGTGGCGGTCGGAGGGAGATAAAGAACATTGACACGAGGCGATATTTAAGATCTGCGCTTGTACGAAATTAACTCCCACCGGCCGTGCGCGCACACAAAACACCCCTCTGGAGCCTCTTGTCCGAGTGGAGTTACGACCTCCATCCCCGCACGAAGGAGAAGTGAAGCGCCGTGCGCGGAGCGGTGGGCGAGCGAGCGGCGGGTCGGCGTGCGTACGCACTTTGAACTTCTTTCGCGCCGTACGCAACTTGCGCCGTCGGCCCGGGTGGCTTCATTCCTCTGCGGCCGCGGGCAACGGCAGGCGCGGCGAGCGATTCCATTCGACCGATCCTGGACTCTTTGAAACACGCGTTGGGCTTTCGCAACCGGAATGATTTCACGATTACCGGTTGCGCTGGGTTACATCGCGTAAATAATGAACGCGTCGTTAACTCGCCCGCCCACCCCGATACAGCCAATTAGTAAGGTCTGGTCACGTAAAACAAAACGTTCCAGTCGGTCACGACTGTGCTTCAGCACCACCGATGTGTTTAGAGGGCAAACCCACAACGACTACAATTTGAACACGACGTTTCGCCGGTGATTACAACCGGCTTCATCAGGCGATTTGCCAGAATTGTGAAGAAGTCTTACCGGTTCGACCCTGTACTCCTGAGCCACCTTCACGAAAACCCACACCGCATGACCCAGCGTGGTGAAGTATGGTCCCAGAACTCCCCATGACTAACGCGGCGCGCAGAGGCGTTCGTCAAGCGGTGGATTGAAGTGCTGTAAATTATAATTATTATTACAATTTTACTGTGTAAGTGCAGCCATGGTCTTGCATTAGTCCACTAGAGCCACGATACCAAAAACGACGGGGGGTGTATCGACGTATCGATTATTCAATTTAATAAGTGCACTCGGACGGACAACCGGGGGCGAGATGGAGCGATGAAATTAGCTCGCGTGTTGGTAGCTGGGTGTATTGTTGCACCGCGCGGGACATAGCGACCCGCACGAGGAGCGACCTTCACTCGGTGATTAACACCTCTCCCTGTTTGTTGGACCATACTTCACCACGCGGGTCAGTGGCGGATAGAGAAGGTCGCGAGGGCCCAGGAGCGGGTCAGTAATCGCCTGCTACCGAGGTTAGTCGTTAACTAGAATCCAACTCGGGTATAGCCGGGTTCCAAGCGCAGCGTGCAAACCACTGCGCCACCTCTCTGCCCCGAAGCATTTATACCAATGGCTATTTGACTCTGGGACTTGTTTCAAACTTTTCATTCAAAGTTTGGCCGGTCAGCCTTTTTAATTCAACACAAAAGACGTGTCCTCCAAACAGCAAGGAGATAGCAGTCATCACTAGAGTTTGACATTTCCCCAGCGTCGCGATATGTCTAAGTAGTCTATGGGCCAGAGCAGAAATCGGTTCCACAAAAAAAGGTATCAAAACGTTGGTATCATCGATTCATTTATTACGGCCAGTCAGAGGAGGAGTGAACTACTTCACGGCCCCACTAATTTCAAGCACTTAAAAAAATCAGACACTCCAATATCGTTGGGCAAGTCAAAAACATTTTGGAACCACTAAATATGTGTTCTTTTGTGTACCCCGGGCTGGGTCTCAAGAACCAAGGTAGTGGGCACGGAAGGAAGCCACGAGAGGGAGGGGAGCGACGCGGCGTGGCGGTCTGTACCACAGCCCAGAGCATCCTCTCTGTAGCCCCTGTGGTCAGTGCCAGATGAAGCTCGTGCGGGGTCTGTAGCATGTGTCAGAAAGAGGCCCTAAATTAAAATAAATAAATAGCGCGCGTAAATATTCAAACACAATTTTTTTTACTTTCATAGTAAAGTAATTGTATTTTTTCATTTGCTATACAGCCAGATAGTACGACAAAGTTGAAGGCGGTATAGTACTATAGTAATAGAGCAAGTGCAGAATCACTGAACCGGAATTGATAGCTTGAAAGCATTTAGCGCGGGGCACTTGAAAGTTCGGGGCCCGTAGCAGATGAAGCTACTTTTGCAACTAGGATAATCCGGCACTGCCTGTGGCCTGTCAGAAGCACAATCTCGAATTTACACTGGGGAAATCCGATGCCCTATGAAGCTCTTTTTTACTTACACACGTCCCAGTAGCCATAATAAAGTTTTTTTGGGAGTTTGATCGTGTAAATATAAATGTGTCGTTAAACCCGCCACCACCCGACACAAGCAATGAGTAAAGTTTGGTAACGTTAACAAAACGTGCCAATTAGTTACTACTTCAGCACACCGGTGTGTTGGAGAGTAAATCGAGTACGACGTTTCGCTGGTGAATAACAAACAGCTTCATCATCAGACGACGGCCAGATTTTGTGAAGAAGTCTTCTCGCTGTTTCGGTCCGAAATTAATATTATGGACACTATATTTATATATTTTTTTCGCGACAAGCCTACGTTGTTAAAACCGACCCACGTCCAGCAAGGTTCACAGACGTCCACCGTTCGGGGCGCCACTACTGCCCACGCACGTGGCGACTGCATACGCCGCGATTAGCCCCCCCCCCCTGCGCCCCCGCGCCCCCGCCTTACGAAAAACGATGCTGCAACGGATTTATATAGAGAATGTTGTTATCGATAAACGGAGCTAAAAGGCGCATTGAGAGGCAAGAGAGCGAGAGGAACACACCATAGATTAGAAGAACGTACGCAGATTAATGGCTTAATTGAATCCGCTAAGACAAGCGGGCGGGCTTTTGCAGAACACGTTGCTGCAAGCGACGGTGGCCGATGGTCAAGAATAACAATACATGCAGTGGAGCAGCCAAGGAATAGAAACGGGTCCGACAGGATATAAATTGCGGAGATGGAGCAATGGGGTCAATTCTGGTGCCGGTGCTGGGGAGATAATTACAGTCGCAGGATCGTGAGGAGGTGACTGTGGTGGCTTTAAGGCCTTAATCCAGCAGTAGATTGTTTTTTATTTATTTGTTTAAAATCAAGCAATGGAGTGACCATGGCGGGTGATGAGGACGATGAAAAAGGCACGGCCGGACTGAAATGAGAAATTAGCCTGGGATTCTTGCTTGGAGAGATGACAGGATCCCACCGAACACATTTGCACCTTATAATTTAATGAGGTGAGATATTATTGGGATAACACGTTATACGTGCGGGTGTAGTTTTATTTTTTACGTACAGCGCTTTGGAGATACTTCAATTTGAAAAGGGGCTTTGTGAAATATGAGGTTGTTATTAGTATTACCTCAAAATCTAGGCCTCTTCATCATCAGCAGCCATGATCTACCCACTGCTGCTCGAATGCCTCGCGGAGCGGCCCGTTAATTCCTCAGTTTTGCTGCCTAACAATCCATCAAGGCCCTGCTCACGATCAGACCTCATTGCTCCAACTCTGCTACCTTGGTTATCGCATGGAAGTCATCTATCCATCCATCTATGTTTTACAAGGACCACGGATGGGGGTCACCGTAGTCACGAATGGAACATTGTATTTTTAAAACGGTCCAACTTTCCAGTGGCCCGATTGGCAAGTTTTTGGTATTTATTTACGTGGCTTCACAATGGCAGGCAACTATCTGCTGTTGCATACTGTGTCATACGATCTTCAAATGGCGCTTGCGGTAATCCATGATTGGATGTGGAAATGGAAGTGGGAAAATATAAATAAACAAAAATCTGCAGCTTTAGTTCATCGGCGTATTGGCTTTCCAGACAAGTATTACCCAGCAGCACGAGTTAAAGCAATCGAGCAAGCTAGCTATTGGCCGGTTTCAACCTTCTGTGTCTCATAAGAAGAATCCGCAGTTTTGTTAAGCACATTTTGCTGGGTTACCAGACGTTATTGGCAAGAGCACTCCCCATACCAACGGTGGGGCCCTGTTCAAAAGCACAAACGAAATATTGTTAACAAGGACACTGTTGATTTAAAGCTTTCGTGACTTGCAGTGATTCATATTCTTGGTTCTTTCGGTAAAGTCACGTTGAAGGGAAACAATAAAATAATAAAATATATATAAAACAATAAAATTATCACGACGTTTCGACTGCAACACAAGCAGTCATCATCACCTGATCATCACCTGATGATGACTGCTTGTGTTGCAGTCGAAACGTCGTGAAAATTTTATTGTTTTTACATACTTTATTATTTTATTGTTTCCCTTCAACGTGACTTTACCGAAAGAACCAATAACAAGGACACTGTTGTTTATGATGCAATTTGTGTAAATACATGTACAAGCAGAACTGTTATGTCTTCACGTTGAAACAAATATATTTGGACCATCAACCTATGATGTATCCAGGTTCAGTGCTGAGCACACTTAAATAGTTTAAAAATCAGCTCGTTAATGTCCTCACACATCCGGCGGAGTAACTCACATTTGGTTAACGGAGACATCCTATGGGTTGCGTGTAATTCAAGCAGTCTGTAAATATTGTTTGGCATACATCAAATATTGTATGCAGTATGTTCAGGTAATTAATAAAAAAAAACACATATGAGTTGTCTACAAATGCCTTTGGAATGCACAAACGACCCAAAATATGAAAATATTTCGAATAACATTGAGCCTCCCCGTTCCCTGCAGGCAGTTGAGGGAGCAGGTTGGTGATGAGGGGGGGGGGGGGGGATGGAGAAGGTGGGGGGGGGGGCAGGACAGGTTGAGATAGCAGTCACCACTGGCCGGGCATCGAACGCGGGTAAGAGCCGGGTTCATCGCACGGTGTGCTAACCACGACGCCACGGCTCCACCCCAACAACCTTGTGTATATAGCATCTATATATCAAAACACACGATTTTGTGTGTTGGCCTCATACTTATTAACCGACATGCAAAATGATGCAGCGGAAAAGGTATGAACCCTCATCATTCATGTTCAATCAACTGCTGGATGAAGGCCTCCCCCGAGCGTGGGGAGGTGTATGGACTTGGGAGCATGGGGTAACCCTTTGGGGTGGTGACTCGTCGTATTAGCCGGTCACGGCATGCCTCCCCTCCACAGCATCAGCCTTCGGCTTTTATCATTCCCAGTTCTCTCCGTCAGTGACAGCTGCACAATGGTCGGGCACTCTGCCCTCTCCAAGTCCCTCCCCTTCACTCCATCCCCTCCCTCCCTCTCCCTTCCACCCCCCCCCCCCCCCCTCCACAAGCCCCTCCATCCCCCATCCCCAACAGCCCCGCAGTGGGCACTCTGCCCTCTCCAAGTCCCTCCCCTTCACTCCATCCCCTCCCTCCCTCTCCCTTCCACCCCCCCCCCCCCTCCACAAGCCCCTCCATCCCCCATCCCCAACAGCCCCGCAGTGGGCACTCTGCCCTCTCCAAGTCCCTCCCCTTCACTCCATCCCCTCCCTCCCTCTCCCTTCCACCCCCCCCCCCCCTCCACAAGCCCCTCCATCCCCCATCCCCAACAGCCCCGCAGTGGGCACTCTGCCCTCTCCAAGTCCCTCCCCTTCACTCCATCCCCTCCCTCCCTCTCCCTTCCACCCCCCCCCCCCCCCTCCACAAGCCCCTCCATCCCCCATCCCCAACAGCCCCGCAGTGGGCACTCTGCCCTCTCCAAGTCCCTCCCCTTCACTCCATCCCCTCCCTCCCTCTCCCTTCCACCCCCCCTCCCTCCCCACAAGCCCCTCCATCCCCCATCCCCAACAGCCCCGCAGTGGGCACTCTGCCCTCTCCAAGTCCCTCCCCTTCACTCCATCCCCTCCCTCCCTCTCCCTTCCACCCCCCCTCCCTCCCCACAAGCCCCTCCATCCCCCATCCCCAACAGCCCCGCAGTGGGCACTCTGCCCTCTCCAAGTCCACTCCCCTTCACTCCATCCCCTCCCTCCCTCTCCCTTCCACCCCCCCTCCCTCCACAAGCCCCTCCATCCCCCATCCCCAACAGCCCCGCAGTGGGCACTCTGCCCTCTCCAAGTCCCTCCCCTTCACTCCATCCCCTCCCTCCCTCTCCCTTCCACCCCCCCTCCCTCCACAAGCCCCTCCATCCCCCATCCCCAACAGCCCCGCAGTGGGCACTCTGCCCTCTCCAAGTCCCTCCCCTTCACTCCATCCCCTCCCTCCCTCTCCCTTCCACCCCCCCCCCACAAACCCCTCCATCCCCCATCTCCAACAGCCCCGCAGTGCCCTCGGGCCAATAACCTTCAGAACGTCACGAGGCGTCCCAAAACCACGCCCCCCCCCCCGCCCACTAAAGCCCCCCACCCCGCTCCCCCCAACGTCAATGTTCTCTCGCCAAGTGACATCTTTTCGCTTTTCTGCCCTTGGCCGCTTGGAGAACAAACAAACAACAACAACAACTTTAAGCCACGTGGCCGCGTGAACACGGGACGAGGCTGGCTTGAGCAGCGAGGGCTACAGACCTGGCGGGGAGTAACAATCCGCAAAAAAATCTGCATCGGTAGCTTTCGCAAGATTACGTCTCACGCGCCCCCCCCCACGACAGAGCTCCCTCCGGGCGACTCTGCCGCCACGGTGTGTCCGGCCGGTGGCTGCCCGGGTAAATTGACATCTCTATCTCTCGATCTCTCTCTCTCTCTCGTGCGCGCGCGCGCGCGCTCGCCGGTGTTGCAGTACGGCCCCGTTTCATTCACACGCACGCACGACTATACCGCCGCCAAGCGGTCTGTGGACCATACCTCCCCCGTAACTGCACACTGCGGTAGTTGGTAAATGCTGCTGCAGCGGATGCGTTTGGCAGTGGCGCGCCACAAGCGCAATTAGCAAACAAACAAACAAAAACTAGCTCAAACATAATCGTCAATTACACCGTGGGCCTTCATATGAAACGAATATAACAGGCGACGTTTCGGGAAATGGCCCTTCTTCATAGCGCGTAAATTAAGGGGCGCTGGAGAGATTGAATGGATAAGCGTTGGAGACTGAACTTTTTACACCATACCCGCCCATGGATGTGTATGACAAAATATGAACCAGTCTATTCCGCGTCTCCACATTACACATATTGTTGAGTCCATCGCCCTATTGGCTTTCACGACTAATATTATACCAAGCAGTAAGTGCTTTTAACCTGCACCTATGAAGGCCGGCACGGCACACGAGGGGGTGATTGGCCAGCAACCACGCCCGGCCGCATTTGTCTCCCCAGTCGCGATGTTTGCACACCGCACCAGGCGCTCATTTGAGGCCGCGCCCGATGATTGTTAAACACGACCCACGTGACGCGCTCAGCAATTAGCCGGCGTCTGCGTGGCGTGATAGACGCACAGAGATCTCGATCTTATCTTCAATCTGCAATTTTTCCCTACCATTGAGACACCATTACCTATTACCCGCTATGGAGACATTATTACCTCTATTTTAAAGCAAAAGTTGGGGGCGCGTCTCACAATTGGGTAGCTGTGTGCGTGAGAACAGATTTGGATAATTGACACCTGAAACAAGTTGGGGGTGCTGTAATAGCTGACCCAGCGTTCTTGAATACATAATCCGGTATTACTTTTAAATTCCAGGTAAACTGATTTGGCTATTTTTTCTCTCGTTTCTCTTCGACAATGAATTCCAACCGTGCTATCGGCGGCGACATGAGATCGAATCTCACAGACCCGCTCGCCTCATCGTTGTCGGAACGTTGACCCGTGCAAGAGGTTTGACTTTCACTGAACGTCTCCCCAAACAATCTCCTTCAAGGGGGGGGGGGGGCAAATCCTCTCTTACACAGTACTGGGCGTACATTCGCGTGCACTCTGCGATTAGACTGTCACGTGGCAGTCAACGCAATCCTCTACATCGCCAGAGCTGGAATTTAAGCGCAAATACATTGAACGATACGATTATTTGTTTTCGATTTCCCGGCTGAGACCATTCATTCCATACATCGAGAGAAAATGATTTAATGAATTAGAAGCCGTGCGGAACGTTTCCTCTCGTGAGATAATAACGCCGATGTATAAAGTAACAATACTATGAGTTTCCTCTCGTCTCTAACGCACATTGATTGACGCACGCTCGTCATCTACCGAGATCTGTCCGCTGCCGGATGAAGGCCTCTCCAAGACATCGCCACAGTTCGGCAACACAACAATGCGACTCGCGCATGGCCACGAGTTGACTTTATCACTGCCTGGCGACGATCGACGTCCTCTCGGGCGTGTTCCTTTCCCTCCTTTGGCTGCCACTCCTTTGTTAGTCTTGACTACCGATCAACATCTCTTCGTGGTGGCGAGATGTTAACTTCCTTGCCTGGTATACAGGACGTGTTCCTTTCCCTCCTTTGGCTGCCACTCCTTTGTTAGTCTTGACTACCGATCAACATCTCTTCGTGGTGGCGAGATGTTAACTACCTCGCCTGGTATACAAGAGCTCGTGGGTTCGATCCCGACCGTGACGCCTGCTGTATATTTGGAGATTTGCATGTCTCTCCCCGTGACCGTGTGGATTTTTCTCCGGGTCTTCTGGGTTTTCCCTCAATATTTAGAAACATGCGTTTAGAGTATTTGACTGCTATCAATTTCCACACGATAAGCCACTTCGTTGAGCTATGATTTGTGGCCAGGTGGCTTCTGAAAAATAGCTATAAGCTCAGTGGGCCTTACCCGGTAAAATAAAGTTTAAGTAAAAAAAAGTTGTTTAGTTTTTAGTTTTATTGCGACGTGTTATATTCAAGCCCACTTTTCACAGCATTAAATGTCTCTACATGTCTGTGGTCTCTGAACCATGTACTTCTTTTTTTCCATATACAGTTTCTTAACCGTTACAATCTGCCTATATACATACATGCGCTCACTAGACGTATGTACGCAGATTGGGAAGACCGGTGGCGCTGTGGTTTGTGCGCCGTGCTATCTGAACCCCTTCAAACCTGCACCGATCAGCGTGGTGAAGGCTGGTCAAATAACCCCACGGGCGCGAGGTAAGACCTTCGGCAGTGATCTAACAAAGGCCTGTAAACTTTACATCATCCTTACCGACAGTCTGCACGTCCTTTGGACGCGACTGTCGGTCCCTCCCTCCAGCCAGCCAGCCAGCAGAGAAAAGTGTCATGGCCAAGCAAGACGCAAGCACACACCTTACACACGTGATAGTTATACATTCAATAAGGACATTTTATTACTTTGTAAAGATTCAATACACAAAACATTTCATTTACTTGTGTCTTTTATGAAGGACTATGTACACCCCCCCCACTCCACCGCGGTTATTCTGCATATACGAATGACATATATATAAAAAAGTCTGTACACACGAAACAAAGTGAAATAACATAGTGAAATACGGAACACGGAGGGGGGGGGAGGGGTTCCAAAGGGAGGGGAGAAGGAGGGAGGGGGTTTGTGTGGGTTTTTTTAAAGCTTAGCTAAATTGCACAAGCGCGGGTAGGTCTACTGAACGATTACAAAAAAAATACTGTCAAGTGACCTCACAGTTTATTTATTTTTTGGTTACAAATAAAAGGTTGGAAGAAACAAAAGAATAATAACAATATTTGTTTGGAACCCACCAAGAAGCCCACGACGATATCGTAATAAATAGGTGAAAGCGAAACATGCATAGCTTAGAGGAGATTTGCACAAATTATAAACGATTACGGCTAACGCTCTACACGCTGTTCGATTTTTGATTATTTTATACTGCAAACGAACAAAGCACAGCGTATCTCTTTTAACGTTAAAAAAACAACAACATTGTATCATACCAAAGGGTGTTCATGTGTTTTTTTTACTGCGATTTAATATTACTATGCACAATTAAATACAATCGTTTATGAATGGCATTTTGTTTCTTAAAAATACAAAGGAGCCCACACGGGGGGGGGGGGGAGTGGTTATTGGCTGTGGCTAATGGAGGAGATGTAACATTTTTTTGTCCAAGGCAGTTATCAATGCTGCTCTGTTGGCTCCGGGTAAGCAACGCCAACAGCTGCTAGCTCCCTCGCCCGCCCTACCACTAGAACGTGAAACATTCCTCGACACGGCCGGGCAGTTAGGCGGACGCCGAAGGGAAACACCACGCGGCTTGCCGCCCGTGCGTGAGCCCTTGCCTGACACCGCGATCATGTGGATTGGCACAGCGTGCACGTGGATTGGCAGAGCGTGCCAAGTGGACTGGCACAGCGTGCACGTGGATTGGTTACCGCGTGCACGTGGATTGGTTACCGCGTTCACGTGGATTGGCACAGCGTGCACGTGGATTGGTTACCGCGTGCACGTGGATTGGCACAGCGTGTACGTGGATTGGTTACCGCGTGCACGTGGATTGGTTACCGCGAGATTAAATCTACGGACCGGAGCCGACGGGACCATCTGTGATGGCGATATCCAATTGTGTCCCAGCTCTCTGGGGGATGCCGGTTATCCGTGGGGGGGGGGGGGGGGGGGATGTTACCGCGTGTCGTCCCGGCACAACGTCGGTTCTTTAAAAAAAAAAACATCTCCCCAGCACGCGCAGCGAAACGTCGGACATCGCGCCGTGACAGCGCCCCTGGAGACTCATTGGAAGTCTGCGCAGCACGACCGATTTGAAACCCACGTTCGCCGGGGCGTTCCTCTCTTTGCTGCGAGTCAAATTTTACGCAACTGCCGCTCTCTCTCGCTCTGCTCTTTGCTAGTAACCCCGGCGTCGCTCGCTGCTCATTCCTGCCGACTTGTTTTTAAAAAAAATCTGTCATTTCCCCACCGCCTCTTCAGCTGACGGCTATTTAAGGAGATGGGTGGGGGGGGGGGGTAGTGGGGGGGTTGCGCCGCACGTTTTGAGTGTTTGGACAGAGGTGCGGATTGTACTTGAGCGAGCCCTCATTAGTCATCGATTGTCTGTGCCTTTACGAGCCGGTGCGCCAACCAATTAATAGCTCCTTCCTTGACTTCATTGTTGGTTGTTTGTCTGAACATTTTGGCGTTGCGAATGTCGCGTTCGTTTTGTCGTCCAACGGGCAAAGGACGTGAAAGCTGCCCTAAAAACCAAAAACAAAAGCGATAAAGTCCTTGGTAGATGAAGGGAGTAAGTAACATCGGACACGAAGCAAGAGGTCATCACGTAATGATGTTGCTTGTGTCGCTCTATTAATATAATTCACAACTGCCGGCTGTCTGCGGCGACAGGCGAAATGTTGATAACACCAAGCGCATTAAATAATTGAATAGACTGGGTTTACAAAATTAATACTCGTAACATATTTCCCAACAACTTTATGCATGGTGTCATGGGTAGTAACAATTCATGCCTTGTTAATTGCGCAATTATAGTTTATTTTTTTATTTTTTTAGGCAGCGTTCTAATAGCTGTAAGCTATATTGCACCCAGCAAGGGTCGGACAATAATGCATCGATTCATTGTCCATCTTGTGATAGGCACATTTAATGCTCAGAAAATGTTAAATATTTACAATTGTACACGTGGTATGCAATGGGTTCAAGTCACCCGTGCAGCCATAAGAGGCGCTACCACCATTCACCACACGTTAGGATTCAGTTCTTGCATTCAATGATGAATTGTCCTTGAATCGTGTCAATTCATCGCTTAGTTCAAACCCCAATATAAAACTGTGGGTCTGTATGATTATCTGATGTCAATGTTTAAAAAAAAATGGCCTTGTTCTAAAATTTAAAATGTTAACCTTAAAGATGACTTCTTAGTGAAGTCATATCTAACACTAAAGACATACCACCATTACTGCACTTGATTTAAACATGGCCAGGATACTAGTTCAGAGATGATTACCTTGAAATTAATTCAAAAGGTAAAACCTCTTTTGGTTCCCAACAGCACTGCATTTTGCAGGTAACCGACCTGCTATGCCCAATGATAAATATTTGTAAAATTGTCTCCAGCTTTTTTCATCATTACAATACATATATTCATTTTTGTTTAACATTTTTTTGTCTATGGCAATAGCATTGGCAATTATAGCACACTTTATTAATCTCAGAGAATAAGTGCTAAGTGGATTGATGGATGCATCACTGAGGTACATAGTATGAGTACATGGACATTTGTGGTCCCACAAAGCTTTGGTAATTGTTTTGAACATTTTAAAATATATATGCTGTACAATATACACAAACACTTAAAATACAAATTTGTTCTCCCGACGATGATTGACAAAAGGGAGACTAAGCTCTACTGATGAATCGTGTAAGCTGTGTTTCTTACTTAAGACAGTAAGTCCTCCATTTACGTTGGGGAATGTGTCCCTGGTACACATCGCAAATCTAAACTGAACTTACCATTGACTTAATGTGTATACACATTTACGATACGTTCCTTTGGGGGGGGGGGGTAATGTTTTGGTTCAGAATTTTCAGAAAAATATTAAGTATCAAAAAGATAGCAAAAGATACCCCCCTAAAAAGTTCAAATACGTAATTTTAGAGATGGCGGCGGAGATTGCATTTAGAGAGATAGAGTAGTAGAACCACTGGAGCTATGCACTTTCAGATCCAGATTGAAAAACTAATTTATTTTAGAACTGCTTCTTGTGTCCAAGTTTGTTGCCCTTCCCCCGCACCTCCGATGAGCACAGTTGGCTACGCACGGTGCGGAAAGTTCAACACGGCATACGTACGTACGGTGCGAAATAAGCCCAACGCATGCACGTCACAGTATGGCGATGTTGTAAACACTTGAGGCTTGGGGGCGCCCTCGTTGGGAGCGCCGTGGCGTAGCGCGTCGTCGCGTACACCGCCCAGGATGCTACTGCTCGCTCCCCTTTTCGCGTTTCAAGCGTTTAAAACAAACGCTGCCGTGAATCGAATTGCGTTCCCTCAATTCGTCGGCGATGTTACGGTGAAACGACGGAAACGGGGGCAGCGCAAGTGGAAGACTTCCCGTACAAAACGACGGCAACAACGCCCTGCGATCCCTTTAAAGCAGCGATTCTTAACCTTTACTGCAGCTTTGCACCCCGTTAGTTCTCAGTCGTACAACAAATGTTGCGTTAATAAATACATAGAAGGTTTGATGATACAAAGTAGTTGCACTTGCGTGCCCGTGCTTGATTTGCGTTTCGATTTATTTGCCTTCTAAATAAATCTGCCATGCCTCGCACCCTCAGAAAGGGCATCTCGCACCCCCAAGGGGTGCAGCGTGCATCCCCAGGTTAAGAACCACCTGCTTTAAAGCTGAGAGGGTCCCGCGGCTTTTACGCCGTCAAAAGTTGCCACCATTCCCAATCCGCGGGGGAGCAATGACAGCAACTGGCCAGGGCATTTTAAAACTATTCAACTAAACTATATATATAAAAACATTTTATTTACCAGGTAAGGCCCACAGAGCTGTACCAGCTATTTTTCAGAAGAGATCTGGCCACAAGTGATAGCTCAACGAAGTGGCATATGTGGAAATTTGTAGTCGACAAATACTCTGGACGCACGTTAATTCTCAATGTGGAGGGGGGAAAAATAAAAACAAGAGGACCCAGAGAAAAAAATCCACGTGACCACGGGGAGAACATGCAAAGTCCAAATATACAGGCATCAGGGTCAGGATTGAACCCACGACCTCCTGTATACTCGGTGGGGTGGTTAACATCTCGCCACCATGGTGCCCCAATGAAACCGCCCCATGGAACTTCATGTTAGAAGTTCAATACACGCAGTTCACATTGCAATCGAATTCAAGCCAATGTTTATCAAGGTCGTTGTTAGCGGCGGACTCGGATTTGTACGAGTTTTGTGGCAAAAAGGTTCCGTCAGACTCCCGACGAAAAACAATACGAAAGAAAAAAAAAACTTACACGAGTGTAAATATTTAGCTGCCTTACGGTAAATGCACAGGCAGGCGAGAAGACGTGTAAATAATACTGCTAAATGTATACAGGGCATTTCATATGTGTCTAACAAATGCATCGACCGACCAACCGCCCTTGACTGCTATGGCAGGTCACGTAAATTATCGGAGACACAAACGCAGCACGGCAGCAAATAGGAACCTACACGTTTAAACCATCTTTAATTAGCAGCTGAATGTCGAAGAAAGAGTTGCTGGCCTATGCGTGTGGGCCGTGGGAATGACTGAAGAAGCATCAATCATTTAGAAGCTCTGGGCCAGGACTGAGCCAAGACATGGAACTGCTTCCAAGCGTCGGCAGAAACAAACACTGAACTCGACACTCGTTCGCTAAAGTAGATGTAAGTGGCCTAAAAAAAAAACAACCAATCGGAACTCACGGGGGACTAAGAAATATCAATACAATTCATCGAAAAAGAGACTCTACAAAAGCCAGTTCATGGGAAGACTTTTTCTTTTGCTTATATAAAAAAAAGACCACGCATAAAAGAGCCGGTTTAACGAGAGAGCTAAAAACTTCCGATTACAAAAGATGTCGCCCCACAACCGCTCCGGAGGCTGATGCTGCAGCAGCCAAAGCTTCATTTGGCGAGAAGTATCATCCTCGGGATAGGTTTCCTCGCGTTTCATTGCGATGCTTAGATACAGAATACAAAAAAATTTCATTCACGGAAGCACCCCGTTCTCAGGATTGTAAAAGCTCAAGTTCTCAAAACAACTTTACTGCAATGCTGGGCGGCAAACATACATTGTCGAGCGTAAAGCACCAAGAGGGCAGATCGGCACGGGAACAAGTTTCAGTTTCCTTTTCAATTCGCTCCTCCGAATGAGAAGCGCCGGGGAAGTTCATCCCAAGTGACGCCGCTCCTCTGCGGCAGAACCCCGAGGAAGCGGCGAGCACCCAAGGCGCAGAGAAGACATTTTGGCCGCGGCCAGGAACCCCTGCGAAGGACAACTTCGGCCTCTCGACGAGGTTTGGGGGGCCCCTGGCGACCTGGTGCCGGTCGCTCCCCGGCGGTGGCCCGTCGTCAGATGAGCCTCGAGTTGTTGAGGAACTGGATGAGCGCCTGGTAGACGAACTGGTACTGCGCGAGCGTCTGCACCATGAGCATCCGCTGGCCCCGCAGGACGCCCAGCGCCTGTGGCACGTCCAGCTGCTGCACGGGGAGGGGGAGGAAGGCATCGACGTCACGGGCGGTAACGGCGGTGGCGGCGGCGGCTCGTCACGTGTGCGCACGTTTCGGCGTTTGCTCGGGTGCACGTTGACAAACGCACACTTCAGAAATCCTACCGGAAGGGTTTTTTTTTTTTCACGTTTAGCGAGTGAATGTGAATGCACGCCGATTTCCGTCAAAAGATGCGTAAGTATGCAACGCATGCATGTTGAACTTCTTTCGCACCGTACGTAGCCAACCGTGCTAGTCGGAGGTGCGGCCCATGGATAAGACCCGTGGACCGTAGTTTCTGAACCGGTCCTGGGCCTCGCGCCTAGGCCTGCCCAGCAGTAAATGAGTACCCGGTGCCAACGTTCTTAGCAGTACTGATAAAGAGACAAAAGGTGATTGGAAATGGTGCTGGCCTCAAGAATCGCCTCGTGTGCCGTGAGGCCTTTCAAAGGTGCTCCACTCCCGCTCGTAGTCCCTACGCTAAGTGGGGTAGCGGGAGCCCATTCCTCCCCCTCCCCCCTTTCCCACAACTCGTGAGCACCATGGCGTTTCGGGCTTCCATCCGAGGAATTTTCGTGCTCCCTTTCCCCTTTTTTCTATCGAACGAGCTTCGTACCGGGCTCTTGTTAAGAATTAAAAGAAAAAAGGAGAAAAAAAGTGCCCATTAACTGCCCTTGTCCCAGCAACGTTGAGGCTAAAGCGAGGGATCGTTGGGCCTTACTCAGGAAATATATCATTCAGATTTTCTTGCACCTGTGTTTAGTTTGATGTTCTAGCCCCCCTACGGGTGTATGTCAGCACCGTCTCTCTGCAACACAACGATCCCACCCTCCCCTTCACGACACCGCTACAGGCACGCACCACCAACACCTGCCCAAATTCACACTAAAAACCTGAAAACTTACAGAAAGATGCAGCAAAAAAAAACACAATCGGTGGCTATTCTGGGTCATTACCGAAACAAAGAATCGACCCAAGAACAATGCAGCGGGGTTAAATCCGCTCCTGCAAATACAAAAATAACGAACTGACAATTCACCTGTGAAACCGTGTGTGACCAGCCTCAGTCCAGTGCGCGGTCATCACAGGTCTGAAGTGTACCGACACGCAACGACTGATATTGGCTTCGTATAGCCAGCTTCCTGTAAGCACTGCGTGGCACGAAACGGACGTGGCGCCGTGCGCTCTACCTCTGATCTGAAGTGCGGCAGTCAATGTGGCAGATCTTGTGCTAAGAGAACGGTCTGCGAAAGGTGATACAGAGTTGCTTCTGAAATCCATTAAAGTGATTGTTTTTCACATCCAGACACCAGGGCCGTGCGGTTTCCTACATGGCCCCCTACGAAAATTTTGTATTCATGTGACAGATAAACTGAACATTTTTATTCTCAAACAGCTGAAATGTAGATATTTAAAGCAAAAGTAAAGCAAAGCTAATGGTGATTTTTTTTGTGTGCCATCATTGGAGATGGGGCTCAGATGTTTTTCTTTTGCGTAGTTCTTGGCGACTGGACTGAGACCATCAACTCACTAAACTGGAGGACCCGGTTTAACCTAGAATCGAACCCATGTCCTCAGCGGTACCGGCTACAGCTCGGCATTCTCCCCGCTGAGCGGCCCACCCCGGCAGCCTTGCCTTGCGTCTTCCTTCGACCATGGCCACTCAGGGCACCGTTTGAAACCGGCGGCACAGAGCCCATCGGCCCCGCGCGCGGTCGCTGGGGCTGCCATTCTGTAGAGGAGGCTCACGACGTTCGTGGCAGGGGTGAATTTGAATACAGTCCATGATACCTTGGGCCGTGAATGTAGAGAGACACATTTTGGATGGGGCGCGTCCGTCATTTTCTTTTCAACAATGCCGTAAGGTGTGTGCCGAAAATACAGGCGGCACCGCACGGCCTTCACTTATTCCGTGAATTACTGTGCTTTTTTCTCACACCTCGACTGAGAATATTTTTTTGTAAGTAATGACCGTGTGCGTTGTCTTGCAAGAGAGGCAACGTCAGCTGGGATCAGTGATGAAAAAAAGGCCTTGGTAAATAAAGCAGCAGCAACAGCAGGTAAATCAGACACTAACGAAGAGCTAACGATGTAATGATTTAGTTTACGTAGCTTAGTCTATTAATAGAACGCACAAATGCCAGCTGTTTGCGTGAAGCTTTGAGGCAACAGGCCAATATTTACGGCCAAATGTTGAAAACACATGCACACCTTAAATAATTGAATAGGTTGGGTTTACAAACGTTACGCTCGCAACATATTTCTCAATAAATTACGGATGGCGTCAAGGGTAATAACATTGGCGCCTTGTTCATTACGCGCACCTCAAAATCGCGTTGCATTTTTATTGCATCGGCGCGACGACGGCTGTAACCCTACACTGCTGTGCACCCCAGCCAGCCAGCGAGGCTGCATCGACGACGCGTCATCGATCCATTGTCCATGTCACTGGACGACGTGCGCGAGGAGCGATCGTTTTTGCCGCGCCGTTGTGAAGGTCGCGCGCAAACGGGGTTCGGGGCAACCCCCTCCGAGCCGCGAGAGACAAGAGAGTGGCTGGGCTGAGGGGGCCTGTGGAATTGTTGCGCGTGGCCGCACGTGGCAGACGCTCACCACGTTGTGCTCCAGGCCGGCGATGGTGATCTCGGTGAGGATGAGCACGCCGGAACGGCCCACGCCGGCGCTGCAGTGCACCACCACGGGCGGGCTCGCGGTATGGGGCGGCAGCATGGAGTTTGTGTGCCGGCGCACAGACTGCACCTCCTCCAGAAATGCTGTCGGGGAGGGGCGCACACAGGGACCGACGAGAGCAGTGGGGGGGATGGATGAGAGATGGGCAGGGCCAGTGTTAAATTACGGGGTGGTTTCCATCTTAGCAATCGTCATCTGCATTATAATTAGGTTGTTTGCGAGTCTGTTAGTCTCCAGCACGCAAATAGTGACTATCCAACAGATTGAGGGCCCATTCTGAATGAACGGAATGGGAGACCTAAGGCAATGACGATGATAACCAATTTACAGTCTATGTCTTTGGACCCAAGTTAACAAAACAAAAAAACACCTACTCGTTCATTCGACGTGCGCGTAATCGCCGAGCCGCGCGACAGCGTCCTCGGTGGCCATGTGTTATTCTCGTAGAGCTCTGCCGAACTTAACCAGTGGAAAGTCGTCAACAATTCTGCGACATTGCTTGTACGGTTGCCACAGCTGCCAGCTTGGGTTGTAATGAAGACCCCAACGGTGGAGGTTGGCTGCACAGAGACCTTGCCCTGTCCGGAAGCTCTAAGCGAGGCCCATTTACGGCGTGGTTCAGTGTTCTTCACTAATTTTCAGAGGAAGGGGGGGGGGGCACCTTTCGCCGATAAGACATCGATAGAGGGCTGAGACACATTTGAAACCATTGGGTTTGACAGCACAATGGGGGTGTTTTTACAAGTTATGTCTGGGGGCCGCACGTCAGGGCCCGCACTAAAGGCCACTAGGGGCTGCCAGTGGGCCCGCGGGCTTTGCAATTACTAACACTGGCGGGGCGGATTGGAGCCAGGTGGACAGACTGTGGGATTTACGATAAAGAGCTGGGGAATGGTGCCGATTTTGCCTTCCATTCCTTCCGCCAGCTGGTTTCTGACAAGCAGTCTTGGCACGGTTAAAAAAAGTTTATTGATCGAACTTGAGGTCAAAGTGACCGGTGGTTGGTGGAAGGTGAAATGTAAAAATCTTCAGTTCACTCACATAATGCAGTGTCATAAAGGACTGGAGTTTAGAAGATTTACCCCATAAAGAGATACGTATATACGTACAAACCAATACACACGATCATCCATATGCAAAGTCTATAGGGCAGTATCTACATTATATGTGATTTTAATTAGCAATTGTATTACATTCATATAATCTGTAATTGGTATCTCTATTACATAACTCAAAGTAATTGGTCATTTGCAGCTATGTATGCTGAACTTATTTTGCACCATACGTAGCCAACCTTGCTAATTGGAGGTGTAAAATTACATTTCTTCCAGAAGTGTTGAACTTTAATGTATTTTGCCCATCTCTGCATTGCGATAGAAGCGACTGACCCAGACCAGGTTTCTCACAAACCCCTGCAACAACGTGCAGATGCAACCAGCTGACCCCCGTATCCATCCATCCACTGCCTCAAACAATTCCATCCAACATCCCAAGTTCTCCGTCGCGGTTTTCGGGTTGGACCACGGAGTTGCTCGGTGACGACCCGAAAATCACATCGGACGGCTTAAATGGCAGACACATCAAACTTAAACTAAACTATCGTTTTTTTATTTTACCAGGTAAAGCTCAGTGAGTTTTATAGCTCTTTTCAGAAGAGACCTGGCCACAAATGATAGCTCAGAGACAAGTGGCTTATCACGTGGAAATATATCGCAGCCAAATACTCCAAACGCGTGACGTTAATTCTAAATGTGGAGGGGGAAAACCCGAGGGCCCGGAGAAAAATCCACGCGACCGCGGGGAGAAAGAGAGACACGTAAACTCCAAATATACAAACAGGCATCAGGGTCGGGATTGAACCCATGAAACTCCTGTACACCAGGCGTGATGGTTAACATCTTGCCACCGTGGATACCGCATTACGCGCGGACACATGGCACGACGCACAGCGGGCCTCGCGCGGTCACCCACCCAGGAAGCGCTGGACGTCCTCGGGGCAGCCGTGGTCGGGCCAGTCCGGGTAGTGCAGGTGCCACGCGGTGCGCTCCTGCCCAGAGGGCAGGTGCTTCACCTTGAGACCCGTCGTCGCGTAGCTGCCCGAGTCCGTGCGGAACTTGGTGGTGACGCGGTAGTCGCCGTAGTTCGCCGAGTTGCGCTTGGAGCCGAGCTTGGGCCAGTAGCGGTGGCACTTCTGCCGTCCGCTCTCCTGTTGAGAGGGGGGAGGGGCGGTGGCGATCGGCCGTGAAAGAGTTTTCCAGAGGTGAGCGCCGATGGGCCGAGGCGACCACCGGTTCGGGGATTCGAACCCAGGTTGCGATTGCGAGTCAAGGTCTCGGGCTACAGCGCTACCCGTTCGGATACGCTTGAACAAAGATGGTCAGACAACTTGGGACACATAGTCGGTGTACGCGTATTTACAACCCGCAGGATAAGTGAGATCGGTATTTTGCGTTTCTTTTCCTCTAGGCTAGCGTAGTCAACAAGAAATTTAAATTGTATGTAAGTTCAACTGCTTTTGCACCGTAAGTAGCCAACCGTACTAATGACATGTCTGGAGGAAAGATAAAAAAAAAAACTTAACACACAAAGGTGTTCTAAAGAAATGAGGTTTTTTTTATCTACATTTAAAAGTTCATAGTTCGAGTGGCTTCATAATATCAGAAGAGCGTTGCAGACGGCCGAAGGAGCGCATCTGAAAGCACGCAATGCAAGTGACCACGTTTGTTCGATGGGTTAGCCAAAAGCTGCCGCTGTGAGGGTGACCGGAGATTGCGTGATGGTTTTGGCGGAAAACATTAAGCGGACGAGTCGTGTGCGACGTATCCCACACCGTGGCTTTGCTCGAAGTCTTACCTGCTCAGGTGTGACCATGGCTATGACGCTCACACCCTGCTCCCAAATCATCTGCCAAAAATCCTGGCAGGTGTTGGGCAGAGGGCCCTGCGTGGCGATATAATGCCACTGCTCACCACCTACCCTCACCTGCACGCACACACGCACACATGCACGCACAATCACAATCATGTGTCAGGGCCTCGCACTTTATCCAGGAAAGCCTCAATAATGTTTCAGGGGGGTCCTGCTTGGAACCTTTGGCCAATTCTTTAATGAGCGTTTATTTCGGAATAGGAAACCAGACTATACCGAGAAAGCCTACCCATAGGATGGGGATAATACAAACATCTGTACATATCTCAATAGAGGAGCAACATCGATTGCCGTACTATACTTCTATACTTCCACATCTATGTTCCATTCTTTGACCAACCCACGCTGACCAGCATGGTGAAGTATGGTCAAATAACCCCCACGACCCACACGATGTGTGGAGGTCCTCATCCAGCAGTAGATAGCCAAAAAAAGCTGTTTATGTAAATATGTAAAGGACCTTCTTACTGCACTGCCATCTTGCTTGCACTTGTTAATGATAAAAAAGTGTTTTTCACATAAGCACTTAGATATACAGATGCTCTATTTCATAAGAATACAATGTGTTGTTTTTTTTATTTAATTTACAAATGTTTACTCCGAATTTTATATGTTTTTATTCACGTTTTTTGTAAAATTCTCTGTAACGTAACACATTTATTATTCCGGAAACAATAACAATTTACCCGAATAACGTACATACTTCAAAACGTGTACATATTTCGTACACTTGGTAATAAATACATTCTTGAAAGAGGAACTGACAGCTGAGATGTCTAATGCGCCACATGTCCTTTCAGCAAATACTTACACATTATACACACACACACACATATACATAAACAAACTCTACAAGCATTCTATTTCCAAACTTCCAAACCTAACTTTCACGTGTTCGGGGGACACGCCGCCATGTGTTCTTTACATGCCAGCGGGCGGCTAAAGAAAAGAAAACAAAAACCCCGACTAATGTGTGCCCGCTTTGTGTGCAAGCGGCGGGCAATTGCAGCAATGCGTCGTTTTCACGGGGCGGCAATAATGCATCGCAGCTGTGCGACAAATCAGCTGCCGTGCAATGCGTAACGGCACGCGCCTGTTTACTCCACAGACCACAGGGCTGGCTGGACGGGACACCTGTGCCCTCTCTCTCTCTCTCTCGCCCGCGGGCGCCAATTACCGGCAACTGCCGGGACACACTTCCCCGCCACCCGAGACGGCCGGGCGCTTTGATGCGGGACAAGGGGAGGAGCGCCACGGCGGGCTTTTTTTTCCCCCCCACGCCCGAAACCGCAAGCGTGGAACCGTTCATTTGGAGCCACTTATTCCGTAACGAGCGTTAATCAAACATTTAATTGTTTAATCGCGGATCGGCGTGGCCGATTGATTGGCTTTAACGTGATGGGTTTTTTGTTGTTGTTGTTGTTGTTGTTGAGCGCCGTGCCGTGTAGTCGTGAGTGCTGCATATGAAGTGTGCGCGTGGTTTTTTTCGCGCGCGCAAACACGCACTTGCGCGTCCGTACGCGTGTGCACGCGTGTGCGCATAGTAGCATCGCAATGGGCCCATTGCATTATGATCCCGTCAACCCAGGTTCAATTCCTGCTCATGATGAGTAAGTACGGGGGAGCTGTGCTTAACATCTAAAGTCGTGTGCTTGTACCAGAAATCACCCATGATTTCCCGCCCACCAATGCAAGGATGTGTTTTCTCACATTAGAGCCGTGCTTGTATAATGGTGTACTCATATCCAGCATTTATTGTAACTAATCATGTCCTGGGCCACCCCAAGGGCAACTTATCTTCAAATTACTATTTGGAGCAATCGGCGAATATTGACGCGATAGCTGCAATACCCGTCCCCCATTGTGTGCCGAGCCAGCCTTTAATAAATTCTCACTAATAGCACCGTGCCCTAACAATCTACACGCTGTCTTTTGCTCGATTATGTGTGCACTCTATGGGAATAATTAAGTAAAAATATATATCTATACATCACGGGCATTGGGAGGACGGTCCATCAAAGGCACATTGTGAATGTTAATGGCGAGGTCTTGTGCGGCGGCGGGCGGCACTTATGAACTTTACGCACGGCCGTAAAAAAGAAAAGTGATAGATAATGATCGTTACACAATCGTAATGTGAAGTAGGGTGTGACGCGACCCTCTTTCTTTTCATGACAAGGTGGTCCCGCTTCCGCAGGCGGCCGAGCCGTTGGCTAATTTTTGTTTGTCAAGCGCTACGCCATTTGCACTCGTGTGAAATGTACAAATCGCCCGCCAATAAAAACACACGCGAAAAAAAAAGTACCGACAATTATCTCTCCTTGTTGCAATTACAGAGGTATTAGAAAATGTACACTTCATCTGACCGCTGCCCCAGATAGTGGTAAATGGAATGATCAATACTCTTTTGTCCACGGGAGATCCATGTTACTTCGGCCAGGCAAAACTACTCCATCCGCTGGCCATTTAGTGAATTTTTTTTTTATTTTCCACAAACCAATACTGCTCTGAAAACAGAAACAATCGCACTGTTTATATAACAGGGTAATGTTTCTGGTAATGGCATTCACGAAGAATAGAGAGGCAGGATAGAGCCTGGCTTATAGTTTGGTATCACACTGTTAGTTTGTCCTCCCACCCTGCACCGCCGATTAGCACGGTTGACTACGTATGGTGCGAAAGTTCAGCATACATATATTTAAACTACAGCGACTACAAATGTTTTGAAGATCACAAAATAAACCGCTTTTAAGTCTTTCCGTTAACTCACTGGGAATTAGCGACCCCAAGCGAAAGGTTCGTACACAAGTTATACATGTAAAACATGCATATTATTACAAATGCTTCTGCAATACATAACACTCGTTTACACATACAGGGACTCCTCTACTTACGAACGAGTTAGGTTCCAGAGGTCTCTTCGTAAGTCAATTTGTTCGTAAGTCCAACTTTACTCCTGTAGATTCCAAATGTGTTGTATGGCAGGGACACTAAACATGGGCAATGACTTAAAAAGTTGTATAATCGCCTGTAGATGCCACTGGTTCTTCATGTTCTGGAAACTGGACATATGGACAGGTTTGTTCGTGTCTCTGCAAGTTCGTTAGTCGAATGTTCCTAAGTAGAGGAGTCCCTGTATGACCAAATCACCATGAATGTCCCCAATTCTCATCACGGAGGGCCAAGCACAGTTGAGCCTGGATAGTGCTTAGATAGGTGGCCAGTCATGCATGTAACAGGTGTTCTAGGTTGCTGTGTGGAAACAATGTCAGGAGAGGGCAAGTGCAGCAAATCCATTATTGTACTGTACTATGCTGCAACATTGATGCTCCCTGCCTTCAGCAGTCCGCACTGCGTAGTCAATTATGGTCAAACAACTCTTACGGCCTGCATAGTGCGAGGAGACTGTCATCCAGCAGTAGCTTGCCAACAAAGCTGTATGGTACAAGTCAGTGGCCATTTTCCTGATAGCGGTGGTGACGACTGAACGTGGTGGCGGCGGTGTCATTTTAACGGCAGCCGTGGCGGCGGCGGTTGCGACGTTGCAAACTCGTATAAATATTTTTGTTATTTTAGCAGGTAAGGCCCACAGAGCTATGTAGCTCTTTTTTTCAGAAGCAACCTGGCCACAAATGATAGCTCAACGAAGTGGCTTATAAGGTGGAAATGTAAAGCAGCCATATACTCTTAACGCATGTTGATTGTAAATGTGGAGGGAAAAAATGGAGGACCCGGAGAAAAAGCCACACGACCACAGGGAGAACATGCAAACTCCAAATTTGCAACAGGGATCGAACGCATCATCTCCTGCATACCAGGCGAAGTAGTCAACATCTCGCCAGCGCGGCTTACATCGTGCTGGGCGGTTAACCGCTCCTCCTTCGAGTGCGCGACCACAACCTCCCCGGGGCCCTCACCCGCACGTGCGAGGCATTGATGTATCCCGTCGGGTTGTCCTTGCTGGGCAGCAGCTCGACGCGCGTCTGCTCGTAGGGCAGCACATCGCCGAAGCGGTTCCTCTCCTGGTTGTCGGGCAGCTCCGCCGTGCTGTAGACGGGGTCCGGGCGCGTGCGCGGAATGCACTCGTACTCGGCCGACACGAGGCCGCGCGCCACCCGCTTCTCCAAGCGCGCGCACTGTCGTCCCCCGTACCGGATACCGGGGAGAGGGCATTGGCAAGGGCAAGGGCAAGGCGGCGGTGGCGGAAGGAGAAGGGGGGCGAGCGGAAGTGTAGCGGTTAGCGCACTGCGCTACGAACCCGGCGACCCGAGTTCGACTCCCGCTCACGGACAACACCATCGGTGACGACTGTCTGAACCGGTCACGGTGCTTCCTCCGCAAGGTCGACTCAGCCTCAAATGAGTAACCTGGTGCGATGTGCAAAAAATCGCCACGGGGGAGACAAAGGCGGTCGGGCACGGTGCTGCCTACCCACCCCCTCGTGTGCCGCGCCGGCCTTCATAGGTGCTACTCGCTAACAGCACTTGCCCCAACAGTCTGTTAAGGCTACACGGGGGGGGGGGGGGGGGGGTTCGGGGGGGCTGTGGCGGCGGTGGGCGGGAGAGAAACGTACCCTTTTCATTCCACAGCACGCACACTAGTTTCGAGCTTGCCTGAACTTCGTGACACGCCAAACCAAACGATCCCAACTGAGCATGCGTGGCCGAGCAAGTTGAGAGGGGTCGGGGGTGGGGGCCCGATGGCTGGCTGCCTGCTGCCGTGCTACTGCGCCGCGGCCAATGGAGAGGGGATGGCAGCACGTGGAGGGTGGGAGGTGGGGGTTGGATCGGCCACTGAATGGCATGGAGGAGGAGAGTTGGTCTGGCACAGCTCGCGAACCAGTGAAGTTCTCTGCTTTCCTGTAATTCCGAAAAATATCGTAGCACACCTGGTGACTCTACCGTGGTGGCAACAGCGGACAGACCCAGTGACAATCATAATTGCAAAAGCGACGTTTAGACTTTTTAATGACCCGGACTGAATGTTAACCAATCCATTTTGGCATATATGTACAGAATATGCAAAAGGAAACTGCAATGCTGGATGGTAATATAGACAGATACAAAGATTGACAGATTAATAAAATAACAATACAAAATACAGACCGATATTAAACATATAACAGCAAGAGAAATTTATGAAAATAGACAAATTATTAGGTTGACAGGCATATGCTTAAATAGACAGCAAAACATGCGTAAAGACAGATAGTGGGAGACCAGCAGACATAATAAATAGATTGTATTTATTTCAGAAGGAAGGGCCCAATGGGATGTTCGGCTCTGTTTCATGGGCGTCCTGTGATGGTACAGATGTTATACTGTACGACTCTTAGTTACAATCATGGTTACATATAATAATTCTAGAGACTGACAAGAGTAAGTCAGGACATGGACATACAATGCAATAAAAAATATTCACAAACAGATAGAGTGGCAGAATCTGACGGGCAAAAATACTGATAACAACAGACAAAGATAGAAAAGAACCACAAGGCAGACAGTCCAAGTGACAGACAGGAAGACTGAGAAACTGAGAGTCAGGCAGGGAGCCAATGGGAGAGATCAACAGAAAGGCACAGAATCTGACAACAGGCAGAAATCTAGAGAAAGACAGACCAACATGCATTATGTATGTATGTACATTGACCTTTCTTTTGCAACGGACGTAGCCAGCTGTGTTAATCGGAAGCACGGGGGGAGGGGGGGCGGAAGAGGGGAAATGACTAAATGCAAAAAAGCAGTTCGTGACACACGGAGTTTGACAGACCAATAGAGAGGCCCAGCTAACAAAGAGACAGACACACACACACGGGACAGAAGGGCCGTGTACACGTCCACTTGGACACAACCCATGAGGGGGATTGTACCCTCTCGTCCAGCTGTCCCCTGGCGGTCTCCTCCCTGCTCTCCTCGGGCACGGGCAGCTGTGAGATGGATAGGCCGTTGAGAGCGGCCAGCTTGATAGGACCCAGTTTGGAAATCTCAGCTGGCCCAGAGCCTCTCTTTTCCATGTTCTGCAATGAAGAACCAAAAAAAAAACTAAAACCTATTAACAGCGGCCAGCAAAAGCTGACACAGTTTTAATGGCGAGAAGCGCCACGACCGAATGAGTCACTGCGCAAAACAAAAAGCAGCAAATGAGAACAGCGGCGTCATTTTTGTAGTTTTTGTTCAATGGCTTCGGCAGACCGTTTGGCGGCGTCTTACTGTCACGAACGTTGCGTCACTGTGGCAAGATGTTAACTACCTCACCCGGTACACAGGTCGTAGGTTTTATCCCGACCCTGAACCCTGTATACATATGGAGATTACATGTTATCTCCGTGGTGGTGTGGATTTTTTTCTCTGGGTCCTCCGTTTGTTTCCTCCACATTTAAAAACATGCATTTGGAGTATTTGCCTGGTATGAATTTCCACATCAGCCACTTCGTTGAGCTATCATTAGTGGCCAGGTCGCTTCTGAAAAAGAGCTATATAGCTCAGTGAGCACTACCTGGTAAAATAAAAAAAATAGTTTCATAGTTTAATAGTTATCGCACTGAACTAAAAATCCAGCCACACACAAGTTTGGCCACGACCTAACACAGGCCAGCATGGTGAGGTATGGTCAAAAAACCCCCATGGACTGACATGACATGAGGCCTTAATCCAGTGGTGGATTGAAAAAAAGGATGTAAAATGAGATTTAGTTTCGCAGGTGTCGCAGGGAAATCTCAGTTTTGCGAATTAGTGCGGCGGGGGTGCCACTTTAATTAGCGAAAACGAATCAGTGCGGTGGATGCCACTCAATTCCACGTCGACGTATCAGTGCGGTGGGTGCCACTCACGCGCAGCACAAACTCCCTCTCCACGATGCTGTCCTGCACGGCGAACAGCTCCGACACGGGCCTCTCGCGCGCCGGGTTCGCCCTCGTCCGCGTCTTCACGGCCGTGCTCAGGTCGGGCTCCGACACGGACGGCACCATCGCCGAGCCGGCAAAGAGCCTGCCGTCCCCACCCACGCCGCTCCCGTCCGAAACACCGTTCGAGTAGGGGTGGTGGCCCGGCGACCGCCCTCCCGACATCATCGGCAGCGGCGGGGGCGGAGGAGGCAGCGTGGCCTCGCGGCGCGGGTATTCCGGCGGGGGCTTGTTCGGCAGCCGCGCCAGCATGGCCTGCAGCTGCGGGCTGTACGCGAGGTTGTGCTGGTAGGACTGCGCTGGCAGCTCGAACGGTGGCCTAGGGGGTGGCTGGAGCCCGTCCGTGTGCTCTCCGTTTCCGACGAGCAGCGCCTGCCCGTTGTAGTAATGCGCCGGCAGCTGCTGCTGTTGCTGCTGTTGCTGGTGCTGGTAGGGGCTGCTTGTTCCTATGGCCAGGCTGGACACGGCGCGGTCGCGCAGCGACAGTGCTTCCATGTCCCGCACCACGCTGCTGTTCACCTCGAGGCTGTAGCGCTTGCGCACGCCCGCGGCGCCCCTCCTGCGCGACGAGCCCAGCGCCCCTTCACGAGTCGGCCCCGCTCCTCCACCGCCACCGCCGTAGCCGACCCCGGCGGCATCGCACAGCTCCACGGGGGACTGCCCGGCAGCCGTCAGAGACTCGGTCCCGCCGGTCGAGAGCTGGGGAACGGTGTTTTGCCGGTAGACGGGGTGCACGATGGGCTCCGCGAACATTCGCTCGCGGTGGTGCTGGTGCTGGTGGTACCCGCCGTTAGCGCTGGCGGCGCCCGCGAACGAGCGCTGGTGGCTGATGAGGTCCGGCGTGCTCGCGGCGGGACGAGGGGTCGGGTAGGGCGGAGGCGGGCGGGAGAAGTGGTTGCGCAGCATGGCCGCCACCTGCGGCGGGTACTGCGACGGGTCGACGGCGAGCTCCGGCGTGCTCACCGCATGGAAGATCTCCGCGTTGCCGATCACCGACTGCGTGGCACACAGCTGCGACGGCGCACCCGGGCCGAAGGGCGGCAGCTGCTGATGTCCGTACGGGAGCTGCGGGTGGCTGCTCTTGATGCACAGCATTTGTTGCTGCTGTTGTTGCTGCTGCTGCTGTTGCTGCTGCTGCTGTTGCTGCTGCTGCTGCTGCTGATGCAGGTGCTGATGTTGCTGGTGCAGGTAGAAGTAAGGTGGCCGCTGCTCGTACTGGCCTTGCCGGATTTCCGGCTGGCTGTACGCGAGAGTTGCGGCGCGGCCGTAAGCGTAAGCCTCCCCGAGCCAGGGTCCACCGCCGGATCGCACGGCGCCACCGCCGCCGCCGCCGCCGCCGCCGCCGCCGGCCGCGTACCCCACGTTGCCGTCGGCCCGGCACGGCATGCCGAAGCGTCCGGCCTGCCGCATCACCGTGTCGTAGTCCGGCGTCGGCCGGTAGGAGGGCATGACGAGCGCGCTGTGCCGCTGCTGCAGGGGCTCTGGCGGCCGCGCGAGGACGCCGGCCGCGGCCTCGCTGCCCGGGATGCTGAGGTCGGAGGACATGGGCGACGCCTGGGCGAAGTGGTTCAGCGAGTTGACGCTGGGCGCGCTGTACACGCTGCCGTTGGGCAGGCGGCCGCCGCCGCCGCCTCCGCCGCCTCCGTTCACGTGCACGTGGTCCAGGCTCGTCTGCGAGCGGTAGTAGTAGCCGTCCTCGTTGGGGTAGAAGATGTTGTCTGTTGAGGGGCAGCCGGCAGAGGAAATGCGTTGCGGGTTGCTGTTGTTAACGTCGGTTTTTTTGTTTATGACGTCGGAAGTTTAGCCCTCCAACCAGAAAAAAAAGCAAGTCGAACCGCGCACTGCAGGGCACGATGCCCCGACACTGCGTTCGACGTGCCGGGAGCTTCGGCTCGGTCCGGACATAAGGTCAAAACGTTGAACTTCCATGTCAAACACGATGTAAGCATCGCAGTTTGAAGGACACAGAGCCCGAGGAAAACCCCTGCTCATGAGAATATAAACAATTGGTCTGAGCTACTTGCTGTACTGCCTCTTATAGGTACCTCCTCATTGTCATGCAGGTAGGTGACTGGCACTATGTACATTTCTGCACAATCCACCAATAGTCCCCTGAGGGCGCCGAGGTGGAGAGATGTTAACTACCTCGCCTGATATACAGGAGGTCGTGGGTTCGATACAAACTCTGATGCCGCTATATTTGAAGCGCGCGTGTTCTCCCCGTGGTTGTGTGGATTTTTCTCTGGGTCCTCCGGTTTTTCCCTCCACATTTAGAGTTGACGCGCGTTCAGAGCATTTGGCTGCTACAAATTTCCACGTGATAAGCCACTTCGTTGAGCTATAATTTGTGGCCAGGTCAAATAAAAAATTGTTTCTAGTTCAGTTTATAGTTTAAACAGCGTGCGTTACAAACCAAAATCGGATCAGAGAGCTGTACAGCACAACAGCGCACACCTACAGTGAAAACCAGAAGTGTCGCACGGAAGAAAATGTCCTGGGTGGTATTCAGCTCCATCGGTGGTCCTAATTCAGATGTAAAAATTCCACGGCCATATGACAGGAACCAGTCGATCCCTGGTGACGTATGGTCAAATAATGCCCACGACCCGCAGGGCGAAGGCGACACCTCTTCCAGCAGTGCATTCATGAACAGGCTCTACATTCACACAAATTGTACGTAAACTGCCGCTACTTCTCAGAAAGTGGTACTCATCTTATTGATTTGAACGGCCGATAGCGTAATTGGGACTCCCAATCAATAATTAAACTGGAAGCACTCGGCCACAACCACTTTGGTCAATGGCTGAACACAAATAATTTCTCATTCACCGCTGACCTCATGTCTAACCAGGGCATTTTGCACAGAATTCAAACTGCAAACGCCGCATTCAGCAAATAACAGCGGGTGACGATTCAATTGCTCTGGCACAATTGCTAAGGCACTGCCCATTCAGAATAAATGTCCGTTCACATTTGTCAATAACACTGTGGCCTTTAAAACTGAAAAGTATATCATAGGTTACGTTTTGGGCAATGTGTGCTGATGACGACGTCTCTGGCCTCTCTATGTGCTGTGAGGAAGGCCCAATTTCATAAAACTAAACTCAATAAATGTTTTTTTTATTTTACCGGGTAAGGCCCACCTGAGCTACTATTGCTCTTTTTCAGAATCGACCTGGCAACAAATGATAGCTCAAATACAAGTGGAAATGTATACCAGCCAAATACTCTAAACGCGCATTCATTCTAAATGTGGAGGGAAAAACTGGAGGACCCGGAGAAAAATCCATGCGGCCGCTGGGAGAGAGAGAGACACGCAAACTCCAAATATACAGGCGTCAGGGTCGGGATCGAAACCACGACCGCCTGTATACCAGGTGAGGTTGTTCACATCTCACCAACACGGCACCCCCATACTTTGAAATCTTAAGTGTTTCATACTTTCTCGTTTTTTACGCAGTTTCATTGACAACCATGTTGAGCTTTTGTGTTATTTGTGTTCGTGCATCACTGCCAACGCAGTACCACCAAAATAATTTGTCTAATATCATGTCAGAACACCTAGCTGATGTTCCTGAAATTATTTTGGCTTTAAATCTGGGTATAATCCACCAGTGATTTAGCAGGCATCTCCAGCTTAGTGAGTTCCATGCTCCAAGCCTAATCACCAATTATCGCTCGAAGAAAGTAATTCAATTTGAGTTTTGACTTAAATTGGCTCATATCGTCGAGGGCAATTTTTTTTTCTTCCGATTTCCCTGCTAAGAACACCTCGATAGCAGGACATGCAAGCACCTTCATCGCCGGATAACCGGGACATCAGAAGAATTTCCAAACTGCCGCCTCTCAGTGACACTTCTGACAAAGGGTAGAAAACGATGCTTCACATAAAAGTTGCAAGTGGTGATTTTTTCATCTCCTGATTTGGCATCGATAGCACAATCTACATATGAAATATATACACGTGTACAATGCGCAAGTGTCCGTCCGGCACGCGCTCCGTATCTCGCACGTGATTCGCCGCGTCATTTTTTTTTTGTTTGCAACAAAACTGTTTCCTCTTGGTGAGGACATTCCCCACAAAATTGTTGCCTTTCTCAATTAACGGCATTAACCCCCCCCTCCCACCTCCCCCCCAAACATCACGAAAAATAACGTCCAATACAAACCAATGGGAGCCAGAGTCTTCCGGAAGAGTGACTCGTGGCTTATTGATAGAATTGTCGGAAATTTCGGTTCCCTATTGACTTATACAGTGAGGGAAAAAAGTATTTGATCCCCTGCTGATTTTGTACGTTTGCCCACTGACAAAGAAATGATCAGTCTATTATTTAATGATAGGTTTATTTGAACAGTGAGAGACAGATTAACAACAACAAAAAAACTCAGTAAAACGCATGTCAAAAATGTTATAAATTGATTGGCATTTTATTGAGGGAAATAAGTATTTGACCCCCTCTCAATCAGAAAAATGTCTGGCTCCCAGGTGTCTTTTATACAGGTAACGAGCTGAGATTAGGAGCACAGTTTTAAAGAGAGTGCTCCTAATCTCAGCTTGTTACCTGTATAAAAGAGACCTGTCTACAGAAGCAATCAATCAGATTCCAAACTCTCCACCATGGCCAAGACCAAAGAGCTCTCCAAGGATGTCAGGGACAAGATTGTAGACCTACACAAGGCTGGAATGGGCTACAAGACCATTGCCAAGCAGCTTGGTGAGAAGGTGACAACAGTTGGTGCGATTATTCGCAAATGGAATAAACACAAAAGAACCGTCCATCTCCCTCGGTCTGGGGCTCCATGCAAGATCTCACCTCGTGGAGTTGCAATGATCATGAGAACGGTGAGGAATCAGCCCAGAACTACACGGGAGGATCTTGTCAATGATCTCAAGGCAGCTGGGACCATAGTCACCAAGAAAACAATTGGTAACACACAATGCCGTGAAGGACTGAAATCCTGCAGTGCCCGCAAGGTCCCCCTGCTCAAGAAAGTACATACACATGCCCGTCTGAAGTTTGCCAATGAACATCTGAATGATTCAGAGGACAACTGGGTGAAAGTGTTGTGGTCAGATGAGACCAAAATGGAGCTCTTTGGCATAAACTCAACTTGCCGTGTTTGGAGGAGGAATGCTGCCTATGACCCCAAGAACACCATCCCCACCATCAAACATGGAGGTGGAAACATGCTTTGGGGGTGTTTTTCTGCTAAGGGGACAGGACAACTTCACCACATCAAAGGGATGATGGACGGGGCCATGTACCGTCAAATCTTGGGTGAGAACTTCCTTCCCTCAGCCAGGGCATTGAAAATGGGTCGTGGATGGGCATTCCAGCATGACAATGACCCAAAACACACGGCCAAGGCAACAAAGGAGTGGCTCAAGAAGAAGCACATTAAGGTCCTGGAGTGGCCTAGCCAGTCTCCAGACCTTAATCCCATAGAAAATCTGTGGAGGGAGCTGAAGGTTCGAGTTGCCAAACGTCAGCCTCGAAACCTTAATGACTTGGAGAAGATCTGCAAAGAGCAGTGGGACAAAATCCCTCCTGAGATGTGTGCAAAGCTGGCGGCCCATTACAAGAAACGTCTGACCTCTGTGATTGCCAACAAGGGTTTTGCCACCAAGTACTCAGCCATGTTTTGCAGAGGGGTCAAATACTTATTTCCCTCATTAAAATGCAAATCAATTTATAACATTTTTGACATGCGTTTTTCTGGATTTTTTGTTGTTATTCTGTCTCTCACTGTTCAAATAAACCTACCATTAAAATTATAGACTGATCATTTCTTTGTCAGTGAGCAAACGTACAAAATCAGCAGGGGATCAAATACTTTTTTCCCTCACTTTATTTAAGCCCGTTCCATATGATGTCACAGTCCCTTAAACAACACCTATCGCTTCGCCGCGGTGAAGTCGCCCTACAGGGCCGCATGACACCGTGATGACGTCATTACCGATGACACCGTGATGATGTCATCGCACTTCACGCTGAATTCTTACGCGACGCGTGCATGGACAGGCTCGGGTGCGCAAACGTGCGTGGGTGTTAGTCGAAATATATATATGTTTGTATTTAAAATTAACAGGCCAACATTGCGATCGAGAATTATGAAACAAGACAGCGCAGATTATTTTTAGCCACATACCTTGAGAGGCCAGGTGTGGTTCCGGGTAGCGATTGCCGTAGGGAATCTGCAGGGGAGCCGGAACGATGGGATGGCTTTGCACCTGCTAAAATTCACCACCGACAAAAAACATCACGTTGAGCCAGCATCAGAACACGATGTGTGCACCTAAACCCCGCTTAAAAATAACCCCGTAATTAATTCAACAAAAATACAATCACACACACACACCTGGCGTGGCCACCACAAAAGCCCAACTGAATTTATTTTCTCCCTTAACGTTTGTCATATCGTACCTTTTCCTCACGGTGATATATCGCGTGCTCCGAGACTTCAACAGCTCACTCCTCTCATTTTTTTCACGGAATGGAAGTGCCTTCTGCGCCTCTGCACGACCTGTCCCCCGTGAAGCCTGCTTAGTGCGATTGCCGTCTTAATTATAGCACCAGTACTGGGGCTAAGAATAGCAGTTTAATTACTCAGCAGTGTTAATTACGAGGCAGAGTGAGTCCTACATCACTATGCACAGGCCGGCTCCCTTAGCCAAACATCTTACATATGTAATTTTTTGTCTGTCTGTGTGCATCCGTCTGTCTGTCTGTGTGTCGGTGCGGGTACCTTGAGACGTTTTTAACTGACAAACTGTGGTGTTTACGTATCAAAAAAAGTACACGGATACCACGCCATATGCCCCAGCAACAAAAAACGCTATTCATATTTCACATCTGTCAACGTTAAAGTAGTAAAATTAGCAATTTATTCCTTTTATAAGCACAGAGTGGCGCCAGAGCACGCATCTGGGCATGCGCGAAAACGCCGGCTCATGGTGGTGGTTGCCCTAGCAACGCACACACGCGATCGGTGGGGGGAGGAGGGGGGAATTGACGTTTGCGTAAAATATTCAACAACAAAAGTACACAACGCTTAGGTAAATTCTTCACAGTGTGATGTCCTCTTCTCCGCCCCCCCTGCCACCAATGTGTGCACTTAATCCTATAGGGTCGGTAGATACTACTATAGTCATACTCTTTGGTTCTTTCGGTAAAGCCACGTAAGTATACCTACGTGACTTTACCTGCAGTCACGAAAGCTTCAAATCAAGACTACTATAGTCCTTAGATACTATTACTGTAGAGCGGGCAGGGGGATGGTGGGGTGGGGTAGCACCCCAGCCTGCAAAAGTGCCACCTCGGCTGGCTGGGCAAGTTAGGCGAGGCCGGGGGCACTGACAGGACTAGGCCTCACCACGGCACTCTATTAAGTTAGTAGTTAACTGCTATTGAGTCGATAGATACTATTATAGAGTCGGTATATATGACTATAGAGTCGGCAAATACTACTGTAAAGTCGGGAGAGACTACTGCAGAGTCGGTAAATGCTACTGCAGAGTCAGTAGATACTGCTATAGAGTAAGCAAATACTGCTATAGAGTCAGCAGATACTGCTATAGAGTCAGTAGTTATGACTACAGTCAGTAGATACTACTATAGAGTAAATACATACTACTATAGAGTCAGTAGATACTGCTGTAGGGTCAGTAGTTACTATTATTGATGGTAGATACTACTATAGAGTCAGTATATAATACTAGTCTGTAGATACCACTATAGTCAGCACATACTGCTGTAGAGTCGGTAGATACGACTATAGAGTAAGCAGGTACTGCTATTGTCAGCAGATACTACAATAAAGTTAATAGTTACTATTACAGTCAGTTGATACTACTTTAGAGTCAATAAATACGACTATAGATTCAGTAGATGCTACTATAGAGTCAGTAGACACTACTTTAGCGTTAGTAGTTACTACTATAGAGTCATTAGATACTACTGTCGAGTCAATATTTACTACGACTATAGAGTCGGCAGATGCCAATATTGAGTCAGTAGATACTACTATACAGTCAGTAGATAATACTGCAATCAGTAGATACTACTATACAGTCAGTAGATACTACTGCAATCAGTAGATACTACTATACAGTCAGTAGATACTACTACAATCAGTAGATACTACTATACAGTCAGTAGATACTACTGCAATCAGTAGATACTACTATACAGTCAGTAGATACTACTACAATCAGTAGATACTACTATACAGTCAGTAGATACGACAATCAGTAGAAACTACTATAGAGTTAGTAGACACTACTTTAACGTTAGTAGTTACTACTATAGTCAGTGGATACTACTATAGAATCAGTCGTTGCTACAATAGAGTCGGTAGCTACTCCTATAGACAGTAGATACTACTATACAGTCAGTAAAAACCAGTACAGTCAATAAAAGCTGCTATAGTCAGTAGATACTACTATGCAGTCAGTAGATATTACTATGGTCAGTAGATACTACTATAGAGTCAGTATATACTACTGTAGAGTTAGTAGATACTACTACAGTAAGTAAATCGTTCTATAGTCAGTAGATACTGCTATAGAGTCTGCAGATACTACTATATAGTCAGCAGATACTACTATAGAGTTAATAATTACTACTATAGTCAGTGGATACTACTATATAGTCGATAGATACTACTATAGAGTCAGTAGATAATACTACAGTCAGTAGATAATACTAGTCAGTGGATACTAATTTAGAGTTACAGATACTACTATAGAGTTAGTAATTACTACTATAGAGTCAGAAGATACTACTGTAGGGCCAGTAGATACTACTACAGTCAGTAGATACTACTGTACAGTCAGTAGCAACTACTGGACTCAGTAGATACTACTGTATAATCAGTAGCAACTACTACAGAGTCAGCAGATACGACTATAGAGTCAGTAGATACTACTATAGAGTAAATAGATACTACTATAGAGTCAATATATACTACTGTAGAGCTAGATACTATTGTAGAGTCAGATACTACTCTAGAGTCATTAGATACTACTCGCTCAATTGTACGTAGAGTGTGTAAGGTATATATGCCTACGTGGGGGGGGGTCGACAATTTTTGAAACCTTTAAGATCAACTATTTACCCCACACTTTCTATAAGTTTTTGGACTCCTGCAAGCCTCTTATAATTTTGTTAATGGACAAATGGACAAACGGAATGCCGGGCTTTCACAATAGCTACGTATTTGTGTATGTATGTTATGTTAAGAGACGTTTTTAAATATATTCTTTCCCCGGGCAACGCCGGATAAAAAGGAGTAGCAGAGTCGACTTCAATGGGCTGAGACGCTGTAAGCCGTGTCAACCAAAGTCTATCTCTGATGGCTCAGATTCATGCCCTGGCCAAATTTTAGTTTTCCATTCAAATAGCCAAACCCTGGGTAAACCTTGACTCAATCCTTTGGCCAACAGTTCATATGCACTTAAAACCTGGCAGCCACCTACCCACATCCACACCCTACAACACCAAGCTCTGTTAAAATTACGTACGTGTGTTAACCTGCATTGGCAAGCCATTTGTCACTGCTTGTTAAGGCACGTGGATTTTGAGCCTATATTTCACTGCAAAAGACAAATTGTTTTTTTTAGTCACGCAATTTACGGCCCTTTGTCAATCCAATGTTGGAAGGCAGCCTTCTCCATGCTATGTCAGTGTCGGGGAGGAGGGGGTTTGGCAAAATCTCCACCACGCTGGTCGGTGCCGATTAGTCAAGCAGGTGCCCAGGACCGGTTGAGACTATCACTCGTCACTGATGCAAGCCATGGCCGTGAATCAAACTCACGTCCGATGGGGTTCATAGTTCAGTGTGACCATTGAAATTTAATTAAATAAAAATTCAAAGCCTTAAAAACGTTGCCCAGAGTTGGTTGGCATGCCAATAAAATATACTACTATGTGGAATGTTTAATGCTTACAGAACAGAGAGAGAGAGGGGCTTGGCTCAATGTCTCATCCAGCAGGCAGATCATGCCCGTGTACTCTCGCACAACACTTAAGATTGCAAAAGTTACGTATAACGGTGGAGTAGAATTACACACGATAAGAAATGTAGTCCATTAAATTAAATTTGGTGCTCATTACCCTTACATATACGAAGTTGTGGTGAAGCATAAAGATAAGCCAACTGGTAATGGCCAAACTGCTGTGATGATTTTTCCTATGTATGCAATTCTGAGTTGGGAGGAGGTTGGGTAGCTCACGGAGATAATGCATTTTTACAACTCTGAGGCTTTCACTGGCAAAATCCTGTGTTAAAAATCAGGGGGGCGGGTTCTTGGGTTTAACATTTGGATCAAGTGCAGTGGAACACACCTGTGATCCAACGATGGCTACACCGTAACTGACGATTACAAACATGAAGCCGATATATAGTTGTCTGAAATAAACTATTTTTATTTTACCAGGTAAGGCCCACTGAGCTACATTGTATATATTTTTTTCAGAAGTGACCTGGAAACTTATAGCAGGCAAAGACTCTAAAAGCATGTTTCTAAATGTGGAGAGAAAACCTGGAGGACCCGGAGTAAAATCCACGTGACCACGGGGAGAGAGACATGCAAACTCCAAGTATACAGGTGTCAGGGTTGGGATCAAACCCACAACCTCCTGTACACCGGGCGAGGTAGTTAACATCTCGCCACTGCGGCGTCTCAATGTTTTACCACTGCCTTAAGTAATGTGACCACGATGTTTAATGTTGGTGGCCTAAAAGAAGGCTTGTTGTGCATTATACATAAGGTGATGCATCTCAATAATGTGTTGTTTCAGTACCCTTAATGTTGGTGGATTGTGCAGAAATTTACATTGTGCCAGATGCCCACGTGATATGCCTGTAAGAGGCAGTACCAGCAAGTAACTCAGACCTATTTTTTTGAGTTTTGGTTAGGTTTTCTCAAGATGAGGGGTTTTCCTCGGGCACCGTGTCCTTCCACATAGAAACATAATCGAAGATAAACTGCCAGATCATTCAAGCAATGCCTATTCAAGCAAGGCCTGAATAAAGGACTAGCGACTCAGAGCAGCTTTTCTGAGGACATACATATACAGCCCTCTGTCAATTCACTACTGGATAAAGGTTTTCGCACAACACGAGGGTCGTGGGGTTTATTTGACCATACTTCACCACGCTGGTCTGTGCGGGTTGCCAAAGGCCGGGGGGGGGAGCAGACATGGGAGCAAATAAGTGCAGCACAACGATGGATTCTGCTGCAACTGCCCTCACAGCTGTCCAACAATTTAAACCCTCAGGCTTTACTGAGTAATAGAATGAAAACTAATCAGTTGACACTATCAGCCATTAGTAAAGGCTTGCACATTAAACAAACCTGTTTACCGAACGAACCAAGAAGATGAAACCTGTTCTCGTTGATTTGGATTACAAATCGTTTAATATATGAAGCTGGTAGGTAGTCAAGCTGAAATAACATCTACAAAGGAAAGGCTCTCATGTGATGGCGCCAGGTGCGGCGTGGTTAATGAGTAACGTGCGGGCACCACCGACGGAGGAATGTGGAGAAACCTGTGATTAAACAGATACCCACACGACCATCTTAAGTGTGACTTGGGTGGCCCCGTTGTGGGTTTTCCCGAATGCCCAACTGATGCGATGGTGCACTGTTCGGAGTAATTCCATTAAAAACATTAACATTTTCAAATTACTGGGGGCAAAGGCCTCTTATTGTACCCTGTGAATTCTTACACGCTTAAGCTGGCCTTCCGTCCAGTGGCAAGGAAGACCGCCTGCTCGATTAACTTTGCACAAGAAGCATCAATAACATTGCTATGCATCATTCTCGTACGATTGGTGGGGCAAAGTGTGAAGCACTGCGGAGGGCCGATTGCCGAGACGGTTATTAGAGTGGTCTCCACGAGCCCGACCACCAAGGGGTAGAGACCCAAGAGCAGATGGTGGGAGACTGTTCGGACTGATCTTGGGAGGGTGGCTGCGTGTCTACTGTGCAGCAGCTGTGGGGGTCTGGCAGAGGGTAGAAAGCCTGGGCAGTGAGGTGTGGTGGTGGCATCAACGGCTATGCCCCTTGTGACTTTCCGATCGTAATCATCTCATTCAACTCATTTGCAACTTTCATCCTTACCAGACCGTGTATCGATCGTTCAATTTGAACGTGCAATTTTATTGAGGGACTGTGCGTTGTCTTGGTTTGGTCTGGGACTGTTTTCTGATGTTGTTTTGCTGCCTTGCCCAAGATTGCATTTAGTGTTGACCAATCAGCAGGATTCGATGGACTTTTGCAATTTGTACTTTTCAACTTTATTTATTTTTAGAGACTTGTTTACCTTTCCAATACTTCACACTCTTATCAGTTTTTGTATTGTTTGTTGTTTTAACTCTCTGACCCGCCCCGAGAGGACGCCTGTGAAAAAGCGCTTCATAGCTCGTCGGATTCATCCAGGATAAAGATTCCGATTCTGAAACACAACACCGATATATTTCTGCGTAGGTTCCACCCCCCTCCCCCCGTTTACAGGTGTGCCATGTAACACGATACGCCAAAACCGGTCCAGATATCACTCGTCACCCATGTTAGCATGTGCTTCACCGCTCTCTCTATCCCCAGTAAGAAAGTTAAGCCGCGATGAGAGTTGCAAGTGTTGAATGTGGGGTGGGGGGGGGGGAGTGGGGGCGTGGAGGGTGTGGGGTCAGTGGGGAGGGGGAGAGTGGGGGAGAGTGGGGAGTGGGGGAGAGTGGGGGGGCATTCCGAGCCTTCGCGACAAGACAGCGGCCTCACCGACGGGATGCGCTTCAGCGTGGTCCTGCGCCTCGCCGCGGTTGGGGACGGTTCGGGTGGCTTTGGCCTTTCGTGGGAGAGCCGGGGAGAGCCGGGTCGAGCGATGGGGTTGGAGGGGTAGAGAGAAGGAGAGGAGGAGACAGCAGTGGGGAGAGGACAGGAAGGGGGAGGGGGGTTAGGCGCGCGTTGGCAGTGAAGGGTCGGCGACGCACAGCGAACAACGCAGGCATGGGTCTCATTGGCGCGTTAAGAGTTCAGGCGGTGGCGAGACGCGGGCCTGGGTTTGGGAAGGGCAATGCCGTTTGGCCCCGGGTTAAATTTACTGCCAGATGCCGCTTCACGGCTGAGTGCGAGCCGGATTGGTAGGTTCTTTACTCTCACATTAACCCTTCGGTTACATCGATCAAATACACCTGGCGTGAACCATTAGCATAATAATGAACAGATGCCAGTGGCTTCTCAAGCTGGGCTCCCGCTCGCACGGCTTGCAGAAGCAAGTCGTGCACGCCGAGCGTTATTAATGGCAACACGAGGCATTAACCTCAATGACACCTCCGTCGGCCAGATAGGTGCGCCAAGGGTGTCATCGGCACAGATCATCAGGAGAGCCATTGCACTTCCCTTCCGTTTAATCGAATGGAATGCACATTTGCTTAATTGGCATGGAGGTTAATCCCTGCAAATTAACGTTAACTGAACCCCTGCCTTGCAATGCCTCCAACGTTCATTTTAATAATATTCCTTGCGGAGCATTCATTCATTATCTGTTCCTCTCTTTCCATTTCCTTTGTTACAAGTCGGGTCGGACGAAGACCTTTTCCACTCAATGAAACACTGACGAGGCCGTATCGATCGCCACAATCATTACAGTGCGTTCTCTTCACTGGGGACAAGAAGCCGCGCGGGTTTTCCCTGGGGCCAAGGTCAGCGGCACGCAAGCGCTATTAGTCAATTAGATGACATCAGCCACATATGGACTTTGCTCTGCAGCAAAGGCCGTGCAAAACCAATTGGTCCTTTTGGAGCAGGGGGGTTGCTTGAGGATTTCACTGCGGTGCCCTGCACACATCATTCTCCGCTGACCTCGACTTGCGCGAAGTGTTAAGTCGGTCACAAACACACACAGAGCACACACGCGATGGATCTCCGGTCTGGACAGCCTGCTGCGGAGACAAGCGCCTATCGATGCCGGAAAAGCGCACGAGCGATGTCATTGGTAAACGCACTGCATATGACACACACCTCCAGTGAAAAGTGGTATCGGAACCTGTCCCGATCCCTCTGATGACGGCTTCAACTTAAGCCTTAAATTAGTGCCCGGTGCCAGTGTCAACAATCAGCATTAAGAAGACAAATATGCTCGGGCATAATGCTGACTAAGCCATAGCTGCATGTGCGGTGCTCACATAGGGAGCTTATCAGCTACTCATGCACATAGGACACTGCTCCTTAGGTGTGGACATGGTACCCGATGATCCATTTGCATGGGTTTCAGATTCCTTTTGAGTTGAAAGCACAAAATATATATCCGTCACAACATGCCTGCCCACACACGCGCAACAACATGCTAATGGTATGCACATTATACGCAACCACATTTCCTAATGACGCGTTCACTTTTGTGTCTCCTTAATCACTGCTGGCTTTTTTATTGAACGAATGTCACAGCGGTCTTTTAGTTCACTTGTACAATTCGCCTTACAATGGATGGGTGACCCATTTAGGAAAATTCATATGATGGTGATCATATTATTACTTAACGTGTACACATTTAGCTTTATTTTTTTTTTCCCATATGTACAATTATTGGTAAAAACACCACCGCATTAGCACGCGGGCCAACACACGAACTGGCGACATTCATTTGGCGTCAAAAGTCGTCCGCCGATTCAAAGCTCTGCCGATCCAATTAGGATGAGTGCTGCCCACTTGTGTCGAGTTCGCAGTGACGGAACCCTTCACCGCTGAGAAGAGAACCACCCTTTCTGACTTGGCACATTCCGATCCTCGGTCCCACGGCGGCAGCCCGCAAGCTCAGGATGATGTTGACTTTAAACGCGCTCACGTTTTAATGTGACAGTTCTCTTGTACACCCAATTAAACGCCGCTAAAACAAGTCCTCGTTCACAAGACTGAGCTGATAGATTCACTGCTTCTCAGTTATGCGCTCCCGTTTTTGTTCCCCCCCCCCATTTATTTTCATGGTTCCTGCTCAATACACTTAAAAGAAAGATTAAAGACTCCGCTGGCATTTTAACACTTGGCTGGCCCGTGGCTTAAACCAGAAAAAAATATTCAACAACGGTGTTTGAACAAGAACATTTTGTAAGAATGTGCACTATGAGCAAAGCAGTCGTCGCCTACAGCTAGCCAGGTAGCGGGTAAAATGCAGGAAATACGACAGGAGTGCCAAACAAAGCACGTGGTCATTTCAAGGCACTGAAAAGGAAACGGCACTGTATGGAAAGAAGGAAATTTCTTTCACAAGCACGCACGCACACACACACACACACCGACGTTCCTACAAACGTGTGTGAGATAGTGGACGCGTAAGTCCTTGCCAATAACATTTTACTTTTTGACTCTATCCACACTTTTTCATAGAGGGCGCTATTTACCCACGGCAGTCACCTACTTTTGTGCTTTGTCTGCCCCAATGTTGCATCTTCCAAACCACATTTCAATTGCACTAATGGATTAATCAATATTTTTCACATTAAAGTTCCATGAAGGACGAAAGTTAAGAACACATGACCTCACAATGCTCGTGAGCACGGTGCCTGGGCCACCTGCTTAAAACATATGCATTCGTAAATACACAATACTTAGAAAGACCATCACGCTAACATTTTTAAGGGCCAGAAGTTGCCAAAAGCTGCCCAAATCTAAAATGACACGTTTAGGAAAAAAAAATTTGGCCTATTTCTCATATTGTATTCCTCTTGTGCTATCCACGGCATTCCCATGAGATGAAGCATCCATTTCAATCTCTCCAAGAGAAATGTTTATCAACTAACTCTACCTTTGAAATCCCTTCACATGACCCCCGGTCCACTCAGCAGAGTGCAGCACTCTCCCACCCACACAGTGTCAAACCAATACGTTTAATTCTCAGAGATGGAATCTATACAAAATTAGGTGCAGAATAACAATCAAAGTACAGTAAAACCTTGGATTGCGAGCATAATTCGTTCCGGAAACGTGTTTGTAATCCAAAGCACCCGTATATCAAAGCACTCGTTATGTCCGTTGTGATCACGTGAACGCTCGGCAGACAAAGCGTATACATACTACTTGCATTGCAAGACCTCGCTCGTTTATCAAATGAATATTTACTTAAAATGTGTGCTCGTCTTGCAAAACACTCGCAGACCAAGTTACTCGCAATCCAAGGTTTTACTGTAACAGTTTTTTTGTGCAGTAATTTGGAGACCGGACTGAGACCATGAACTCGCTACACTTGAGAATCTGTCTTCTTTGGTTCTTTCGGTAAAGTCACGTAGAATGAGAATAAAATAATAAATTGATAAAATAAAATAACACAATAATATTCTCACGACGTTTCGGCCACAACACAAGCGGCCTTCATCAGGTGAAGGGACGAGACTGTCTGGTAGGACAGCGCTTGTGTTGTGGCCGAAACGTCGTGAGAATATTATTGTGTTATTTTATTTTATCAATTTATTATTTTATTCTCATTCTACGTGACTTTACCGAAAGAACCAAAGAAGATGAATCATTGCAGTCACGAAAGCTTTAAATCGAAACTTGAGAATCTGGTTTAACTCCCAGACTGCTACCTGGATTGGAACCCAGAATCTAAATCGGTGGCCAGGTCAGCGGTCTGAGCTCTGAGTCAGCCGGTCACCTATATGCAAGATTCTTAGGAGTGAGTGAAATAACAGACCACTCGATTAATCAAAGTAAAGTTTGCGCTAAGATCATCAGGAAAAACGTTGCATGCCAGATGTGTTTCATGCAGTGACACGTTATCGTGGGGCGGCTAAGTCTACTGAACAAGAGCTTTATGGCTCATTGGATTCCTCCAGTATGAAAAAAAGATTCTGATTCTGAATTCTCTGCCATGTGAAAACCATTTCGAAACTGAAAATGTTGTTTTCTCTTCTCAGCCTACTGGCTGGAGCCCAATATCTCCCAAGTGTTGGCGTAGAATCTGACAAGAGGAATTAACCTCGCACGGCCATCCAAGTTACTTCATTTGTCAAATTCTTTTGAGCAATTACTTGAAAATCAATTCAAAGCCTTGGTTCGCTGAAATGTGTCTCCAAGTTACCGTTGACATCTGAAACAAAACATATGCACGATAATAAACTAAAACTAAACTATTTTTAATTTTAAAATAAACTATTTTAACCAGGTAAGACCCACTGAGCTTAATAGCTCTTTTTTTAAAAGCCCCCTGGCCACAAATGCTAACCCAACGAAGCGGCTTATCATGTGGAAATGTATAGCAGCCAAATACTCAACGCATGTTTATAAATGTGGGAGGGAAAAGCCAGAAGGGCCCGGAGAAAACTCCACACAACCACAGGGAGAGAGACACGCAAACTCTAAATATACAGACGTGAGGGTTGGGATCGAACCCACGAACTCCTGCATATCAGGCGAAAGAGTTAACATCTCGCCACCGTGGTGCCCCAGAAGATAATGAAGATCTTTATAATTAGATAAAAATTATGAAGCTGAAGGAAGGGAATTGTACTAGTCGCTGGTTCATATGGTGAGGAGTCTGGGGGGAATTATTAACATTGTGTAACAATTTATTTATTTATGTTCCTGGGTGGTAAGTGTTATTTCCTAATTGCTTATGCCTCAAAAGTATAGAAAGTGTCTATTATTCCCCAGAAACTTTGCTTTAGCGACCAAGACAGTGGTATTTTGAAATTTACCTATTTTCAATGCGAAAACGGGCAAATTTGTGTCTTGTTGTTCACATAAAGTTAGAAAAAAACAACATATGAATCAAAATTAACATGTATTTATACTAAAGTAATGTAAAAATGACTTCAAAAGATTTAGACAACCAAGGCACACTACCACAGGCGGGACTGGCCACAGCGGACCGAGTTCTTTGCGGGAAGGAACAATCTAGAAAAAAAACTACTCACTGCTAAATCTTTTTGTGAACGAAAATAAACAAATTCGTCCCTTTTTCTCACTGAAAATAGGTAAATTTTAAAATATCACTGTCCTGGTCACAAAAGCGAAGTTTGTGGGGAATAATCGCAATTTTCTATACTTTTTAGGCATAAGCAATTACAAAATAACACTTACTACCCAAGAACAAAAATTGTGTTACATAGTGTAATCCATGCCCATTTTTGTATTAAACTTAATTATCACGTAAAACCATGCCATGTCTATGGGAGAGCTGTTGGGACAACTCCAGAGTTGGTTGCTGCTATTTCATATTATGGCTACGTTCATGTGGGGGATCTGTGAGCGAAGGGGTTAAAGGGCAGGAGATTTATAATTGTGTCCATGCTGCACATGCTTTAAAACACTAATCCACCATGCTTAAGCTGGCATGCATGAAAAATTAAGCAAGCATCCGTACAAATTGAACATCAACTGCTCGTGCCAAAAAGTCTAGGCAGGTGCTATTAAAAAATACATCCAAGTAAAGCGTCGTGTTTACAGCCCTTTGTACAAGCCATTGGCTGGGCGACGTCCTCCCCCGTGCCGTTTCATCAAGGGGGCTGTTTGACTATACTTCACCACGCTGGTCAGCGAGGGTAGGCGAAAGTGGGCGGTCAGGACCGGTTCAAATATTACTCGCCACTGATTTTATCCGTGGCTGGGAATAGAACTCGGCTTGCTGGGTTTATTGGTGCCGTGCGCTGACCACTCTGAAACTGCTCCTCTCCATATGATAGGTACAACCTATTAACGTACACTAGTCAACAAGTAATTTTGATTTGATTTGTTGGAATTGCTCCAGTTGTACGTCACAGGACTCATTCCGGCTAGGCTTGGAATGTACTATTTCACAGACAAAAACTGTTTTTCATCCATGATCTACGCATCACTCAGTCAACTGCTGAGTGTCATTGGCTACATTGACTGTCATTGGCTACATTGACCGTGAATAGCTACGTCTTCTCACAGCTCAAACGCGTCAAGGGAAATTCAACGTATACAGGCTATCAGTCTCTTTGCTCTTAATTTGCTACCACTTAGATGAGACTAATGGCACTACTCAAGCATATTGGCAGAAGACAGAGGAAAGTGGAAACAAATGACAAAATGTGCAGTGGACATCTACGGACTATCTGTCCATGGATAATGATGATGATGAATGGCCAGTGGTTCCATAAACAAGTAGTAGATGCCTGTCCAATAAACTCCAGTTTGTCGCATCACCGAAAGCAGGCTAGCTTAGTTACAGGACCAATCTCAAGAGCATTTTCCAGACACCCATCAGCAGCGGTGACACAAGATCCCACAACCATGCACGCAAAACCAGCGGCATGTTTTTTTTTATTGTTAACTGCAGCGGTGTATACACACACCAGCCAGTTGTCGGAATCTGACATGTATTTATCACTCTGCGAAAGGGGAGAGTTTGTCAATACTCCTCTGAAGAATGAGATAAACCCAAGGTGCAGTGTATCCCCTGCTCATCATCGCACAGGTCAATGCCACAATCAGGCTTTGTTTATATTGGGTATGCTGTTGATTTAAGGGTACATTCCCGATAATTTGGTGGGACCCAAAATTTTTTTGATGGTGGTTTCATGCCTGCCCCGTGTAATGTTGATTCACATTAAATTACCTGTTTGAGTTTTTTTTGTTTCACAATTTCATTGCCATGAGCAAAACAACTCAACAACAACACCAACACATGAAACGATGTTTCGCTTGCGGATTATAATGGCTGGTCAATCATTTAAAAAAAATGCATATTTCCAACACATTTAACAAGAAAATAAAACCACAACAACATACGCGGTGAAAACTGCTAATTAATTATTGTAGGCGGCATTTGAGATCAATAAAAGTGACGAAAATCAGGAGAAAATATAAAAATGACAAATTCCATGCGTGCAATGTTGCCATCAGATTGAGATTTTCCAAGACTTATTATGAACACAATTTTTAGCTGACACGTTTACGTCCAATTTATGTGCTGGTGGAAATAGGTTTTATGCAAATATTGAGAAAAACATGTTTCAAACACTCCAGCAGTTTAACTGTTTTCTAACAAACATTGCAAAGAAAAATGACTTTGGCCTTAATCCCACAAACTAAATTAACTCTGACAAACCCTGTATTCCAAGCCACGTATTTATGCTGCACAAGCTTCCACCTCATCTTCTAAGCACTCAAAATACTCGAACATATACTCTGGGGGTTACCCTGTCTCTCCAGTTGGGGGTTAAATATGCGCCAGGTTACTCGTTGGAAGCTGGGGGTGTAACAATTCGGCCACCACTGCCCCTCAGCCATTCAATGATTAATAATAAACAATAACAATTCGTAACCTGCGCATATTTCACCAATCGGACACAATGTTTGATTGACAACTCAGGAGGCGTGGAGCCAGGGATATGTCAGCCTGCGATTGAGAATCAAATATTGAGTTCAATATTGTGGTCAATGCAGCGGCCACTAGTGGCTGCATGGGCCACATTTTTCCATTGCACGCAACATGTACAAATCTAATAAAATGATTATGTTTGTAATCTAATGCATGCATGCACGCGAGCTTAGTAATCGATATTGCGCGATAATATTAATTGACTATGAATCTACGCGTAGTTCATTAGTTATTCCATCGTCTCATTTTAATCTCTCTCCTCTAGCCTTTCTTTTGACATTTTACTCATTAGCATTTTCAGATGCTTTGGCATTTAGGTACAAAGTGCCGTGCATGCGAATACTTGTTATTAAAATTGTGTTATTTTATTCAAGAACCCAGAATACAAAGTAGATTCCGAAAAGGCAGGGGGGGGGGGGGGGGAAATGCGCGTAACTTCTAATAGTCGACACCGCTACGCTTCCCACAACATCGGCAGCCACAACTTACATGGTGAGGTTTTTGTTCAGCGTGTAGAACTTGTGACGCGCCTCGATTACCCGCGACAGATACTTTGCGGTCTCGATGTCCTCCTGCAACAGACACAAAAGGTTTTCCTGCATCAAGTCTGCTGCGTCCCCTTGCTTTGTTTACAAAAGGCGCCGAGGGTCTTGGTGCGAGAGAGCCCGAGACGGACGCTCAGTCCGCAGTCGTCCTGTGCTACGGGCGATGCTACTCACTTTATCGTGCAGGTTACAGGGTACTCCGTAAGATTTGTGCAGAGTGGTCATGAATGTACAACAATTATTAAAAAATCATAATTATGAAGCGTTGGCGCCACGGTGGCAAGATGTTAACTACCTTGCCCGGTATACAGGAGGCCGTGGGTTCGATCCCAACACTAACGCCTGTATATTTGGAGTATGCATGTCTCCCTCCCCATGGTAGCGTCGATTTTTCTCTGGTTCCTCCGGTTTTTCGCTCCACGTTTAGAATCAACATGCGTTTAGAGTATTTGACTGCGATAAATTTCCACGTGATGAGCCACTTTGTTAAGCTATCATTTGTGGTCATGTCGTTTCTAAAACCGAGTTATATAGCTCAGTGGGCCTTACCTTGTAAAATAAAAAATATAGTTTCATAGTTTAATAGTTATCGCACTTAACTAAAAATCCAGCCACACACAAGTTTGGCCACGACCTAACACAGGCCAGCATGGTGAAGTATGGTAAAAAAAAACACATGACTGACATGACATGAGGCCTTAATCCAGTGGTGGATTGAAAAAAGGATGTAAAACCAGAGTACAATCTGAGCTAGTTCGATTACACTATATATATGTGCAAAGACAAACATCCCCCATTATAGCCTTTAACATATTGTTGGGGCAAGTGCTACAGCATTGCCTCAACAATATGAAGGCCGACACGGCACGCAAGGGGATGGATGGCCCAACTCCCTTTGTCTCCCCAGTGATGATGTTTACACACTGCACAAGGTACTCATTTAAGGCAGAGTTGACCTAGGGGAGGCCAAGGATCGGTACATATAATCTTCACTGGTGTTGGCCATGAGCAGGAATGGAACTCGGGTTGCCGAGTTCATAGCGCAGGGCACTAACCACTACACTATCCATCTTACACACACATATATATACAGTAAAACCTTGGATTGCGAGTGACTTGGTCTGCGAGTGTTTTGCAAGACGAGCAAAAAATTTAATTAAATTTTAATTTGATAAACGAGCGAGGGTCTTGCAATACGAGTAGCACGTATGCGCTTTGTCTGCCGAGCGTCACGTGATCACAACTGATATACGACTGCTTTGATATATGGGTGCTTTGGATTACAAACACGTTTCCGGAATGAATTATGCTCGCAATCCAAGGTTTTACTGTATATACATACACAATTGGCGATATGAATATATTATCACACCAGTCTCATCTCGATAATCTTCCACATGTTTGCAATGGCATCGGCGACACGGATCCTATCAACATTTGGGAGCCCATCTTGGCTGTGAATGTTTAAAAATTCTTCTATTGAATGCTGCTGAAATTTACTTCAGCCATTTTGGTTAAACCAAAAAAATACGTAATTATAGAAAGGATACTCTTTGGCTCTTTTGGTAAAGTCACGTAGGTATAAAATAAAATAAATCACGACGTTTCGGACGCCACACAAGCGTCCGTCATCAGGTGGGAAAGCCTGAAAGGATGCATTGCAAAAAATTCCAGTGCAGCAGTTCAAACTGGCGAGTGATTATTATCATTTCATATTTGATGATACCTTCATGTACACCCCGAATATCAGCCGGTTCTGCAGCAACTTGACGGATCATTGATAAGTCTGCAGTCGGCAAAAAGCACCCACTTGCAGTGAAGGTGACCTTTAGGTGACAGTACAGCAAATATGTTCGTGAACTTTAACTGCAGAGTTTCAGTGTCCACGGCCTTGTACGTGTGGAATCTTTCCAAAGATTTCAGCACCAAACAAAAACACTCCAACATGCTAAAAACAAAACCTATTCCAACAGCAACTGACCAGGGGGGGGAGGGGGGGGGTCTTAACACTAAGTGAAGTAATCATGATGAAATAAAGTAAAGAACGAATCACTTTAAATGCTTCTAACTTGGTCACACTTGCAGATGGAGTACCAGGTGGAGTATCAGAACGTACCTCTTATAAAAAAAACACACACACACAAACGGTCCATTCCGCCGCTAATGGAAGAGGCATGCATGCAGCTGTAAGCATTAATCACGTGCTGTTCCACTCACTAAAGGTTGAAGCGCCCACCCCCCCCCTGCTGTCTCGACCACCAACACAAACTAAAACGACGGAATAATCTAACCCACTACAAGCCACGCGAAGTCGGTACAAAGCACAGCGCCCGCATGCGCTGCCACAAGGCTCCCGGTGTGCGTTATGTCCACGGCACGCCGCAGCGTGCGGTCACATTCCCGCGGCAGCCCATCATCTCCACAACGTGTGCGTGACTGCCGCCGCCGGAATGCTGCGGGTAACTTCGCGTGTGGGCGCAACTGTCGAGGACTCTTTTTTTTAACGTGGCGACCAACGCAACCGCCATCGCCACGGCCAACAACAACAACAACAACGACCGTATTTGCAATCTGGGAGAATATACCGCAATTCTTTTGGCGTGTTAAGTTCTTGGAATCATTTTTGTTTTCTTTTTCAAATCTTCCGTGCAGGCCCCGGAAACAAGCAGAGGTTGTGTTGTGACGGTTTGAATCGGTGCTTTCAGTTCGTGTTGCAGGGGTAATAATTGCATTGGAAACATCTACTCTGGCTGGGAACTCACTCGTAGTTGAAATGCTAGGGATTCACGTTTGGCTTGCGATCAAATCAACCGGAGTTTTTTTTGCAACAGAACAATCGCAATCAGTTCGGCGAATCAAATCGACCCAGGGGCTGAATCCGAAGGTCTCCAAGTTTACATTTTTATCAATGCCAATAGACGGTGCATTGTTCCTCTCTGTCCAACATTTTGGAAGTCGCTCACTCTCCTCTACTCTCCCCATAGTCTGTATATCCCTTTACCCCCAGCCTCCTGTCGCTCACTCTCCTCTACTCTCCCCATAGTCTGTATATCCCTTCACCCCCAGCCTCCTGTGCAATCGACTCCCTGCCCTTTTTTTAAGGCCAGGTGCAAGACCTTCCTATGTTTTCCCTTTCCTCTGCATGGCATGGACTCGCCACCCCCTCTCTCATTAAAGCCAACAGTGTCCACCGTTTCTGTGCCAGCGTCTTGTGAGTTGAGCAAACCGGGGTCTCGTCGAGCGAGACGATGCGTAAAATCCTCGAACTTTGTGAGCGCTGCGTCGTTTTCTCACCAGCTGGTAATGCAGGCTCTCCACACGGCCGGTGAGCTCGATCACCAAGGCGGACTTGCTATGAGACACGTGCGAGATGTTGCTCCACCTGCGCGTCGAACAAACAGAACGCAGCGGACGCCGCCCGGTCACTTTCCAACGGCAACGACGTTCGCGATCGTAGTTTTTTCGACTACAAGCTATTTTGTTTTATTTTACCAGGTAAGGCCCACTGAGCTATATGGCTCTTTTTTCAGAAGCGACCTGGCCACAAATGATAGCTCATGGAAGTGGCTTATCACGTGGAAATTTATAGCGGCCAAATACTCTAAACGCGTGTTGATTACTACGGAGGGAAAAACCGGAGGATCTTGAGAAAAATCCACACGACCACGGGGAGAACATGCAAACTCCAAATATACAGGCGTCAGGGTCGGGATTCAACCCACGACCTCCTGTATGCCAGGCGAGGTAGTTACCGCCTCGCCACCACGGCGATCATGCTGCCAAGCCATCGACAATATGTGCAACTGATTAAATAAAAGGTAACCGCAGACGAATTAACATTTTGATCAATGTTCAATTTCACAGAAATGAAATTACGGCAAAGGACACAAGAACCGGAAGTGCAAAGCTTAAAAATCAGCCATTAGATTTGGGAGCTTTATCAGATAAATATGCTTCAACAACAAGTTGCCAAATATCAACACATTTTAAAGTGTAACATATCTGCAGTGTGCTTGTAAATTCAATTACCACAAAAGTGACCAAACATATACTTTAAAACAAGCGTACAATGCTCCATGTAAATGTACAGCCCTTGTCACGATCAACTGTCAAGATGAGGGTCTCACCACGTCGGGCAGGATCGTGGGGGGGGTTTATTTGACCATACTTCACCATGCCAGTCAGTGTGGCTTTGGTTGAAGGAAGGAGCATTAGCCATAGGGACATTAAAGTACAGTGCAACAATTGATTTTCCTGCACTGCCCTCTGCTGCCCCACCACGTAGCCATGCAGGCCAAAACACCTGTATTATGAATGTCTAGTCACCCATTCAAGCGCTATCCAGACTCATGTCGACTTAGCTTTCCAAGATCGGACGCACCAATCCTATCCTGTATGATTTGGTCGCCGGCGAACGCTGTATTCGCCTAACATTTATTTTTACCGAGATCAAACAGTCATGATAACATCATTGACTCGAGCGTACTTTAAACCACTGCCATGGCAATGTTGAATTTCAACCAATTGCTCTGGGCCGCCAACAGAGAAGAAAACATGCCTGACACTCAGCTGAGCAGGTAGACAGACCGCTCGGGCTGTGTTTTCGTCACGGCTTGGCTCTGGTTTTGCCTCTTTCACGTGGCTCGGCTCACGCTTGACCCGGCTCAGCTGTTGCTCTCGGAAGATGCTCGAGCGGCTCAGCCCTGGCTCGGCTCAGGCTCAGCTCACGGTAATTCCCAAGCACGGCTGGGACCATGCTCACAGGGCAGCTGAAAGTTGAGCGTGACTTTGAGTTCGTCTTCGCTTGAGCTACAGCCAATGCTCAGCCGAGCCGTGACTCATAATACGGGCGCCCCGAGGCTTTACTGAAATAATAACAATAATTAGACATTTTTACTATTACGATTATTTAATCCTTTATAAGAAGCTTCCACGCGATCGCCCACGGGAGCTGCTTGTAAAACGCCCCTGCGGATGTTTTATTATGGTTCTTGTGCGATAGGAAAGGCAAGATAGAGCCTTCACTCGACCGAGTGGCCAACCCTGGCAGGAGCAAACGGAACAGCACACACCAGCATTCTCACCCTCATTACTCACTTCCGACAGGGAAAGCGTGAGTTTGAGTCTTGCGCGTGCTTAATCGTGGTTTTTCTACCGAGAAATATAAAAGCAAGACGTTTTAAAATAGTGGCTCGACAGTGTGAAGTGTAATAACAGTGTAATTCTAACTTAACACTGGCCAGGAAAAAAAAACCCACAAAGGAAAATGTTGATGGAAAGTGCACGAGTGACGGCTATATATTCACCACTGGCTGAACGGATCTTTGCACAGACAGGAAAAATACTCAAATTATTCGCAGAGAGGCCAGAAATCTACTTTCTGTTGTTCTAGCTGCTGTGTGTGTGTGTGTGTTCACCGTTTGATACGTAACCACACCACTAAGTTGCTCGATTACAGACATGAGCTACCACATCCATTAAAAATGGTGTTTGTTTTTACATCTTACCCTGGTCACATTCCAATTGTGCTATCAGCATCCTGTCATGGGACAAAGAAACTTCCACTCGGACCTCTGCAGCTTGCAGTGAATTGCAATGTGTCAGAGAAAATGGGTAACTTGGTCTAGCCCCTATTACTATATGCAACTCTTAGTTTAAGTTTGGATGGCACAGTGATAACACATGTGCCTCACAGCAAGAAAGTTCCTGGGTCCAACTCCCAATTCGGGCAACTTTCTGCGTGACATTTGTATGTTCTCTCCCCCCCCCCCCCTGTTCTGCGTGGGTCTCCTCCAGCTTCTCCGGTTTCCTCCCAACGCAAAAAAAACCCCATAACAATGCCGATAAATTTCCTGCAAAATATTAACTCGGGATTACACATAGTCCCCAACCAAACTACCCCTGCCCCAACTACTGTGAACACTTGGCAGGACCCTCCCTGAAAGAGGCATGAGACTCAGTGAGACTCAAATAATAATAATAATAGTGTTAAAGATGAGAATCCAGGAGGCCGCCCCGACCTGAACGTGACAGGAGGTTTTTCGTTCCGGTGGCGGACAAACACTCCGTTGTACGATGTCCCCAGCAGAACGTCGCTGCCGGATGTGTCCTGCAAGGAAGATATGGCCGTCAGGTTTGCACAGCTATTCGTTGACGAGAAAAAAATAACACAACTTAATTTTCACTGGCGAGGAGTTTTGTTTGACGACTTAAAAAGCACGCACGCTCAGCTCTGGCAGGCAGCAAACAACGTACAGCTGTCCGCACACCGATCACTGTACAGCCACTGTCTCTCTGTCGATCCGTCACCTCCTCTACCGCTACTGTCACACGACCGTAGCACAGATTTCTACAGCACAGTGTACGTGTGTTTGGCTCTCGCCTGCACTGCATCCAGCGGGTTACATGCAGCTCAGCACTGGAAAAGCTCACGTAGCCCCACTCAATTCTAGAAGCTTGTCAACTCTCGCAAGCTTAGCCTTAATCAAGGATGTCTCGAGCCTCCGCTTAGCGAACGCGAAAAAATATATATTATGGCAACTTTACTCGGCCTCATTTTAAGCATTTCTGACAACACCGCAAAGGGCAAGGGAGCCAGCGAGTTAAAAAAAATCACGTGACATTTGCACTGCTGCAGCCACAAGCGCAGAGGTGAAAATGCCACAAGCGCAGAGGACGACCCCCCCGACCCCTCCACGGGGCCTTGCAAGAGCCGCGCCCCGCTGCCATCGGGGCACCGCGTGACCACTCGGCGCCCTCGGCTCCAAACGCCCAAACCGGCGCATCGTGGCCAGAGGTCAAACAGACTAAAGGGGAGAGAGCACGATGGAGGGGAGATGGCGAAGCAGGAGGAGAGAGGGCACGTGGAGCGGAAGGGGGAGCAGCGAACAACAATCACACTTACGGTGCCGGCATAGATAGAGCTGAAACAATTCGCCAATTAAGTGGGAGCTTCGTCGACTATGAATTGTAATGGACTGCTTTATTTAGGTCGATGACTCTGGCCCCTTTAAAAAACGGCAACCCCCTCGAACATCCTGCCTCCCCAAGTCAGGAGGCCCCAGAGAAGCCATCTACAGCATGACACGGCTGAAAATGACAATGATGCCATCACGCCCCGCCCATCACTTCTCGTCCAGCGGCACATGCGGGGACAGATGCGAGATCTTTTCTCATAACTCTCTTCATGTTATCCGATTAGTCGAGGAACTGAAGCGATAATCGGTAGAGTGATCGACCACGTAAATAATCGAATAGTCCAGCTCTCGTCATTAATATTCTCATTTCCAGTGGTTCTACATTCACTCAATGTAATATTCGTCGCACCATTGTTCAGCCAATCGGCGTACTGCAGTCGACAGGTCAACCAATCACTTAGCGGTCGAGACCTGCTTTGCATGCGCACGCCGAATGGGTAACACTGCAAGTGGGAACCGGTAATAGGCGCCACAAGGACTAGAGTCAAACTGTTAATTAACCACTCTGCCCGGTCCACACAGTTATTATCAACGTGAATGCTCAAGTCATTTAATGCCAATTGTTTGAGCCACTGAATTCAGTCAGTACTAGAGCAGTGGACACATGTTTTACCCCTGTTGAGAAGCAATGTAGGACAACAGCAATGGCTTCAAAGGACTCCCTTTTCAATTGGCTGATGTGCTGCACTGATGAGACTTGCTATATGAGCGAACACATGCATTATTCATGTTCCCTATTAAGGAAGGCACTCGCTAAAAGTAAGCATTGCTCGTATTAAGTGAGAGGATGTGCACAATTGGTCATGAATGTTTAAAAATAAATTAGGAACACCGCTATATTCGCATTGTTTAGGTCTCTGGGTTATATAAACGGGAGCTATACGTGGGATTACAGTTCCCCACTGCCATTAGAAGGGAGAAAAATCATCATTAAAAAATGAATAAATAAATAAGCCGTCAAACGTCTAAATATAATTGTGTTTTTCATCACTTCCCATAGCAGGCCACTTATATTGCTAGGCAACAACCTCCAGAAATTACCGCTAAAATTGAACATGTCAACATTACACATCGCCATTATCAGTGCTGCACTGACGTGGCATGCATTGTGCACGTTCTAATTTGCTCGAATTCACAACGAGCTCTAACGGCAAATCCAGCGGTGTTACTCAACTGCTGCAGTTGGCTCCTCATGGGTCGCTGGAGAGATACAACACACGTCGCAACGTGATTGGAAATGGCTGAAATGCAATGCCTGTCCAAGCCCCCTCTGCTATTATTCTGTCATCATCGTTCCTTGTAAACGTATTTATTTTTTACTTTTTTTAAGAGGGGGGGAAAAAAAGGCTTTTTCCCAAACTGTATCACGTTGTGCCGTCTGCATCATGTCACGAGACGAGGAATCCGTCCGGATCTCTCGCACAGCAATGTGACCTCTCATGTTTGAGAATGACCCGTGGAAGCGGACACCACAGAGCTACCTCCGAGTTCTGTTCCAGTGGGGCCTGGGCTACCACGGCACTTTTCCACCACACTCTGCACTGTGGGCAGCAGGGGGCAGTGCAACTAAATCCACTGTTGTACTGCAACGATGTGCCACGCGTCTATGCTCCCGGCCTTTACCAACTGACATTGACAAGCGTGGTGAAGTAGGTTCAAATAAAACGCACGACCAAAATGCGGCGAGGGCAGGGCCCTTCATCTATTCTATTCTAAGTAGGATATATCTAGCGCCCTTTCCAGGGTGCTTTACAATGCAAGTCGACAGTGGTACACACAGTGGGCAAAAGAGGAGCAACGGGTGGGGTGTAGCGGCTGTCATCCAGCAGTGAAATGACAGAGGGCAGCACGCATACAATATTAGGCATTTTAAAAGGACATTGAAATGAAGTTATACCCGTGCCTACAGAAGAAAAGCACATGGGTTAGAATGCACAAACTGCCACGCATTTGAGCCACGATGAAAGATGCACCTACGCGCATGGTTAGAAGCCAGCGTGGGCACTGGATGTCAAAATGAGAAGACCTACAAAAAAACTGTAATTAGACTGTGTACCGTGCTGGCTATCAGAAGCAAGTTTGAAAGTAATTTTCAAGGGCCAATGGCATCGTGAGCTCCTTTGGCATCGCACCAATGTGATTGCTATTGCCGGTAACAACAGGCTCACGTTATGACATGCAGTGCATGGTGGGAGCTGCCCGTGTTAAACCAATACGTTTCAATGCACTGGGGTAATTCAAATCACCTAATAGAACTGCGATTCGGGAGGCGATTATGCGAATCAAAAGACAATGGGGGAATGTTCCTTTTCCAGAAAAGTGATTCATGTTTTGTATTTCCCCCAGTTTCCATCGCGATTGTGGCACGAGGCGAAGACTCAAAACTGTCCAAAACAACAGCGCCTTGGAGGGCAACCCATGGGAAGTGATGCCGCAAAAAAAAAACTGCTTCCGAGATCCCTTCAGGCGACCTTCACTTAATACACACACTAGGGGGAGCATTTTCCCACATACACTCCTACACCTGGGACAATCGTCGCGCGCCAGTCTAGCGGATGTTTTTTTCCCCTCTCTCTCCCACAGCTGGAAGATAATGTCGATGGTGTATTTTTTTGCGTGCATTCACTGGCTAGCAAGCCGAGACTAACATAAACTCACTACAACGCTGGAGAACTAGCTTTACCCATGGGTGACTACCCATATGCAAATCCCGGATTTCTCAGCAGTGCTGGGCTCATGCCCCTGAGCCAACCGGCCACATCTTTCACGTTTCATTAGTAACTTGGTGTCGTAGCCCTCTGTCACCTCGATATCTACGCGATGTAGTTAAAACCGTGGCACCTCAATGGACGGACGCTCGCTTTTGAGAACAAAATAAAACGTAGGCGTTTTTTTTCGGGCTGCGTTTCACCGTCAACACATGGTCCATCCGGCCTCACCTTGGCTGAGAAGCTCTCTTCCCCATAGCCCTCCAGCTTCTCTGCCTCCTGGATGTACAACAGCTCTGCCTCCGCTGGCCTCATGCCTCTGGGGGGGGGGGTGGTGGGGGAAGATACGGACAAAGTCAGTCACACGAGCTGCTGGAGAAATGGTTTCTCCCGGAATAAGCTTCCCGCAAATCCCTTCAGAACACCCACTGAGAAACGATGATCTTAAAATGGTCCCAGAATAGTTGTACAAGCCGTCCTATGACCAGCGATGGCCGAGTGCTCCAAAATGTGCTCCCAATATACAAGTGCAAAATTCGCCACCCCCCCTACCACCCACCCACGTTCTCATCGAGCTGATAAAATATGTATGCTTTGTGGGAGAGTTTTTTTTTATTCAGTGAGCAACAAGGCTTCCCAGTACAGAGGACCTTTTATATTAAATTTATTCATTTCACTTTGCGCTCACGCCGCTAACGACCTCACACACGCATGCAAATACGCCTGCAAATACGCCAGGAAATACAACGTTTAATCCACGCAGCGTTATTCAACGATAAGGGAGACAAGAAATCCACAAGCTTGCCTATAACATGCCACACAGTCGACCAGGCTGGTAAAATATAACTGAATGTTCAACTGCCTCGTGAGTCACGCTTGCCAAATATTGCACAAGCCCTGAGAATATTTTTTTTTATACTTTCCACCTCTGAATTTCATTTGGGAGAGACTATAAAATTGATCGGTTGCTTTGACTGCAGGCTTAACCTTGTTCAGTGAAGGATTCTTCTTCAAAACTTTGTTCGTATTTGCCACAAGCAATGCATGAGTAACAAACAAAAACCCTGATTACTATAGCAGTGTGATGCATTGTACAGACACCCCACTAAAATAATAGCTAAACAGGGAACAAAACTGTATTTGAATTCAAAGCTTCTACCACATCTCCGAGAGATCCGAATCCGCTCGTTAAATATTTTAACGCAATCTCTCATCCGTAAAATTTAAATATGCAGCCATTGCTTTTTCAAGATGAAATCACCTGCCGAGTACAAAGAGGGTCAAATCATTGGTGTGTCTACAAATGGATCACCGTGTTTATCAACATGTAGATACAATGGATGTACTTGCAGTGTGTCGACCACTATCCTCCAAAGGCAGACAAACGTCTACAAATCACAATCAGAATATTTATTTATACTGGGGGAATCCGATGAGCTATAAAGCTATTTTCACAAATGTTTAGTAGAATGAACCCGACAACAATGGCCATTACTTTCTCTATCTGCACTCACCGCGGCCCACAATACCCACTCCTACTCTTTCTGCAACTCTCCTCCCTCTGATCGCGGGCTTCCCCCAAACATAGGCACAAAGCGGCGAGGAAGGTGAGAGATTCGCTTACCGGGGTCAAAGATTAACGGAACGGAGAAATCGGAAAGAAATGTTACGGCACCACTCAAGCAAGATTTCAAGTTGAGGTTTGTGCTGGACATCTCTGCCGGTGTGTGTTGGCGCTGTACCGCCTGCTGGTCGGCGTGATGTCTGACGCTTCACTCTGCGTGATAGAAGCTTCAATGTTAATCTGCAATTTTATTGAGGGACTGTGTGTGGTCTTGGTGTGGTTTGGGACCGATTTTGCTGTTGTTTTGATGCCTTGTCCAAGCTTGGGAATTGGCGTACTTATGCAATTGTAACTTCTACACTTTATTTATTTAAGAATTATTTTTCAAGTGACTTCCTTACCTTTCCTATACTTTGCACTCCCCTCCCGTTGTTTCCATTGTTTGTTGTTCGAACTTGCTCACCCACCCCATACTGGACGACTGTGAAAGAGAGCTTCATAAGCTCATCGGATTTCTCCAGGATAAATAACGATTCTGATTCTTCGGGAATTGAGGAACTATTTCCGAGATCCTGAAGAAGCTCCTGACGCTTGGAGCGAAACGTCGGACACCGAGCCGAACAACACGCGGCACAAAACGTGTGCATTTATTATTTACACCATTTTGTTACTTTTGTAAGGGTAGACAAAGCAATGCAATTCACTGCATAATCATCCTCTATAATGTATTGTCCTCATGTTAATGGAATGCAATTGTTCAGCATGTTGCATTAGGGACTATCTAAATCATCTGCAGTCCAAAGCTCAATAAATATTTATTTTATCGATTCGTAGTGAATATTTTGTGCATGTGGACCACCAAGGGACGCAACTTTTATTTACATTGTGATCCTGGTGGTAATTAAGGTCGCATTCCATTAAATTGGCAGAAAAACGTAACAAGGCCAAGCAGCGCCAGACGAAAATTGCTTTAGAGGCCCCAGAGCATTTTTGGATTCCAGTGAACTTAATGCAGCTGCACCAAAATCGAGGTTTGAAAAATTAAATGTTGCCAAGCAAGGGGAAAGACGTGTCTTTCTTTTTTAAATGGATCCTAATGATACCAGTACTGCAAGACATCACAGAACTCTGAAGGATAATCAAGCAGCAGACAACTTTTTTGTTTTACTATAAAACAGCCCTTTGCGGACCACACAGACGTTTTTGTGTAATGCTTTGGCTAGCTGCTTACATTCTCGGAAGCGATCAGTGCATTAATCACATGAGATGATGTGTTGCACAACAAGAGTGCGGTGCATGAGTACAGCGTCGGAGTGCGTCCCTGTAATTAAACGCGCGCTGGGTTGCTCAAACATCTCGGCTGGTGGTCTGAGGCGGTGGGCCGCATTCTTGCGGCAGAGCGCAGTCTGTCCGCTCCGCGTGTAACAACATTTTCCCCCTAGCCCAGAAATCCCATGAATTTCCGCCATTCGGGTGCCACGAATTCGATTCCAGCAGAGGTTATTTCTCGTCTTAATTTGTTTGCGTCTCATCGGTCATGTTTGTAAAAAAAAAAATCCCCATCCTCATTTTGTACAGTTTTGCTCATGCTATTAACCCAAATGTAACGCAAGTGCATCGTTTTATTAGGACGCCACTGGAGTTACGCACACACAGAACGGAGGACACCATGTATAGTCAGCTCATTGCAACCTTCCGACACAAAAACGGCAAACGTCCCACGTATAAGCTGTAAGACTGAAAACTCGTCTCTTAATTAACTGCTTTGTGTTTATATTCTTGGTTCTTTCGGTAAAGTCACGTAGAAAGGAAACAATAAAATAATAAAAAAAATAAAAAATATATATTTTATTGTTTCCCTTCTACGTGACTTTACCGAAAGAACCAAGAATATGAATCCCTGCAGTCACGAAAACTTTAAATCAAAATTTGCTTTGTGTTTAGCTTGTTGTCCTTCCCTTCACACCTCCGACTAGCACGATTGGCTACGTACGGTGCGAAACAAGTTCAACATACATACATACAATTTGCATATAAGTAGCATGAATCGTCAATAACAGACTCTCCCTAGGCACTAAAATGGAAGAATCGTGATTATCAAATCTATTTTTATAAATTAATCGGCGCATAGTGACATGCGTACCGTTCATAGAACACCCACTGCTGTTTTTCCATCAAGTGGTACTCAAATTTTTATTTAAAGCTTTCGTGACTGCAGCGATTCATATTCTTGGTTCTTTCGGTAAAGTCACATTGAAGGGAAACAATAAATAAAATATATATAAAACAATAAAATTCTCACGATACTTCGACTGTAACACAAACAGTCATCATCAGGTGTGAAAACCAACGGCAAGAAGAATTTGAAAGAAGTGGCGGTTTGTATTTATTTATTTTTAAACGTTAGCGCCACGCGCAGCGATTTGGCAGTTTATTTAGAAGGACGAGTCCATCTATGTACGGAAAAGAGGAGGGGGGAGACGAAAAACTAATGTATGCTTTCTGAAAGCCACCGTAAGCGTGAACAATCAATTAAGACCTGAAATGGTTTATCAAATCCTTCCAATGATTGCTAAGCCAGAATCCATCTTCTCGGTTGAAATTGTCTCTGTGTTTGTATATGTGGATAGCCTCATGAACGAATCTCTCATGGTAGCCCGATGGCTTGCAAAGAACCTCTGTCTTGGAGAAGTCAATGTCATGTGAGCCCACTGAATTATAACAGTGATCTGCCACGGCCGAGGTGTTTGTCCTACCGTGTTTAAGGTCTGCTTTGTGTTCACGAATGCGATCCGAGACATGTCGTTTGGTTTCTCCAATGTAACTACTACCACAGAGGCAACTTAGTGGTACTCATTTTATTAACCAGGTAGAGAATCGGCAGAGCCAAACGCTGAGGATTTGAGTTGGGCATTCTTCCACAGCAACACCACACTTAGCAATTGAAAGTAAACCTCAAGCTCATACAGGGGTGGATATAAACATTTATAATTCTAGACATCTTGCAAGTCTACGTCTGTTGAACTTCTTTTGCACTGTAGCCAACCGTGCTAATCGGAGGTGCGGTATAGCAGTGGTTGTGTATAATTATAACACTTTCCTCAGTAATTTTGCAACACATTTGGCAATAAACACTGCCTTAAATGAAATAAATATATAACAGGCGATGTTTGGACAATAGCCCTTATTCGTAGCAGAAGGATGGTCGTCTCTTTTTGTGATTGTCAAAAGTGTTGAGGTTTTGTTATGTGTGCACCACAGCCAAAACAACATCACAGAAATGTCTCCAGGATGTGTTCCACGAAAACAAAATGGTTTACACTTACTACAACATTAACTCTGCAATTTACATTCCCTAGCATACATTAAGCTGCTATTACCATGTAATTTTCCTCCGGTGGTGTGGAAATGTGTGTACTTTATTCTGAGCAGCAACAAACATAACCCCTATTAACCACTACTGAAACCTTATATGACATCCTGAATGTACACGTGTGCCCATGCTTGTGTGCGGGAGGTGGTCATGCAGTGGGTGGTTAGAGAGCATTGACCTACGAACCTGACGACTTAAGTTGGCTTCCCAGCTACGGCTTTAAATTGCGCCAAGCAAATATCTGAACTGGTTCTGGGCCTCTCCTAAGTTGATTTCAGTCTTCAACGAGTACCTGATGCGGTGTGTAAACGTAAGCACTTAATAGGTGTTCTCTAACAGCACTTGCCCCAGCAGCTTCTGGAGGCTATACTGGGATCTTTGTGTATGTGTAAATGTAGGTCTGTTGAGAACCTAGCCTGGCACAGATTAGCACGGTTGCCTATGTACGGTGCGAAAAAAGTTCAACAAAGAGTATGCTCATACAGATGCCTTGGTGACGTCAACTACAATTTAATGGTGAACGGCAACTGTTGCTGATTTTGTAGTTCTCTGTGAGAGTTTGTCTGCCAAGAGATTCCAACACGATTATAGACCTAACATTCCAGCCAGTGTACTCGGGTGGGTCACATCGGTGTATTATCTCATTGCCTGCATACTATTTAAATACATTAGAATTGGCTGTTGTTTTTTGGTCTAGATCTAAGAGTGGATGGGGGAGATACTTTTGAATATCCAATCCACTTATTGGGATAACTGGAACAATGTCCCACTTAATCCTTGTTGCAGTTGTGTTTATAGCTTAGGATGTGTTCATTTATTGGCCACGACACATCACGTGCTCCCTATCCGACACCAAGAAAATTGTGGGCCCTGCGTATAATCGTTAAGGTTTATAACCAACTGCGTGACGAGAAATGTTGTGCAATAATTTTCATCCCCTTATCAATCAACTGTTGGATGTCTCCCAATGGCAAGTTCGGGGTGGGTTTTCTTTGTTTTATCACCTTACTTGACCTCGCTGGTCATAGCAGGTTTGATGAAAGGGGTGGGGGGGGGGTGCCCCCAGGAGTTGCACAGATTTCGCGTCACTGCTGATGTCAACTGTGGCCAGGAATTAAATTCAGGTTGCTGGGTTCATAGCATAGTGAGCTACCCATTGCTCAGTTGTCCTAGCAAAAAGCGCATATGCAATCTGTGGCTCTGCAAGACCGATAATCGAATCTGTAAGTAACGAGAAAACCCATCATGACAGGATCATCGTGCAGACCGGAAAAACCATAAAACTTTGTGCATAATGCAAAAAACTATTAGCAGTTCCTGTAGAACTGCATGGTTGTCCTCTTGTCTTCCTGTGAGCTAGAACACAATTATAATTAAAAATTGGTTTACACATGATGAAATTATTCAATTATATCACATACATGAACGTGCCGATGGTGGCGATGGCACCATGGCATCAACTTAAGGGCCAGGGATCGGGAAGCGCTTTCACTCACGATCTGAGCTCCTGTTAACAAACTGATGATGCTGGATGCAATCTCCAGGAAAACGTCCATTAAAAATGCCGTGAGGTTATTCTCCAACAAACACCGGTGGCGCAGCTGGAGCAGTGACAAATTTGGCCACGTTTCATCCACGAGACACTTTGATTTAATTGCCTGTGTCGGGTGCAGGGGGTTTTACAACGCGCATCTTATTTACACAACGACCTAACCCAAAAGAAACCAATCACTAATTATTTTGACGAAAACTAGAAAATGAGGAGACACTGATGCGTGCGTGGCTACTAAAAACCAACAAACTCTTCTTTATTTATCACAAATAGATTTTTGTATGCGGTTTGCCAAAACGCAACAAAGACTAAACACATTTGTCAATATCACGGACTTAAAAAGGGGGGGGGGGAGAACAGCACCCAGATAATTTATGTGCTACAAAGAAAGCCCCCCATTCCCCAAAAGCTCATCGTCCATTACATTTATTTCACTGTTAAGGCAGTGTTGTTGATGAAGGTGTCGGGTTTTCGTTATTTGGGCCAATACAGTATCACCATTTAATTTGTCTATGAACATCGTACACAAGTGTTGTTGGCAAGTCAGCACAGGCACCGAAGATGCTGGTGAACGTAGCCAGCGGAAACGAAGCATCATATTTGTAAGGATTTCTTGCACAATTGTTCTTTCAAGCGTCAAATCTATAAAACGCATTAAGAGTCAACAGGGGTAGCTAAACTTCGATTTGTCTATGAACATCATTGAAGCTCTGTCGTCCCGACAGGTCTGTACCTTTCACCTGAAGACGGCCGCTTTGCGTTGTGGCCAAAACGTCGTGAGAATTTTATTGTGTTATTTTATTATTTTATTCTCGTTCTACGTGACCTTACCGAAAAAACCAAAGAAGGGGTAGCTAACATTTCTGAATAAGGAACAGAGCTAAACGGAGATAAATTCTACTAAAGTTATATCGAAACACGGAAGACTAAGGGTTCACCTTGTAAAAAGGAAGCACCTCATTCTTCAATGTGTATTTTGGGGCAGAGAAAAGAGAAAAACGCTCTTCAATTGTAAAAATAAATTCCACAAATTCCGACAATTTTACTGCCACTTGCGAACCTGATAACGGAGAGCCACAAGAATGGCTGTTCTCGATAAGGGTTATAATCAGTCAAAGGCACCTTGTTGACTTGGAAGTCTTCACATTTTCATGTGCTCGACTGGGTGCCTGTGTTTAAGCACGGTGGTTCATCAAAATGCTTTTATATCACTCTCTCCTGCACGTATGCGCAAAGCTTTGTGCGACTTCGAGTGCCTTCCTTGGGAGGCACCGCCAGGCATCGTCATTTTATTGCTTTACAGATTATTTAGCGAAACAACAATGCACTCAAACGCATGGCCTATTATAAACTGTTTCTCCTTAAAGCAGTGCAATTGACAAATGTGTTGCGTTTTTTTTTATATATATACGTTGTCGATCCAGGCAAAAATAAACTTAGGACTGTAAATGGATGTCTAAACAGGCTCTTTAATTTAAACAAAAATGTGCAAATGTAGTTAATCCTACCCGCACTGCTAAATGATGTAAGGAGAAAGCAAACGCGTGATTAGGAAATCAATATACATGTGATCATGAAAGTTCCAGAGAACTATCATGTACATGAGCAAACAAGCGAGACACATAAAAAAAAAACCTTTAATAATAAACTCAGCAATGTGTAAATTGCTTTGAGGACTGGTTAAAAAGGGCTGTTTGCTAGCACCGATTTCTTTAGGTAAGCAGAGCACAGGGGGCATGGCAGTGTAGCCACACCATGCCCAGCCGTCCTTAGTTTCTCAGTGCGGGTGTTATACAGCAAGTGTTCATTTTATACTCGGTCAACATCGGGGGAGGCCTCGACTGGGTTCAAAACGCCATTGTTCACGTCACACAGCAGGTAACTATTCTATGCTCGGTACGCTTCCAGGAAACCCAGACCAAGATCAAAACGGTGATTGGCACTTGTATATATTTTATCTATATTTATTTGGTTTTCGTGTTTTGCTTACCTTCCGTATACATTGCACTCCATTCGTTGTTTTATTGTTTGTTGTTGTAACTTTCTGACCCACCCCTACTAAACACACCTGTGAACAAGAGCTTCATAGCTCATTGGATTTCTCCAGGATAAAGATTCTGATTTCTAACGCTGGGCTCAGATAGCAGCAATCGCGCCAGGTGAGAAGGACCAGGAGTTTAACTCACATTATGGAGATATTATTGCTACGCACTAACTTACCATGCCACCACATTACACACAAAACACACAATAATAAACAAAAATGAATATATATCAAAAAGTGGTACCTGTGCTTTTGGTGAAAGGCAGCTACCTTTTGCGTGAGTTCCTCCACTATTCGATCATCCTGAGACCAGGCCTAAGAAAGAGATGTCCATCAGTCTCGCCGACTGTCCCGTACTAAGTGACGAGCATACATGCAGTCGCATCACCTTTAAGCTGAAAATTGTCACCTCCTTTAAGCCAGGTCGGGTTGTGACAAACCCACCGCATGGAGGAGAGACCATCACGGTATAAAAGACAAATGGGTTATAACATAGCAAAGCTTGAACTAACAGAATCTCAACAGACAGCTCAGCAGCGTTGAGTCTGGATAGCGTGCGCCTCGATGGGTGAACACTAAGCACAAACAGGTTTGTGTTAGGCTATGTGGCTACGTGGTGAGTGGCAGAGTGCAGTGCGGACACAATCTATTGTTGTACTGCACTTCGAAACCTACGTTACCTCTGCTCTCTACCTTTACCAATCCGCCCTGACCAACGTGGCTTTGGGCTAGATTGTAGATCAACTCGAAGAGCACGAGGCCAAACAAACACCCACCACTGTTCCCTGAGGCTTGAAAAATGTTGTCCATCTACTCTTGTAGATTTGGCACCTTTGGCAGGCTCACTAAATAAACTGGCACATTCAAGCGGATGCTTTTTCTGTAAACAGCCCTGATAGAAAAAAATATTATAACAATAATCATTAAAAACAACTCCACTCTTTCATGACACACAAAATTCCTGTGCCACAAACATAAATGCACTTCCGTGGGACCGGCCCACAATGGCAATGGGTGGCTTGCGACAATGATTTTTTTTTTCCAAGACTTGGTTGAAAAATAACTTAATGAGAAAAGATAAGCTATGTTTATCGCACACCCAGAAATTCACGGCCCACAGTAAAATAGCGAATTAACTTTTCGTTTGGCTTACCAGGGGAAAGAGCACGTAGTCTCGGAGAAAGTCCTGCGATTCACGCTGATCGTGGTCTCCGAAATTTGCTGCAGGCGGGAAACGAAACAAGTTTTGCACTTCAGAGATCACCGCGTAAAACAAATGCACATCCCAAAACAGCAATCATTTCCACTAACTGTTAAGAACAAGCGCACGTTAGCATATATAGTCACGTAAAATTGTGCATACATTAATTGCACATTATATAGCACAATTTACATTTCAATATTCCGATTTGATAAGCGAGGTGAATTACAATATCAATGGGTATGAACGCTGCAAACGGGACACGTGCAGAGCTATCCACAGTTTGTTGCGCGTGGCTGCTGTCCAATATAATCTGCAGCATTTGGCCTAAAAGAATAAGCCAACCGCTTGCCCAATAAACAGAAAGCAGGCCTAATCCAGACACTGGACAAAGCAGACCACCCAGTAGGCACCCAATTCTTAATCCATTAAAATTGATTCTCATGTTCAAGATACAAGCACCATGAGTGTAAACATTGACAATTTAGAATGTTTTTTTAATCACGCTGGAAATTCTTATCCGAGGCCCTATTTGTTTAGCGGTTGCTTTTACACGTGACTTTTACACAGCTAGAGCACCAGATGCACAAGACATTGAAAAAAAAATACATATTTGTCAATGTTATATTGTGAGTGGACTTCATCCCACATAGCCACAGAGCCATGTGACAGCCTCCTCCTCCCCCAGCCCTATTCACCTGCAACTTCCAATATCTAAGGCCCAACCGGATGCGCCAAACATACTACCTACTATCATTGGTAGATGTATCATTTCTATTTTAACGTTGCGTTTTGGGCACGTCAGACAAGTGACGATGGCAACGTCGTCGTATTTTGTGGCATTTAACCGCAAAAAAAACTGCGCAAAATATCAGGAGTCATTTTCACGGTTAGGAGCAAATTATAGCAACCGTCAATAGCCACTCTCCTATAGCAGGATGGACAAGAAGTGTTCCACTGTGCACGCTAAAAATAAAATGTAGGTTCATGGAGCAAACCAGCCCTACAAATAATACACATTAAAATTCATATTGATAAAATTGCAGAAGCCTGGGATCCCTATACACCCAATAATAAAAGTCCACTCTAAAAACAAAAAGTCACTAACTTTGCAGATCACTGCAGAAAACTCCACTCACTACCTTCAGACGCACTGCATTTACAAACATTCCCGAGGGAGGGTGCGCTCCTCCGCATGGGCGGATGACAAGTCAGCTGGCACGTAATGATTTAACGGCACGCACATCCCGTGATAATCAATTATTGCCCTCACGACACATGGATTAAATCACGTGTATTAGCAATCAATTACGTTACATGTAGGCTCACAGAACGAACACGGCAGAATGAGGCAATGAAAACGCGAGGTTACAAACCACACCAGCAACGCAGACCAAGGCGGACAGTACAAACGAGACATTGTAAATGCGATGCGCAGTGTAAGAGTGTACATATGGGACCAAAAAGTTAAACCCCCAAAGCTTAAAACTAACCGTGACCCCAAACCGTGACCAAATTATGTTTGTCTTCTCCTTATATGGGCACCTCAGTGCCGAGATGTTAACTACCTCGCCAGGTATACAGGAGGTAGTGGGTTCGATCCCAATCCTGACGCCTGTATATTTGGAGTCTGCATGTTCTCCCTGTGGTCGCGTGGATTTTTCTCCGGGTCCTCCGGTTTTTCCCTCCGCATTTAGAATCGACATCGTGCGTTTCGAGTATTTGGCTGCTGTAAATTTCCAAACAATAAGCCACTTCGTTGAGCTATTATTTGGGCCGCTTGTGAAAAAGAGCTGCATAGCTCAGTGGGCCTTACCTGGTAAAATAAAAATAATTGTTGATAGTTTAGTAATTATAGCAAATCGCAAGGGATTCATTGCTACATGGCAATCGTGAGGATATTCACCCTGAACGGAGAGAGCTGCCAGACGGACGCCCTGCTCAAAGGTGCACAGCAGCTGTCCCTCCACCACCGCCTTCTTCAGCTGCAGGTAGTACTGGTATCTGTACAGAGCGAGAGGTGCACACGAAGATCATCCATATAGCCTTTAACTCCGATGAGCACGGTTGGCTATGTGCAGTGCGAAAGTTCAACATACATACATACAACAGACTAGATTTAAAGCTTTCGTGACTGCAAGGATTCATACTCTTTGGTTCTATTCGGTAAAGTCACGTAAAAAACAACAACAACAAAAAATTCACGACCGTTTCGGCCACAACACAAGTGGCCTTCATCAGGTGAAGGGACCAGACTGTCTAGAGGACAGCGCTGGAGTGAACACAGCCAAGCTCAGACCGCGACCTTTAAGCTGTGTGAGAGAAATCAGAGCGCCTTGACAAAGTAATTAGCATAAAAAATAGCATTTAATTGGCGGACTTAGCATGATGAACAATGTACAGGGGGGAGCATGTGCAGACCGGCGAGGGGGGGAGGGGGGAGTTTACATATTGATGGTGTGAAAAGGGAATTTAAGCAGCTGCGAAAGTTTAGGATACCACTACTTGAAAAAATATACTGTACCATTGAAAATTAGTTTAATGTTTGGTTTGGTTCAGAACATCTTTCCAATGGTTGCTTAATTTGAAACCATCCTCTCGGTTATGTGACTTTACCGAATAGAACCAAAGAGTATACAACAGACTGTTGGGGCAACCACTGTTCAGGGACACTTAATGAAGCGTGGGAGGGCACACATGAGGGTGGGTGGCCAAAACCACACCCGGCCACCTTTGTCTCCCCGAGTGCTTATGCTTAAACACTGCACCTGGTACTCATATGAGGCTGAGTCGACCTAAGGCAGGCCCATGACGAGTTCAAATATTCGTCACCAATGTTGTTCCATTTCCGTTCATGGCCTCGGGTCACGAGGTTTGTAGCGCAGTGCCCCAACCGCTGCACAAACACCCACCCCGCTGTGGTCACACGCCGGCGACCGGCGTGCCTGCAAACCTCCTCGACTGTCTCCAACGTCGCCTCGCCTTGTACGAAGTGCTCACTTGTATCACACGCACCATTCCAGCACGTTCAAATGCATCTCACGATGAGAAGAACCCCTTCGTGTTTCCCACACAGGAGCGTGCACCATCGTGCCAGGGAATGACTGGATATTTTTTTTATTTACTCAGTTATAGAGCACTTTCCCACGCATGCTGCTATGGGATGCTTCTGCTACGAGATGGTCAAACCAACATTGTTCATTTCTCATTATGAACCGGGCCGAGATCATCAACTCGCTACACTTGAGATTCCTGTGAAATCCAAGGCAGACACCCAGATTCAAACCCAGATTTTCAGCGGTGTGAGCTCAATGCTGACCTCCCAGTCACCCTGCCACCTCAAGCTCTCGAGAGGAATCTAGAGGGAGCTGGAAGGCTCCAGAAGGGAAGGGGGCGGGGCCAAGGGCAGAGCAGCCCCGACCCATGGGGGGATATAAGGCAGGTCCCTGAGAGGGACCGGGGTCGCTGCATTCTACAAGCTGGAAGCTCTACGTCTCAAGCTGGAAGCTCTACGTCTCAAGCTGGAAACTCAACATCTACAAGCTGGAAGCTCAACATCTACAAGCTGGAAGCTCAACATCTACAAGCTGGAAGCTCTACGTCTCAAGCTGGAAGCTCTACGTCTCAAGCTGGAAACTCAACAACTACAAGCTGGAAGCTCAACATCTACAAGCTGGAAGCTCCACGTCTACAAGCTGGAAGCTCTACGTCTCAAGCTGGAAGCTCTACGTCTCAAGCTGGAAGCTCTACGTCTCAAGCTGGAAGCTCTACATCTCAAGCTGGAAGCTCTACGTCTAAAGCTGGAAGCTCAACATCTACAAGCTGGAAGCTCTACGTCTACAAGCTGGAAGCTCTACGTCTCAAGCTGGAAGCTCTACGTCTCAAGCTGGAAGCTCTACGTCTCAAGCTGGAAGCTCAACATCTACAAGCTGGAAGCTCAACATCTACAAGCTGGAAGCTCAACATCTACAAGCTGGAAGCTCTATGTCTCAAGCTGGAAGCTCTACGTCTCAAGCTGGAAGCTCAACATCTACAAGCTGGAAGCTCAACATCTACAAGCTGGAAGCTCAACATCTACAAGCTGGAAGCTCTACGTCTCAAGCTGGAAGCTCTACGTCTCAAGCTGGAAGCTCAACATCTACAAGCTGGAAGCTCTACGTCAAGCTGGAAGCTCCACGTCTACAAGCTGGAAGCTCTACGTCTAAAGCTGGAAGCTCAACATCTACAAGCTGGAAGCTCCACGTCTCAAGCTGGAAGCTCTACGTCCTACGAGGCAAACACGTGGTCGCGGACCCGAGTGAGAGGGTCCGACCCTCCGTAGCTGGAACTCCTCTGTATAGTGTAGTTAACTGGGTGGTCACCACCCTAGGCTGTATCTGGTAAAGCGGCAGTTATCCCTTTGTGTCATGTGTTACAAATAAATGTGTTGCCTCTAAGAGGAACGTCTGCGACTCAGTTGGACCCACTACACAAGCATTAAAACAGCCCTCTGTATATACTCTATACATCAGGGAAGTGTGGTAAAACCCTAAAAGTGTGCAATGAAGCTTCCCGAAATGCACGCTTGGGATCACACTGAGGCGCATCTGTGGCCGTCTGGAACGCTCTTCCTTCCGATATTTGGAAGCCACTGGAGCTATGCACTTTCAAATCTAGATTGAAAACTAATTTCTTTAGGACTGCTTTTTTGTTTAGATTGTTGTCCTTCCCCCACACCTCTGATTAGCAGGGTTGGCTCCGTACGGTGCGAAAGAAGTTCAAAGTACATACACACCAAAGTTAAAGACGTTTAATTGACTTACAAAATTGTAACCGGCCATGGGCACAACACATTGTTGGAAGGGATGATGGTTGGTGGGTGAGAAAAACAACAGAGTGGAAGCCAAGGGAGGGCACACCCAAGAGGACATCCGGCATGGCGATAAAGAAATGAAAAACAATCTCAATCAGGTCAGACGGCGAAGCGGAGGCCTTCACCCAGCAGTGGATTCTCGTTGGCTGATGTTCAATCCAAAATATAGGTGCACGCTGCATATATTGGCAGTGCAGACACAAACACAAGAAAAACTTAATTCCATTCTCCCTCCATGCCAACATAATTGTTTACTAAAAACGTCTTCTTCTTTCGTGTGGCTGATGTAGATGCACAGCAACAAGCACAATTTCACATTCAGGTGGTCAGGCCAGATAACCGCGTCAGGCGCAGCGGAGTTGTATCGCTGTAAAGTCTCCTTTGTATTTGTGGATCAGGCATTGCGTCATTAGATGTTTTACGGGCTGTTCTGGATGACCAGACTTGGCCTCAGGAGAGTTTTTAAATTTTCCATTTGCGCATGAGATATCCGCATCTACCATGGTTTGTGCAGATGCTGTTTAGGGTAGACCATGAGCTTCGTGGAAGATCAAAACCAGGGATATTCTGCTTTGGGTGTTTCACAATGTTGGCATAAAGCACATGCCAACATCGTGAGGGGTGAAGACCAACATTCCACATTTTGGCTGACAATAATAAACACTTATTTCCCCACTAAACTTCATATTGACAATCATCCGTGTGGCACATAAAAGGCATTGGACAAGTACAGTACGGTTAAACATCACTCTTGGAATGTACACAGGGGGCATTTGCATATGAAAGCACAAAATCTGATTTCAATAAAAAAACATCCCTGGGGCTTCCAAAAAAGCTGACTTGAGACTGCCAACGCAGGTGCCACATTTTCTCCATGAACACCTTGGGATTTGAAAGAAATTACTTCAGAATTTCTCGTTTTAAAGTTTTACGGTTCCTATGCTTTGTGATATCACACAGAAAGCGTGTGCCAATGTCCTGCATACCTGTCAAAATATATTACGCCCAATATCTGGAATTTCCGGCCACTGGCTGGTTTATGATTAAAAATCAAGTCGGAAAATTACAAGCAAATAGTAAAGCAAATCGTGGCCAACTACGTTAGTCGTAAAGTAAACTGAGCAGACAAATCAAGAGTATTTTATTTGGTTGGAAAATATTATCCCTTTTCCTGCTGCAAAATCCACAAATACACCTGGTATCAAATTTCCATTACATTCATACAATGTAATGGAAACTCTTGTGGCAAGTGCTGACAGCGAGCACCTATGAAGGTCGGCACGGCGCACGAGGAAGGTGGGTGACCAACAACATCCGGGCTGCCACGTCTCCCTCGTGGTGATGTTTACGCACCATACTAAGTACTCATTTGAGGCCGAGTTGGCCTAGGGGAGGCCCAGGACTGGTTAACATAATCTTCACTGATGTTGGTCATGAGCAGGAATCGAGCTTGTGTCGCCGGGCTCGTAGCGCAGTGCACTTACCACGAAGCTACCACTCCCCCACATGTGTATATAGACAAAGATCCCCCGTATAGCCTTAACAGACTGTGGGGGCAAGTGCTGTCAGCGAGCACCTATGAAGGCTGGAACGGAACACGAGGGGGTGGGTGGGCAGCACCACGCCCGACCGCCTTTGTTTCCCCAGTGGCGATGTTTACACGCCGCACTAGGTACTCAATTGAGGCTGAACCGACCTAGGGGAGGTCCAGGACCGGTTAAGATATTCGTCACTTGTGTCGGCCGTGAGCGGGAATCGAACTCGGGTCGCGGGTTCGTAGCGCCAACCGCTACACCCCCCCCCCCCTACATACTTATACGGTACTGTTCACGCACTCACACCACGTGATTTTGGAGCTGCTCAGGCGAGATGCATCCTGAACAAAGGCAGCCACATGATCCACGCTGCCATGACCTCTTTATCTGGATCACAATGACACTCCGCAGCCACGACATTGCAGACACAACGGGCGCGAGAATTAAAACGTAGTTTTTTTTTTTTACAAATTCAAGCACCGGCTTACCTTGCTGCGAGCCAACTGGGGAGCGGCGTTGCCTTGCAGGGTTAACGGAGACCCGCTCCGCGCACGGAGACCGTCATACCCGGGGGCGCTCGGCCCGTCATCTCACGGCAAGACCAACGACGCCGGCAGTACGCGGGCTCGGCAAAAAACGCTGTGGCTTTGAAGCAGAATTTTAATGATTGCCGCTCTTTCCCTTTGTTACGCCATGCGCGCGCGCGAGAAGCAAATGCCACGGTTTCGCAGATCAATGACGCGTCGCGATCCTCAAATCGGCAGTGCGGCCACGCTGAGTGTATTTCCTTAAATAGCTCAAGAGGGCTTTTTTTTGTGAGGGGGAAAAGGACCTACTGTGAGGCAGCTTCGCATCATCATCATCATCATCGCTATCATCGCTATCATCGTCATCATCTCTATCATCATCGAGATCATCGCTATCATCGTTATCGTCGTCATCGATTACATCATCGCAATCATGTCAACTTTCTCATGGTGCATCAGCATTTTGTTTAAATGTAACCCCAACTGATTACGTTAATGATACACCACGGTTATTTTCCCGATTGTCAAAACGGTGATTATAATTTAAAATAAGACCAACATTGCCACACAGCGTAATTTAACTTGAGCTGGAATTACAACAAAAAAACGCAAAATAGAATGTATGTTTTAAATTTGAATTATCTCTTGACTTAAAGCTTTTGTGACTGCAGGAATTCATATTCTTTGGGTCTTTCGGTATAGGTACAAGAACCTATCTTTCGTGACTTTACCGAAAGACCCAACGAATTTGAATCATCTCATTAATAGTTGTATAAACCGAAGGTACCATTACCAATGTTCTAAAAAATATAATCATCACCACACAATACACTATCTAGGTCGCCCGAGGATAACATCAAACGTTGAGAACATTTCAAGATCATTCGGGTATATTTTTTATGCATGAGGTTAGAACATCCAATAATAAGGACGTTTATTTGTTGTCCGCTGAGCTGAAGTGTTCTCAAACATTGTAGCCAACGCATGAGTTATTTCATACGATTTCTAGCTTCAAGACTCTTTCAGATTTCTTTGATTTCCAGACAGGTACCTTTCGCTTTATTAATAATTACACACATGCATCGGATTGTCTCCGGTTCGACACACACTACCTGGCATTTAATGGAGAAAAAAAATCTCACGAATCCAACATCCTTGACAGATTCAGTTTGCCCATTGTATTTATTTAATATCTCGGCGAATCAAACGATATTCAAGAGCTCAGGTGCCCGCTCCAAAGAGAACGACGGATTCCTAACGCCATCGAAACGCGCACCGTATCGAGACCCTTCCCGGATAACGGAGCCAACTAGCAAGTTGAAAAGCCCGAGCAAGAAAGGTGAACTCAATCACGGCTACAGCAGTGCCCCCACCATCCCAAAGTCTGCAGATGTCACGAGGGTGTGCGGCCTCCACTGTGCGTAGCGGTGTTGTTGGCAAGACAACGATGCTCTGATTGGGGGGGGGGGGAATGCCTGGCGAGAGCACAAAGTAAAGCCCACAGCCGTAAATTAGGGCACACACAGAACGGAGGACACCGATGTGTACGTCAGCTCATTGCAACCATCCAACACAAAAAAAAACGGCCCAACGTCCCACGTATAAGATTGAAAAAAAAACTCGTTTCTTAGGAGCTGCTTTTCGTGTCTCGTGCCTTGTCCTTCCCCCGGCACCTCAAATTAGTGCGGTTGGCTACGTACGGTACGAAAGAACGTCAACATACACGCATGTGTAATTCAGACTGCCGGGTTGGCGAGCGTCTCACTAAGGCAGGGGTTAAAGCAGGTTCATAATTCAGTGCGTTAACCATTGCAGCACCGCTCCACCACAATAGTAGCACAGCATTGGAACGGTATGGTCAACACCATGGCTGGATGCTTTTACCTCTCCCCCAGTGCCGATGACGACATACCTTCTTCTTCGCGTCTCCTATCGAACCTATGTACGGTCTCTTCCCAATATTCTGCACAGGCCACCGCTTCTGGTGTCGGCATTGCCAAATCTTGAGCGGTGCATTGTGGTGCTGACAAGCACAGTGTTCGGTTGCGCAGAAGCCCCATGATTTCATGAGAGATGACATACCGAACCAGGTTTGAAGGCTGATCTGACCTGGGAAAGAAAGCCCAAGACCTGTTCAGATGATCACCACCGACGTCAGCCATTGCCAGGAAATTTAACACGGGTCGCCGGGGTTTCGGAGCACAGTGCGCTAACCACCACACCGTCGTCAAAACACACGCACGCTTTTGCATGCACTTATTTATTCCCCGCAAAAAAAAAAAGGCCGCACATACTCAAAACTATTATTTTACAAACGAGCCAAATTGGACTGGCAGAGACATGAGTACACGCACTGGAAGAAGCCTTGCCGAAGGGGTTCCACAATTTTGAGACCCGAGAATGAGATGCAGTAAATTATGGATTGGGACCCGAGTTTTTTAGCACGTAGCCCCTATACGCTGCAACGCTGCACTAGAAATGGATCTACTGCTGAAACGCAAGACCCTCAAGTTCCCTTGAGAACTACATTATTACTCTTGCAATGCTATACTTATACTGGGGGGGGGGGGGCGGGGGGGGCGGCAGAGTGGTGTTGCAGTGGTTAGGGCACTAACGCTATAAACCTGGTAACTTAAGTTCAATTCCCGGCCACGGCTAACATCAGTGGCGAGTGACATCTTAACATGCGAACCAGTCCCGGGCCTCATCACCTTCACCAACTCGTACCGACCAGCATGGTGAAGTATGGTCAAACTCCCATGACTGACCAGACATGAGTAGGAAGGCTTTCATCCATCAGTGGATTGACACATAAAATGGAAAACTATTTATTTTAATAATTTTATTCTAACTTTATTATAATTGACAAATACTGTCCACCTATTGTAACAAAAATAATTACAATGTAGGTAGCTTGTTATAAACTCTATAATTATTCATCGTACACAGAGACACCACTGTTTCTGTACTTAATGCATTCATTTAGAGATTAAAAAAAAATGGTTGCATTAATATTGAAATGAAAAAGTAAAGTTTTTTTTGCTGCATGTCCAAATGTTGAGCCGATTATTCTGGTAATGGCCTGGATGCGCTTCCACCAAACTAAACAGGCACTTAACGGTTTAAGCTCCTAGCTGCTCCCAGTCACCACGCCTCATATGCGTATAAAGCTCTTCTTGTTGAGGTAGTTTCCGTTAGCAAGCGCCCACACACTTACACATACACACCTACACAAACACTTGGGTACTTGGCATGCACACACCTACACACATCCACCCACATAGAGACAAAGATTAAACAAAAATTCCCAAAGAGCATACATAGGCTCTTGAGGCAAGTATACACCCTACCTGGTAGGCATATATGAAGCCGAGTCGACATTTGAAAGGCCCACGACCGGTTCAGATATTCGCCACTGATGTTTGCTATGAGCGGGAATAAGACTCAGGTCGCCAGATTCGTAGCCAAGTGTGCTAACCATTACACGGCACAACAACAACAGCTGCCATTCACCACTAAGTGACGGTGATGTCACCCCAGTGCTTGTGACAGACTAGGTGCACTTTGTGACCATGTGACGTGTCGAAGGCTCGCGGGCAGGTCACAGAACAGCCTCAGGTGTTTTGGGTTGAGTGAGATGGTCGACAGATGCACTACCTGGACTCTCTACTGTGCCAACTTGCTGCGCTTTACCCGCCTGGTGCTCCGCTCGTTGTTTTAAGTGTTGCTACTCTGCTCTCCGTTGTTGTTGGAGGGCGACTTCCGTCTTTCTGCCCAGCAGCATCCTTCATGAGCCTCCTCCATAGAAGCCGATCTTGATACCGCCGGTACCAGTCATCAGCAAGTCCACTCCACTCCAGATCCTCCTGTACCACATCAGTCCATCTCTTCTCTAGCCAATGCCATGCCCATTTAGCCTCCTCTATCTGGTCAATCAGAAGCTGCTTTGGCATGAGGTGGCTGGGCATGTGAGCCAACCAATGAAGCCTTGCCTGCCGGAGGAGCTCACTGATGGGACAATGTCCAGATCTTTCAAGGATCTGCAAGTTCATCACACAATCTAGCCTGGTTAAACGCAGAATGGACAGAAGTTAGGCCAGCCTGAATGTTTCAAACTGGCACAGATGTTCCTTCAGAGGGGTCCAAGTTTTGTAATCATAAAGGGAGAGCATTACTGTGGCTGAGAAGACATGGAGCTTTGTATGGAAGGACAGGCCAGGTAGCTTCCACACAGCATTACGCAGCTGATGAAAAGATAATGCCGCTCATTGGATTTGGAGTGAGACCTCTGCTGCCCAACCGGAACTAGTCACAAGCATACAGCTCAGGTATGGGAACTCCTTCACTCTCTCCAACACTGCCCCATCACTCATGGAGAGTTGAGAGGGTGGAGTGTTTAATGACAGGCAATAATACCCAGGAAGGTGCTTTGTTTTTGTGGGGCTAATGGTAAGGCCCTACCTCTTAGTGGCACGTTCTAGGTTCAGCAGCAGTCTCCAACTCTTTCTCAGAGTAAGCAGAAATTACCAAGTCATGAGCATATATAATAATGTTGATCATTAGGGACCCATCCTTTGACCGCACTCAGGCATCGATACACCTCCCATTGTATCTGTACCATATGGAAATTCTTCTGATGGTACCAGCCATGGAATCTTATCGAAAAACGTGGTTAAACATTTTTTTTGTTGTTAAATAACTTAAAGCCAGAAGACATCCATGTCGCACTCCAAGGTGAACATGGAATGGTCCTTGACTCACGGCCACGCAGCTACACCACACAAAGACACACCTACACACAACTTCCTGGGAACTGCATCTTTCACAACAAATATTATGTCTTCAGACACCTTAGACCAACTAGGACAAACCATGAAAGGAATGGAAAAATGTGCACTCTACAAATACCCACAAACATAACAGCAGTCACAGACAGCTGCAAATCTACAAGAAAGCGAGACATCTCATGACATCTCATACCATCTCAACGCCGGCAAACATTGCCATTATTTGTAAACCAAAATTATACTTCAGTGGGGATTCAAAACAAAGAACAAACCCTATGTACACTGATGGGATTTGCATTCGGCATGCCAAAACAGCACTGTGGCAATAGCGTTGCGTACGGTGGCTGTGCATTCCGGTTCTAGTGGAAATGAAATTATGCGTATTGAGATGCCTCCATCAGTTCCGCACCCATTGAAATTGTGGACTTCTCTGCTTGGCGCATAACGTGATGACGCTTTATTTTCCAGCACAAGAAGCAGAACGCAATTTTGAAAAAAAACAAATGAATGCCTGATTTAATTAAATGAAATGTAAACTATGATCAAAAACAAGAAATTCAAATAAGTTCACCTACACTGTGACAGTGAAAATTAAATATTAAAGCATGTGCCACAAGCCAGGCAGTTTGAATGCGGTATCCGTCACGGAAGTGTCTGTCAGTGTCTATTATTGCTCGCAAAAACACGGTCTAGCATGCCCTGGAAATACACTTGGTTGCATTTTCCCATTAAATTAAATTTTTACAAACATCATAGTTGTCAAGTGGGTAACAAGGCTTGGGAGTGTTTTATGAGATCTGGACCTAACATTGGGACGTTTAGACGATTCACTTTTAAGGGTGTTTTTATTGTAAGAGGTAAAAAGCGGAGCACTTAAACAAAACTCCAAGAAGGACCGCAGAGGCAGGTGCACAAGCCACGTTTGCTGCAGTGCCATTCCTTGGCCACCTTGAAGCCCTCTCGACGGGTTTGAGAGTTTCCCAGATCAAATCTACGACGTTCAGCTCGTTCCTCCAAAGCATGCGATTGCGAGCGTGTGCCACCATGCCCAGGCTACGTATGCACATATCGCACCTCGTTATCCACACATCAGGTTTTACCGAAGTGGCAGCTATGACTTGGAGAAATATCTCCCATGTGATCACAGGCGGAAAATAGTACTTGTAAGCAGGCAAAGTGGTAACCCAGTAAATTAGGCAATTTGAGAGAAAGAAAAAAAGAATACCTCTGTTTTATCACAGCACTGAAGTAGACTGAGCTTATTCTTGGGCAAATTCCCATGATTTATTTTCACATCCATACAAATGATGCAATGGAGTACATGTTTGCTTTCAGGCGTTTAACAATTCGCAAACCTATCTATCCAGTGAATGTTCACGATTCGGGGATCGCCATTCCGTGAAATTATTATTTTTTTTGCTTCATTATTTGGTGCATTGCAATGCCTTTGGTGGCTGCAGCTGTCACATGAACTAGTTGCACACAAAATGAACACATTTTCCGGCTCTTAATCCACTGCCGATTGAACACTTCTTCCACATTGTATTGCTTATGGTTGCTTGTTTGACAATATTATACTACTGTGGTCAGTGTGAGTTGGTGAAGGGGACACCACGCAGGACTGGTTCAGATATCACCTCGCCACTGATATCAAACTCAGATTCATCGTGCAGGGGGTGAAACATGCCCCATCCCACCACCACAATGTAAATGCATCAAATATACTGAAATGTTTACACCATTGGAAACCTCATTTGCCAGTAACAAAATATGATCATTAATGTTTTACCCTTTTATCTGGCAACAAAACTGACACCTTTTTTTTTACAAGGAGTCATGTTTACATTGAGCACAATACCTGCGGTCGGAACGCAAACAAAAAACAACTCTGATAATGTATGCACTGTCCTTGAAATTGATTGGTCCACACCCGAGACAGCTTTCTTTAGAGCCTCGTCTCACATGGTGTTGGACCAGAAGACGCCAAAAGGTGCACAACTCAAAGACAATGCACAATCAGAGTATGAGAGCTCGGGTTAAGCAGTTACACCATTGGAAACAATGGTGTCAGTTTTGTTGCCAGATAAAAGGGTAAAAAACCAACTATCATATTTTGTTACTGGCAAATGAGGTTTCCAATGGTGTAAATGCTTACCCCTAGCTCTCATACTCTGATTGTGCATTGTCCTTGAGTTGTGCACCTTTTGGCGTCTTCTGGTCCAACACCATGTGAGACGAGGCTCTAAAGAAAGCTGTCTCGGGTGTGGACCAATCAATTTCAAGGACAGTGCATACATTATCAGAGTTGTTGTTTTTTGTTTGCGTTCCGACCGCAGGTATTGTGGTCAATGTAAACATGACTCCTTGTAAAAAAAGGTGTCAGTTTTGTTGCCAGATAAAAGGGTAAAAAACCAATTATCTTATTATACTGAAATGTTCGCAAAACAAAGACAAAAACCCCCCATAGAGCCTTAACAGACTGTAGGGGAAGTGCTATTCGCGAGCACCTATGAAGGCCGGCATGGCACACGAGGGGGTGGGTGGCTAGCACCATGCCCGGCCACCTTTGTCTCCCCAGTGGCGATGTTTACACATGGCACCAGGTACTCATTTGAGGCGGAGTCGAACTGGAGGATGCACAGGACCGATTCAGATAATCGTCACTTGTGTGGACCGTGAGCGGCAATTGAACTCGGGTTGCCGGGTTCGTAACATTGCACGCTCACCACTGCACTACCGCTCCCCAATGAAATGCTCACACACACACACACGCACAAACACGTAGCTTAATGCACACACCATGAGCGTAGAAACCCAATTGAATCGACGAATTTAATCGACGATGCGGCGTGACACCCACCCTTGGGTAACGTCCCGGCACCGCCTGATCGGAGGCAACGAGGATGGAACGCCAAAGCGGCCAACGCTTTGGCGTTCCATCCTCGTCCCGGCACCGCCGTGACTTGAGCCCCGTGTGCAGGGAGTCACACCGGCGGTGATTTAAGGCGGAATGGCTGCGTGCACATCCGCTGGTGGTCACACTTTTAACACGCGCCCCGCTTTCATTTCAACTTCAATTTCCTGCCAGCCATCAGCGGCGGTGCGTGAAGAAAAAAAACGACGAGTCGGCCTCGGGCGGCGACAAGCTGAGCAAGCCAGTCCAATTAAAACGTGGACCGTTTTTTTTTCTTCCTAAATGAAAAGTTAAATACGCCCTTTTCACTCGTCAACCCCAAAGCATAAAACCTGACGTGCGCGCCGGCTCAAGATCCTGACAAGAGAAATTTAAATAGCCACTTGACTCTTCCCTGCCACTCCCCCCCAAAAACTAACATTAACCTCCCGCTGCCATGCGGCCACCTAGTGTTCATAAATTCCACGAGCTGACCATGCGATCACCTGGGAAAAACAGAATCGCATTAATAGGATTCCCCCCCCCCGCATTTGTCGTGCGCGGCGAGTTTCGTCACAGCCAGGATAAAAGCAATACTTCCCTGCCTGAAAGCCATCCTTCTATATACTGCACTCAACCCAGGCCTGATAGCAGGATAAACATGTAGCAGACCTCAACACCAAGAAAGTCTGCACGAGACACACGCCCCTTCCATTGAGGCACTAACAGTGAGGCCGAGTCCATTGCCGTTGAGATGAGTGTTCAAATGCAGTCTGCAAGAAGTCACCTAGGCTGCACAAAGACGAAGTCAATATATATTCTCTGCTGCTGCGTAGGATCACAGTGCAATGCAACGGATCGTAAATTAGCGAATGGCTTTCTTAGAGCCGAGCGCCGTCCGCTGCCATGAATCCGCTGCGAAAGAGAGCCACAGAGCCGTGATTAAGCTCCCCGAGTATTTGCAGTCATTAACGATCGCCATCGACCATTCTCAGTCCACTGCTGGATGAAGACCTCTCAATAACAACTGCACCTTCCACAAGTCATTATCGTGTCAGACGTTTATACGCTATTAGGGAAACATCAATATAAATGGCTCCATTTTTTTTTTTCAAGCCTGGACATCAAAAGAATGTTATTTTTTTTTTATCAAACGGACACAGGGTCCCACAAGACCTCTGTGAAAAAAAGATTACATCACAGCAATCGATGGCTTTTATCCAATTGCCATACGCCAGTAGACCAAAGGATCTTTGGATGTCTGAAGAACGGTTGCTCTTCATGAGTAAGACTTCCTTTGCCAATAGACGCTGATTTTATCCCACTGAAGGATTCTTCATTGAACACGTTCATAGCAAATGCACTTCATCAAATTGAAAGGTTGTTAGCAGGTAGTTGATTATGCTTTTTCATTGTATAATCAACTACACACCTGAAGACGACCGTTTGAGTTATGGTTGAAACGTCGTGAGAATTTTTTTTTATTGTTTTTTATATATATTTTATTATTTTGTTGTTTCCCTTCAACGTGACTTTACCGAAAAAACTACGAATATGAATTACTGCAGTCACGAAAGCTTTAAATCAAAATTTACACTTTTCAGGTTACATGACGGTGAGATATAAACTACCTCGCCTGGTGTACAGGAGGTCGTGGGTTTGATACTGACGCTAGCGCCTATATATTTGGAGTTTGCGTGTTCTCTCTCCCTACGGTCATGTGGATTTTTCTCCAGGTCCTCCGGTTTTTCCCTCCAAATTTAGAAACCTGTGTTTATAAAAAAAAATTTGGCTGCCATATATTTCCACGTGATAAGCCACTTCATTGAACGATAGTTTGTGGTGATGTTACTTATGAAAAAGAGAAATATATAGCTCAGTGGACCTAATCTAGTAAAATATTTTTTTAAATTGTTCTATACAGAAGAATATGGCCTGTCCTTCAGTAGAGACGTTAAGTCGGCTCTTCCTATGGGCTTGTATGACAAACTCATCCTACAAATAGCAAGATGAAGCACTTCAGGACCTACGTGGTGTCATGTGATATTACGCATGCTGTATGATATTTTAAAGGATTTGGTTTCAATGCGGCATCACGCTGTGATTCACTGCTGTGCTGTGGAATATTTAACTAAAATAAAAAAAACACATCATTTCATAAAAGACAAAAATGGAAAATTATTATTCCACTCACAAGCGGCTTGCCAGTGTGATTTCCCCATCTCCCCCCCCCTTTCAAAAATACAATCAAAAAGCAGCAGTCTATTGCTCAAATTACAATTTTTTTTTACAACTTCAACAGGAAATAAAGGTATGCATGGCCACTGCGAATCCGAAGTTATTGTGTCTCACAATATTTTTTCGCGAGTTAAATAATTTCACTTGTGCATTCCAAATGAAGCTCAGGTTTTTCTATTTGAACATTTTTTTAATGATCTCTCTCAAGGGAACGACTGTACAGTTTATTAGGCGATGATTTATTTCACATTGCTTTGCACGCACGCAAGAGTGGCGATCATAGCCGATGACCCAAGTTCAGTAAATAACCATAGCTAACATCAGCGGCGAGTAATATGTGAACCAGTCCTGGGCTTCACCGAGATAAACTCGGCCATTAATAAGTACCTGGTGTTGAGTGTAAACATCAGCATCGGAGAGACACAGGCAGCCGGGCATTGTCCACCTTCTTGACCCCGTGCCATCCTTAATAGGTGTTCAGTAAATCGCACTTGCCCCAGCAATCTGTATGGCTACACAGGGCAGCTTCGTCTTAGTGTGGGCGTGCATACGTTCAAATGTACGCACGTGGAGCAAAGAGCATGGCCTAGTCCAGGGGTCGGCGACCCGTGGCTCCGGAGCCGCACGTGGCTCTTTAAGGCACCGCTACATGACTCGTTATTTCATAAAGGACCACAGTTTCGTATTCACGTGCATTGCAGCTCTTTAAACATTAAGGCTTTTTACCGAATTCGAAAAAAAATTCTCCTCTGGTTATTTTTGTTTGCTGACCCCTGACCTAATCACTACTGTGGTGAAGAGAAATCGGCCGACGGTGTTTTTCTGTGTTGACAATACAAGCAGGCTTCGGTTAGGACCATGTTCGAAGCAGGATGACCTCCAATGTTTAAATACAGTATTGGGAAGAGCATGAACTTAGGTGGTGGGGTTTGCGAATGGAATAAATTACGGTGGCGATGACTTAAGAAAAGCAGAAAATTATTGGACACATGAAAAACGTACACGTGCACTTAATTGTCAATCCACTGCTGGATGAGGGCCTCCCCCGCACCATGTGGGTCGTGGTGGCTATTAGACCATACTTCATCACGCTGGTCAGTGTGCGTGGCTGAAGGCGGGGGAGCACACGTAGTCTACAGAAGTAAAAGAACGATTAATTTTGCTGATCTGCCCTCTGCTGCCCACCAAGTAGCCCCGCAGCCTCTGGCAACCCGTCATGCGTGGTGTTCGCCTATCCCAGCGCCACACCTGGGTTCAACCCCAAGACCGGGGCCATTCCAGCCAATTTGGTCGCACGCGACTCAATAAAACGAATCAATTAAAAAAATAACCACTCCTGACCCTAAAGAGTTCGGTTTATTACCTAACTTCCCTGGCAACTTTTTTAGTTTAAATCACAAGGGTTTTTTATATATTTATTTATATAAAATATTTTCAAAAAACACATTCTCTCCCACCAAAGGCAAACTCCCACACGCGAGCCAAGAAAGGCTCCCAATGCCATCAATCACCTCACGTGGTCATTCGTGCACAGCCAAGTATGACGAACATTGTTAACTGCTCTCCACGATAGAGAATTTGAAAAATAAATAAATACGTGGATGTATGGGGGATGGCACAACTGGAGCTCCAAAATCCCACATTCTCCAAAAGTCTTTAAGCATCCGCCATCGAGTAAAGTCTAGTTATTTTTGCGTCTGATTCTTTCCAAAATCGGTTCGGATGAGAATATTTAAAAAAATTCAGCCCGGGCTACTGTCAGCATCAGATAAGTGGGTGACGACAACCTTCACTTGGTCCACCTGTGCAGTTACTTCCACATGCGAACCAATTGTCACTCGCTCGGCAAGAAGAGTAACTTAAAACGCTGAGAGAGGCCCTTGTCAAGGCCACTTAAACCAGAAGAACAGGCCCCAAAACTACATATGGACAAAATTAACATCGCAGCCTCACCCAATGGCATCACGTGGCTTTCAAGCTTGGATATAGAAATGTAGGTTGCTGTACACTAACTTCCATAAGCAAGAAGAAGAAAACTGCCCCCATTTCGGGTGTTTACAAAGTGCTGGCAATTCACACACGTGCCGTTTTAGATCTCTGCAAAGGTCACACACGCGGCGAATGGTGTGAACAAACGCCAGAGCTGTATGAACATTTTGCTTTGCGTTTCCTCTCTGCAGATGGTGGATGTCACAGCAGGAAGACCGATACCCAGTCAGAAATTTCGTCACCGGGCGTCGACACTGACGAATATATAAATAAAAAAATCCTGAAAATGTCACACATTGGGAATGGTGTAAACAACTCTAAGCGTTACATTTGGGCTTTTTTTATCACACACACACACACGGCTGTGGTAAAATCAGTTCGAAAATATGCAGTTCGGCTTCGTACTTATTTGCCGTGCAAATGTCATCATCGTCATCGTCAGCCATGACCCAGACGCTGGTCAAGGACCACCCCCCTGCCCCCCCCCAAAAAAAACCCGTCGCCGTATCTCACGGTCGGACGCAAAAATCCATCTGTAGCACTTGCGCACGAGCAGCTGATATCATCGCTCCATCCTTGCGGTGGGTGCCCTCTTCGGTGTGTGTTCTCATCCTTGGCTGCCAGCAGCAACAGCCACACGCCGTTTTGTCAAAACGGCCCATCTTTTTAAATGTGGTATGTGAAGACCCTCCGCACACAGAACAGTATTTGCATTGAACATTTGTGGAATGCCCTAAACAGAGTCAACAGTATCTATGGTTTCAATTATCCAATAACATTTAATTAACCACAGTCCTATCACCATCTAACCCCTTTTCAATGACCTTACAACAACCGTATCACCATAGATCGTACTCGAATTGTAAATGTAGTGGGTTTACTCTCCAACACACCGTTGTGCTGAAGTAATAACTAATTGGCTAGCTTTGTTTACGCGACAAACCTTACTAATTGGCTGTGTCAGGTAGTGGCGGGTTTAACGACACATATATTATGGATCTTATCACCATAAATGTGGCTGATCCTATCATATCTCAGAAGCCACGCAGAGTTGAGGCTGCTTCGTGTTTAAATGGGTGGCAACCAGGGCTTGCCAGGTGTTGTAGACATGGGTTAGAATGGTTGGCTACGCACCTCTGATTAGCACGGTCGGCTACATACGGTCACCAACCCTCTGGGTACTCCAATTTCCTCCCACATGCCCAAACACCCATTCATATTATTGGCCAATGATCCCAATTGCAGGAGATGACCCTCCTGTAAAAGTATATTAATACTCTGTTAGTTAGCCTTTTTTCTGGGTATGTAATAATCATTACAATTCCCGCACATACCAACCAAGACTGAAATCACATGTGTTTGCTTCAGGGCAACTCATCCTCCACTGTCACCATATCTGGCTCGTAATTATCCTCACCAAACCAATCTCTGCACGCATAGAGAACCTAGCATCACCCAAGAGGCCTCCCCCATATGTTTACAGCGCCGAACAGTTATGGTAAAACGAGTGATTTTCACATTCTAATTTAATGCAATGTAAGTTGACAATTTGAAGGAATGGAAACTGGGATGATGTGCTGGGTCAAAAATCTGGCAGCCCACTTCACCTATCGGGAAAAGATCCCTGTAAAAAATGACGGACAAAACAACAGCCAAATCGCTGCTATTATTCTGCCAATTAGCATGAACAAAAACTGCCAGAATGGTATTTTATTCCGACTCAATTATTTACACCTTGATCTTCCTTTGAACGAGAGACTTCTTTTCTCAATAGGCTTCTCACAAAATGTACAGCTGTTTTGGTCTATCCACTGCTGGATGACGACCCCCCCCCCCCCACGCCACGCAAGTCGTGGGGGTTCATAAAAATTTGCACTTGAACTGCCCAGGCTAAAAAAAAAATGTTTACAAAAATCTAGGCAAGTTTCATTTAAAACAAATTTGCAAATAAAATTGAAATGCCCTTGCCAATTACTCAATTGGGATTGCTACGGAGCAATCACGATCCCTTACTGGCAGACTGCTGTCCGCTTTTGCAGGCCAGGCGCCGAGTTACCACCCTGCGCCGCGCAGGGGACAGCTGCTACTGGGGGTGCCCTTGCAAATGTTTGAGGGACAGTGTGTTGTCTTGCTGTGGTCTAGAGCTGTTTCTGTTGTTGTTGTTGTTTTGCTGCCTTGGCAAAGCTTAAATTTAGTGTAGAACAATCATGCAGGAATTGATGTACTTTTGCATTCTTGTACTTGTATATTCAAATTATAATTTTTTTTCTAACATGCTTACCGTTCCTATACTTTGCAATCCTATCGTGTTTTTGTATTGTTTGTTATGGCGACTTTATTACCCGCCTCGACTGGACATCTGTGAAAAAGAGCTTAATAGCTCATCGGATTCCTCCAGTATAAATAAAGATTCTGATTCTGAAAGACATTTCTCTCTCGGGAGGAATTTTCGATTTTAAAATGTGTTGAGACGAGATGTCTTATCACGATCTCCGAGATGCCGCGGCATTTAGGAGGGTGCAATATCCAAACACAAATCATTACGATTGTCGTTATCGTCATTATCACAGCTATGCTATTGTGTGACGGTGCAGCACCTGGTGGCCTCCTGCTGCGGTAGAGCGCAGCTCGGGACGCAGAACATGACTCCGAAGTTGACCACGGACTCGCAGCCGTGCTTCTCCAGCTGCTTCTTGAGCGGCTTCTCCATCTCGGCCCAGCGCATCTGCCGATGCCGAGTCCGGTACCACAGTCCGAAGAGCAGCACCTGCAGTGGCGACGGCGGCGACGACGACGACAATAACGCGCCGCGCACAAATGTCACGATTTACGTTCGCCGTCTTTGACCGCGGGAAGAACGCCGGTCGGCGCACTGTGGACTTCAAATCCAGAAGTCCCCAGTTTTATTTGATCTCTCCCAGAGTGACAGCTGAAACAATGGGCAGGTTTCTTAAACCCCCGCACCTTTCCGTCATCCCAGCAGTATATGGGGGCGCCCATAGTGAGTCGATCAGCAAGGTTAGTAATGCGCGGGTACTCCCCACATCTTCCAGGTTGTTTGGCTGGCATGGAAGAGATCAAATTCCATCCACAGGGGCTCTCAGGAGCTCCTTCTAGTGGAATCGTGCGTGTACTCAAACTAATGTACGATGCAGAGAAGTTATACGCAATCGTGCGACCGATTCCTGCAGGCCTCTAGAGGCGCTAAAAGTGATCATTCAATGAGTCGCGAAGTGGGCGGTGGGTGAAAAGTTACTGCTACTCTTCACTCCCGTGGCCATACCCCGCATGAGTCCTGTAATGTCTCAATCCACCTCACTCCTGCACGTGAAATTATCTCGTCACTCCATCTCCGTGGTGGTCGTGCCGGAGCATAATCTCTCCTGCCAATGTTTTGATTAGTCTAGTTCAGTGGTGGCCAACTGGCGTCTCCCGAGCCATATGCGGCTCTTTAATACACCATGTGGCTCTCTCGAAGGGGTGTCATGTAGAACACACTATCACAGTTTCTAAAAATAATTGTCTCCCGTGCTGTCCCGAAAACTGTCAATACATATACACACACCTATATATCCACTTGGCTCTTCGCAGAACTCATGGGTAATTTTTGGCTTTTGGTCTGTTACAGGCTGGCCATCCCTGATCTAGTCTGTAAACCATAATCCCTTCTAGCGATGTGCACTGATCAAGCCCACTAAATTTTTCAACAGTCAACATTAAGTATGTGATTTGCATCTCTTCCCTGAAACGCGTTTTGCTCAAAGATTGCACTGGGAGGAAAAGGGAGGTTACTTCCCTGTAAGCATCTCAACTGATAATAGCAAAAACAGGTTTAAATGGTTTTGAGACAGCTTTCCATCTTGAAGCACCCACTAACATCACAAGCTTCTGTGAATCACTGAGAACAGTGAGACGGGAGTCTCTGCTGTAAAGATATCCATTGGGACAGGTGGTCCAGTTACAGGATTTTGAAGCACAACTGAACTTACGATGAACGGAAATGAAATAGCCTAATCTTTCAACATTAATAATGGAAAATAGAATTTGTGGCTTCGAATTCTAAAAGCAATGAGAGTTATTATTTCCTTTAAAAACATAGGCATATAAATAACAAATCAAGAAGTCCTTAAAGCTGAAGCTGTTTGGTGCCACCACACAGAATCAGCTTGATTCCTTGTCCAAGTTAGTCTAACATTTAGCCTTTCGCAACCAATATTATCCATAATAAGAGGGGGTTTTTTAACGCCATCTAACCCAAAAAAAACCCGTATTATTCACTTGTCCAAGTCGTTTGCAAAGTCGACACCCTGGTCCGTTCTTCAGCCATCCCACACTCGAGCTCAACAAAACAATTTGTCTTCATCGTGCCCAAATGTCAAAAGCTTCTCTGATCTCAATAAATTACTTGAAATGTAAATAATGTCTACCTAAGCTTTGAACCTTACAACAGCCCACCACCACCACCATTATTCAATTTCTATTTTTTCCAGTCCACTGCAACATTCACTCGTCGTTTAGATAACTACATACATTATTCGGCTGCTAGGTGACGGACATGGAAATTCAGCCCGTGGTTGGCGGAGGTCGGAGAGCAGGGCGGGGGCGGCAAGAGGCCTGGAATTTGGGAGCTGCTGCTGCTGCTTTCAAGTCCGTTGCAGCACAGGTTTGCCACGGGTGTCCTCAAGAACAACAAATCTCGGAGATAAAGGCGCCGGCTTGGCTCCTAAATCAGCATTAAAGTCAAACTCCCTCCGCAATGGCATGGCGAGACGATGGGCGCAAGAGGTGACATTTGAGACCGGGAGTGAAGACAGACGATAATCGTTAAAGCTCACATTTGAAGTTCTATTCGTGTAAGCTATACCCCCCTTGTGATGCAAAGGTCAGAAATTATATCAAGCTCATCAGCACTCGGGGTTGGGTATGGTAACTCAATAACTATAGAATGCCGGTTGTTCAGAGTTTTGCGTGGTGTACTTTTACTTGAGAATTACTGATAATCTGGTTCTGTTCTTCTCTGTTGGTGGTCCCAAGCCAGGAGCAGCAATTCCACATCCCCATGGCAGGGGCAAATGTGTCTATAGGACAACCATTGGTTGAAGTTCGAACACATTGGCACTCATTTTATCAACCACATAGAGATGAGAGGCCGTTTATCTCCATGTGAGATTTCAGCTGACCTCCTTAGGGCAGTGACATGGCCAAGTGGTAGCGCATTCATAGGCTGTTGCAGAGGTTCAAGGTTGGAATCCAGCGGCTGCCCCGATTATAACCGCAGGTGTATTAGCCGTACAAACACTACGTGCCATCTGCTTCACAGTGGATGTCAAACATCCGCTGAAGTCATTATCAAGAGTAAACTAAAAACTAAACAACTTAATTTTACCAGGTAAGACCCACGGAGCTATATAGCTCTTTCAGCAGCAACCTGGCCACAAATGATAGCTCAACAAAGTGGCTCATCACGTGCAATTTTATAGCAGCCAAATAATCAAAACACGTGTTTCTAAATGTGGAGAAAAGAACTGAAGGACCCAGTGAAAAGTCCATGCAACCACGGGGAGAGGGAGCATGAAAACTCCAAATATATAGGCATCAGGGTCAGGATCGAACCCACGACCTTCTGTATACCAGGCGAGGTAGTCAACATCTCGCAACCGTGGCACGAGGCCGTTGTGTGCCGGCGTCAGGATCCACATTTGCACTCGTTCAAAAATGTGCCACAAATTACACAATTGAGATTGTACATAGCGAAAATCGCCCCCTACTGGCAGCCTAATGCCCCAGGTCAATCTTGCAAATAAGACACCTCCTGGTCTCTTGAGCTCTAACCTAGGTAAACTAAATAAACTTGAAAGTTTAACTCAAGGGGAAATAAGTACATTTTTTACTCTATTACAAAGTCATTAATTATTGAGTCCTTACATTATGAAATATTGTAGGCCATCCTGAAATAAAATAGGAACCGCCATCCTTCGTTGATGATCAGAGAAAATTAATTACTGACCTTTTATTTATTAACTTGCGTGCAATCACCCAAGCGGCAAACGCGTTATTTATACGCGTGCCACGTGCACAATGTGCGACCCACACATTTCTGAAAACTCAAAAAACGATTGCAATTCCGTTCCGCTGACGTGTGGCACATCTCCGTGCGCAAGCGTGCACAGGAGAAGCTCGGGGTCTATCACAGAGAACTCGAAGCATGTGCGCTATGCACTCACATGAGGTTGAGCACCCTGCTTTAATGTGTCAGCCCACGAGGTGCATGGCCACGTGTTAGTGGCGTCGCATAGCGCAATGGAAAGGTGATCTCAGTGTGGTGGGGGAGCTGGAGGGGGGGTCCGATTTATTGCCTCTCCCATGCAGCATTCCCCACCATCAAATGTTTATTAGAGGAAGAGGCCAGGGGGACATCACGTGTGCTCCACGACACCTGTTATTTAATAGGTAGTTTATGTAACGGTTGCACTGTTGCCTTTGGTGCCTGTGGGGTGCCGTTCATTCAGAGTTCATCTTACCACCAGGTTGCCCTTCGACAATTTTACTGCATATTCAACATTATGGGAATGCACACAATTTCAAAGACAGGTATGTGTGCGTGCAGACACACAGGCACACACATTCAATATCTGGCTGGTGCTCGCACGCATTAAATTGGCAGTCGTCATTGCTGTTATCAGCAATAGCAACTGACGAAGGATAATGCAATTTAACATCTCCGATAATATAACCGAAGACTAATGCCCGTGCAGAGCTACACAGCCAGAATCAAAAGGAATCCTGGGTTCGGGATCTGTGTTACCATTCATTGACACGTTCACCAAAGACTGGACCCCGCCATAAAAATTAGGAAATTTCCACCCACCGGCTCAAAGCCATTGATAGAGATGATCACCTTCCATTACTCATTGGAGCACAGAGATGCTTTTACCAGACAGCCTCACAACTTTCTATCCTGTATTAGTTTTCCCTCGCTTTATGCAGGTTCGGTTTGTGTGATTGCACGCACACGCATGTGGCAAACCTATTTCTACCCAAAATATCGCTGTACGTGGTCCGAATTCACTCGTACGCGGCTATGCGGTCGGACGTGGGACAACATTGTCCGCGTGTACTGCGCCGCGCGCTACTCAGCAGGCAGCCGTCCCATGCGGCTTCGCTCTCTTGCGCCCTTCCCTTGGAACGCGTCGACCGCATAAATCGAGGGAAAAAACGGCCGTACAATCGCACGTACGGCCGTTTTTCGCAACGCACCATTGAATGGGGGCCTCCGCATGCCGCGCGGATTACGGGAACTATTCACCCGTAACTTGAGCACGCCGATCCATTGTGGCTTTGGTGAAGACGAGGAGAATAAACAAATGGAGTGCAGTACACAGCAATGCACTTTGATGTGGTCTGCTCTGCTCATGACGTAGCGTCCACCTACAACACCCGTTTTTTCCACGTGTTGGTTGCCCACCCTGGCACTATATTACAAAGGGAGCCATTAACCAAAATTTTGCCAATGGTAGACTATAAAATCCATGACGCCAATTTCCCTGATTACCCGCAGAGGCCCAACCAATGCAAATTTTCCCCACCAACTTCCCACCCAGCGCCTCGAGCACACACAAGCACTCACTCACACACGCACGCACCTCTTGCAGCTCCAGCCTCTGCGCCACGGCCTCCAGGCACTCTCGGCCCGTCCCCTCGGCCGACAGCGTGCACTCCACCACCGAGTCATCGAGCAGGCGGATGCGCGTCACGAAGCAGGCTCGGCCCGACACGTTGTAGCGCCTCGTCCGCTTGAGCAGGCCGAACGGCATGGCGCGCCGCTACCTCGCTCGCTTCGCACCCCGTCAGTCACCCCCCCGCCCCCCCCCCCCCCCCGGCGAGATCTGGCGCCCGCCCGCCGCCCCCCCCCACCCACCCTCCCCCCCCCCCCCACCTGCCTCCGCTAGGCCCTCGGCTCCCCCCAGCCGTCACCACTTCAACGCTCGCGAAGGATCGGCGGAAGAGATTTCCTCGCCGCCGAGCAGACGGGCGCCCACGTCTGGTCCCCACTCATTTGTTGCGCCGAGTCGGCTCTGGGCGCGATTGCGCACGTGGCCAATTTTCAACCTTTCCTGGCAGGGGCGCTTCTGTGGCGGCTTGAATTCTTCACGAATATATACGTCGGGTGAGATGGGTTTTTTTTTATTTCCTAGAACCTTGCCTTTTTTTTTGACGTTTGCATTTCATGACTCCCCTGTCCTGCAGGGGGTTTGAAATCGGGTCCTGTTTTCCAAAGCGTCTCCGGGAAAGAAAAAAATAACCCCAATTTATTATGGCTTCGCTCCCCTTTCAGGAAAGGTTTTTTTTTTTTTTGGCGTTCGCAGGAATTTCCGTTGATGCTTGGATTTTTATTCTGCTCCTCAAGTTCCAACAGGAACCGTACGGCCTCCTGCATCCACCTATAGTGAGAGAGGCTCCATGGTGCGACGGGACGCTTTTAAGTAATACCGCTCCTCCCTGGAAGACATCAGTACGGTCTTGAATATTCCATTAGCCTGTTTGTCTTCTGTGCCGCAAGAACCTAGCAGGGGAAGAAAAAAAAACAAAAGCACAGAACGTTAAGACAGTTTACATATGGACTCTGGTCAAAAAACGGCAGCCAAAGACTAAGAATTATTTAAACACTTGTATCCACGTAGAATTCCATTTCAGCTTCGGTGAAGTGTGAAATGCAACTTGGACGTGGTTTATTTTGCTCACTGTGGGAAGATATGCCCGCCACTTATTTTTTTATTTCGCTGCAAAAATCCACGCGTTAGCGTTGGCCCTACAACGGCGAATATTTCCCGCATTAGCGCAGTTTGTACCCTGGCAAATGCATTCACAACACGATAATTTCGTTAGCAGCTGCAAAAGGGAGAACACATGCTGAAGGCTCATTAAAATACATGGCCCAATGCTTAGTCCATATGTGGAGCATCGGAGAGAGGAGGGGGGAAAAAAAGAGCCAGCCCAGACTTTCCGGGGCTGCAATGTCAAGTGGGGCCAATAGATTGTGCACGCGGAGCATGGAAAAGTGGAAATCATTTTCATTAGCTCTGCATTGCACACACAGACCGTGGACTGTTTTGTAAAAAAAAAGCTAAGCTTGCTCGCAGATTGATGGATAGATATGAATGCCAAGGGGGAAAAAAGAATCCTTAAAATACACTACTTGTTTGAGATCTGTCAATGAACCGTGCCACAAACGCTGGTTTCAAAACACGATGACCTCATTGTTACCGTGTGACAAAAAGGAACATTCAAAATGAATAAAAATACCTCCTTTATAATTGGGCCTTATTTGCAAAATGTTACAGTATTAAAGGCCACAAGCCGAGTGGAGGAGGCGTTCTGAGCACAAAGGCTTTTGGCAAAAAAAAGCATAGATGCATGAGAGGGGGCACAAGAGGGGTAGACTGGGATGTGCCCATCGGCTAAATAAATCAATAAATCCCTGGCACAATAAAATGCTGTTTGCACGTTTTCTCTCGACACCCCTACTTTTACAAGACATCTGAGAGCACGTGTTTTGAAGGAAGCGTCGATACTTAAAGAAACAGCTGGCTATTGCCTTCACACAAAAAGGGCTGCAAAACGTGCACTGTGCCTTTTGTATTTCATAAACACAATAAAGTATTCAGAAACTATTTATGCACGTCTGCTGGCTGACGGCCTCCCTTCCCCAACGCAGGTTTGGGAGGGTTTATCGAGCGTACTTCACCACGCAGGTCAGTGGAGGTTCGTGAAGGTGGAGAGCGTTGGTGTGGTGGGACAGAAGTGCAGTACAATAACAAATTTATTGAGCGCGGTTGTTCGCCCATCCAAGCACTACCCAGGCTCAACCCCCGGCTCGGCTTCATGGAGATCTTACGAGATCGGGCGCATTCCGGTTCATTTAGTCATAGGCACCGTCTGTTGCAGTAAACAGTATACGAACAGAGCATCACGATGTATCGAATCTATTTACAATTTAGAACAAGGAGTTTTCAAAAGCGCTCCGTTGTTAAAGAAGAGAGCCATGCAAAGTTTTAAAGCCCCGAGGGATGGGGGTGGAAGGGGGGGTGCTGCAATCTATAAGTGTACCCCACTTTTATTTTTGTCTGCGCTGTCGTCAGTGTGTGTCTGTGTGTGTGTCCACACCGAGTCAAACAACCTCTGCGTGAGGTCATCTGGCTTGGCCCGGTCGAGAATGTGCCCAGGCATTCAGAGACGGCCGCCCGCACTTTAAAGCCACTTCCAGAAATCCTCACCGAGTCACTCCCCGCACTCTCTCAATCACCCCCCCCCACCTTGTCCCCCACCCTCTGCCAACTCCCCCTTCACTGCACGACTTCCTCACTTGGCTGCAAACATCTCAGCAATTTCTCAGCAAACAACCCGGGGGCTCTTACTCTACCTTGCACCGGTATTCAAAACACACGCGCTGTTTTCACAAAGCAAAGCAGTGCCATTTTAATTCCGTTAACTAAAAAGTCGAGCGCGGAAACAAGAGCGCTGCGGTGGCGAGATGTTAACCACCTCGCCACCGGAGGGTCATGGGTTCCATACCGACCCTCACGCCTGTTATACAGTGAGGGAACAAAGTATTTGATCCCCTGCTGATTTTTCTACGTTTGCCCACTGACAAAGAAATGATCAGTCTATAATTTTAATGGTAGGTTTATTTGAACAGTGAGAGACAGAATAACAACAACAAAATCCAGAAAAACGCATGTCAAAAATATTATAAATTGATTCGCATTTTAATGAGGGAAATAAGTATTTGACCCCACTGCAAAACATAGTACTTGGTGGCAAAACCCTTGTTGGCAATCACAGAGGTCAGACGTTTCTTGTAGTTGGCCACCAGGTTTGCACACATCTCAGGAGGGATTTTGTCCCACTCCTCTTTGCAGATCTTCTCCAAATAATTAAGGTTTCGAGGCTGACGTTTGGCAACTCGAACCTTCAGCTCCCTTCACAGATTTTCTATGGGATCAAGGTCTGGAGACTGGCTATGCCACTCCAGGACCTTAATGTGCTTCTTCTTGAGCCACTCCTTTGTTGCCTTGGCCGTGTGTTTTGGGTCATTGTCATGCTGGAATACCCATCCACGACCCATTTTTTCAAAGCCCTGGCTGAGGGAAGAAGGTTCTCACCCAAGATTTGACGGTACATGGCCCCGTCCATCGTCCCTTTGATGCGGTGAAGTTGTCCTGTCCCCTTAGCAGAAAAACACCCCCAAAGCATGTTTCCACCTCCATGTTTGACGGTGGGGATGGTGTTCTTGGGGTCATAGGCTGCATTCCTCCTCCTCCAAACACGGCGAGTTGAGTTGATGCCAAAGAGCTCCATTTTGGTTTCATCTGACCAGAACACTTTCACCCAGTTGTCCTCTGAATCATTTAGATGTTCATTGGCAAACTTCAGACAAGCATGTATATGTGCTTTCTTGAGCAGGGGGACCTTGCGGGCGCTGCAGGATTTCAGTCCTTCATGGCGTAGCGTGTCACCAATTGTTTTCTTGGTGACTATGGTCCCAGCTGCCTTGAGATCATTGACAAGATCCTCCCGTGTAGTTCTGGGCTGATTCCTCACCGTTCTCATGATCATTGCAACTCCACGAGGTGAGATCTTGCATGGAGCCCCAGGCCGAGGGAGATTGACAGTTCTTTTGTGTTTCTTCCATTTGCGAATAATCGCACCAACTGTTGTCACCTTCTCACCAAGCTGCTTGGCAATGGTCTTGTAGCCCATTCCAGCCTTGTGTAGGTCTACAATCTTGTCCCTGACATCCTTGGAGAGCTCTTTGGTCTTGACCATGGTGGAGACTTTTGAATCTGATTGATTGATTGCTTCTGTGGACAGATGTCTTTTATACAGGTAACAAGCTGAGATTAGGAGCACTCCCTTTAAGAATGTGCTCCTAATCTCAGTTCGTTACCTGCATAAAAGACACCTGGGAGCCAGAAATCTTTCTGATTGAGAGGGGATCAAATACTTATTTCCCTCATTAAAATGCAAATCAATTTATAACATTTTTTACATGCGTTTTTCTGGATTTTCCTGTTGTTATTCTGTCTCTCACTGTTCAAATAAACCTACCATTAAAAATATAGACTGATAATTTCTTTGTCAGTGGGCAAACGTAAAAAATCAGCAGGGGATCAAATACTTTTTTCCCTCACTGTATATTTGGAGTTTGCGGTGTTCGCTCTTCCCCGTGGTCACGTGGATTTTTCTCCGAGTCCTCCGGTTTTCCCCTCCAAATTTAGAAACATGCGTTTAAGAGTATTTGGATGATATACATTTGCACGTGATAAGCCATTTCGTTCGGCTATCATTTGAACCTCATGGCCATAGTACCCCGGCTCTCGCACAATGTCCGTGATGCAGTCATTTTTAGTCTGTTGATGGTCGGCGATGCGCCAATCGACTCATCTCGACGAGCTGTTCACGATGCACTATTAAAAGTTTAATTTTTTGATAACGGATTTGTTTTATGCTAATGTTTGGCGTTTCGACAAGGTGGAGTAGCACTGCTGTCGGACTGATTGGTACCCCAGTCGCGGAGCTAAGTAACACCCCTGGAAAAAATAGTGTCCCAGAAATAAAAGATGTAATTGCCTCGGCCATTTTGATTTTTTGGTACCCCGGGGTACTGCCATAAGGATCACTTGCGGCCAGGTCTCTTCTGAAAAAGAGCTATATAGCTCAGTGGGCCTTACCTGGTAAAAAATATATATATAGTTTATTTTAGGTCCAATCCGCTCTGGAAAGCTTCTGGCCCCACTGATTTTTTTTTCATGCGCATAGTTCCTCCTCCCCACCGCCCCCCCCCCCCCCCCGACAAAAAATAAAAACAAATGTGTAGATGTTAGTTCACCGTTCACAATGTGCACGACTTAGAAAGGTTATTTTTGTTAAATGTAGGAACTTTGGGTAATATAATATAAACACTTGCTAAACGATCACTTGTGGTATTTTCCATCCACGCTGTAACAAAATATTAAACAATTATTTTGATTACGCAGCGGGACAAAAATTGTTACGAGTTCTTTACAGGGCGAACAAAAAAAAGAGCCGCATTTGTTATTGCGCGCTCAACAAAAATAAGCACCAGCGTTAGCACATTGCATTCACATTCTCCAAGTTTCATAGTTTTCAGTATTTATTTGCATATTATGTTCGCAGCAAAGGCCTGATTACACCTATCCCTGCAGATAATCATTAATGGAATGCTCCAAACTGCATACCATGCCTGGTCAACACAGCCATAGTTACTCCGCAGGTGTAAAGCTTTTCATTTGGAGCATACCATTGCGCACAGGGGGTGACAAGGGTCGAGTCTTTCACAGATGCGTGCGAATAATCATCCAAATCAGTGTCATTTGTTTTCGTATAATGTACAATGGAGTGCCAATATTGTAAATATAAAATCAGATAAGATGTCAAAACACCAACTCATAAAGGTGTCCTGCCGCTTCGCCAGTCGATAAGGTATAACGGGCGGAGGTTCCAGACCTTTCTAGGACCGCGACCGCTGGCAACCCTCTCGACATTTTCGTAGACCGCCATACACTAAACACGACACCGTTGCGTTTCGTGAAAATAAACTGCATCTGAAACGGTTCCGCGGCCTTCTAGAGCCACCGGTGGTCAGCAGGCCAAAGGTTGGGAACCACCGTCTTGCACAGTTTGAGCTTTCGTGATTCTGAATACTGGCTGGATTGTGATGAAGGATTCAGTCTCAGAGAGTCATGTTTTGTAAGTATTTTGTTCTCCAGGTGGGAGGAAACCACGCACCTACAGAAATAAAATGCACGTAGTAAGTCAGCACACAATTTGGTCAGTGACCTACTTGCTGTGCTGTCTCCCACTTGCACCTCGCAAGCCCGACAGCACCTATCTTCCAAGTCACTGGCACACAGATCTGTGTTATCATCAGCCGTGATCATGCAACTGCTGGATAAAATCCTGGCCAAGCTGTTGCCATCTCTCACTGTCCTGCGAAATAACAATTTCGTCCAGAACCTGCACCACGAGCTGATCTAATCGCTTCATTTCCGCAGTGGACGGCCTCTTGGGCATATTTCCCCTCTCCCGGCTTCAACTGCATTTTTAGTCTCGGTCATAATCCCTTCGAGTGACGTGTCCTGCCCAAGCCCACGTTTTTTTAAAAGCCAATACGATGTCCCTAACCCACAAATATTTTCTAATCCGCATCTAATGGATGAACAGAATGCGCCGTTTGAGAAAATCCAAACCGAAATTCCGTGATCCGTCTCGCCAACCCAGCCAAGAAGCTATGCATGCCGTCCTTACCCAATTTACAAGGGAACAAAATGGATTGTTTGACAGTAGATGTGCGTGGGTGCCACTTAAGGAGCCGACTTGTTGTTTTAAACAATACGTCCACGGCCACTGTTTGACATGCCGTAATGTAAAACAACTCGGGGCGTCGAGAGCCAAGAAAGTGCCACTTTACAGCTACACAGTGCCCTAAACGAGCTCTGTATGGCGCTTCAAGCGCGTGTATGACCCGCGCACGTGGAAGGAATGAGGAGGTTATTCGCCGGAGGTTTCCGACGCCGGCGAGTCCAGCTGTACCGTGCGTGACGACGTCAACTGCTTAATTATCTGAGGCATCGGTCTCGCAGGGTTTCTCTAGAGGTGGGTTCCCATTACCATCAGTAAGGGTCAAGCCAGCTTAGAGTTCGGGTCAATCAAGGGCGTGAGTGAATTGTGACACTTTTTTGATGCAACCAATTGGAAAGATAATTTAACTTTTTTTTTGTTATTTAAAAATAGCGCAATTTAAATGTAATGGGAATTCCAAAAATATCAGAAGCAATTGCCGTAGTGTTAACGTGTAATCATGAAACATAGCATGCCCACATGATATATATACAGCGCTACTGTATAATCTGTGCAGGCACAATAAGTTTACTTAATTAAACTATCAATAGACAATAACACTACTACACACACCTTGACATTGTCTACTACTGGCTACCAAATACTACTAAGCCCATATAATGTTGTCCATTTAATGCCATAGTAAAGACTTACAAACTATTTCATGTATATGTTTCCTACCACTTTGTTTTACCTCAAAATTCCACTGCTACGTTTGAAAAGAGGGTTATGAAAAAAAAAGTATTAAAGGTAAGAGCGCTGAATGGCCACTGCGCTTAGATCTGGGTTCGAATTCTAACAAGCGCCCTTGATTAAATCGGGTTCTCAAACGTAGTGATTTAATGGTCTCTGCCCAGTCACCAAAAACGGTACTAAAAAAAACATCATTGTACATATTCTTAGTTTTTTCGGTAAAGTCACGTTGAAGAGAAACAACAAAATAACAAAATATATATAAAACAATAAAAAATTCTCACGACGTTTCGACCATAACTCAAACGGTCATCATCAGGTGACACCTGATGATGATGAATTACTGCAGTCACGAAAGCTTTAAATCATTGTACATCTCGATCTGCAATCAATTGTCTAATTCCAGCGAGAAATTGGTCGTAATGTCATGACACGGATAAGTATTGTCCCCAAGTGTGGTAATGAGGTCACCTGAAGATATTTTAGAAGTAGCTCTGTGACATCACCATCTGCGGACCATTCTCTAGGTGTCTAAGCAGTGCGATGCTCTCTTCACTCATGGCATGATGCGGATAGCACATTTGGCAAAAAAAAAACAACATCGTGACAAAAGTGACCGAACAAAACTTGACTGCGCGAAAAGTCACAAACACACACACAGCTTTTAAAACTCGAGGCATGCTTTTCATGTCAAGGTGAAAGAGATGGCATTTTACTGCTCTTTTTCCAGCAGCAGACAGCCCTTAACATAGCATGCATACCTTCAGACAGTAAATATGCAGTTAACCAGTCCTCTGGCAGGTGAGTGAGGTGCGGTTGCCATCGCTACCAGCACGGCTCAAGATTCTAGAAGGCACGGGGCATAAAGGGGGCACTTATGATGGCCGTTCATGGGGCCAGGCATTTGTTACAATTACGGTCGTATTGCATCGCATCCAATGACTTAATCAAAGCTGGCCCAGGGGGTTGCGGGGGGGGGGTAGGTTTGAGAGAAGCGAGAGTTTGTGGTGCGTACAGCTCACGTACGTGCGGCAAAACGTGCTGCTGCTGCTGCCGTGTGTGAATTTTCTAAACATTTCACGAAATCAGCGTGTAAAGTGATATCTTTTTTTTAAAAACACATGCCATGTAATCAAAACATACAAGTACAGCCCTCTTTTGTCAATCCCGCTAACGAATGGGGGGGGGGGCATCATAGGAAGAATTTGACAATGCTTTAGGGCATCCTGGTTTGTAGTGCGGGTTGAATGTGGTGAGTGAAGCCAAGGATGCAGGGGGGGGGCATTGTGGTACAGTGGCAAGAGATTTAGCTGCACTGCTCGCAATGTGGACCCCACAACCTCCGATTAGCACGGTTGGCTACGTACGGCACGAAAGAAGTCGCACATACATACGTACGTACAAAGTGTCACGGGCAAATTTATTGAGTTGTTTTTTTGTTTTCCTAGGAGGCCGAAGCTAAGTCCCAGGACATTTCAGGAGAGTTCTGCTGGGGACGTTTAGTGAAACACTCGTTCGATATTTTTGGGCACGGCGAGAAAACCGCTGTCGTCAAAGACGCCTCTTACATACTACGGGATAGTTCGATCCATGCAGCTGGGCCACAGCCTATTTGGCTGTTCTACGTTGGCCACATTGAAGCGCCGCAAGGCATCGCAGCTAATCGCACCTCCAAATAACCGCATCGCAATTATCTTCAAGGTTCATAATCAATGTTTTTGGGTTAGCTCGCGTGAGTATAAATGTGTGGAAACCCTCCACCGCCTGACACGGCCAATCAGTAAGGGATGTGTCACGTAAACAAAACGCCAAATAGTTCACTACTTCAGCCCACCGGCCGTGTGTTAAAGAGTGAATTCACAACATTTACAATCTGAGTACGACGTTTTGCTGGTAATTACATCCAGCATCATCGGGCAATTTGCCATTCTGCCATTCGAGCAAATCGCCCGATGATGCTGGATGTAATTACCAGCAAAACATCGTACTCAGATTGTAAATGTTGTGGATTCACTCTTCAACACACACAAGTGGGCTGAAGTAGTGAACTATTTGGCGTTTTGTTTACGTGACAAATCACTTACCGATTGGCCGTGTCGGGTGGTGGAGGATTTCGACACATTTATACTTACGCGACCAAACCCAAAAACCTTTATTATGAATATTGGTCGCTAAAGCCTACGTGTTAAACTGATCGTCAAGGTTGCAATTAGTTTTTACAATCTATCAAAAATCTGAACACTGTTAGAAAATATTTCATACAGCAACTGAAATTTTTTAAACTTGCTTGTCACTTTTTGACGAGGCCACGATTTAAAGTGCTGTCTTGAAGAACGTAAGTTTTATTTCTCTCCAACGTTAAAGTTACTCGGTATTTTTTTAAAAATACAAATAAATGCTTGTCAATGATTACGATGGTGGTGGCGAAATAACCTCAGCCTTTTTATAGTACCATAATTTTGTATATAAAAACAAGATTCATGCATTCCAGGCATAGCGGCAACAACAGTGACGTCTTGGAAGGCAAACATGCCCATGTCCTACTTCATTTCACGAGTACAACTTTAACAAAAAAAATAAAGACAAAGATCCCCCACATAGCCTTAACAGGCCGTCGGGGCAAGTGCTGTTAGCGAGCACCTATGAAGGCCGGCATGGCACAAGAGGGGGTGGGTGGCCAGCACCACGCCCAGCCCCCTTTGTCTCCCCAGTGGCGATGTTTTTACACACCGCACCGGGTACTCATTTGAGGCCGAGTCGACCAAGAGGAGACCCAAGACCGGTTCAAATCATTATAATCGTAACTGGTCTTGGCCTTAATAACAGACACACACAGGTTTAATGTGGAGAAAACATGTAAGCATTATGCATTCCTCCCCCCCTACTGCCTGTAATTAAAAAGCACAAATGACACCCCCCGAAGACAGGAAACGTTTTAATTCAACAGTGCCCTTAAACATCACAAGCCTCGTGTACTTCCTTCAGAAGAGAGCCACCACCACCACCTTCCAGCACAGCTGCAGAGTTTCAGGCATGGTGATGCCACGCCAATCTATGGCGTGGCATTTTCGCAAAGGTCTCCGAGAAACCTTGGCAGTTGTAATTTATTTTTTTAAGAGTTTGCATTTAGGATTAATGTTCACTGGGTATTACCAGATTAATGCGTCTGTGGGAGTTATGTACAATACACACAGCATACATGTAGCTCCTAAGTTTAAAGTGCACTTCATTAGAGTACAGTAATAGTTGGTCAAATGTATGGGTTAAGTTTTGTGGCCGAACATTTATATTTCTGAGATTTATTTATTACAAGATATTATAGTTAGCATTGTTGCTGTTGTTTTTAATCACAGGATCATTTTTAATTCTGGAATTAACAAACACAATGGAGGCATTTTTAGTTTCAACAGTTTTTCAAGTCTATGAGACGCGCCGCTCACAACAACAACGGCAGCAGCACACGTGGCTGCTTTTTCGTGGAACCAACGAAAGCCATTTCACGTTATTGTTTGTGATCATCATACATCCACAATTTTCTGCGACTTTTTTTATTTTAACTTTATTTACGCTGTAATGCGTTACAAGTGTATGCCGATACAAATCCAAAAAATGTTACTAATGTATTCATAAATACCTGTATTGTAATTCACTATACATCGTGCAAATGTAAGTTTATTATTACAATGTGATATTAATAGTAAGTACTGCCACTAAAAATAGTACTGTACTCACTTATACAAATATAACCTGTATTAAAAATAACCTAACGTACTGTATGTAGTAGGGACACTACATACCATCAGCACTGCTTTAAAGAGCATTGCACGTGTTTACTTTACCATCAGCCACTATCAACTGCTGGATGAATACACGTAAGACAACTTTACAGGATTACAAATACTATAACAAAGTTACAAAAGGATGTTTGTCCCATGATGTGATATCAACTGGTTACATGTCTACACCTTCGTACAGAACCGTACTTTTATTTTAGCACGGTACAATATTGATCCATATTTATTTTGGGGAATTTCGGCCACGTGGTAAGGTTTGATGCCTCCAATTCGTGTCACGTTACCCTACACTACCCGACTGGATTGTTTAGTCCTACAAAGATAAACACGTTAAGACAAATATATATTTTTTACGACCGATTTCAAACATCGGCGTACAAACAGGCAAATCGCTCAAAGCCTTCATCCGGCGGTGAATTGATCGTCATTACGATGACTCCGGCCCCTCCCGTACTCTGTATGTGGGAATGATACTCAATGACATCTGGCACGTGGGTACAGACCAGGTATTTTACTTGTCGGCACCGAGATTTCTCTGTACGCGGTCTCATACCGGATGAATTAAGTGATCAACCATTTTTAATGAGTTGGGGTGGTTACGGATTCCTCACTATTATTTGCCACGTAGATCGGTACCACGAAAGTATGTGGTGTGGGAAAGGCGACAATTTAACAAAACAATGGGAAGGGACTTAATTAGCATACACACAAGGTAGCAACTTCTACACGTAAGGCGAACGAATGGCAAATCCTGTGGAATCAACGTGAGGGTCGTTACAGACACGAGAGACATTCTAAGGAATGTGTATGGACGTCCATTTACGTATGAACATTCATGTATGTGTACACGTGTCTACACGTGTCTTCACGTGTACTGTATGTACATGTAGAATCCATAATAGTTTTTTTTTTTTTGGGGGGGGGGTTGGATCATGTAAAATATGAGTGTGTCGTTCGACCCTCCACCACCGGACAGCCAATTAGTAAGGTTTGTCACGTAAAGAGAACGTGCCAATTCGCTACGAGTACAGCAACACCGATTGTGTGTCAAGAGAGCCACAACATTTACAATCTTGAGTGTACGACGTTTTCGCCAGTAATTACAACAACAGCATCATCAGGCGGCAGCCAGATTTGTGGAGACATCCTTTCGTTTCGCTCCTCAAATAGATGTGATTGTACATGCGTGTGTTGGACCATGTCTGTGCGTGTACATCTGTGTGTGTGTGTGCATTCATTTCTTCATGAGGTGCTCACTCACAGCCCTTGCCCCCCACCCCCCAAGGAGGACGTGGGGAAGCTATGTTGTTGTTGTTGTCTATGTGCACATGTTGTTATCGCCTGTTGTCCGGCATCGTCGCATACGTCGAGAGAAATTCAAACGCGCGCACACAAACACACGCGACATTTGTTCATCGCAAATATGCGACGTTACAAAGCGGAGAGGCTCTTTTTTACGGAGTGGCTCACACCCACCACGCGAGCGCTCATGGCGAGGGGCTCGTAAGTCTAGCAACACTAAACAACACTAAACAACAATAACAAAAACAAACTCAAAAAAGTTTCCATCGGGCGTGACGTCTTTGTGACGTCACTAACAATTCCGTCCTCACGTGACGTCGACCCAGCGCTGCTAATAACGGGAGCGGCTCGGTTCGTAACTTTAAACAACAAAAAGTTTTTACTACAAAAAATATTTAATTTTTTCAATATTAATTTGCTCCGCGTTTACCAATTCATCAAAACAACAACAACACGGGTTGTTGTTGTTGTTTGCGGTGGTGGTGGTGGTACGCAAGCGTCGTTCGGCTCTTTTAGAGGTGTCAACATTCCTCGCGAAACAAACCACCCGAACGTGTTCCTCATTTTAAGCCTTCTCGTTCGTTCGTTCGTCGTTGGTTCGTTCGTCGTCTTTTGAGAGCGGCTCGTTAAATCCTCTCCCTAAAAAAAAAAGTTTATTTCGCTTACCTTTTCGAGGCGAGACGAGACGCGAAGTCCCCCCCCCCCCTCATGCGAAGCAAACGGAGCCGCTGCTCCGGGTCGTAAGGTCGTTTCGTGAATTGTTATTTAAACAAAACAAACAAACAAAAGCAAAAGAAAAACAATCGAGCGGCAACTTTATTTTTTCCACGACGACGATGCCGTCGTTGTCGGCGGCGGCGGCGACCACGACAACAACAAACAACAACAACAAACGGCTACGCGTCGCACTGCCGCGTAAGAATGAATTTGTCACGTGGAGCAAGTGGCTGCAGCGGCCGCTTCACTCACCTTGTTACTGGGCGTAGTGATATGACGCAGGCTGCAGAATGTGAGGGGAGGGGGAGGAGAGGAAGAAAAGTGGCGGGAGGATGGGGGGGGGGGAATCCCTCCCCCCCCCTCCTCCCCCGCAACCGGCACTACTTGCGGTTGTATTTCATAACAGAGATCGGCGCGCAGCGGAAAAGAGCGGTCACGTGGGAGCGGTACGCTCAGTGTAGATGTGGCGTGACGCTTATCCGCACTGGGAATTCTGAAAGAGATTTTGGTACCCCCACCCCCCGGTGCCCCCTCTCCCCACGGCCCCTCCCCCTCCAAACCCGGGAGGGAGGGGGGGGCAAATGAACCCGCAAATTCCTGACAAAATATGGATGGGGGAGTTGTCAGATGAGAGGTTTTCACGGCTTAAATCTAGAGGTTTCTCTGTGTGTGTGTGTTGGTATTCAGAAGTTTAAGCATTAAAGGATTAGAGATGCATGTGCTGAGAACAGTAATTTGTAAATACTATTAGAAGGGGATTTTTTTTTGTTTAGTTGTGGGTGAAAAAATAAATGCGGTAACTATTCTGCTGAATTAATAGTGTTTGATAGATGTATTGAATCATTTAAATCTGTGGTGACGTAAACCCATGAATGTTGTCCATTTGCTCGAGTCTTGTGTTTCTACGACCAGATTCGCTCAACAATGGGGACAAACGATACACAAACACGTGAATGACACAACTTAATGGATTTTAAAACACAAAACCCCTAACCCTTGTCTTAAAACTATTAAAGTTTTTATTTTATTTTACCAGGTCAGGCCCACTGAGCTATGTAGCTTTTTTTTTTTCAAATGATAGCTCAACGAAGTGGCTTATCATCACGTGGACATTAATTGTATATCAGCCACATACATTACTGCCAAATGGAATATCATGACAACTCTCTCATGTTTAACGGATAAGCCTTCCATAACCATATATTAAAATTCATTATGAAAGCAATATACCGTATGTAAAACTCCAGTACTCCACAATATCCTAGTTGCCTTCACAAACAATTTTCTTGCGCTCTATGAGAATGGTGCGCATATCAAAAGTCCCATTCCACAAGTTAAAATGTACCCTACTAGAGAAAGTAAGTTAGATTTGTTTTGTTAACCGCATTTTATAGCAATAGTGTGTTGTCCCAGTAATGCATGTACCGTGAAAAGTTTGTTTTGTGCTCTGGCACGAGGTGTTTTTTATTGATATCGGATTTATGAAGTTAGATATGCTTTGACATGCTTTGATGTCTTCAAAGTTGATGTTTTTGACGGTTGTGTTTGCCAGTTTTATTTTGTGAGTGCTCTATGAAGAAGTGCAATTTCCCTCGTAATTAAGCTAGTGTTATGCAGGAATGTGTTGAGTTTTTTTGCATGTCCTTTGTGACCGTGTACCATTGTGAAACGTAGCAGCAGCATCATCATCAAATACAGTAAATGTGTTGTCTGGAGTTATATTAGCCGGGTCTGTCTTGCGGTGGGGGTACGCACACACCTCTGGCCTCAATGGGGTTTGACTAAAACGCAACATCTAAACGCAAACATCCGAAAGCATCTCCCAATGGTTCGTCTTGTACCTTACACGGAACGTTGGGGAGCCAACGTTGGGAAGCTTACTGGGGGTGGAGGTGCTTTCGTGGGGTGATTAATAAAGGACGGATCAGTGATTCAATGTGGGTCCTGGTTTATTTGTTTATTGGTGACGGAGACACAAGTGCCAGGGCCTGCACCTGCCATGATTCACAAATCTATAAACTAAAAATATATATATTGACCAGGTAAGGCCCACTGAGCTACGTAACTTTCCTTTTCAGAAGCGACCTGGCCACGACATGATGATAGCTCAACAAAGTGGCCAAACACTCTAAACGCGTGATGTTGATTCAAAATGTGGAAGAGGGAGGGGGGGCGGAAGGGAACCCAGAGGACAGACACTGCAAACTCCAAATATACAGCAGCAGCAGGCGTCAGGGTCGGGACCGAACCCACGACCTCTCCTGTGTATCACCAGGCGAGATAGTTAATATCTCCTAGCCACCGTGATGATGATGATGAGAGAGAGACACGCAAACTCCAAATATACAGCAGCAGCAGGCGTCAGGGTCGGGACCGAACCCACGACCTCCTGTATACCAGGCGAGGTAGTTAACATCTCCTAGCCACCCTGGACACACCCCCACAACATCGTCGTAATTCACGCCACCACCGCCAGAAGCGGAACCCACCCCCACCACTCTCTCTCTCTGTTTTTTTACATCACGGACCAGGAATGCGTGCAGATTACTATTCTTGGGATTCTTCGCATTCAGTGGGTGAGGGGCTCCCAAAAGCAAGCGAAAGGGCAACTTAGCCACCGCACAATGCTAAGCCGCGAGGATTTGTTAATTGGCTATGGCTAAATTTTGATTTAAAGCTTTCGTGACTGCAGTAATTCATATTCTTAGTTTTTTCGGTAAAGTCACGTTGAAGAGAAACAACAAAATAACAAAATATATATAAAACAATAAAAAATTCTCACGACGTTTCGACCATAACTCAAACGGTCATCATCAGGTGTGTCGGTTTGCATAAATTTATTTTGAAAACGGCATATTTATTTATATATATATAAAAAAATAACGTTTGCGTCACGCGCAACGATGGCAGTTTGCCAGGACTAGTCCATCTATTTTTTTTTTGAAAAGAGGAGGGGGGAGACGAAATTTGTTTTTATGTATGCTGTCTGAAAGGCACTGTAAGCGTGAACAATCAATCAAGAACTGAAATGATTTATCAAATCTTTCCAATGATTGCTAAGATAGAATCCATCTTCTCGGTTGAAATTGTCTCTGTGTTTGTATATGTGGATAGCCTCATGAACGAATCTCTCATGGAAGCCAGATGGCTTACAAAGAACCTCCGTCTTGGAAAAGTCAATGGCATGTGAGCCTACTGAATTAGAACAATGATCTGCTACGGCCGAGGTGTTGGTCCTACCGTGTTTAAGGTCTGCTTTATGTTCACGAATGCGGTCCGAGATATGGCGTTTGGTTTCTCCAATGTAACTACTACCACAGAGGCAACTTAGTTTGTAGACACCAGGGTATTGTATGTCCGGAATCACATCTTTTACAGACGGAACCAGATCACGGATTTTATGTAATGTGTTGAAACGGACCTGGATCTTGTGTTTATTCAAGATTTTGGAGATCTTTTTTGTGATCCCAGCAATGTAGGGTAAAGTGATGGTTTTGAAAGGCTCCTCAAGAGGGTTCTTCTTCATGGTTTGAGTGATAGCTTTGCGGATTGTATAGTCGGAGTAACCATTAGCCCTAAGAGCTTGGTGTACGTGCTTGAGTTCACTGCTTATGTGTTCCTGGTCGGATATGCATTGGGCTCTATGATACAGAGTCTTGATGAGAGAATTCTTCTGTGATGGATGGTGGTGGGAATCCGGTTTCAGATAAGCATCCGTATGGGTAGCTTTCCTGTAGACAGAGTGGCTCATTGAACCATCAGGTCTCTTTTTAATTAGGACATCCAAAAAAGGTATCTTGCCATCTATTTCGACTTCCATGGTAAATCTGATGGCTGGGTGTATGGAATTGATGTGGTCGAAGAATTTGTCTAGAGCAGGCCGGCCATGTGGCCAGATGACAAAAGTGTCATCCACGTACCTCTTCCATAAGGTTGGGCGCAGAGTGGCAGTCTGGATGGCGTCAGTCTCAAATTTCTCCATGAAAATGTTAGCTATAACTGGAGAAAGGGGGGAGCCCATTGGGGTGCCCTCAGTTTGTTTGTAGAAAGTTCCATTCCAAGTGAAGTATGTATTGGTTAAACAGTGTCTCACCAGGGGGGGTACCTCAGTGTTTAGTCCTTGATGAACCAAGTCTTCAATGATTGCAATGGTGTCAGGTACAGGAACCTTGGTGAATAAGGAAACTACATCAAAACTGACAAGCAGGTCGTCTGGGGACAGGGAAATACCCTTGATGGTTACTCCGACTATACAATCCGCAAAGCTATCACTCAAACCATGAAGAAGAACCCTCTTGAGGAGCCTTTCAAAACCATCACTTTACCCTACATTGCTGGGATCACAAAAAAGATCTCCAAAATCTTGAATAAACACAAGATCCAGGTCCGTTTCAACACATTACATAAAATCCGTGATCTGGTTCCGTCTGTAAAAGATGTGATTCCGGACATACAATACCCTGGTGTCTACAAACTAAGTTGCCTCTGTGGTAGTAGTTACATTGGAGAAACCAAACGCCATATCTCGGACCGCATTCGTGAACATAAAGCAGACCTTAAACACGGTAGGACCAACACCTCGGCCGTAGCAGATCATTGTTCTAATTCAGTAGGCTCACATGCCATTGACTTTTCCAAGACGGAGGTTCTTTGTAAGCCATCTGGCTTCCATGAGAGATTCGTTCATGAGGCTATCCACATATACAAACACAGAGACAATTTCAACCGAGAAGATGGATTCTATCTTAGCAATCATTGGAAAGATTTGATAAATCATTTCAGTTCTTGATTGATTGTTCACGCTTACAGTGCCTTTCAGACAGCATACATAAAAACAAATTTCGTCTCCCCCCTCCTCTTTTCAAAAAAAAAATAGATGGACTAGTCCTGGCAAACTGCCATCGTTGCGCGTGACGCAAACGTTATTTTTTTATATATATATATAAATAAATATGCCGTTTTCAAAATAAATTTATGCAAACCGACACACCTGATGATGACCGTTTGAGTTATGGTCGAAACGTCGTGAGAATTTTTTATTGTTTTATATATATTTTGTTATTTTGTTGTTTCTCTTCAACGTGACTTTACCGAAAAAACTAAGAATATGGCTATGGCTAATTAAACAAAAGCACGCCCGACCACTCGCGCGTATTTGTCGTAATTCTTTGTGTAGCGTGAGCCGCTAGTTTCAGACACACTGCTTAGTATGGTGGTGGTGGTGGTCGTGTCAAGGACAACAAAATACAAACTCGACACACACCCGTCAACAACGCTGTTGACTTAAATTTTAAAGTAATAATTGAGGCGACGTTTCGACCAATTGCCCTACTTGTTAGAAGGACTATATGGTCTGGAACGTCGCCAACATAGTTTTCCTCTTAATGGCACAGCGTATTGTGACAAATATGTTGGGTTTTTGTCCGTTTCAAACAATAGTGGCTACAAACGTTAAGATTTGTCTTCGCAGGCTGAGTGTGAAATCATTGTATGAATGCATATTTATGACACGCTATTATTATTTCCATCATGAATACCTGACCAGTTACAGATTTAAAACGTGCACACACGTGTCAATTACATGGTTGCCGATGTAAATGTATCAATAACACCACAGACACCCTTTGCTAATAAGGTAGTCTGCCCCATGAGATTCTCCAGGTGAAATATTTAAATTGATTGTAGTATTTTAAAAAAATCCTAAAAACTACAGCAGCATATCACGAGTCGTGGAAAGTCATTATTGTGAAGTTTAGATTGTAAGACATTAGATTTGTGTTGGATAATAAAGGGCAGCGTATAGTGTATACAGTTTATGAAAGGTACATCCCAGCTATTGCTTGCTCACTCCACTGCTGGTTGAAGAGCTTCTTCCACTAAAGGGGCCGTCCATAAATGACGTCACGCACCTGGGGGGGGGGGGGTCAGACATTTGTGACGATGTGTGACGAGGGGGGGGTGAGAAATGTGACGTCACATCAAAATGCGCAACTTTAAATAAATATAAACAACACGTTCTACTGAATTAAATATACTTTCTCATAAATGTTTTCTCCTACAACATCAGAGTGCAGCGCCACATTAAATACGCACTGCAATGACAATAGTTTAAAGCGATTTGAAGCATGTTTTATTTTATTTTGGGGGGGGGCAGAGCTTTGTGACGTCATATTTGAGGGGGGGGGGGTCTGACTTTTTGTGACAACGGGGGGGAGGTAAAACATCGTCCAAAATCGCGTGACGTCATTTATGGACGGCCCCAAAGGAGACTCTACAGCCTCTCTCGAGATCGTATTTTGGCCTCCTCTTCCACACTCGAGTGTGTATGCGTAAACAAAGAATACTAACACGACGTAGATGTTGAACTTACATTGCAAACCGATGACGAGTCACGTGTGTTGGTATGTGAAAAAGGGTCATTGTCTAGAAACGTAGCCTCATATTTACGTCCTTCAGGGCCACGATGTTATTGGCGGATTGTGTTGGGTTTATTTTGTTGACTAGTCAGACTTGGCACACTTTGGTTTTGGCATATGACATTGTTCAGATACCGACCAGCAGTGTAATCACATGCCTGCCATACCGAGAGCAGCATACCACGAGCCTAGGGCAAAGTATTGAAACGTTTATTATGTTTACAGTACCCGTATTACTGAAATACACCAGAGGATCACGTATCACCCAACGTTTGAATATTGAAGCCAAGATTCCACTGAGTCTGTGCTGTGGTCGCAAAGCAGGTACAATAAAAAATAGTTTCCATATCATCCATAATGGTACACAGAGCAACGTGTGCTCATATAGTGGCATGCATATGCCACTCCTACGAAGTTCAACATACATACACACAATTATCTGAAGGTCACAAGGGGTAGCCCTGCAAATGAAACGAAAAACTACTTTTTTACTTTACCAGGTAAGGCCCACTGAGCTATTATAGCTCTTTTTCACAAGCGACCTGGCCACAATTGATAGCTCAACGAAGTGGCTTATCGTGTGGAAATTGATATTGCAGCCCAATACTTGTCGAAACGCGTGTTTCTAAATGTGGAGGTAAAAACCGGAGGACCCGGAGAAAGGAAAAAAAAACCACAAGACCACGGGTAGAGAGACATGCAAACTCTAAATATACAGGCGTCAGGGTTGGGATCGAACCAACGAGCTGCTGTGTACCAGGCGAGGTAGTTGGCATCTCACCACCTTGGCACGGCTGCTTGCTCATGTCCCTGCTGGCTGAAGGGCTTCCACACTTGGGAGCGCTAGAGAGCCCCTCCAGATGGCATTTGGTCTACTCGTACACACTGGCTAGACGTCTGTGGAACAGGTCAGGGTACCCACACTCTACCACGCAACCTACCGATCGAGTAAATGTGGTTCACCGCTTCGTACTGTTGGGAGGAGAGAGGGCGGGAATGTTGAGACTTAAGAAAAGCTTGTTACAGCACCATTCTTTCAACTTCCGCACCAGGAGATCGAACCGACCGTCTCTGAATTGCAAACATGCTAACCATTATCCCACGGCAGCATCCCTAGCTGTTACCGAAGTTGTTGAATAATATTGCCTAGCCTTATACGTCTGTAGTGAAGTAGGAAGGTGCGTAGTGCAAACAGCGTGATTACATGGTAACAAAGACAGTGCGGGTTATGTTGGGTCAGCCTGTGGCGAAGGCAAATACAATACAGGTTATGTTAGGGCAATTAAGCTGGGAGAGGCAAGGACGGCTGTGATTGGCTGGAGCTGGTGTCAAGGCCAGAGTGGCGCCTAAAGGTCTGGCTGAGAAACAGGTGCGGACGACGCCGAGCGTCGTTGGAGCACTTGGACTAATTAATTGGGGAGTAACGAGAGCGGGGATAAATTGGGGAGTCGGAAATTGGAGCGAGGTGTTGTTGACGTTGGAGAGCTTGGAGTCAGCAGCGGGGAATTGAAGTGTTGGAGAGCTTGGAGACAGAGTTGGAGGGACAGAGTTGGAGAGACGGAGTTGTAGACGGAGCTTGGAAACAGCGTGGCGATAGCGGAGCTGAAGAAGAGAAGCAGCCAGCAGCGGAGAGAGCGTAACGATAGCGGAGCTGAACATAGACGAAGCAGTTAGCAGTAGAGAGAGCATAGTGACGGTGATAGCGGTGAATAGAGATGAAGCAGTTAGCAGTGGAGAGAGCATAGTGACGGTGATAGCGGTGAATAGAGATGAAGAAGTTAGCAGTGGAGAGAGCATAGTGACGGTGATAGCGGAGAGCGGAGACGAAGGAGTTAGCGGCGGAGTAAGCGAAGTAATCGTGGGGAGTGGAGAGACAAAGGTGGCGAGCGAGTCGCGTGAAGCACGGCGAGCGAGCCGTGGCGACCAGGATGCTGTGGAATATTTAGGACACGCGGAGAGTTGTAAATAAAGCGGTGTTCGAAGAAAGACAAAAGTTGTCCGAGTGAACTCAAACACTTCACGTCCAATGAACAAAATATGGCCAACATCGTGGCTTCTTCACAATGGCCAAAGGGGGCAAACCCTAAGATACGTCCTATGTTACTATATAATAAAGTGTGAATGACGATATTGATATGACGTACGATATTTTGAGGCTGTACTGCTACGCTCCTGACATTCCAATCCCTGAAATTATTCGATGCTGATAAGTGATGAATAAACTTGGACATTTGAACCACGCGGAATTGAATTCCTACGTGCCCAGGAATATCGTGCCTGTTACATAAGTGCCCATGTAACAGCACCTACTTCCGTTGGCTAATTATATAACATACATTCATTCTATCAACCTACGTTCTACCAGCTGGTGGCCATGGTCATGATTCTGCGTGTAGAATATGAACGAGAATCGTGATGGTATCTTGACGTGCAGAGCACGCTGGGATTCATGTTGCAAGGAGAACAGACGTGGGAGCATATATGTATCGTACAACAATGCATGCCGTCGCACTGCCCTCTGCTGTCCATAAAATAGCCCCGCAGTAGTCTATAACATCTGTATTAGGCATGGTGGTCACCTATCCATGCACTATCCAGACAGAATCGTGCGCTCTGAAGAAGGGTTATTGCCTGAAACGTCGCAGATTCTGTACTCTTAATGCCAGAGTGTTATTGACGATAGTTGTATCCTTTGTATGTTATTGCGAGCACTGAACAGGCTCCTGCCCTGTTCAGCCTACGAGATTCAATGACAACGGACGCACTTCACGTGATTTGGACATCTGTGAAATTGAGCTTTATAGCCCATCGGATTCCGAGAGTATAAATTAATATTCTGATTCTGGTAATCGACACGTCTATTTAAACCCAAAAAATGAACACGATAAATCATCACGATGTCTCTAATCACCTACAGTATTCACAACGCACTGACTACATTCTGTTGCCAATAAACTATCTCCGCAGCAGCCGATAACATCTGCTTTTCATTGCACATGTCTAGAAATAATTACGACTATAATGAGCCAAGAATGTCTGTGTGTCCCGCGCGAGACGTCACTCCACATGCCGCACCCCCCGTCATGAATATTCATGAGCGGGTGGATTTTTACACTCACGCAGAAGAAGGTCGAGCGGATATCATTTTTTTCGCAAATTCGCTTTAAGTTTGACGTTTCTTTATTGAAAGTGAATCTAATAAATAATTCTACGCAGCAACAAGGTGGATTTGGTGTCTTTATTTATTTCTTCAGCACTTGAGACGAAAGGTAAGTCTAATTTATGCTTCTAGATTATGGTAAAGAGACATTTCTCGGTGATTTTCCAGACATTGTATCGATTTCCAATTTATTTCAACCCCAGCGATCGAAAGCAGAAGAGAATAAAGTATCAGAGCAGTGAATTGGAACAAATTGAAGGTCAGTTTATATACAGTGCTACAGTGAAATGCAGTGAAGTGTTTGATGACATAGTTTCGTGCAAGATTCACTGCCATTAAATTTACACAAGATGCAATTATAACTCTGCTAAAAAATCGTAAATATTACAGCTTCCGTCCTAGGACGGGCAAAGAAGCCAGTTAAGTGCATTATACCCACTAAATCTCTTCATATATATACATATGCATATAAAGATACACATTTTTTTATGTTTTAACCAAAAGAAAGTCAGGCAGCCAGTCGGTGGTCACGATTGCCCCACCATGCCCACACAAAGAGACAAACACTCAGCGGGAATGTGTCTTGTTTGGGATGGGGCACAAACAAAACAAGCGGTGGGGAATGTGTTTACTTGACTGAGGCACACACACACACAAGACAAAGATCCTCCTCTATGTAGCCTTAAACTTTTGTTCGCGAGCACCTATGAAGGCCGGCACGGCATACGGGGGTTGTGTATGGCCAGCACCACGCACCGGGCTGCCTTTGTCTCTCCATTGACCATTTGTGTACAAACCGCACCGGGTACTCATTTGAGGCTGAGCCGACCTAGGGGAGGCCCCAGGACCGGTTCAGATAATCGTCACCGATGGTGTTGGTTGGGACGTGAGCGGGTTTCGAACTACGACTGAGGCACGTACTGGCACACACAACAAAGACAAAGATCACCCGTGTAGCCTTAACACACTGTTTGGGCAAGTGTTGTTCGTGTGGCCAGCACCACGTCCGACCGCCTTTGTCTCCCACAGTGGCGATGTTTACTACACACCGCACCAGGTACTCATTTGAGGCTGGGTCGACCTAGGGGAGGCCCCATGACCGGTTCAGGATAATTGTCACTCGGGTCGCCGGGTTCGTAGCGGCACGGGCACACGAGCCCCGCTGCTGTTGATGCCGGGGCTGTCCACCCCGACCCTGCACCGCAGTCCCAGCAAACAGCCGCGACAACAACGCGCAGGGAAGGGCACCAGCGGCTTGAGCGACCACATTTTTGCAACGATTTGCAACGAGGTTAATAACAATGTGATCTAAATTCCAGACAAACGTGTTCCCCCATCCCTCCCTCCCTCCCTCTCTCCCTCCCTCTCTCTCTCTGTTTCTCATCTCGACGCAAAGTCGCTGCCATCATTCAACACTCAATACGCAGATATGTTACATTCGTTTTCCCGTCTCCTGCTATTGTGAGATATTCTAATTTTCCATTGATATGTTCTCGTTAACATCATGGGACCCCCTTTGTCAGTACCAAAAATATGAGAATAGGTTTTCACCTTTTTTTCTTGCAACAAAACAGCTGTGTTAAGATGTTAAAACACCAAACTGAAACCTTTTACGAGGAATAATGTCACTGCATTAACCACAATACCTGTGGTCAGAATGCAAACAAAAAAACAACACTCTGATAATATGATGCATTGTCTTTGAAACTGATTGGTCCACGCCAGAGACTGCTTTCGTTGGAGCCTCGTCTCAAAACGGTGTTAAGACCAGAGGACGCCGAAAGGCGTCTCAAAACAGTCTAACACCGTTTGGAGACTAGGCTCAAAAGAAAGCTGTCTCTGGTGTGGACCAATCAGTTTCAAAGACAATGCATCATATTATCAGAGTGTTTTTTTGTTTGCATTCTGAGCACAAGTATTGTGGTTAATGCGGACATTATTCCCTGTTAAAGGTTTCAGTTTGGTGTTTTAACATCTTAACACAGCTCTCTTCTCATGTCCTAGTTTGTTTTTGTAACCCAGAGGCGGCAAACCTCCTCACGAGTGGCTCAAGTGAGACGGTGGTTGGCATGGAGGGTCGGCCCACGGACTTGTCTGATTTATCAGAGTTTACAGAAATATTTTACAATTAATTGACCCCTGACAGTAGTTTTTCCCCTTTGCATGTTCTTTTTTCTGTTTTATATAAAGCTTACTTTAAAAAAAAATGTGTTTTAGAGAATTAAATGTGGGGTCACAGGACATCTGGACCACGCTGTACTCTGGCCTGATAATACACAGCAAATGAAGCCCAGCTCTCACGAACAAATAATACACGAACATTTAAATATATATTTACACATACTGCGTATATAACTGCCGAAGTGAAGCGTGTGTAGTCCATTGTCAATCCACAGTTGGGATTCGGAAGGCTCCCCTCCTACGCTGTGTGTAGGTCATGGGGTTATCTGACCATACTTCACCACGCTGGTCTGTGCGGGTTAGTGAAGGGTTTAATTTTGGGGGTGGGGGGCGTTACCTGTTTAGATATCGCTCACCACGGATGTCAACCGTGGCCGGGAACCAAATTCACTCGGTTTATATATTTGTTTTATTTTTGTGGGAGAACGATAGTTATTTGATGTTATATTCGCCGTGGAATGGAGCGACGGCGCTGGGTTAGCGCATTGCGCTGCCGTGGTTTATTCTGCACGCACAAACCCCCCCCAATGACCAACACGGAATGGGATGGGGGAGGCCTTCATCCAGCAGTCTACTGACAAGGTGTTGGGAAGATTGGACATTGTAATCCATCGCTGCGCCTGCAATTCAAACAATTGAGGGGGGGAGGGGGGGGAGGAAGACTTGATTTTAGAGAAGACATTTACTTAAGTGCTCTTTTACGTTCGCTGTGGTATTTAATCATTGTCAGGCATGGTCAATCCACTGTTGGATGACGCCCCCCCCCCCCCCCCCCCCAAGGCCGTCGCCACTTCCTCACGATGCTGTGATGTAGCAATCCCACCTGGTACGTTCTAACTTTGACCAAACATCAAAGCGTGGATCTGTCGCACGCCGTGGCGGGTCATCAGTGATCGACCGGTCCACAAATTGCCGTCGTGACACGCTAATGCCACAGACCTTGCAAATCTGCCATGCAAAAGTGCATAGCTCCGTGGAGTCTTCGCAGTCTAGCCAGGCCGGGTATAGACTAAACAGTTATGTTTTAAACAATGAGCCTGTGACCCCCTCCCCCCCGCCCCCAAAGAAAAAATCCACCTGCACGTGAAACTAATTGGCAAGATTACAGGCGTGCCACCTTACGCATGCACAATAGCAGCGCGTCCTGTCCAAAATAAACATGGGCTAAAAAAAAAACCCTCTCTCTCCCTCTCTCTCTCCCAAAGCATCTGCTAACAATGGGCTGCCTTGTTGGGTGTTCAAAGTTGGATTCCTGTGCTGCGTGAGATCGACCATTCCACAGCCCCGCGTGTTGCTCAGTGTCCTTGGGAGCAACGTCGAAAGCACGGAGTGGAATTTCATCCAGCTGTGAATCTAGAACGACTGGTGATCCTGGTTTATTAGTTGTTGTATTCAACGCGCGTGTGTGTGTCTGTGTGTGTGTGTAGGGGAGCGGTAGTGTAGCGGTTATCGCGCTGCGCTGCGAACCCGGCGACCGGGGTTCGATTCCCGCTCACGGCCAACACCAGTGACGATTATCTGAACCGGTCCTGGGCCTCCCCTAGGTCGACTCAGCCTCAAATGAGTACCTGGTGCGGTGGATAAAAACATTGCCACTGGGGAGACTAAGGCGGTCGGGCGTGGTGCTGGCCACCCACCCCCTTGTGTACCGTTCCGGCCTTCATAGGTGCTCGCCAACAGCACTTGCCCCTACAGTCTGTTAAGGCTATATAGGGGATCTTTGTCTTTGTGTGTTTGTGGAACGGTAGTGCAGCGGTTAGCGCACCACCACCCGAGTTTGGTTTCCGCTCACGACTAACACCAGTGACGATGATCTTTTTGTTTCAAAAACATCTTTATTCAGACTGGAAGAATCCGATGAGCTATAAAGCTCTTTTTTTTTACAGATGTCCATCTGAACCGGTCCTCGTCCTCCCCTAGGTCGACTCAGCCTCAACTTAGTACCTGCTGCTGTAATAAGCATCGCTACTGAGGAGACAAAAGCGGTCGCGTTTTGTTGCTGGCCACCCACCCCCTTTGCGGACCGTTCCGGCCTTCATTCGGTGCTCGCTAACAGCACTTGGTCCCAGCAGGCTCTCACAGGCTATACGGGGGGGGGTATCTTTGTCTTTGAGACCAGGATTCATTCGCAGAGTTGCAGCTCGGATGCAGAATTCGGCCAGGGTCGGATTACGGTTCCTGTAGGCCACTTCTATTTGCCGTAGACCTTCACGTGATAACTTTCAACGGTTGCTACCGCTTACTGCCTCGGTGTCACTGGCACTGCCGATGTCACTCCGCTAGTTTCTGACGCGTTCCTCGTCCAAGCCGCTGGACAGACGTCGTTTTATGCCGATACGCTCATTATTTAGCCCGTGCTACTATTTCGATGGGAGCGCGCTGTGTGCCGCAAGATAAGCAGATTTAATTTGAAATTTTTTTGAGAGAGAAAGAAAAAAACAAGGTTAGCCTAAAAAAATATCAGCGAAAATATCTTCAAAATTTTGTTTTACTTTGATTATCGTATCGGATGACGCAGCTTTAAAAGTATGCGTTCATTTTTATATATATAAAAAAAGTCAAATTTATTTTTTCGGAGGCCCTTTTGTTTTCGTCGGCACTGCTGTGCCTATTCGATAATACCACCCTGAATTCGGCCACCACTGTTTGGATCATTAGCTTCCCCCTCGGAGGGCTACTTATGGGGGCGCGGCGTGGACGCTGATCCATTGCAACTCCGTGATGCTGGGGCTGCTGATTGCTGTTGCTGCTGCTGCCCATAATGATGACATGCGCTTAAAATGTACATAGCCGGAGCTTAATTATCTCACTGGATATTTTACGGGTCACCGATCGACTGGAGTAGGCATGTGACCCGTAGCTACAACCAGAACGTGATGCATACCGGATGTGGTGTGCCGGGTGCAGAACTATTTTCTGGGTTGGTGACCCCTGACAGACTCTTTTTTGGAAATTCAGCCCTGCAGCTCGATCGTGGGGGGGAGTGGTGACAGTGGTTAGCGCTTTAGCACTCGTAAACCAGCGAGCTGATTTTCATTTCCAACTACGGACATGTTATTTAATTGTATTTATTTATTTTACAAGGTATGGCTCACTGAGCTATACAGCTCTTGTTCAAAAGCGACCCGGCCACAAATGATCGTTCAAAGAAGTGGCTTACGTGGACATGTTTCACAACCGAATACTCGAAACGCATGTTTCTAAATGCGGAGGGAACTCATAGATACCAGGCGAGGTAGAGTGATATCTGGAACCGGTTCTTTGGGGCACCCCTTCACCTACCTGCATTGTTTGACAGTCTGTTATGAGCTTGGCCAAAGAAGGACTCACGACCAACAGCGCGCGGTGTTCATCCATAAGTGTAATCAATAAAGGGAGCTGTACACGGTTAATGTAACGTTCATCATCAGTCACGTCGAGGCCAATACGTGCCCGCGTGCAGCACCCAGGGGCATGCGTGTTGAACGGTGTTATGCACGCTTCAGGCATGCAGGAATTCAATTAAAAAAAACACCTTGTGAACGGTATGTCCCATACGTGGCATGGACGTCGGAACACTGGTTCGAATAATTTAGAATGTACAACAAACAGCGAAACCTGAAGTGTACACTTACACTGCGCGCGCTCTCTCTCTCTCTGGCTTAAGCATCAAAGTCATTGATCGCTTTACTTCTATTTACTTTTGTGACCTCATATTTCACTTCTGCTCCTCCCTCTCTCTCTCCTGTACCATCCACTCCCAATACTTACTGAATCCGCTTTTTGTCTCCTATTTATCGGGCGTTGGTGGCGATGCACGCGCTGCGCCGCGAACCTAGCGACCCTAGTTCGATTTACAATCACGGCCAACACCAGTGACGATTATCTGAACCGGTCCTGGCACCTCCCCTAGGTCGACTCAGCCTCAAATGAGTACCTGGTGCGGTGTGTAAACATCGCCACTCGAGAGACAAAGGCGCACGGGCGTGGTGTTGACCACTCACCCCCTCGTGTGCTGCGTCCCCCCCCTCATAGGTGCTCGCTAACAGCACTTGCCCCGACAGTCTGAGGAAGGTTATACGGGGGATCTTTGTCTTGGCCTGTAGTCCAGCACTGTGGAGGCAGCGAGGGTTGGCAGATCCCACGAATGTTGTGAAACCCGTGGGCGTTGAGAAGCCATACTCTGGCTCGACAGGCGAATGCAGTACAGCAAAAATAATGTAGACTTTTTTTTCCATGTTCCGTCTGTTTGGGATAGTGTTTCCCCTTCGCTTGCATGGATTTTCTCCGGGTGCTTGGGTTTTCTTCCACGTGTAATCCCTCATTAATAGGCCCATAACACCTTAATATACAGAGGATAGCAGAGCTTGGTCATTTGCTGGTAGCGCCGGCTCACTGCGCGGTTGCTTTGCTGCTTGTCTGTGACTGCTGTGCGCGTTCCAAGTTGACATTCTGAATCGCCACATGGTAGGATATCACGGAGTGGTGGCACGCGCACTGCGCTATGAACCTGGTGACCCCGAGTTCTATTTCTGGCCACGGCTTGTGTAATCATCGAGCGATATTCTGAATCGGCTCTGGGCCCCTTCCTTCATCAATCCACGCGAACCATCGTGGTTAAAGTAGAGTCAAACACCTCCGATAACTAGCAACACTGCCAGACAAGATAGCGCAGTCGTGAATTGAAAAAGGCCTGTGTTTGATTGGAGTCGGTCGCTCCCTCCTGTCTGCAACAGCCATCACTTTGACTTCCTTTCTGGCTCCATTAAGTATTACTTTTTCTGTTGAATGTTGTGTTTAAATATTAATTTAATGTTTGATGTACTATCTCGAAAAGATGATGCCTAGTGGCCAAGACTAATCACAGAGTGGCATCCAAAGGAGCGATCGCGCCCGGTAATTAGTCCACCTTGAATATGAAATCAGCTCATGTTCGATGGATTGCACGCATCGCAAGACGGTAAGAAATGTTTCATAGTTCATAGTTTTCATGACAATGTCTTGGGGGAAAAAAAAAACCCTTCAGCAGTGGATTAATCAGGGCTGATGGTGATGATTAAATATCCCATTCACTGTTTTGCTTATTTTACGAGTAATATATTGCTGTATTATGCTATTACGCACACACCCTATGTGTAGTAAAGCCACTGAAACATAAACCACGTGTCAACATTGGAAATTGGCACGACGCATTGCTTCGTGTCAGATTGATGTATTGCCTTTTTTCTACCCAACGTAACGAGCCGTTTTCAGCTAAACCTCAACTTCGAGATGACCAAGCATTAAGTCCTGCACTCTGGCGGCATGCAAAAAAAAGCATTCACAATAGCCGCCTTATTTTCCACAGCAGGCCAGCTTATGATGCGGGGCATTTCGTACGCCGGCCACAAATTTCAGGCATGAACAGTTATTTTGCAATGGTATCATCGTACGCAAACCGGGACGAGCATCAGGGTGATTGATGGGCCAGCACTCACCAATTCCCCCGTATAACCTTAACAGGCTGTTGGGGCAAGTGCTGTTAGGGAGCGCCTATCAAGGCCGGCACGGCACACGATGGGGGTGGGTGCCTAGCACCACGCCCGATCGCCTTTATCTCCCGAGTGGCGAAGTACACACATCGTACCAGGGACTCATTTGTTGATGAGTTGACCTGGGGGGGGGTGGGGTGGGGGGGGCCAGGACTGGTTCAAATAATCGTCACGATTGTTGACAGAAGCGGGATTCGAACTCGGGTCGGCAGCGCGCTAAGCGCTCCACTCACTCGCTCACCAGTAGTCAGTGGCCTCCTGATCGCTCTTGTATCGCTACTACTGTAATATGGCTAATGTTCCCGTGAACTTCACTGATTGATTCCTCCACCCATGTTGAGGAATCGGTCTACCAGACACTGACTGTTTCGTCTCATTCAAGCTGTGTTCAACCACCACCGCTACCACACTGCAGGTCAAAACACTCCCCCCCTTCCAGCTTCTTGCCTTAACACACTGCGCGACATTGGAATTCCCTCCCATCGTCTCTTTTCCACAAGTTCTTGCTCAGTTCAAAAAAAGAAAAAAAAAACACGCATTGAACTCTTATCTTCTACAACTTTAAGAGTGCCGTTTGTTGCTGCCCGCTTGGAGGTCTGGACCCTTTGTGCGCCGAAACCGCGATAATAATAAAAATCCCACTAAATCGCGGTGGCTTCAACAACAACAAAAACAACAGCAACAGCCACGGAATGACAATGACGATATTGGCCATACATCTTAGAAACGACGACCTCTTCAAAGCGAGACGGAACGCTTTGTGCAGATGGCGTTCCTGCTATCGGGTTTCAGACCCAGCGATGGGGCGGCCCACTGCCTCGGGACCAGTTGCCTGCCGTTTCTCCGGACAATGCTTCGCTTCCAACTGTGCTCCTCACCTCGTAGGGGCAAACACCACCCGCTGACTCACCGGCACCGGCAGTAGCAGCACCGCAGAGGGAGTCATCCTTGACGTACATCAAGCTCGTTAAAAAATAATCGCCACTTTAAAAAAAAAAAAAATTGCTGTGGTTTTCACACCTGATGATGATTGCTTGTGTTGCAGTCGAAACGTCGTGAGAATTTTATTGTTTTATATATTTTTTTTAATTATTTTATTGTTTCCCTTCTACGTGACTTTACCGAAAGAACCAAGAATATAATGTGTATCATGCGTAACAAAAAAAAAAGAAATGTCCCGCGTGCTCTTTTGAGCCTCGGGCAGTTCCCATGTCCGTTGATTGTTTATGAGCGTGTGGTGAAAATTCCACATTCCTATGACAAAGCACGGTGCCAGACAATGACTAGTTTTACCAACATCAGAGGGTGAAGTTGACCCTCACTGAGAATTTGAATTCATAATATTGCGTTCGTGATTCATGGAACTCGTAGACAGCCATACATTTCCACACAAATCATATCGCGACGTGCTGGCGATGTGTAGGGGTGCCATGGTGCCATGCCAAGTAAAACACACGACCTCCTGCTATACAGGAGGTCGTGTGTTCGATCACGACCTTGACGCCTGCTGCTGCTGCTGTATATTTTGAGTTTGCACGTTCTCTCTCCACTGTTAGAATCAAAATGCGTTTAGAGTATTTGGCTGCTATAATGTTCCACATGATGGGGGGGGGGGGGGGGCATTTCGTTGGGCTATCATTTGCGACCAAGTCGCTTCTGAAAAAATGAGCTGCACAGCTCAGTAGGCCTTACTTGGGAAAATATAAAATAGCTCAGTTCGTTCAGTATAGCATCTCCATCCACCTCTCTCTCTCTGGTCTCCGCCAGTCTCACGGGGTTGTTCATCTTCATCCCCATCCATTCGCTTACGCCACTCGTCCATCGCTCTCCTGGTCCTCCGATAAAGCAATCTCTGATCATCCTGATACAGTTTTATGGTACTTTTCTCAACAACCTCCTGGTTTGCGGTTGAGGTGGCCTACATTTGTAGGTTTTTGCTTCGTATCAATAGATGCCCCAGTGGTAACCAGGTGAGAACCCATTAACTTGTGGACTCATGCAAACAATTATTTTAAATTCGACTACAATATGTTTACCGGACGGGTGGCTCGCAATCGGAGGGTTGTGCCTTCATCGAGCAGTTGAGTCAGCCCATCATCCCTCCAGGGACGTGTGTGCATGTTGAACTTCTTTCCCACCATACATAGTAAATAGTGTGAATTGTAGGCGCGGGAACAATACAATTGTAATGACTTGACACACTTCTCTTGAGATGGCACTTTATTGAAGACACGTTGACACTTGACACCAGGCGGAGACCGCCTCTGCAACAGCCCCGAATGTCCTGCGCATCTTCCCCTTTTATATACCAACACGAGGCCACGCCCCCCTTCTCGAACCTTCTCGCTGACTCTGGACGCTCCCTCTACCGGCAGACTCCACCGTCCTCTTCCGTCGCCTGGCCACGCTCCCTTCTCGAACATTCCCGAAGCCACCAGTCCCTTTGCGCTCACAGCTGATACCCCTGTAATTACCTCCCGTGGTCGCTGGTGCATTCGTACTGTGAGCTGACCTCCCTCTCATTACCTCCCGTGGCCACTAGTCCCTTCACACTGCATTGCAGGCTCTATTGTCATTACACAATGACTGCAGTACCACTTTGTGGCAAAGTCAACAACATTGGTTGTCCTATGGATAGACTTTGCACTGCCATAAGAAAAATTGTGGAATTTTCACCAATGGGTCTGGCCTAAGTGGGAGATGAGCATCACCCCCCCATGCTCATTTGAGCAGGAAATTGTTTGAGCTCTTTTTTGACAGAATGTTCGAAAGTGCACATTATAGGCTCCGCATACATCGCATACAATTACCGCTGACGAGCCCCTCTCTCTGGTCTTTGCGGAATCCATTCCACAGCCAAGATTAACAGGAATTGTAGCACATTTCCTTCTCGCCCACGTGGATATCCCGCAACCAAAAAATAATTATATATATAAACAGTGTCCTCCATGCATGTCCTCTCGTATCATTATCTCGGGACGGCGCGCGTGCTTCAGCTGTCACTGTGAAGAGATACCTGCGCGAGGAGTATAAATGATTGCAGTCAGGGCCAGTGGCTGATTAAAAGGGAAGGAAAAGATTAAACGGAGCATCTCATTTGATAAATTTTATTACCAAGTCCTGGAAACACTGGTTAACCAAGTTGGTTTTAACCCAATGGTGCACTGCCAGATGATTGCCCTTCTTCTTACACTGTGCAAGAAGGCCATGGTGATTATTTGACCATACCTCACCGAGTTGACCAGTGCGGGTTTTGTGAAAGCCGTGGGAACATAGGAGTACATTGTGACAATGGGTTTTTATTTTTGCAATGCCCTCTCCTGCCCCACAATGCGGCTCCGCAGTAGCCTATAACACCTGCTATGCATGAGAATCACCCATTCAAGCACTATCCAGTGTCCATCCTGCTCAGAGTCCAAAGCTATAGGCATTGTGGCCGTACCTGCAACACTAAAGTTATGCTGCCTGCTGCACGTATACAATTCCATGCTTTTACTACGTTGACATCGACAGGGGAGTTGAACCTCTGTAGGTCTCCCTTCCTCTTCATGCGCCCACCCCCTTAATCATTAGTCCCCACCCCTTCTGGTTATGGCCCCTATCTCATCTTCTTTTTTCCGCTCCGCGTCTTTCCTTTTAGGCCCCGCCCCTTCTTTAGACCTCGCCCCTTTCTTCTTTAGGCCCCGCCCCTTCTTCGTTAAGGCACCGCCTCTTGTTTACCGCCCAGCTCCTTTCCCCAGACGCGGGGTTGGGTTGCTTTGGGGAGTTCTGGTGGGGGTTTGTGGAAGGGGCGGGGGAGTGGGGGAGGTGGCAGTGGGTGGGGGGCTTCACAATGACCACCGAATCCCGCAAACCCACTGGCTATCATCAGAGATTTGTTCATGAAGCCATCCAGATATATAAACACAGACAACTTCAACCGAGAAGATGGGTACAAATTGAGCAATCATTGGAAGGACGTGATTAACCAGGTAAAGTCTTAACCTGCTGTGATGTTTCCATCCTTCCTGCGATTTTAGCTGACTCTCTGAGTTGCATTATTAGGTTGGATGTCTTTGTATTGTCGGGCTGGATGTCCTCCTCGCTCAGCCACCGATGCTGCGACATACTAAGCTCGTGCATTGACACGCTAATCTCTCACAATACAATAGCCACTTCCACAACCTCAGGGAGACCATCTCTAACCCCGCCCTCTTACCCTGAGGCTGCACCCATCTCAGGCCTACATAAGACTTTGTTTCAGTTGCTTTCTCTCTCTCTCTCACCTGAAGACGGTAGCTTGTGTTGCGATCGAAACGTCGTGATCTATTAATTTTCTACCTACGTGACTTTACCGAAAGAGCCAAAGAGTATAGGAACAATATAATAATGAGGTTAACTTCGTTTTTTAATAATAAAGGTTTTCGGGTTGGATCGCGTTATTTATAAATGCGTCGAAACCCTCCACCACCCGACACGGCCAATCAGCAAAATAAAGTGTCACGTTGACAAAAGACAATTAGTTCACTACTTTAGCCCACCGGTGTGTTGAAGCGTCAATCCACAACATTTACACTCTTCAACACACCGGTGGGCTAAAGCAGTGAACTATTTGTCTTTTGTCAACGTGACGCTTTTTTTTGCTGATTGGCCGTGTCGGGTGGTGGAGGGTTTCGACACATTTAATAAATAACGCGATCTAACCCGAAAACCTTTATTATGAATAATATTGGTCGCAAAAGCCTACGTGTTAAATCTTCGTTTTTTAACTCTGCTATGAACCCGGCGACCTGCGTTCAATATCCTGCCACAGTTAACGTCAGTGGTGAGTTAAATCTGAACCGGCCCTTCCTTCGCGAATTCTCACTGAATCAGAATCTTGATTTAGACTGGAGGGAATCCGATGAACAACGACGCCCCTTTTCACAGATGTCCATGACCGACACGATGCAGGGGGACGTCCTCATTCAGCGATGGATTTGTTGTTGTCCTCGTCGAAGAGCTTCGAAGCTCAAATGGGCCTTCACAAGCTGAAATAAAGTCTCGGTCTGGACGGACAAAGGAATGTACTGTAATTTATAAAATGTTAAATATTGCACAACCAATAAGTTAGAAATTATTCGAATTGTCTGCCTGCCAAATTTCGTGCGGTCAGCTTATGCTAACTTGGCATTTGGCACGTTACAGGAGCTTTTACATCGCTTCGATGCCACCCTTAGGCAAGAACAATTGCGTGACCGTCACTCTCAATAATCGGACTGCAATTACGCGCCCCAATGTAAATACCGCGTCTTTTTTCGCACAACAATCGGAAACTATTGACGATACATGTATGAATAGGTGGGAAGATACACGCACGGGGTCCTCGAATTGAGCCAGGTTACACGAACTTGACGATGATGGGAGGGCATCCCAAAGTTGAGCAGTGCGAGCGAAGTCGTAGAGAGAGGAGTCTGTTGAGCCGCAGTGTTGTGGTGAGTGGTGGACGAGGCAGTGCCGGATTATCCGAGTAGCAAAAGTAGCTACAAATGCTACGGACCCCGCACTTTAAAGGGCCCCGCGATAAATGATTTCAAGCTTTCGATTCCGGTTCAGTGATTCTGCACTCTCTATTACTATAGTACTATACCGCCTTCAACTTTTATGATTGACTGGGTGTTTAAGGTTAGCGATGCGTCGTATTATCTGTCTGTATAGCAAATAAAAGAATACAATTACTTTGCTATGCAAGTAAAAAAAAATTGTGTTTTCATATTTATGTTATTTCTATTTAGGGCCCTTTTATAACAACACGTGCTACAGGCCTCGCACGAGCTTAATCCGCCACTCGGACGAGCTGTGCGTGTCGTCGTGGGGAGCGGTGGTCCAGTGGTTAGCGCGCTGGGCTACGAAACCAGCCATCCGAGTTGGATACCTGCTCATGGCTATCAATATCTAAACCGGTCCTGGGCATCTCCTCTGTCGACTCGGCTTCACATGGGTACCTGGTGTTGACAACGTGTGTGCATCTCCACTCGAGAGACAAAGGCGGGCGGGCGGGCGTGCGTGCGTGCGTGGTTCTGGCCACCCACCCCTTCGTGAGCCGTGCGGACCTTCAAGGTGCTCACGAACAGCACTTCCCCCCAAAAGTCTGTTAGGGCGACACGGGGCGGATCTTCCTGTTCCTGCGAGCTGCAATGTTGCTGGTTGAGCACCGTATAGGGGGTGGGGGGGTGGGGGGCGATTAAAGTGTCCTCGCCACGGATGAAGGAATGAACGAGTTAACTTCACGTGATTAAAATAAACGAGACAAATAAAACGCTAACGGTACACATTAAAATGCGCATTGTCGCATCATGCTATTAATATATATATTGCCGCGGCAGAATGCATCGTAAACAGGGAGCAAGCGGACCCCGGTAAGCAACGCGCTGGGGGGCGGAGGGGGTGGTGAGAGGCGTATCATTGAATCAGCACAAACATTCCAAACATCAAGCTACCAGTTTACACAGGGTGTGTGTGTGTGTGTGTCCGTGTGACCTTGGGTTATTGTTTCTCTGGATGGGAGAAGTCACATTCTTTTCACTTTGTTGTCCCTCTACGTCACCACGCAGGCCCCGAGGAATGCAGCGAAAGTGAGACCTGAATGAATACACGCGTGGAGTTTTGTGTCGTTTTTGTGGAAAAGTCTCTCGACACTAGAACGTCCCCCCCCCCCCCCGCTGTTCCCGGACGGGAAGGTGAAACAGGCTGGCCCTAGCCACGCTGGCTGAGATGTTACCTACCTCCCCTGCTAGACAAGAATGCGTGGGTTCGATCCCGACCCTGACGTCAGTATATTTGGCGTTTGCATGTTCTCTCTCTCTCTCTCCCCATGGTCGCGTTGTCCCTCCACATTTAGAATCAACGATGCATTTAGAGTATTTAGCTGCTATAAATTTCCACGTGGTGAGCCACTTCGTTGAGCTATCATTTGTGGCCAGGTCTGCTTCTGACAAAGGAGATATACAGCTCAATGTGCCTTACCTGGTAAAATAAAACAATGTATTGCTCACGTCACTGCTGATATGAATCTCCACTAGAGAGAGTTCTAGACACCCACTACGGGGAGTATTTTGGTCTATTCTTTTACGCTAGAGAAAATTTTGAAAGAGGGTGAGAGGATCCACACTTTCAAAGCCGTTTGGCAATCCACTGCTAGAGGAAACCCTTCCCACATCACGTGTTTGTGGGGGTTGCTGTTCAGTGCGTGTTGTGGAAGGTGCGCTTGCAAAGGGTTAGTTCCTATATCACTCTCCACTGACGTTAGCCGTGACCTGAAAATCAAACGCACGCTGTCCGAATGATTCGTAGATCAGTGCGCTAATCCCTGCGCCACCGCTCCGCCCACAAATGCCGCATGACTGGTGCGATTCTTTTAAAGCTCTGCGAGTGTAAAGAGAGAAGCATGAGAGATGAGGGCATGTGACTTTCCCTGCCAGGTTAACCAAGGTAGCGTGGCCTGCAGCTGTAGCACCTTGCAACCTGATCTCGCCAGACCTCAAAAGCCAAGGAGTCGGGCCTGCTCAGTAACTGGATGGGTGACCAACAAAAAAAGGGGCATTCTTTGTATTTGTCAGTCTTCAGTGCACTCGAGGTAAATGGCAGTTCTATCTGACTGGACGATGTACGGTAGAATGTGAAATCTTTGACGAATGGGATGTTAAACTCAGGTCGTGTAACACCCCGTGGTCTTGAAATATTCTATGGGCGAATATTTACAGGTGTTATTACGAGTGTCGCCACACACATTTTAAAGGTGTTGTACGTTGCTTTTCAATGTCTCTACCGGATCAATTCCTCAAACATGTTCAGGTCTTATATAAGGGGCCATGTGAATGGGATATAGGTCCATCCTGCATAACGAAAGAACGACTTACGTGATATTAAGAATAGCTTTGTGGAAATTCTACAATGTATCTATCGACATACTGGCTCCCTTCAAATTCACGTGGGATGTTTGCCATAGTTAGCCGAGGCCTGAGGACCACCAATGAAGATGAGCACCACACGCTTAACGAATGACCACAATGGTGTAATCATCAGTCATGAGCATTCCACTGCTGGATGAAGATCTGCCAAAGCTGTTGCAATCTCTCACGGCCTTGCGATGTAACAGTTATCCTCATCACACTCCACCTCCCTCCGCCCGCCCATGCAATGTTGTAAAACATACGACGATAAAAAAAAATAATATTGAGTTCACGACCAAACGTAATACGTAAACACATTTGTAGTAATTCGAAAATGCGCATGCGGCGCGCTCCGTGAAATATTAGTAAAAAGAGTTACAACTCGACTTTGTAGGAATTCCCCCCCTACCACTACTGGCCCCGTCCAAGAAAAAAATGCGCAAATGGAGAAACCCAATACAAGAAAACTGGCTACAGGACGCCTCTCATCTGGAATCTTGTTTTATTTAAATCGCTCGGTGGGACAGAAACAAAGGAACGACTGTCTTCTTGCTGACCTTGTGTGCCAGAGACCCTACCCTCTGAGCCCCCCCCCCCCCACCCAACCACCCCCCACAATGCCCCCCTTTCTCTGCTCTCTCTATCTCTGTGTTTATACTGAGCCCGATGCTGCTGCTGCCGCTGCCGCCGATGCTACGTTTTGGCTCGTGCGCGAGCCAAGAAGAGCCCCCCCTGTGATCGCATGGCGTGACAGCCACGAGGCGGAGAGAGGGCAACTCTCGCGTCACGCTACCCGCCCATCGGAATGCCGATTTGCACAACGGCCCATGCGACACGCATAAAAAGACAAAGATACACCCCCCCCCCCCCCCCACCGTATAGTCTGTAACAGACTGTTGGGGGCAAGTGCTGTTAGCGAATAGCCACCTATGAAGGCCGCCACGGCACACGAAGGGCATGAGAAGGCCAGGACCACGCCCCACCGCCTTTGTCTCCCCATTGGCGATGGCTTTTTTTACATTTTAGTCTGAGCCGACCTAGGGGGAGGCCCAGGACTGGTACAGATAATCGTTACCGATGTTCGCTATTTGCAGGAATCGAACTAGGGCAGTCGGGTTCGCAGAGCAGCGCGCTAATCACTACGCCATCTCACCCCCTAATTCCCGGCCGTCTTTATCTCCCCAGCTAGTCGCAGACATTTCAGACATTAATCAGAAAAACATTGTTTATTGTTACTACTACTATTGTTGCGGTTGTTGTGCGCCTCATTTAAAAAGCTTTTCAATTTGGGGCATTTCCCCCACGGGGATGTTTCTATATCCGCCTCATGTCCCAAAAACAATGCTGATGTGTACACACCGCACCAGGTGCTCATTTAAGGCTGAGTCGACCCAGGGTTAAGGCTCAGGACGGGTTCAGATAATTGCCACTCACGGTGGGCAGTGATCGGGAATCGAACTCGGGCAGCCGGGTTCGCAGTGCGGTGCGCTCAAACCACTCTCGCTCTCACTCCCCCAGCACACGCGCCAGTTGATGCAGCCGTCCCTATGCGCCTTAACATTAAAAGTCGAGGTCTCTGTCAGTTGCACAATGACATAACGCTCAAGGCAAGAGGTGCGCATTAGTTTTCCCTCCATCCTGGGATTGTGAGATGAGTCTCCTTTCCATTGGCACGTCCTCGTTTTGTTTCCCAGAGGTGGCGAGGCAAACCGAGGCACGAGTGGCCGAGTGAGCCGGTGGTTGGCACCGAGAGTTGACCCCACGGCTTCTCTGTTGCTCCTGGCGATTTATATCAGAGTTCACAGAAATAGATTTGAAGTTTTCGTGACTGCAGGGTTTCATACTCTTTGGTTCTTTCGGTAAAAGTCGCGTAGGTAGAAAATATAAAATAAATAAAATCACGACGTTTCGATTGCAACACAAGCAATCGTCATCAGGTGTGAAAACTACAGCTAAAAATGTTCTTCCTGTAGTTTTCTCCACCCTGATGATGATTGCTTGTGTTGCAATCGAAACGTCGCGATTTAATTTATTTTATACCTACGTGACTTTACCGAAACAACCAATGAGTATTCACATAAATACTTTACACGGTCGTTCCAGATGTGTTGTGACCCCCCCCCCCCCACTAATTGACCGCTAAACATTTGTTTTACCTTTCCATATTAATTTCTGTTTTAAATTAACCCTACTTTAAAACAAATGTTTTTGAGTTGTTGAGAATTAAACGTGCACTACCGTTGCCCGTAACTGTTATTTTGTCGCCAAACCCAAATATCAATCGTGATCAATGAGAACACATATATTTGAAGAAACTCATTACTGTGTATTCTGGCTAATAAAGTAAATCCACCTCGGTTCCGTATCTCCACGTTAAACTGTTTTAGGCGAATGGTCAACCGGCCTTGCGGGTTTTATGTTATCAGCAGAATTTTGTTTAAACAGCAAATTGTGGACCGGTTTGGACCTCCCCGATCTCATAACCAAGGGCATGCTTGCTGGAACAAATGCAATTCGAAAACAATCTGTTGTAATACCTCTCAAGTGTTTGATATTTAGCTACTTGTTTGTTGTGCTGTGAAGACGGAAAACGTCACCCATTATTCACGTTACAGCAGCGTTCTTGACAAATGTTGAGCTTAACGTTTTACAGATGCTCTGTATTGAAATGCACGCAGGCCCTTTACATGGGTGTCTAATTTCACTTTAATGTATCAAGAGAATGCATATTAAGGAGAAATGTATAGAAATTGTATTTAATGGCGAGCACTGACCGTGCATCTGCGCGGGATACACGGCCAGAGTTGAGAATGGGTGGGGGGGGGGGGACATGACGTCAGCACGCATAGACCCGACTCAACAATGTGGGATGCAGGCAGTCAGCCAGGCAGCCCAAGCCAGCAAACCTTTTTTGTTATTACTACATGCTTTTTATTAACTCACTGTCTGTTAAATTTTGATTTATATATATTTTATTATTTTATTGTTTCCCTTCAACATGACTACCGAAAGAGCTAAGAATATCACTGTCTGTTGTTGTATCCTCAAATCTTGTAACTCAATTTTTACCCACTTCCCAATGTGGTATCGACTGAAAACTTGGTATACTTATGTCATACTGATGACAATACTATATTCTATCATTAAATTTTTTAACATATTTTAAAAAACATTTAATGTTATGGTTCGGCTTGGGTCTAATTGTCCACGCTCAACTGACGTTGGCTGTAAATCACCACGGTCCCCTTACGTTGTGGCAAACTTCGGGCCCACTTCCTGGAGTCGTGGAGTATTTACATTACTAGCACGGTACATTTCATTAAAGCGTGGTTTTAAAAAAAAGTGGTTTTTTTATATTACTTATTTTGCTGTTCAGGTATGAAATCAGTCGTGGAATTTTGACCAAGATGGGAAAATTCCGTTAAGAAGTTGTATACTTTTTTTACTGGGGAACATATAGCATTGTATCATTGTATATGGACACAAACCATACTTCTCAATATTAATAACGTTGGCTGTGCACCTATAAGTAACAAGTCATTAAGATGAAACTGCCCGCCTTCCATAAGTTAACACTATACACGCACTTAAGTCGCCGCGGTGGCGAGATGTTAACTCCATTGTCTGGTATGCAGGAGGTCGTGGGTTCGATCCTTACGCCTGTATATTTGGAGTGTGCATATTTTCCCCGTGGTCGTGTGGATTTTTTTCCGTGTCCTCCGGCTTGTCCCGCCACATTTAGAAACAAGCGTTTATAGAGTATTTGGCTGCCATACATTTCCACGTGGTAAGCTGAATGATAGCTCGTTGAGCTATCATTTGTGACCAGGTCGCTTCTGAAAAAGAGCTCTATAGCTCAGCGGGCCTTATGCTAAAATAAAAAAGTTGGGTTTTCAAGTGCGTTACTGTGACTTTAGTGCCCTCTGCTGGTTCATGATATGAGCTGCAGCGGATAGAAAATAAATAAGCTTGAGGCAACGTATCTACGTTCAAAGCATTGCTCGCTCACCTTCAGTCCAATACCGGGGTTTTTAATGCGTTGCCTACAATTTGTTTCGTGAATTAATAGAGCAGATAGCATATTATACAGTGAGGGGAAAAAGTGTTTGATCCCCTGCTGATTTTGTACGTTTGCCCACTGACAAAGAATGATCAGTCTATAATTTTAATGGTAGGTTTATTTGAACAGTGAGAGACAGAATAACAACAGGAAAATCCAGAAAAACGCACGTCAATAATGTTATAAATTGATTTGCATTTTAATGAGGGAAATAAGTATTTGACCCCCTCTCAATCAGAAAGATTTCTGGCTCCCAGGTGTCTTTTATACAGGTAACAAGCTGAGATTAGGAGCACACTCTTAAAGGGAGTGCTCCTAATCTCAGCTTGTTACTTGTATAAAAGACACCTGTCCACAGAAGCAATCAATCAGATTCCAAACTCTCCACCATGGCCAAGACCAAAGAGCTCTCCAAGGATGTCAGGGACAAGATTGTAGACCTACACAAGGCTGGAATGGGCTACAAGACCATTGCCAAGCAGCTTGGTGAGAAGGTGACAACAGTTGGTGCGATTATTCGCAAATGGAAGAAACACAAAAGAACTGTCAATCTCCCTCGGCCTGGGGCTCCTTGCAAGATCTCACCTCGTGGAGTTGCAATGATCATGAGAACGGTGAGGAATCAGCCCAGAACTACACGGGAGGATCTTGTCAATGATCTCAAGGCAGCTGGGACCATAGTCACCAAGAAAACAATTGGTAACACACTACGCCGTGAAGGACTGAAATCCTGCAGTGCCCACAAGGTCCCCCTGCTCAAGAAAGCACATATACATGCCCGTCTGAAGTTTTCCAATGAACATCTAAATGATTCAGAGGACAACTGGGTGAAAGTGTTGTGGTCAGATGAGGTCAAAGAGCTCCATTTTGGTCTCATCAACTCAACTCGCCGTGTTTGGAGGAGGAATGCTGCCTATGACCCCAAGAACACTATCCCCACCGTCAAACATGGAGGTGGAAACATTATGCTTTGGGGGTGTTTTCTAAGGGGACAGGACAACTTCACCGCATCAAAGGGACGATGGACGGGGCCATGTACCGTCAAATCTTGGGTGAGAACCTCCTTCCCTCAGCCAGGGCATTGAAAATGGGTCGTGGATGGGTATTCCAGCATGACAGTGACCCAAAACACACGGCCAAGGCAACAAAGGAGTGGCTCAAGAAGAAGCACATTAAGGTCCTGGAGTGGCCTAGCCAGTCTCCAGACCTTAATCCCATAGAAAATCTGTGGAGGGAGCTGAAGGTTCGAGTTGCCAAACGTCAGCCTCGAAACCTTAATGACTTGGAGAAGACCTGCAAAGAGGAGTGGGACAAAATCCCTCCTGAGATGTGTGCAAACCTGGTGGCCAACTACAAGAAACGTCTGACCTCTGTGATTGCCAACAAGGGTTTTGCCACCAAGTACTAAGTAATGTTTTGCAGTGGGGTCAAAGACTTATTTCCCTCATTAAAATGCAAATGAATTTATAACATTTTTGACATGCGTTTTTCTGGATTTTGTTGTTATTCTGTCTCTCACTGTTCAAATAAACCTACCATTAAAATTATAGACTGATCATTTCTTTGTCAGTGGGCAAACGTACAAAATCAGCAGGGGATCAAATACTTTTTTCCCTCACTGTACGTGCGTCCAAAACACTGTATCAAACGCTTCTGTCTTATGGGAATATAAACACATATATAAAGGTAGATTTGAGTGTAGACATCCACTGAAGAACATCATCACATGCACAGTTAACTTGTTGTCTGGCTGTTAAGTCAATACAAGGGGTGACTTGTTCACGCCATTTGTTTAAAGTTCGCCAGAGCTGCAGTACGGTTCATTTGTTTAAATCACCGCCACTCCTGCATCCGATATCCGCATCACTTGTATCCAACTCTCAAACGTTATGAAAATATGAATACATCCTCTCTGTTTTAGAATGCGTGTAGAACAGCAGTGAATACGTGTTTACGTTAAAATAAGTCATACATGATGGATTCCATCCAATTACTGTTACAATCAAGTAAGCTCGTAAACAAAAAACGACGCGTGAACAGTCACACACCGATCGGCGCCAGTGGGACATTATATTACCTTTCACAAATTTAAATAGGAAACATTTGAGTTTAAATAAGTCGGCATTTCTGCGACCTGCCTGTGGAAACCCAGAAAGTCAAACATTAACTTCGTCATCATCAACCATGATCAATCCACTGCTGGATCGAGGCAGTCCTCCCCCAACGCAGGAAAGAACTGGCCAGGTGCTCGTGTGTCAAGCCGAGTTTGGTCAGGGGTGGAAAATAGGTCCTTACCTGATGGCTTCTTCAGGTGAGGTGACCTGCGAAACACCCCTGGGAGATGTTCAACTGCAGACAATGCCAGCACAAAGGAGCCACATTCAAACCCAGGTTACAAGTTACAGGTTCGAGCACCAAGTACATTTTACAAACACTTTAAAGATACAAACCGATCGGTGCATTTCAAAACACAACCCGGGATGATGAAATGATTCAAAAATTGCAATAAAGATCAAATGTCTTTCACGAGAGGTTTTAATTTTATTCCATGAATACTGTTCATCTAAAAATATACAATTCGTAAAGCATCACACAATATATCAGTCAAGTTAACAGTATATTCGTGGATATAGTGGATACAATCTTTTAGCTTTAAAATTATTCTGTGAATTAGCGAAAAACACAACGGAACTGCACGCAGTGTGAACCTCAGTTTTAACTTTTTTTTTCGTGAACGATAAAACGGCGACATAAGGTTTAAACCTTTGGAAGAAACGAAACATCATTGCAAGGGGCTATTGTTGTAGGGTTGATCTCTACTCGTCAAAAATCGTCACTGCCCTCGCCTTCATCTCGTGCATCTGCATCGTCCTTCTCGCTTCCCGCGGGAGACATTCCCTCTTCTTTGTCGCTACTTCCCCGCTCTGGATCACCCTCCTCCTCGTCGCCCAACCCCGCTTCTTCGTCGGCAGAACACTGACCATTAGTCTTCTCATCGCCGATATGGAGCACGCTCGTTATGACCTTCTGCAACTTCTCAATGTCCTGGGTCACCATGGTCCTGCCGAGCTTGAGCCTAGAGCCGGCGTGGACGGTCTGCGCCCCGCCAAAGAAGTCGTCGTCGTCATCAACGGCAGCATCGGGACAAATCTCGCCGGCGCCGTCTCTCCCCTCTACTTTGTTCTCCGTGCCGGTGACCGGTTCTGGATCGTTACCATCCTCCCGTTCGTTCGTCACCGGAAGCGTCGCCGTGTCTTCAGCCGGGCTGGAGGCGCCAGTGTGCTGGCGGCTCCGGTGGCTTAAACCAGAGCCTCGCTCCTCGATTTTGTTCTCCGTGGCACCCACGGGTTCTGGAACGCCACCATCACCTCGCTCGCGGTTCGACTCGCCCGTTGCCGGAAACTTCCCCGCGTCTTCGGCTGGGCTGGAGGCGCCGGTGCGCTGGGGGCTCGCTTGCTCGTCCTCGCGTTGGAAGCCGCCGAAACGGTCGTACTTCAAGTCGCGCCGATGTCGATACTTTGCCAGGAGGTCATCCAGTCCATCGTCTGGGAGAAGCGGCGATGAATCATCCAGGGCAGCCTGGCCGAGGGTGACAAAGCAATCGCTTAATCATTACGCGAACATCAGTCAATGCTAGGACCACGGCCTGCCGAGTACCGCAGTAACCCTCAAACATGTCAACGTGTCGAGACTCGGCGCGTCTCTCCTGTGCAAATTCCCGTGCGTCGGTGCTCATCTGCATTGGCGGCCCTGGACCGGTAGTGGATATACCCGAGGGCCAGTTTAGCCATATTGTTCAATTCTCAAATAGGTACACACCGACTTGCAAAGTTTAACATTGTAAATTTACTTGCACACACGAGTATATCTGTATATTTTCAAACATTCTGCGACCCAAGCTGCATTCCCGCTCACGAAGCAATAACAGTGGTGAATATTTAAACTGGTCCTGGGCCTCCCCTAGGTCGACTCAGCCTCAAATGAGTACCTGGTGAGGTGTGTAAATATCGCCACTGGGGAGACAAAGGGGGCCAGGTGTGGGGTTGGCCACCCCCACCCCCTTGTGTGCCGTGGCGAGCTTCATAGGTGCTCGCTAACAGCACCGTTAAGGCTATATGGAGGATCTTTGTATTGTCTTTGTATACACAAGTGCAAGAAACCACGTGTAAAATGCTTTACTAAAAAAAATTGCCTGGCATCAGAGGAAGCATAGGTATGCATGCATGATCAAATAAGTCCTCCATTAAATTCAAAGTAAACTACGAAACTCTATCTTTTTTGTTAAATATATCTATAAACATTATTGAGCAACTTACATCAATATTGCAATCTCCTAGTTCCCGTTCACGCGTGTCCGGGTCACCGTGCCTCCCAGACAATTCCAGCAACGCGTCCCCGTGGCCGTGCAGGACATCGGCCGGCGAAGGCCGGCGCCGCCCCCCTCTCCCGTCGCCGGAGCTCCCGGGCGCGTGGCCCGGCGAGGCCTCGGCGCCCGCGCCGTTCCAGCAGTCGACGGGTCGGCGCGAGCGGCCGTGCTGGCCGTGCTGGCCGTGCTGGCCGTGCTGGCCATGTCCGTCTCTCGCGCGGCGCTCTTGCGGAGGGCGCGGAGGTGAATCGCCGCCGTCATCGAAATCTCCGCCGTCGCGGCGGAGCGAATCGCGAGAGCGGGCGAGCGGACCGTCCGATCCGTCGGGCCTCCAGTCCCGCGGCGGCGAGTGGCCCCACTCCCGAGACTTCTCCATCCCCAGATCGCTCTTCAGCACCTCCAGCATGTGGCGCATCTTGGTCTGCATAACGGAATTGCATTCATTGGCGGCGGCGGCGGCAGCGGCAGCGTCGTCGTGATCACCGTCAACATTACTACCGGCTGTGCAAAATGTAACGCCTTGCGAAAATATCAACCGGAGAAGTCACTATAATCCTCACCGTTTTAAATATTTGGGAAGTATTCTGACAAAAGATGGCAGATGCTCGAAGGAGATTAGTGCCACGAATTGAGCAAGAGAAGAATGCTGCTGCCAAGATGAACGAGCAGAGCGTTGAAGAGGCGAGTGAAAACCCTCGTATCCAGTGTCGTGTTTCATGCAGCAGACACTTGGAGGAGGTTCTAGAGCAAGTTCAGCAGGAGAGGAGTCTCAGAAAATGCTAAATGTGGATCGGACACATTCTAAAGAGGTGAAAGCGCCATGAAGGAAGTTCTGCATGCAGGGATGTTTGCTAAGATGCAAACAGGAAGAAAACGGTGCCAGCTTGACAACTTGAAGGATGAGGTCTGTACAGTAAAATGATTAAGAAAGCTAAAGATCGGACAGGATGGAGGGGGTAAGCCAAGACCTGCTCTCTCTTTAGCAGAGGACTCAAAAGACAGCAGAGGCCTCGAGAGAGAGCAGAGGCATCCATCTATTATGAACTTATTAGGTGTCCCAACACACGACTCTCCTGATAATCCCGTGACTTGGTGAGACTTTTATGGATTATAAACATTCCTAGCAGTCACACGTGAGGGTGGAGCGAGCGGTGGTGCAGTGGCTATCACACTGTGCTATGAACCCGGCGACCCGAGTTTGATTCTCAGCTTGAGCTAACTTCAGTGGTGAGTGATATCTGAACTGGTTCAGTACACCCCCCCGCCCCTTCACCGACCAGCGCCGTTAAGATCTGATCAAACAATGCTCGCAAACAATTGCGAAGGCCTTCATCCAACCGAGGATTGTCGAAGGGCTGAACATACAGTCACGCCACGTTTAACGCAGTAGTTTCTGAAAAGTGCCGCATTAAGCAAAAAAATAAAATGCACGTTAAGCGAGAACAATTTTCCCCCACGACGAATAAATGTCACGATAATATTTGGCAAGAAACGATATTACGCACACACGGTAAAAATGGCCTGACAAAGCAGAGGGTACGATGCTGCTGCGCACCGCATCATGCTTGCGGGCATACCCAGAATTTCCACACCGCTCAGCCGCGCGCGCAACAAAGCAGTTCATTGGTCGACCGCTCAGAAACTGCGTTGCAACGGTGCAGGCTCCGCGTCACAATGGTGCGTTTTCCCCCAGCGGAAGAACCGCGTTATCGCGAATACGGGTTGCGTGAACACGCATTGCCGTTATTATTACATTATCCGCAAAAGTTTGTATTATAACATTCACTGAGACCATTTAAAATGGTTGGCAATTGGTTAAATGATTAAACAGGTCCCTGCAGGGTGGGCTGGTAGGAACATTGTTCAAAGTAACGTCACGGTGCCTTCGAACTTCGCCTCGCAAATGGTATTCGGCTGTGGGCTGTGTGTGAATTTGCCACATCCCCAAAAGCGAAGTTCGCAAATGAGATAATGTGACTTCCAAATGTTGGGTGCAATAAGACAGATCAAGTCTCTGCGCTGTCTATTGCTGATTTTACACCCAACAGCACGAGATTTCACTTCGTTAAAGTATTGAAAGGGGACGGACGGACGGACACATTAATATATTGCAGGCTGGTACACTCAGTTTACAACTTCGTTCCTACCAATATATTTATTTTAAACCAGGTACGAACCCATTGAGAAAAGCTCGTTAACAAGGAAGCCTGGGGATTAATTCAATTGTTGTCAGAAAGGAAATTGGTCCCAAGACACTGGTGAAAATGGCATAAAATATTGGCATTGCAAGAATGTCACTTTGTGTGGCACTGTCTCTTGGCTAACACAATTGTCACTAGGCACAAATCATTAGGTAGAAAATAGTATAAACTACAAATTGTACATTTTTACTTTAAAAAAAACTTTACCTGGAGAAAAACCGAGCCGTTACACAGCCCATTATTATATTCTTAGCTAAGAATATGAATTACTGCAGTCACGAAAGCTTTAAATCAAAAGCCCATTATTAAGCGACGTTAAACAATCAGTACTCTCGCAGAATGCACGCCAAAAGCCACGAGGGCGAGGAGTAAGCCAAATTTTGCTTACCGACAGCTACGAGATATTTTGGCAGCAGGCAATAACAGGATGCACGTGCATTCAATTCTGCCATTTAAAACGCTGATGCTTGTTTTGAGCCTGTTGTTGTTGTTGCTGCTGCTGCTGCTGTAGACAGACGGCCGACTGCTTAGACGGCACAGCGCAAGCGATTGCTTAGGAGCACAGCAGCAGCTGTACACAGCCAAAGCGACACGCAAACAGATCTAATCTCGGGGATTAACAAGAACTCACCCCCCACCCCACCCCCCCATTAGCTAAACGAATCTGCTTTTTTTCCAGAACGCTTGCATTAGGTGTGGTGTGGCATATTCGATTAAATCATTTATTGATGGCTTTAGATGTAATTCATGTTAACCTAATGACCGCACATTATGCGTGGGCTCTGGAAAAAAATAATAACCCCCCCCCATCTCCGCCTCCCCCCCACCACACAATGGAACATTTGGCGAATGGCAATGGCATTATATTTAACCTCTCTTCACCTATTGTGCGGCCAGATAAGCGACAAATGAATGTCGCTGGGTCCGAGGAGCCATCGAAACACCCCTATAATGTCACTGGTAAGTTCCAACAGATGCGCACAAAATAGCGGTGAATTTAGAGCACCCATTCGGGAGCGGGTTGCACTAAATCACAGGGGAGCTCATAAAAGCATAGTTTCCACGTATAAACTAATTAAGGGTCATTGTGGAGCACTATGCCATATGTAGCAGAACTTTCTTCTGTGTCTCAACATAAACAAAATATATGTTGCGTACAGCAGGTCCCCACTGCGCAGATGGGAGTGCTTTTGCCAATAACATCTGGTGACCCAGCAGCATTTCGTTGAACAAGCATGACTGCTGATGAGTCCCGGAGGGTGAAAAGCAGTTCAGAGTTTGCGTGTTTAAATACATGCTGCTGGATCCCATTGGTCTCGAAGGACAACATGCTAATGGACTAAAACACATCTATTTTTACGTGGAGACCGACCAGAGCTCTGGATATATATATGTTTGTTTCCATATACATACTTTCAGCGGAACACTTTTAACCTAGATTAGCGCCGTGACCACTGAACTCTACGGGCGGTAGGTCATGGTAGAACCTGGTGATTTGTCGCGCCTGCAGTCAGTCACCCGAGTCATGGAGTACGTGACTTCACGGTAATCCTCTGCTACGGTTTACTCGCAAACCTATTCAATTTGGCCCACCACACACTGCCACGGATTAGGGCACCATCGCATGCACGCAGAAACAAGACGAAAGCACTCAACCCCCCCCTCTCCCCGCCTTTCCAGATGTATCAGCGACGATCCCCTAGCCCAGCCTTAAAAAGCTCTCGCGGGCACAAAGCTCACTTCTTCAAGACGGTGTCTGTTTTTCTCCACGTGTCTCTCAAACACTCTCACGAGGACCCTGCGGGAGCAAAGGAGGAACAAAAAAAAAGCATGTTGACAAACGCTGGCCACGTGTAACGTGGATCGCTGGGAAGGGGGGGGGGAAACAGCCCTGCGCAGACTTAAACAAGGCGGTCAGTCTCGAATGCTCTTACAAACGCGAAGCCGTCCCCCGACGTCTCCGGGCAAACTCAAAGATAGATTCGGCAGACTGATCCCCTGAGAAGAAACACAGAGACTCAGAGAGCGTCCCTTGACGGGGGGGGGGGGCGGGGGCAAGGAGGTCAGGCCAGCAGATGGTGCAACCGGTGTGCTGTCGTGTAACAAAGAAATGAAACGGATGGAGCAAAGATATCCGCTCTGGTGGCCGTCCACCCCGAGATGATTTACAGAAGACAATTACATTTATTTACTTTTATTACCTTCACTATGTTTGTTCGTCAAACACAGCTTGTACAAGTGGTACTGACGCAACCCTGAAATGTCTCACTGCTGCGATAAGAGCTTCCACTCGAGCGAGTTCTAGACACCCACGATGGGGAGTATTTTGTGGTCTACTCCTACACGCTGGCCAGGCATCTTGAAAGAGGGTGAGAGTACCCACACTTTATCCCAACCACGTGCAACCTGCCGATCGTCTGCGGTGTCTCTACTCTTATTGCTGGATGAACCAGTGGCTGGGGGGCGGGGGGGGGGCAGGTTTAAGAAACTTGTTCGTTATTTCAACTGCCATGCCGGGAGATCGACCCCGATGGCCTAGAATACGGGTCTAGCGCGTTTAGCATTACAGCACGGCAGGATCACGATGGGGCAATATTTAAAACACGCATACGGTGGATCTGGCACTCTCTCACACAATTGGGAGAATACACGGTGTGCCTTGAATAAGAACGTTTTCCAGGTGAACGGATTAATTATAGGTTCATTGCTTTGTTGGCTGTGAAATTGGCTGCTATCCTGAATGTTTGAAAATAGTGGTGTACCTTTCATTGCACAAAGGACAATGCACGTGACTACAAATAGATGGTTTAAAAATAAGGCAACAATGTATTCTTTTTTTACTTAAGTTGCAGTGTCATTTACGACAAAAATAAATGCTCAATTATAATCAAAGCAGCATATTTTGGTGATAATACCAGTTTAATATATAATTCATAAGTTGACCTGTTTGCTACTACCAGAATTTTTTTACGTGAATAAACCGGCATTCACATTTTACAATATTACAGTAGTTACAATGAAAACTATAATAATGCAATTCATTTATTCAGGACAGCCACACTGACTCTCCAGACATTTTTTTTTTTACAGAAGGCTCCTCTTGCACTGGGGTGTTTGGCTATACCTATTTAAGGAGGTTTTGCATGCGGAACGAAATGCAAACACCCGGAGAAAATCCGTACAGACGAGGGGATAACATCTCAATGGTCCAAAGGGGTAGGTAGGTTCATGGACCCACTTGCTGTACTACCAGCTCCTGGCCACCTTGCGGCCCAGCATGTGCGGGTGTTTCACAAAGCCACATGTTTCTACCAACCCCTTACCAACCCCTGCCTCCTAAATGTTGGTCTACAATTGTATGCCACCATTCCCAGCGACAAATTACTACAAAGTGAAAGTGTGTATGAGGCTCATGTAAATGACCGGATTGCCCGGTTTGCTTTCTTACGAATTTGAGAACAATCCCATTGCCAAGATGTCATCGGTGACCTGTCCAATAAACTGCAAGTATTTCAGCTCTTCTTCTCTGTGGGTAAGAACAACATGATAAGTGTACATAGATTAAGTGTGTACACACAGATCAATTCAACAACACTGATTTCATTCTCTATTTTCTAAGCCTTGTTAGTCAATTAGCAATGTGCTATGAGCAGAAAGGCACAATCAAGGCAGATATTTTTGAAAACTTTCAACACCATGAGTAAATTTGTACAGCTGGCAGGGCAAGATAAATAGTTCAGGTGCATTGTGGAGCCATGCTCTGTCCACTGATGGACGTAAGAGCCGCCATGCTGATTCCATCACCGCCCACGATGGAGTCGCACCACAGCTGCAATGCATCTCGCGCCACATGCAAGTGCTGCGCACTAACAGATGTGCGTCCACTTGAGTGCCGGGCATCCACAGGGGAGCGAGTTCACTTTAAAGAGAAGCCCTCCTGTGTGCAGACACTAATACTCTTCCTACCCACTATCCCCCCACTCCCCGCTAAGTCAGCCTGACTCGAGCACACACAGGAATGTACCAAATGCACGAGACACCACTTACTGTAAACGTGCCCTCTCCGCTGCGGATGGCTTGGACCTAAAACCAACGACAAAATATTTATATTTAGAGGCCGGTGGGTGACAGCCCTTTGAGATGGGTCCTTGCCTTATAAATGCCAATTATTTTAGAATGCCAATTGTTTTTACGTCAACCGTTCAGCCAGGAAAACCATTGCCGAGATTCAAAACTTTTTTTTTTCCAGGAGGTTCCTGAATTTGTGACCTCTGGCCAATTCCGTGAAAGAGCGGTTGGGGCTTCGCGCAGCAGCAAACTGGAGAACATAGAGAGACCCCCACACGTACGAGGGCTAGCGCTCTACGCTTGCCACCTCCTGGCCAGCTCGCGCAGCTCCGTGGCGGGAGAGTGCTTTATAAGAACAAGCCGAGACAAGTTTCGTTTGCAAGGGACAACCGTAGAAATATGGTGGGGGGGGAATTGATAATAGGGTAGAACACTCACAAAAACATTGCAGATAAACAAATACAACACACACCACTATCGCAGTACACTGATGTATGGTGCTTAGCTATTAATTAAGCAATTTATAATCAACAATAACTTGCCGAATGTTGTTATTGCCATTATTTTATTCCAATTTCACCGGTCTTCTAATCTAAGTTTCCATTTTTTTTTATTAAGTCCCAGGCCTCCAAGCTAAGACAGCTTCAATGGGTTACTGCTAGATAATAAACAATGTGATAAATTACCAAGCAGTTGAAAATGTTCTCCAGCGAACGTTATCAAATAATTCAGTAATTTTAAATAATAACCACTCCCCCTCCCCCCCCGCGGGGTCCCCACGTGGTTGGGGCAGCGGATCCTACGTCACCCCTCCTAAGAATGGTGTCGACGCGCCGATCGGGATCTTCCACGGACATTATACACGCTAAAAAAATAACAACGTACGGACCTTTGTCAATCCACTGTTGGATAAAGGCTTGCCCATTCATTTTGGTCATGGCTGGCGAGGATGAAGAATGCGACAAAGATATTCGGCGTAAAAAATGTACAAAAATAAAAACATCGTAGAATGCGCACACATTTCCAATCGCGACACCTACCGCAGCGCTTGGCTCAGTGTTTTCCACAATCGCTTCCACCGATAAAATCGTGCGGCAGCATCGTTCGTTGTGCCAAGCACGCAAATGCCAGCACCTGGAAACTTACCCCGGCGCAAGACTTGTGGCTTGGAACCAGTCCCGTGCCCGCACGGGGGCTTCTAGCCCCTCGGTGTACCTTGCCTGCAGTCGCCAAACACGAGACCACAAATCATAATTTTTTGGCGATTTCCTCCCAAATGTTTTATCCAGATTATGCTATCGGTGTCGCGTCGCGGGACGGAGTATCCTATCGCAGGGCGGTGAAAAACTTAAGTGTTGGAGAACAGCCCGTGGAAGCGGACACCACAGAGCTACTTCAGAGACTCCTTCACGAGACCTCTGGTGCCACACAGTGGTGCGTAGCGCCTTTCCAGCCAGACGGCAGTGCAACCCTTCAGTGTCCATGGAAGTGGATACCACGTAAAACTACTTCTGAGATCCCTTCACGTCACGTCTCGTCCACACAGCAGGGCGCAGCACTTTTCCACAGAGCAGTGCAACCCTTCTCGTGTTGGAGAATGAAAGCAGAGGGTAAACAATGATAAACTTAAAGGCATTGGATGGAAAAGGGTTCTTCTCCATTCCATACGGGTCGTTGGGGTCATACAACAGTGCGCTGGTAGGTGTGGGTTGGTGAAGGTTGGGGAGCATAGAAGTACAATACAAAGATTAATTTTGCTACACTGCCCTCTGCTGACCACCACAGAGTAGCTCCGTAGCCACTGATGACAGCCTGGAGTGCACAACCGTCACCAATCTAAGCACTATCCACACTCAAGCCTGCTTAGCTTGACAAGAATGGGTGCATTCTGGGTGATTTTGTAATTGGTGAATAATTAATAATGACAATATGCATGAGACAGCGATGCAAAGGTAGCCCAAGCCCTTCTGCATGTGGCAGAGTTACTTTACCCCAGGGGTGGGGAACCTTTTTTCTGCCAAGGGCCATTTGGATATTTATAACATCATTCGCGGGCCATACAAAATTATCAACTTAAAAATTAGGCCCGTTATATTTGGTCAAACATTTCATTAACTCGCCTCTAATGCGATGGCTGGAACTGCTCCTCTTTGGCGAGGCGTGTGGTGATGTTAGCCGGTATTGATGATGTTGCTACTCGCAACTGCTTTTCCAGGTTTGCTCCAAGATTTATTGAATTTCGAGTCCCGCCTGCGGTTGCCTTGGCAGGGCCAAACCAAATGATTTCGCGGTGCCTTGTACGGCCCGCGGGCCAGACGTTCCCCACCCCTGCTTTACACAATAAGAATGGTGTTCATATTCTTAGTTTTTTCGGTAAAGTCACGTTGAAGAGAAACAACAAAATAACAAAATATATATAAAACAATAAAAACATTCTCACGACGTTTCGACCATAACTCAAACGGTCATCATCAGGTGTGTCGGTTTGCATAAATTTATTTTGAAAACGGCATATTTAATTATTTATATATATATATATATATAAAAATACCGTTTGCGTCACGCGCAACGATTGGCAGTTTGCCCAGGACTAGTCCATCTATTTTTTGAAAAGAGGAGGGGGGAGACGAAATTTGTTTTTATGTATGCTGTCTGAAAGCCACTGTAAGCGTGAACAATCAATCAAGAACTGAAATGATTTATCAAATCTTTCCAATGATTGCTAAGATAGAATCCATCTTCTCGGTTGAAATTGTCTCTGTGCTTGTATATGTGGATAGCCTCATGAACGAATCTCTCATGGAAGCCAGATGGCTTACAAATAACCTCCGTCTTGGAAAAGTCAATGGCATGTGAGCCTACCGAATTAGAACAATGATCTGCTACGGCCGAGGTGTTGGTCCTACCGTGTTTAAGGTCTGCTTTATGTTCACGAATGCGGTCCGAGATATGGCGTTTGGTTTCTCCAATGTAACTACTACCACAGAGGCAACTTAGTTTGTAGACACCAGGGTATTGTATGTCCGGAATCACATCTTTTACAGACGGAACCAGATCACGGATTTTATGTAATGTGTTGAAACGGACCTGGATCTTGTGTTTATTCAAGATTTTGGAGATCTTTTTTGTGATCCCAGCAATGTAGGGTAAAGTGATGGTTTTGAAAGGCTCCTCAAGAGGGTTCTTCTTCATGGTTTGAGTGATAGCTTTGCGGATTGTATAGTCGGAGTAACCATTAGCCCTAAGAGCTTGGTGTACGTGCTTGAGTTCACTGCTTATGCGTTCCTGGTCGGATATGCATTGGGCTCTATGATACAGAGTCTTGATGAGAGAATTCTTCTGTGATGGATGGTGGTGGGAATCCGGTTTCAGATAAGCATCCGTATGGGTAGCTTTCCTGTAGACAGAGTGGCTCATTGAACCATCAGGTCTCTTTTTAATTAGGACATCCAAAAAAGGTATCTTGCCATCTATTTCGACTTCCATGGTAAATCTGATGGCTGGGTGTATGGAATATATATATATATATATATAAATAAATAAATATGCCGTTTTCAAAATAAATTTATGCAAACCGACACACCTGATGATGACCGTTTGAGTTATGGTCGAAACGTCGTGAGAATTTTTTTATTGTTTTATATATATTTTGTTATTTTGTTGTTTCTCTTCAACGTGACTTTACCGAAAAAACTAAGAATATGAATTACTGCAGTCACGAAAGCTTTAAATCAAAAGAATGGTGTTGTTGTTTTTTTTCTACTGAAGCAGAGCAGTGGTGCAGGTAAGTGAACACACCTGTTCCAGCACCCAGCGTGCATGATTGGCGTCCGTCTGGTACATATCCTCGCTGCATAGAGGGCATCAGGAGACATAAGAGAGATACAAGACAATATATGTACAAAAGTAACTGCAAGGGCATAGAGACAGTCTAAGCAGAGACTAAGCTATCTGATGAGCAAATTTAACATCGATGGTCTTTGCTCTGGTATTTCATCTCCATATTTTGGGCAACCCTTCGATCAATTCGGGCAATTTTCGGTGAGAAAAATCCCAAATAGCAGCAACGCAACTCTACACTCAAATCTGGTTCGTATTGGACCATCTTCACGAGAACCATAATCTTTGACTTAAAGCTTTCGTGACTGCAGGAATTCATATTCTCGGATCTTTCGGTAAAGTCACGGCGGTAGGTTCAAGGAAAATAACAAAAAAACAACAACAACAAAAAACTACGACGTTTCGATCGCAACACAAGACGACCGCTTGTGTTGCGATCCAAATGTCGTAGTTTTTTGTCTGCTTGTTATTTTTTGTTATTGTCTTTGAACCTACCGCCGTGACTTTACCGAAAGACCCGAGAACGTGGGAACGATAACGCCCCACCGTTAACGACAGACAGCTGGACAGATGCATGGAAACAGCTAACGCGCGAACGCTTTCAATCCAAGCGGGAATCCCTAAAAAAAAAAAATCTCGTTAAAAACGTAAAGCACCCAACGTCAGAACGCGCCACAATGACCCCCCGCACCTGTCGGGGTCCGTCTGCGCGTCCCTCTCCACGAACGTCTTCCCGGCAGGCGGCTGGCGAGCCCGGCGTCGGGGCGGCGCGTAGTGACGCGTGCGGGCCAGCAGCGCGGCGCTCGCGTCCGACCTGAGCACGCGCGGTGTGAACGGTCGCTCGGCCGTCGTGAACGACTCGGCGTGCTTCTCCAGGACGTCGCCGCCCGCAAGCGCGCGGCCGCGAGCGTCGCGGTGCGGCCGCTCGGGGGCCGAGGCGGCGCCTGACGTTTACGGGGGCGGCGGTGGAGGGGGCACAGCCAGGAGCGTCAGCAGCCTTCGGGGAGGTTCTCTCTCGCACGTGTGCGTTGGCTGCTGCCAGTGTCCTCCCGGTCGCCGCGTTCGCTGCTGCGAGCGGCGGTGTCGCCGTCAGCGCGCCGCGCTACCAACTCGGCAGCCCGGGTTCCATTCCCGCTCACATGCCGACACCGGCGACTATTATCCGAACCGGTCCTGGGCCTCCCCGAGGTTGATTCGGCCTCAAAGGAGTACGAAAGTGCGATGTGTAAGAACTTCGCCACGAGGGAGACAAAGGCGGCCCGGGTGTGGTGCTCGCTAACAGCACTTGCCCCAACAGCCTGTAAAGGCCATACTGGGGGTCTTTGTCTTTGTTCTCTCCTACACGTGGGGGGTTTTCTCCGGGCAGCGGTGGCTTGGCACGGAGAAAAGGCGCTTTGCCGGATGTCAACGGTGCAGTAAATAAAGGATTGTTTAGCTGCCATGTATGAGTTGGGCCCGTGGATCACGATGTCACAGAACTATTGCTCAAGTCATGTCAATATAAGCACGGTTCCACACATTAGACAACCTCGCAGGGAAAATGTATAAATCGGTAATAATGTCGGAAGTACTTCTCATTTTATTTTAAATATGGCTTATTCACGGAATAAGGTGATGGTATGACATGCACATGAAACTGAATGCAGCATCATCTGACTAAGTGCGACACCATGGGATGTTATGAGCAATTATCCTCTCTCAAACAAATTTGGACCAACTATTTATATCTGTATGACAGTGCTCGTTGGCTGACATGATGCCCAAGTAAAAACCAGAATAAGAATAATCATTACCCACATTTTTTATGAATCTGCATTGTAAATCCAGGACTCTTTGTTCACCTGCTCTTTCATATGCTCTAGAAAAAAGTGATTTCCACTGCATATGAAACTAAACATTTTAGTTCTCAAAGATGGAATAAGCTAAATAAATATTTCCAATGACAGTTCCATTTTGCAATGGACAGTTCCATTTAGTGATGGCCTGTATCAATCATTAATATTAAGATGCTGTGCTCTTTATACGATTGCCTTGTGCAGCATCTTCCGATGGCCTCTCACTTGAATTGTTTAATAACTTGCAAAACAGCTTAGAAACGCCTTCACCCGGCAGTGGACTGATGATCACGCTTGACGACGACAGAGTGGGGGGGGGGGGGGCCGAGGGGGGTGGGGGGGGGGGGGCAGGGGTGGGCGGCCGGGCACTCGCCTGCGGAGGGGCAGGACAGTAGGGACCGGGCGCGCCGGGAGCCGGGCAGGGACGCGCCCGCCCCACCACGCTGGGATCCGGCGCGGTGCCGCAGGTCGGCCCAGCGCGCTGCGTCTCGTCCGTGCAGCGGCGGCGGCGGCGAAGAGGAGCGTCCGGCGTCGCGCGGCGCCCCCGCACACGACGGCAAGCGCGACGACAGCACCAAGGCACTGCCGCACCGCGTCGGAGGAGAGGGGCTCTGTGGCAGAGCAAAGCCACGCGGCGATTTTGTATAATTTTATTTTATATTTATGTTTATATAACCGGGGAAGGCCCACTGAGCTACATGGGTCTTTTTCAGAAGCGACCCGGCGCTATCGCAAATGATAACTCGACGAAGTGGCTCGTCTCCGCGTGGAAATGTATATTTGGACTGCATGTATTGATGATTTTAAATGTGGAGGGAGAAACCGGAGGATCCCCGGAGAAAAATCCACGCAATCACAGGAAGAACATGCAGTCCAAATATGCAGGCAGCAGGAGGTCGTGGATTCGGGATCGAACCAACGACCTCTTGTATGCCGGGCGAAGTAGTTAACATCTCGCTACCCTCAATATACGAGTCAGAAATACATATGCACGTAACCCCGTGGGGCTCCAGATTACAAGATGATCCGTGAAGTCAGATGCACTAAACACTTTTGTCCTGTTTGAATAAAGTTTCAAAAATACCGGTTACACCTTAACACCTACCGAGATACGAGAAACACCCCCCTCCACCTTTTGCTTTAAAAGACAGGGAAAACAACAGGGCATCTTATAAACCTTGGAATATGATCATGTAATATTACGAGGCAGTGTGAGAGACCCTAGGGGGAGAATGATACCTTTTCAATAACTATTCAGAAAACAGACCTAAGCTGAGAATGCTGGGGCTCAGCTCATTGGGGCACCACGGTGGCGAGATGTTAACTACCTCGCCTGGTATGCAGGAAGTCGTGGGTTTTATCCCGACCCAGATGCCCGTATATTTGGAGTTTGCAGGTTTTCCTCGAGGTTGCGTGGATTTTTCTCCGGGTCCTCCGGTTTTCCCCTCCACATTTAGAAACATGCGTTTGGAGTATTTAGCTGTTATAAATTTCTACGTGATAAGTCACTCCTTTGAGCTATCATTTGTGGCCAGGTCGCTTTTGAAAAAGAGCTTCAAGATCTCAGTGGGCCTTCGTTTTTTAGTTTCATTGCTTGTGGCAACGCTTCAGAGCCGCATAGCACCATATCCTCAGCCCCTCTTAACTCCATATCTCCAGCTCCCTCCCATCCCTTCTCACTGCCGGATAATGTCGAGATGGGAGAAACCCTGCCAACCCCCTGACCTAATGCGTCGCCGGAGCGAGGCAAAGGGGCTGAAGTGTAACGCGGCGGATAAAACGCGGTGCTCTCGCTCGGTCGCTCACCCACCCATGCGCGCGACGGCGATGTGGTGCTAGCGGAGGCCGGCCGGGAGCCCGAGCGAGACAGCGACGGGTTGCTCCGCAGATCCTGCTCTGCGTGACGCACCTCCTTCCGCAGCCACGCCCGCCGCTGCTGGTCCCGGTCTGCGGCCGTGCAAAGTCATCGCTTTCACTCGACGTCCATTGTGTGCATGTGAGTATGTATGTATGTACGTTGAACTTATTTCGCACTATACGTATTTAGTTTATTGCCCTTCTCCCGTGCTAATCGGAGGCACGGGAGAAGGGCAATAAACTAAATACAAAAAGCAGTTCTGAAGAAATGAGATTTCAATCTACATTTAAAAGTGCATAGCTCCAGTAGCCTCCTAATATCGGAAGAGCGTTCCAGACGGCCGCAGAAGCGCATCTGAGAGCTCAATGCGGCGACTGTCTTTGTTCGATGGCTAGCCAAATGCCGCTGCTGTGAGGATGACACCAGATCAGCAAGGTATTGTGGTTCATTGTGGCAAGTACTACTTCGTTGCCTGTCAAGTTTGTTCATCACATCAATAATAATAAAATTATATTTGAGTCGTCAGGTTGGAATAATCTAAATGAAGTAACATATAAAATTAGATACTACTTGGGTTTTCGTGGCTGTGTTGTAATAAACTAAACCAATTTTTTTTCATTGCAACAGGTAAGGCCCACTGAGCTATATAGCTCTTTTTCAGAAGCAACCTGGCCACAAATGATAACTCGAGAAAATGGCTTATCATGTGCACATTTATAGCAGCCAAACACTATCAATACATGTTCCTAAATGTGGAGAGGAAAACCAGAGGACCCGGAGAAAAATCCACGTGACCATCGGGGAGAACATGCAAACTCCAAAACCATAGGTGGTAGGGTGGGGATCTAACCCACGACCTCCTGTACACCATGCGAGGGCGTTAACATCCCGCTATAGTGGCGCTCGCCCCACGTGCTGGGAGAGAAACATCAGACACCATGCCGAACAACTCGCAGCCTGACTCGAAAACACTTCGGAGATGAAGATAAAATGGATCTTGGTGGTCTGGGGCCATCAACTAGCTATACATGAAAATCTGGTTTAATCGTAGCCGATAGATGGATTAAGCCCGAATCCGAACCCAAGTTATCCGTGTAGCCTCAGTGCTGCTACATGCTCATTATGACCCCCCCACCCATCTCTTCCCCATGTCACCCGGCCACCTGCCAAGCAAGCAATTCTCAAATTAGGTTTCCCCTATCCTCAAGAGTAGTTTGGCTTCCCCGTCTAGCAGTGTATTGCATTCAGATGTAAATTCTGTTTAGTTGTTAGGGGGAGGCAGGCAAGAGGATTGGAATGTGAAAACTGGGAGGTCAAAGCACCCATTGTTCAGAGAGCCCTGCAGACAATCAATTAAAGTAGTGGATTTACCCTTTCGTTTATTTTTCACAAGCAAGTGGGAACCAATGGGTCTCATATCCATTTTGTTGAACACATTTTTTTTGATAACAGACGTTAATAATTGCAGAGTGTACAGATGACTCCACTGAAGCTAATTAGGAGGGCAGATTACTCAAAGGCTAAAATTTGAAAATTTTAAATGAATAATTCAACCTTTATTACAGATCTGAAAAATATGTTGTGTTTGAGTGTCTATGAAATTATATTAATGTCCTTGTGTAATCATGTACAATGGGTAGAAACTTAAGGACAGACTTCAATATTAAGGGTCTCATCAGCTGTCAGGCTCGCCAAACAAATAATGTTTTACAAGATTGTTACTGGAAAGAGTTCTTCCTCTAAATGCCATGAGTTCTGCCAGTGGCAATACACAATATTGGATAGAGTTCAAATGAACAACATTGCAAACACACCAGATTGTGCTAGCTTCTGGGTACAAAAAACCACGGTGCCAGTGCTTCCCACAGTGAGTCATCTGGTTAACGTGCAAAGTGTAATTATGAATCCACCACCTGGACAACAGCCACAGTACCCAATACTGGGGACTGTTAAACAATCCCAGGGCCGATTCCATTACATCAAGCACTTCATTTGTCGATAATGAAATACGAGCACTGCACTGAGCACTTCTGAGTGCATCACTTCCTAAAGTTGTTTAATGGGGAAAGAAAATGCAAAATATAATTGCCGCTTTCAAACTAAACCCGATTAGTGGTGAACACCTGATCCTGCGAGTGCACTACATTGACATCCGAGCCACATGGCGATGAGAAATACCCATCTCCGCCCTTGTTCATTCCTGTAATGGTACTTACATTTCACGCTAGTCAGTAGGCTCTTGGGCAGAGACGAATCGACAGCCGCTGTTGTGAGAGAACACGACATCACGCCACCATTAAATGGACACGCTCAGAGGTGGTGCCTCGTGCATGTACATCCGGGTGCGGTGGTGTGTGCCGGTAATCAAAGAAACCTGTAGAGTATTATGTTGAACTTCTTTCTCACCGTACGTAGCCAACCATGCTAATCGGAGATGCGGATAAAACTTAAGAGGCAGCATTGGTAGATCACGAAGAGAACACATGCGAGGCACCCATCTGGAAAGTCATTATTGCATGTAGCGCTTGTACCATGCTTCTACTATCAATGAAAAGAGTTACTGGGCAATAGGGCTGCGCTCGGACTCCCAATGTGACCTTCTGGCATCAACCGGACGGCAATCCTCAGTTTTAGCTAGTTCAAATGACTCCCACGATTACAGGGAGCTGCACGCTTTCACTTGGGCCACCCTCGGGTCCAGTCATGATGTCACTTGATCAAAGCAGAACACAGAAGAATCCCAGGACGTAGAGTGAAACGTCTGACACCGTGATTAACACCACGTGTCACAACCCAAAAACACTTCGGAGAGCTACAGAAGAGACGTTCAACGTCCAAGGGTGTGGGCTTTTATGCAATGAAAATGCATAGGCTATTCCACCAAAGATAAAATGTGCTTGGCATAGCATAACCTTCGACAGGAATTAATTAATCCTTGTTAAAAATAAGGACATGTTTACGATGGCTTCCCTCCTGCCGCGTATAGAAGGGAGGGGGCTGGGGAAATGGAGTGAGGTAACGAGCCCATGGAAATGTGCTGCTGTGAAGCATTGGGACAATAATCGAGCCAAGCTGGGCCGCTCTTAATACAGCCCATTATTGCTCGGTCTGCTTTGGAAACGGTTGTTAAAAAGTAATCATCGGATACGCTGGTACACACAGTGGCGCCCACTCTCTCAAACTCCACCACGAGCGATTTGACATTTAATAAATACGACTCGCTCGAATGTGCCGGCGACACTGGATTAAGACGCCGGCCTAAGGTTTCCAATCATTTGAGCAAAACATTAAATTATAAATCAATAGACTGCAAGAAGGAACATGGGAGTTAATGGACTACAAAACAATTACAGGGGCACAACATGAGAAGACAAACATGCCCCATTTATGGTGTACAGCTTATGGGGAAAAGTGCTGTTACTGAGCATCTATTAAGCTGAGTAGAGTTCGTAGCGCAGTGTACAAAACCACTCTCCACAATTGTAACACAAAAGACAAAGATCCCCCGTGTAGCCTTAATAGACTGTTGGGGCAAGTGCTGTTAGCGAGCACCTATGAAGGCCGGCATGGCACACAAGGGGGTGGGTGGCCAGCACAACGCCCGGCCGACTTTGTCTCCCTCGTGGTAATGTTTACACACCGCACCAGGTACTTATTTGAGGCCGAGTCGATCTAGGGGAGGCCCAAGAAAGGTTAAAATAATTGTTACTGATGTTGGCCGTGAGCGGGAATCGAACCCGGGTCGCTGGGTTCGTAGCGCAGCGCGCTAACCGCTACACTTCCGCTCCCCACACACACGCAAATACACACACACTAAGATAAATATCCAAACTTTCACCATACGAGTCCACAATTGCAAATTCTATTCGGGGAGCACCTACTAAGGCTGGTGTACAGCACATTATGAGGTGGTGTGGCCACTACCTTGCGTGGGCTACTGAGACTCTCCAGTGTTTCAGCGGGTACTTATTTAAATGCCGAGTTGACCTAGGAGAGATCCAGGAGATTCATGTGGCACTTGCCAGCTAACTGTGGCCAGGGAATCGAGCTGAGGTTGCCGAAATCAGATCGTAATGCGCAAACCACTGCAACTTCACATAGAAGGAGCCTCCATATAGCCTCAACAGATTCTTGTTAGCAAGTACCCATTAAGGCTGGCATGTCATATGACGAGGTGGTGGAACCACAACCAAGCCTATCCACCTTTTCTTTTCCAGTGCTCATGTTTACACACTACACCTGCACTAACGTAAGGCACTTAGAGGCGGCCCAGGACTGGTTCAGATACGACTTGCCACTGACGTCAGCCATGGCTGGGAATCCAAATTATACTGCCCAGTTTGTCGCACTATGGGTTAACCACTGTGCCACCACTCTGCAGGCACTCACGCTCACACAGACACACACACACAAAAGATTCTGCTACCTTTGGCTGAAGAGATGCGGTTGTAATGCGACGTCATTTGGTCCTCAATCATCATCTGGCTCGCAAGTCTGCTGGAAGAGCCAGGGCAAAATGCTGCTCCATGGAACACAAAGGGAACACCACAGGCATCGCCACCGTGGGTTACATGACATGCAGGGAAACCTGAACCAATACAAACCCACCCCTGTGAGACAACATTCCAAACACTATCAACAGCAAAAAAACACAAATACATTTGTTAATAACGCTGCCACAGTGGTGAGATGTTAACTACCTCGCCTGGTATACAGGAGGTCCTGGGTTCGACCCTGACCCGGAATATTTGGAGTCTGCGTGTTTTTTCCCGTGGTTGCGTGGATTTTTTTCTCTGGGTCCTAAGGTTTTTCCCTCCACATTTAGAAACATGCGTTTACAGTATTTGGCTGCTATCAATTTCCATATGATAATCATTTGTGGCCAGGTCGTTTCTGACAAAGGAGATATATATATATAGCTCAGTGGGCCTTACCTGGTAAAAAAATAAAATAAAAAATTCTTGCCCACATCACTGCTGATATGCCTTCACTAGAGTGAGTTCTAGACACCCACTACACGGAGTGTTTTGGTCTATTCTTTCATGCTAGCAAGACATTTTTAAAGAGGGTGAGAGTTTACCCACACTTTACCCCACACACACGCAACCTGCCGATAGTCTGCGGTGTCTCTACTCATGTTGCTGGGTGGACCAGTGGTTGGGGGGGGGTTAAGAAACTTGATTTGAAGCTTTCGTGACTGCAGGAATCCATACTCTTTGGTTCTTTCGGTAAAGTCACGTAGGTAGAAAGAAAAATAAATAATAAATCACGACGTTTCGACTGCAACACAAGCAATCATCATCAGGTGGGAAACATTTTTTTGCTGTGGTTTTCCCACCTGATGATGATTGCCTGTGATTTATTTTCATTTTATTTTATACCTACGTGACTTTACCAAAAGAACCAGAGAGTATGGTTAAGAGACTTGCTCTTCATTTCAACTGCCGTGCCAGGAGATTGACCCCGATGACCTCCAGATTGCAGATCTAGGTGTGCTTAGCATTACAGCACAGCAGGATTACTCATACGATGGGCAATATTTAAAACATGCGTACAGTGGATCTGGCAGTCTCTCACACAATTAGGAGAATACACGGTGTGCCTTGCATAAGGACGTTTTCCAGGTGAACGGATTAATTATAGGCTCGTTGCTTTGTTGGCTGTGAATTTGGCTGCTATACCGCATGTTTGAAATAGCGGTGTACCTTTCATTGCACAAAGGAAGTGGCGCAGTGACTACAAATACACGGTTTAAAAATAAGGCAACAATGCGGTTTTTGAACTTAGGTTGCAGTGTCATTGAGTGAAGAGAGTGGCATAAAACATTTGTATAAATGAGTTTCATTTGGAAGTTTGATTTAAATTGCAATTCTTTAACCATGATGAGTGTCGGATTGGGACACCATAAAAAAGCAGCCACAGGAGTCTCCTGCAATCTTGTGATTATGCACGCAGTACAGGTGTTCCAACTGTACAGCAAAGTGCATACAACGTCTTAGGTCAAGATGAACATCTTGATGTTTTTTGTCTTTAGTTTGCCGCTGTACTCAAGTACCACGGATCTCCCTTGTAAAATAGATGGTCTAGCTGGATAAACGCGATCATCCGTGCAACTAAACACTCAAAACTCAAAACCAAGAGATGACAGCTTTGCATTCTAACACTGCTATCTGGTCTTTCGTAGAACCTGGAATGCACCCGATCTCGTCAGAACTGAGACGCTAAGCAGGGTTGAGCCAAGATTTTTGCGCGGATGGGCCCAGGGGCCCATCGGGGGTGACAATTGTCACCCCCGAAAAAAATAAAAAATCGAAAATCTGAAACATTCTGCGTAGAAGTGTACGACGCTCGACACTCGGTCTGGCGGACTCCGTGCAACTGCATTGTCAGAGTGTGTCGCCAAACGATGGCGTCTAGTTCAACAGCCTGACTCCCGAATCATTCTTGAAATTAAAATTTGTTGAATGTCACCCCGGCCTGAAATCCTGGCTCCGCCCCTGGATGGGCCACTACCATCCATGAGGCAGATATTGTAGGCTGCTGCAGGGCTACCTTGTCAGCAGAGGGCAGTGCGGCAAAACCCATTGTTGTACTGCTAAAGTATGGTCAAACAATCCACAAAACCCACAAACTTAACTATTTGTATTTTACCAGGTATGGCCCACCGAGCTACATAGCTCTTTTTCAGAAGCGACGTGGCCACAAATGATAGCTCAACGAAGTGGCTTATCACGTGTGGACGTTTATAGCGGCCAAATACTCTAAACCGAATATTGAATCTAAAACGTGGAGGAAAAAACTGTGGAGGACCGGAGAAAAATCCACGCAAACCACAGGGAGAGGCATGAAAACTCCTGACATACAGGCGTCGTCAGGGTCTGAATCGAAACCACAACCTCATGTATACCAGGCGAGCTATTTAACATCTCGCCACCGTGGCGCCGCTCGAGTGGATGAGGCCCTTGTCCAGCAGAGGGCTGACAAAAGTGCCTTAGAAGTAAACCACTTTGTTCCTCATTGTGATTGTAATTTCCACCGCCAATATGAACAAAAAGTAAAGGCGATGCAGAGAGGGTGATGTCGGGCTGTCGGGAGGCTTACGGCCACTCTTCATCGCCAGGTGACCCCGAGCTGACCCCACAATGCTGCGCCGACTTGGCCATGATGACGCGTCTAAGCATAAAACAACAAGACAGCATGGCAGAGGCGTCAGATCTTGTACATATACAATTAGCAGGACCGCATATGCTCCAAAAAATATATGCACATGATAACTTTCATTGTAGGGGAAAGTTAATAGGACGATATACGGAATCTAACAAATGCAATGTTTTTTTCATTTGTGTGGTTCAGGGCTGAATAATTAATCTGAAAATTCTTCCAACAGCAAGTTAGAGTGATACATTTAATTTACATGGCATTGTTTCTACATTGTGCTCGTAATTAATTTACTCAAGTTTTGAATTAATTACAGCAGTGCCAAAATCTATTTCGATCATGCGCATCAAACTCCGATTATCACGGTTGTCTAGGTACGGTATATGAAAGAAGTTCAACATGCATACATCAACTGTGCATTCCCTACTTTGGCTGCCAATCTATCCCCCGTCTTTGTCCATTGGCCATCATCCTACTCGCGATGGGTCCTGCCCGAGCTTACTTACTGTGCTCAACAGTCAACAAGGCATTTCTGATTTGTGTTTGTTCGTTGATTTGACGTGTTTCCGCAAATTGTCTCTGTGTCATTCCAAGCCTGCATCTCTCCACACTTTTCATCTTTGTTGCATTTTAAGTCGGTGTCCACGTCTCTAATTCAAATATCACACGTAAGAGTTCATACGCATATTCTATGGTTCTTTCGGTAAAGTCACGTAGGTAGAAAAAATAATAATCTTGATGACTGCTTGTGTTGCGATTGAAACGTCGTGATATTTTTAATCACTTCATTTTTTATTATAAAAAAAATTATATCTACGTGACTTGACCGAAAGAACCAGAGACTATGAATTCCTGCAGTCACTAAAGTTTTAAGTTAAAATTTAGTTCATACGCAGATTGTGAACATTTCTTCAAAATTTAACATTTGTTTTACTATCAAAAACATATACTGTTATAGATATTTAATGTGAAAGAGCACGACCACTGTGGAAATGGAGTGATGAGATCAGTTCACGTGCAGGAGTCAGATGGATGCAGGGGCGGAGCCAGGATTTGGACTTTGGGGGGGGGCTGACTTCAATATTCTGAGATATCCAGCACAAGGTGACAGCCTGCAGGGCAGCACAAGGTGGCAGCCTGCAGGGCAGCACAAGGTGGCAGCCTGCAGGGCAGCACAAGGTGGCAGCCTGCAGGGCAGCACAAGGTGGCAACCTGCAGGGCAGCACGAGGTGGCAGCCTGCAGGGCAGCACACAAGGTGGCAGCCTGCAGGGCAGCACAAGGTGGCAGCCTGCAGGGCAGCACAAGGTGGCAGCCTGCAGGGCAGCACAAGGTGGCAGCCTGCAGGGCAGCACAAGGTGGCAGCCTGCAGCATTTTGCAGCAGCCGGATATCCGGTTATCCCGATTACCGACTTTCACAAAATTTTAGGGGGGGCTAAGCCCCCCCCAGCCCCCCCTGTGGCTCCACCCCTGGATGGATGGCAGTGGTGTGGGGAGGCGTTCATCCAGCATTAGGCAGACAATGTATGAAGATTATGTAAAAGTGATAACATTTTTTTATAGTACAGTTACGATAATCAGGAAACGGAGTATGAACTAAACGGTCAATGGTTAGGCTTAACTGCCACGACTCGGAATCCCGTATTGAGCAAGTCATTTGTAGTTTGTCCAAGAAAAGTAACAAGTGTGACACTGCGCAAACATTAATAATTCAATATCCTTTTCAACATGCGTTGACCTGCCCTTGCACTTATACCTCTGTAACGTATACATGTAAAGTAAATACTGTAAAACACATGGAGGGCACAGTATTAATCACCCAGAGAAAAGTAGTCGCTGTGTTAATAGGCCAGGCTGGCCATATGTAAGATTTACAGACCATATGTAATGTTGTAAACGATAACACGCACACAACTGTAGCGCGACAGCAAATTACTACACAAAGTGCAGCTTTCAAGATCCTGGTTGGTCTGAATATCAATAAGTCTGAGAATGCTAAGAGTTAGAAAACAGGGTTTATTATGTATGAATCAATAAACAGGCATCAGACCGTGTGCAATTCAATCATATAAATGTTGCAGCAGCTGACGCAACACTTGGGAGTAATTATTGTTGATCTGAAGCTTTCGTGACTGCAGTAATCCATACTCTCTGGTTCTTTCGGTAAAGTCACGTGGGCATAAAATAAAATATAGCAATTACTGTATTACGACAGCATTTTTTTCTCGATCTTTCTGCGCCGGTGAAAAACCCCATTCCGGAATACAGACACCACGGAGGCGAAATTTACGGAGCTACGCTTTTTTATTTTTATCCTGTTACAACGCTGGAGTAATGCAAGCCATGGTAAGTGCATGCACTTCATTGTTTGGTTAAGTGGCGAGTAGGAGCTTCAAGTCTCGGAGAATAAAAGTTCAGAGCAAGCCGTCCACCCAGCAACCTCGGCGACCCACGTAAGTTACCTCACAATTGAAGCTGCTGCTGCTGCTGCTGTAATTCTAAAGCCAACTAAGCAGAGGGCATAGCGACACTCAGTACAAAAAATTGTTAAGCAGACACATATCCCCATGATTAGCTCAATCAATTAAGAGACGTGGAAAGCACTTGTAAGAAAAGCTCACAATTCAAATAGCTTTGCTTTTGGAGAGGCACGCCTCTGGATTTTTTTTTTTTAAAAAGGGGTCTGCTAAGGTAAAAGCGAGAGTTTAAAATACCCTCAGCAAGTGAAAAGTTGAAAATCAAAAGTGCCCAAGGCAGGTGAAGGCTTCTAAAAACGAGGCCACATTTCTCTCGTCGTTAAGTTAGCCCGTGTTGTTGTTTCAACGCATTGCACATGACACGTGCGTGCGGTTGGCATTCATTTAGCAGCGAGCACAGAGGGCACATCACGATAACAAAAACATGAATGGCGGTCTTCTTTCGTTCTTTCGGTAAAGTCACGTAAAATGAGAATAAAATAATAAATTGATAAAATAAAATAACACAATATGGCGGTGTTAACCATCATTATATAGGCACAAAAAAATAGCGTTTCATATTAACAGGTCTCTGAAAACATAATTTCCCACCCCCCCCCCCCCCCCGCCCTTTAATCTGCTCATTCGCAATAACGGCGGCCGAACCAATTTCAGCCACAATTTGCTTTCTTTGTCCGGGTTCACGACTTCCGTTCGATGTCAACCTTCATTCTTTTTTTTTATCTATTTAGATCGATAATGCGAGATTTTTCAAAAGGGGGGGAACCCGTTCAACAATTAATTTATTATTCCTTGCACTTCCCATAATTCACAGGCTGAGCATGTTTTACTTTTGATTGCCTGCCGTGCTTTCTTCAATAATGATACAAGCATATGAATTATGCAGGTGGTGCAATACACAAGTGGTTTAGAACAAAACCGACCGTGCCTCTCAATAAACACCACCACCATCAACCGGGAGCTCAGCATAAAACTTTAGGGCCCTCCCTACCTAAAGGGGCCCATTGGCCATTATAACATGCTGTGGGTGGGAGGGCTATCTGTAAACACAAGCTTGTTTCCCTGGAGACCAACACAAACACAAACATAATTTAGGTGACAAGACCGTCCACCGCTGACACAATTCACAAGCATGCACACGGGTGCGTACAAAGACAAATATCTTTATCAGACTACTGTATTGGGGCAAGTATTGTTAGTGAGTACCTATGAAAGGCCAGCATGGCACACGAGGGGGTGGAGTAGCCAACACCACGCCTGGCCGTCTTTGTCTCCCCAATGCTGATGTTTTTCACACTGGAACAGCTAATAATTTTTTTAAGACCCAGTCGACTTAGGGGAGGCCCAGAACCGGTTTAGATATTGGCCATCGATGTTGGCTGTGAGCGGGAATGGAACTCAGGTCGCCGGGCTCGTAGTACACAGCACTAACCATGACACTACCGCTCCACATACACACACACATTCAACTCCTCTTATTAGTTCTAGCTGAGCCATAGATAAATCGAAAGCTAAATTTAGACCGTGTATAATTTCAGCCAGGGCCTACTTAGGGGATGCTCAGGCCAGGTTAGAAAGCAAATGTCACACCGATTGTTTTTCGAGTAAGAATTCGGAGAAATAACTCGCCTTATTCGGAACAAAATGCATTTGTGCAAGTTTAATAGTGTACTGATTTTATAACAATAATGGTTTATTCTTCCAACGTCCACAACTTAAGTCGTTTGCTATCATTTGTGTTGCTCTTACAGTCGCAACTTCATTAAAACTAATTGGATGACATCTGTCAAATATGTCCTATGGTCTACCTAACATGTAACCACAGGGTCCTGAATAAACCAATTCCACAAAATACAGAATAAAGTTCTACAGGATTCTGTTCACAGGCGGGATACATTTTTTTTGAAGGGCATATCCAATTTCACTTAAACAATCAATTTTCCAAAACAATGATTCACTTACAAAGGGAAGAACACAAACCCAGTCACTGGTTTGCATAGAAAAGCATTGAACCCAGTACAGCAGCCAGATCAGTAATAACTCTGTCCTGTTCTGATATCACGTCGAAACTCCCCTCACTATAATACAAATGAAAATACAAAGATCCCCTGTATAGCCGACACTGGCTGTTTGGGCAAGTGCTGTCAGCGAGCAGCTATGAAGGCTGCAGTACGGCGCATGATAGAGTGTTGTCTCGCCAGCACCACACCATTGCCAATATTTGTAAACACCGCATGTAAGGCTGAGTGGACTTAAGGAAATCCTAGGTCAATCGAAACTCGGTAGCGCAGTGTGCTAACCAGCACTACACTACCGCTCCCCTCGCTCCTTGTACCACGGGCAACCACACACTCTATCTACGCATGGCCAGCTATGCCCCCACATCCCCAGTGCCAGCACGACCACGCGCTTCATTGCCGATTGACTGAACCTGAAGTAGGCACTCAGGGGGGAATAAGAAAAATAGCAACGCTCAATGGAGCTCGCCGCCAAGGCATGCGCTAAGGACTCTTGCTTGATGGACTTCACTAAATTGTTTGCGACCGATTTATCAGCGCGAAGACAGAGAGAACCTTTCTCGATTACCGACGCCACTCTCTCGCGCAAATCGAAGAGAAGCATGGGAATTTACCGCGTAGTGGATCAGAAACCAGAATCATTATTTAGACTGGAGGAATCCGATGAGCTACAAAGCTCTTTTTCACAGATGTCCAATAGGGGTGGGTGATGATGCAAAATGACACATACGTGAGAGTCACCTTGACAAAATGCCTCATTCATTGTGCCCTATAAAATTACTAATAATTACACGCTTTTTATTAACTCACTGTCTGTTGTATCGTCAAATCTTGTAACTAAATTTTTACCCACTTCCAAATGTGGTATCGACTGTAAACTTGGTATACTTATGTCATACTGATGGCAATACTATATTCTATCATTAAAAATAAAAATATATTTTTAAACATAATTTTTTATATGTTATGTTTCGGCTTGGGTCTAATTGTCCACGCTCAACTGATGTTGGCTGTAAATCACCACGGTCCCCTTACGTTGTGGCAAGCTTCGGGGCCACTTCCTGGAGTCGTGGAGTTGTTCCATTACTAGCACGGTACATTCCATTAATGCGTGTTTTAAAAAAAAGTTTTTTTTAAATATTACTTATTTTTCAACTATCCGTTGAGTTGCAACATTCCTGAGAAGGATGTTAACTCTGACATAATTTTTACCCTTCAACTGGACCTGCCTGCACTGTGGGGGTGATCATTCCAAGCAATGCCATGGTGCCAAAAAAAAGAGGGTAACTGTTAACGACAGCATGAACACAATAGTGTGTGCCCCAACTGCTATTGTCAATCCGGCTGTTATGGATTGAATTATGCAGCTAGCGAAGGACGCTAGGTTTAGTGATGTGTGTTGTGTGTGTCGCTATTGTAAATTTTTAATCACATTTGTTGGGAAAATTGTTACGTTGTTTATATAGCATTGTTTTAGTAAGTTTCAGAAGGGCTTGGTTTGGCGCAGCCCGATTTTTTTTATTTAGTATAGATTTATACTTAAAATTTCGATCTGTATTGTATTGATTGGTATTGGGATCAAACATCGAAATGGAATTTTTAGCACTTTTTGTCCGCAGCATGGACGGGTTGTGATTTTATTGTTTACGTATGTGATGTTTAGATTTGAGTACAATGAATTTTAGGTGTATCTTGTAATTTTATTGTTTGTTGCGGTTGAACCCAAATCAAGAGCCGAATTGCTCACAGGGTAAATCCTAATAAATCAAACGAAACTAACTAATAACGAGCTTAAACTAAAATCCCTGCCCCGTTTATATAAAATACCTTCAGTATAGTAATGTAATTATTTTAACCTCAACTTTATTCTGCTTTATTTGCAGCCGATGTTCATGCTAATGTACTTTTTTTTAAATACATTATTAAACAGAAAAATGCATTCACATAATCACAGTGTACAAAATGAAAACGTGCCAAAATATCGCAGGCAGTCTGTTTCAGTAAAGTACAGCCCACCATTATTCTGACAATCACATACGCCACATTTCTAAGCACGACAGATTGAGTCTATAATCTTAGCGGCATTCTGTAATCGCTATAGATAACTTCTCTTGGCCACTGTAATATGGGGAACTAACATCGCAGATCTTATTATCCGTGATTGTACCCCTCTCATCCTTTGCAGTAAAAAATGTAGCCAATGCTCAGCAACAACGATACAACACAACGAAACGATTTGCCACTGTTCAGAGAAAATCACGGTCATAGATTGGCTTCAATGTAGGCATCAGTTCCCCCATTTCTAGTTAATGTGTAAAACAGCAATCGCAACTGTATGGCAGCCACTGCAAGGGCACACAGTTAATCCTATTTGTCGCGGTGCTATGTAGTAAGCCTTGCCAATCTAATTAGCCCATCTGCTGCATGTGCATCTGCCGTCATTAATTTAAGAATGTTTCACCAATAAATATCATTCCATTTATCCATTACAAAAATTGTGATTGAAATCTCACTTGGTGGCAAGCGTTAAGAGGCCTGTCTGTGGTCATGGTTTTGCATCGAAATAATGTGAGCACAGGTTCCGGTGTGAAGTTTAAAGTGAGCTGGTCTGAGGCTTGAACCAATTGCAATGCAGCTCTGAATGCAATGGAAGCTCAGACTGGCTCACAATTAGTCGGCCTTGGTCTTAAAATACACAGCCATCCCTGTCCTACACCTATCGTACTTTCAGAGATTACAAGCTTCAGGCTGAGATGTTGCCAATTACAATGGAGTAATCTAGAGTAGGTCAGATGCAGCAGTGGTGCAGTGATTAGCGCACAGGGCTATGAAAACCAGTGACCTGAGTTTGATTCCTGGCAAAGGCTCAGAATAAATAAAATCAATATTAAAATGCTGTACATGTAATTAAAGTTAAAAACCTCGGACAGTACAGTGATATAAACCAGCATTACAATTTTATCAGCGGCACTGCATTAGTTACCCATAACCGATACACACTCTAAGTATCTAGATACGTTATACATTAACACAAGGCTGGGGAACAATTTTCTTATGAGGGCCACGTAAAACCTGTGACCCAGCCACACATTAAAACACACTGTAGTGCTATCCACGAACGTCACCTGCAGAGGTGACAAAGTGTCATCAAATTAGAAAAATTGCTGCCAGGTAATATTAACTTCCAGTACACAATTTTTTATGAGGCTAAGATACTTGCAGTGACGAATGCCATTTGTGGGTCCTTTTGAAAGTGTATAAGCCTCTGTGTGGCCATGGGACGTATGAAATTGAGTTGTGGGTAATATTAAGTCCATGGGTTGCTGTGGGTTCCCCATCCTTGTGCTGCCATTTAAGGCAAATGACCCGATGTCTGTTCTGAGCGAGAACTGCCTAAAACATTTAATCAATGCAACATCAACATCGCTATGCATAATTCTCACGGTGAGAAGTGCACCACTTTGTGTTTGCAAAGCTCCACAATTATACATTGCAGAACTGCACAAGTAATTTAATTAGGCCTATCGTGCACACCAAGGGGGTAAATCTTTGTATGTCCTGTTAGTGCTCATGACATGGCAATTAAACTGAAATCTGTATTGCTCATAAGTCAAGTGAAAACGCAAATATAATGTTGTGGTCATTGGTGACTCGGCTGTAACTACAATTGACTCGCTACACTTAACAATCTGATGTTAATCATGGGTGGGTGGCTGAAACCCATACTTAAATCAAGGTTTTGATCCATGGTCAATGTAAAAAGCTAAATCGTTTGATTGTGGTGCATGTATGAAGCAAGGGCAGGCAAGGCATACTTCATCTTCATAACAATTCAGGAAATAGGATGGCAGGAGAGCAAATAGGTTGAGGAACTCATCGTATGCCTCTCAGGTGCATTGAGACTCGGGCGAGATTTTCTGAACGGAGAAGACAAAATATAAGTAATATTTAAAAAAAAAACTTTTTTTAAACCACGCTTTAATGAAATGTACCCTACTAGTAATGGAAGAACTCCACGACTCCAGGAAGTGGCCCCGAAGCTTGCCACAACGTATAGGACCGTGGTGATTTACAGGCAACGTCAGTTAAGCGTGGACAATTAGACTCAAGCCGAAACATAACATATAAAAAAGAATGTTTAAAAATGTATATGCTTTTAATTTTTAATGATAGAATATAGTATTGTCATCAGTATGACATAATTATACCAAGTTTGCAGTCGATACCACATTGGGAAGTGGGTAAAAATTGAGTTACAAGATTTGAGGATACAACAACAGACAGTGAGTTCAATAAATTCGTGTAATAATAATAATGCACTCGGTAAATGTGGAACGTTGGGGCCAACTTTGGTCCAACGTTGGTCCAACGTTGGCACGTTTACTGGGTGCTCTACACCTCGATGCCCACATGATTTGAGCTACCCGAAGCAGTAATTAATAAGACCATGTATGCAATGTAGTACTATATCAATACAGTATACAATATTCTGTAGGTAGTATACAGTCGTGTGTGTATGCATGTTGAACTTCTTTCGCACCGTACGTAGCCAACCGTGCTAATCGGAGGCGCGGGGGAAGGACGACAAACTAAACACCAAAAGTGATTCTAAAGCAACAAGGATCTGTAGGCAAATTTAAACATAAGGAAGCTGCGTTGGCAGCAGTTGACGAGCCCAGCTCAACAACAATACAACATGAATCGTTGACAATGCATCCTCCTCATACTGCACTGGAAACTCGACACAGTGGCGAGTTGCTGTATACGGTTACCAGTACTTAATGTCAACAGTGTACAGGGTGCTCCAGATGTCCCGTGACCACAATTTATGCAAAGGACAAAAAAAATGTAGGGGTAAATTAATTGGACAAAGCGGGGGGGGGGAGTCACAAGACATATGGACCACCCTCCCCCCCCCCCTGTACGATGCACGTGGGACTTGTTTTTGGCTTCAGACACTTAATAGGGGCAGACCGTCTTAGGAACGGGGACGGACTTAAAACATTCACACGGAACTCAGCACAAACACTCTTAGGACATCCAGCACTCACCAGACCCTTCACCCCGATGTGTGTCACGTGGGCGATACCCCATTGTGACGACAATACGAACGCACGCATGCGCGTGCGTGCATTCACGCTGTACACAGTGCGGTGTATATAGTACACTACTAATGCAGCTAGGCAGCAAGTATATCAACGTGCACGCGCGTGGAACCTGCATTTGTTAGCTATGAGAAATTGCGCGGCAGTACAAGAACACAGACAGTAGTGTGTATATATTTTAGTGTATGCGTAGGCGTCGGTTTATAAGAGTGCACGTGTGACAGTACAGCATGCATGTTTCTCTCTGTAAGCTGTGTACAACACGTGCGGGATCGAACAGGATACGCGTGGCAGGAGCCACTCTACCCACGCGACACCAATGCGTTTACAAAGACAAAGATCCCCCGCCCCCCCAAGTGTAGCCTTCACAGACTGCAGGGGCAAGTGCTGTTAGCGAGCAGCACCTACGAAGGCCGGCACCTGCGGCACACGATGGGCGTTGGGTGGCCAGCAAAACCACGCCCGGCCGCCTTTGTCTCCCCCGGCGGCGATGTTTGCTACACACCGCGCACCGGGCCGAGTCTTATTGAGGCCGAGTCGACCTAGGGGAAGCCCAGGACCGGTTTCAGATAATCGTCACCGGCGTTGGTGGCCGCGTGTGTACTGTATAGCCTTCACAGACTGTAGGGGCAAGTGCTGTTAGCGAGCGGCAATCTATTAAGGCCCGGCACACCATGGGGGTGGGTGGCCAGCAACCCACGCCCGGCCGCCTTTGTCTCCCCAGTGGCGATGTTTGCTACGCGCCGCATCAGGTGCTGAATTGAGGCCGAGTCGACCTAGGGGGGGAGGCCCAGGACCGGTTCAAATAATTGCCACCAGTGTGTGTGTGGCACCACGTGTGTGTGTGTGTGGCACCACGTGTGTGTGTGTGTGGCACCACGTGTGTGTGTGTGGCACCACGTGTGTGTGTGGCACCACGTGTGTGTGTGTGGCACCACGTGTGTGTGTGTGGCACCACGTGTGTGTGTGTGGCACCACGTGTGTGTGTGTGGCACCACGTGTGTGTGTGGCACCACGTGTGTGTGTGGCACCACGTGTGTGTGTGTGGCACCACGTGTGTGTGTGTGGCACCACGTGTGTGTGTGTGCCACCACGTGTGTGTGTGTGCCACCACGTGTGTGTGTGTGCCACCACGTGTGTGTGTGGCACCACGTGTGTGTGTGTCACCACGTGTGTGTGTGTCGCACCACGTGTGTGTGTGTCGCACCACGTGTGTGTGTGTGTGCCACCACGTGTGTGTGTGATACCACGTGTGTGTGTGTGTGAGATACCACGTGTGTGTGTGTGTGATACCACGTGTGTGTGTGTGGCACCACGTGTGTGTGTGTGGCACCACGTGTGTGTGTGTGTGTGGCACCACGTGTGTGTGTGTGGCACCACGTGTGTGTGTGTGGCACCACGTGTGTGTGTGTCGCACCACGTGTGTGTGTGTCGCACCACGTGTGTGTGTGATACCACGTGTGTGTGTGGCATCACGTGTGTGTGTGGCACCTGTTCTCCTGCTGGACGTCATCCCGAGGCTCTCATCTCCACAATCCCGGCTCCACGTGGGGAGCTGCGACGCATCCACAAACAATGGTGGTGGAGGGGGGAGAGGGGAGGGGGTTGGTGGATGATGGGGAGATTGGAGGAACACTGTACAACTGGGTGGTCCAGATGTCCTGTGACTCCCCCCCAATTAATTGACCCCCTACATATATTTTTTTTTGGGGGGGGGTCGTTTGCATATTCAGTTCTGTTTTAAATAAAGCTTACTTTACAAAATATATATTAAGCTTTCGAAAATTAAATGGGGGGGCGGGTCACGAGACATCTGGACCACCCTGTATAACAGTCTTCCTACACAGCTACAATTGCACTTGTGGACTGTTATACACGGTGGTCCAGATGTTTCGTGACCCTTCCCCATCCCCATTCATTTCTCAAAAGCTTAAATAGTTTCAAATTTACATGTACAATAGCACGTGGCAATAAAACACCGCACTGTTACAGATACAATAGCACTGTGTAACACAACTACAATAACACGTTGACCAAAAACAAACCACTTCACTATGCCATAGCTACAATTGCAGCTGCACGGCACTGTAACAGCTACACCAGCGAAGCTGCATTTTTACAGCACCAATAGCACGTGCAGCTGCACTTTATAACACAGCTACAATAACATATTCCTGGTTATTTCGGTAAAGTCACGTAGAAGGGAAATAATAACATGATAAAAAAATAAAACAATAACATTCTCACGACGTTTCGATTGCAACACAAGCAATCATCATCAGGTGTGAAAACCACAGCAAGACATTTTTTTGAAAAAAGTAGCCAATTTTTTTCAACAAAAATTATTGCTGTGGGTTTCACGCCTGATGATGATTGCACGTGTTGCAATCGAAACGTCGTGAGAATTTGTTTTAATTTTTTTATTATTTTATTGATTCCCTTCCACGTGGTGACTTTACCGAATGAACCCAAGAATATGAATCCCTGCAGTCACGAAAGCTTTAAATCGAAAAATTCTACAATAACATGTTTGAAAAAAAAACACTGGACTATGCCTTAGCTACAACAGCATAGAGATCGCTGCACGGCACTGTAACAGCTACAATAAATAGCCTACGTGGAAAACCACTGCATCACAACTTGACTTCTAATGGGATAACAAAGTACCGTGTCCACTTTGCCACGATCTGTAATCCTAATGGTTGTGGGCGCAACTGAAGGCTATATAGTTTGTGTCAATTATGAAGTTATGCGTTCCGTTGTTGTAATGTTCGACAATGATGCAACTAATAAAGTGTTTAATCCGGAGATGCCGATCAATGAGAATCCCACCAAAATGCTGACTGCTCTGATGGACAGTGTGGTCCAGATGTCTTGCGACTCCCCCCCCCCCCAACACCAATTGACCCTCTACATTTTTTTCCCCTTTGAATATTCGTTTGTTTGAAATCAACCTGACTTTAAAAAATATATATTAAGTTGTTAGAGAATGAAATGGGACGGGGTCACAAGACATCTGGACCGCCCTGTACAATGGGGCTAATTAGACGTCACAAATTAGTGCAGTGCAATTGGCACGCTCAGTTCGGACGTATCCAGCTGGGAGCTCACGCTAGTCCAATTGGAACTACAATACAATAACCACACATTCTATTTGGGTATAATCACCGTTATAGTTCTATGTTACCGAACATTGTATCAAAACTACTACGAATGGACACGCGTGTATCTTAATTTTAAATTAAATCGGAAGACATGCAGTATGAATCACGACAGATACAGTGACATCTATCCAAATGCAGCTACAAAACAATGTTTTAAATTGTAAATACGACGCAGAAAATAAGAACTGTGTATGATGTAGTGTAGACGTATCAAAACGCAGCTCAATTACCGTGTATCCGACTGGATGTACAATGTATCCAATTACAGTATCCCACTACTATACATTTAATAGCTAATAGCTACAATTGTCTATAATGTATCCTATTGTAGCAATACAACGGGCTGCAGTGCTGCACTGTGTATCTACAAAACGATTTACCCAACCAGAACTAATCTGGAATGTATCACACTACAGTTACAATGGCATGTATCCAAATCTAGCTGTCATGTATCCAATTACAGCTACGATACAATGTACATATCCAGTTGTAGCTACAATACAATGTACCAAAGCACAACCATAATGTATGGAATACTATCTCATTAGCACTCAACCACAATGTTGTTATCAAACCTTGTCTGCGCTCAGCTACAACGTAAATCCGGCTAACTACTACTACAGCGATTCATAACGTCTCCTTGCCCTGCTGCTGCTGCTGTATATCTCCAGCACTGTGCCAACACTGTTGCTCGCGTTGCTATAGAGTTGACAGGGCTGTGCGTTTATCCCCCTCCTCCCCATCCTCTTCTCTCCCCTCCCTCTCTCCTCCCCATCCTCCTCTCTCCCCTCCCTCTCTCCTCCCCATCCTCCTCTCTCCCCTAATTCTCTCCTCCCCATCCTCCTCTCTCCCCTCCCTCTCTCCTCCCCATCCTCCTTTCTCCCCTAACTCTCTCCTCCCCATCCTCCTCTCTCCCCTCCCTCTCTCCTCCCCATCCTCCTCTCTCCCCTCCCTCTCTCCTCCCCTTCCTCCTCTCTCCCCTCCCCATCCTCCTCCCTCCCCTCCCTCTCTCCTTTTTTTACGATCAGAGGAAAACAGAAGATGCTCGGTGTAGTCGGCACTTTGCTTCCTTCATCATTTCGTTTTTTTGTGTTTTTTTCAATGCTTTGCTTTATGTGCTCCCCCCACTGTTTAAATGAAAGATTTCACGAAATATTTCACACTCTGCTCTCCTCCTTCTCACCCCTTCCCTCTCTCTCTTTTTTATTTATTTTTTTACGATCAGAAGAAACAAGATGATGCTCGGTGTAGTCGGCACTTTGCTCCGTTCATCATTTAGTTTTTTTGTATTTTTTAATGCTTTGCTTTATGTAACCCCCCCCCCCCCTTTTAAATGAAAGACCCAAATTTTTTTTTTCTTTTTTTTCCTTTCCCCTTCCCTCTCTCTCTACCCCCCTCTCTGCCCCCCTCTCTCTACCCCCCTCTCTGCCTCTCCTCTCTCTCTACCCCCTCTCCGCCCCCCCCCTCTCTCTCTGCCCCCTCTCTTCCTACTCCATTTGGCTCTCTCTCGCTCTCTTTTTTTTCTAACTACGACAAGTGCTGCATCTGCACGCAGCCCTTCCCACAGTCAAACGGCCTCCGACGGGTAGCTTAGATCTGCATGCAGAGCTCTCCGTCATCTGCCACCGAGCACACGGCCTCCTCCAGCGCCCACTGCTCCTTGAAGGCCGGCACGGCGTGGGTCAGCCGCGCGTGGCGGAACTCCAGCCACACCCTGGCTCCGACCAGAGCGCGGAAGATGCCCAGGCTGCTGGCCGGACGTTGCCCCTCCAGGGCCACCTTCCTCGCCCTGTATATGGCGAGCTTGGCGTAGCCGAAGAGCACGTTGACCAGCCCCTGAAGATGTTGGGGTCCGTCGCCCTTCGGGTATCCAAAGATGAGGACCGTCGGGGAGAAGTGGAGGCTGAACCTTAGGAGGATGTTTCTCAGGACCTTGAACAGCGAGTCCAGGCTCTTGCACTCCACGTATTGGTGCGCCACCGTCTCCACTTTACCGCAGAACCGGCACTCCGGGGACGTGTCGGTGAAGCGCGCAAGGGAGACGTTGGTGGTGACGGTGCCGTGGGCGATGCTCCAGCTGAGGTCGCCGATGCGGTTGTACGTCGGTCTGCAGTAGAGTTGCCTCCAGCGAGGCCTCTCCGGAGAGACGCAGGGCAGAGCTTTCCTCCAGGCATGGTCCTTGTGGCTCCTCAGGGTGTCCTGTTGGTGGAACCGGACCATGTAGGAGTAGAGCATCTTCCTCTTTACCTTTGGGAAGGCCACCTCCGGTAGGTCTTCTAGCCGGCACAGGTTGTGATCCGCCTTCGTTTGTCGGCATTGGCGATGCAGTGGCACGACTGAGAGCTCCGGTGGAGGGGGATCGAGAGGGTCTCGTCATCCCCAACGCCGATGGGGGGCATTCTCCCCGCTGCCGCTGAGAAGGCCCCCTTGGCTTCGGCCAGGATCCGGGCAGCCACCCGGAGCGACTGCAGCCCCCCCCCCTGTCTTTGCGGCCACGTCTGCTGGTCCGAGCCACCGGCCCCGTGTTTCAGGCTCCACCAGATCTCCCATCCTGGTGAGCTGCGCGTTGGCGAGGCGCCTCTCCATGCCTGGGGTGGCGGTGGTGGATGGCAGCTTTGTCTGTGGGTTCCTGAGGATCGGTTTGAAGACCAGATCCTCGGCCAATCGCGGTTGGTTCAGCCTCCTGACGGCGAGGGAGCTCCATGTCTGCAGGACGCTTCTGTAGAAGGGTGGCAGCTGTCCCAGTGGGAGGCCCTGCAGGTCCATGTAGAATAGTTGCTTGGAGCACAGTAGACCCCCCAGCTGTTTCAGGAGGAAGGAGGCCGTGACGCTCCAGGCCGACCCCCCTCTATCCTTCTCTCTCCCCATCCTTCTCCCTTCCCTCTCCTCTCTCCCCTTCCCTCTCTCTCCACTCCCCCTCTCCTCATCCCTCTCTCCCAGTGAACAATCTACCGCTTTACTGAGATGTTTTGTTTGGTGTCTAGGTTCAGGTGGGGAACTCGAGAGACAATGATGAGTTTCATTGGCCTAGAGTGACCCGGGTCACCTAAAATGACAATGCAAATGACATTAAAAACAAGTGGGAACAATTAAGAAAAAATAAATTAGACTCCACAAAGCAAGCGAATATAAATCGACGCAAAAAACAACCGCATTACGGAATGAATCGAAAACAGCAAAGTGTCATTTGACCGGGGTGGGATGGAAAACAATTAATCGATTAATATAACATTATTTGGTGACTAGTATAATTTCCCGGCATATGATGGGTTCATAAAAAAATTATTTATTGAAAAGTTATACAAATTTAAGATTGGATTGAATTTACTTAATTTTTTTTTATTTACGTACACACATTTAATGTAAATTGACGATCATCTCCCAATAGCTTTCCTGCAGATGCATTTTGTTGAATCGGCACTTTGATGTCGGTTGGATTTTTACATCTTGACAAAGCAACATAAGGTTGTCCATGGGGGAAAAAAACACAGGTTCGTTGAGATGAAGTCCAACTTACTCAAAAGTTTGTCCTTGTGACTTATTGACAGTGATAGAAAATTTAGAAATGATTGGAAACTGTCTTCGCTTCCAAATACTGTAAATGGCAAATTCACATCAGACGGTGCCATATCAATTGATGGGAATGAAGACGTCTCCACGATTGGATTCTGAAATGATTTCAGCCACAACAAAGTTGTGGTGCATTTTATGAATCACCAGAGCGTGTGCCATTGCATTATCCTTTTTTGGGGGTTGAGATTTCGAATCGGCATCACAATGGTTCCTTTTTTTTCTCTAGAAACCAATTCATGAGGTGGCATTCCAGATGGTGTTCGCAGCTTTGTGCAGAATATTCTATTCTGGATAATAATTATTTGTGATGTCAGTCGGATCCACGTGGTCTCCACCGCATTTCACACAGCGTGCAATGTCAGGCGTTAGGCACAGATCACCAAAACTATACGTACATTTTCAGAAGAAAATCGATCATTCTTGTAACAAATTTATAATTAGCTACAATTTTAAGAAGCCTTTCATGAAAAAAAACTTAAATTCCATGAAAATCCACGTAGCCTACCCAACTTTATAACACAGCTACAGCGTTAGGCACAGATCACCAAACCTATATTTATAATACAGAGTTGGCAGTGGTGGACAAGCAACAAACATGAACCAAAAAAAGTTCCAACAAATTCGTCAAGAACACTGCCTGAAAAGTAAATGTAAAATTGCCCTTCATGTGCTATTACGAAGGGCCATTGACCGAAACGTCGCCGAATTTATATATTTCCCTTTTTTAAGCCACAGTGTTATTGACGAACGTGCTGAACTGGTGAGTGTAGATTATCGGATGTCATTTCACGTGGACACAATTCCATGCTCTGATTGGTGTTTGTTGATAGATGACGGATATAGACTAGTTGAGTCATGTGATCCACTTCCAGACACTATAGACGCTACATATATCACAAGTAAAACAAATAACACTGTGTAACAAACAAAAACATATTGCTCCTGGGTAGTAAGTGTTATTTCCTAATTGCCTATACCTCAAAAGTACAGAAAATGGATATTATTCCCCACAAACTTTGCTTTTGTGACCACGACATTGATTTTTGAAATGTATCTATTTTCAATGAGAAAACGTGTGCATTTGTGTATTTCGTTCACATAAAGTCCTGGTCACAAAAGCAAAGTTTGTGGGGAATGATAGCGATTATCTATACTTTTTAGGCATACGCAATTAAAAAAATAACGCTTAGTACCCAGGGACCAAAATTGTGTTACATTGTGTAATCGATTGAAAAACATAAGAATAGTGTTTTACCCTTTCTGGCAATAAAACACTAAATACAATTTTTTGAAAGGAATCATGTCTATATTAACCACACGTACTTGTGAACATGCAAACAAACATGCTCTAATAACATATGCAAAAAATATCACGAAGAATATATTGTTGGATAGAAGCATAACCCTGAAATGAGAATTCATCATTACACCCCTATTAATGATTGAAGAATCAGTAATCTGGTAATAGTTTTAAATATTTAATATGCAATACTGTACTTTATTTCAAGCATATGAAAAGGGATCTTCCAAGCGTATAATGGCCCTACTCTCAATTAAATACTTTATACCACATTACAGTGCCGTAATAAGTATGTGAGGAGCTGTGACGCCGTGATCAGCGCATTAGTCACTTGCAATTGAGGTTTTACCTGGTGAAAAAACCTTTAGCTTAAAGTGCACAATGAACCTGGTTATTTGAGTTTGATTTCTAGCCACAGCGAACATCAGTGGGGAGTGATATCTGAACTGACCTTGAGCTTCCCACGTCACCGTTTGCACTCGCGAACGTGAGGAGGCCTTCATCCAGCAGCGGATACATTTGTTGAGATCACAATTTGTATAAACAACGTGACTACAGAATCAATACCAAAGTAGTCATATCAATAAATACGGAAATGAACGCAGTCGATTAAAAGAACACACTTATATCGACAGTCTATTCCTTCACGTTGAGAGGTGTAAATGGAATTGACAGAGGTAAAGAGGACGGTGTCATAAGCGTAGGAATGGTGTTTGACACCAAAGCTCTCACACAGGTGGCTAAGAGGAGACATGAATGCCAGAAACAGCAGGGGGCTGAGGACAAAACCTCTGAGGGATTGCATGCGAACTTGATTTCCGCAGATGAATACTCCCCCACCCTGAGAAACTTATTTCTGAGTGGGACATAATCCATTGTAGAGCTGGGTCACCGACACTGATGTCAGATTCCAAGAGGCTAATGAGAAGAGGGTGCTTGACGGTGCCCACAGAGATGTCCAGGCCAACGAATACGACGACTGAACCGGAGTCCACAATGCAAAGACTGCCATCGAGGGCCTTTGTCAGTGCATCCTCACTGGAGTAGGTCTGACAGAAGGTGGACTGGACAGAAGAAGTTTGGTGACGGTGGAGAGATTGGTAATTAATCAATAGCTTGCCGGGTCGTCGGGATTGAGGCCTGTTTTTTTGAGGCGTGGGGGTGACTTGCCCAGTTTCTTTGTACATGTTACTGCGAGACTCCTCATCCACGCCTGTAAACTTGACCACACCATCCCAATATTGCCGTTGTTCCACTGGCTCTCAATATTATCTCGGATCAATTTAAAAATAACTTAAATTCTTACAATCCGTGGACTCGCCCCTACCAACATCTCCCCTCTGAACTCATTCTACTCCCCCCTACAAGCAGTCTCCGACCTCTCACCTCTCCCGATTCCACTCCATTTCTCTCAACGCTCCAGTAACCACGGATTTCTGTCAAAAGCCTCCAGTCGACGTTCTCAGTGGTATGTCTGTCATTCTCCTCTGCTGCCTCCATAGTCTGGAACCCACTATCCCTGCCTTTATTCAAGTCCAGGCTCAAGACGAAATTTTTGTTTCCATCTAAATATGACTAACTGCCTCTTTCTATAAAATAAATATGCCCGTAGGTTTCTGTACAACGTATTGCGATGTGGTTGCATGTAGAATATGTAATGGTTGGTAACACCGCGCTGCTGAGAAAGTAGAACACTAAACTGGTGATTTTAAGTTGTAACCTATTCAGTTTACGACAAGCAGCAGTGCACATTGACCACTTACACGTTCCTAACACTAGGTGTTGCCAAATATGTGATCTAATTGAAATTGATTGCAGGGGGCTTTCAAATTGTCTCGTTTAACCACACCTGCAGCATATTATATGGATTACTTTACCAAGTCTGCCGACACAATAACTAATGTTGACGGGAAGCCCTGCAGTAAATCAGACATGTCCCACTGCCTGCAGCAGGAGAGAGTGCAAGAAAGCATGAAAGACACAACCGATACTGCCCGTGGTTCATAAATATAGCACATGATGCCTCATAGGTCATGCATGAAGAGCAATATGCCATTAATGCACCTTGCGCATCCGATTCATATTTAATTCACGCTTTGTTTATTTTAGGCTCTCTCAGGTTGTCGTCAATATTGAAGTTCCCGCAAGCAGTTTTCATTCCTGAGTTACCCAAAGCACTGGGATTTTTTTGGAGAATTTCCATTTAAGGCTGAGTGCCTTTAAGCATTAGCTCCGTCCGTATGTCTATCTGTAACGGTTGCAGGCACATGAAATATGATTTTTTTTTTTTAAAACATTATCCATAATGGATACAACTTTACTGAAACGTTGCCGCATGGTGACCTGTCTCAACCGACCGAAGCCCCCCCACCGTCCCCGCTAGAGCCCCTATCCGAGGGCGGTTGTGTCATCGCGGCCCTGCAAACGATAACTCGTGAAAAATAAAGTCGAATGTCAACGAAAATTTTGTAAAAATGTTGTGTGCGTATGATGGACTTACCGTATCGATAAAAGGCCAAATGTATCGAAAAGGTTGCCTAAAACTTAGGAGACACGGTCCAACAATAAAAGAGCTGTCCTCGGAGATAACTAAAATGTTTAAAGCACTCTTAAATATCAATTTAAAGCTTTCGTGACTGCAAGGATTCATCTTCTTTGGTTCTTTCGGTAACGTCACGTAGAATGAGAATAAAATAATAAATTAATGAAATAGAATAACAATAACATTCTCACGACGTTTCGGCCTACAACATTTCGGCCACAACACAAGGCCGCTTGTGTTGTGGCCGAAACGTCGTGAGAATTTTATCGTGTTATTTTATTAATTTATTATTTCATTCTCATTCTACGTGACTTTACCGAAAGAACCAAAGAAGATGCACCCTTAAATAGTCGTCCTCACGGTGCTAAGCAGTCGTTCTCAGAGATCCAGCCCTGCCGGCCCAAGATGCGCCACCCCGGTGTCCTCGTCGCGGCTGATGACCCTACCGCTGCCTGCACAGCTGACGTGGGCGCCTACCGTCACCGTCGCGAATACTTCTAGGGACAAAACGCCACGTTGGAAAACATACCAGAATCCACGCGTGTGCATAATTTTTCATGTTGTGATAATCGCTGGGCAAATACTTGGTTTTGACCTTACATATACTATACTATTTAGTTCTTTAGGTAAACTCACGTAGGTATAAAAAAATAGATCTTTTTTTTTCTTTCTACCTACGTGACTTTAGCGAAAGAACCAAAGAGTATGGATTCCTGCAGTCACGAAAGCTTCAAATCAAGATTCTTCCATGTACTGTAATAAGACAATGGAGTGCAATTAAACACTCGGTGTGTGTGTGTATATATACCCTTACCCGCAGAGAGCAGGAATAATGCAGTCATACGGGTTCTTCATTGTTAATCATAGACCTTAATCCTAATTGTAAAGTTGAATTACATACTGTTTACCAGAGTACATGGCGTTGTATGTAATGCGGCATAGGTGCACTATGGCTCAGACATCGATTAAGATTTGAAGTTTTCGTGACTGCAAGGATCCATACTCTTTGGTCCTTTCGATAAAGTCACATAGATGAATAAAAAAATAAAAATAATGAAAATAATAAAATGAATTTAGTTATTTTCATTTTATTATTTTCATTATTATTTTTATTTTCATTTTATTATTTTCATTATTTTTATTTTTCATCTACGTGACTTTACCGAAAGAACCAAAGAGTATCGATTAAGCCCCTTGTAGCAGAAAGGCGACCCAAGACGAAAAGGAGGCTCTAAAATATGCATGATCACAAATCATTTATAGCTGCGGTAAATGCACGCTTAATGCACGGATAAAAGGTTCCATTAGGGTTTCAAATGTTTCATGGAATTGTAGCAATGATAGTATAGTAAGAATTAATAAATAATACAAGAATAAAATCAATTCCCCTTCCCTCAAGAGTCATATACACTTTGCAGTGAAGCTGACAGCCTCCATCTGGACAAGCGCATGTCTGCCTACAACAGGGCTCCGTCAGATTTAATCGGGAGCACTTAAACGAAATCAACAACAGCAACATTTCACCAGCGACTGTAATACTTGCAGGAGTTTGTAGCACACGACGGGCTACTTGTTAGTCATTTTGAAGTGTTGCTTCTCAAGTTTCAAACCGCATTGCAGCTAGCTTATGGGGAAGTCTCATCATGACCATTACCATCTCTCATGTGTAAATTCAATAGGATGCAGTAGAAGTAGCAACCAGCAGCACCCCTGGGGGACATTCAACAAATGGGCCCAACCCGATTGTTGTTCTGAGTGCGCGTTGTGGTATATATAGGCAGCTCACAGTCTGGCGTGGATTTAGCTGCAAGGCACTCGGCTAAGATAGGTGAGAGGACTCGTGCACGGATGGCTGTAACGCCCGAGTAGAGTCTCAGGTTGAACGGGAGCAAAAGCGTGAACAAGTATCCGCGTACGCAAGTTAAGTCAACACGGCAGCAATCATTGGCCAGCCAACGTTGGCTCACGCATCGGTGAAGAATGACATTAAAATAGCAGATTTATTAGTTATTTTTCAGTAATATACCGTAAAGTGACAACGGAAGATAACGATGCCAAACAGTTTCAGAGAGATAAGAGTGCGCTCAGGCTGTATATACAGAACTGAATTTGTTTTTTCTGTTGGCAATTTTACGTGGAATATATTAAATTAGATCCTTAAAAATATAATGTCGAAGACTAGCTATATCCTGCCAATCATCTGGGGATACGGTTGCATTTAAACGCTACGTAAATTGTATTGTACGTATAAATGGTTGCCTGCGGCAGAAATATCAACATCAGCTCTTTATAGTGGGATTCTAACACATTTTGATCTTTTACGATCAACATTAACCGCTGTAGCGCAGAATATATTTATCAATATATCAGGAGAGGCAATGGGTCGAAGCAAATTGCATTACACATCATGGGCGATGAGTCTCATGAGTCACCCAAGTGTGGGTTTTTTGTAACAGCTGCGAATTTGGGTAAAATGGTCATTCAATAAATCCAGAGCCAAAACCACGAATCCAATTCTCCGACTGAAAATTTGCTGTCTTCCTCTCCATCGAGACCCATAGACAATTTCCCGCTGTTTTCGGTCCAACCACAAGACTGGCATTGCAGAGGAATTCAATTTGTGTTTACTGTTTGAATCAATAATTTTTCCAATCAAGACGAGCCACCTTCCTGTACAAAAAAAATACTCATCGAACAAGACCGAAGTCGACGACTTATAATAGTGCAGGCAGGCACAGCGACTGGATCACTGACGCATGCCGATGTGGGCATAGCCGGCAATAAACAAAAGCTGCCAAAGATGAAGTGGCAGGCAGTGTTGACCTTGCTGGGCGTTGTGGTGCTATACCTGTTCGGAGGAGCGCTGGTCTTCAGAGCGCTGGAGAGGCCCTACGAAATGCAGCAGCGAAACCACCTGGTCATCGCCAAGGAATCTTTCCTGGATACGCACAAGTGCGTGAAGCCTGAAGACATGCAGAATCTGCTGAAGGTAATTCGTGTATGCAGGCACGCGCATCCATGCCACCCACACACATACAGTAGAGCGCATTACTTTTACCGTTTGCAATACAGGCAGACCTCGCTTAGCGCTTAAGATGCATTCCTCCTGAGAAGTGAGCGCCGCTCATCGAATCGGCGCAAAAAATGGGTCATTATACCATTGTATATGCGGCACTGTTTATGGTGATGCATTCCCGACAGCGGTGCTTCTATCTTACGAGCAATGTAAGAGGGTTTCATTGTAGTTTCTGTAACATCGCCAATAATAATACGGCAGGTAAATATTTCATAAATAAAAAGAAACATTTATGATAACATCAGTAAGTATAATGTACTGTACAGACGAGTACATTCTACTGTACCTGTATTGTCTGCAGTTCAGTCAGACGTGCCAAAGGGTGGTGAGATGTTAACTACCTCGCCTGGTATACAGGGAGTCGTGGGTTCCATCCCGAACGCCTGCTGTATATTTGGAGTTTGCATGTTCTCCCCATGGTGGCGTTGATTTTTCGCCGGGTCCTCCGGTTTTTCCCTCCACATTTAGAAACACGCCTTTAGAGTATCTGGCTGCTTTACAACTTCCATATTATGGTCAGCCACTCCGTTGAGCTATCATATGGGATGGCCAGGTCGCTTATGAAAAAGGGCCATTTTGCTCAGTCGGCCTTACCTGCTAAAATAAAAAATATTTAAATTTAGGCAATCCAAATATTAACTCGTTTGGAATGCGTCATTGTCCTGACAGCACCCCACCATACAACCTTGCCTATGAAGACCGTATTTAAGGCACTGTCTGTCACGAGTAGATTCCTCACGTGAATCCCACTGCTGAATCAGGAACTCTCCACATGGCGGGGGTAGCTTGACCATGATTCACCATGCTAGTCAGTGTGGGTCAGTGAAGGCAAGGAGCATAGATGCAGTAGCAATGGAGTACAACATTTACAGGAACTGATCCATCTTTATACTCAATGAGGTCCCCAAGATCTTCGGATCACCTTTTTCTCAGATACTCCGAAGTCAAGGCGCATTTCCTGGGGTGATCGCACTTTACTCCAGTGCAGATCCACAAGCTTTGGAGAACGCTTTGCCTTTGTTAGATAGAGTTAAGTCTGTCTTGAAAAGTCACCTCTTTAAATTAGCCTGTACCTCTTAGTTCTGTCCGTCTACCCTCGTTTTGTTTATTTCCTGCTTTCCATACACGGTGGCGCATTAGGATCTACGGATGAAATGCGCCACTTTAGAAATGTAAATTATTATTACGATACTACAAATTATTTTGCTGCAATGTCCACTGGTATCTCTACAGACCTCATTATTTGCCCAAAACGTCGCCTATCATATACTTTTCCATTTAACACCGAAGTGTTACTGACAAGTATTTTATTTGTGTATTATGTATGGTTGCTGAAACAGCAAAAACACGATATAATATATACTCTAATATGAATCTAGGTAAAATGCAAACGTACACAAGAAACATTTTACGTAAGATTATCGTTCGGCAGAGTTTTAAAAATGTCCTTTATTCACCCGTTTAAGAATACGCATTGTCATTACCTACCAGGCATATAACTTTACAGAATTTTTATTCGTATAGCTCTACTTGTTTTCATAACCCAGCTACAATGGGCTCACCTTGTTATCAACAAAAGTACCGTCCAAGGGAGTATTGCAATTACTTTCATACATATAAAAGCAAGACAGAATGAATGTTACAACTGAATTCCCCATGCACTTATGTAATTATTTGTTTTAATATACAAATTAATTCCAGCAATGTATGGATATATAAATATATTAATTTCTGAATATCAGCATCAATTAATAGGTTACGTGAAACTTCACGTAGCTTGCACACAGGAACGGGTACAAACCGAGGCTTTTGCTTGCTTCAACTTTAAAGACCCACGCGAGTGACACTTTCCGAAAAGTCAATTAGGCAGAAGTCAGAGCAGGCAGCTGCCTCTGGGACCATGGCATTCAAATATTGAGTGGCAAGAGGAAATATTGTCATGGGTAATAGTTAAATTATATCGAGGGACTGTGTGTTGTTGTCTTGCTGTGGTCTGGGACTACTGTTGTTGTTTTGCTGCATTGGCCAAGTTGGCATTTGTTGAAAAATCGGGAGGAATTAATATAGTTTTATCATAATAAATCAATTGTATGATGCGCATTCCATCCTAGGATCCCAATTCGCAATGCATGAAAAGCAGGATACAAAAACAGAACCAGGGTAACCAACCAAACCTAAAGAGGGAAGGCAACTTTAAAGAGATTCGTTTTTAAAGAAGACTTAAATATCTGTTTAACACGTAGGCTTTCGCGACCCCCCCAAAAAACGTTTATTATAAATTAAATATATCTACCCACTCTGATGACCTGATTTCAAGTGACAAGGCGTTCCATAGCTTGGGTGCCACGCTAACAAAAGCCCGATCGCCAAAAGAGTGCGACCTAGACCTGGGAGTGCTGATTTGCACTTATATACTTTATTTATGTAAATTTATTTATTGTGACTTGCTTACCTTTCCTATACTTCGCACTCCTATCGTTTTTTTGTATTGTTGTAACTGTCTGACCTGCCCTAACTGGACATCTGTGAAAAAGCGCTTCATAACTCATGGGATTCCTCCGGTCTAAATACAGATTCTGCACCATAAGCTGCGTCGTTTATTAATTTCACTCTGCGTAGCTGCAGACCTAGTGTTGGACTGCGCCGTTCTCCCACTCGCGCACCAATCGCTCAATGACTCATTTGACTCTGATTCTTTGTTGTTGACCTTATACGTCGCGGCAACCGAAGACTAAGGCCTTAAAAATGCATGAATGCTCATGTGTTTCAATATGCAGCATCGGGCCAAGTAATGCTGTATGGGAGCGCTCACCTTACACTTTTAACAGTATAAAGGTTGCAAGTTAAAACTCTGATCAGGGGTCATTTGACTCATGCATCTGGCTGAGGTCGGTAAAATGTGTAATGTATCACATTGTGGGGATGTAAAAAGTTATTGTCTTATAGACTCCACGATGTCTGCCACAGGAATGTGGAATTTCCACCACTGGCTTAGGGCCGCCAATCAAAATAAGCACCACACAATGCTTGTTTGAAAACGCGGATATAATATACAAAGCTACTAATTTCAATGCCGTGCCTTCCATGGCTATAATCTACCACAGCTGTACATGTATCACTCTTTGTCCATGCACTGCTGGATGAGGGCTTGTCCATACTGTGCGGGTCATGGGGGTTATTTGACCACATACACCGCACTGGTCAGGGCGTGTGTTGGTGAAGGTGGTGGGGAGCATGGAGGGCACAGAAGAACAGTACCACGATCAAGTTTGCTCCATTCCCCTCTGCTGCCCACAGTGTTAGTTACACAGCAGCCACCAACGTATGTTCTATGAATGGTGGTACCCCATTCAAACATTATCCAGGCTCAACACTGCTTAGCTTCAGAGATATAACGGGATCGGGCACATTCCACGTCGAGATACATATATACGCATTTGAGCGCCGTCAATTCAACGTATAACACTCTGCTGCTATTGTTGATTTTGATAAGTGCCTGAACCTGTGGCAGACGGTGGTGGAGGTGATGGGAGCTGGCGTTAATCCAATCTCCAACAACACCAACAACACCGGAGTCAGCATATGGGACATCGGAGATGCCATCTTCTTTGCTGGCACCGTCCTCACCACCATCGGTGGGAATCCTGCGGTCATTCTAATGGGGATTATTTACTTGATGAGTCAAGCCCAGTCAAAGAGTCCGCCTGCTCAAATATTCAACGAAGTTATTGTTTTAATTTTGCAAGGCCTGAGCCAATGGTGGAAATTTATCGTTCTCATGACAGGTGCTTAGTGTCTCAATAGCACGACCGCTGTTTGGCTTCGCTCCACAACGCGGTACTCATTTATCGACTGCTAATGGTAATTTGAACTCGCACTGGTAAAGGCAACATGGTGACATTTTAATACATGTGGAGTCTTCATTTTTGCGTTGAATAAATACCATTTGTGGTTGTTACCAGTGTTGGGCCATTGCTTTAGCTTCACATGTTAAAAAATACGTAGAGAATATACTCCTGATTTAAAGCTTTCGTGACTGCAATGATTAATCTTCTTTGGTTCTTTCGGTAAAGTCACGTAGAATGAGAATAAAATAATAAATTGATAAAATAAAATAACACAATAATATTCTCACGACAGCGCTGTCCTACCAGACAGTCTCGTCATTCTACGTGACTTTACCGAAAGAACCAAAGAAGATGAATATACTCCTGCTGCGAGAATACATTGCAAGCCACTATGTCGCATGGTATACTCACACAGACAAGCTTTCTTGGGGAGTGGTGGTGCAGCGGTTAGTGGCACTGTGCTACCAACTCCAAACTTATTAGGAATCGATGTAATGCCCATAGCGCATATCGAGCCAGGCTAAGGCACCATTATAATTATCATGGTTCAGTGTTAATGCCCAAGGCTCACGGGGGACCAGACATGATGTCATCTTCTTTGGTTCTTTCGGTAAAGTCACGTAGAATGATAATAAAATAATAAATTGATAAAATAAAATAACACAATAATATTCTCACGACGTTTCGGCCACAACACAAGCGGCCTTCATCAGGTGAAGGGGGCGAGACTGTCCTACCAGACAGTCTCGCCTACCAGACAGTCTCGCCCCCTTCACCTGATGAAGGCCGCTTGTGTTGTGGCCGAAACGTCGTGAGAATATTATTGTGTTATTTTATTTTATCAATTTATTATTTTATTATCATTCTACGTGACTTTATCGAAAGAACCAAAGAAGATGAATCATTGCAGTCACGAAAGCTTTAAATCGAAATTCAGACATGATGTCTTCGGTATACATGTTACAGGCTCTTGCATGACCTTAAAGAGGCATTAGTATCTGATTACATAAAGGAATCAATGATTTGTGAGCAAATATACGTTAGAGGCCGTCCATAAATGACGTCAAGCACCTTGGGGGGGGGGGGGTCAGACATTTGTGACGATGTGTGACGAAGGGGGGGGGGGGTTGAGAAATGTGACGTCACATCAAAATGCGCAACTTTAAATTAATATAGACAACACGTTCCACTTAATTAAATGGACTTTTTAATAAATATTTTCTCCTACAACATCAGAGTGCAGCGCCACATTAAATACGCACCACAAGCGATTCGAAGCATGTTTTATTTTTTGGGGGGGAGGGGGGGGCAGAGCTTTGTGACGTCATATTTGAGTGGGGGGGGGGTCTGAATTTTTGTAACGCCGTGTGACTAGGGGGGGTCAAAAATCGCCCAAAATCGCGTGACGTCATTTATGGACGGCCCCTTACCACTTGTACTGGTATTCCAGGCGTGGCCATTGCAACAGTATAGAGTGTTTCAGGGCTGTAAATCTAGGGTTGGTAAAAAACATATACGTAACTACATTTTGCCGTCTAAGGTGGTAATCAGCTTGACACCCTGTCCTGGGTTTTCCAAGAATCATTCTGCTGTTGAGGTAAGTGTCCTGTAACTGTCCTGGGGAAATCCGTAAGTCTTCCCAGGACATGAACAGTCCTATATGTTTGTGTCAATTGCGTATCAGTACACACGCTCAAGACCAGGCATTTACACGACGTAGCTCTCCTCCTCTTTCGATATTCTTCTTCTTCTTACTGTGATACGTCCCGTTTTTTTATTTGTGTGTGTGTGTGTGCACCTTAAGAGAGATGGTCAGCCTTGGTGGTACCAGCAAAGTTCATATCAATGGAGCATCTGGTTCCCGTTAGCAGCGTGACCCCGTTGCTTTGCGCTGCGCTCCACATGACCTTCCGTGCAGGCTACGGCAGTCCGTCCCCCAGTACGGAGGGCGGCCGCACCTTCTGCACGGTGTATGCCCTGTTCGGCATCCCCCTCTTCGGCTTCCTGCTCGCGGGGGTGGGCGACCAGCTCGGCTCGCTCATCGGACGGGGCATCGGGCACGTGGAGCGCCTCTTCATGGTACCGTCCATCGTTGTTGGGACGGAAACACTCGACGCGTTCATCACTACACTACACCGGTGGCCTTTGAAAAGGAGAAATGTATAATTGGTTACATTTTGGGCAATGCGTCCTTCTTCATAGAAAATAATTTCATGTGCTTTTGGAGAAGGCCCATTGCCCAAAATGTTGTCTAATTGACTATACAGGTAGTCCCCGACTTACGATGGTCCGACTTACGATATTTCGATCTTACGATAGCGATATGGCAAAATTGTAAAATATTTTTTTTTATTTCGCGTGGTAGGCAAACGCAGCAGCGTTACGAGGTACGATACTGTAACTTGATCATCGCCATCCTCCTCTTCCGACAACTAAGTTAATGTAGCCATCAACAACCTTAACATCGTTCAAGTATGCAGACGACGGACAGAATCTTGGTGAGTACAGTAGAATATGATACGTTAGGATACGTTCAATGCATGTATGATACGTAGCTTTAGCGATTTCATTTTAGGGTTACCACGATACGATACCTTCAATGCATGTTAAAAGTTTTTTTTTATAGCAGATAGGATTGTTTCCTGAAAAAAACTTTCTATGCAATTGCAGTTCATATAGGTAGGCTAAGAATTTACCTTGTTTTTTTACTTTAAATTTTACTGTGCAATCCAGTATTGTAATTAATAAATACATACAGTATATAGTTTATACAGAGGGTACTGTAAATTGCTGTTTTGCTCAATTATCACCATTCTTTAAGACTCCTGGGTAGGCTAGGCCATTTTCAACTTACGATATTTTCGACATACGATGGGGTCGTCGTAACGCGTCTCCATCGTAAGTCGGGGACTACCTGTATATATTTTTTCCCTTTTCACCATTTCCTGTTCCGATGACGTACAGTGAGGGAAAAAAGTGTTTGATCCCCTGCTGATTTTGTACGTTTGCCCACTGATAAAGAAATGATCAGTCTATAATTTTAATGGTAGGTTTTTTGAACAGTGAGAGACAGAATAACAACAACAAAATCCAGAAAAACGCATGTCAAAAATGTTATAAATTGATTTGCATTTTAATCATGGAAATAAGTATTTGACCCCTCTGCAAAACATTACTTAGTACTTGGTGGCAAAACCCTTGTTGGCAATCACAGAGGTCAGACGTTTCTTGTAGTTGGCCACCAGGTTTGCACACATCTCAGGAGGGATTTGGTCCCACTCCTCTTTGCAGATCTTCTCCAAGTCATTAAGGTTTCGAGGCTGACGTTTGGCAACTCGAACCATCAGCTCCCTCCACAGATTTTCTATGGGATTAAGGTCTGGAGACTGGCTAGGCCACTCCAGGACCTTAATGTGCTTCTTCTTGAGCCACTCCTTTGTTGCCTTGGCCGTGTGTTTTGGGTCATTGTCATGCTGGAATACCCATCCACGACCCATTTTCAATGCCCTGGCTGAGGGAAGGAGGCTCTCACCCAAGATTTGACGGTACATGGCCCCGTCCATCGTCCCTTTGATGCGGTGAAGTTGTCCTGTCCCCTTAGCAGAAAAACACCCTCAAAGCATAATGTTTCCACCTCCATGTTTGACGGTGGGGATGGTGTTCTTGGGGTCATAGGCAGCATTCCTCCTCCTCCAAACACGGCGAGTTAAGTTGATGCCAAAGAGCTCCATTTTGGTCTCATCTGACCACAACACTTTCACTCAGTTGTCCTCTGAATCATTCAGATGTTCATTGGCAAACTTCAGACGGGCATGTAAATGTGCTTTCTTGAGCAGGGGGACCTTGCGGGTGCTGCAGGATTTCAGTCCTTCACGGCGTAGTGTGTTACCAATTGTTTTCTTGGTGACTATGGTCCCAGCTGCCTTGAGATCATTGACAAGATCATCCCGTGAAGTTCTGGGCTGATTCCTCACCGTTCTCATGATCATTGCAACTCCACGAGGAGAGATCTTGCATGGAGCCCCAGGTCGAGGGAGATTGACAGTAATTTTTGTGTTTCTTCCATTTGCGAATAATCGCACCAACAGTTGCCACCTTCTCACCAAGCTACTTGGCAATGGTCTTGTAGCTCATTCCAGCCTTGTGTAGGTCTACAATCTTGTCCCTGACATCCTTGGAGAGCTCTTTGGTCTTGGCCATGGCGGAGAGTTTGGAATCTGATTGATGGCTTCTGTGGACAGGTGTATTGTATACAGGTAACAAGCTGAGATTAGGAGCACTTTAAGACTGTGCTCCTAATCTCAGCTCGTTACCTGTATAAAAGACACCTGGGAGCCAGAAATATTTCTGATTGAGAGGGGGTCAAATACTTATTTCCCTCATTAAAATGCAAATCAATTTATAACAATTTTGACATGCGTTTTTCTGGATTTTTGTTGTTGTTATTCGGTCTCTCACTGTTCAAATGAACCTACCATTAAAATTATAGACTGATCATTTCTTTGTCAGTGGGCAAACGTACAAAATCAGCAGGGGATCAAATACTTTTTCCCTCACTGTACATGTACATCATCAGCAAAACGAAACCAGAATAAAAAAGAAAAGAAAATAATGTTATCGGTATCGAGGCTCCGACAAGGCCATGTGGGAGGGCGTGTGGCACAGTTTGGCCCCAGCTATCGTAGAGTGCGGTCGTGTCGCTATGGTTCTCTGGGGTGAGTACGAACAACAGCGCTACGCCTCTCTGAATAAAATTAACGCCGAGCCGTTTGCGTGCTCCGAGATTCATCGGTGAACGGGACCCATCCTCCAACTTGCAGGCGCCTCGGAATGGGGAAAGGGTAAATAATAATTATTATTTACATTCATGAAGGCGCAATTCATTGGATGCACTTCTGCGGCCGTCTGGAACGCTCTTCCTTCTGATATTAGGAAGCCACTGGAGCTATGCATTTTAAAATCTAGATTGAATTTTTTTTCTTTACAATTGCTTTTCGTATTAGTTTGTTGCCCTTCCCCTGCACCTCCGACTAGCATGGTTGGCTACCTACGATCCAAAAGAAGTTCAACATAAATACACGGGGGCTGTTTGACTGTACACCACACTGGTGGGGGCGTGTTGGTGCACTGAGTCTCCGCGTTCGCGTGCCAGCGCTGGAACGTGAGCGCGGACCGGATCCGTGTCATCTCGGCGCTGCTCTTCATCCTCGTGGGGCTGATGCTCTTTGGAGGGGTTCCCATCGCCGTGTTCATGCACATCGAGGAATGGAGCACGCTGGAAGCCGTCTACTTTGTGGTCGTCACGCTCACCACCATCGGTTTCGGAGACTTTGTGGCCGGTCAGTCCCACGCGCACCGCGACGCGCTGCAGTTTGCTGCAATAAATTATTAATACGTTCATTTTGTAGTATTGTAATTACATAATAAAGAGGTGTTTTTTGGGACCATCGCGTAAATACAAGTGTGTCGTTTAAGCCGCCACCACCTGACAGAGCGAATTAGTAAGGTTTGTCATGTAAACAAAAGGTCCCAATTAGTAAACTTCTTCAGCACATCGGTGTGTTGGAGGGTAAACCCACAACATTTACAATTCGAGTGCGACGTTTCACTGGTGATTACAACCAGCTTCATCAGGCGATTAGCCAGAATTGTGAAGAAGTCCTCCTGTTTCGGTCTTCAATAGTGCAACGGTGATGTCATCACTGTGAGCCTAATAAAAAAAACCCCGATTATTGATAATATTGGTCGCGAAAGCCTACGTGTTAAGTTGTAATTAGAGTTCATTTAAAAATATATATTTCCTGACAAAGTATTTATTAAATTACATCATTAACTTTATACATAAATAGCCCTTACCCATTACATGTACATTGAAAATTCAACACATTCCTCATTAACACTACCTGCCACATAAATGTGCTTTAAAGAAGGGCCATTGCCTGAAAAGTCACCGAGTATCCACAGAGTGATTGACAAATATGTTGAGTTTTTTTGTGAATGCTGCTTGTAAGCCACTGGCAATGCATCATAAGCAAATGTCCCATTCAATTAGAACCTTGATACACTTTTCCAGAGTACTGTAATTATTCTATGACGGATGACCAGAAATGTGGACATTGACAAGAACAATAGATACTCGTTGGTTCTATTGGGCAAAGTCACGTAGGTGAAAATGAAATAACAAAAAATCACGACGTTTCCTCCAGACAGTCTCGTCCCTTCACCTGATGAAGGCCGCTTGTGTTGTGGCCGAAACGTCGTGATTTTTTGTTCTTTTATTTTCACCTACGTGACTTTGCCCAATAGAACCAAAGAGTATGGATCCTAGTAGTCACGAAAGCTTTAAATCAAGAACAATAGAACCAAAGATGAGGCACGGTGAGGTGTATGGAATTACGTTGTGAAAAAAGGAAGAAAACCCACAGAACAGACAACAAACACAAATCATATATCACATTGACTGTTAAGAAAAGACATTGGACACCGGCAGGACACATCACAAGGGAGGAAGATTGCCAATGCTCCAGATCAATGATGAAGTGGCAGCCATAAGAGGAAACACACCCAAAAGCACATGTTCCCTTTTTGCGATGAATATTGTGATGAAAATAACTCTCAACTGAGATGCTAGTAATATAATTTGATGTACCGGATGGCAATGGACAAAGTGTTCAAAGCAAAACCTCCTGCGTGGGTCGAGTGGCTCAGAGATCAGAGCACAGAGCTGGCACCACTGATATCCTAGGTTCGTATCCACAGAGCCACCAGTGGTTAAACTGGCACCTCACGTGGAGTGAGCCAATAGTCTCAGCCTGGTCACCAATATCAGAACAAAGAACACGTAACATAAATTTTTGTTCTATTCATTTTGATACATTGCATATCTGAAAATCAAAAATATTGGCTTGACAGTCACGCTACAAACAGTAATTCCTGGCAGGGCAGGTGGGAAAGTGCTGCCTCCGACTGACCAGAGATCATTTGAATACATCTCAGAAGTATCTCTGTGGTATCCACTTCTGTGTGCTGTATTCTAACAGGGACCGTTGCACTGCTCTGCAGAGATTCACATGCATAGGTAATCTCACAATATGACACCGGTAGCATAAGCAGGGTAAAATTTTGTAAAAAAAAAGTATTTTAAGTAAATCGTCGTGTCTCTTCACCTCTAGGCAGCAAACCGGATCGAATCTACTTTGATGGATACAAGCCACTCGTGTGGCTGTGGGTGCTGGTGGGCATGGCGTACTTTGCGGCTCTACTCTGCATGATCGGGGACTGGCTGCGTGCCCTCTCAGAGCGCACCCGCAGCAGCATGGGTGACATCACCTCCCAGGCCGTGCAGTGGTCTGGCCTCAAGGAGCAGGTCTCCGCCACCGACCTGCTGACCCCCAAGTTGCACAAGGTCGCCGGTGCCCTGCTGCCCCTCGACCTGCTCGAGAAGGGAGGTCCAACGGGCACCGACGGGCCACAGCAGGCTGGCGATGGCGGTGAAGCCGGCTCGGATTCCCCCGAAGCCACAGGGCCCAGAATGCTGGGCAAGGCGCTGGGTCGCAAGTGCAAGGGCGAAGAGGTCAAGCGACCCTGGGTCGGCACAGGGATTGAGGAGGCTAATAAGGCAGTCGCGTTGGTTCAGAAGGGATCCAAGCCAGCTGTTTAGTCGATAGAGCTGGGGACATTAATCGATTAACTGCAGATTTTAATCTACTAGTTATTTTGTGGACTATTACTTGGGCCCCTTTTGAAAGCTAAGGACAATCAATGCTCAATTCAAGTTATTCTATGCTTCTTTCTATTTATCAAAAAACCCCACGACACAAGTTATGTAAACTTTCCTGAATACGCAGTTGATGATACAGATGACGTCACCAAAGACCATCCATCACATCTTGTCTAGCGGCATACATGGCAAAACAGTTTAGAACTTTCCCCCCAACTATTTAGGAGTTCTCTGATTCGTTAAGTGATCGAAACAATAATCGGTTATCGATTACAGCACTTAACAAATCAAATTTTCCCAGATATAGCCCTTTGCCATTCAACAGTGAAGTTGAGATTTGTGGTCGCTCAAATTGCAGCGATTATATGAACCCAGAACTGTTTGCATTTAAAAGTAGCAATGAATTCATACTTAGTTATCAGGTTTTTTATTTTTATTTGTTATAATTCTGGTTTAACAGCAGGGTTTTCACCAACAAGTTAAGGGTCGACAGTCAAATATTGTCAGCATGTATGCAAAATGGGGAGGCCTACATCTAACAGTGCATTCTCGCAAGCCTATACATTTTTATTTTGCAATAACTGGACTATAGAGAAAAAACTGGAGCAAATGTGAATGGCCCAACTGCATGGAGTTTTTACACTGAAATGGTATAGACTTTGATGGGAAATATGCTGTATAAGAATTGTTTTGCAGTCAATTGTAGGTTTAACTGGAAAATGTGTATATGTTAAAGGACATTTTGAAATAACTGCATGATGGAGAGTAATGGCCCGTACACGAAATGATAAGATTTAATCATAAGTGGTTGTATTGAGCATATTATATTGGCCTTATATGATACATTGGCCTTGTTTGTGCCTACCCTGCATGCACTTTCTTTTTTGGTGAGTTTCTAATCGTTTACATAAAGTCTTACATATTTTTTCTGTTACATTGGTCTTTCATACACAAAATAGCTAATTAAAGACACCCAATACCCTTTATTTGTACCTATTTCTAAAATTTGCAGGGCACTATAATCAATGTTTGACTGAGGCCCTAACTCTAACCTTACACAAATGAGGGGCCCACAATGATGGAGTAAGGGGCACCGTGTGGCTTTTGCCCCGGGCCTCTAGGGACATTTGGGACGTGCCGAGAATATACGTATGCTGTACTGCACTCGTGTTTTATTTGAAAGAATGTAGACTTTGCAACGGTTAGCTTTTTTTCTTCTTTCTTTTATTAAAGTACTATCCATGAACAATTGTACAAATGTTGATTAAATCGTTTTAAAATGGTGACAGCATACCAATCACTTCAATTTAAGTAATTCTACGAAAAATGAGCTACTTGTCCTACATGCACATACAACGTACATCTAATATTCCCTCACTTCATCTCCATTGATATCAACTATCCTTGCCGTTATGAATTGGTTTTAAAATGGTGACAGCACACCAATCATTTCAATTGAAGTAATTCTACGAAAGATGAGCTACTTGTCCTACATGCACATACAACGTACATATAATATTCCCTCACTTCATCTCCATCGATATCAACTATCCTTGCCGTTATGAATTGGTTTTAAAATGGTGACAGCACAGCAATCATTGCAATTGAAGTAATTCTACGAAAGATGAGCTACTTGTCTTACATGCACATACAATGTACATCTAATATTCCCTCACTTCATATCCATTGACATCAACTATCCTTGCCGTTATGTTTCTGCCTATTCTAGTGGGTATCCGATGCCCGTGGTGGACAATATGGAATAAGCAGCACTTCCCATACACTATCAAGTGAAAGATAACCTAGTACATTTGACGTAATATAAACACATACAAATGCATATTTTCACGTGTATCCTTAGTAGCAGTGGTATGTGAATTGCAGTGAAAAGTAAGATTGCAGTTGAAATATGCTTGTGCCTTTACCGTTAATTATATTCTGTGAGATAATTTTATTGTAAATACAGTACGACTGTTGAATGAAATGTGTTTGCGATGCCATACTGACAAGTGCATGCATTAAATGGTTATGCATGCACTTCCCAATTAGCTTGGACAAATTATTTAATTGCCGAAATGAATTCACTTACAAATACGCGTGTGGCTTGTTCTGCTAATACTCCAGCACACGATGTCAGCCATAATTATCAAAAAAATTACGCGTTAATTTACTGACATACTTACAGCTGCAGATGTCATGCACTATATTGGAAGAATGATGACTTCTCACAAAATGGTACTCGTTTTATCGACCCCAGGAGGAGGATGACTTACAATAGGAATATTGCAAATCCCAATTTGGGGTGGTTATTCTCATTCCATCATGAGAATATTAGATTTCTACCACTTGCCAAGGGCTGCCATTGCTTGAGTAGTAAGCAAATATTAATGCAGTATTTGAAATGGATTGCATAATACTCATCAGCTATTGTTTGTTATGGAGGGTTCCCCAAACAGTCTCAATCCCTCATGGTCCAGTGATGCCACAATCCATTTAATTCCTGCACCATGAGCTGATCTCATCAACCCAGATATATGCGGTAGAACATTGTTAAACATCAGCTGCATTTGAACAATAAACTCCTTGTTTCAATGGGTTATTGCCTGGCCATAATGCAACAGGAATATATCCCATAACGTTACTGCAGCGCTGCCTAAGGTTGCACTTTGGGTATGTTTGAAATAACCGTTTTTATAACGTTTCACCATATACTGTATATCAGGATGGATTTTACAACGTTGTAGCAACGTTGCATGTACGTTATATGATATATTATATAGAGCTCCTAGAAAAAAAAGCTAAATTTAATTCCAAGTTCAAAAGTATAAGTAGTTATGTACACATGTCCAGTATGTGCTTTTTTCATCTTCAAAACATGAATTAACTGCATAAATTCGAACTGGATGCACGTATTACATATTTACTTCCACTTCTCGTTATACACGAATGTATGCGAGCGTAGACATTCTTATTGGTGGTTGATGTGAAATTATCGCTTCATTGAAGTTAACAAGTGGCCAGGGTTACGACTGCAACCTGTTGCTGGGGAGAGCAGACACCACAGTTACTGCTATTCAAGTGCCAGACGCGAGTCCTGCAGTTAAATGTCTATGCAATTAGTAGCATAAATAAGTTCTACTGTATTTCTTATTTTTTTAAATACTGTATTAGAATGGTAACACATTTGTATGTGGATCACGTTCGAAATTAATGTCGGGACAACTGGTGGTAACTTTGGGCTGCTATTAAGGAACTTAATTGGCTAAAATGCATTACTCCAACGTGCACTCACGTAACATTGACATACAAATGCATTTATTCAATTACTTACGTGTCTTGTGTATCTGCGTGAAAGTCACGTGTAAAAGCATTCGGTAAATGAATTGATCCATATATTTAGCGCAATATCGTGATCCGTTAATTTACCATAAGATTGTCCATCTGCAATCGTAAATATGGTTGTTCGAGAACGTTTGAAATGCGATATCTAAAATATAGCAGTCCTTAAAAACAAGTTCATGCGTTTTAGATGTTTTTTTTGTAAGTAAAAGTTTGTTCAAAATAACCAGTGGTTTAAACAATATGTTGAAGTAAATTATTGTGCCAATTAACGTGCTTTGTGTTCAGTCTAATTGTATAGACTGTCATCAATGGTGATATCTAAATTAGTCTTGGTCCAATACCAATACCCGCCATTCGCTACTAAGTGAGGTCACTTTCGCGCCTATGCCAGGCCCGGTGCACTTTGAGGTCACGTAAAGTGTCGAAGCTTCGCTGGCAGGAGGTCACGGGACAGACCGTGCAGGTTGCCATAGGTTGACTGAGATAGCTGCTATGGCAGATGCACCACCCTACTGTGCCAACTTGCTGTATGTTATCGGCCCGGCGCAACGCTCGTTGTTATGAGCGTCGCTCCTCTGCCCTCCGTGGTTGCTGGAGGGCGAATGCCTCCAACTGCCCAGAAGCGTCCTTCACGTGAGGCCGATCTTAACACCGCTGGTACTAGTCGTCGACAAGTCCAGTGAACTCCACATCATCTCGTATCACATCAGTCAATTTCTTCTCCATCCGATGTAGTGCCCGTTTAGCCCCCCTCTATCTAGCCCAACAGAAGCTGTGGCTGGGCATGCGGGCTACATGACCCAGTCCTGGTCGACCCACATCACCAACCCTATCTGAGCAGCATGGCGAATGCTTAGTTATGGTCAAACAACCGAAACATAACCAACACAAAGCATGGGCAGGACTTCATCCAGCAGTGGACTGCCACAAGGTTGAGTGTTATTATTTTGTAACAATGAAATTAGGAAATCGAGGATTCATTGATCTTCCCCTGAGAATCCGTAACTTGCCACGATTTAATTAAATATTTGTCGAGCAAACTTGTTGTAAAACAAATTAAAATAATTGTTGGGACACAACTGGAAAATAAATCAGACTACAGCATGAATAGCTAAGGCAATTATTATTCGAGACGGATTGGCTGCAAAATTATTAGAGGCAAGTAAGAAAAAACTTGGAATGGATATGAAAACTGGAATTTTACCAGCAATCTAGTTCGGTTTGCTTGATTGAATGCTACATTTTATATCCATATTTAACAGTACGATATAACTGAACGGGATGGAAACGTGTCAGTTTCTTCGAAGTTGAGCTATATTACTGTTTTATTGTTTTTTATATTAGTTCTTACAATAAGAGAGATGGAAGCGAAGTTATCTTGGGTGGTAGGCACGAGATAATGTTTGTTGCATTGTGAGACCGTGATCACTCTGGGGAGGCCTTCATCCAGCAGTGGATCAGAATTAAAAATATACTGCAGGAATCCGATGAGCTATGAAGCTCTTTCCCACAGACGTCCGGTCGGGCTGGCAAGAACGTTACAGGAATAAACACAATACACAAACACGATTGGAGTGCAAAGTACAAGAAAGGCAAAGACATCACCCAAACACGTACAAACAAAACTAAACCATCCCCATCCTACCAAAGGCCACTGAGGTGTGATTTATTTTATTTTATACCTACGTGACTTTACCGAAATAACCAAAGAGTATGGACCACTGAGGTATTAACTTATTTTTCAAAAGCGACCTGGCCAGAAATGACAGCTCAACAAAAGTGTATTAATTGGTTCTTTCGGTAAAGTCACGTAGATAGAAAAATAATAAAATTATTTAAAAAAACACGACGTTTCGATCGCAACACGAGCAATCGTCCTCAGGTGAACAAATGCAGCAGGCGGACTGCTGGGGTAGAAATATAGCGAGAGAGCTACTGCAGCCAAAGGCAGAGCTACTACAGCGACAGGTTATATACGCTTGGAGTGGGGGGGGGAGGCTAGAGATGGAATTTGAAAGCAAATGCAAGATCGCAAAGCCAGGAATACTTCGGCTAATTATTTCTGTATTAAGATTCAACAAAAGTGGCTTATCATTTGGACATTTATAGCAGCAAAATAGCAAAATAATCTAAATAGTCTAAGCGCATGTTTCTTAATATGGAGGGAGGATTGACCACCTGGAACCATTACATTCACTCCAATTTAAAATAAAAGTTTCTTGAATGGAATTTCTGCCTAGAACTGAAATCCCACAGGGACCTTTCTTGCCAGTATCAAAATATAACAATAAGTTTTACCCTAATAGAGGTTTTTTTGGGGTTAGATCGCATACATGTGTGTCGTTAAAACAGCCATTAAATCTAGCGAAACGTCGTACTCAGATTTACAACTAGCCTGATGAAGCTAGTTGTAATTACTGGCGAAACGTCGTACTCAGATTGTAATGTTGTGGCTTGGCTCTCCAACACACCGGTGTGCTGTACTAGTGACGAATTGGCACGTTCTGTTTACGTGACAACCCTTACTAGTTGGCTGTGTCGGGTGGTGGCGGGTTTTAACGACACATTTATATATTTACACGATCTAACCCCAAAAAAACTCTATTATGGATATTGGTCGCGAAAGCCTACGTGTTAAACAAGTTATAACATTCATGTCAATAAAACAGGTGTGAAGATGTTAAAACACCAACCAGCATGCTTTCTTTCGAGGAATCCTTGCGGTGAGCGTGTTTTTTTGTTTGCATGTTCACTAGTACGTGTGGTTAATGCAGACAGAATTCCTAGAAAAAATAATTCAGTTTGGTGTTTTAACATATTAACACCTTCGATTTAGTTTCATAGTTCATAGTTTCATTTATTTTGGTACAGCCCTGTGAGCCATTCGGCTCTTGAATCGGGTACAACCGCAACAAACAAAAAAACTAAAACATGAACAAGAAAACATCTTAAAGTGACTTTGTGACTGTGCAAACAGAAAATCCAGGAAAAAAAACATCAAAATATTCCTGAAATAGCACCGTACACCAACGCTGTGTGCAAAATTCCCAGTGGGATGCAAGTCAACCAACAATAACAACAACAAGAAAACTTAGATTAAGGCCATCAGTCTAACTCCGTACTACAATAAACAAAAACATGGACAAACAAAAAAAAGTTTTAGAAATCACCAAAATAAAGCCATAAATGCAATGTAACAGTGATCATAGGAACTGTGACCGAATTTTTTAACAATAAACTACATAAATAACATGTAACACCAAACCCCAGAGCCACAGCTGGCTTCATGAGTCACTCCACAAACAACAGGAGCATCAGTCGGAGTATCACATTTCTCAATGCACCTCACATTTTTCAATGCTTTCGTGACTGCAGGGATTCATATTCTTGGTTCTTTCGGTAAAGTCACGTAGGTATTTATTTTATTTTATACCTACGTGACTTTATCGAAAGAACCAGAGTATGAGTAACACATTGTTATACATCCTAATATTAGTCCTGCGCAACTGCGGTTAATATGCATCGATTAACACAAGCGATCCAATGCTTGCATCGCCAATAGGTATCGATTCCAACCGTTAGAATCGACTACCGGGCTACATTCCTACGCGCGCCGTTGGGGAATCGAGTCAACGAATCGGATTGCCGGATCGCTCCATCCGGTTCTCCCACAGAAAGCACCCGCCCGCCATTGGCGTTCCCCCACCAAACAATCGCGTTTTGAAATCCGCGTTCCCGCGGCGCCATCCTCCGTCATCGGCGGCCGCCGAACATTCCGGACGTACGAGATAGCGGGGCGGTAGCCATCGCGCCCTGAATGTCGCGCGTGCTGTGCTGGGAGGACTTTGTGCAAGGTGCGGTTCGCTAGCGGATGGGGCAACAGGAGGCTTAAGGCGGATTCCATGGATGGTGGTGGGGCGTAAGGGAGTAGGGTGGGGGGGGTGTAGGGGCGGGGCTAATGTCAGGGCGGGGCTAATGTCAGGGCGGGGCTATTGTGAGGGCGTGGCCATGATTCAAGAAGCGCGCGCCCTGTCGAATGAATGAGGCAGTAGTGGGTGCTGGTGAATAATTATAATTCGAGGGACTCCTCTAATTACGAACGAGTTAGGTTCCCAGGGGTCTGTTCGTAAGTCGATTTGTTCGCAAGTCCAACGATTCCAAACACGTATTGCATGTACACTAAAAACGGGGAATGGCTTACAAATTTGTATAAACTCCTGTACATGTAGTGTAGATGCCACTAAAAATAGATGCCACTGGTTCTTCAATTTCTGCAGGTGTGGATGCTACCACCGCCATCTGCTTGCTCGGCGGTTGAACTTACGACTCTGGGTTTGAACCGACATACGGATAGGTTTGTTCGTATCTCGGAAAGTTCGGAAGTCGAATGTTCGTAAGTAGAGGAGGAGTCCCTGTTTACCTTATATAGCGGCTACTTTCATAAACGTTCAAGGGGCCGTCCGTAAATGACGTCACGCACCTGGGGGGGGGGGGGTCAGACATTTGTGACGATGTGTGATGAGGGGGTGGGGGTGAGAATTGTGACGTCACATCAAAATGCGCAACTTTAAATAAATATAGACAACACGTTCTACTTAATTAAATATACTTTTTAAAATAAATGTTTTCTCCTACAACATCAGAGTGCAGCGCCACATTAAATACGCTCTACAATAACAATAGTTTAAAGCGATTTGAAGCATGTTTTATATATTTTTGGGGGGGGGAGGGGGGGCAGAGCTTTGTGACGTCATATTTGAGGGGGGGTCTGACTTTTTGTGACGCCGTGTGACGAGGGAGGGGGGGGGTCAAAAATCGTCCAAAATCGCGTGACGTCATTTATGGACGGCCCCCAAGGCGCTTTTACAGACTTGCCATGAGGAGGTGGGGTCGGGTAAAAGATGTTGGCTAAGTTCAAAATAGAAAAATGCCTTCTTCTGAGAAACAATGTTCTGAATCAGAAATCCGATGAGCCGTTAAAGCTCTTTCACAGGTGTCCAGTAGGGGGCACGGGGTCAGAACATTGCAGCAACAAACAGTACACAAACGATAGTGAGTGCGAACCACCGGAAAGGTAAGCAAATCACGAAAAAATAAATACGCAAAAATAATAAAAGTTAATCAGTAAAATTTCCAAAAGTACATACCAACCGAACCGGACTCCCGGACAGAATTAGTGTTAAGATTATTTTGCTTATTTACCCAGGGGAGTCAAACTGCATCTCAATGTTTTCTTTTTTTTTATGAGAGGCCTACCACGTTTTCGCAGTAGATGGATGATGTTACTCTGTGTAATCGCATTTGAGTAATATGCAGGTAACTTTTTCAGCATTGGGATGTTTTGGCCAATACATTGTATGCTTTAGCTATGGGAGGAAAGATGAGAGCCCGGAGGAAACCCATGCAGAACAGGGGGAGAGCAAATTCCACATTAGGAAGACACCTGAATTAGGATTCGAACTCAGGTACTTATTCTTGCTGTGAGGCATTAGTGGTACCATTGCACCATCCTGCCGCCCAGGACTAAAATATTTGGTGCATGACCGAATCATTAACAGAACTCGTGAATGAGTAAACTGGAGCGTGAATGAAAGACAATGCCTAATAGTCCCTAAGACTGTAGCTTAGATTAATTAATAGCTTGGACTATTAATTTCCCTTTATGACCAGGATAGTGAATTACTGATCCAGCCAATGAATGAACAAACTAGGCACTTGACATAAACCAGACATGGATTTTTCACAACTGAATTAATCAGTGACCCAAATCAAGACACTAAATAACCCGTACTATAAATGAATGAATAGCCTGGACTCAGAATGCTTGAATGCTAACTAACTTTATAGAATAGTGTCTGTAAATGTCATAAATGGCCTGGCTTGTGAGTTAATTGACCAGGTCCCAGAATACATGCCTTCACCATTAATGGTTCAAGTCCTGAGTAAATTCATATTCCGGACAATTAATAAATTAACCGTTTTCGAATGAATAAGAGAACTGAGCCATAAATGAGTGGTCTAGTCTCGGCCACCTAGTTTGGTAAACCAAACCATTAAATCCTTAAAATAATCTCATGCTTAGATAGAAACTTGTTAGACATGTACGCTGTACAACTTATGATATATTGCGTGCTCTGACATAATTTGGGCAGTCAAGATAATTCAAATACTGTAATGACAAAGGCTGTTTTTCTTTTTTGGCACAGCGAACCTCCTTCGTTCCGGTCTGCTGACAGGCGTGGCGCTTATCAGCCGGTACCGAAAGTGTGAATATGCCCAGGGAGACCTCCGCAGCCTGGAACACGCCCCACCGGTAACAGCGCCACTGCAATCCCTGGGAGCTGGGACAACCGGTCGATTAAGACGAATAATGGAGCAACATTTATAATTGACTATGTTCATGTGGTCGTTTTACTCAGGCCTCTTCAAAAATGCCAGCTGTCCTGACAATCCGGGTCTCCCGAAGGCATGAATGAAGCCTCATACAAACCATGTCCAGCTGCGATGCAACTGATGATGTCACCAAGCCCTGCCCATCACCTCCCATCCAGCAGGAGACATGGGTACACGAGTTATTGGTCGAGTAATCGATTGCTTAAATAATGAGTCCCGTTCCTATTAATACCACAATGGGGCGGTGGTAATCGTACCAAGTTGCCCAGATTACATAAGCTCAAGTCTGCTAAGCAGGTTTGAGCCTGGTTAGGGGCCATCCATTTAGTACCTACGCATGGAGGGGGGGGGGGGTTAACCCACTTGCATACGCTTGTGTATGGGAGGTAGAATTACAATGTACGTACGCATAGGAAACGGGGGGGGGGGGGGGGTGGGAAGCCTCGATAATAATTTCTCTACGTTGGCCTTCAAATGAGTTAGATAGTCCGGCGGTGGACTATCTGCTTGCTTCAACGTTTTAATATTATTAATCCTTGATCGTTTCTGTGTGGATTAAATATCGGCCAGCCATTCTATAGGATTCGTCAAGCGTACCTATGCAGGTAGGGGGGGGGAGCGTAAGAAGTACGCGTGCGTACAAAGAGGAGGGAGGGGTCAAGTTTTGACCGATTTTTGCTAACGTACTAAATGGATGGCCCCCTAGTACTTAAAGTTTCAGCAGTTCCACTGCTGTATTATATTTTTTCCGCCTGAAGACGACCGCTTGTGTTGCGATCGAAACGTCGTGATTTATTTTATTTTATACCTACTATGTGACTTTACCGAAATAACCAAAGAGTATAGTTTTAGCATCTTAAGAATCATTTGAGGGTTTCTTGGATAAGTAAGGGTTACTATTATAATTTTCCAATGGTAGAAATCTTTATGTACCAAGGGACCAGTTTCTTCAATGGATAACCATTTTTGACAGCTCTTTTCCAATTAATTGGTGATATGGCTTTGAGCCAGTAGATGGAGCCAGTAGTCTTAGCACTCCAGTAATTCATCACGGCCTCTTTGCTATACAGTACCAAAGCTATGTTAACTGCTTGCTGAGCGTGCACCTTATGCTAAACAACGTAATGTGTAATGCCACTGTTACTTAAAATTGTCTAAGGAATATAGACCTGGTGGCAACCGTTGATGGAGGTTGGGGAATGTTTGGTTTGCAGAGTCGGCATGACCAAAGACAATCCTGTAGCTCTGCATTATTCAGCAAAGTAGACGTGGCAGTTCCATTACCTTGCTTATATTTTACATTAAAACACAGCGCATTGCGTTCCGTATAGCGATGCTGCCTTGAGGCTCAAGGTGACACCTTGATGGAGATTATTTGCAGACCCCAAATCCTAAATATTAACCTTTTATCTTCTTGACATTGACATGTTTGTATAACTTATCACTGTGATCATAAATGGTACGTTTAAAATCAGTGGCTCCATGTTCACATTTGCATAGTGTGATGCATTATGGTGACTCGACCCTGAGCAGAAACTCCACATTTCTGTGATGGGGCTCAGTTTTTCGACAAAATGACTATACCTCCCAGAACATTGCACTTATTTTTAATCGACCTTGGAGGGAATGTGGGCTGATTCAAACCCTAGCCAGGATTTGAATTCTCCATAATTAAATTATGTCCAAGCACTTTACTGAAATACCATGCAGCCCAATTAACATAACATGCTAGTGCAGCTTCAACAAAGTGTAACAGACAAAACCCCTATAGACAAATACTGAAGTTTAGTCCCGAACAAATACATTACCCACTGGGTGACCCAGCAGTGCTTGCCAGGTGTTGTATGTCTGGGACTTGACTGCGAGTTGCCAGTTTGCAGAGCTGAGTGTGTAGCCCATCAAATTCGTGGGTTTTCTTCAAGTTATCCAGCTGCCTTCCACATGAAGCCAAACACTCATTCACGGTATTGGCCAAATATACTAATACAGAACCCTCCTGAAAAGGCGCCTTGGGATCCAGAGAGGCTTTCTTGGGTAAAATGATTGGCATTATTAAATACTGCCTTGATACATGCTTGCAAGGGAATATATGTGAGGGAAAACATGTAATTTTTTTTTTATTTTAGCATATCAAACTGCCAAGACATCATTAAGCTCAAAATGAACACCAAATAAATTTATAATGCTTACGAACAAAGACGGAGAACAAATGGAGCGCAAAGCACGCTGAAATCTGTATTGACGGGTCCGCTTGATTTGCCCGCCGGGGGTTTCGTGTCTCTCGCCAGGAGGTGCTGCAGCAGTTCACGGCCGCCTTCGGGCATCGCGTGGCGACGGCCGCGGCAGCAGCAGGCGGCGAGACGGACGACTGCCGGGCGCGCTCGTTCACCGTGCCCTCCGCGGGCGACGGGCCGGACCGCGTGCTGCACGTCTACTACCAGACGCCCAGCAGGTAGCCAACCGTGCGTCATAAACCCCCCCCCCACCCGACCATCCCCTGCAGACGTTCAGTGCATCGCAACTAGAGTTGGGAATGTCCGATTTATTGAGAATTTGTTCAACAAGCATGACTGCCGACGGGATACTGAAGGTCGAAACCAGCAGAGTCTAAACAAATGCTGCTCGATGATATTGGTCTGGAAAGCAAATAGGCCGATGGACTGAAGCGTATTTTCATTGTGCAGTGTATGTAGCTGTCTTGCTTGCGCAGCCTTGTACTCACTCTCAGTCTTGGTGTCATATTAACAAAGATTCACAAAGACAAAGATCCCCCGTATAGCCTTAACAGACTGTTGGGGCAAGTGCTGTTAGCGAGGCCGGCACGGCACATGAGGGGGTGGGTGGCCAACACCGCCTTTGTCTCCCTAGTGGAAATGTTTGTATACATCGCACTCGGTACTCAATTGAGGCCGAGTCGACCTTAGGGAGGCCCAGGACCCGTTAAAATTATTTTGATTGGTGTTGGCCGTGAGTGGCAATCGAACTCGGGTCGCCGGGTTCATAGCACAGCACGCTAACCACTACACTACCGCTCCCCACAGTCACAGTACCACAGTCTTTATAATCCCACACAGAACAGAGTTATGCGTATATTTGCTTTTATCCATAATGTTCTATGGCAATGCATAATCAGTTATACGATCATTTAAACAATAGATTATCGACTATTGGTTTGAAATCACGACTTAAACGGATAGCACAAAGACAGTTTGAAAAAAGTCTCACCCTCTGTTCACAAGTGTGCCGCTTAATGGATGGTGATGGGCCAGTCTTGGTCACATCATTGGCGTCATCAGCCTCCTCGCAATGGATGTGGCCTTTAGGGGCTTCTCACTTTCGGGTGGCGGAATGTCGGGGCAACCGGTGTTTCATCAACCTATCAAAAAAGGTCAACTACAATCTAGAGTTGATTTATAAACTTAATCGACTTTCGTTTCACGCTAACCCAGTATGCCAGCTGCTGTCAGAAACAATGCTGCATAGGCAAACTGAACTTTCATTCGAGTGCGAACTTGCTGACGTTTTCACATAAGAGGCCACCTATTTATGAATTCATTATTTGACTACAATACATCAATTTGGACAGGTGGCAGTGCTGGCAGAGCTCTTGACTAACAATTGTAGTTCAATTCCCATTGGGGGGATTCACTCATCACAACAGTGCAAATAAAGTGAGTGTGCTAAATTTCGATTTAAAGCTTTCGTGACTGCAATGATTCATCTTCTTTGGTTCTTTCGGTAAAGTCACGTAGAATGAGAATAAAATAATAAATTGATAAAATAAAATAACACAATAATATTCTACAGCCTACCAGACAGTCTCGCCCCTTCACCTGATGAAGGCCGCTTGTGTTGTGGCCGAAACGTCGTGAGAATATTATTGTGTTATTTTATTTTATCAATTTATTATTTTAGTCTCATTCTACGTGACTTTACCGAAATAACCAAAGAAGATGAGTGTGCTAGTTGGTGAGAGATCAGCATCTTCTGAAGAGGATTGGCCCTTTCCATGAGAATGTGGAGTTTAGTACTGCCCCAATGCTTTTTTGAATGTATATGACTTATAAGTACAAATTCTCCATTTACAGTGTGATCCCACTGAGAGGGAAAATGCAAAGCATAGCTGATGTAATACAACCATAACACACAGTTATTTTAAACATTTGGAATGTTTTGGGACACGGCTTGTTCTTGGCCAGGATCATTTCATGGGACAGATAATTGGTGCGTGCGTTAACCTTGGCTGTGACAGCACCCCTTAGCCTCCTCTTGCATAGCTTGCCATGGGAGCTTTACCATCTGCCAAGCAAGCAGATGCAGTGAGACATTTGATTCTCTTCGCCCTTCGCATCTTTTTCTTCATCGTGCTGCTGCATAGGGCCAAACAACAATATTTTTGGCTTATGATGCACCGTTGTGGTGCCGAACATTTACATGAAAATTGTTGCACATCCAGTTGTACCTTTCATGCTGATAAAATTCATGGGAGGTGTTTTGTTCCTCTGGGCATGAACTGCCACAAAGCTATACTTGGCAAGTAATAATATGAAAAATAAGAATAGGTTTGACCCTTTCTGGCAGTAAAACAGGCGTTAAAATGTTCAAACACCAAATAGAAACCTTTTCATACTTTGAATCTGGAAAAAGGTCCCACGATAATAATATTAAATTGCCTGTTTACCCAGCCAAGCTTGCTCAGTCTTAAGATATGTTAAGGAAGTTCCTACTTTGTATGCCTTTGCTTTTGAGAGGAAGCCTGATTGCTTGGAATCACTGAAGTTCCACACTGGTCATTCATAAGCTACTTGCTCGACTGCCTCTTACAGGCACTGCCTTGTCGCCCTTCATGTGGGTGTCTAGCACAAACCCCATCTATGCATGATCCACCGACTCCCATGTTGTGAGTTTGCAGGTATGCATTTGAGCCGATGATGGTGATGATGAAAACATATATATGCAGCCTCCGTTCTGTCTGCTATTGGACTGGTGTTGACCTTGTGAATCTCATCGGCTTGTTAAAAAAAGATACTATGTCCTCAAAGCTAATTTGTTAATGACTACAATATATTACATTTGAAATCGAGACAGAACGGAAGTCCATTTCTATGTGGGAGTGTATTTTTTTATCTCCCTATTTTTATTTCGATTATGCTTTCAGAATCATATGGTGAAATGAACTATCCTTTTGGATCTCTCCACTGCAGAGCAGTACAGCCCTTCATGTTAGAGGACAGCTCACTGAAGTGGATATCACAGAGCTACCCCTGAGATCCATTTAAGCGATAAATGTTTTTTCATCCACACACTAGGGGGTGCAGTGGCTCAAAGGGCAGTGGCTCTGAACTGGAATGTAATCAAAATAAGTCAATTGCCAAATTAAATTTCACATTATTTTTTTGTGCAGTCATTGGTGATCGAACTGAGACTGTCAACACACCACACTTGAGAAACCCGTGTAATCACAGACGACAGCTTGGATTCAAACTCAGGTTTCCCAACGGTGCCAGCATAACCCAATGATCTCCGAACCTCCCAGCTAACCTCTGTGCTTTTTTATCCATAGTGCTCCACAACAATGCACAATGAGTGTGTCGACTCTTAATTATGAAAATTCATGTTTCACCCCTTACCCACAGCTGCTACGTAGCAGCGCGCGGGCGGCAAAGGGGAGGCCTTCTTGCCTGCTCTCTGCCCTACGGTGTGTTGCTGTGCAGTCACGCCCAGCCGTTCCCAGCCAATCAGGTGGCCACGCTGGTGGAGGGCGTGGCCGACAAGCTTCGCCTGTGAAGGTGATCGAAGGCTCAGCTACCGCCCAGATTCCCGCAGCCAGCTGCGTCTCTAGGAGATCGTTATGGAAGAACACGGGTGGCAGTTATGTTGTAATTGATAGTTTTAATATTGGATGGTATTAGAAACTATTCAACAATGCTGGCATTGTATACATATGTACTTTAGAGAGGTAATAGTGTTCTCTTGCTTTTAAGAGTGTTGGACAGCGCTTGGTGGTCCAGAACCAGCGGTGGAAATTTCACGTTTTTATGGTGCTCTTCCCATAGGAAAGTGGTTCCTAAAGTTTGGGTCGTGACACCAAATTGGATCATCTCATCGGAAGATGGGGTAACGAGCAATTAAGAACAATCCCGCTAATCCCATGCTCACGAATAGAAAGTTTTGTTAGTATAAAGCAAAACGAAGGTCTGGAGAGAGACGTCTCAGACAATTCTAACAAGCAATGCCTTTTCGGTTGGTAAGCCCAAAACATCTCCACCATTCAGAGAGCTGTACAAACAGACCTTGCTTATCACTACCCCGTAGAATGCAGATTCGTTATCACGCTTTTTTTTACTGGAGAACATTTTCACGAAAAAAAATAAGAAAATAAAATTTTCTTTCAAAGCGCTTACGAGTGAAAACACTCAGCGCCAAGGAAACGCACCCGCCGCCATTTTTGTTTACATTCGCTCAGCCAATGAGAGCGAAGTACGCTCTGAGGCAAGCTGCGGTCGCCAATTTGAGAACAACAAAAAACACGCCATTTTGCTGACGTGTATTTTGCCTTGCCTTGGTCTCTCTCTGTCTTATTTTCTTGTGTTTTCGTAAGCATTGTAGACCCATAATGTCTGGATAAATTACTATAAGTGTTAGTGCTGGAAATGTGACCAAAGTGTCAAGGAAACGTATCACTTTGGATGTTAAAATGCAAGTGATACGGCGGGTTGATGTGGGTGAGCATCAGGTGGATGCACTGGTGAGTACACATAAATAATTTTTACTGATTTTATCATACTAAATTATTATTTTTCTTATTATCTCTATTACCGATACCCCAATGAAGCCCTCATATATTGCTAATATGTAAGATATAATGCTGTTGGGAACGCATCCCCATATATACAATGGTATAATGGCCCCTTTTAGCGGTGAATCCATTAGTGCTCACTTCTGGAAACGCATCTTGAACACTAAGCGAGGTCTAAGTGTACACGATTTAAGTCGGATCATATACCTTTCTGATTGGTTTAGATGTTTGTGCTTTGTGGGAATTGGAGTTTGTTCCATCTGAGCTAAAGAACTGAGCACAAAACTTGGGTGAGATAATCCAGCAGGTCACGTCATTTGTGAACTGTATTTAAAACCCCATCTGCTCTGCACACGTCTGTTTGAAAATTGGTGTGAAGACATGGGGTCTGGTCATGATGTGTGTTGTTTCACACCTGAGGCTCGCTGGTTGTCGAGAGGAAAGGTGTTGGAGAGATTATTTTTCTTCTAAATGAACTGCTCTTATTTACAAAGGACATCCAAAATATGGAAGATGTTGATTTTACCTGCGATCAGCAGAAGATGTGTCTTCCTTACTTATGTTACTGACATATTTAGGAGACTAAATTAACTGCATGCGAGGGTGCAAGGAAACAACACAGGCATCATTCAAATGAGTGTTTGAATCAAAGCATTCATAGGAAAGCTTTCTTTCTGGAAGACACATTTATTGTAGTTAAGCTACTGCTCCTTCACTCAACTTTTAGGGTTTATGTCTTACAGTGAAATAGATAAGTGCCCCATTCAGTTGATGGCTGATCACCTCAGCTGCCTGGAAGCACACTTCTCAACCTCTTTCCATGATCTGGATGTGACAGACTTTGATTGGGTACAAAACCCATTCAATGCCAGCCTGCAACAATGGATCTGCCCCGCAGCTAAAATCGAACAGCTCATTGAAATTTCACGTGATCGGCTTTTGCACACTACACATTCCCTAGCTCTTCTTCCAGAACTCTGGCTTACTGAAGAAAGCATATCCCTGAAATATCAATGCATGCCTTGAAACTGACGGTGCCCTTTGCAAGCATGTACACGTGTGAAGCCTGAGTCAGCGCACGTGTTTGCATCAAGTCTAATTACAGATCAACTCTGGATGTCACAGCTGTGCAGTATCAACCACACCACCAGATTTTGAGAAGCTGAGTCATATGTCTCAAGCCCATGTGTCTCCCCAGCATATCAGATCATTACTTAACCAACACGTCGTTTCATATTTGTGCAACATATTTAGTTACTTGATTGACACGTTTTTTTATTATGGTCATTGTCAGGGTCATTAAAATTTTCTTGCATTAAAATGGGGTCAAAGTGGGAAATAGTTCGGGAAGCGCCTCCACAAGTGTGGTAATCATTACCGTGACTCCTGAGGTTTGAAATGCTAATTCAAACCCAGACATGGATTTGAAAGCATAACATTTAATGAGAAAAATTGAGCATTTTGCCAAAAACATTTCCAGACAGTAAAAAATTGGCAATCAAATTTATAAATGTTATCTGTAAATATATCAAAACACAGCACATGTGGTCAAAGCTCTCAGTACTTGAACTCAGCTCTGCTACCCGTCCATTATAAATATAAGAAAAAATAATCAGATTCTGAGGACATTTGTCATGTGCACAACTCACACTGTGCCACTTCCGCCTGGCCTTCTGTTTTTGACCGAGGGAATATTATAGCTCGCACACCAAGTGAAAGTTAAGTGGTGCTTCCTTGAGCTTGCGTAATAACTTTTTGAGTGTGTGGCTGGCAGTTTGTACATTTACTCCCCTCATTTTCAGAATCACCCATTGTTTGCAGTTACTGCCGATTGCATTGGGCAAACACAGTTCAGCAAACCACTAAAAGCAGCGTCGGCGGCATCGGAGCACACGGATTGCGCTGCAAGTCAACGAGAGATCCAAATGGGCACCAGCATCAGCCGACATATCAGAGCTAGCCGGAGCAGTGAGTTGGCCTGTCGGTGGTGCTGCGGCAGGCGCAACCACCTTTACCGCCGAGAGGGCCCTCTGACCCGACAGCTTGGCCAGAGTAGGCGACGGAGTTGACGCTGCAGGGCAAGTGCATTGATCAAGCGTAGGTGGATTTTTGCCAATATGCTCAGATGGTCAAGAAGAGATTTGGGAGCAGCAACAATGCCACAGGCCTCCTCTCGGGGGCTTATTCCCCTTCTGGAGGACTAGCCCTTGTGCACCAGAGGGCATGGTGAGACCTCCTACACCAAGTGTCTAGCAAGGTAAAGCAGCAGTTATTCGAGCCAAATCGGACAAGGCCGTCCCACTAGTGAGAAGGGGGACAGCGATAAGGGGACAGGCGAGGGTCGTGCAGAGGCGGCAAACCACAAAGAAGGGTAAATTCTGCGGCAGGGACACATGCGAAGCGACACCATTCACCATTTTACATCGCCAGGCTCGGGCTCCTCGAAGCTCTTTGTCAACCACCTAATCAAGGTCCTCCTCTAGAGAATAGGTGACCGGTCCTCTCGAAAAAAAGGTGGATATATTCCTCCAGCGGGGGGCGATGCACATGGAACCCCTTAACAGGAGACTTTTTTCAAAGAGACTGGAGGACATTCAGGAAGCGCTTATGTACAGGCCTCAGGCTCAGTGACAAGGCTGAGGGGAAGGAGGAAAAGAAAGATTTGTTGTTGAAAACCTACGGATTTTACTTCTCTTCCTTTAGACTCGTATGTGATTTGAAACGATAGGACATGATTGGGATAAGCCGGCCAAGCCCTTATGAGTTCAGAAAATCCTAGACTGGCTGTATGTAAGTTGGAAAAACAAAAGTTTGAGGTAAACTATAAACGATTTGAAACTATAAACTATTTAAAAGTTATCAGGTAAGGCCCACTAAGCTATATAGCTCTTTTTCAGAAGCGACCTGGCCACAAATGATAAGTCAAGCAAGTAGCTTATCGTGTGGAAATGGAAAGCAGCCACATAATATAAGCACAAGTTTCTAAATGTGGAGAGAAAAACCGGAGGACTCAGAGAAAAATCCAAGCGACCACGGGCAGAACATGCAAACTCCAATTATTCAGGCGTCGGGGTTGGGATCAAACCCACAACCTCCTGTATACCAGGCGAGGTAGTTAACATCTCGCCACCATGGCGCCCTGTTGTGCCTAATGTGGATGCACCAATGGTGTCCAGGGCTCTTCCACACAGGGCTACGTATTTGGCGGATCCTTCGATAGTTCTGTAGGATGCCACGGATCAGCTCCTGGACATGGGAGGCGATGTAGATGCACAGGGCAGTGGGCTGCAGCTTACATTGCTTACACTGGGATGTTTATCCAGAGGTTTTAGGTGAGATGAACCACAGACGCCAGGCTAGATATCCACAGTTAGTCAAGCTTGTGTGTCAGGAGCACCAGTTTTCATAAGGGGCACTCTGGCTGAAGAATTTGTGGCTGCCACCATACATGAAGACAGCATTGACCCAAGTCCACTTTGAGGGACGTTTGCTTTTCAGCAAGAAAGCTCGGGACCTGTTGCATGAGTACAAGAAGGATCTGGAGGATTCGTAAGCCTTTGTATTTTTATTTTCACATTTTTTGTTCTATAAGGAGCCAGTTTTGTCTTGGAATGGGCCAAGTATGTTTGTCCAGTGATTCTGATAATATTTGAAAGAGGAAGATGGAATTAAAGGGTGCAGCCTCGGAGGAGAGATTGAGATAAAGCATTACATCTTGGTGGCAGATGAGTAAAATCTTGAGTGGTCGGAAACCAGCTGCTCAAGAAGGCTCTAGAATGCAAATAGCTAGACTTCTGGAAATTGGGATGCTGAGACAGAGCGACACTATCTTTTCTACTCAAGCTTCTTCCTGGTCACTGAAGTGTCAGGATTTCATGGCCATTTTGGTTTCGAAAAACGTTAAAAGATTCATGATCCAGCATAATTTTCAGTGGAGTCATTGGGCCCGTGGTCAGGGCTGTGCAGAAAGAGGATTGGATTGACTCAAATGACCTTCACATGCCAAATCACAGACCATCATGCATTTTTATCCTTTCACTGTTAGCTGCTGATATATGCAATCCAACGTTTTGCCCTTTTGATTTGGTACATCGCCAAAGGTGTTCCCGAATATTTTGTTGGTGCGTGTGGGAGGCCCTTTGCAAGAACGGTATCCACATATACCCACATGCAGTCTTGCGAAACATTCTGAATTGCCAGATCACACTCGAGCTGTCCTTGAAACATCGAAGCATGATGTTTGACACGGGTGTGCAACAGGAAAGATTTTTTTTTTATCGGTGAAAAAAACCCACTAACAATTCAACTACAAGCAACAAAGATACTGCAGACGAGGAGGGGGCAATGGCAAATAATTTCGTGATTTTGTTGGGTCGAATAGTTTCCACCATGGAAGATATCCCCTGGCCCAGACTGAGAATGAGGCTTGATTTGTTTTTCCTTTGTCATTGGGATCCCTTAGAGGGTGACATCTCGTCAAGACCATATCACTCACTATTGATGTTAGCCGTGGCCAGGAATAAAATGTTGTCGCTGGGTTCATAGTACACTTAATTAACCACTGCACTAAATACTGCACTACCACTACCACGCATTTTGCCCGATGTGGACCCCAAAAACGGAGGTGAGGCTGCTCCCAGAGGATTTGAATTTTATTGAACAGTGTGACGAAATTAGATTTGCCGAGCTGTAGCCTGTAGTTATTTTTTTCTTTGTTCATCATTATCAGCTGGATACATTGGCCTCCTCCACTCCCGGGAAGTGAGCTTCAGGAGAAGTGTGCCCCTGGTCAGTGGTCCAGTATGGAGTTGATGTCACATTGCGAGTTCATTTTACCTCCCTTTATTAATGTTTTCCCTCTTTCAGGTGTTCGTAGCGTATTCACAGATGCCAAGGTAAACACGGCTCTAGCATGCACATTATCCATAAGGGTTTTTTTTAGGTTAGATCGCATAAATAGAAATGTGTTGTTAAACCCGCCACCACCCGACAGCCAATGAGTAAGGTTTGTCACATAAACAAAACATGCCAATTGGTTACTAGTACAGCAACACCGGTGTGTTGGAGCGTAAATCCACAACATTTACAATTCGAGTAGAACGTTTTGCCACTAATTACAACTAGCATCATCAGGTGACAGCCAGAGTTGTGTAAAAATCTTCCACACATTATGCCATCCTCTTGTTTTTGGAGAGACAACTGTGTTTATTTTTTGCTGTTCTGCTTTTGCTCGTTTGTTGTTGAGTTGTGTTAGCTCTTGTATATATTTTTTCCGTGTTATATGTGTGTGTGAGTTTGCTGTGTAATTTTCCTCGAGCTGGCTTTGGCCTGCCACCGAAATGGAGGTCAATCAGAAGTGACGCCGCGTTTGCTGTGCATATTGAATCATGCGCTTCGGGAGCTGATAAGTGTTTTCAGCTTCTTAAGTTTCTAAGAGATGGCCCACGGAGCGGAGTTCAAATGGTTTCGGACCGTGTCGACAAATGCCTCACAAAAGCCAGTGTTGCCCATAGTGCTCTCAAACCTTGGACATCCGTAACTTCTTCACACGAGAATATGCAATGAGTGTTTTATGGAGTTAGGAGTGCTCCAATACGTTTTTCGGCACATTTTCACATGTAAAGTATGTCTCAGTTTAACGTGTAGTAGTAGGCTTCCGCGACCAATATCCATAAGTAGTTTTTTGGGTTAGATCGCGTAAATATAAATGTGTCGTTAAACCCGCCACCACCCGACGCGGCCAATTAGTAAGGTGTGTCACTTAAACAGAACGTGCAAATTCGTTACTAGCGTAGTGGGTTCAATTGAGGCGCACACTTGAACTTGGAGGCAACACGGTTTATTAACTCACAACAGGTAACTCCTGTTTAACAGGATAACGACATAGGGTGGTGACCACCGTTCCCAACTAACACTCGAGGGGATAGCTATATAACTAGGACCAGGACAGCTTTACAGGCTGCCTGGTCCATGAACGGAGACCGGAGACCGAGTACCGCAGACGGCGGCTTCATTCCCAGAGTTGTACAGCCCAGATCCCTCTCGGGACTTGGCTTGTAACTGCCGGGGCGTGGCCAGCTCCCCCCTTGACCACGCCCCCTTCCAGATCCTTCGGGAGGGCCCGGGTTCCACATCGCATGACCCTCGTACGCAGGGGGGTCCCCTGGCCCCCCCTGCGTCTGGTCACGTGTCCACTCAGGTTCACCCAGGGTATCGTGCCCTGAGCCGACCTCGGTGATACCCAAGCCTTGCCCTCTAGTGAGGCATGCCGTGCCATGCTCACATACAGTACCCGTTAATGATCGGTACTGTCGGTACACAGTGGTGACACCATTAATGTCACTACACTAGTATAGCACACCGGTGTGTTGGAGAGTAAACTCACACCATTTGCAATTCGAGTACGACTTTTGCCAGTAATTACAACTAGCATTATCAGGCGACAGCCAGATTTGTGGAGAAATCCTCCTGTCTCGTTCTTAAATAACGACGTTTATATTTATGTGATCTACCCAAAAACATCTATTAACTCATTTATCGTTTGTGGCGTCTGCAAGACAATGGCACACAGCCGTTGTGGCAATGCATCGGTCAATAAAACAGCGTTTAAATAAATCTTGTCACTGTGTATTTGTGTCACGCATGAGTCTGTGTCCGCATGTGATCTTTTTAAAGCAGTTTAAAACATTATACAAAAGCATTAAGTGTACTTTTCCACTTGTCTCTGCTCCCACGTCTCCGTTTGGGACCACAAGTTTACAATCGCTTGAAGATGGTGCATTGTTTAATTGCAGTTATCAACATTACACGTGTATCCCTGTGTGTTCAGGATTGTAATTATGTAAAGGCCACATAATTATTTTCATTTCATACCGAGTTTGTTATGGGGTCATGCATAATTATTTCCATGCTACAATTTGACATGCTGAGGACCGGATAACGAATCCTAAATTAATGGTATTTTAACAGAGAAGTGTTGATAAAAAAGTAATAATTAAATCACGTTCAAAATTGAGGTTTCACGCAATGCGTATACCAAAACACAGGCTGAGACTGACGTGTGACATCAGCCTATCTCGCTATTTTGTGTTAAAACTTATCACCAGTAGATCGTTCATTAACGTTTATGTTGACACACAACATTTTTTAGAACGTACTTCAACAAAAATGTGTTCCGTATATGTATTCATTTTCAGACAAAACCACACATGAGCATCGTCATCTCGCCATGCGGCTATTTCATAAAGCACGAACAATACTTGTTACTTCATACTAATAATGAGACTAAACAATACGGACAAGCATGTTTCGTAGATTGACCCGCGTTCCCCTGCGACTTATTTTATTATATCAGTCCCCTTGAGCACACCAAAAACAGCCTGGCAAGCGAACTTGATTTCACAGCCTTAATTGAATGTTCCTAATCAAGGCAATACAGGCTGTAATTGCATGAGCGCCACGGCCGCTAGCTCGGCCAGAGCCTATCAAAAATGTCCTGAGCAATAGCGTGAGACCGGGGTGGCTTGTCTGCGTGGACTCTCACTGGAATTTTTTCCAGACGCCGGGAGCGCTAAGCCTTGGCCGCCTGTCTTGGAAAAAAACTCACCCCGAATGAGGACTCATTTGGATGAGCGTGCATACAATGACCTGTTTTTTCGTCGCGCTTTCTCCCCCCGCCACACCACCGCCATCCCTCACGACCCACTCGTCACCGTAGCCCGCAGCTCTCTGTGAGCAATCGCAGGCAGTAACATTGCCAAGACAAATCACGCCGTGCCAAACGGAGGTTGCTGAACGGCGAGCTACACTGTGCAGTGCTCGATTATTTTGTCCTTTGTATTTCTTTGCTGCAGCGGTGGCTGCCAAACTTTTACGTGCAATCCTGGGCAGCTCTTAAGTGGCTCGGGGCCGGTGGGGGTATGCTGGGCAGGGGGAGAAATTATACAACTTTGAGATGTTCACAACTTAGGTGGGTGGCGTGAATTGTCAGGAAGAGGTTGGGGGGGGGAGGAAGGTCGTTCAAATATTCCTCGAGTTGCTTTTGTTCAGGTTTGTTTTTCTCCAGCATCGACCAAAGAAAGTTTGAACTATAGCACAGGTCATCATCACCTTGTGCTCCCTGCATCACCACGAGCGTGCAGTTTCAATCCATAACTCAGACTAATAGGCCAAGGGCCCAATCATTCGGATGCGTCTATTGCTTTCGGAGATCCCCCTTGTGGGTGAATGCTTTCCGGATTTAATTTAGTTTCTTGTCATCTTGTCCACGCATATTTTCGCGCACAGCTGCTCCCTCTCTTTGGGTGGTTTCCGTGATTATGCTTCACGCGTTCAAGATGCGCACTTAAGTAAGCCACCTGTTGTATGCCATTGTTGGAAAGAAAAATAACTGGATGAAAAGTATCACGATTAACATGCCTGGTTTGTAAAATTAAAGTGTCGTTTTTTTTCCACGAAGCATTTCAATAAAAATAATGATATGCTTTACAAGATGTATTCGAATTTTAAATTGTACACAGTGCAACATGTTTACCCAGAAATTCCTCACCAAGTCGCAAACTCAAATTGATCCCCGCACCTCCGATGAGCGCGGTGACGTACGGCACGGGAAGTAGTTCAAAATACGTACGATTCATCATCCTCCGTCATGGTCATTCCACTGCTGGATGAATGCCTCCCCAATCAGCTGCCACCGCTCATGATCATGTGATGTAATAATCAACTTGGCGGCTGCACACGAGCAGATTTCATTGCTCCACCTCCTCAGTGGACGTGCTCTCGGATGCTTTCCATTCCTCGGCTATCTGCCCGTTAATATTCTTAACCGGCGGCGATCACCGCTTATGGTGACGTAGCCTGCCCACTTAATTTACTGTTCCAGAATTAATAACTGAGAAGGGAATCCATGTCTTTTGAATGCGCGTTGGGCTATTTTTACAATGTTTCAGCCTTTGCATCGAGCCGACGACAGTCTATGCTGGGTGGTTGGAAGCCAATTAGATACGACAAGGCTCACTCCAAACCCAAGGGCAAAAGCATCAATTAGCAAATGCAGACAGCACGCAGCAGATAGCCTCAAGTATCAACAGACATGCACGCACCCATCTTCACTCCAGTCTGACTTTGAGACAATGCTAAAGCACAAAAGAAGGTTGCTGTTAAAGGCAATTTATCCTACAGTGGTGCAGTACTCATGTAGTTGGCATCACTGGTATCACCGGACTTAGCAATCCAGAGGTGTAGCCGAATTCGATTCGGTCTCCTGGCTTGGCAGTTTGCACAGTGGGGGAAGTTTCTTCAACCCCATCCCCCACCACCTCTGTGCAGTGCCGGATTAAGCTAGTGCAGGGCCTGTAGCATCTTTACCTATAAACGTCATTTTTTGTCTGTGTTGTAGGTCTGTCCCTCTTGTGTGTGGACGCAACTTGCGAAGGATTTGGCTCGCAAACCGTGGGGTTTACGTTTTTTAAAAAAAAAAAATAAAGTAGCCGGGTAACACGCCATAAGCCCCATGGTGAGCCAGCGCTATTCCGTTTTCCCATCCGTCAACTTTAAAGTGGTTGAAGCGATATTTATTTATGTATTCACTCACGACGCTTCGCGAGCAACACAGCACGCATTTGCGCATGCGCGAAATGCTGACCGGGGGTTGCCCCTAGCAACGCACACACGCCATTGGTGGAAGGGGGGGGGGGGTCTGCATTTAAAGTACATAAAACGCTGAGGTAAATTCTTCACAGTGTTATGTCCTCTTCTCTTCACCCCAACCCCAAGGCGTGCAGTTACTACTATAGAGTCGGTAGATGCTACTACTATAAGCCGTACATATTACTGCAGAGCGGGCGGGGAGATCGTGGGTGGGGGGGGGGGTAGCAGCTAAGCCCCAGCGTGCCAAGATGCCACCTCGGCCAGCTGGACAATCTAGGCCAGGCCGGGGGCTCTGCACGGGACTAGGCCTCACCACGGCAATGTTAAGTACTATTTTCTTGCTTTCGCTAATCTCACGTAGATAGAAAACTTATATTTAAAAAAATAATTTGGAAATATTAAAATAATAATGTTTGTTTGTAGACAACTATTATTTCAAAATTAAGTTGCTAAATATTAAAATAAAAATGTGTGTGTCTATGTCCTTGTGTGCATGTGAGTCAATGTGCGTGTCTGCGACGATGTGTGTGTGTCCGTCCGTGTGTGTGTATCAGTCGATGTGTGTGTGTTAGTCAATGTGTGCGCGTGGTGTGTGTGTTAGTCAATGTGTGCGCGTGGTGTGTGTGTAGACAACTAATATTTAACAATTAGGTTAGTACATTTTTAAAAAATGTGTGTGTCTAAGTCGATGTGTACGTGAGTTCATGTGCGTGTCTGTGTAGATGTGTGTGTGTTAGTCGATGTGTGTGTGTGGCTCCATGTGAGTGTGTAAGTCCATTTCTTTGTGTGTGTGTAGGTCCATGTGTGTGTGTGTGAGTCTATGTCTGTGTAAGTGAAAATAAGAAATACATTGTGTGTGCGTGTAAATCAATGTGTGTGAGTCGATGTATGTGTGTGTGTAAGTCCATGTGCGTGTGTAAGTTCATGTTTGTGTGTGAGTCTATGTATGCGTGTGTGGGTCGCTGTGTGTGTGTGTGTACGTTGATGTGTGTGTGTGTAAGTGGATGTGTGTGAGGGTCAATGTGTGTGTGTGAGTCGATGTGTGTGTGTAAGTCGATGTGTGTGTGTGGGTCCATGTGTGTGTTAGTCGATATTTATGTGTGTGTGTGAGTCAATGTGTGTGTAAGTCGATGAGTGTGCGTGGGTCTATGTGTGTGTAAGTCCATTTGTTAGTGTGTGTGTGTAAGTCGATGTCTGTGAGTCGATATATATGTGTGAGTCGATGTGTGCACATAAGTTCATATGTGTGTGTGTAAGTTGATGCGTGTGTGTGTAAGTTCATGTGTGTGTGTGAGTCGCTGTGTGTGGAAGTCGATGTGCGTGTGTGTGGATTGATGTATGTGTGTGTAAGTCGATGTGTATGTGTGAGTCGATGTGTGCGTGTGTGAGTTGATGTATGTGTGTGTGTCAGTCGATGTGTGTGCGTGGCTCCATGTGAGTGTAAGTCCATTTCTTTGTGTGTGTGTGTGTAGGTCCATGTGTGTTGGTCGCAGGTTGCTGAGGAGATGGAGTCTGCCTCAGTGGCCCGTGATCACAAATCTCTATTTAACTCCATCAAAAAAGTAACCTGCAGTGCCACACCTATTACCATCATTAGGGGAAAAAACGGTGATCCAATCTCCGACCCCCAGGAACAGGTTTGCAGATTTGCTGAGCATTTCTGTGAGGTCCTGGGGGAGGGAAAATCCATCAGCCAGGAAAACATCGTGGCACAAAGTGAGGATGACCCTGCTGAGGCTGCGGTGCCTCAAATATTGGAAGAAGTCACCCCCTGTGAGTGGCTGGCTGACGTGTCATCTGTTGAGGAAGTACTGAAGGCGATCCGGAGTCTGAGACCAGGAAAGGCAGCGGGCAGAGATGATCTCCCAAGCGAAATGCTGTGGGAGGGTGGCGTTTGTGCACAGACTGCCCTATATGACATCATACCAACAGTCTGGACCACTGGACGGGTTCCGCAGGATTGGAAGGATGCCCTGGTGGTCCCCCTTTTAAAGAAGGGGGACCGCACAGACTGTAACAACTACAGGGGCATCTCACTCCTCAGTGTGCCGGGAAAGGTCCTGGCAAGGATTATTCAACATCGCCTTGCCAGGCACGCTGAGGAGAAGCTTGCGGAGCCCCAATGCGGTTTCAGGAAAGGGCGGTCCTGCACAGATGCCATATTTTCTGTCCGTCTGCTACAGCAGAGGTGTAGGGAATTCCAACAAGACCTACATCTCTGCTTTATTGACCTACATCTCTGCTTTATTGTCAAGGCCTATGATACCATCAGTAGGCCTGGGCTCTGGGTTGTTCTTCGTGCTTTTGGAGTACCTGACCCTCTGCTCACGATCATTAAGGACATGATGGTGAGCGGGCCCGGGTAAAACTACGTGGCCGGGAGTCAAAGCCATTCCCTGTACACCTTGGGGTGCGACAGGGATGTCCTCTGGCTCCCACATTATTTAACATCTATTTTGACCACGTAGTTCATGAAGCCTTCAATAGCTGTACCGGGGGAATCTCCATATGGTACAGATATAATGGGAGGCTGATCGATGCCCGGGTGCGGTCAAGGGATGGCTCCCTATTGCTCAACCACGTTATGTATGCTGATGATTTGGTAATAGCTGCTCATTCAGAGGAGGAGTTGGAGACGCTGCTGCTGAGACTGGAGCGTGCCACTAAGAGGTGGGGCCTTCCCATCAGCCCCACCAAAACTAAGCACCTGCCTGGGTATTTTGTACCATCGGACACTCCACCCCCACAACTCCCAATCGATGATGGGGCAGTTGTGGAGTGAGTGGAGAGTTTCCCATACCTGGGCAGTGTGCTTATGACCGGCTCCAGTTTAACAGCAGAGGTCTCATTCCGAATCAGTCGAGCGGCAATATCTTTTCATCGGTTGCGTAACGCTGTGCGGAAGCTACCTGGTCCGTCGCTCCGCACTAAGCTTCAGGTCTTCTCGGCCACGGTCATTCCCTCCCTTCTCTACGCTTGCGAAACGTGGACCCCCCTAATGGAACATCTTCGCCGGTTGGAAACATTTAGGCTGGCCTGCCTACGATCCATCCTGGGTTAAACCAGACTGGATTGTGTGAGGAGCTCACAAATCTTTGAAAGATCTGGGCAAGGTCCAATCGGTGAGCTCCTCCGGCGGGCAAGGCTGCGATGGCTGGGTCATGTAGCCCGCATGCCCAGCCACCGCATGCCGAAACAGCTTTTGTTCGGCCGGATTGAGGGGGCTAAGCGGGCGCGGCACGGGCTAGAGAAGAGATGGAGTGATGTGGTACAGGAGGACGTGGAGCTGAGTGGACTTGCCGATGACTGGTACCAGCGGTGTCAAGATCGGCCTCTGTGGAGGAGGCTCGTGAAGGATGCTACTGGGCAGTTGGAGGTAGTCGCCCTCCAACAACAACGGAGGGCGGAGGAGCGACGCTCACAACAACGAGCAGAGCGCCGGGTGGCTAAAGCACAGCAGGTTGGCACAGTAGGGGGCACAGGTGGTGCATCAGCCAGTCATCTCAGTCAGTCGACCCGTGGCACCTGGGTCTGCCCCGTGACCTCCTGCCAGCGGGCGTTCGACACTTCACGTGGCCTCAGGGTGCACATAGCCTGGCACAAGCGTCGTGGTGACGTTACCGCCACTTAATGGCAGTTTTTGTGTAAGTGAAAATAAAACAATAGATTGTGTGTGCGTGTAAATCAATGTGTGAGTTGATGTACGTGTGTGTAAGTCCATGTGCGTGTGTGAGTCGCTGTGTGTAAGTCGATGTGTGTGTGTGGGTCGATGTATGTGTGTAAGTCCATGTGTGTGTGTGTTTGTAAGTTCATGTGTGCGTGTGAGTCGCTGTGTGTGTGTGTATGTCAATGTGTGTAAGTCGATTTGTGTGTGAGTCAATGTGTGTGTGTAAGTCGATGTGTGTGCGTGGGTCCATGTGTGTGTGTAAGTCCATGTATGTGTGTGTATAAGTCGATGTGTGTGTGTAGGTCGATGTGTATGTGCGTAGTCGATATTTATGTGTGTGAGTCAATGTGTGTGTGTAAGTTGATGAGTGTGCGTGGGTCCATGTGTGTGTGTAAGTCCATTTGTTAGTGTCTGTGTGTGTAAGTCGATGTCTGTGAGTCGAATATGTGTGTGAGTTGATGTATGCACATACGTTCATATGTGTGTGTAAGTCGATGTGTGTGAGTCGTTATGTGTGTAAGTCGATGTGCGTGTGTGTGGGTTGATGTATGTGTGTGCAAGTCGATGTTTGTGTGTGAGTCGCTGTGTGTGTGTACGTCAATGTGTGTGTGAGTCGATGTGTGTGTGTCGATGTTTGTGTGTAAGTCCATGTATGTGTGTGTGTTTAAGTCGATGTATGTGTAGGTCGATGCGTATGTGCGTAAGTTGATGTATGTTTTAATCGATATTTACGTGTGTGTGTGTGTGTGTGAGTCAATGTGTGTATGTAAGTCGATGTGTGTGTGTGGGTCCATGTGTGTAAGTCCATGTATGTGTGAGTGTATAAGTCGATGTGTGCGTGTAGGTCGATGTGTATGTGCGTAAGTCGATGTGTGTGTTAGTCGATATTTACGTGTGTGAGTCAATGTGTGTGTGTAAGTCGATGTCTGTGAGTCGAAATGTGTGTGTGAGTCGATGTGTGCACGTAAGTTCATATGTGTGTGCGTAAGTCGATGTGTGTAAGTTCATGTGTGTGTGTGTGAGTCGCTGTGTGTGTAAGTCGATGTTTGTGTGTGAGTCGATGTGTGTGTGAGTCGATGTGTGGGTGTGTGAGTCGATATGTGTGTGTGTCAGTCGATGTGTGTGCGTGGGGAGCGGTAGTGTAGCGGTAGTGTAGCGGTTAGCGCGCTGCGCTATGAACCTGGCGACCCGTGTTCGATTCCTGCTCACGGCCAATACCAGTGACGATTATCTGAACCGGTCCTGGGCCTCCCCTGGGTCGACTCAGCCTCAAATGAGTACTTGGTGCGGTGGATAAAAACATTGCCACTGGGGAGACAAAGGCGGTCGGGCGTGGTGCTGGCCACCCATCCCCTCGTGTACCGTTCCGGCCTTCATAGGTGCTCGCTAACAGCACTTGCCCCTACAGTCTGTTAAGGCTATACGGGGGATCTTTGTATTTGTCTTTGTGTAAGTGTATGTGTGTATAAGTCGATGTGTGTGTGTAGGTCGATGTGTACGTGCGTAAGTCGATGTGTGTGTTAGTCAATATTTACGTGTGAGTCAATGTGTGTAAGTCGATGTGTGTGCGTGGGTCCATGTGCGTGTGTAAGTCCATGTGTGTGTGTTTAAGTCAATGTCTGTGAGTAAGTTCATATGTGTGTGTGTAAGTCGATGTGTGTCTGTAAGTCGATGTATGTGTGTGTGAGTCGCTGTGAGTGTAAGTTGGAAGAGATGGGAGTACCCACACTTTACCCCACCGAACGCAGCCTGCCGATCGACTTAACCGCTGGGTGGACAGAAACTTGCCCACCGATTCAACTGCCACGGTTGAGAGATTTTGAAATGTCAACCATTGGATTTCCAGTCTCGCGCGATAACCACTGCAGCATCCCATGTAAAAACAAACGACATGAAATGCGTTGTTATGAACATGAAATGAGAATGGGGAAAAAAAACACGAATCGGGCAAATTGAGAAGGTGGCATGGCACAATGACAAGTGAGTAACTCATCTGCTGTGCTGTCAAACGGCCACCTCGCGTCCTGGAACGTTAGCAGTCTTGCAGCATCACATGCGCTGCATTACAAATCCAACGTGTCACCACTTCCCAGTTAGAACCGCTGCCCTGATAGATAAATGAGTACATTTAAAACGTTATAAGCGATATCGTTTTTTTTTTGCAAATCCATAAGAACGGTGTACATTCACATTCTGTAAGCAGCACACGCTGATAAAGCTGGCAAACGAGCGCGGCTCTTTGTGGGAGAGCAAGGCATGCTTTGCTCACGCATTAAAAGAGGAGAAACGGCACGGGCAATGACCTTGTATATCTGTACAGCGTGCTCCGTCACAGCTGGGATTTCTACTATTCTGTTTTTTAAGCCCAACATTTACATTTGAAGTTTAGTACATCCCCAAGAGGGTTTTTTTGCGCAGCCTTTAAAAAAAGAAATGCTATTTTTGCTAAGGAAAAATGACTGGTCGCGGATCCAGGTCTACACATGCTGATATGTCAGGCTGCTTAAATTATTTATCTCGACTCCTTTTGAACAAGAGGCTCAACCTATTAAAATGCGAGTTCTCAAGTGTTGAACAAAAAAAGAACGCCTAAAACAGAACACTGCAATATGCACGGCGACACGTAAACACTGAACGAATACATTATAAGGTCGTGCTCATTACACACACGAAGTGCTTGCCACAAATGAACCGCAATACCTTGCTGATCTCGTCAAGGAACATCAATCACGCGAACTCCGGTCATCCTCGCAGCGGCTTTTGGCTAGGCTAGCCATTGAACAAAGACGGTCACCGCATCGCGCACTTTCAAATGTGCTTCTGCGGCCGTCTGGAACGCTCTTCCTTCCGGTATTAGAAGCCACTGGAGCTACGCACTGTCGAATCTAGATTGAAAACTCATTTCTTTAGAACTTATTTTTGTGTTTAGTTTGTTGTCCTTAATAAATACATAAATAAGCAATGCCCCCTTCATATATTGGTATCTCCACATTAAAAACATAAATTTGCTCATTACACAACCCATCAGCCGTATGGCTATCTGGGAGTGCATACTTTTCAGCAGCATTGATTCAAGACCAGCAAACTGGACCGGGTTTGACATCGTGTCTCATCAGCAGAATGCGGCTTGCATGAATAATATGACGATTGTAAAATAATATAGACATAATGCAAACGTGTGTATTGGCGATGTGTATTGCATTCTACATATTATTTGGCAATGTCAATATTTGCATGTCGAATATCTTTTAAGAACGTTTTGTTATCAATTGCTATTTTTTTGTCAATTACTCCACTGGCATCATGTCACGAGACGAAATAGCCATTTTGCAATGATTGCAAGGTATTGACATGAAAATGCCTTGCAGAAGCAGATGTCACACAAGGGCTTCTGAGATTGCTTCCAAGTAACCAAATTTAATTCACACACTTAGGGGACACTGCACTTTCACACATGCCGTGCTACAGAGAAATGTTCGGCGCATGTTGGTGAAACCTTTTTTTTATTCTCAAAGTTAGGATTTAACAATAAAAATAGCAGCAATTTTTTTTTAAGTTTTTGTGCCATCATTTGTGGCCACGCTAGGAGCATCACAATCACTAAACTTGAGAGACAAGTTGAATCATGGGTGGATGCAACCCTGCTTTGAACTTAGGGTCTCAGCAGAACAGGCTCACAAGGAACATTCACGGAGTGTGACGATCCAATTTCGACCAAAACGTGTACACAGTGCAGGGTGATAGAACTGTATTGGTGACGTTTTCATGGGGCTCTTATTGCCTCTTTCAACCCTTCTCATCATCCACATTCCTTCACACACCATGGTGTATTTAGCTGGTGCCGTTTCTTCTTCTGTTTACGGCACCACGGTGGCGCGATGTTAACTACCTCGTCTGGTATGTAGGAGATGGTGGGTTCAATCGCGACCCTGACGCCTGCTGTATATTTGGAGTTCGCACGTTCTCCCCATGGTTGCGTGGATTTTTCTCCGGGTCCTCCGGTTTTCCCCCCTCTGCATTTTGAGTATTTGTCTGCTCTAAGCTTCCACTTGATAATCCGCTTCGTTGAGCTATCATTTGTGGCCAGCTCGCTTATGAACCATGGGGGCTTTACCTGGTAAAATAAAAAAAATAGTTTAGTTGATGGTTTAGTTCATGGCGATCAACTCTCACACCAGGTGCTCGTGCAACGGGGGATTATATATTGACGCTCCTGTCCCTCACAACACAACCAGTTCCCGGCTCCTCGATTCAAGAATTTCATCAAGCGTGCGTGGTTCAAAGCGGGGTACGTCGATCGCAGGCCCGAGTCACGTCTCACACCAGTTCAATAATTGTTTCGAAAATGGACATCTCGCTCAAATAAAACTGTCATGAAGTTGTGGAGGGGCAGTGTGTCATGTGACGAGGCCACATTCATCGCCAGATGTGCTGCTGCTGCTGCTGCAGAACCGTCGTGAGCTTGCGTCTGCGTCTCTCTCACTTTTATTTACATTTCCACGAATACACCCTCATGACTATAATAGGCCGAGTGTGATAAGGACACGTGACATTTGATCAATCATATTCTATCACCGTGAACTCTAAATGTACACCATTGGTTGACATAGGAGCGGAAACACTCCGTGAATGTTGCTTGGCAGTTGTCTGATCTCTGAACCACTCAGTCACCCCTGTTAAAAATAATGTCATGGTGTGATTTTGAACGTATTAACAAACTATATTTAACGCGTTGGCTTTCGCGACCAATGTTAAGATTCGTTTTAACTAAAACATATGAGTGCCAAGTTTATTTATTACTAGTGGGAGTACCCAGCGTTGCCCGAGCGAAAAAGACACACACACACATCGACTTACACACACACACACATCGACATACACACACATCGACTGACACACATTGACTCACACACACACATCGACCCACACACACATCGACGTACACACAAAGACAAAGATCCCCTGTATAGCCTTAGCAGACTGTAGGGGCAAGTGCTGTTAGTGAGCACCTATGAAGGCCGGAACGGTACACGAGGGGGTGGGTGGCCAGCACCACGCCCGACCGCCTTAGTCTCCCCAGTGCCGATGTTTTACACACCGCACCAGGTACTCACTTGAGGCTGAGTCGACCTAGGGGAGGCCCAGGACTGGTTCAGATAATCGTCACTGGTGTTGGCCGTGAGCGGAAATCGAACCCGGGTTACCGGGTTCAAAGCACAGCGCGCTAACCGCTATACTATTGCTTCCACATCGACGTACACACACACATCGACTAACACACACACATACACATATCGACTTACAAACAGACATCGACTCACACACATATTGACTTACACACAAACACATCGACTTACACACACACATCGACCTACAAGCACACGCATTTTTTAAATTTTTACTTACACACACACACATCGACTCACACACACAGACAGACTCACACACACACATCGACGCAAACACACATAGACATACAGACACATCGACTTATCGACTCACACACACATCAACTCACACACACATCAACTCACACACCGACTCACACACACACATCGACTAACACACACACACTTCGACTTACACGCACACATCGATTTACACACACACATTGCCTTACACGCACACGCATTTTTTTATTTTTACTTACACATTTACTTTCACACACACACATCGACTTACACACAGACATATCGACTCACACACACACATAAGCTTACACACACACACACATCTACTCACACACATATCGATGCACACACACACACATCGACTTACACAGACACACCGACTTATCGACTCACACACACACATCGACTCACACACACACACATCGGCTCACACATACACATCGACTCACACAAACACATCGACTTCCACACACACATCGACCCACACAAACAAACATCGACTTACATACACACATATCGACTCACACACACATCAGCTTACACACACATATCGACTCACATATCGACGCACACACACACATCGGCTTACACACAGACATATCGACTTACACACACACAGTGACACACACACGTAGACTCACACACACACGACTTACACACACATCGACTTACAAACACACGGCGACTCACACACATCGACTCGCACGCACACATGGACTTCGATACACACATTTTTAACTTAAGATTTACTAACTAAATATTGAAATATTAGTTGTCTACACACACACATTATTATTTTTATATTTCCTAACTTAATTTTTAAATATAAGTTTTGTATCTACGTGAGTTTAGCGAAAGAAGCAAGACAATAATACTTAACAGTGCCGTGGTGAGGCCTAGTCCCGTGCAGAGCCCCCGGCCTCACCTAGATTGTCCAGACGGCCGAGGTGGCACCTTGGCAGGCTGGGGCTGGGCTTCTAGCCCTAACCAACCCCCACCCACGATTCACCCCAGATCGCGTGTGCGTTGCTAGGGGCAACCCCCGGTCAGCTTTGTCTCGCATGCACGAATGCGTACTTTGGCGCTCGCAGAGCGGCGTAAGTAAATAAATAAATAAAAATAGCACTAAATTGTTCATTTAACTACTTTAAAGTTGACGGATGGGAAAATGGAATAGCGCTGGCTCACCACGGGGCTTATGGCGTGGTACCTGGCTACTCTTTTTTAACGGTTTGCGAGCCAAATCTTTCGCACGTTTCGTCCGCACAACAACAACCGCCATTCGCCACTAAGTGGCGGTGACGTCACCACGATGCTTGTGCCAGGCCATGTGCACCTTGAGGCCACGTTAAGTGTCGAACGCCCGCTGGAAGAAGGTCACGGGGCAGACCCAGGTGCCACGGGTCGACTGACTGAGATGACTGAGATGATTGGCTGATGCACCACCTGTGCCCCCTACTGTGCCAACTTGCTATGCTTTAGCCACCCGGCGCTCCGCTCGTTGTTGTGAGTGTCACTCCTCCGCCCTCCATTGTTGTTGTCCTTCATGAGCCTCCTTCACAGAGGCCGATCTTGACACCGCTGGTACCAGTCATCGGCAAGTCCACTCAACTCCACACCCTCCTGTACCACATCACTCCATCTCTTCCCCCTGTTTTAGCCCCCTCGATCCGGCCGAACAAAAGCTGTTTAGGCATGTGGTGGCTGGGCATGCGGGCTACATGAACCAGCCAACGCAGCCTTGCCTGCCGGAGGAGCTCACCGATGGGACTTTGTCCAGATCTTTCCAGGATTCGTGAGCTCCTCACACAATCCAGCCTGGTTAAACCCAGGATGGACCGTAGGCAGGCCAGCCTAAATGTTTCTAACCGATATTCCATTAGGGGGGGGGGTCCAAGTTTCGTCCACACACATACACAGACAGACAAAAAATGACATTTATTGGTAAGAAGATGGCCATGTCGGATGGAGGAGGGTGTATCACACACAATGGCATTGTCCTCCTGCACTGGTCAAATATCTATTCAGAACGCACTGTATATTCAACACTGTTGCTGCTGCTCTTGTGCCAATGCTCTTGTGCCACAGACATTGCTGGTAAGGAGGGAATTCTAACAATCCTCATAATGTAATTACCCAGCAAAGGTTTACCGATTATCTCAACGACTAGCTATCAGCAACATTTTGCTTAGGCTGTTTGGACCAATGCCAGCTTCTTAAAATCTACATGCAGAGGAGTCAGCAACCTACATTCTGTACTCCCACAACGTGCCAGTGGGTGGTCACACTGGGTGGATGTCAACTCTTTTAAATAAGCATTCGCTTTTTCACTCCACCTCTCTGGCCCCTCTACGCGCTGCGAAGAAGGGCCTTCACCCCGAAACACCGCCGATGATATACCCATTCTTTTTAAAGCGGTGTTTTATTGACGAATGTCCCGAGAATTGTTTTGTTGCACGAGCTTATGCCTTATTGCCAACGAAGCAGTGTTTAAGAAGAGCTAAGTGGGCGTGGACAATGCGTGTCGCTCGAAGGCTCTTCACTACATTTCGGAGGGGGGCCACTTTCGCCGAAAAATACATCAGCGTGAGGGCCGCCACATATTTGAAACCATTGGGTTCGACAGCACGATGGAGGTGTTTTCACATTTGCGTATTGTCGGGTGTGGCACGTCAAGGGGCTGCACTAAAGGCCACCGGTTGCCCGTGGGCCTTGCAAAGAAGAACACTGTGCTACAAGGGATGACAGCGGATGGACGAGGCTGGTGACAGAAATAAATGCATTTAACTCCATCTGAAAGGTGGGGGGAAAAAACCCTGGAATTTCACGCAAAACCATGACGTGATAGACATTTGTGAAGATGGGCCTTACAACAGTTAAGCATTCCTTGGGCATTTTATGGGTTTGCGCATGTTTTTTTTCCTTTCAAAGGGTTGTGTAATATTGGAAGCTATTCCTCTAAGGCATATACAAATTGCTCAACTGATAAACCTTAACTCAAAAACTGATATACTGGGTAGTGGTAGAAAGTAGTTAACGCGCTGCGCGATGAACACGGGCGATCCGAGTTTGGCGTCCAGCGATGAGTAACATCAGTGGCCACGTGATATCAATTTGGTGCTGCCCTGCCACTCCTTCATTGCCAATCGTTCCACGACCTAGTCTTTAACACACCCTCTACAACATGCAGCGTGCTTTGGCAATGCCCCAAAAAATGTATGGATTGAGTTTGTGCTTAAATCGGTCAACCATTGCAATCAGCCTGTGGGAAAGTAATCTTGAGACTATTCAGCTGCCTACATTGACCTACACACATCATCATCAGCCATGATATATCGACTGTTGCATGTAAGCCCCCACATGTTGTCAGAATCCACTAATCTATAAAACCCATTCCCTCCAGGTAACACGTGCTTCCCAAGACGCTGCTAACTTGCATTTGCTCTCTGATCCACGTGCTCCTGTGTCCCGTCTCTCAGTGTAATTCCAAGCAGGCATGACACCGTGCTTATGCATGTTGCACTTCTTTCGCACCGTACGTAGCTAATCGGAGGTGTGGGGAAGGACAGTTTTCCATCGTGTTTTTGTTCATGACCATGGTTCATAACAGGTTGTAGTACACATTAATAATAAAAAAGTTCTAATCTTGGCGCAATGGCAATTTTATTTACACGATCAAGCTTAGTTCTATAAAATAATTCCAACCTCTCCTTTACCTCTTTAAAATTGTGATTCTGATCCGCTATCGATAACTGACCTAGTTATAGTACTATCACGTGGTTTCCAATCGTGTCCCTCCATCGGGTACCTCAAATTGTTTAGTGAACTTGTTGTCCGTGGTTTTGGTTTGCTCATTTATCTTTGGTACAACTTTGCAGCCTTACTTGTTTAAGTTTTTCAATAATTTCCTGTGATTAAAGTGCAATGTTCATGGATACCATTTTAAATGGAAGAATTTCAAGAACAATCAACCACCATTGAGTAATCCTGATTTGGGAAATACTTTTCTTCTACCATCGACCACATAGTGCCATTAATCAGATTCGGGAAAAGGACTAATATGAAAAAAATCGTCGAGTCTAGCATTTGTAGACTACGAAGAGGCATTTGATTTAGTAAAAAAAATAATTCTAAAATAATTTACAAGAATAAAACAGGTACACCGAGATGTAATAAATAAGGCAAGGAATATATACATGTGTCAGAAGGGAAGTGAGGAAAGGTGACGCGCTTTCACGAAGGTTATACAACGTGACGTTCGTTGATGTTTTCCAAATTGTGTATTGGAGCAAAAACCATGAACATGAGTACGGTAAACTATTAAGCTGCATAGCATCGCTATTATAAAAAAAAACCGCACAGAACGAAGATGGGAATGCAATAATATAAAAAGGGGGAGGGGGGGGGTTATTCGTGTTTACAGGTACAGTGCAATTTGACCCACAAACAACAAAAAACGCATTTAATCCTAACATCTGGCAGTGTGGAGCTCTGCACAATGAAGGGCATTATCGGGCTACACGTGGCAAAGTGGAATCTCGCCAGAGATGTCCCGGGAGGGTTTAACGTATTAGGATGTCACCGACCTTGACGGCAGAGGCTCCTACATCCCTCTCTGTTTTTTAATCTCGGTGCAAATTTCCCAGGGATGTTCCTCCAACCTCTGACGGTGCTTATCACTGGGCCTGGTCTGCTCATACCATGGGGGTGTTGGGTGGGTGGGTGTGAGGTGGGAGAGAGATGCAAAAAAAAGTACGTGCTGGTAACACCAGTCCATTAAGTGATTCTCTGTAGCCGCTTGCACAAAGGCAGGTGTACCCAGTTGGCATCGCCTTGGCAAGTCGTTCAGGCCCGCGTGAGTGATGATGTCTCGTCTAGACACGGCACGCGAGCCTCACACGAAGGCGTCCCGACTTTAATGCCATTGAGATGTGCGCGGCTCGCTCAGCAACGGGGATGGATGATGTCCATTGCATGGCTTTGTGAAACACGCAAGGCTTTTTTTGGGGGGGTGGGGGTCTTAATTAAAATTACGCATGGAGCTCATAATGCGTTGTTTACTTGGTGTGGATTTACATTTTTCTGCCGCAAACGGTAAACACGCTCACTGCTGATTGCAGAATTCTGCATTTATCTAAGTGCTTGAGTTAATTCCGTTCTGTTCTTGTGTGTGATCCCAATATGTCCAGCAGATAAATGGAAACGTCGAGGTTCGTCCGCCACGAGAGGGCTTCGGGAGAGAGTTCGTGTAGTTTTGCTATTCCCACTTCACCGAAGAGGGAATAGCGCTTTTTCTGGAAGACTTTGCTGTTTTTTTTCCTGGATTTGTTTCTGTTGCGCGTAGCCACTTTAAGATGTTTTCTTGTTCATGTTTTTGTTTGTTGCGGTTGCACCCGACTCAAGAGCCGCATGGCTCACAGGGCTGTACCTAATAAATGAAACTGAAACCGAAGAACAAGACTGCGGTGGTTTGCTACGTGGTCCACAATTTGGGGTTGCATGGCCACAATGGCACTCGTGTGGATCGTGTCTTTAAAGTGTCATCATGAAGGGGGTGTGCGCATCCGGCTCTCGATGGTGCCGATGCGGTTGATGGTCACGCCACCGTCAGTGCCGGATTATCCGAGTAGCAAAAGTAGCTGCACGTGTAGTAGCTATTATATATGTAGTAGCTACTATATACGTAGTAGCTACTATATACGTAGTAGCTACTATATATGTAGTAGCTACTGTATATGTAGTAGCTACTATATATGTAGTAGCTACGGGCCCCGCACTTTCAAGGGCCCCGCGCTAAATGCTTTAAAGCTATCAATTCTGGTTCAGTGATTCTGCACTTGCTCTATTACTATAGTACTGTAGTGGTTGATTTCACTCGGACAACTTTTGTCTTTCTACCAACACCACTTTATTTACAGTTCTCCACATGTCCTCAATGCTTCACAGTTCCCTTCTTGCCACAGCTCGCTCGCCGTGCCTCACTCGATTCGCTCGCCGCCTTTGTCTCTCCAATCTCCGCTTCTCCGTCAGCTCCGCTGTCCCTGTGCTTCCCCCACTGCTGGCTGCTTCGTCTCTGCTCTCCGCTATCACTGGGCTCTCTCCACTGCTAACTGCTTCGTCTCTGTTCTCCGCTCTCTGCTATCACTATGCTCTCTCCAATGCTGGCTGCTTCTCTCTTCAGCTGCTCCACGTCTTGCCTCGTCCAGCCCCCGACTCCAACTCCCCGTTTCTCCTCACTTCTCCCCAATTTATCCCCGCTCTCATTACACCCCAATTAAATAACCCGCGTCTCAACGGCGCTCCACGTGCCCGTGCACCTGTTACCTCGCCAGACTTCAAGACGCCACTCCAGCCCTGACAACAACACCAGCCAATCACAGCCGTCCTTGGCTCCCCCCAGCTTAATTGGCCCAATCGTTACCTCATCGTCCCAATATGACCCCTACTGTCCTGCTCCCGCGCAAAGTCACCAATTACCCCCATGCGCCTATTTATTCCACCACAGTACTATACTGCCTTCAACTTTTACGAACGACTGGGTGTTTAAGGTTAGCGATTTGTCGTATTATCTGGCAGTATAGCAAAATACAACTACTTTACTATGCAAGTTAAACATTTGTGTTTTAATAATTGCGTGTTTTTTTTTATGTAGGGCCCCATTATAACATGCCGCAGGCACCGCACTGGCATAATCCGACACTGGGCATCGTCGTGTCTTCAAGAAGGAACAGCAAAGTCAAGAGGCGTGCGTTGTTTGGGACTCGCATGAGGCTGCTTTTATTCTGGACGTCCGCGCTGTGTCCGCCAGAGTTAATCTCTCGCGAGAAGAGCTTAAAGACAACAAACACTACCAGTGAGAGAATAAAAAATCAGTTCAAAAAAAGATGCAGCCAAAACAAATAACTCGTACCTTGTAAACTTGTAATACATGTCCCCAGGCTGGCTGTCGCAAGTTTGAATTTCAGTTTGTGAAAAAAAAACCCAACATGCATTCACGGTCAAAGAGCTTTTTAGAAACGTCAACGAGTGTATTATTAAGTATCAGAGTGATGCGAGCGACATCATTGTGTAGAGGAGTAAAATGGGGGCGTGACGTCATGCGTGCCGTCCAGTGCGATGACGTCACAGAACGTGGTGTCATGCCGTGCTGGGCGGCTCGATGACGTCATGTCTCCTCTAGTATTTAGGGGGGACCCTGTGACGAAAGCGGGGTCACTGTGGGAACGGGTAGAGTGAGAAGGGTGGCGTGAAGCCGGTGGTAGCCGTAGGAGGTGCTGCTCTTCCCGGTCGGTGGGGTTGTCAAATTCCCCCATCCGCCTCGAGGGAGAGAGACTGGAGCTAGCCAGGCTGGACCAGGACTTAGTGTAGGACCCCTAACCACTGGGAGTTGTCACACCCTTTGTGTAATTGTAATATACTTAATAAACCTTTGGCGAAAGCCCTTACCTTCAAACCGTCTCCGAGTCGTCGTCGGGAACTCCTCAACAACTGGTGTCAGAGTGCTTGCGCTGTCGCCACCATGTCAACATCGGGAGCGGCGCGCAAGAACCCACTGACAGGACGATCGGAGGATGAAGACGGCGTGGGGGAGGCTTCGGCAGTGACCCCGGAGTCCGGGACCCCGGTGACGGCCCCCGAGAAAAAGAATGGGACGGAGCGGGAGGAGAAGCCGTCCGGGGGTGCCAGGGCGCCGCCGCCGGGCACGGGGAGCCCGTTCGCGGGGCAGCTGGAGCTGCTCGCGCGGCCGATGGCACAGGTCTGCGGCCAGATCGACGAGGTGGAGGCAAGGGTGCGCCCACTCGGCACGCATTTTGGATGGGAACGGCGGATTCCCGCCAACCCGCTTCCCGCAAATTTCGAAATCGGCGCCATGTTCCCGACGGGGGCGCCGCGGGAGGCGGCCGCCATTTTGGCTGCGACGCCACAAGCGGCCGCCATTGTTCACGCGACGCCGCATGTCGGCGCCACGGGTGCCGCGGCGCCGCTCTCCACCGTGGGTGCCGCCGAGCACGCGGGGTCTGCCGTCGGCGACGCCGCAGCTCCGCACCACGCCGCGCCCGCGGGGGTGACCGCGGGTGTCGCCGCGGCTCCGGGCATCGCCGCCGCGGCGCCGCACCTCGCCGCGTCCGCGTGGGTCGCCCCCGGCGTCACCGCGGCTCCGGAGTGGGCCGAGGGTCACGCCGCGGCTCCGCACCTCGCCGCGCCTGCGGGTTTTGCCGCGCCCGCCGCCGCGGCTCCACATGTCGCCGCGGCCGCGGGGTGGGCCGCCGGCTACGCCGCGGCCCCTCTTCTCGCCGCGCCTGGGGGGTGGGCCGCCGACGCTGCCGCGGCTCCGCACCTCGCGTTGCCGTGCCGACGTCGCGGCTCCGCATTTCGCCGCGGGGTGGGCAGCAGGAGCCGCCGCTCGGGGACGGCGCGCACCTGGGGGTTTGGCTGCGGAGGCGGGAGGGGGGGGGGGAGCCTCCACTCGCCCTCCACAGGTCATTGTTGGTGCTGCCACGAGTGGCCTACCCTGGCCTGGAGGGGGGAGCGCTGGGCTGTTGCAGCTCTCCCGGGGCCTGTCACGAGCTGGCGCGGTGCCTGGTCTGGCGGTTGATGCCGCATGGGGAGGCGGTCCTGCGGCGCGTGTGCGCTTGGGGCAGGCGCTCTGTGATGACCAGACGGACCGTTGCCGTCGGCCTCCAGCCCTCATCGCCAAATTGTCGTTTTATGTGTTGTCGGGGCTGCCCAAGTGTCGTTTTGTTGTGTTATGTCTGGGCTGCCAAATTGTCGTTACCGAGTGATGTGGGCTTCGGAAATTTTACTTTATTATTGTCGGGCTGCCCTGGTGTTGTGTTTGGTTCTGGGGGCGGTCCGTCTTCGTAGCCACTTCCATGGGGTTGTCAGTTGTTGTAAATGTGGTTGTTGGGTTCCGGCACTCCTCTACTTTTATATTCTTTACAGCCGAGTCGGCTGAATTTTTTTTCACAGGGGGGGGGGTAATGAAGAGGAGTAAAATGGGGGCGTGACGTCATGTGTGCCGTCCAGTGCGATGACATCACGGAACGTGGCGTCATGCGCACTGGGCGAGTATTTAGGGGGTACCCCGTGACGAAAGCGGGGTCACTGTGGGAACGGGTAGAGTGAGAAGGGTGGAGTGAAGCCGGTGGTAGCCGTAGGAGGTGCTGCTCTTCCCGGTCGGTGGGGTTGGCAAATTCCCCCATCCGCCTCGAGGGAGAGAGACCGGAGCCAGCCGGGCTGGACCAGGACTTAGTGTAGGACCCCTAACCCCTGAGAGTTGTCACACCCTTTGTGTAATTGTAATATACTATAATAAACCTTTGGCGAAAGCCCTTACCTTCAAACCGTCTCCGAGTCGTCGTCGGGAACTCCTCAACAATTGGACTGCTATTGACTCTGAATGTCAGTGTTTTGTACCCTTAATTAAACTTCCTTTGTGTGTGTCGCACTGCGTTGGCAGCGTTGTGCGAGCGCACAGAAGATGAAACACATTCATCAACGATGTCAGAGCGGTATCGGAGATGTTGCAGAACTACTTCTGAGATCACTTCTATTGGCCTCTTACACGAGTGTTGCGCCTTTTATATTCCCGGCAGTGTTCGATTGCATGTCAATCAAGCTGACGTGTTTAAGTCTTAGAGCTGCAATTTTAGCCGAATTAAAAAAAATGTTATTGTTTTACGTGCAGACATTGGTGAGCGAACCTATCGACCGTCCCTGCTGCATTTGAGAAGCCGGTTGTTATTTTGTGTTACCCTGTCCGTCCAAATTCGAACCCAGGACCTCAGCAGCGGCCACTGAGTGCCCTGACTCCCACACACCGCCAGGCCACACTGCCTTGGTGTTGTGTCTTGAATCTCACGGGGTGTGATGGCGTGTGTTAGACCGACAAGTCTTTTGTAAATGGTGATTCGTGCAGAGATGGATCCATCAAGCGTGCACGGAACCAACCTGCAGGGAAGCGAGGTTGCCGCGGGAGACACTGCAGCAACTATTCAGTTAGTGTTGGAACCCAAGTAACGATATTACAATACGACTAAGTACAACTGCATCTCAATAGGCTGTACAAAACCAGTGTGATGAATGAATTTTGTATTACCGATGGTAATATATAATATACTTTAGAGAGAACAGATAACCATAGGCCAGCAGTGGTCAACTGGCGTCTCCCGAGCCACATGCGGCCCTTTAATCCACCACATGCTACTCTATCGAATGATAAATTAAAGTTGTATATGTTGTATGATATATTATAAACTTGGCTATTTGCAGAACTCATGGGTGGCCACCCCTGCCAAAGGCAGACGAGAAGAGGAGGCCAGACTTGAACAGGGGCTGGGAGTCAAGAGCACGGAGAACTGGAAGTAGGTTCCGTATTGTGTAGTCAGTAGAGAATGAGCGTCCTCCCACCGAGCCGAGGCCGAGTGAGAGATTTCGTCAGGGGGCCTTGACTGCTGGATCGGAGAGATGAAAGGAAGTATGTATGTTGAACTTCTTTTGCACCGTCCGCAGCCAACCGTGCTAATCAGAGGTGCAGGGGAATGACAAACTAAACACAAAAAGCAATTCTATAGAAATTAGTTTTCTTTAGGCAAGTGATTCGCTTTCCTTTCCTATACTTTGCACTCCAATCGTGTTTTATTGTTGTTGTCATTTTCTGACCCGCCCCCACTGGACATCTGTGAAATAGAGCTTTATAGCTCATCGGATTTCTCCAGGATAAAAAAAAAATCTGATTGCATGATGTGGGAGGGGTAGGCGAGTGAATGGATGGTAGTAGTGAGAGGGGAGGAGATGAATAAGCGAGTTCGTGGAGGGGAGTAGGGCGAAAGGAAAGGGGAGAGGTGGGATATAGCACGGAGGGTAGTGCGAGATGAGACGGGAGGGCCATGGGGGGAGGTGGGTAGTCCATGGAGAATCTTGAAAACGGTGAGGGCAATCTTCAATATGAAGCATGAAAGATTATTTAATTTCTCCAAGGACCCCTGGTAACCTCCTAAACACATTCACCAAACATCTATTTGACCAACCACTCCGAAGTAGAAGACTCCTCAAAAAGAAATAAATTCTTAGTGATATCAATATATATAGTTTTAAGATTATGCAAAAAAAAGCCAGACTGCGCCATAGTAGTACACGGTTGTGACCACGAGCATCCAATGGCATTCAACAATAAACACGTGGCTTTCTATTGCCCTTCATCCATTCCGACAGTGACCAGGTCCAAAATCTGCTTAGCTTCTTAAGTCTGATGCGATCAGGCTGGTGACAGGCTGCCAACACTCTTCTTTCGGGGGTACGTGTCTGAAGGGCGTTCACACAGTAAAACAGTGAATTGCACAGCTTAATAGATATACCCTTGACGGCGAAATGAAGATGTAATTATATGATGGATGGCACCAAGTGATGCATTGGTGCACGGCAAAACTACTATGCCTGAAATGACCAAAGCAATATACGTTCCAAGTGGTGACTGCTGTTTAAAAATTGACCTTTACATTTCCCTGACCATGCACGGATGACGCAACTAAAATGGGTTATTTTAGGAATATTACCTTATTCGTTGCATGTAGGACGAGGGAGCGGTGGTGCAGTGGTTTGTGCACTGCACTGTGAATTTGTGGATACCTGAGTTTGATCCTTGGCCACGACTTAACGAGGCTCGGTGATATCTGAACCGGTCCCCGTGACAACCCATGCTGACCAGCATGGTGAGGTATGGTCAACGTCCCCCCCCCCCCCCCACGGCAGACATGGTGTGGGAAGCCCTTCTTCCAGCAATAGATTCACAAAGGGCTGGTCAGTATTACCTTATAATTCTATCATATAATAGATTGAAAACTAATTTTCAGATTGAAATCTCACTTCTTTAAAACGGCATTTTGTGTTTAGTTTGTTCTTCCCCTGCACGTCTGATTAGCATGGTTAGCTACGTATGGTGCGGAAGAAGTTCAACACACAGATAATGCTAAAGAAGACTAATGTATAAGCAGCAGACTCACAACGTGTAGGCTTTCGCCACCCACGTTGTGAGTCGTCATCGACTTTTGGGTCAGATCGCACGAGTAAAATCCAAATGTGTGTTGTACACCCTCCTCCACCCAACACAGCCAATAACATTGTCACGTGAAAAGGTGCCGATGTTTTGTTTTACTGCTTCAGCACAAAGGTGCGTTGGAGAGCGATCCGGACACATTGAGCAATTGCATATTTCTTTGGCAACACACCGGATGTGCCGAAGCAATCGTAAATTGGTACAGTATACAGATAATTATTTACTTAACTTGCATATACTGAGGGTATATCCAAAGTAATGTGGTTAATCATTAAAGCGAAACTTAAATAACACATTCCTGCGGAGGGAGGTGGTAGGAACGTTGGGTTGCTCGGTCAATGGCCAGGGTCAACGGCGACGTGGTGTATTCCGCAAATATGCCCGACTGTGAGGGCGGGCACAAGCCGGCGTGAGTAGGTTAAACGTTGAGATTTATAAGGGCACCACAGGGTGACCAGCCCCTCCCCACCCAACCCCACCCCTCCCACCCCCCACCCAGCCCCTCCCTCCCCACCCAGCCCCTCCCCACCCTCCCCTTCCCACCCAGCCTCTTCCCACCCAGCCCCTCCCTCCCCACCCAGCCCCACCCTCCCCTCTCCACCCAGCCCCACCCCTCCCATTTTTGGATGCACGACGGACGGACGGACACAATAATCCCCTGTGGGCTGGTGGAACCAGGAGGTTCCTACCAGTAAAATATTAAACTTTCAAGTGCACATACTGCATGTAAATGTTAACACACGGATTGATTACATTAAACACACCCTGCGAACATCACAACCACCGACATACTGATGCATCATCCAGCCCTGGGCAAATTATCACGGTTCTGAATTCCAGGGTTTTGTGGGATTATAGCAATTTGATAACAATACGTACAGGTAATCACCAAAACTCCAGGGTCCAGTAATTGCAAATGCAATGATCACAATTACCATGAATGTGAATAGTATGTCGGCAAAAATTTAGAATGAATTTAGAATGTTATTAATCATGACAATGCAATTGTAACCGCATTTATATGGAATTTCATTCAATGACATAACCCATTATATATAGTATTGCTATATAACTGAATGTATAACGGAATAATGGATGGAACACATCTGAAATGGTGTCCATCATGGAGAGATGGAGCGATTAAATCAGCTCATGTGGAGGTGCTTGGGGGGGGGGGGGGATTGCTATTTTTGCAAGATGTCGAGGGATGGCGATGGTTTGGAGAGGCCTTTGTACAGCAGTGGATTGACCACGACATGAGAGAGAAGCATTTGCAAAAATGAAAAACATGTGGCAATGAATCATTAACATTAGCACTTTATTGCACCGACATCCACGAACGCCCATTAAAACAAATAAGACATTCCAACAATCCCCACCAACATGAACACCAAAGAACACTTGGTGATATTATGAAGGCAGTCCATTGTTACCGCATTGAAATCGAGCAAATTAATGGTATGAAGGTTCATTAGCAGATTACATCGCTTCAGAAGGTGACAAAACAATTACAGCACTGTTATGCTTTTCAACAAATGGTTGATTTTAATGTTTAATATATCGCCTGTAACTATTTTAAAGCACAACAGTTTACAATTTTCAATTGTAAATATACAGCCCTTGGCTAATCCACTGCTGGATGAGGGCCTCCCCACGCCACGCAGGTGGCGGGGGGGGGGTTATTTAGATTATACTTCACCACGCTGGTCAGAGTGGGTTGATGAGGCTTGAAGGCAGGGAGCATACACATTGGAGCAGAGTACTGCACAACACTGCATGTTGCTGCACTCCCCTGCACTGAGTGACACTGTTGCCCCGCAGGAGCCTAAAACGCCTGTTTAATGCGTGGTGGTCGCCCATCCAAGCACTCTCCAGACTCAAACCTGCTTAGCTTCCGAGATCGGGAGTGTTCCAGACGTTGCGGTCGGTCGTAGGGCGTTTGTATACAGTATTACAGATTCAAATGTAAATACCGAAAAGCACGACGATACGCACTCAGTGCATGTATTGACCTATTGAAACAACCATGAACGAGCATCTGTTGTTAATGCGATAGCCTACTTGCCTGCACATCATTATTCAGATACAAAAAGTAGCTCCAAGCGAACAGCTTATGAGGTACGTACCAGACACTAGGGAACGAGCGTTAGCCAAAGGACAAACAACACACTGAAAGTTGGGTACCTCCGAGAACTTTGTGACTGTGCAAAATGGGACTTGTCAAGATTACGCAAGAGGCTCACTTCAACTCCTTTGATGTATATTAATGAGAAGGAAAGCTTCAGTGGGCGACGCCACTGATGTAGAGAGGCAGAATGCGACGAATCCTGAATCCTTTTGCGAGATACAAAAATTGTTGGGGGCGTGCCAGTGGAAGAAAACGTAAATACGTTTCACATCCAGGTCAGAATACCAGTAATGCCTCTGCATGAGACACAGGCCACTTAAGTAATTAAACCCGACCATTTGTCATGTTACTACGGGCTGCTTTTGTTCATTAATATACACACACACCTCTTTTTTTACAGACGTGTGCAGCACCGACAACGTTATTGTTGTAAACTGGCCAGGTAATCAAGAATTTAGTCGCGCCAGAGATGTAATTGACATATCGCGACTTTGTACAGGGTGATATTGACATTGCCTCTATAGTTAAGAGTGTCACGGAGAGCTTTGACATTTACTGTAAACATGCTCTCAATTGAAAGGACTCATCTCATCATGACAGAGTGGCAGTTGTTGAGAGCACATGGCAATCTAAGGAAGTGAACGTCACTGCATGTTAGGTGGTGGCATCATATCCTGCACAAATGTGACGTTTAATTTGGGGGGTTCTCTTCCGTAAGCAAAATACTGCCCACGTCCAGCAGAGTATTCTCTTTTTTTACACGACAATGAAATCTGGATTCGACGTGACAGTGGGTGAGGGCATGTGTGGACTTCTGCTGGCCTTGAAGTCCCTGCTACATGGTGTAAAGAATAAATGGCGATTTTAATTATGTACCGAGCCGTGTTCCACTTCACAGGGAAAACAAGACTTCCAGCCATATTTCATTATGGTCTTACACGGGCATCGAAGGGAACTTTGACGGCCCTTTAAAATGAATGTCCATGAAAAAATAAATCGTGCAGGTATGAATAGCATAACGAATAAATGTGCTGTTAAATGATCAAATAATGGTGCACACATCTAAATGTGAAACATCTTATGGTTGAGTGCCTAAACCTTGTGAACGTTACACGTTTTATGGCTCTTTCTCCAACTGCGTTTGACCTCACGGTGTAAAGTTATGTTTTGCAAATAGCCATCTAACATCGATGCGAGCGTTACCTTTGTAAGTAGCGGTAACTAAATTCTGTAACTGAATTCAGGCAATGAGTCTCAAACAAAATTGAGCTTACAAAACAAAATAATACAGATATGCAATCTGACGTAATGTTTTAGGACTTTTAACAGAGGTACTCATAACCAAAACAAGATGTAAAGTAGACCTAGCACTTGGCTATTGTGAAAAGCGTGTCATGCTAAGTTGGTATCCACGCGGACTTGGCTGCACATCTGGTGCTCCCCATGCACCCCTGTGCAAAACTCCATTACATATAATCTTGGCAAACTTTTATACATTAAGCTCTACGATTTCTGTCAACAGATAACCTCCATATTTTATTTAAGTGCTAACATGCAGTAATTTGCTTTTCTTGTTCAACGTGTTGTTTTTTCATCAACGATAAAACAATGCTACATTACCAATGGAAAACAGACCACCGATCAAAACTTTACGTTGTCAACACAAACTACAATGAAACCAGTTCAAGTTTCAGTGGTATATGGTAAATACCCTTGCCACACTTAAGTGCCAATTCGTGTAGTGGTACATACTACACGGCACACACTTTTCCCTATGAAATTCACAACAATCACCAACAAGCTCTCCCGTGTGTGTTTCGAGTTATACCACGCTGTATGTTGTTGCAACGTTCTTACCCGCCCCTACTGGACATCTGTGAAAAAGAGCTTTATAGCTCATAAGATTCCTCCATGATAAATAAATATTCTGATTCTGTATTGTCCAGCACGACGTCCAGACGTTTGCTCCACGCTGTTAGCGGAGCTACACCAAGTACCCAATTCAGAAATTCAACATTGAATTCAGTTCCTGAACAATTCACTTGCTGAGGTTTTAGAACTGAATATTCAGAACAGGTTCTGAAGAAAGATTGCAGCACGTGGAGCGAAACACAAGGGGACATGGCAACGACCTCAAAAACCTACACAGTAGAATAACCACAGAAGTATCTCTGGCCACAAATGAACAGTCTAAACACACTCGAGCTACATTCCACAATTTGCGTATACAAAACCATAAAAAATGTATAATTGTTTAAATATTGACTGATCGTGTGTTTGCGATAAACTACAGCGTCTGAAATGTCAACTGGAGATTGTTTTTAAATCCCAGCAGGTAGCAACCGCTATCCCACCACGTTCATTATCGGCTGTGCAATAAGCGGCCTCGACTTATGAAGCCGTGGCATATGACTAACTGTTCTTCAACAACTCCTGCGTCAAATTAATTGACCCTTAAATATTTAAGATGCTTCGATACGAGTTGAACGTGTGTTTAAAGGCGAGAGAATGCACTCCGCAGATTAATGAACAGCAGCCGGTCTTAGAATTGGCACAAAGTTGAATGTCGAACAAGTGTCTTCAAAAGCTTAAAAGGATACCCCAGTGTCTTGGTTACAGTGCCGTGTTAAAATCTTCGTGACCTTTATAAAAGTGATCCACACCATAACCTACATTTTTAGATGTTGTAAGCCGTGCTTTACAAAGCCTTTAAAATAATAGTGCATTACTAACTTGAAAGTATTTGTGGAATCTGACATTTAAATTTTGGGTTTTTATTTTATTTTTGAGTGAACTACATTTTAAAGTGAACATTTTCAAAACCTTAAAATAAATATTAACAAAGTTGTTACACATTGAATATAATCTAAGGCTGGACAAAAAAAAGCTACAGAAATGCTTAAAAATGTATCCCGAAATCTTTTCTTACGTTGTGAAATGCTGGATGAAATAAAAAATAAGAATGTATTATATGACAGCTGCCATTTTCCTAAATGATAATCTGTTTCTGATAGCACTAAATATACACTTGAACCTTATGGCGGTACCCTGGGATACCACAGTACCCCGGCTCCCGCACAATGTCCGTGATGCAGTCATTTTTAGTCTGTTGATGGTCGGCGATGCGCCGATCGACTCATCTCGACGAGCTGTACTCACGATGATGCACCACCACTTACGGTGCGTACCGCGAGCGTTCAGGGTTTCGACACAATCGTCCTCACTGCGTTTCGAGATCGCAGAGTGGCACTGATTTCGGATTGATTGGTACCCCCAGTCACGGAGTTAAGTAACAGCCCTGGAAAAAAAGCGTCCCAGAAATAAAATGTTTAATTGCCTCGGCACATTTTGTATTATTTGATAACCCTGGTGTACTGCCATCAGGATCACTTGTTGTTCCCTCACCACAGCAATGTGCAACTTACAAATCAGGAACACAATTTGATCGCAAGTTATAGCAACAGCCATATATGATGTTAGTTTTCTCTAAAATAAATACACGTGACTGATGTATTGTATGCAGCAGGTAAGTTAGACGCGAGTGATTTCAGTGTAAACTTTCATCCTAATAAGCAACTCGTTAAATTAAAAGCACTAAAGAACGTAGTTATTACGGTGAAAATTCACCCTGCTGTAGGTGATTTATATGATTCTTTTACGGGCAGCGTTATTAGATTTTTTCACTCTCGTCGCAATTTTTTTCAATTTCAAACCTCTCAGCGTTTCATCAGAGTGCTGTACTGTGCCTCTCCAAGACGACGGAAAATAATACGCGTGGCTTAAATTGGGATACATTTAGTAAAATTAGGTCTCAACTATTGTTATTTTGTGACATTTTACAACTGAATTACTGTGCATTGTCGATGGCATTTGAGACGGCACACATTGGATCCATAATTGAGTGTTCATTTCCTCGTCAATAACGTTTGAAGCTGGAGGAAATTATTAAAGATAACACTCATCTCCCACGCACACGTCAATCCACTGCTGGATGAGGGCCTCCCGACACCACGTGGGTATTGACCACACTTCACAATGTGGGTCAGTGTGGTTTAGATCTGGGAGCATAGAAACACTGTACAAAAATGGCTTCTGCTACACTGCCCTTTGCTGACCACCAAGGGACGCCATGGTGGCGAGATGTTATCTCCCTCGCCTGGTATGCAGGAGGTTCGTGGGATCGATCCCGACCCGGACGCATGTATATTTGGAGTTTGCATGTTCTCCCTGTGGCCGCGTGGATTTTTCTCCGGGTCCTCCGGTTTTTCCCTCCACACGTAGAAACATGTCTTTAGAGTATTTGTCTGCTATACATTTCCACATAAGCCACTTTGTTGAGCTATCATTTGTGGCCAGGTCGCTTCTGAAAAATACCTATATAGCTCAGTGGGCCGTACCTGATAAAAAAATAAAAATAGTTTAGTTATAGTTTAAGTAGCCCCACATCCACTTGGGAAAACCCCGGTGTGCATGGCGGTCATTAACCCAAGAATTATCCAGGCTCAAAAATCCTGATGAGCTTCCGAGATCTGACGAGATCGGGCACACTCCTGCTGATGTGGTCAAGGGTGTATCCATGCACCCAGTGGTGAAATAACCATTTCACTACAGTGAGCCCACGCCAGTTTCTAAGGGTGAACTGTGGGGAGCCCACCCTCTTACCATCTGTCAGACTGAAGTGAATGAGTAGCTAAATGACCCTCGAAAGATGAAGACCTTCCCCCCCTGCAGCGGAGTAAGCAATGTCTCTAAGATGACCTTCACACACCCCTGGCTCTATATTAATTCGCGCACATCATACTCTTGCCGGAACACTTTAACCCTTGCTCCTTTTGTAAGCGTGTAATTTTTTCCAGTTGGAGCAAATGTATTGCATAACCAGGTATTAACAGCTTTCAGTGAAACACTCCTACTCTGCACCACTGTACTTACCTGCTCAACAAGCTTATCAGCCAACATGTCTTGGCATTTGTTATAGAAAGTGCTCAATAGTGTGCTGGTCCTCTTATCGTTCCAATTTCCATCATCACAAGGTAATTGGAAAGCTAATTCTTTTTCGTGACCCATGCACCCAATACAGTCTCAGCTTCATCACCGTCACCACTACCCGCTGAGAACAGCAGTAGCATCCCCAGAAGTAGGCGGTAGCTACTTCCATTTCACTGTTACATCAAGGCCTCCCCTAAAGCAGCAGCAGCAGCAGCTTTAATGTCCAAAAAATAAATAAGACAAATAAAACCTTTGTACGTGCTGGCGTGCCCGCAGTCTCATCAGCTGTAGAAAATTAGCTCGGGGATCTGTCCCCCCTGCACGCCCGTCCCATTGGTGCTGTCGGACGAGCACTGGAACTGAAAGGCGATGCCCTCGCACTGCACCTCGGTCAGGCCATCCTGCCCGAAGTAGCTGAGGCTGGGTCCGTCGAGCACCACGCTGGCCGTGTAGAACGCGTCCGGCTCCACCTGCACGGGGTGCTCGAAGTACACGGGGAACGTGGCCGGCGTGCCGTCCGCCGTGAAGCGGCTCGTGCTGTGCGCCACCACGGTGCCGCCGCGCTTCAGCTCGACGCGCGCCGCGTACTCGGTACGCGTGCCGCTCGAGCCGAAGAGGCCGAAGCCGCCCAGGAAGATGCGGCGGTCCACCGAGAACTGCACGGCGTCGCAGCGGCCGTGGCAGCGCCACTGGTTGCTGCGGAACGTGCAGCTCTGGAAACGGCAGCAGCGGCGCGGCTGCAGCCCCCGCCTGGGCGCCGTCGGGAAGGGCAGCTCGGGCTTGCCGCGCGCCGTGTGCCACAGGAACACGTCGAGAGTCTCGCGGGCGTCCAGCACGCCCGACTGCGCGGGCCCGTCGGCGAAGTCGCTCAGGGGCATGGCGGGCAGGCGCAGCAGGTGCAGTGCCTTGCCCAGCGCCGAGCGCATGTTCCCGGGCGTCGGCGTCGCCACCGATCGCCGGCATTCTGCTGCGGCCCAGCCGAGAGCCGCCTCGAAAACGACCGTCTCGGCCGCGTTGAGCGTCTCGCGCGACAGGATCGCCGCCAGCGTTTCCAGGTCGACATCGCAGAAGCTCTCCGAGCGCAGCGCCAGCTCGGCCTGCCGCAGAACGGGTTCGCTCGTCAACGAGCGCGCAAGCATTGCCGATGTGCGTACATACGTATGTGCGGACGTATGTTGAACTTCTTTTGCACTGTACGTAGCCAGCTGTGCTATTCGGAGGTGTGGGGGAAAAATGTCGATCGACGCTTCCTTCACGTTGCGTGAAAACGTGTTACGAGCTGTCGTGGAGCATTCTGGGTAAAAGCATATAGAAGTTAAAGTATATTTCAGTCCAATGCCCTATTGGCTTCCCACGACCAATATTATCCAGCTGCATTTCTTTAAGCACGATAACTCATCACTCTTTGTCCTCGATGGGTTACTGGATTCGTCTGAGGATTCAAAAAGAGAAATGGGGTTTAATGTAATTATTTGTACTGCCACAAGGTTCAATATGGCTTCAGGATAATTATTATACTCAATAGTACTATTAAATTAGTAAGTGCAAAGTGGTATTAAAATCGGTGTCATATGCACTTTTAAATGTTTGATAATGGCCTCCTGGAAACGTGCAATTAAAAAGACTGTGGGCTGCAATGACAACATTTTAACTTGAGTACGAGTGCACATGGCAAAATATGTTATGCTATAACAATTATAACCCACTTGGTTCATCTAAAGAAAAAGCATACGATGATTAGCAATCACGTTTTTATACGAATCGCCATGTGATGGTGTTTTCTCGATTACATGCTTGCCTTTGTAACAAAAAGCCCCCAATGTTGGTTTTCAGATTCCCGTTACACGAACTTACATGAGAAAACGATTGCCACGGCACAACAAATGATGAATTCACCAGAATAGAAAACGTTTGTTTGCACATGAACGCATATTTGCTTGTTTAACAAAAAAAAAGAACACCGCAAATGGCATCACACACAATGTCAAACAACTCCAAATCCGTGATCTCTTTCTTCACCCCCTGTGTGTACAATTCAGATCAACCGGTGTTCGTAATAAACCACACAAATAACACGAGGTCAACGAGAAAAAGGAAAAAGAAAATCAGGCAACATAAAAATAAACGCGCGCAAAAAAAACCCCTCGAACTTCTGAAAGCAAGTGCCCTTTTAAGTGTCGGTCTTTGTTAGCGGGACACACAAAGAAAAACTGCATCCGATTCTCAAGCAGAAATGCTACACAGCACGAAACAGACAGCAGCATCTGACCCGGGACTAATGCGAGCCACGGGGGGGGGGGGGGTGAACATGCGCACACACGCAGGCTTATCTGCTGGTTGCCTCTGCCCAGCGGAGTCCCGCTATAATTTTCCACAACACTTGAGAGTAACGAAAAAAATCATCCTCCACCGCAAAACGCAATCCACATTTTGTTCTTCGGCGTTTATCGTTGCTTCATCAAGGTGGCACTATTGTTGATGGCCAATTTTGTTTACATGCGCGTACCATGTTTGTTTTAACATCGTGCACACAAAATGGGATATTGCATATGAGCGCTGAACAATGACACAAAGACTTGAATGTTTAATTGCGACCGATGTGTTTTAGCATAACTTCGTTTTGCGCAGTTAAGTAGTTAACCGGCGACACAGATTTTTGCATGCGAACATTATACACGTGCGAATGTTTACTTTGAAAAGGTTTTAAGCACATTATCACCCTTGGAGGTTATTTTTTTTTAAAGAAACTCCACGCAGTGAGTGCATAGAAAATAAACGACCATGTCCCACTGCCAGTATCAGCCATGGATGGTCGAATGCTTTCCAACGATCTTCGAGAAATAGAGTTCTCAACTCGGGGCTGATGTGAATAGAGCAGGCATGCATCATTAACGACGGTGGTTAACTTTTCCCGATGTAACAACAAATCAATGAAAGGCCTTTCAGTTCTCAGCCGTGCCTTGTTGGGAGGTTTGTTCACTTGAATCCCTCACAATTCTAAATCAAAATGACGGTAAGCAATGATGATCTCACATTGGATTTTCTCCCTACGGTATATCCTGTTGCATCTATTGCTAGTCATAGAGACTTTAAGTCGAACATTGAATAGCAACAAGTTATTTGGTCACCCTGGAAAATCTGTCCAGGTGTCAAAACTCAATATTCGATCACGATCTCAATCAGGATGTGTGACCAGTTCTTTTTCATGTCTGTGTGTATGTGGATGTAAACCGGAGTGCCTGCATGAGCCCATACACATAGTCAACTAACATCCAACATTGCCACCTGTCCTGAATTCCCACGGATATCCTATTTTTGACAGAGCTTTCACGTTTTTTGTCAGAACAAAGCATGCATACGAGGTTCTCTCCTCCGCTATTGTCATACATCGTTCTTCACACGTGTTCACAGGTTCACACCCTAGGTGGCAACCAGATATAACACTCCAACTCCACATATAAAAGTCCGCAACCTACTTTCTGCGACTCCCATCCTTCAGGCCCTCTCAGAAAACCCCGTCTGCGCAAGTCATCCAACCCGAACCTTCACGGTATCCGGATCAGAGAGAGAGAGAGCGAGAGCGAGTGAAGGAGAGAGCTAGTGAGCGAGCGGGCGCCAGACTGCGCTCCGGCCGTGCAACAGTCCCGGCACTTTCCCCCACGCCAGGGGTCACCAAAGTTTTTTTCCACGGCGGGCCGGACAACCGATAGAATGACGAGCGCGGGCCGCGTAATCATTCTGCTCAATACTTGGGGGTCGGGAAAGATGCGCGTTTGTGTGTGTGTGTGTGTGTGTTGCCATGGAAACCATGGTGGTAACGTCAGAGCGTAGGCTCCGACGGCGGGCCTGACGGACAGACGTCGGCGGGTCGGGTCCGGCCGGGGTCACCGTAGTTTAGAGTGACCCCTGGCCCCGCGCCTCGCCCGGGCCCTCACCTGCGCGTCGATCACCTCCCAGCAGCGGTCCGCGAGCTCGCGCTCCTCGAAGAGGCGGCTCTGGGCCAGCAGCACGCAGGCGTTGCGTGCCGTCAAGCTCGTCTCGAGGAAGGAGACGCACGCTCGTGCCAGGTGTGGCACCATGTACTTCTTGGCGACGTACAGCGTGGCCAGCACCGAGTCGGCGTCCAGATCCATCTCGTCGCAATAGATGTACCTGCCAGTGCAAGCGTTCAGATGTCAAACAGCGCCACGGCGGCGAGATGTTAAGTACCTTGCCCAGTATACAGGAGGAGGTTCGTGGGTTCGATCCCGACCCTGACACCTATGTATATATATATATATTTGGAAGTTTGCATGTTCTCGCCGTGGTTATGGGGATATTTATCCGGGTCCTCGTGTTTTTGTTACCGCATTTAGAAACATGCGTTGAGACTACTTGGCTGTGATAAAATTGCACGTGATAAGCCACTTCGTTGAGCTATCGTTTGTAGCCAGGTCGCTTCTGAAAAAGAGATGTGTAGCTCAGTGGGCCTTACTTGATAAAATTAAAAGTTTCGTTTTTAGTTTTATATAGCTGCATGATCCTGGGACACTGCTATGATGCAATTGTGAGCGCACCAGACCTGTTAATTTAGAGGTCGTCAGTTCAATTCGATATCCCAGCACGGCAGTTGAAACAATGGGGCAGGTTTATTTTATATCCCTTCCACCGTCTCTGTCCACCTAGCAGTATAATTGAGGTCAATGCAATTAGTCTATCAGCCAATTACATTTGGTGGGGTATAGTGTGGGTACTTCCATCTCTTCCAAGATGTACGGCTAACATGGAAGAGTAGCCCAAGAGCCCTCTAGAGGAGCTCTCCCGTGCTCTCTCGAACAGAAGCCCTTCTGCCAGCAGTGGCATGAGCAGGGAATTGCAGAGCTGCACCTTTAATGCATAGATTCTATTCCAGGGGTGGGGGATATAAGGTCTGTGGGCTAGATGCGGTCTGTGTGCTTGATGCAGCCAATACAAATTAAATTTTAATACGGCCCATGACCACATGGGCCCCCCCACTGGGAAACGGCCTGCAATATCTTGGCTGCACGAATTAGGGAATATTATAGGGGAATACTTTTGATCTGGTAAAACTGTGTTTGAAATTTGAGCACTCAGTCACCTGTTGTCTTTTAAGGTAGTTCTGAGCACACAGTCAATTAGCACGGTTGCGTGTGTACGGTGCCAAGTCAATGCATACGATCCAAGTGTGATATCACTTAATTATCAACTCACGTGGCCCAGCAGAAGCATTTGAAAGTACTGTACGACACTCGGTAAGATAAAGGTTTTCCATGTTGAGCTGGGTGGCACTGTGGCAGAGTAGTCGAGTCTCAATAGGAGGGTTAATTACTGGTCGGTGGTTACACTGGCACCACTGTTCCTTTGTGGGTAATCAAACAAGACAACCCACTTTCTGGTAAGGTAATAGTGGTCATCCTGTGGAGAGAATGGCCCCCGCCATAGGAATGTGGACTTTACATCAGTGACTCAGATCTGACCATGGCGGTGAGCACCACTCAAACCACAAACGTGAGGAACTGAACATTTGAATCATATTACCACTTTAATTAAATCAGATGGCAGTCAGTTTTAGGCATTATTTACAAGGATTTTTTTTGTGCACATCCAGATCCTAAAGAAATGGATTGAAGATGGTTTACTCGTGTGAATGACGTCAGAGGTACTTTAATGACCACCCAACAGTACAGTTTATCGGGTTGCTACAGGAAATTAATCAGAATCTGTGCCAAATGGCCCAGTGGCGACAGTGCACCACCTCATATCATCTTCATCACGTCGAGTCAAAATAAATTGCAAGGGTTAGACAAAACTTACAGATGGTACAATTACATCACCTCATCTTAATAACATGAATACAAGAAGCATAGTGTTAACTTTTCGTGAGCCACGTACTGTTACCTCTCCCTGAATGCCTGCTGAAGTGAAATAACCTTTCCAGAGGTCAACACTGCCACAAAGCAATACTTGCCACACGGATGACAACAGAGCATAGATACTCCCATTCATGAACAAGTACATGTAGGGTTTATCCCACGTACCCACTTTGACATTTTACATTGGACTGCAACCAAACTTGCAGTGCATGCCGAGGCAGAGGTAACACCGTTTTATTTATTTTCTCCATAGAGGGGAAAAAAGCATACAAAAAAACAATTGCAGAATGTCTTTAGCGTCTGCGTCACTTTGAGTGGATGGCCATTCTTCTACTTATTCAGCGAGTTTGTACAAACGTGTGCCGATTCTACGTTCGAGAACATATTCCAGTATTTGCAAAGGTGTATTTATGCATTTCACGTGGGCATATCAAAACTATACAACCGAGGCCACTTTTGACAGAGTGAACAAAAAGCAATGAGGGCTTAAAAAGCGAGATGCCTGTGGCACTAATTACATAAAGCAAATAAACATTTACTTGCATGCATTGCGCAACGTAAATGCAAGTACATTCCAGTGCCATTGGTCATCACCGGAGGTTTCGCTGCCGCGCCAAATGCCTTGGAATTAAACGGCGTCGTCACATGGCTGCGACCGAAGGCAAAGTCTGTCACGTAGCCCATACACACCGCTCCTGGGGACAAACCGGATTTAAACGCGAAATTTTAACCCAAATGGCACATGCGCCTGGCTTGTTGGGTTGGCAGCCTGGTGGCCCATACAGCTAAAAGTTTAGAGGCTATTTGTCAGCAGTTGGGATACATTTGTCACAAGTCAAAAGCTACAGCAGTCTTCTGCATAGCAATTACCAACAGCACAGTAAAATGCTTGGCTAATCTCCAGAACAGTCAGAATAATAATGGTTCATGGCATTGAGCATTCAGTACCTTGTTTGAAGTGCCATTCAATGGCTGAAGCCATCCATATGAAGGGTATTTCAATTAAAATGTGTATATACACACACACACAGTTGACTGCAGATGTGTAATTATGGACTCGATGATCATGCAATTTCACGCAGAGATTTTGGCTGGCTAACTCTCAAGAAATATTTATTTATTATAGACAGATAGAAAACGCCGTTTGCAAACAGTTATGGACCTGGCCATGCAAAGCCACGACTGAAAGGTTTAGCTCCAGGTGTCAGCAAGAAAGTGGTCTCTGCCAATTATACCTGGTGAGGACTGATGTGAAACCTCAAAAATGTTTTGCATCAAGCCCTCAATCCACATTTAATTGCTACTGAACATCTTGCATGAAATGCAGCCAACAAACTGCATATGGTGGTGAAAAGTAATTTGTCTTAACACTCGGGGGTCAAGTTTATTTTTTCATTAACTTCAGTGCTGCTGAAAAGTGCTCTCAGAGATTTACTGAGTATCTCTCGGTCAAAAACAATACATGCAAAGCTCCCAGGGCGATCTGTTTATGGCCAAGATGACAGCATGCACCTCGGACGTAATGCACCTTTGTCGGGCGTGCTGTGTTTAACAGTCATTTAAATGCAGCGCATGGACTAATATTAATACACTCAGGTATTGGTTCACGGCGTTGAACGTTTGTCTTGATTTTTAACTACCGAGGCTTTTGATTATCGACTACAGCATCTCTTAAACATCTCGCCATGTTATCCAATACCTTGCACGTGTCCATCACACGCACTGCCGTGTAGATATCGCCGCCTGTCCGATTTGAGTAACCCATCACAATAAGGTGCTCGCAACATAACCACTTCACAGCTCTGAGCTATTTCGTGAGTGACACTGAGCCACGAGGGGAGGATATAGGGGCTTTTAAAAAAAAATTGAAAAGGCTTACTTCAACATGGCGAGGAAGGCAGGTGGCTCTGCATCAGGAATTACAATTTCAGACTTCTCTTCGGCAAGCTCTCCATAGAACATGGCATAGAACACCGAGCTGCTCACCCCCAGCAGGTACTGCAAAAAGCAGAGTTGAACGTGTCAGATTTTGACGTGCAGCAGTCAAACACGCCTCTTTGCTACGGCACAGCAGGAACAATATGGGGGTGTGGAGACGCTTCAATGAGGAGTGCCAAGCGCTGCGAGTTGGCCAAATGTAAGAAAGAAGTCGTGTCAAAGCCAGGCAAAAGAAGCCCCTGGCTATGGTGGGAAAAGGGCAAGCAAAGTAAAATTCTTGTTTCATACGAGTTTGACCAGTTGTGGAAACTTGAATTTTAAAAAGTCCACTCGGCAAACCAGTTGTGCAGTTTGGTTACACTTTTGAGCATGGAAAGATTTTTCGAGTCTGCCACTGTAGCTATTCATAATGATCAAGTACTGCCAGAGCATGAATTAAATGCCGCACAAGTTAATATCAATGTCACAACATCGTATCATCACGCAACAAGTTTGCAGGATTAAAAGCAAAGGTCAACCAAACAATCCAGTCAAGCAGGCTGAAAGCAGTGGAAATACCTGAACCTAACCATAAGAGAGAACATGTCACAAAGTGACTTAATATAGGCAACTTATCTGGCATGAGATAAAAAGATTAAAAAAAACACCTTAACTGGCATTGAGTGCACGACATGGTGATCCAAATGAAAGCGTACATTTCTTATATAAGTTTATCAAATAACATTAAAGAACAATGCATTCTTTGTCCATGGATTGACTCATATTAATCATTACATTTTCCTTTTTTTTACTCCAATTATAATCCAAGTGTGCCATCATCGTCATTACATGAAATTAAGACACTTCTATTCAGAACTCTTGCAGAATTAAGCACACTACCGCATAACAGACAACCTCTGGAAGATAATAGCACAACACGAATTATGAGGTCCCTTCAATTTGCCTCCCATCTACTCCAGGTTATGCACATACATGCCCTGCTATAGAAGTGATATTTGTGGACTTAATAAAAACAGGATTAAGTAAAAATTATTAAAAACAAACGGTATAATTCCACATCATGGTCTTATTTGTGCAGTCATTGGCAACTAGGCCAAGACCATCAACTTACTACAAGTTAGAACCCAGTTTAATCAGACGTGGATTCTAACAAAGGGGTCTCAACGGTGCTGGCTCAACGCTCTGCCACGGTGCAAAATATATCAGCAGACGATATGTCTCCTTCAGGTAGTCACATCTGTCTCTCCACGTAAAAAAGTAAGAATATTTTCTGCACAACCCATTAGCCACACGTCCTTCTGGAGGCACATCATTCCAGGGGCATTTATTCAGTGCATGAATACTCTGGACCAGTTTTGACAAGGTGTATATAATCAGCATTCAGGCTTGCTTGAAGGCTGTGGGACTGATGGGCTGTGTAAAAACTACTTTTATTTGCTACGTGGAGAGACAGTTAAAAAGGCTATATTGCTCATCTATTTGCCACTTATATTCTCCACACCACTGCAAATGATGATTCTGCAACATGGCATGGAATTTGTTCGGTCATTTTCAGTCAAGACTAAATTATACTTTCGTGAGTATATTATGCACCAAGCATTGACAACAGTTTAACAACCAGCCTTGTTGCAAATCTATACTGCAGTCGAACAGTCTGCGAGCGGTGGGAACGTATTGCTTGAACTACAAAAATGAAATGATGCATAAGAGGTATTTTTTGGGGTTATGTCGTGTAAATATATAAATGTGTCGTTAAACCCGCCACCACCCGACACAGCCAACTAGTAAGGGTTGTCACGTAAACATGCCAATTCGTTACTAGGACAGCACACCGGTGTGGTGGAGAGCCAAACCACAACATTAGAATCTAGATTGTAAATGTTGTGGCTTATATATTTACGCGATATAACTAAAAAAAAACCCTCTTATGGATGATATTGGTCGCGAAAGCCTACGTGTTAAACTAAGGAAATTATGCTCGTAAGTTTGTTTGGACTTTCTTTTTACAAAAATACAAATACAAAAGTTCACGATATAATTTTTATCTCCTGAAAGCTCAATGAGAAAGCCGTTTTTTTTTTTTGCACGATAAACTTCACGTTATTCGTTCAGGCAAAGGCTGTAATGGTTCGTCAATCTACTTCATCAGCGAACAGTCATCAAAGTCTATACGAATGTGTGAATAGCAGCAAGGCACTTTTGCATTGTTGGCAGCCAGCACAAAGCAGAGGGGTAAAGTGTGGAAAATGGCACAATGTGACTTGATTCTTCTCACCTATTTCTTTGTGTTTTCCAAGAATGTATCACAACACTCAGGAAAACAAGGAGCACGTGTGCAACCGTTTACAATGAGTAAAGATGGACACCATGGCCTTGTAATATTTATATACTGCACTTTTTGTGTTACACATAAAACCGAGGTGAATTTAAAATAAATTATTTGGTGATGCTGCATTGTCAGAAATGCACTGCCAGGGGAGATTACACATTGTCTTAACAAGAACCTTCCTAAAATGAATTGTGTCAGCATCATTTAACAAATTGACTTTTAATATGTATCAGTTAATTTCGCTTTTTTTATATAGCTGAAGGGTTGTTTTCTGGCACTTAACCGCTACTAATAGGTATAAATGTGCCATTAACCCGCCACCACCCGACAGCCAATTAGTAAGGTTCGTCATGTAAACAAAACTTGCCAATTAGTTACTACACTTATCTCAACACAACTGTCGGCAGTGGCAGAACATGCTTGTCAACAAGGACACTCAATTGATTTTGACAACGTTGAAGTGTTGTGTAAAACTAATTATTACTGGCAAAAACTAATTAGAGAATCCATTGAAATTGAGAGAAATAGAAATAACTTTAATCGCTCTGACAGCTACAGGCTTAGTGCGGCTTGGAAGCGTATTATTAAATAATACATACTACAATTCCTTATAGGGGAAACACATACTAAATAACGGATTACTAACGTAGCATATAATCACAATAACACACATTACAACTAATCTACAACTCATTACTAATCATAACCATTGGCTGATTATCAATCGATTATATAATTACAATACCCCCCCCCTCCGCCTCAAATCACTGGACCTGAATGAGTTAAATGATGACGTCACCCTGCTGCTCTATTTAAGACCGGGAACAAGTGAGGGCTTTACCATTCTGGCGAATTGCCCGATGATGCTGGATGTAATTACCAGCGAAACGTCGTACTCAAATTTTAAATGATGTTGATTCACTCTTCAACACACCGGTGGGCTAAAGTAGCGAACTATTTGTCCTTTGTAAACGTGACACATTTTTTTACTGTTTGGCCGTGTCGGGTGGTAGAGGGTTACGACACATTTATAAGTAACGCGATCTAACCCAAAAACCTTTATTATGAATAGTTACTACACATCAGCCCACCGGTGTGTTGGAGAGTAAAGCCACAACCTTTACAACATGAGTGCGAAGTTCCGCTGGTAATTACATCCAGCATCATTGGGCGATTTTGGCCAGAACTAGCCATATGCCAGTTTAAAAACTGGTAATGAGAAAACATGTTTTAGTGTAATTCTCACCAGGCCCCATGGTGTTAAGTGCAGTCTACAAGCCTTTCAAATTATATCTCTCTGGCCTCTCTGGAATGTGCTATGAAGACAGGCCATTGCTCGAAATGTCCTCGATTATATATTTTTCAGTTAAGGCAGTGTTATTATTGACGATTTTTTTGCATTTAAGGATTAAGACAACTGGCATTCATATTAATGTTTGATTAGTGGGGTGGACCAGTGGCATAGTGATGAGCACACTGCCCTATAAGCTCGGCTACTTTAATTTGATTTTCCAGCCAGCGCTGATATCAGTGGCTAGTGATATCTGAACCAGTCTAGGGTGCCCATCCCTTCACCAACCTGCACTGACCAGCGTGGCGCAGTATCGTCAAATAACCACTGTGTCCACAGCCTTCATCCAGCAGTGGATTGACAAAGGGCTGAGATTAGTACGGTAATTTATCGTTTAAAATGGTATATGCATTCCTGAAAAGTGCTGTGTTAATCGAGGATTTACTGTGTATAAATTACAGGGCATAAATAAATACAATGAAAATTTGAATTAGATTTGCACCATAAAATAAGTCTGCAGCCATCCCATGGCGGGATAATGGACTGAGATGAAGGTACGCCGCCGCGTACTGTATCCTTCTGCGCTTGTACCCAGAATTCCCACACCGCTCAGCCACGCAGCTCACGGAAGTAGTTCGTCAACCACTGCTCAGAAACCGCGTTATGATGGGCACGTTACGCATTGTGCGTAAAGTATTCCCCCCCTAATAGAAGAACCGCATTTTATTAAAAATGCGTTAAGCGAGGACTTGTAGTGTAGCGATTATACAGGGTTCACATTCTTTGGGTCTTTCGGTAGATAGATACAGGGTTATCCATTGACCACTGCTAGATACCCCAACGAAAACAATGATCAATTATACAAGAAACTACATTATATTTCCAAGCCTCTACACATCTCCCAACAATTTCAATACTTGTATCTTTTAGCACTCTCCTCAAAGATACGGAGCCATCATTTTCACAATGTTCAACCAGCTGTTTAGGAGAAACTCAGAGGACTATTAGAAAGCAGCGGGCTACTGACAATCGGGTGACCTTTCTGAGTGGTAGTCCTCTACTTACGATAGAGATGCGTTACGACGACCCCATCGTAAGTAGAAAATATCGTAGGTCGAAGATGGCCTAGCCTACCCAGGAGTCTTAAAGAATGGTGATAATTTAGCAAAACAGAGCAATTTACAGTACCGTACTGTATACACTATATACTGTATGTATTTATTAATTACAATACTGTATTGCACGGTAAAATTTAAAGTAAATAAACAAGGTAAATTCTTCGCCTACCTATATGAACTGCAATTTAATAGAAAGTTTTTTTCAGGAAACAATCCGATCTGCTATAAAAAAAACTTTTAACATGCATTGAATGTATGTATCGTATCGTGGTAACCCTAAAATGAAATCGCTAAAGCTATGTATCATACATGCATTGAACGTATCGTAACGTATCTTATTGTACTGTACTCACCAAGATTCTGTCCGTCGTCTGCATACTTGAACGATGTTAGGTTGTTGATGGCAATTTTGTCGCATCGCTATCGCCATCGTAAGATCGAAATATCGTAAGTCGGACCATCGTAACTCGGGGGGACTACCTGTACATCGTAAATCCACAAAGCAACACCTGCCCTTTTCACTGGCACTTTCAGCCGCACGCGGATTGCTCGCTGCAATGTCCATGCACATCTCAGGGGCTTAACGGGTCAGCTCACCTTGTGTCCGGGGATGCGCTGGCTGGCTCCCTGAGGCCCCACCACAAAGGTGACATCTGAGATGAGCGCGTTGTTAAACATCATAGCGTTCCTGCAGCCAATTCAACATCAAATACAAATACAAACAAAATCATAATCAATGACAATGTTTTTCTACTTTACAACCCTTTGTCAACCCACAGCTGATTGGAAACCTCACCACACCGTGTCAGTTCACAGGGGTCGTTTGAGAATATTTCACCATGCTGGTTAGTGCTCGTCGTTGCTGGGTATCAAACTCTCTGGGTTCACAGAGAAGTATGCGAACCACTGTGCCGCTGCTCCATCCCTCGGATGGAGGGATGGAGCGCCACGGTGGCTAGGAGATGTTAACTACCTCGCCCGCTATACAGGAGGTCGTGGGTTCGATCCTGACCCTGACGCCTGCTGCTGCTGTATATTTGGAGTCTGCATGTTCTACCCGTGGTTGTGTGGATTTTTCTCCGGGTCCCATGGTTTTTCTCTCCACATTTAGAATCAACATGCATTCAGAGTATTTGGCTGCATTAAATTTCCATGTGATAAGCCACTTCGTTGACCTCTCATTTGTGGCCACAGTCGCTTCTGAAAAATATCTAAATAGCTAAGTGGGCTTCACCTGGAAAAAATTAAAATAGTTTCAGAGATATGCAATGTTGCATATTCGACTTGCTGGGGACAGAGAATAGGCAGATATGTGAAAAGGTCAGTTTATACGAACATTTATAGAAAGTTAGTTACATCATGAAAAAATACTGCAAAGGGCGGTGATTCATATTCTTGGTTCTTTCGGTAAAGTAACGTAGAAGGGAAACAATAAAATAGAATAAAAATATATTGTTTCCCTTCTACGTGACTTTACCGAAAGAACCAAGAATATGAATCCCTGCAGTCACGAAAAATTTAAATAAAAAAAGGTGGTGAATTGGTTAAGGTAAATATCTGACAGTCAGATATTCTATGTTGTACCATACATATATAGTGCACCACATCCCTTCCTGTTGATCTAACCTCTTTCTGATTGACCATGGTCATGGGTCGGCCATAATTTTCAAATTTCGTAAAAAAACCCTCAAAATTTCAAGAGCCACAATGCATGTGAATACGAGGCAGTCCTTAATAAAGAAACGTATTTATGAATGTTGAACTTTTTTCGCACCGTGCGTAGTCAACTGTGCTAATTAGAGCAGTCCTTCAGGAGTCGCATTGGGCTCTGGAGGCGCAGGTTTGTCGACCACTGACTATGGTGATGTATGAATGGAAGGTGGTGACGGAGGAGCCTCCAGGTGACGGGGTTAAGGCCCTGAACTGGATCCCAGACATGCCGAGTTGCGCTTAGAAGTTCTCCATCACTATGGAGGCTGGAAACCAGCTCCTGACAACTCCGGTGAGCCACTTTTATCACGTATTGTTAATAATATTTTCAACAACTAAGTGCCTACAGTATTTTTTTACCATTCTTATAGCACAAATGCTATCAGGAAAGCACTATGGTTATGCTTTGTAAGCATTACAGAACATTTGTGTCTTGACCCTACGGCATGCGGATTCAACCATTTACAATTGATTTATATTTTAAATTATAATCGACGATCAGATACTATATATTTAAAAAAAATGCATAAAAATTGCAAATTAGATAAGGACAGAATGTTTAGATGTTAACCATAATATGTATTACATGTTTAAGTCACAAAATTGTTTTCCATTCTGTCAAAACTTTCACTGACCGTTCAACATAGAGATCGAACGAATAACTATTTTACAAGGGAAGGGAATGGACGAGTTGGTGGGCAGTGAGTAATTGGACTCTACATGCCATGATGCTGATGTCTGCAAATGGTGGGAAGCATCAGTTCACTGGCATTAACCCTCAGCTGTGAGGATGACTCGAAATTATCACTGAAAGTAAAACTGCTACAAGTACACTTAGCACCACTACTACACACTGCCTTCTCAGTTTTAACAGACACAGCATTTTCATATGATTACCAGATTATTTGAGTCCCAACAATCATGCATGGTGCAAAATGCTAAATGCAGAAATTCAGTCATTTCAGTTACAGTTACTAATTGCGTCACATCACCATCACAAGAGTATGCGAGTGCAAGCAATGCACGTAATAGGATATTTAATTTCCATACAAATAGGCATATGGTGCACTTATTTGATAATATTCTCAAAGCACATTATTAACGGGCTAACGGTGAAATATATACAGCATGCCTGCATTAGATTACAAACTAGCATGAACAAAATGCAATATTTAACACGTGCTATACATATTCTATACACTACACACACATATTCCGTAACCGTCCTACAAAAGGGTGCAAAGCTTGGTCAAGGCATTATCGGCTCAATCATACCTCTCATTCTTTCCCACATGATGCCAAACAATGAGCGACAGGTTTTCCCTGACCCTTAAGAGCCACAGTAATGGGCTCAATTCTCAACTGGTCCTCTCTGTGCGTGCACTTTAGGTCTCTCAGGCAAGCCCCAAGCACCTGTTGCTGTTTGCAGCCAAGCAAGTGTACCACCAATTTTATGATAGGTGTGAGTGGGTATTTGATTTATCAGTGGCATCTCAGCCGAGGTCACACCAACCCTGCTGAATGTCAAAATGGGTTTTAAATGAGCAAGAAGCAATTGTTTTGTTTGTTTCTTGATGTTGTTTTACTACAAAGGCTCTGATGGGATCTGAAGACGTACATTTTCTTTGCCACGTATGTTTGTCGAGCACATATTTGTTATGAGCGTAAAAAATGTGCTCATGGCCAAATAGTAATCCATTGAGATTATCTCCATCTCTGTGCGTGTCGTTGTACCATGACAATTGTGTTATGTTGCATTAGCAATGCACTCCTACATTTTCATGAAAAGCTCTGGACATAGAAATGCATTATTATGGACTAACAATCCCCATAAATGTGCTTATTTCACGATTGTTTTGGATACAAGATTCACCAAATGAAACAGATTCCCACTTGCAATGAATTCATCGAATTGTGCATGTAGGGATGGATTACTTTAAATTATTTGTGTTATTGTGATTGGTTCATGTAACGTTGTAAACTTCGGACAGCATCGATTCTAACAAGGGTAAAAATAGACTTAAAAATCGTGAATGCATGATGGGACCTCCCCAAACGTGGCGATTCATCCAATTGTGGAGAGTACGAATGGTTAGACCCATGCTGGCAATTGTAATTCTAACAAAAGTAACAATGGTAATGCAATAACATGCTTACATGCGTGCAAGTAAACATGAAGTACATTTTTGGAATTACACTGAATCACTAGAAGAGGAACACATGGATGCGATCAAATTCACAAGTTGGAGACATCAAAACTAAACTAAATATTTGTTTTTTTATTTTACCAGGTAAGGCCCACTGAGCTATATAGCCCTTTTTCAGAAGCGACCTGCCCACAAATGACAGCCCAACGAAGTGGCTTGTCACGTGGGAATTTAAAGCAGCCAAATACTCTAACCACTTTTCTCAATGTGGAGGGAAAAAACGGAGGACCTGGAAATAAATCCGCATGACCACAGGAGGTCAGTGTTGGGATCGAAACCATGACCTCCTGTATACCAGGAGAGGTATTTAACATCTCGCCAGCATATTGACTCATAAAAAAAATCGGGCTTGGGAAAGACACGTCACTAGAAGGGATGATGCCTCGTGGTCCAGACGTATCATGAATTAAAGTATGTCGACATTAGAGATAGAGCAATGAAAACATCTTGTGTGCAGGAGCTAATTTTAATTGTTGCATCATGAGACCACGATGTCTTGGCGAGTCCTTCATAAGGTTTCGACATATCATGGCTGATGATGATAAACAAACGAAAATACAACTTCAAAGGCCTAGAGCACTTCACTTCAAACTAAACATATACGTACAGTAAATGAGTGAAGGTTAGATATGTGAAAGAATGTTTTCGATCTTACGGAGGGTATTTATCAGAACAACAAAAAATAAGGCAATCCACCACAATACCAACACTTTCTGTAACTTTAGGGAAATCAAATAAAGGCACTGTTTACCAATGTCTTCATGTGATTTGCTTACTCTTTGGTTCTTTCGGTAAAGTCACGTAGATAGAAAATCAACAGATTGATCACGTATATCAATAGATTGATTTTCTATCTACGTGACTTTACCGAAAGAACCAAAGAGTATGGATTCCTGCAGTCACGAAAGCTGCAAATCAAGATCGATTTGCTTACCACCAATAATTATGCAAGTCGCTATAAAACTAGCTTTACCTGAAGTGTGTAATATATTCAGCGAAAGAAGTTCAACATTCATACATACTTAGTGTATGCCACAAGCCGTAATTCTGCTTGACCGTTTGAACTGCAATGGGTAACTCGGTTCCCAAACATGAAAACAAAAAAAGTGCTGACCACGATCATGGACCGAATGTGCCGCAATATATTCACGTGGATTATTAATGACACCATGTGGGTTTCTATTTTAAAAACACACCGTGGAATCACAGCTGTGGAACAAAAATAAAGCTGCACTACACCATGCTGCGCACAACATACATGCAGTCACACAGTGAAGATAGTGTATCTGTATGTGCATATAAACTAGTACCTTAATGATCGGTTAAACGTCCATTTAAACCAGTTATTTTTTTTTTCCAAGGGAGCCCTGGGTTTAAAACATTTTCATTAACCTTATGCTTGACATGTACATGTGAATATATTAGAACTGCCGGACAGCATGTGTGAGAATGCGCCGAGATCCCACCGTTCTCGCACTGTGGCCCGCTGAGCTTGCCAGTTGGCCTGTCCCGGTTCGACTCCAGCTATCTCCGCCTTCCCACCGGCACTCTGCTGCGCCTTCTTGCCGTTGCCTCCGACGTCCGCCGCCATGGTTCGCTCCCAGGACCCGTCCTGGTCCCAGGGACCGTCCTGGTCCCAGGGCCGGCTCGGCACAGGCGGCAGCTCCTTGGTGGAGGTCCCCTCTTCTCTCGGAGGCTTGCGGCTCCGCTTGAGCGACTCTGGCAGCAGCAGAAAGAAGGGGAAACACCGCATGGCTCGGCCGGACAGACGAGGGAAGAGAGGGAAGGCACGGCGTCCTGGACCGATCGGGGCATTAACGCGCCCACGTCCAGCGGGAGCTTCTGCAGATTTCTACCATCCCGGCACGCACATGGCCGCTCTTCGGATGCGATGCTTTGAAGTGATGAGAGAGAGAGAGAGACAACGCTCGGTGCGTTGTAAATCTTGCAATGAACACAAGTGCACGCTCTGTGTTGTTAAGACCGCGCACGAGAGGCGTTCGCTTGGCGGTGCTGCCGAGGTTGAACCCCCGAGCGCGCTGCGTGTGATGTTCGCGATGGTGACACGCGCACAGAGGACACGTGTGCGTGTTGTTGCGTGTGTTGCGTGCTGGTATGCGGTTGTCAGCGTGTTTAATAGAGTACTCATTCAAGTACATATACTGTGAGCGTGAGCTATGTGTGCATGTAGTGGTCAGCGTGTTTGATAAGGGTATTAATGAAAATGTAAATTATACGCTGTGTATAAGTAGTACACTATATGGACTGGTCAACATGTATTCAAGTAAGGATATACAGTTTATATGCTGCGTGTGTAAATGGTATGTGTTGTGCGCTGGTACACAGTGTGTTAATGCAAGGTTGTGTGTATATTGTGTGTGTGTGTTGTGAAATGGTCAGCGTGATTAGTAGAGTTTTAATGGAAGTGTTTACGTATGGTGTGTGTATGTCGTGTGTGTGTAGGCAGTGTTGTGCGAGTGGAGATGTGCAACACGGCGTGTGTAAAAGAACAGCCTAGTAATGTTGAGACATACACGTGACGTTTGTTATTGTCTTTTGTGTGTGTTGGTATGCAATGACCAGTGTGTACTCTATTAAAGCAAGAGTATACATCAAACTGTTTGTGTGCTGCGTGTCTTGGTTCTATGTATGAGTGAGCCTGTCTATAAGATACCATTAACTCCAGGGTGTACACGTGATGTGCCATGTGCTGGCAGGTCATGTGTGAGATGTGTTTAACACAGCGTGTATACAAGAGTAATGATGGAACAGTATATTCTGTATATGATGCGTTTACGGTGTGTGTACATGTAGAGTACAGAGTCTTCAAAGATATATACTTTGTTAAAAATGTATATACCACATGATGTGTGTTTGTGTTGTGTGAGCGCGTGCATAATAGAGCATGTTTATGCGAGTATTAATGAAAGGGTATATTTATGTAAATTCTGCGTGTATGTGTTGTGTGTTGGTATTCGGTGCGAGTGAGCAAGTGTATTGACAGTGTATAACAAAGCATTGCTGCAAGTATGTACATATGCTGTGTATGTGTCTGTGGTCTGTGTATGTAGCGCGTGGAACAGTAGCGCAGCGCCACAAACCCGGTGATCGAGGTTAGATTCCCGCTCATGGCCAACACCAGTGACGATTATCTGAACCGGTCCTGGGCCTCACCAAGGTCGACTTAGCATCAAATGAGTACCTGGTGCGGTATGTGGTAAACATTGCCTCGCAGGAGACAAGGGCGGCCGGGCATGGTGCTGGCTAACTCCTCGTGTGCCGTGTCGGCCTTCATAGGTGTTTGTGACGAGCACTTGCCCCAAGGGTCTTTAAAGGCTATACGGGGGACATTGTTCTTTTGTAGTAGAAGCTTGTTCTTCTCTGTCCTCCTGTGCGCCGCATCTAGTAGTACTGCCGCCTTGCGTAAAATCGACACATTTAGACTTGGCGAAGGTGCAACTTAAATCGCACATGCATCCCCATACCAGAATGAGCAGGGTACGTTACGACTGTAGGAGTCTTGCATTAACAGGAAAGGGGCCGTCCATAAATGACGTCACGCGATTTTGGACGATTTTTTACCCCCCCCCCTCGTCACACGACGTCACAAAAAGTCAGACCTCCCCTCAAATATGACGTCACAAAGCTCTGCCCCCCCCCCCAAAATAAATAAAACACGCTTCAAATCGCTTTAAACTATTGTCATTGTAGTGCGTATTTAATGTGGCGCTGCACTCTGATGTTGTAGGAGAAAACATTTATTAAAAAGTCTATTTAATTAAGTAGAACGTGTTGTCTACATTTATTTAAAGTTGCGCATTTTGATGTGACGTCACATTTCTCAAACCCCCCCCCCCTCGTCACACATCGTCACAAATGTCTGACCCCCCCACCCCCCGCCAGGTGCGTGACGTCATTTATGGACGGCTTCAAAGGTGATGTACGGATTTTAAAAACTGTTTTTATTGTAACACAACTCGAGCCCCGGTCGCAAGCGGTAGGGGGACACAAACTCCGCAAACCGATTTCGGTGCGGCAGGACCTTACCAAGGGGGACTCGCTAACCCCCCACGCAAGTGGGCACCACGTGAAGGGGCACGAAGATTGATTTGGGGAGGGGAAAGGGGTAAGGGAAAGGGGTAAAACCAACATACTGGGAAAATAAAAGGAGCCGGGGGAGGTTGGAAGGGTGGGGGGGGGAGAAAAGGGGGAGAGAGGTGGGGGAAGGAGTACAAAGAAAAACCCTAGAAAAATAATACACACGCGGCATATGCGTTGAAGCACTAAGGGGCCATCCATTTAGTACGTACGCATGGAGGGGGGAGGGGGGGTCAACCAAAATGTGTACGCTTGCGTATGGGGGGTCTACTGACAATGTGACAATGTACGTACGCATAGGAAATAGGGGGGGGGGGTGAAGCCTCGATAATAATTTGTCTACATTGGCCTTCAAATGAGCCACAGTTCAGTTTCTTTATCTGTTAGACAACAAGTACTACCGGGAGAAGTGGGACTGTGGAAGAGGTGTCACTTGTGTCTCGCCGTGCCCCTGACTGCGAGCTCTCACGCAGCTCAGCAGTGAGTCTGACATCGTCTGACGGCCTTGCCCCATGGATCACACATCCTGCAATCTGGCCTCACTGCAGACTGCCGCTGGCTCAAGATTATAGCTGCTGCAGGCCAGTGTAAAACGACACCAGCGCATTCACACGACGGAGTCTTCGGACAGTGAGAGCAACCAAAAGTTGGATGATGATGACGTCAGCGACGCTGTGGACACCGAGACGGCGGCCTAGAAGACTGCAGCTAATGCTGCTGCTCTGCTTCAGCATGACATTGCGCGTGTTGACGAAATTCCTATAAAACGTAACCTGTTCGACTGGGTTCAGTCAGCGTTTGAAACTAGCGGACACGAGACAAACTTTTTAAAGGTACGCAACTTCATTCTTTAATGCAGCCGGCCGGTGGATGATCTGTTTGCTTAAACACGTTAATGTTTTCCATCCTTCATCGTTTCTGCGTGGATTAAATATCGGCCGTTCTGTAGGACTAGCTTGTTTGCCCGTCCAAGTACGGGTGTGTATTGCGGTAAATCTGAAAAATTAAATAGAAAAATTATTCAGCTCATGATTATTAATGAGGGGGGGGCCTCATGTGGAGTGACGTCACGTGCGGGACACACAGACATTCTTGGCTCATTATAGTAGTAAATTCGCGGGGGCGGGGGGGGGCGTCAAGCGTACGTACGCAGGTGGGGAGGGGGGTGTAAAAAGTACGCGTGCGTACAGGAAGGGGGGGGGAGGGGTCAAGTTTTGACAGATTTTTGCGTACGTACTGAATGGATGGCCCCTAACCTCCCACTGAGCGATGCTCTGCTCCCGCCCGTCACGGCGGAGGGGTGCAGCCCCCTCCTCTTACACCCGTCCCCATCTTCCAACGTCCTCACCCACGCACCTCATTTTAAGCTCCGTAGGAATGGGTATCATCTGGTCTCAAACTCTCGATCCTTCCCTTTAAGCTTGTGGCTTAAGTGCTCAATCCCTGCTTGGGCTAGAAAGTTATGGCAACCACTGTTTCCACGAGAGGGGGGGGGGGGTTATGATCTTTCCAATTGGACAATATGACCTTCCCGGTCACAATGTTATATCTTTGAAGTAGAGCATTTTGATGTTTCGGCAGGGTGTCTGGTGTCAGGCCCCACAGAGTCGTTTCCACTGAAGGGCTGAGACGAGTGCCACAAATGCTGTTAAAGAAGTTCAAGATCTCCCAGTAGAGTTGTATTACGTACGGGAATAGCCAAAAGGCGTGAAGGTAAAACTGAACCGTACCTGGGGAGCATTTGGGACAATCTGGGGAGACCTCCATGAATTTTGCTCTTCACTCATTGGTCATCTAGGTTCCGTGCATGCATTTAAACTGGATAAGCCTCAGTCGCCATTATCTTGGGCCAGATTGAGAGGCCCGCCAGATTAATGTCCATTTCTGCAGGGGGAAATAATTTAAAAGTTTCCGAGTGGTTTAGGCACCTTCGCTGTCCATCAGGATCCATAGGAACGGCGACCATCTGGTCTCAAACTCTCGTTCCTTCCTTTTAAGCTTGTGGCTTAAGTGCTCAATCCCTGCGTGGGCTAGAAGGTTATGGCACAGGCGATAGGCATGTGAAATTATATATTTGGCCTTTGGTATTTCTAGCCAATTTATGATTGGGTGAAATTGTTTGCTCAGGTTCTAACCACGGTCTTTCACAATGGCGTCTCTGATTTGCAAGTATCTAAAGAAATGGGAGTGGGGGATATTAAACTTAGCCTGCACCTGATATGCCTGTCCCTGCAGGTCCCCAGCATCGAGGAGAGCGTCCACAACGGTTTTATCTCTCGGGGTCTATCTCTGGGTGAGGCCAGGGCAAACTCAATAAGGGAGCACGGTTTTACAGACTCCTCTTCCCAGCGTTTAGCAATCCCAACTTTCATAGGACCAAACCTGCAAGCTTATCACCGTATGGTATTTCGGTAAATCCAGGAGAGCTAAGCCACTCTCCCTTACCGGTAGATTGGGAGAAGGGTAGTCAATGCACGCGAGTTTACGATTCCAAATAAACCAATTCTAGAGTGGAGTACCTTGAAGAAGTGCCTTGGGATATGGGAAAGGATTATACTTAAGTGTACAGCAGTTTGGGGAGAATCAGCATCTTGATCAGGTGTGCCCTGTTATAGAGGGAGAGGGGGACGTCTGCCCATGCCAATAATGAGGCCCCAATTTCCTGAGGTGGGGGGGGGGGGACATTTTTGCCGAAATGCGTTGTCAATGAGGAAGGGACCATAACGTCGAGATATTTTATATGGGATGGAGACAACTTAAGGGGCAACAGACCCTCTGGGGGTTTGGGAGATACTGGTGATAGGGGGATTAATTTTGACTTTATTTTATATCCCGAATCTCCCCCATACTCCCTCACCAGGGCAAAAATAGCTGGGATTCAAACTTCTGTTTTTTTTATGAAATAAGGGCATCATCGGCATAAAGATACATGTTGTTTTCTACCGTGCCAAAACGTAGTCCCGACAACTGCTGGCTTCTCCTTATGCTCTCAGCAAATGGCTCCACTGGCAAGGTACAACGCGAAGGTGAGAGAGGGCAACCCACTCTGACTTGTACCTCTGCTGAGCACAAAGTTGGGAGATGTCAAGCCGTTTGTAACCACCGAGACCATAGGGTCAGCATACAGGAGTCTGCACACGTAAATAAACGGGAGGAGAACGCCGAATTTGTCCATCACCCGGAACAAAAAGGCCCATTCGACCCTATCAAACGCCTTTTCCCCATCCAGGGTGACAGCGTAAGTGGCAAGGTTGTCCTTGCTGGCTATCGCCATCGCATTGACCATAGTCCTGACATTGTCTGTGGCATCTCTGTTTTTGACAAACCCTGTCTGGGCTTCCCCAATGATCGTTGGGAGAACCTTGTCTAGTCTCATTGCAAGGATCTTTGCAAAGATTGAGTAATCTGCGTTCAAAAGCGAGATGGACCTATAATTACCCAGTGCACCGGGGTAGCCTGGCTTATGTAACCAAAATCCTGGCTTCGTTCATTGACCTGGGAAGAAATCCAAAATTTAAGGCTGTGTCCAACATTACCCTTAACTGAGATGTAAGGGCGGCCCCCTAATTTTCGATAAAGCTCCAGTGGTATCCCGTCGGTGACGCGGCCATGGCACTGAGGAATTCATGAGAGGCATTGAGGAATTCATGAGGGGCAATGGGCCTGACCAGCTCTATGTTCTAGTCTGAACCCAAATTGGGGAAGGTGATCTTGGCCAGGAAATAATTCATATCCTCTCCGGACAGAGATTACTAAGTGTACAAGGTTTCATAGAACCCTTTAAAACACGCACTGATGTCCTTGGTCTTAATCACTGGAGAGTCCTTCCCACTTCGAATAGAGGCGATGAAAGAGCAATGCCGCCGGGATTTAACCATCCTTGACAGAAATCTAGTGGTGGTGGGGGAAGGGTCATGGAAGGGCAGCCTGACTCTTGAATAACAGGCTAGCTTGGTCATTCAACAACCTATTCTAGATTTTAAGCTTTTGTGACTGCAAGGATTCACTCTTTGTTTTTTTCGGTAAAGTCACGTAGGTAAAATAAAATCAATGAAAACAACTAAATTAAATCACGACGTTTCGGAGGCAACACAAGCTTCCGTCTTCAGGTGGAAACCGTCACAGCAAAATTGCTGTATCAAGTGAAGAGAGCTCTAAGATACCCGAGATTATATACAGGTTAAGGGGGGGGGGGGAGAGGAGCCAGGAAGGGCCGTGGGGGGGGCTAAGTTAAACCGCCTTTTGTTATGCTGCAGGGGGTTAGGGGGACGGAGAGGCGATGGCGAGCGGTGATCGAAAACGAGCGCAAGCAACTGGAAGAAATGGAAATGGCTGTACAATTATAAGGCAGCTAAAGTTTGACTTGGTTGATGACATCTTTCCAATGATTGCTCAATTTAAAACCATCCTCTCGGTTGAAGTTGTGTCTATGTTTGTATATCTGGATGGCTTCATGGACAAATCTTTGGTAGTATCCCGGAGGGTGGCAGTGTACTTTGGTATCGGAGAAAACAATATCATGAGAACCCGCTGTGTTGAAACAATGATCAGCTACGGCCGAAGAAATCGTTCTGCTGTGTTTCAAATCTGATTTGTGCTCGCGAATTCGGTCAGAAATATGTCGTTTCGTCTCCCCGATATAGCAGTCACCACAGATACAACTCAATTTGTAAACACCGGGGTATTGTAAGTCAGGAATGACATCCTTTACAGATGGGATCAGATCACGGATTTTGTGTACCGTGTTGAACCGGACCTGGATCTTGTTTGTTAAGAATTTTGGAAATCATCACGTTGCCATACATAGCAGGCGTTACCAAAAAGATTTCCGCGTCCAGAAGCCACCTATCTCGGACCAGAAGTTACTCCCAAAAGTTGCATGTCCAGAATTTTTACCTTCGTGAGTTGTGGTAAAAGTGGTTTGGAAACGAGAAAGTAATCAATTCTGGACAGTGTCCTACACCTTAGAGATATGGGTAAAGTAATTTCTTGTCGGGTTCAGGGTCCTCCAGGTGTAGACCAGTTGGTGTTGAGATATTATTTCAGCCAAGAGAAGTGTCTGTACAGAATTTTGGTCTGAGATAGTTGTATTAGATGTATCGAGGGCATGGTCCAAGACCAGATTCTAGCCCCCTCCCACAATGATCTCCCCCACTCTTTTCTCAGAGCCGTTATTGCTGAAAAGTGTTTTAGAGTTGATGGGGGTGTGTTATACACATTGGTTAAAGTGATTTCTCTGCCCTGTAATTTTCCTGTGAGGAAAACATTTAACTTGGGAGTCCAACACCAGCGAGTCCGGTGAAATGTGATTTTTTTATTTATTGACCAGGATGGCCACACCTCTGCTGCCAGAAGTATATGCAGCGTGGAATATCCACCCTACACAACTCCTTTTATGCGTACTGGCTTCCGGTTGGAAAAGGTGCATTTCCTGAAGGAACGCAATATCAGCCTTGTGTTTCATCTTCTTTGGTTCTTTCGGTAAAGTCACATAGAATGAGAATAAAATAATAAATTGATAAAATAACACAATAATATTCTCACGACGTTTCAGCCACAACACAAGCGGCCTTCATCAGGTGAAGGGACGAGACTGTCTGGTAGGACAGCGCTTGTGTTGTGGCCGAAACGTCGTGAGAATATTATTGAGTTATTTTATTTTATCAATTTATTATTTTATTCTCATTCTACGTCACTTTACCGAAACAACCAAAGAAGATGAATCCTTGCAGTCACGAAAGCTTTAAAGCCTTGTGTTTCTTGAAGAAGGAAAGGGTGCGGTGTCACTTAATCGGTTGATTCAGGCTATTAACATTTAGGGAAATTATGTTGAGTTTAACAACTGCCGGAGGGCTTGTCACAGATGTCAGAGGTCGGGAGGGGAGGATCGGGTCTATAACATCAGGCATTGCTACAAGGAGTGGACCCGGGCCAAGAGAGGTAACCATAATGTACCAAATGGGATTTAGAAGCTGCCGCACAAGGGGAAAAACAGGGAAAGGGCAACCCAGTCAACACAAAACCGAGCCCAAACATAGAGTCAACCATGGACGCCCGAGGTGCAGCCCTCGAGGCCGGACCCTATTTCTTATCAACGACGACCCGCAACAAGAACTACAACGCATCTATATATAACACACCAAAAACAACCACCCGCAATCCCCTTTTAACAATCCAAGGATAAAAGGGAAGAGGAAGAGAGAGGAAAAGGGAGCGAGGTAAGAGGGAGGGGGCGATGAGGGGGAGGAGACCCAACGAGGGACAATGGCGGGGAGACACAGCCACGCTCACTCCGAGTGCGGGCCCGACGACGATGGCAGGGGCCAGAAGGACTTGCGTCCCATTCAGCCCCTGAAAAAGGCGTGAAGATGGGTGGGGCTAGGGGAGGCGCAAAAAGGAATTCTACCCTTGGCGGCCCAACGGAGGCGGTGCAACTACGGGGAAGGTGGCGCTTAACCAAACCAGTCCGCGGCGCAGCGGAAGGTCAGGATTTGGTACCCCACCCTCCCCATGGGTGGGGGCCTTCGGTAAGGGTCTCCTGAGCGGACCTATCCCATGTAGGGATATTTTTTATGCAGTATCAGATGGCAAAGCCCATTAATATAAGTGCAATGCAATCTCACACATTCCAATAAAGGCATTATAATCTTCACAACTAAACCATCTGTCTCAGACGTACAGCCTTTAATCATCCACACTGCCTTTATAACTGGCCGGCTAGAGCTATATGGCATTGTATCACAACTATTTGCAAGTTCATCACATTGCAGTCAGTGGGCTCTTGGGTTGTGGTGGTGGCAGCAACATGGTAGTGCTGAGCATTACCCCCTCTTATACATGGGTATTCTCCAGGTATTCCAGTTTCCTCCGACAGGAAGCCAAACACTCTATAATATAATATATTCAAATATCCCAATACAGGACCCTCCAGAAAAGATCCTGAGACTCAGGAGGGCCTTACTGGGTAAATAATTGGCACTTTGACACAATAACACAAGTAATATACTATAATAGATTACAAACAACTGGGTCACACATCTGAGTTTTCTATCAGTTAAATGTGTAATGAAAATGTTTCTCCCACGTTTGCCCTGTGAGTCCCTGCATGGTTAAATAAAGGATTCATTGACCCATGACATGAATGTGCTACATACTGAAGGATACAGAATGCACGAATGAGTGAACACTTTTTTTAAACGCATTAAAAATTAAAAACGCAATATTGCTCTCTACTAAAGTCAGTCAATAGCATGGCATACAGTACTTAACTTTACCGCAATGTTATACGTACAAGTTCAACGAATAATGCTGTCCATTTGACAGGATGTTTAGCAGCTGCAATGCTGGAATAATGACTTACAAACGTTTTCAATCCACTGCTGAATGAAGGCCTTCCCATGCTATCATGGTGGTTCTCTCAATAATACTTCACCATAATGCACAGTGAAGGTTGGGGCGTGAGCAGGACCGGTGCATATATCACTCGCCACATCGCTCAAACTATAATCACTAATCACCGACAGCTATTAATCACTGACACCACCGCCCCTCCGCAGATATAGAATGGCAAAAAATTTCATTACACAACAGATGACACTCACACACTTTTGGCAAATATGAAGATGTAATGTCCATGTCATGGCCAAATGAACCACCCAGAAAAAAATACCGTACAGTAATTCATCCATCCCTTCTTAAAAGGATTCTCTCCTTGAAGTCTCTACTGTGTAACGCACTGCCAAGCAGTTCTAGAAGCATTTTTGTGGCGCATTGGAGGCTACAGAGAACACTGACATGGCCATGTACTTAATAGTTTATACACATACTGTACTGTCGTAAACACAAGTCTCCCTTGAAATATACTTTTGGTCTTAATAAGCTCTCAGCTGGTTATAAAGGACAGAATTGAATGGACTGAAATTGGATCATGAACAGAGGAATCATTATTGAGTATTTAAAACAAAATCATGTTTTCATTAAAGGCACTTTAATGCTATGATCGCGGCTACCTAAGTTCAATTTCCGACCAAGGCTAACATCAGTTGTGAGCCCCAACCCCCTTTACAACGACCAGTGTGGTGAAGTATGGTCAATCAACCTCATGCCTGACACTGTGTGTGGACTAACAATTCAGCAGAGGATTGACAAAGGACTCTAATTATTAATTGTTTCATTACAATGTCGATGCTAACTAAAACTCGATTTTACACGCCACTATTAACACAAGGCCTCACAGCGCTTTCCATAAAATAACCCAACCCTAAATGAACAAAACTAAAAAGGAAAAAACATTAAAGGGGGAAAAACACTTACACAGATATGCAAGGGAAAACGAATATGTAAAATACAGTTTAATAAGTTAATTATTAATACAAATTTGAATTCATAGATCAATACTAATTCGCAGATAAATGTGTTTTAATATATTTAGCTGGTGTAGCTCATTTGAGCTTTCAATGGCACTACAGTAGTTGCAAAAGCTTAGTTTCCATCCGGACTCTTTCTGGTGTGCTCTCACATATGTATGAGTCTAAGTTCTCGTCATTGACATATGTGGCATTGTGGTAATAGGGTACCTTACTGCATACCGCCAGGCTTTAGACCACCAACCCAAAAAGTAAAAATTGTGGTCATATTATTTTAGGCAGCGGCGACAGTGAGACAACTGTATACACGTATTTGGAATAATCAGCGCAGTATAAGCCACCATTGTCCCCAGCCGACACATACTCTTTCTGTCTAACGAGGTTCCCATCATTTACAGAAAGTGAACATTGTTTTTCGGTGATAGTGCATTGGCAGTGGGCGCACAAGCACACATTCGTCAATAAATCAAACTGCCCTGAAGAGAAAACAACATATAATAGGAAGCAATTCCTTCGTAAGGAAATCTACTTTGCAATCATGGTCAGACACCCAGCCGTAGCGCTCTCCGTGACATCACTGCACAAACCTTTTACATGCCCTGTTGTCAATCAACTGCTGGATGAGGGCCTCCGCATGCAAGTATAGAAGTACAGTACAACAATTTATTTTTTATGTACTACCCTCTTCTACTGCTCACCACATAGCACTGACATACTGCATATTAAAATGTCAGAGTGATGTTACTAGAACGCAATATTCACACGCTTTAAGGCATTATTATAAACTATTTCTTCATTTAAGATAAGTTTTTAACTTGTGTCTAACAGCCTGGCACACACACCGCCTATACACGTGTCTGCAACAACAAAAAAACTCCACCTTTTTTTGTCATGTATGTTTAAATATTTTTACTGACAAATTAGTTATTTTAAAGTGTGCTTGTGCACCACTGCCAATTCAGCATTCCCAAATAATTTGCAATAAAAAGTTGTTAAATGATCATCGAAAACCAGTAGTCGATTCCTGAACTTATGGATCAGTACTTGCTTCCAATGGAAACTGGCAATTAATGCAATGATAATTATGATTGATGCATCTATTGGTTATGTATGTGCTGAACGAAAAAACCGCAAGGCCGCAGGCATAAGTCACCGAGTTGTACATTTGCCTTGGTTGCTAAAATGTGCAGCCCTGCAATTGCTTACTCATATTACTGCTAGCGGAAGGGCCTCTACTAGATGAGGCTGTCGAGGTTACTTGGCCTACTCTTCCACGACGACCAGACGTGTTGGGAGATGTACGAACGACACTTTAGCCCACCACATTCCACCTGCTAATTTACTTCACCGCGGTGCACCCAGAATCAGAATCTGTATTTATAGTGTCGGAGGAATCTGATGAGCTATGAAGCTCTTTGTCACAGATGTCCAGGAGGGGCTGGTCGGAACGTTATAACAACAAATAATACAAAACCACGATTGAGTGCAGAGTATAGGAAAGGTAATAAAATCAATAAAACATTTATAACAATCTTCCTGGTTCTTTCGGTAAAGTCACGTAGAATGGAAATAAAATACATGACTTTACTGACAGAACCAAGAAGATGAATTCCTGCAGTCGCGAAAGCTTGAAATCGAAATATATAACAATAAAACTAATCTATTGTATTCTACCAGGTTAAGCCCACTTAGCTATGCGCTTATTTTTTTAGCAGAGACCTAACCACAAATGATAGCTCAACGAAGTAACTCATCACGTGAAAATGTATAGCAGCAAAATTATCTAGATAATATAAACCCATTTAGACTGCAAGGGGATTTAAAAAAATTCGCCAAATTGTTTCCACTGCCGCACCGGGAGGTTGAACTGAGCAGGTGACCTCTGGATTCCGAGTGAAACGTGCTAACCTCTACACCAGAACAGCTTCTTTCATTTCTGGCATAAAGGAAATACAATTACTGTTCATTACTGGGCATTTCTATGTGTGCGGCAAACCGGCAACGGGTTTTTCATGCACTTGACAGTAATGCAAAACAAAACGATTTTAGCAACCCGAGTAATAACACTTTCACAAGTCTGGCCAGGATTAGTTATGATCAGTTACAGTAGAATGTGGGATTTTAAAGATTTGCCCACGGTTGAAAAAAACAGATTTACAATACAAAGGACAGGAGAAGTAAACACAAGTGTCGAGTGTAAATAAAATTTACATGAGAAAAAGGGGTAAACATTTTGAACCGGAGTGGTACAAGTAACAAAAACACGTTTCAGAAGATTCGAGGGTGCAAATCTCAAAAAATGGCAAACCAAGTCACCGCAGAGTATTTTTTTGTTTTTACAAATTTTTTAATTGTTAAGTATAAATATGCCAGTGAGAAAAAAAACTGTGTTTTAAGTTGAATTAATGTTTTAAGTGGAAGACGAGAATTTCTCAAAATTCGCTGTGGGTAAAAAATGCTAAATTACGATCACAGACGCGAATTATTTGGTGCTGCTGCGCTGGCAATGATGTAAAAGCACAATTAACAAAAAACAAAAATTAATCAAAGGGAAAAATACATAATAGGCCATGGCCATGAAGAAGGGTCATTGCCTGAAACGTCGCCCATTATATAAATTTTATATATAATAGCCCAGAAATGTGTGTAACGCGCGTGACGTCACTCCACATGCCACACCCCGAGTCATTAATAATACAATAATCATGAGCGGGTGGATTTTTACAGCAAAAGGTCGAGTGGAAGATATTTTTTTTCGCAAAGTCGCTTCAAATATGACGTTTCTTTACAGAAAGTGACGGTCAAAAATAAATCTACGCAGCACAGTGCTGCATCCGTACGTGACGTCACTGCAAAAGAGCCCTCCTCCTCCCTCATTAATAATCATGAGCGGGTGGATTTTGACATCCCGCAGGTCGAGGGGAAATAAAGCATTTTACGCAAATTCGCTTTAAATTTGACATTTTCTTAATTGAAAGTGAATCAAACAAATAATTATACACAGCAACAAAGTGTATTTGTTGTCTATATTTCTTCAGCACTTGAAACAAAAGGTAAGTCTAATTTTTGCTTCTAAATTCTGATAAAATATTTACATTTCTCCGTGATTTTCCAGACATTGTATCGAATTCAAATTGATTACAACCCCAGCGAGCGAAAGCAGAAGAAAAGAAAGTATCAGAGCAGTGATTTCGAACTAACTGAAGGTGAGTTAAATGCAGTAATACAGTGACATGAAGTTAGGTGTTTTATGACGTAGTTTTGTGCAAGAATCACTGCCATTAATACAGGGTGTTTGAAAGAGATGGACCCGATTTGAAATCGCTATATCTCTGCAACCACGAACCGCCCATAAATGAAACTCTTACCACCTGAAAGGGCGAGGCATAGAGTTTCAAGTGATTACCGCTCGATGCCTCTCCCAGCGCACAAACAGCCCCTAGCCTCAGTCATTCGCAAGACAACACTGCCTCAACGTTGTATAGGTCGCATGGGACCCCAAGACTTGGCTACACTCTTGGCCCCCAAGATCACTCCTAGACATCACCACACCCTGCGACTTTTTTTATTGTGGGGATACGTCAAAGACCCGTGGTGTTTTTGTGCCACAATTAGCGACTAATCTGGATGAACTCAAAAACATAATCACGGCAGCAGTGACTTCAGTGGAAGAAGACTTCACTTTGAGAGGCGTTTGGGACGAATTCAACTATCGTCTCGATGTCGTCCATACAGCAGGTGGAGGGCACATAGAGCATTTATAAAATGGTTAGTAAAACTTGATAACTTATTAAACCGTTTGTAACTTTTCGTGAAATTGTAACATGTTGCATCGTGAAATATATTGCTTTGAAATTGGGACAATCTTTTTGAAACACCCTGTACAGTACCAGAGATTCACACAAAATATCATATACCGAGGTTTCATTTTTTAAGTTAAGAAAAAAATATTTACATGCAACAATTAATAAAAAAATGTAACAATCACAAGAAAAGGAAAATGTACATCTTTAATATTATATCTTCCGTCCTAGAACAGGCAAAAGGCTAATTGAAGGTCAATTAGATACAGTGCTACAGTGACATGAAGTGAGGTGTTTTACGACATAGTTTGTGCAAGAATCGCTGCCATTAATACAGCACTACAGTGAAATGCAGTGCAGTGTTTGATGACATTCTTCCGTGGAAGATTCACTGCCATTAAATGTACACAAGATACAATTATTACTCTGCTCAATTTTTTCGTAAATTATACAGCTTCCGTCCTAGGACGGGCAAAAAGGGCTAGTATTTTATATTGACGATTATGTCCAATCACAAAGGGCTAGTATTTTATATTGACGATTGTGTCCAATCATAAAGGGCTAGTATTTTATATTGACGATTGTATCCAATCACAAAGGGCTAGTATTTTATATTGACGATTGTGTCCAATCACAAAGGGCTAGTATTTTATAGTGACGATTGTGTCCAATCACAAAGGGCTCGTATTTTATAGTGACGATTGTGTCCAATCACAAAGGGCTAGTATTTTATATTGACTGTGTCCAATTACAAAGGGCTAGTATTTTATGTTGATGATTGTGTCCAATCACAAAGGGCGAGTATTTTATAATGACTGTGTCCAATCACAAAGGGGCTAGTATTTTATATTGACGATTGTGTCCAATCACAAAGGGGCTAGTATTTTATATTGACTATTGTGTCCAATCACAAAGGGGCTAGAATTTTATATTGACGATTGTGTCCAATCACAAAGGGCGAGTATTTTATATTGACGATTGTGTCCAATCACAAAGGGCTAGTATTTTATAATGACGATTGTGTCCAATCACAAAGGGGCTAGTATTTTATATTGACGATTGTGTCCTATCACAGCGGGCTAGTATTTTATATTGACGATTGTGTCCAATCACAAAGGGGCTAGTATTTTATATTGACTGTGTCCAATCACAAAAGGGCTTGTATTTTATATTGACGATTGTGTCCAATCACAAAGGAATAGTATTTTATATTGACTGTGACCAATCACAAAAGGGCTAGTATTTTATATTGACGATTGTGTCCAATCACAAAGGGCTAGTATTTTATATTGACGATTGTGTCCAATCATAAAGGGCTAGTATTTTATATTGACGATTGTATCCAATCACAAAGGGCTAGTATTTTATATTGACGATTGTGTCCAATCACAAAGGGCTCGTATTTTATAGTGACGATTGTGTCCAATCACAAAGGGCTAGTATTTTATATTGACTGTGTCCAATTACAAAGGGCTAGTATTTTATGTTGATGATTGTGTCCAATCACAAAGGGCGAGTATTTTATAATGACTGTGTCCAATCACAAAGGGGCTAGTATTTTATATTGACGATTGTGTCCAATCACAAAGGGGCTAGTATTTTATATTGACTATTGTGTCCAATCACAAAGGGGCTAGAATTTTATATTGACGATTGTGTCCAATCACAAAGGGCAGTCCAGACAGTCTCGTCCCTTCACCTGATGAAGGCCGCTTGTGTTGTGGCCGAAACGTCGTGATTGTTTGTTATTTTATTTTCACCTACGTGACTTTACCCAATAGAACCAAAAAGTATTGACGATTACGTCCAATCACAAAGGGCTAGTATTTTATATTGACGATTGTGTTCAATCACAAAGGGGCTAGTATTTTATATTGACTGTGTCCAATCACAAAGAGCTAGTATTTTATATTGACTATTGTGTCCAATCACAAAGGGGCTAGTATTTTATATTGACGATTGTGTCCAATCACAAAGGGGCTAGTATTTTATATTTACGATTGTGGCCAATTACAAAGGGCTAGTATTTTATATTGACGATTGTGTCCAATCACAAAGGGGCTAGTATTTTATAGTGACTGTGTCCAATCACAAAGGGCTAGTATTTTATATTGACTGTGTCCAATCACAAAGGGCTAGTAGTTTATATTGACGATTGTGTCCAATCACAAAGGGGCTAGTATTTTATATTGACGATTGTGTCCAATCACAAAGGGGCTAGTATTTTATATTGTGTCCAATCACAAAGGGCTAGTATTTTATATTGACTGTGTCCAATCACAAAGGGGCTATTATTTTATATTGATTGTGTCCAATCACAAAGGGCTAGTATTTTATATTGACTGTGTCCAATCACAAAGGGGCTAGTATTTTATATTGACGATTGTGTCCAATTACAAAGGGCTAGTATTTTATATTGACAATTGTGTCCAATAGCAGACAAATACGGCATCGTAAAACAACATCGATTGTACGTGATAAAAACAAGTTTGAAAGTTGAACTGGTGTAACAAGCTGACAGCAAGTCTGCAACAGTCAAGCAGAGTGCAAAACTACATTAACTTCATTTGTAAAAAAAAACAGGAATGTAATCCAGTGAATGAAAATTACTCCACAAGTAGGAAAACAAGTTTAAGTTCTAAGTGAGAAAAACACACATACACGAGTTTCAAACACAAATACTAATTTTCGCGGGATTCACCCCGATTGCAAAACACATTAACGGCGATGTTTAAAGCGGTGAAGCGTATTTAAATGCAATTCAAGCTGAACAATTTGGTGTAATTCAAAGACATCTGTGCCTCTAAAAACATTACTGGTACAGTGGCGCGATTCTTAGGTTTCTACTGAGTGTACCACTCCACCGTACGTGTACGCGGGCGCACAGCAAGCGAGATGGTTATACACAATTACACAACACGTTAACAACGTACATTATTCATACGCGAGCGTGTGTGTGTGTACACACAACGTAGAGCTGTGCTGCAGTTCAAACAAACACCTACGAAGTTACAAGTTGAACGTGACGAGCGGCTAAAGTTCAGTACACTCGCACGCCGCTCAACAACCAAGACACACGCGCGATCACGTTAGAAACTGCTTACCCTGTCGAGTTAACCACCCATCGCCGCCGCTACAGTGTGCATAAAATAAAATAGATGAACTTGTTGAAGCGTTCTGAAGGAACTCTATATGTATGTAACATTTTACACACATACATACACACATACCGCCAGTTCCTCGCTTTTTTAAATCTTCCTTGAGTCGCTTACCCCGCCCCCTCCTACTCCTCCCTCCACGTGATGTCAACTCAGGGGGCGGGGGGGAGGTGGGGTCAAAAGGTCACGAGGGGAGGGGCCAATACCCCGTTATACGTCGCTCCCCCCCCCTATAGCGTCGTCGCTTCGTTATTCCTCTACCACTGCCAGATTTGCGTCGGTTTTAAACAAACGCGCTTACGTCCCTTTCTCGTCGTCCTAGCCAGCATTCGCCTCCGCCTACCCTGTCCATCGTTTTGATTTACGTCGTTTCGATATCGGCTGTCGCGCAATTCACGAACGCAGTCCCCGATGTAAACCGATTAGTTACCGTAATTGCTGTTTACAGGGGTCACGTGCTGCAGAGTTGATTATTTAGAGCGTTCATCGATGAATGGATCCCTGGAATCGGTTGTAATCGATCGAACCACGACACACCATTGAATGCAAAGACACATTGCACACGTGGAGAGTCGAATCGTGCACGAATAGTACTTTTTGTGCCTTGTATGCAAATTAATATTTTTGCACTGCTTGGAATATTAAGATAAAAAAATGAGGTTAATGTAAGTGGAAGATACTCCACGTGTGAACTTTAATTGTGACTTACGAACACAATTATGTAAGAGATTTTATAACTTATTCACAATTTTATTCCACTTCCTATTGAAAACAGATATCGTGAAAACTGTGAACAAGAGGAATAACGTGTGTGCGAATATTAGGAGCTTTCACAGATCCTTTAAGTCCCGCGGAATTTATTTGTGTTTTTTGGGTCTTGTACATGCACTACCTTATTCACAGTAAACATGGAACGTTGGGTCAACGTTGGTCCAACAGTTCCAACCAAATGGAAATGTTGGCCTAACGTTGGCATGTTTACTGGGTCTCTACTGTCTGTATGGTATTGTCTCGTTTATATGTATGTATATGTATTATCATTGTATGTGTATGTATCATCGTATGTGTATGTATCATTGTATGTGTATGTATTATTGTATGTTAAGCGGTAGTGTAGCGGTAAGCGCACTGCGCTATGAACCTCAGCGACCGGAGTTCGATTCCCGCTCACGTTCAACACCAGTATTCATTATCTGAACCAGTCCTGGGTCTCGCCTAGGTCGACTCAGCCTCAAATGAGTACCTTATGCGATGTGTAAACATCGTCACTGGGGAGACAAAGGCGGACCGGCGTGGTGCTGGCCACCCACCCCCTCGTGTGCCGTGCCGGCCTTCATCGATGCTCGCTAACAGCACTTGCCACAAAAGTCTGTTCAGGCTATGCAGGGGATATTTTAATCATTGTGTGTTGCATGCTTTGAGCAGGATCATAAAAATCAACAATGACAAAGAAAATGGACCAAGAGTTGCAAACTGCGCAATGCTGCATGGAGAAATGCTTGCCTGGAATTACATTGGGACATCAAGAGGAACACGTGGAGTCGAGAATATACACACTCTAGATACGTTGTGATGCATACTATATTTGTTGGTGGAATCGCATAGGTAAACGTGCGTTGTGCACCCTCCTCCACCCAACACAGCCAATTAATAAAATCGTCACGTGAACAAACGTGCCAATGCATTACTGCTTCAGCAGCACACCAGTATGTGTATTAATCGGCTGTGTCGGTTTGAGGAAGGTGTCAAGCACATTTTACGTACTCCACCCGACCCAAATATCAATTATGAATGATAATATTGGTTGCGAAATCCTACGTGTTCAATTTCGATGCGTCACATTGACTTAAAACATGTAAGTGTGCTTCTGCATGACACTTCATGGCCAGAAGGAATGGTGGCCGGCGGTCAAGACTAACTAAAGAGTCGCAGACAAGGGAGGAAACACTCGAGCGAACATGCACTGCTGGAATCGAACGATGAAGCCAGCTCGTGTACAGATGCTAGAGAGATTGTTGCACGCAACTTCGTGACAGATGGGGACGGCTTGGGGTGGCCTTCCAGCAGTGGATAGATCGTTTATTGATGTCAGGTTTCACAGATACGTCAACACCTTTCTTAACGCTGGGTAATTTTTTTTTAAATAATCTGTTATTGTTAATGATGTCCAAGGGTAAATTCACACTGTGGGTCATTTGCTAAGTAATTATTAGACAGCTGCACTTCTTATTAAGAACATTCATCGCAATATACTTTCACAAAATGCAAGCTTAATGAAGGCTGAGAAATTTCACTTGGACGGTCAAAACAGTAATGAGCCAAAGAAGGGTCGTGTCAGTGAAGTTTACAGTCAATTACACCTCAGAGTCGACATGTACAATATTTGTCAGTGTCTCGCTGCGAAACAAATCAGGGATGTTTGGAAACACCTCCAAATCGCTAACATGCAAATATACCTGTAACCTTCTTTGGTTCTTTCGGTAAAGTCACGTAGAAGGAAGGAACGAGACTGTCACCTGATGAAGGCCGCTTGTGTTGTGGCCGAAACGTCGTGAGAATTTTATTGTGTTATTTTATTTTATCAATGTATTATTTTATTCTCATTCTACGTGGTGACTTTACCGAAAGAACCAAAGAAGATGAATCCTTGCAGTCACGAAAGCTTTAAATCGAAATATACCTGTAACCTTTACATCTTTACCAGCGGCAACACGTGGTACTTCTGTTACCCAGCAATGCAGCCGCAGAGTACACATGCTTAGCATGAGCTTGAAAATTTGCGATCACTTATTGTGTGAGATGGACAATGACTGATCTGGAGTGGTGGAGCGGTGGCATTGTGGTTAGCGCACAGCACTGACCGGGGAAACTTGAGTTCGATTTGCGGCCACAGCAAACATCAGCCGCGAGTGATGTCCAAACTGATCCTGGGTTCCCACCTGGATTGAAAACTGATTCAGATTGAAAACTAATTTATTTTGTGTTTAGTTTGTTGTACTTCCCCACACCTCCACTTAGCACCAGTTGAGTACGTACGGTGAGAAAGAAGTTTAACATATATACATACCCCATCCACCAACCTACACACTGAAATGTGGTCGACCAGTGACCATGAGTGACTTGGCATGAGGAGACTTTAATCCAGTCGTGGCATTAACAAAGTGCTTTAGATTATTACATCGGTGAATATAAAAAAAAAGTTTCTTAGGGCTCAGTGCACATGCCCCAGGCTCAGTCAAACTAAGGTTGTCTTAAGATTCTTGGCATTCATTGTATTGATACCCCGGGCTTATTAAACCAGAAAGACGCCTATCCGACTTATATAATAATACTGTATATAAACAGCAGGTTTTTGGATTCACCAGTACTATGCTGTATGTTACAAAAACAGTAACAGCATGTAACAGTGGTCGTATTAGGGCTGCCATCTGTTCTGGTTTTCCAAGATCGACCTCTTGGTTGTAAGTCTTCCCTGGACATTGAAAAAAGTTGCCGTTTTGTCAATTGCGTGATAATGCACCACTCATGAACATGCATCCACCGTGTGTGTAGTTCCTCCCGCCTCTTCTAGTATTGTGAGATATTCTTCCCATGATATGTCCCAGTTTTTTTGTAACTCAGAAATTGCAACTATAGGTGGTATGCGGAGAGTACGCCTATGCCAGTTATCTTGATTAACTTTTGGTGGCGTAAATTACCCTCAGGTTGTCTCCAACCCAGTGAAGTATAGGCAAATAATTATAATGACCAACACGTGGCAAAGGGCATTCAATTATTATGGGGCTATAAATGATTACAGTGTAAAATACTCTATCCGATTATGTTGCTTTTGTTTTATATGTGCAGAAATACTGCCGCACGTATGTTCAAAGATGGATACAGTTCCTGCATGGATGTGTTTACCAGATGTGACAAGTCAGGTCAAAGCATCTAAATTCTCAATTTATAATGCGAGGTTTATTGTTAACCATAAAGTGATACCAGTTGACCAGGGAAAACCTTAGCAAGTCTCAATATTTGTTTTTCTTGAGGGTTCTTTACTGAAGAACGAGTAGCTGGTACCTGTGGAATGAGTGGCTTCGTGTGGAAAAAATAAAGAGTGAGCAGAATAAACCAAAGAATAATATATAATAGGGGAGAATGCTCAAAGGTAACACAGATGGGTTCATGAAACCATTTTCTGTAATGACATCTGGCCACCCCGTATCCCGGAAGGTTTGGCAGTTACACAAATCTGCATTATCCATTAATACTTATGCCAAAGTGCTGGATCACAGGTGTGCAATGCCATGCCTGGATCTATAATATGATCAATATAATGTTCTGCTTATTTTGATTGATACTTATTGACTGCGACTATTACAGATATTGTGCAAATAACACAATGTAGATATAATTTTATGGTATTTCTACATACGTGACTTTACCGAAAAAAACCAGTGAGTAATTTATGCAGTCACGAAAGCTTGAATTCTTTATTAACACACTTCTACGGGGAAGTTACCTTTACAATTCTGTCCTAAACGTAGTGCACCCCTTGCTTGCTCCTACCCCTCCCCCCGCCTCTGCTGCTGCCGTGCCCTCTCTCTCCGGCCCCTCCCCCCACCTCTACTTCTTATTTAAGGCCTCTGTCTGTTCATCCCTCCGGCCCTTTGTCTTTTTCCTTGCTTCTCTGTCCGCCTTTCCTCTCCTTGCCTCTTGGTGTCCCTGTATATGTATTTCTGCTGACTTGTACCTTGTATTTGTTCACTCTGTCTATGCTGGTATGTTCAATCCAGAGGTTGAACACGAAATTTAACACTCTTCTGAAATTCGTGGTCCGCCAGGCAAGTGTCTAACTGTGTTGTTGGCCTGACTGGTTGTGCATCACATATTTTTTCTTAGGTTTGTTGAATTCTCGTCTCTCATCTTCTTGTTGTATTTACCTCCGTGTTTTGTTTATTATACCTGATGAAGATCGCTTGTGTTGCGGTCAAAACGTCGTGATTGATTTATTTTTATATAATTTTATGGTATTTCTACATATGTGACTTTACCGAAAAACCAATGAGTAATTTATGCAGTCACGAAAACTTTAATTCTTTATTACAATGTAGATAGTTGGAGTTTACACATGCAGTTTACAAAAGGGTATTTTCATATATGAAACCTGGTACATTCGAAATATATTTAACAAAACAAATACATAATTACTGTACAGCAAATATAAACACACTGACTCAAAAAACACACATGAGCTTGGATTTGTTTTGGCATCCATTCATTATGAAGCCTGAAATTACCTTTCGGCAAAATGGCCACCGAAATATATTCAGGATTTGACATTATAAAGTACATACTCAACTGAATATGTGCATCAATAATTAACGTGTTGGACACAATTTAAAATACAAGGTCCTTACATGGAGCCCTGCAGGTCCGCTTCATTTTAGTGCACCCATTTGGCATTACACCGTATAACCTTTCACAACCTTCAGTGGCCCATTAACCTTCTTGCAAACCACATTCTTAAGTGGTACACAGTACACAGAAAGGGTGAATGCGTAATGAGTTAACATAACAATTTAGCAATATTCTCATAAAATGGATGAATTTACATTTTGGTTGCAAACAGAACAGTGTTTCCTGGCCTTACCTTTCTCCCTTCCAGGCATTCCTATGAATCAGTTCACCCGCCAAATGTGTGGCCGTGAGCCTGCAGAACCAATTTAAATTAAATGCGAGGATAGCTTTCCAGTCCGATGTGTATTTGGCTGCACTTAAATTACGCGCGTAGTTCAGTGGGCATCGTAATTAAGACCGCATGAAATTCCACAAGTGAAATGCGCAAGGTGTAGGCAAAAAGTATGGCATGGTCCGACTGCATTCAATTAATTCGTGTAACTAGATTTCCTTCACTTCTCATTGTATTTCCAGAAGGACAAATTTACAATCAATAGCTCAAACCAGCAACGAAAATTTAAAAAAATAATTATTATCAGCCCTGTTTACGCTAAATCAGTGTTCTTCCCTTATTTTCAGACGGGGGCCACTTTCACCGATAAGACATCATCAGCGTGAGGGCCGCCACACATTTGAAACCATTGGGGGTTGACAGCAGCACGATGAAGGGTATTTTCACATTTGTGTATTGTCTGGGCCCGCACTAAAGGCCACCAGGGGCCGCCAGTGTCCCGCGGGCCTTGCAATGAAGAACACTGTCCTAAATGAACATAAATAAACACCATTTTATTTTTTTATATTTGACCGTAATGTTTTTTTACAGCCTTTTGTCAATCCGCTGATAGGCGAAAGCCTCTCCATTCTCTGTTGGTCATGAGTTTTTAAAGTGTTATTTTCTAGTGTTTGTGAGGCACAGATATTAAACGGATAGTTCCAACCAATAGCATCTCGCAAGAGCATTGTTTTAGTGGGCCTGATTGCAAACAAAAGCTCAGAAGGTCAAAACTATTCTAGAGTATGCCTGCTTAAATAATTGCTGTCATGAAATATCGATCTGTAAGGACCACTGGCTGATGGACTATAAAAATATGGATTGTTATGTGCAGAGATAGACTTCTGTCTATTTCATAACCCATAATGCTATCAACCACCAATAATTAGTTTTCCCCCCTTACAGTATAAGCAATGCGAGTATAAAACTGCAGTGTATAGCTTAATGGCAAGGATACACGTTGCACACGCAAGATTAGAGTATTGTGACCCCAGAATGACAGTAAACGGGTGGAGTAGTGGTACAGTGGTTAGTGCGCTTTGCTATGAACCTGGTGAACTCAGTTAAATGCCCAGCCATTTCTAACATCAGTGGCAAGTTATATTATATCTGAGCCAGTCCTGCCCTCCCCCACTTCACCATTCCGCACTGACCAGCATGGTGCTGTATGGTTAACCTCCCCCCCAACCCCACCACCAATTGCATGGGGAGGCCTTCATCCATTTAGAATTGAGAATGGCTGGAATTTCTTTACTTCTAAATGCCCGTAAAAAAGGTGTCACCACAACAGTTGACATATTCGTCAGATTAAACACCTTTTAATCTGGTGCATAAAAAATATCTGTCATCAGCAATGAGACTGCAATGACATCTTTATATGACAAAATCTTTTTATCAGCAGTTGAGAATTAATGGCCAATATTTATAATACTGGTATCATTGCAATATCCTTCTATTGAGAAACAGTGAGACGATCTATAATGATTGCACTTTTCATGATTGTGAAGCCAGGATTCTTAACCCAAAGGCCAATCACAGCTGAAACAATGGGCTAATGCTACATTCAAATTTGTCATCTTTTAAAATCAAACCACCATGTTTAAAATGTCAAAAATTAATTGGATGCAGAACGGTACGCGCATTCGAATGAGGAGTCAATTTAGTAAGGCATGTCTATTAAAACAGTTGATTTTAATTGTCCCGTAAATTATTACATACGTCACAAATATGAACATATTCACGGCTCTGTCGGTCCACTGCTGGATGAATGCATCCTTCCACTGTTTTAGTAAGGGGGCTTGGTTGGACCATATTTCCTCATGATGGGCAATACAGGTTGGTGAAGGCGGGGGGGCGTAGGCCTAGTTCAGACATCACCAATGATGTTAGGCGCGGCCGACAGTATAACTCAGACCTCTGGGTTCATAGTGCAGGACGTTTATCACTGAGACACCACTCTACCCATGCAAAATGTAAATTCTGCATTAGAAACCGTACTTGTCAAGCTTATTGGTGGTAGGGGTTGGGCGGGATGGGGGTAGGGGCAGGGGGTGGCTAGGATCGGTTCTGATATCACTCGGCACCGATGTCATTCATGGCCGGGGATTAAACTCAAGTCGCAATGGCTTCATGGCACAAATGCACGAATCCCCGTGCCATCGCTCCCTTCACCGGACACCGCACGGAGTGACTTAATTGCATGTTCAATTACATTTAAATTTTCACAGCTGTGCTTTGAGTTAACCATGCACGGGGTCATGACCATGTCATCGAGCGCCATAGGGGGACACGAAGTTGGTGCTTTTGTTCCGTTGCAAAATGATATAAATTTGCGCTTGCAGTGTCAGAGCCTCTACCCATTTTCTCACCTGGGCGGTGGCACGTGCCGCCTCACCCAATAGTCACCGACTCATGTCGCACCGAAGCAAAATGGAATAACGAACTGAAAAGGGGCCCCGATAATCGCAACGATATAAACGGACAACATACGCAGCGACCCGACAAAGAATGGTATCGTCGCTTTGCTTGAACAGTTTCGGTGCAGCAGACTGGCTAAATGGTTTAATTAATGTGATCAACTTTTTTAAAAGCAATAAATCATATGAATACTTCGTAATACTATTTTCCCTAATTGCCATCGGCCTACTAATAATTGAAATGTACATACTTCGGTTTGTTTAGATCTGCGAATATTTTATTTGGGTAAAGTGTAAGATCATATTTTGCCAAGTATAGCTACATAGTTATACTCTAAATTACCTTAACCTTACCAACACATTACAATTTTAAATACATGTGCATGCTTCCTCCCACAGGAACCAACCGAACATAACTGCAAGCATGTTGTGTCTCATCAATTGCAGTATTTACTTCCTGCAATGTTACCGATGTTAGGTAGAGAGTGTCGTCGTGCCAGTTATTTACCCAGGAAAGACAAGTTTACAGACTATATATATATTTTTTGTGGGAGCGTCTTGCCTTGGATTATTTGACCAACTCCGATACTGAGGGATGCTGCCGTGGTGTGATGGAGAGCACACCGTTATGGTGGCCACTTCGTTTTCCCACCGCTGCAGTTGAACCGATGGTGCAATTTGCTTGACCAGCCTCCCACCCACACAGCTGCCCTCCACCCTCCGTCTTTTGCCCACCCAGCAGTATAAATTGGCTCACCGCAGTTTACCAATCGGCAGGTCAAGTGTGGTGGAGTAAATGTGGGTACTCCGACCTCTTCCAATTTTCTTTGGTTCTTTCGGTAAAGTCACGTAGATAGAAAAAAATAAAAGTAAATAAAATAGAATAAAACTACGACGTTTCGATCACAACAACAAGCGATCGTCATCGAAACGTCGTAGTTTTTATTTCGTTTTGCTTTTATTTTGTCTATCCACGTGACTTTACCGAAAGAACCAAAGAATATGAATTCCTGCAGTCACGAAAGTTTTAAGTTAAAACTCTTCCAATTTTTTCTCACAAGCGTGGAAGAGTAGGCCAAATATACCCTCTGGAGGAGCTCTCCAGAGCTGCCTCAAGTGGAGGCCTTTACACGAGCAGTGGCGTGAACTTGCCGGGCTGCTTTATATTTTTACCTTTAACGGGTGCTCGTTCAAGTAAACTGGAGAACCCATTGTGCGTACGAGGGAGGTAACACTCAGCACTGATATCCTCTGGCTACCTCGTAATCCCTATCGGTCACCCATCCGAGTAATGTACCAGCCATGCACAACCGTGCTCAGCTTCCTAGATCTGACAATATTGGGCGCATTTAGAGTGATTCTGTGGGTGGTCTTGGGCCTTTGATTGTCCACTTCTTTGTCTATCCCTGATATCAACCTCATGATCGAGACCCAAGCGAGCAGGCTACGTCTGATTGTATCGAAATTAGCAGTTTACCTTTAATATATTTTACTGAACACTAATTCATCTCTTCTAATTTTTATTTCCAAAGCTTATACAAAGGCATCATCAATGTCAATTTCCATTATTTATCCCATTATTTAGAAATCTGTTAATTATTATTAAGCTTGTACAACTCAGTCCACCCACAGAGATTCATTGAAATTGTCACAATTCAAGGCGCATGATTCAACTCAAGAATCCATCTGTTTTGTAAAAACAAATGTAACATCATATACGTAGTGTTATATTTTGTCTCATGTGTACGGTATCAAAATAAAAACAACCTATTTAACCACACTTGTTGGTGCGGATTTGTGATGTTGAGAGGAGTGCAGGACCGTTTTTTTATATACCACTCACCACTGACAGCATCAGCCAGGAATCTAACTTGGATGGCTGGACTGACAGTGCAGTGCACTAACCACCTGCACGCGCCATTATTGCTATGCCACTACATTTGCATACGACCTGCATGAATCTGACAACAACAACAATCGTAAACACTTTTCATACCCATGATGGATTAATCTATCTATAGTTACATGTCTAGTTGTTTTATTTACCCGTTCCAGCCTCTCTTGTTTTGCCAGAACTGTACGGTACATTTCAACCTATAACAACAAGAAAGATCAATAACGAGGGCCAATACTATTATCATTTGTTTAACCATTACTGTGGTGTATATATATGTTCAGTATATGCATATGTAATGACACCGTGCATTAATGTGGTTTTGTTGCAATAAAAACCCACCTTGTCATTTCGCTTCTTCTCTGATGTAATCCAACATGGTCATATTTAATATAATTGAATTTAAGATCACAAGCAGTTGACCGAGTGCATTACGACAACCCTTACGCAATGAATATGAAACCAAATGCAATACAATTGTCGTGCTTTCATGTTCATTAATTCTCACCCGGATTTTATAACATGGAGTTAGCGTGGAGAGGTCTTCACCCTGCGGTGAATTGAGAAAAGGGCTGTAAATTTAGTTAGCAGCATGATGTGGAGCGTTGGCGTGGTGGTAAGCACAGCTGCTCTCTGAACCGGACTCACCTGAGTTCAATTCCCAACCGTGGCTAAAATTAGTGGCGAGTGATATCTGAACTGGTCCTATCCCTTGCCCCCTTCACCTTTCTTCATGTGGTGAATTATGGTCAAACAACCCTTTCAGGACCAAGCCAGCATGAGAAAGCCTACACCCAGCAGTGGATTGACAAAGGGTTGTGCATTGTTCTTATGGTATAATGTAAAAAAGGGGCAAGTATGAATGTTAGGAAATGAAATGCAGTTGCCAAGATGACAAGGTCGATAAAGAAAAAAAGTTAAAACTTCAATCTCAGTTTTCACTTTATGCGTAGGCTTTCCCCGACCAATATTATTATTATTCATTTTCAGTTTATTTTGGGTTGGATCGTGTAGTTATAATATCAATGATTTAACTATCACCCTCCACCACCCGATAGCCAATCAAATCAAGTTGTCACGATGGAAACTGTGCAACTTGATTTTGTTTTTCAGCAAACCGCAATCTTGGAAAGCAATCAACTTCGATTACGTGTTAAAATGACCTTCGATTATAATGGTTTGCGACGTAGGGTGCGAAAGAAGTTCAAAATGCATACATACAGAGTGTTGAGGATTTTGTATGACGTTTAGCCGGAAATTACAACCAGCTCCATCTGGTGTCAACAAAAACTCTGCTCTTGTGTGGGAGAAAAAAAAATCATCAATTGCCATATTTGCCCATGTGCCAACTTTATTTGATTGGTTCTCTCAAGTTGTGGAGTCTTATAGTTAAAAACAATTCTCATCATACCACACTATCTAAGTTATCATAGTCATCCCAAGAGTACCAGTTCAAATATTTACATTTAGCACTTGGCTTTATTCATTTTTATTCATCACACACCACAATTAAAATTTCGATTTAAAGCTTTCGTGACTGCAGGGATTCATCTTCTTGGTTCTTTCGGTAAAGTCACCACGTAGAATGGGGATAAAATAATAATAATAAAAATTCTCACGACGTTTCGGAGGCAACACAAGCTTCTGTCTTCAGGTGGGACAGTCACAGCAAGATCGCTGATCAAGCGGGGAGGCTCTGAGAGCCTCGAGCTTAAATACAGGTTAAAGGGGGGGGGGAGGGCGGGGCCAAGTGGGGGACATTGATGGGGTGTGAGGCTAATTTAATTATTCTTTTGTTCTGTTGATGGTGCGGTACGTCCGGTGGGCCACTGCACGGGGGCAGTGGGAATTTTTTTTGAGTTATACAATGCGTTACTGTGTACTACCCTGTACTTTAGACTATTAAAAATATTAGACTTGTAATATTACACTGTCTTATTCTGTCAACCTTAATGTATGACACACTGCTGTATATTCATTACGCAATTACGATACTATATATTGCCTTATGAATTATGTTAAACATTACGATGCTGTACTATTTATTATTATACTACATGTTATAAACCATACCATTGACTGTGGTGTGAAAGATATCAAGAGGCAGTGCTGCAGTCTGAAGGTCACCGTAAAATACAATCAATTAAGTACTGAAATGGTTTATAACATCTTTCCAATTGTTACTAAGCCAGAATCCATCTTCCCGGTTGAAATTGTCTCTGTGTTTGTATATGTGGATGGCCTCATGAACGAATCTCTCATGGTAGCCGGCTGGCTTGCAAAGAACCTCCGTCTTGGAGAAGTCAATGTCATGTGAGCCCACTGAATTATAACAGTGATCTGCCACGGCCGAGGAGTTAGTCCTACCGTGTTTCAAGTCTGCTTTATGTTCGCAGATGCGGTCTGAGATATGTCGTTTGGTTTCTCCAATGTAGCTGCTACCACAGAGGCAACTTAGTTTGTAAACACCCGGGTACTGTATATCTGGAACAGCATCTTTTACAGACGGAACCAGATCACTGATTTTATGTACTGTGTTGAATCGGACCTGGATCTTGTGTTTATTCAGGATTTTGGAAATCTTTTTTGTGACCCCAGCAATGTAGGGTAAGGTGATGGTTTTGAATGGCTCCTCAAGAGGAACCTTCTTCGTGACTGGAGTGATGGCTTTGCGGATTGTGTAGTCGGAGTAACCATTAGCCTTGAGAGCTTGGTGTACGTGTTTGAGTTCACTGGCAATGTGATCCTGGTCGGAAATGCACTGGGCTCTATGGTATAGAGTCTTGATGAGGGAATTCTTCTGGAATGGATGGTGGTGTGAATCCGGTTTAAAGTAAGCATCTGTATGGGTAGCTTTCCTGTAGACAGAGTGGCTCATTGAACCATCAGGTCTCCTTTTAATTAAGACATCCAAAAAGGGTAGCTTGCCATCTTTTTCGACCTCCATGGTGAATCTGATGGCTGGGTGTATGGAATTGATGTGGTCGAGGAATTGGTCTAGAGCATGAAGGCCATGTGGCCAGATGACAAAGGTGTCATCCACGTACCTCTTCCATACGGTCGGGCGTAGAGTGGCAGTCTGGATGACGTCAGTTTCAAATTTTTCCATGAACACGTTGGCTACAACCAGAGATAGGGGGGAGCCCATTCTGGTGCCCTCAGTTTTTTATAGAAAGTTCCATTGCAGTTGAAGTATATGTTGGTTAAGCAGTGTCTCACCAGGGTGGGTAAATCAGTATGCAGTCCTTGATGAACCAAGTCTTCAATGATTGCGATGGTGTCAGGTATCAGAACTTTGGTGAATAAGGAAACCACATCAAAACTGACAAGCAAGTTGTCTGGGGACAGGGAAATGCCCTTGATTGTCGATACCAGGTGAGTAGAGTTTAGTACCGCAGAAGTGTTTTTTCCAGTAAAAGGTCGCAGGATATCAGACAGAAAACGAGCCAGTTTGTAGGTGGGGGAGTTGATAGTGGAGACAATGGGACGAAGGGGTGTATCTTCTTCATGTATCTTTGGAAGGCCATATAATCTTGGTCGTCTGGCCGCAGAAGGTTTCAACGAGAACTGTTTGGTTTGATCAATTAATGCTGTTGAATCAGAAAATATTTTGTTGGTTTTAGTCACCAGGCTGTTGGTGGGGTCTCTTCTTATATATTTTTTATAGCTGCCCCCGTGCAGTAGCCCACCGGACGTACCGCACCATCAACAGAACAAAAGAATGATTAACTTAGCCCCACACCCCATCAATGTCCCCCACTTGGCCCCGCCCTCCTCCCCCCCCTTTAAATTGTATTTAAGCTCGAGGCTCTCAGAGCCTCCCCAATTGATCAGCGATCTTGCTGTGACTGTCCCACCTGAAGACGGAAGCTTGTGTTGCCTCCGAAACGTCATGAGAATTTTTATTCTATCCCAATTCTACGTGACTTTACCGATTTAAAGCTTTCGTGACTGCAAGGATTAATCTTCTTGGTTCTTTCGGTAAAGTCACATATAATGGGAATAAAATGATAAAATAAAATAAGACAATAAAATTCTCACGACGTTTCGGCCACAACACAAGTGGCCTTCTTCAGGTGAAGAGACAGGTCTGTCCAGAAGACGGAGCTTGAATGAACGCTGTCATGCAAGGACCGCGTCTATTAAGCTGTGTGGGCGGAGTTATAATACGAATTTACATGTTACCAGCATCACCTCCGGAGAGGAGGAGGGAGGGGGCTGGGAACACAGGCAGAGAGAAAAAAAGAAAAAGGGGCAAGTGCAACAGCCAAGGTGCGCTGTTGTGTCCTGAGTTGCCTTATGACTATGCTGTAAACTGGACTACTATATAATACAATATTATACCTTCCAATCTGAACTACATGGTATAACATCATATCATAGACAAATTCCACCTTTGAATTATACAATGCGTTACTTTACACTACCCTATACTTTAGATTATAAACTATTACACTTGTGATATTACACTATGTCTTGGAGCATCCGGAGAAAACCCACATGCGTGGGTTTCTCCGGATGCTCCAGTTTCCTCCCACCTTTAAGATGCGCTTCTGCAGTGGTCTGGAACCCTCTTCCTTCCGATATTAGGAAGCCACTGGAGCTATTCCACTTTTGGGTTGAGATTGAAAACTATTTTTTTAGAGCTGATTTTTGTGTTTAGTTTGTTGTCCTTCACCCACACCTCTGATTACCACGATTGGCTACGTACGGTGCAAAAGATATTAAACATACATCCATACAAATGCACGTATGTTGGCTGAAAACATCTTAAAAATATAAAAACTGGATAAATAGGTCGACGGCTGCTCACATGAGCGCCTGAATAGGTCACTTTTCAAATGTTAGCGTACCGTGCCACAATTTGTAATCCTCGAATCGCTTATCTGCAAAACATTTGCGCAAAACCTCTCATCATCACCAAAAAAGCATTTGCGGACAATAGGACTCCGTTCTGCAATACTGGATGAGAAAATCGCAAATAAATACGGATAATAGTAACAGTGGCACGTAAAAAAATTATTCTCATACATAAAGCTAGCGTGGAAAATAGGAGTCATGGACTCTCCTGGACAGCTCCCTATCCACTTATCCGGTATCCGCGAAGCAGATCACAAGAGATTAAGGAAAGTCAGCGGAGTGGTTCATGCAAAACTGAACAACAAAAAAACCTTGCCATTAACCGCAAAGCGGTCAAGGAAAATATGCGCTGAATACGCTAAATTAGCTGCACGCTTGGCACACATTGATACCCTGTTTGGCATGAGCACTAAATATCATTGGCTGGTGTGGTGGCACTGCAGCGTTATAAGAAGGAATTGCAGCCAAAAGCAATCAGGATCCCTTGTATGTGGTGATACACAGGTAATATTGTTTTTCTCTTGCCTTTGAAGTACATTTTGTTTATTTCCAAGCATTTTTTTTGCACGCTGTGTGATGTTTTTGCATGCAATGCGCATGATGGTAATTTGAGAAGGCTGCCACAAGTGCTTGATGTGTCACACGATCGTGTCACAGCCGCTCTAGTGAATTCTGCATTGAGAAAGATTCTGTATTTTATGTTATAAACTGTTGGGGGCTTGTAGAGTGTGTAAGCAACTGTTAAGTATGGCACGCCTTCATCTTCCTTTGCACTGACGGTCACACATCGCTGCACTGGCTGCTCATTTATTTTTGCTCAGTAGACCTCAGAGAAGGCAGCTATTCACGGTGAAGTAAGGTCAAACAAGCCTCGTACACCCACACACGTCACGCCACGGGGAAGCCTTCATCCAGCTGTGGATTGACAAAGGGCTGCAAAAGTTCTGGGCGATTTCCGATCTGGGTTCAAGATGCACATTTGCACTTGGCACCATGCCAACAATTAAACCCATTATACCAGTTTCATGGCGTCGAATGCGGATCGCTCTTCGGCGATGGCACCTGGGCCGGAGGGGCCCAGGTGCCGGAGGGGCCCAGGTGCCAGGCTACGGAGATGTGGGTGGGTAGGTGGGTGGTGGGGGGGGATAGGATGGAGTGGTGGGGCTCAGTTCATTCCTTTCACTGGAGCCCATTCCAACCACGCTACCGCTGAACCAGCTGTGCCACCACTTCCCCATATTGAGTTTGTCAATGTGAATGAAGCTTTTGCCACTACCGATGTGAATTATCAAACGCCGTAGCCTTGTTGTCTACTGATTTGTGGATAATAAATATTATTTGAAATTGCTTGTTAGAAGAGAGTACCGTGTGTCAGCATCAATTGTAGGCTCGTCAGAACATGTCTGAAGAGTGCACTAGCAGACTGTCCATTCGTAATTGTTTTTTTCGTAATTCCTATTGTCCAGTTTGTACTCTGGACAATAGAAATGTGGATTTTTTTCATCACTAGCTCTGGGCTGCCTACAAAGCTGAGCAATGCCCATTGGAGTGTGGAGGTGCCTACATACCGAACACTTTAGTATTGTTCCTTTACGTTTTCAAGTATTTGAGGTACTTTTTTCATACAATGTGCCATAATCATGCAAAACATGTTCATGTAAAATATTATCAAATGACTTTTCAGCAATTTTCATTCGTAAACACCCTTAAAAATGCATAACCTGTAAACAGCAACGTTCATTGAAATGAAAAGGCAGGCAAAAGTGTTTAGGTTATTGTTGGTGAGTGGTAAAATTATTGTAGAAGAAGCATTTTCAAGTCTATTTTTGTCGTTGTGTGGTCTGCACGTTAAAACCACCAGAGCAACTGTAGCCACCGGAATATCTATTTTAAAACGGTGGCGGGGGAAAAAAAATCTGAAATCCTACCGCAAAAAAGACATATCAGAAGAAAAATGGAAAGAGATTGCACTGCTGTCCATCCATTTTGACAGCTGGCTATTACTTCGCCGCTGTTGCGTGACTTTGGCCGTGGCAGTATCCCCTGGGTCACGTGAAGGGGCTCCACTCCCGTGGGGAGGGAGCTTCTGCGATCCCCGGTCGCTCGATGGAAACTGCTTGAGAAAAATCCGTTTCCCTTTCGTCGCCACACGCGCTCGCCCACACGGAACCTTTTGGCAGACAGACGCCCGCCGGTGGCCCGCCGTGGAGTTTGCTCTTCCCGTTGCACTGCGGACTTCATTGGGCCCCGTTCATCCACAACAATCCTTATCGGCAAAATATCTGCTTAATACAGTACACTGGAACCCCTCTTCACGACGACCCCTGTTAACAACTAATCGCTTAATGACGGGCCTCCATAGAGCCCAATGTGTAGTGTATAGTGTAGTGTATAGTAGTGTCCATTCTAGATTTAAAGCTTTCGTGACTGCAAGGATCCATACTCTTTGGTTCTATTCGGTAAAGTCACGTAGGTAAACAATAAAACAACAAAAATCACGACGTTTTGGCCACAACACAAGCGGCCTTCATCAGGTGAAGGGACCAGGCTGTCTCGAGTACAGCGCTGGAGTGAAACACAGCCACGCTCAGACCGCGACCTTTAAGCTGTGTGTGAGGAAACAAGGTGCCTTGACAAAAAAATTAGCATAAAAATTTGCATTTGATTGGCCGACTTAGCATGATGAACGGTGTAGAGGTGGTGTACATGTGGGTGAACATGCCGGTTGGCGCAGGGCGGAGGGGGAGTTTACCTATTGATGGTGTGGAAAGATGTTCTAAATAGAACCAAACATTAAACTAATTTTCAATGGTACAGTATATTTTTCAAGTAGTGGTACCCCAAACTTTCGCAGCTCTTAAAAATTCCCTTTTCACACCATCAATAGGTAAACTCCCCCTCCCCCCCGTGCCAACCGACATGTTCACCCACATGTACACCACCTCTACACCGTTCATCATGCTAAGTCGGCCAATCACATGCTAATTTTTATGCTAATTCCTTTGTCAAGGCACCTTGTTTCCTCGCACACAGCTTAAAGGTCGCGGTCTGAGCATGGCTGTGTTTTACTCCAGCGCTGTACTCGAGACAGCCTGGTGCCTTCACCTGATGAAGGCTGCTTGTGTTGTGGCCGAAACGTCGTGATTTTTGTTGTTTTATTTTTTACCTATGTGACTTTACCGAATAGAACCAAAGAGTATAGTAGTGTCCGGCAAAAACAACCCCTTACCTTCTCGTGGTGCAGGACGGGCAATGCTGTCGTGGGCAGCACTGTAGGGGGAGGGCCAATTCCGATTGGCCTTTCCCCTCATGGCGTTTGTGACTACCTTAAATTAATTACCGCTAAACCACAAGGGAAAATTTTAATTAATAAGCTTGTGCCGGAGGCCCCGGTGGCACAGGCATCTATGGCATCTCCTGGCCAAACCCCATTTGGCGGAGCCAGGAGACTCAATCCTTACCCTCAGGGCTCCTCCAGAAACAACAAAAAACCACTACGTTTGGCCATGTAGAATGTTCGAACGCTCACCGCGGAAGAGAGGCTGCCACTCCTCTGTCGGGAGCTAGACTGGTACCGCCTGGATCTCTGTGGTATTCAGGAGGTCCGGTGGACCGGCTCTGGCTCCTGCCACCATGAGGAGTGGACAGTCCTCTTCTCGGGGCAAGAGACTGCCAAACAACAGGGAGTGGCTCTTCTTCTGAACAAAAGAATGAAGGGGGCGTGGGAGCGTGGCAGTGAGGTGTGAGAAGCTGTAAGCCCCAGCCTACTTTGGGCTCACCTTCCCATCAACCGGAGGCGAGGAGTGGTGGTCGTGGTTATTTATACTGAAGACGAACATCCGTGAAGGGATGCAGGCAAGGCCGATGAGTCAGATGCCTTCTATGACCTCCTGTCACAATGAGTAAGATGCCTTCTATGACCTCCTGTCACAGGTGCTAGCTAATGTGGCCCCTTGGCATAGTCAACTTGTTTGGTGACTTCAAGGCCCGAGTTGGTCATGATGCTGGCACCTGGTCTAGAGTGATTGGAAGGCATGGGCCAGATCAGCTCAATAACAACGGCAGGAGGCTGCTAGATTTTTGTGCAGCCCATGGGCTTGTAATTACCAACATGCTGTCCCGGCATCGGTGCATACACACAACATCATGGATGCATGCCGGGTCCAAGCAAGAACATCTGCTGGACTACATAGTGACGGAACAGTGGATGCGGGCCGATGTCCTTGACACCAGGACCTACCGTGGAGCTGATCTGCCCACTGACCATCGACTTGTCTTCTGTAAGATGCACCTGCCATTCTTCCATTCCAGTGGTGGGTGTACACCCAGGACCCCATTCAAACCCTTAGCAGCATGGTCTCAGCTAGCTGGTGAAAGTTGCAAGCGAGAATTTAATCATCGCTTGCGGTTGGGGTTGGCATCGTCCCCCACTCCTCCTGATGTCGAGGGGAAATGAGCGAGGTTTAGGACCGTGGCTCATGCAGCTGCAATGGCTGCTTTGGGTACACGGTCCAGACCTCCCCAGAGACCCTGGCTGACAGAGGAGGCATTCAAGCTGGCTGAGAAAAAGCGACAGGTCCACTCTCATCGGCTACAGCATCCCACGTCAGAGAATGAGGAGGCTTACCGCAGCATTTGCTCGGAGGTTTGGAGAGCCGTAAGGCGCTGCAAGGATGGGTGGTGGCTGCGGGTTGCTGACGAGATGGAGTCTGCCTCAATGGCCCGCGATCACAAATCGCTCTTCAATTCCATCAAAAAAGTAACCTGCAGCACCACACCTATTACCATCATTAGGTGAAAGAACGGTGATCCAATCTCCAACCCCCACGAACAGGTTTGCAGATTTGCTAAGCATTTTTGTGAGGTCCTGGGGGAGGGGACATCCCTCAGCCTGGATAACAATGTGGGACAAAGTGGGGATGACCCTGCCGAGGCTAAAATATTGGAAGAAGTTACCCCTTGTGAGTGGCTGGCTGAGGTGCCATCTGTTGAGGAAGTACTGAAGGCAATCCAGAGTCTGAGACCAGAAAAGGCACTGGGCAGAGATGATCTCCCAAGCGAAATGCTGAGGGAGGGTGGTGTTTGTGCACAGACTGCCATACATGACATCATAACAACAGTCTGGATCACTAGACAAGTTCCGCAGGACTCGGAGGATGCCCTGGTGGTCCCCCTCTTTAAGAAGGGGGACTGCACAGACTGTAACAAATACAGGGGTATCTCACTCCTCAGTGTGCTGGGAAAGGTCTTGGCAAGGATTATTCAACATCGCCTGGCTAGGCACGCTGAGGAGAGGCTTGCGGAGCCCCAATGCGGTTTCAGGAAAGGGCAGTCCTGCACAGATGCCATATTTTCTGTCTGTCTGCTACAGCAGAGGTGTAGGGAATTCCAACAAGACCTACATCTCTGCTTTATTAAAGTGGTCAAGGCCTATGAGACCATCAGTAGGCCTGGGCTCTGGGTAGTTCTTCGTACTTTTGGAGTCCCTGACCCTCTGCTCACGATCATTAAGGACCTTCATGATGGTGAGCGGGCCTGGGTAAAACTACGTGGCCAGGAGTCGGAGCCATTCCCTGTACACCTTTGGGTGCGACAGGGATGTCTTCTGGCTCCCACATTATTTCACAGATATTTCGACCACGTAGCTCGTGAAGCCTTAAATAGCTGTACCGGAGGAATTTCCATCTGGTACAGATACAATGGGAGCCATCCCTTGCCCGGGTGCGGTCAAGGAATGGCTCCCTATTGCTCAACCATGTTATGTATGCTGATGATCTGGTAATTGCTGCTCACTCAGAGGAGGCGTTGGAGGCACTGCTGCTGAACCTGGAGCTTGCCACTAAGAGGTGGGGCCTTACCATCAGCCCAACCAAAACTAAGCACCTGCTAGGGTATTTTGTACCATCGGACACTCCGCCCCCACAACTCACAATTGGTAATAGGGCAGTTGTAGAGAGAGTGGAGAATTTTACATACCTGGGCAGTGTGCTCATGACCTGCTCCGGTTTAACAGCAGAGGTCTCACTCCGAATCAGTCAAGCGGCATTATCTTTCCATCAGTTGCATAACGCTGTGTGGAAGCTACCTGGTCTGTCGCTCCGCACGAAGCTTCAGGTCTTCTCGGCCATGGTCATTCCCTCCCTTCTCTACGCTTGCGAAACGTTGACCCCCCTCATGGAACATCTTCGCCGGTTAGAAACATTTAGGCTGGCCTGCCTATGATCCATCTGGATTTAACCAGGCTGGATTGTGTAAGCTCACAAATCCTTGAAAGATCTGGACAAAGTCCCATCGGTGAGCTCCTCCGGCGGGCAAGGCTGCATTGGCTGGGCCATGTAGCCTGCATGCCCAGCCACCGCATGCCTAAACAGGTTTTGTTCAGCCGGATCGAGGGGGCGAAATGGGCGCGACACGGGCTAGAGAAGAGATGGAGTGATGTGGTACAGGAGGACGTGGAGCTGAGTGGACTTGCCGATGACCGGTACCAGCGGTGTCAAGATCGACCTCTGTGGAGGAGGCTCGTGAAGGACGCTACTGGGCAGTTGGAGGCAGTCGCCCTCCAACAACAACGGATAGCGGAGTAGCGATGCTCACAACAATGAGCGGAGCGCCGGATGGCTAAAGCACAACAAGTTGGCACAGTAGGGGGCACAGGTGGTGCATCTGCCAGTCGTCTCAGTCAGTCGACCTGTGGCATCTGGGGTCTGCCCCGTGACCTCCTGTCAGCGGGCGTTCGACACTTCACGTGGCCTCAAGGTGCACATAGCCTGGCACAAGCATCGTGGTGGCATCACTGCCACTTAGTGATGAATGGCGGTTGTTGTTGTATAGGAGTGTATAATGTACTGCAAAGTAGTGTAGTGTATAGTAGTGTAGTGCCTCCATAGAGCCCAATTTGTTCACTTACCGACCATTCTACTGTTAACGACGGGCAGTTGCAGGTACAGTCAATATTATTTAATGCATTGGTTAACGATGTTTTTTTATATTATGTGTTTATAATGTTGTTAGTATTTTATGTATTCATGTCCATTGTATAAATATTATAAAGTAAGTATTTTTGGGTGAAAAAGGCTAACTTTCGGTGCTATCGAAACGTATTAAGCCTTTAAGGTGTATTTCCTATCTTCGCTTCACGACCGAATCACTTGACGACTGGTTTCATGGAGCCAATTACCATCGTTAAGACGGGTTCTACTGAACTTGGTTAATTAATGAAACCCCATTGTCAAACCCACGAAACCCAAGATGTCTATCTAATTGCCTTTTAACTATCACAAGAACAAAAAATGGGAATAGGTGATGGAGTCTTTGCCATTGCAGCAACGACGTTTGGAACAACAACCTTGTTTGCTACCTTAACATCGTACACATATATCTTCCTTCAAAAAATGTCCTGAAGTAGAAGATTAGTGCCAGATACAGACGCATTTGCAAAAGTTATTCGTATCTTTCATCCTTACCTATGTATCCATTGTTCAATTGTAATGTGCAATATTATTGAGGGACTGTGTGTTGTCTTGGTGTGGTCTAGGACTGGTTTTGCTTTTTTTTTGCTGCCTTGCCCAAAGCTTGGAAGTTGGTGTAGTTATGCAGTTTGAACTTATATACTTAATCTGTTTTAACACGTAGGCTTTCGCGACCAATATCATCCATAATAGAGGGGTTTTTTTGGGTTAGATCGTGTAAATATATAAATGTGTCATTAAAACTTGGTGGACTTCTCCACAAATCTAGCTGTCGCCTGATGATGCTAGTTGTAATTACTGGCGAAACGTCGTACTCAGATTGTAAATGTTGTGGCTTGGCTCTCCAACACACCGGTGTGCTGTACTAGTGACGAATTGGCCACGTTCTGTTTACGTGACAACCCTTACTAGTTGGTTGTGTCGGGTGGTGGCGAGTTTTCACGACACATTTATATATTTACACAATCTAACCCAAAAAAAAACCCTCTATTATGAATTTGTTTGATTTATTTATTTGTAGTGACTCGCTTACCTTTCCTATACTTTGCACTCCTGACGTTTTTTTGGTATTGTTTGTTGTTGTAACGTTTTGACCCGGCCGTATTGGACATCTGTGAAAAAGAGTTTCATAGGTTCATCGTATTTCTCCAGGATGAATAAAGATTCTGAAGTACTCTCTCATTCGTTGTCTTCTTCGGTAATCTCGGTCCTTGAGCCATTGGCCTGAAAACGAAAAATTCGTTTTAGCTATGCTGGCAATTGGCAACGCTGATTTTCATGCAGAATTCGTATCTCTAGATCAAAAATATGCATGAGAGCAAGTACACCGTGGTAGTTTCTTTTTATTTTACGAGAAAAATTTCATAAAACTGGTACCCATAGTATATTTTACACAGAATGTCATTTTGGTGGACGGGAGGTGGGGATGGGGGGGGAGGTTACGCGAGCTGAAAAATCGACAAAATATGAAAATAAAGAGAAACTGTGTCTATAAAACAGATGGTGTGCTGGCTAAGCTTTCTGCCTGTGCTGGACATTGCCCATGGTGCCTACTGGTAGCATTTGTCAACTCCAAGTGCTACCAACCAACCATCTTGGCGCATGGGCTCATTGCCCAATGGCAGATCATTGGCTCAAACTACCTAAAATCCTGGCCAATCATGAGCTTTCTTCATTGTTGCACTTCAATGTATGTACTGTACGTTGAACTTCTTTTGCACCATACGTAGTCAACCGTGCTGATCGGAGGTGCAGGGAAAGTGAAACAAACGTAACTCAAAAAGCAGTTCTAAAGAAAAGAGTTTTCAATCTCGATTTAAGTGCATAGCTCCAGTGGCTTCCTCATATCGGAAGGAAGCACATTCCAGACGGCCACAGAAGCGCATCTGAAAGCACGCCCTTCTCTATTAAAGTCATCAATCAGCATTTTACTTTTTCTGCCTCTTAACATCCTCTTTCCCTCAAGTTCCTTCATCGAGAATTCACCTTATTTTTGTATTTCTTTATATTTTATTTTACCAGGTAAGGCCCACTGAGCTGTATAGCTCTTATTCAGAAGTGGACTGGCCACAAAGGATGGCTCAATAAAGTGGCTCATCACGTGGAAATTTATAGCAGCCAGATACTCAAAGCTTATGTTGATTCTAAATGTGGAGGGAAAAACCAGAGGACCCGGATAAAAGCCACACGACCACGGGGAGAACAAGCAGACTCCAAATACACAGGCGTCAGGGTCGGGATCGGGATCGAACCCACGAACTCATGTATAGCAGGCAAGGGAGTTAACATTTCGCCACCGCGGCGCCCACAACCACACAATCATTGCGAGAGGTATACTCGATGTGGTGTGCCGGGGTTGCGGAAATATCTTCCGGGTCACTGGAAGAGTCGAGTGGGTAATGCGACTGCCAATCATGGCCATTGTGAGAGGAACACTCGATGCGGTGTGCCCAGGTGCAGATATATTTCCTCGGTTGCTGACCGAGGCAGGCGCAGATGAAATGACGCACTGGTCGTACCTGGCTTACGAAGCCAATGGGGAATGAGTTATTATGAAAAAGCAATACACTGTGCGTGACATTGGGTCGATTTATAAAACAAGTTTAACCAGCGGTCTATTAAAAATGATACACGTGTGCAGTGCATATCAGCACCGTATGAATATAAAGTAGTAGAGTACATCATTTGATTTAGAGTGTTGTATGGTGTCTGCTTGTTATGCATTATGTATAATGTGTATACAGGCACATGTATGTATGCGCATATGCAGAAGCGTATATATTTTACTATAAAAAGGCCATTATTAATAATGTATATCCACTGGTAATGATTTCCTGAACTGTCAACACAAAACTTGTGTTCCTAAAAATACAAAGATGCCCTTGGGTTCCATGCTGAGTGTCTATGGCTGTGTGTGTGTGCGCGCGTGTATGTGTGCACGTGTGTTTGGCTGTACGCATGAGTGTGTATGAGTGTTTACCTGTATACACCAAGTGTTAAATGGGTACCCAGTGCAGTGTAAACATCAGCACTGGGGAAAAAAAAGGTGGCGCGGTGTGGTGGAGGCTACACCACGCCCTCATATGTGCGCCGTGCTGTCATTAATAGGTGCTCGCTAACCGCACTTACCCCAACAGTGTGTGAAGGCTATGCAGGGGATCTTTGTCTTTGGGGTAATGATTTAGGACTCTAGCAGTTTGTGCACTGCTCCGTGAATTTGGCATCCTGGGTTTCATTCCCATCCGCGGCTAACATCATTGGCGAATGATATCGGATGTTAGAAATTGTCCTGGGCGACGTCTAGGTCGACTCAGCCCTAATTGGGTACCTGATGCTGTGTGTAAGCATCAGCGCTGGGGGGAACAAAGGCGGCCGGGGGTCGTGCTAACCACACCGCCTCCTCATTCAACATGCCAGAATTCACAGATGCTCACTATCCAAGTCTATGTAGGCTGTATGCGGGATATTTTCTATTTTTTTCATGCGTGTGCATGATTGCATTGTTGTGTATGTGTATATATGTGAAAACTTTTGGGGCGAGTGCCTTTAACGAGCACCTATTAAGGCTGGTACGGCACACGAGGGAGTTGGTGGCCAGCACCATGCCCGGTGGCCTGTTTTTAAATCCCCAGTTCCGATGTTTATACACTGCACCAGGTACACATCTAAGACTGAGTCTACCTAGGGGCGGCCCAGAACAGAATGAGATATTCATCACTAATTATGGCTGTGAGCGGGATTCGAACTCACGTCGCCAGGTTCAGAGCGCAGTGCACGAACCACTTTGCCGCTGCTCCCAACATTATTCGTCTTTAGGTGTATACTAAACTCCGTGCATGTCTATAATTGTGCATGCATATGGATGTGTGTGTACAATAGTATATTTGGAGAGCTGTAGTATGGTGGTTAGGGCACTGCACTACGAACCCAGTGACCCGGGTTCAATTTCCGCTCACGGTCAACACCAGTGACAAATATCTGAACTGGTCCTGGGCCTCCACTAGGTCGACTCAGCCTCAAATGAGTACCTGGTGCGATGCATAAGCATAGCCACCGGGAAGACAAAGGCGGCCGAGCGTGGCGCTGGCAACCCACTCCTTAGTTTCCCGTGCCGGTCTTCATAGGTGCCCACAAACAGCACTTGCCCCAACAGTCTGTTTAGGCTATACGGGGAGATATTTGTCTTGCGTGTGTGTGTGACTTGATTGTGACTTATCTCCTTTCCAATGTCATCCTTCACCTCGCTGTCGCTGTGGTTTCAAAGTGTCACCGGATGAAGAGGAGGAGGAGGAGAGCTCGACAGGTCTGCCAGGTGGCCAATCCCTTCACGGGCGGGGGTCACTCAGAGGCGGCTTGTCCATAAATTGGTTTATTTTGTGGGCCAGGGCAATACGCACATGCAAATGGTGACGCACAGGACAAAATGACCCCGTGCGCACGTGGCTATGTTTTTTTAACGAAGCCGTGTAACGCTGATGCGTCCATTCATTGATTACTTCTTCACAATTCCGGCAAAAAAAAAATCGCCCGATGAAGCTGGTCCTATTCGCCGGCGAAACGTCACGTTACTCAAATTTTAAATGTTGTGGGTATTATTCTCCAATACACCGTTGTGCGGAAGTAGTAACTTATTGTTTACGTGATAAAACCTTGCTAATTGGCTGTGTCGGGTGATTACGGGGTCAACGCCAGATTTGTATTTGCGCGATCTAACTTAAAAAAATCTTTATTAAGATTACAACATGTTCTTAGGGCCCGTCCATAAATGACGTCACGCGATTTGGGACGATTTTTTACCCCCCCCTCTCCTCGTCACACGACGTCACAAAAAGTCAGACCCCCCCTCAAATATGACGTCACAAAGCTCTGCTCCCCCCCCCCCAAATAAAACATGCTTCAAATCGCTTTAAACTATTGTCATTGTAGTGCGTATTTAATGTGGCGCTGCACTCTGATGTTGGAGAAAACATTTATCAAAAAGTCTATTTAATTAAGTAGAACGTGTTGTCTATATTTATTTAAAATTGCGCATTTCGATGTGACGTCACATTTCTCACCCCCCCCCCTCCCCCCATCGTCACACATCGTCACAAATGTCTGACCCCGCCCTCCCACCCCCCAGGTGCGTGACGTCATTTGTGTACGGCCCCTTACGCCCACGATCATTTAGCAGGTTTGGTATTAGCGCCAATCTCCTTGACCCTGCCTCTCCGGTTTCTCTCTCCGTGCTATGAAGGAGGGTCACATGTCGCCCGTTATATACCGCAGTTGTTGTAGATTTTTAAGGCTGTTTTTTTTTGTATTGACGAACGTTTGGAATTTTTTGTTGTTTAATTCTTACAGCGCAGGGCAGGGCTATCGCGATATAGCTATGTTTAACAGGCATAGTGTGCAGTCGTGGTTACACGCATCAAACTCACGCGTGCGTGTGGATGCGCGCCTGCACTGGAATCAATTATTTACGCCGTATTCAAATTGTATGGAAATTATTTGCCCATATTGCATGTAGGCCCAATGGAACGGACAAAACTGTACCAATGGGACCGGGAAAATACGAGAGACAATACAAATTCGATGCTACGACTCTCGGATGCGTTTTGCAGATTGCGCCGCGCGTTCATCGGCACGATGTCCGACGTTTCGCTTCACGTGCTCCATCAGCGAGTTGAAGAAGCTTCCAGTGGCGTGAGGTGAAACATGGGACATTGTGGGGGGGGGGGGGGGGGGCAACAGGCGGAGTCACTCAACGGTGAGCAACACGAACGAGGGAGTAAAAATGTGACAAAAAAACAAAATTCGATTATGGAATGAAATTGTGACCTCGCCCCCCCCCCACCCCCACTGACCACTGACTCGTGACTATTTATCATATCACTGGGGAAAAGATAGAAGGGATTCATATTAACATATCTTTAAAGCACACACACACTGGCATGTATTGATCTCATCTGAAATCCTTCCCCGTCGTGTTCACCTGTCCATGCAGAAAATCATCGGCAGGTGAACTTTATGAAGGCCCATCGGATTTTCCAGTTGTGTTGTCAAGTTCAATACAGTGTTACAATCGATTCCATTTAACGATATTATCACACGGTATGCAGATTGGCGTTTCTTGGCACTTCTTAACAGATGAAAGTGAGCACACTCACACACAAAGACAAAGTCCACCTGCCCAGACAAAGTCCACCTGCCACAGACTGTTGTGGCAAGTGCTGTTATGGCGAGCACCTATGAAGGCGCAGTACACGAGGGGGTGGGTGGCCAGCACCACACCCAACCCCTTTGTCTCCCCAGTGGCGATGTTTAAGCACTGAGTCGACCTAGGGGAGGCCCAGGACGGGTTCAGATAATTAATCGTCACTGGTGTTGGCCGTGAGCGGGAATCGAACCTGGGTTGCCAGGTTCGTAGCGCAGCGCGCTTACTGCTACACCACGGCTCCAAACACACACACACACGTATGCACACGCACGCTTATATAATCAACAATGACACACAGACGTATGATACTATCATAAGAGGAAATGAAGAGATGCCATCGTGGCATGTGTAGGAGGAGATTGACTCTTGTTGTTGGACGAGACCAGCCACTCCATCACCACCGACTGTGTGAGAGGGTGTAAGGGGCTGTCCATAAATGACGTCACGCACCGAGGGGGGTCAGACATTTGTGACGATTTGTGACGGGGGGGGGTGGGGGAGAAATGTGACGTCACATTAAAATGTGCAACTTTAAATAAATAAATATAGATAACACGTTCTACTTAATTAAATTGACTTTTTAATAATTTTTTTCTCCTACAACATCAGAGTGCAGCGCCACATTAAATACGCACTACAGTGACAATAGTTTAAAGCGATTTGAAGCATGTTTTTTTATGGGGGGGGGGAGGCAGAGATTTGTGACGTCATATTTGAGGGGGGTCTGCCTTTTTGTGACGTCATGTGACGAAGGGAGGGGGTCAAAAACCGTCCAAAATCGCGTGACGTCATTTATGGACGGCCCCTAAGCAGTGCTGCCATATAAATGCTGTCTTCTCTCCGCGTTGTGTAATGCATGAAATATATATGGGTGGCACATTGCCTTTCATTATCAAATTCAATTTGCCAAGAGCACTTCAACCATGTTTCCGTCTGCCTCTTTATTTCCTCCCCCCCTTAATCCCGGTGCAGTGTGCCTCGACGAGAACTTCTAAAAAAAACGGGGGAATGTCACCCGCCGAGACGCATGCCTCGGACATACGAACAGTGTGAAGAAGGATGGAACGACATCTAAAAAGGCGTCTCAATAAGGACACTAAGTGGAGCAGCCCCGGCTGAAATTAAACCCTGAGTGTACCCGTTTAAAGGATGATTAAAAACATTGTTTCATGTTCCTATCATTTTATCTCGACTGTACTATCATTATCGTCCACATCACCATCATCATCATCCTTCAAATGAGACTAAATAACACAGAGCACCGCATCCCTTCATAGAACAGGACATCAGAGCACTACCTCGGAGATCCCTTCAAGCGACCTACGATTCACGCAGTAGGAGGTGGCAACAACTTCCCACCCACTCTGCAGACAAGTCTATCACGGATATCACGGATAGACTTGGAATCAAATTGAATGCAATGGGTAATTTTGCACAGTCGTTGATGACCGGGCTGATACCATCAACTGATTGTACTTGAGAATCCGGTTTAATTACAGGTGTTTGAAACCTGAATTCAAACTCTGGAACTCAGCGATGCCAGCTCAGCGCTCTGACCTCAGAGCCACCCTTAAATGTGAAATTTAACTACAATGAATGGCCTACGGATTATAAAAGTGTTGTCAGCTATCTAACAAACGCGGGCGTTAATGCCCCTTGCATGTAACTGCACGCTTCGTAAACCCACACCTGGTGCCACTACAAAGTCCTGGACTGTGGGGCGTCGAGACTCTCGCAAGCTGCCATCCTTTCGAACATAAAAGGCGGCATGCAGTGAAGGTTGTCCCAGCGGTAGAGCGAGAGCGGCTCGCGACCGGAAGAGTTGCGAGTTCAATAACCTGGCTGAGGGCTGTCGAAATTACACGTTCTCTCCATTAAAACCAGCAATGACGACTTCGCAAAATGGTGCTCGTTTTATTGATCGCGGAATGATGAGTTTAAAAACCCGGTAAGAGAGGTGTTGCAAGGCTGGCTAATCGGAAGGTTGCAAATCCTGGTTGGGGGTTGACTCAGCCCATCATTCGTCTGAGATCGGTAAAATTGGTACCACTTTGTGAGTTAAATTAGCAATAGTTTCCCAATGGATAGATTCTCCCCCACCATAGAAATGTGGAATTTCCACCACTGGTTCAGGGCTATAAACAGGAAATGAGCCCCAGCTTAATGGAGCAGGACATCACCTTTGATGAGCCATTTCTCATTGACCTATAATTTGTGGTCAGGTCGCTTCTGAAAAAAATAGAAGCTAACAGTTCAGTGGGCATTACCTGGTAAGATAAAATATAGTTTAGTTTTATTCGTAAATGTTTAGTGATTTGTTTACCTTTCCTATTTTTTGCACTTCTATCGTGTTTTTGCATTGTTTGGTTCTGTAACGTTCGATCTTCCCCCGACTGGACATCTGTAAAAAAATAGCTTCATAGCTCATCGGATTCTTTCAGTATAAACAAATATTCTGATTCTGTCTTTTGGACCACTTTTGCTTTCACACTCGGTGTACGTGGTCGCCGAAGATGGAAGGTGACGTTACTGGAGGCTAAACTGAGCAGTTTGACGCTCCGCTAATTTCGGATTTTTTTTGACTCTGCTAACATCGGGGGTTGTAATGAAGCAGGGGGAGAAATATTTGTTTTAATATATAAATTGGCACGGCGGATAGGGGCTCGCGTCAACTCTCCGGAATGAACGTCACGCGGCGGCATTCTAAGAAGAAAGTTGTGCGCGCCTGGGAGCAGGTGATAAAGTGGCAGGATTTATTTTAAGTAATCGCCTGCAGAGGTTTTATGAGCACCAGGATTTATGGAGAGTGAAATCCTTTTGAATTGTCAGCAGCGTTAAAGAAAAATTATACTGCGTTCGCTACCGCTCGTCACTGCGTTTTTTTTACGCATCCTTCAGCAAAAATTTCACGTTTTTTTTTGTTTGCTTTGAAAAATAAAGTGTAACTTTCACGCGAATTTAGGGCTTGCTTTAAGAATGAAACATTTAACTATCGAACCAGGGAAATAGAACACATGAATGACCGAGTGGTGGACGTAGAAAAAAATATATAACGCTAGGAAGGAGTCGAGATGAAACCATATTTCACTTGGACGTTTGGCCGTTTCCATTAAAGAGTGATTTGCATGTGCCTCCAGAGAAACCCCACGGAAAAATGTGGCGACCACAGAAAGATCCGCACAGATGCATTCAAACAACCTTTTGTCGTACTGACATCTCCTGGCCACCTTGCAGCTGAGCAGGTGTTTTACAAGTCTGCATGAACCTTTAACCTCTTTTCCTGCTGTTTGACAAGGGCATACGCACCCACTCCATGAGCAGTTTGGCTCTCCGGTGCGTTCTCAGGTTGTACCTCGTGTTGTTTGGCAACGATGTCCGACGTTTCGCTCTAAGTGCTGGGAGCTTCTTTGGTTTTTTCAAGAATTGAATATTCAGTTCTTCAAAAATATAATATTCACATTTGCAAAAATTATATATTCAGTTCGTCAATTTAATATTCAGTTATTCAGAAATATAATATTCACATATTTAGAAATTCAATATTCAGTTATCTACGGAAAATTCATATTAATGACTTCAGAAACAGAAAATGTATATCTTCAGGAACTCCAGGAACCACCACTCAACTTTACATATTCAGCTACACGCATCAGGAACTGAGGAACTAAACAAGCTGAGAATACGTTGTTCCAGAAGCAACACTCGGCATGTGGAGCAAAACGTCGGACATCATGAGACACAACACAAAGTAGAACCTAAAAACACATCCGAGAGCCAATCAGCACAACTGTGGAAAACCCACACAGTATGAGCAGTTTGTTTTCTTAATCACTCATTAAGGTGAGAATGAAACAGTCAAAATACTTGTCACAGAAAGAACATTTAACATTCTATGGAAGACACCATAGGTAGGACTTAATAATTTGACTTAATATTCTTACAGCCCTGCTTAAGCACACTGCTGGATGAAGGCCTCCCTTCGTCGTTCACGCGGGTCATTTGCCCATATTTCACCATGCTGATCAGTGCGGGTTCATGAAGGGGGAAGGGTCCAAGCCCGGTTCAGATGTGACCCGCCGCTGATGTGATAGCCGTTGCCGGGAATCCAACTCAGGTTGCCCGGGTTCGCAGTGTGCCAGCCGGTGCCCCACCGTTCTCCCCCCCCCCCCCCCCCCCCCCATATACATTGGGCGGCACGCGTCTTTGCATACGTCCATTTGCAAGTCGACATGTCAACATAAACAGAGGCTCGGAGGGTGAGTTACGTCCCAAAATGGCTCTAATGACCCATGGATTTGTCATCGCCAGTTAATTTTTCGAACGTTAACAGGAAAAATAGCCTAAAGGACCGAGCGGCAAAGACCTGACCTGCCACACGGCAAACGGGCTCAGCTTGTCAACATGAAGCGTCGGAGCCCCAAGGCAGCAAGTAAGCAATAATGCCTTCAAGTGCCAAGTTTCAAGTTTATTTTGTTTAACCAGGTGAAAGCTCCAAGACAGCAGGTTGGTCACATTTGCAAGAGTGACCTGGGGCATTAGTTCCACCAGTAGGGGGTAATAATTGCGATGTAGAATCTCACTTGAGTAGAAAAAAATTATTGTTGGTAATTTTCCAATTTGTAAAAATGTGGCCATGCTGTACCAATGAATCCTAAAAAAGGATGACACCAGCATCCCGTTGTTTAAAATGCCCTACTGCGGTCGAAAATAAAATTGCCATGCTTAGGTGGCCTAAAACAAGTCTTTGTAAATGATGCGTGCAGTATGGTGATGCCATGGTACACGAAAGACATGCTTTGAGTAGTGAACTTATGGTGAAAATAGTGTATTTTTCTGTCTAGAAGCCCCTTTGTGTGTGGCGTTACTTTTCAAATAGCGAAGTGTCAAGGTATGACTCGACCACTTAGAGTTGTTGCATGATAATCACGGGTTTTCATCTCGCGAATATTTAATGCAATTAAATCATATTTGCTCATAACTAAATCACATGAATGTGCCTGATTTTATCAGGTATTGGAAGCTAAGCAGCATAGAGCCTTGATAGTGCTTGGATGTCCGAACACTATCATGAATATATAAAAAAACAGATGTTGTAGACTTATTCATAATTAGTTTATTTTGGGTTAAACCGCGTAGGTATGATGTCAATTGTCATAACTATAACCCTCCACCACCCGACAGAGCCAATCAAATCAAGTTGTAATGCCATGGGCAAATATACCAATCGATTTGGTTTATCAGCAAAACCCTACATGGTCTTGCTCTCATATCTTACTCTGTCCCATCCTGCCCTCTACGCTCCCAATTTCTGTCGCCCATCTCTGAGCATCCCTCGCCCTGCGCCAGGTCTCGCTCTCTTGCTCCTTATCCATTCTTGCCTCCCCCCCTTCTCCCCGTAAACAACCCCCATCTCTTCTCCCTAGTCCATCCGGCTGCTGCTACTCCCTGCCCCCCAGCTATGACCAGGTCTACCCCAACCCCTATCACTACCCCTATCACTACCCCATCACTAACCCCTCTCACTACCCCAACCCCTGTCACTACCCCAACCTCTATTACTATCGCTATCACTACCCCTATCACTATGCTAACTCCTTTCACAACCCCTATCACTACCCCAACTCCTATCACTACCTCGATCACTACCCCTATCACTACCCCAGCCCCTATCATTGCCCTTATCACTACCCTATCACTACCCTATCACTAACCCTATCACTACCCCAACTCCTATCACTACCCTATCACTACCCCTATCACTACCCCTATCACTACCCCTATCACTACCCCTATCACTACCCCAACCCCTATCATTACCTTTATCACTACCCCTATCACTATCCCAACCCCTCCTTAACCTTTCCCACCTGTTATGCTGTCACCATAACCACACCACCATTTTTTTGGTAACACCACTCTTTATTTCAACCAGTCTTCTTATGTGCAATTTTATAATTGCGCCATATACATCGATATATTGATAAGGTAAGTGTTGTTGAAAAGCAAGCAAATGTTGACAATTGTATTCGACGATTCGTTGGCGCACCACCAGATGTAGATATATATATGAACAGGTGTTGTGAGCTATTACAGGGCTACGCTGTCAGCAGAGGGCAGTGCGACGTTGTTGTACTGTACTATGATCCTGCATCTGTGGTCCACGCCTTCACCAACCTGCAACTGGCCGGCGAGGTGAAGGATAGTAAAATAACCCCAACGACTCGCATGACGTAGGAAGGTCTCTTATCCAGCACCGTGTTAACAATGTGGCTGTACATTTGCATTATTCCACGTGGATCCCGGACATGATTTTCACTCATTGCTTTCAAGATGCTGAGCTGCTTGGACAATCTCACGATTAGCAAATCGCCTCTCCATGAAGTCCGAACGACACCAGCTTTGCTACGTGCATTGGTCGACTTTTCAGACACTGGGTGGTTTCATAGCAGGTCTGTGTTCTGATACAACAAGCGCATTCAGAATACAGGCAGAAGCCGTTTCTAGATAAGACGCTCGTTTTGTGAGCTGATGCACACATGCGCAACCCATTTGCGCGGTGTCCAAAGATGGACTAGAACTTGTTTTAGTTTGTTCGTATTGATTGTTAATCCTCTGGGCACCAGGAGAGAGGGAGAGACGCATTAAAAACTGTTAACTCTTTGTTGGTGGAGAGTTCATAAGTCAATTAAAAGTTAGTTTTTTTATCTACACGATAACCAGTTGAAATTCATGATCAGTTTTTTTCTTTTTTTTAATCTAAAGTATAAATATATATAGTTTAGTGGGATTGGGGGAGCGGTGGCATAGCGGTTAGCGCACTGCGGATACATCCAGGCTACGGCTAACATCGGTGTTCAGCAATATCGAAACCGGTTCTGGGCTCCACCACCCATTTATCAGCCTGCACTAACCAGCGTGGTGAAGTATGGTCAAACAAACCACGTGACTGATATAGTGTGTAATCCAGCAGTGGATTGACAAATGGTCGTAAATTATTATTGTGTCGTTGATAAGCAGTTACTTTCCCAATTCTTGAAAGGGCTAGCTGTGGGACATTGGCACATGATTGTCGAGTCTTGTTAAAATTATGTATGTACGGTTGAACTTCTTTCGCACCGTACGTAGTCAACCGTGCTAATCAGAGGCGCGGTTGAAGGTCAACAAATGAGTCTAATATGTAAAATTTTGGAGCAGATTAAGTGATCTGGGAATTCTCCATTGACCTTATTACGTTATCAATACTTTGTGAATATAATAAAGGATTTTAACAATGCATTAATTCCTTCATTACTATGTAACACAATTTTTGCTCCTGGGTAGTAAGTGTAATTTCCTAATTGCTTATGCTTAAAAAAATAAAAAATGGCTATTATTCCCCACAATCTTGCTTTTGTGACCAGGACAGTGATATTTTGAAATTGACATATTTTCAATGAGAAAACGGGCGAATTTGTGTCTTTGCATTCACATAAAGTCAGAAATAAACAACATATGAATCAAAATTAACATGTATTTATACTAAAGTAATACAAACATGACTACAAACATTTTTAGAAGTGAGTCGTTTTTAGAGATTTACGATTATACTGTAAATCACTTTCACGAATCACCCCCCAAATGTAGTCTCTCATCATGTTCTCGTTATACTGTCCTTGGTAGTGGTGGAAGTGCTCACCTTGCTCCTCCGAGTACGCTTCCATGTTCTCCTTGAATTTATCAAGATGAGTATCAAGGATATGGATTTTGAGGGACATCCTACAGCCCGTTGTGCCAGAGTTCTTCACCATAGTCTCAACCAGCTCCACATAGTTTTCGACCTAGTACAAATCAAACAGGATAATTTAGCATTGAAATAGCTGAGGGATTAGCTTGTGACTGGTCACAGAAATGGCTATGTTAAAATGAAAGCATACACATCCACAGAGGCACCTAGTACAAATCAAACAGGAGAATTTAGCATTGAAATAACTGAGGGATTAGCTTGTGACTGGTCATAGAAATAGCTATGTTAAAGTCAAAGCCTACACATCAACAGAGGCACCTAGTACATGGACGCCAAAGGGGCTGCAACAACTCAACTATCATACAGTAAACCGATGTGAAAAAACCCAAGTCTAAATTACATCAATATAATAAATGTACTCAATATATTCATCAATAAGCTGAGCTATTAACAGTAACTGGGTATACACTACACTGTATAATGAATACCATATAGTAAACCAATAAAAAACTAAAATATAAACTACCTCAATGTTATCAATAAACTCTATTTATTCTCCAATCAGCTGAGCTACCAACAATAAGTCGTTATATATCACAATTCTATATGGCAAAAAAATGGGTGGATTCTTACCCTCAACTTCAGCACCACGGACAACTACGAGCCCCGTTCAGACGAACGAGTCCATCCATGGTCGTTACGGAGGAGGGAGGAGAGAGACAGCTGTTATACTCCATGTTATAAACCATACCATTAACCGTGGTGTGAGAGGTAATAAGAGTCAATGCCAGCGAAAGAGCTGCGGTCTGAAGGTCTTCGTAAAATACAATTAATTAAGAACCAAAATGGTTTAAAACATTTTTCCAATGGTTACTAAGCCAGAATCCATCTTCTCGGTTGAAATTGTCTCTGTGCTTGTATATTGGATGGCCTCATGAACGAATCTCTCATGGTAGCCGGTTGGTTTGCAAAGAAATTCGGTCTTGGAGAAGTCAATGTCATGTGAGCCCACTGAATTATAACAGTGATCTGTCACGGCAGAGGAGTTCGTTCTACCGTGTTTCAAGTCTGCTTTATGTTCGCGGATGCGGTCCGAGATATGTCGTTTGTTTCTCCAATGTAGCTGCTACCACAGAGGCACTTTAGCTTGTAAACGCCCGGGTACTGTATGTCTGGAACAGCATTTTTTACAGATGCTAATTCTCCTGTTTGATTTGTACTAGGTGCCTCTGTGGATGTGTAGGCTTTGACTTTAACATAGCCATTTCTGTGACCAGTCACAAGCTAATCAGTCAGCTATTTCAATGCTAAATTCTCCTGTTTGATTTGTACTAGGTGCCTCTGTGGATGTGTAGGCTTTGACTTTAACATAGCCATTTCTGTGACCAGTCACAAGCTAATCCCTCAGCTATTTCAATGCTAAAATTATCCTGTTTGATATGTAAACCCCTTTGTCAAGGTGCCTCACTTCTCTAAACCAGCTTAAAAGACGCTACGAATCTTAACAACGTTCATTGAAGCTCTGTCGTCCCGACAGGTTTGTTCCTTTCACCTGAAGAAGGCCACTTGTGTTGTGGCCGAAACGTCGTGAGAATTGTATTGTGTTACTTTATTATTTTATTATTTTATTCTCATTCTACGTGACTTTACCGAAAGAACCAAAGAAGATGAATCCTTGCAGTCACGAAAGCTTTAAATCGAAATGTACATTTTTATTAATATGTTGTTTTTTTCTGACTTTATAAGAATGAAAAGACAGAAATTCGCCCGTTTTCTCATTTAAATTAGGTACATTTCTAAACATCACTGTCCTGGTCACAAAAGCAAAGTTTGTGGGGAATAATAGCCATTTTCTGTACTTTTGAGGCATAAGCAATTAGGAAATAACACTTACTACCCAGGAAATGTTTTTGTTACACTGTATTCATCATAAGGCTCACAATAGATGCATTGTACGATGCATGTAATCATCTATATATTATTCATTTGGTAAATAGTGTACATAATGTATTACACGACCCCTCCAGCCACCTGGAGGTGCTACGACTCACCACGATGTTACAAGATAAAGCACAGTGCACTGATTCACGAGAGGGGGCGAGTCGTTATACCCCGAGTGAATATCCTATATTCAGGCGTTGCATAATAACACATTGTGTTTTAATGACTCATTTGGCAGGACAACTAATTTCAGACGCAGAGCAGTAGGCGTACAGCTAATGGAGATGCCCTTAAATGTTTTAATGAGTGTGCCTGCATATTAAAACATCTTCATCAACAGTTTTGCTCTATCCACTGCTGAATGAAAGGCTTCTCAAATCATCGCCAACCTCTCAGAGTCTTGTGATGCAACCATCTATCTGGCTCTCGCATGTGAGCTAATGTCATCGCTCCATCTACATATATTGTATATGTATGTTGAACTTCTTTGTGGATAGTACGTAATCAACCGTGCTAATCGGAGGTGCGGGGGAAGGGCAACAAACTAAACACAAAAAGCAGTTCTAAAGAAATTAGTTTTCAATCTAGATGATTTAAAAGTGCAGAGCTCCAGTGGCTTCCAAACATTGGAAGGAAGAGCGTTCCAGATGGCCGCAGAAGCGCATCTGAAAGCGCGCGATGCAAGTGACCGCCTTTGTTCGATGGCGAGCAAGAAGCCGCTGTGAAGACGACCAGAGTTAAGCGTGAAGGTGTATGCTCCTTAAAGAGGATGAATAAAAATGATGATTATGATTCTGAAGTGGTCATCATCATCATCATCTCAAGCATGTTCTCCTCCTTAGGATGCTACTCCGTCAGCAGTCTTGACCATCGGCCATAAGCAATTCTAGCGACGTGAACTGGCAAAGCCCATTTATTTTTTCACCGTGAGTATGATGCCAAAATATTTAAATAATAAGGTTTGATTGGAAGCTGGTTGGAGTGCTCTTGAAAGTGTAATGGGATAATAAAAAAGGAACATACCAATGTGCCTCAAGGAGGATATTGCAATCGGTGCGTATTACCTGCTATGATGTGGATCAGAAACATGGACAGTGCCCAACACAAACACAAACTCTGAGAAGTGCACACACACAAGTATGGAAGTTGGGAGACGTGCACGCTTGGAATTACACTGAGAGCGAGAACGAGGAACACATGGACCAGGGAACGTATGAACTTTAGAGACATCAAAAGAAAACATTAGGTGCTTAGAGGCAGCGAGTAGAATTGCAACTCCGTAGTGTGTACTCCGGAGGCAGAAGGAATTTCAACCACACATGCCAGATCTCGGCCGTGAACGAGATGTTACGCATGAGCATGTTTTCACGACTTAAAAAACGAAAAAAAATTGTAATTTTCTTTCTTACAATCCTGGAATTTGTATGCATCTATCAAGGGACAGTTTAAACTTTTAAAGTGTTTCCTTGGTGGCGATAATATACAGCATATATCTATTTATCACAGTTTATTTCGGTGGCATCTTAAAAAGCGAAGCCACCCACAGAAGACGGATAATTGTATTAAATTACTTTGCGGTAATTTGGAAGGTTGTTACTGCAAGACGCAGCGTGAAACCTTAAATGAGTGCTTTACAAAAGTGCCAGACAATTAAGAGTGGCCGGGCGGCCGCGCGGCTGATTGATCGAATTTAATGCACCATTTACAGGGGTGTAGGTGGGGGGGGGGTCCCGCTGTCTCCACCTTACCACACGCTCCCTCCCCCCAAGTCAAACGGCTCGGAGACATGTTGCGCACCCTTCGAGGTTCTCGGCTCGAAGCAAAATTTGATCTCGGCCGAGCTCGGCAAGTGACACGCGCGCGAGACTCCCCCAATGCGACTCGCGCATATCAATTTCTCGGATCGCGACTGTTGTGAGCTCCGCCGCGTTTCATTGGAAATTCATTTCTCTCCACCCCCGACCGATTCTCATCCGTTGTTCTTACACCTGGAGGCCGACAAATGATCGGATGCCAAGGGCGAGCTGCAGGAAGTCGCGGCGCGTGTGACGCAGTTGTCAGCGATTCTCATCATCATTGTTATTATTATATTCTTGGTTAATATTATTATAATATTATACTGGTAGGAACGAAGTTGTAAACTGAGTGTACCAGCCTGCAATAGATTAATGTGTCCGTCCGTCCGTCCCCTTTCAATACTTTAACGAAGTGAAATCTCGTGCTGTTGGGGTGTAAAAATAAAATTGCGCAAAATTCCAATGTTCCTACCAGCCCACCCTGCAGGGACCTGTTAATTGTTCACTACAAGGTTCGTACCTTGGCACTCGAAAGGTTCCTCTTGCTGCTTTGGCACGGCAACAATTTGAGTTCTAATACCTTGGCCAAAGAGTCGCTTCTGATTCATAATTGCAAGAGTAATACTGCGATTGAGATCGGTGCATGAGCACAAATAAATTAAACACGTCTGTCAATAGCATTTTCCATTGGCTCTCCTTCATATGATCAAGGGCCATTGCCCGAAACGTCACCTATTATATAGTGTTTTCCTTTTTAGGGTAGTGTTTTTGATGAATGCGTTGAGCTTTTTGTTATGTATTTATACAAAATGAACAAATTAAATACATTTTAATGACCCAAACATAATATCTACTCGTGGGCAAAATTTGACTTTCAAAAGCATCGCTTTCTGTTCTTGCCGAGTGCATATAAATAAATCAGCCAGTTAATTCTCCAAGCATCATTACACAGTCTAAATACGCAAAGTAATAATCATATTTATTGTCAAACCACTGCTGGTTAAAGGTCCCCCCCATGCCGTGGCAGTCAGTTGGTTCAGACATGAATCGCCGCTGATGCTCGTCGGGAGTTCAACTCATGTTGCTGGGTTCATAGCGCAGTGCGTTAACCACTGGGCAGCCGTTTTACCCTGCACGCAAGGACTTAGTTTGGGAAAATTTATAGCAAAACACCAATGTTGTATCCTGAGTGTAGAGACAAGTCGCAGGACAATGTGGCTTTTTATTAATTATTTTTTTGTAATTACAAGTCACATAGATACTTAGGAGGTATTCATGGTCTGGAACGCACTAAATCAGGTGCTCTTTACATATTCATAGCTGGTCATGTGACCATCTTAACGAGACGATGTATACATTCATATGCATGATACACATTAGTACTCTAATATACCACGACTACCGTTTCCTTTTACTAATACAACAGGTAAGGTGAGATTTTATTGTAATTGATTATATTTTTAAAAGAGTATTGGGAAAGGAATTATTGACATCTCAATTGTCACTCGGCCTCTCTCAGTGCAGCCCATCAGCACCTGTGCAACATTGAGATGATAGCCTGCGATCATGCGTTCAATATCTAGATTTTGGGTGCAAACAATGAGATTCCGGCTTCAGATGCAACATTTTGGTTTCGAGCCCTAGATTCTGGTTCAGGTACTATATTCTGGTTCAAGTCTCATATTCTGGGTCCAGGGTCCTGAGCTTATGGGATCAAGCCCTACATTCCGGGTTCAAGTCCTAGCTTATTGGTTCCAGACTTACATTCTGGGTTGAAGCACTCGATTCCTGGTTCGAGCTTGAATTTCTGGGTTTCTGCCCGAGATTCTGGGTTCAATACCTAGATTCTAAGCTTAAAGCCTCAGGCATATAAGTGGAAACAAAAAAATACACTTTCTAGACTTCTGTGTATATATATTCGTTGGGTCTTTCGGTAAAGCCACGTAGATAGAAAAAAAATCAAAATAATAACAATATCACGACGTTTCGATCGCAACACAAGCAATCGTCTTCAGGTGATATATGTGTATATATTTGCTCATGTATTGTTAGATTGATGGTGTTAGCCCAATCACCGACAACTGGACATAAATAAAATAAAAACTAAATGTGTTTACAAAAAACATTTTACTGCCTGGGATATTGGTGCTTTGTTTGCAGTGTATATTTACCAGAGGATGCATCTGGCAGCCGAAATTAATTTTACGTGAATGTAATGTCAGGGATGCACAAAAACAAACAAAAAGCTTACAGGATACAGGCTGCACAGGATATAATAGTAGCCTTATGTTGCTCACTGCCTTCTACTATGCAGACAAGGATGTACATTGCTTTTGATACAAGGTTAAAGTAGATCGGAAGGGACAATGCATCGACGTTATGTTTTCCTTTGGGAGTAAAGGCACCACAAATGCGCCCATCATCCTCACACGTTGCTAAATGTTGGCACCTGCGTTTGAAAGTTATAAAAAAAAATCCCGAGTAACTGCAACACGCAGGTCGCCCTTGCAAAAGAGGCAATGTTTCGCGTGTCTCAATGAGTTAATTTCACCTCCTGGTTGAATAAAGGATACTAACTACGACTATACAGAGGTACATGTCGTGCTCGACAAAAGCGTCCTGAGTGTATACACGTCGACGCAAAAAAAACTGTAACACCCGCAGCATCGACGAAGCATCTAACAACAACAACGAAAACAAACACGGCAAGAATTTCCAATGAGCTTCCCAGAATTGTATGATTACGACAGGTGCGGAATTTGCATTTGAATGCGTCGACATTAATATTTGAATCAGCACGTGCGCCTTTGCTCCCGTGTGCGTGTGGTGTAGCGGTTAGCGCGCTGCGCTACGAAACTGGTGACGCGGGTTCGATTCCCGCTCACGTCCAACACCCGGTGACGAGCATCTGAACCGGTCCTGCGCCTCCCCTAGGTCGAATCAGCCTCAAATCAGTGCCTGGTGTAATGTGTAAACGTTGCCACTGGGGATACATAGGCGGTCGGGCGTGCTGTTAGCCAACCACCCCCTCGTGTACCGTGCGATGCCTTCATAGGTGCCCCGAAAGTATGTTAAAGGCTATCCGGGGGGTCATTGTCATTTTATTGCCCAGAGAAAACATGCACGGTGGCATTTGCAGGGCGGAAAAATCTAAGCGGGACTGCTATGGCCCAAATCGTCGCAAGGTCGGACGGAGTGATTTTCGCCTGGACGTGCCACTCGAAATTCCCTGAGTGCCACTCACGTAACGCGGTCTGTTGCTGAAACACATCTCAGGGGTGTTGAATACCACACACCAGGCTCATGCACAGCCGCAAAGGGCACCTCGTGACGTGAGAGTTTCTGGGATTTCATATGTAAAATAGTTTTTATTTTGGGTAAAATATATAAATATATGTATATATATATAAATGTGTCGTTAAACCCACCACCACACAACACAGCCAATTAGTAAGGTTTGGCACGTAAACAGAACATGCCAATTCGTTACTAGTGTAGTGATATAGAATGGGTAACTATGGCGCGTAGCGCTGGTTACTGACAGAGAGAGGTAATTTGGGCGTCACTGCCGACTTGCCGGCAAAGCGGCGTGTGGCAGCCGTTCTGCCAGCAGAACATTGCAATGCCATGGAGTGGGTCACTCGGGTGCGTGGCGCTGGTTGCTGGCAGAAGGGGGCATATGAGGACGTGGCACCACAGCCGGCTGGTGGAGCACGTGATTGGCCGGAGTTAGGGATGTGGGGCAAAGGTGACCGAGGGGACACGTGAGGTATAGCCCAGAACCTTCTGGTGGGTTCCAGAAGGGGGCATAGCCAAGGGCGGAGCCAGGCAGGGGACACGTGAGGTATAGCCCAGAACCTTCTGGTGGGTTCCAGAAGGGGGCGTAGCCGAGGGCGCAGCCAGGCCACGCCGGGGGGCATAAAAGGGAAGTCCCGAGGCTGGATAGGGGCTGTCTGTCGGTGGAATGGAACCCGAGGTGCTACGTCTTCGTCTCTGGCGTCAGGGGTCAGACAGCGTGCCGGCTGTTCTGACCTGTTTATAGTTATCCCGTGTGTGAACAGTGTCCCAAGGTGTCGAATAAACAGGTGTTGCCTCCTACTATTAGTGTCTCAGAAGTATCTCACTACACGAATACAGCACACCGGTGTGTTGGAGAGCGAATCCACAACATTTACAATCTGAGTATGATGTTTCACCAGTAATTACAACTAGCATCATCAGGAGGCCAGCCAGCTTTGTGGAGAAATCCTTCTGTTTCGTTCCTTAAATAGAGGGATAGATGTGATGACGTCACTTGTGAGCCCTTCACATGTGAAGGGGGGGATTAGGGGCCATCCAATTAGTACCTACGGAAAAAATCTGTCAAAACTTGACCCCTCCCCCCCTACCTGTATGCACGCGTACTTTTTATATCCCCCCCCCCCCCCACTTGCGTACGTACGCTTGACGCACCCCCCCCCCACCCCGAATCCTATAGAACGGCCGATATTTAATCCACGCAGAAACGATCAAGGATTAATAATATGAACGTGTTTAAGCGAAACAGTCCACCGCCGGACTATATAACTCATTTGGAGGCTAATGTAGACAAATTATTATCGAGGCTTCACCACCCCGCCCCCCGTTTCTTATGCGTACGTTCATTGTCAGTAGCAAGCGTTCACATTTGTGTTAACCCCCCCTCCATCCTCCATGCGTACGTACTCAATGGATGGCTCCTTAATGAATGCATATAGATTACAATGGGTATCCATTGCCGGTTGAGTGTCCATTAAAGCGTGATACGCCATCACACTGTATGCTATTTTATTTTACAGCGCAGTAATTTACTTCTGTGACTTACCAACATTGGCATGGTGTCCATTATAATATAAGTTTCATCAGGGCCTAATATATCGCTCGATATTTTCCGGAACGCTGCTTATAGGCTGTCTTTGTATAGGGATTGTCGGCATAAGGCACAACCACGAGAGTACACGGTACAAATATCCATAACGACGCCATATTATTGTACCATATATTCCCGATAAATGTTTTTTTTTATATAAATCAAAATTCTAGGAGCAAATAAAGTGAGATGGATGTGGTGTGTCGGAAAAATTCCCGGGAAACAGCTTTCCGGACTGTTTCGGCTGCATTTAAACAATGTTTATAATCGTACCAGGCTGATAAAAAATAATGTTTTGTAACCTTGGTAAATAAACCTATCTTTTCCAGCCCTATGCTGCTGTCCACTGGTTGCTAGTTAGTCTTAACATTGACTAGCAACTGCCCACGCATTAAGAGTGGGTGGAGGAGTGGGCGAGGCGTGACGTTGGCACGGTGCCACCGGGATGAAATCTGTGGGACGTTGGTGACGTCACCACAGTGACATCACAACGGCACACTTGCCTGCCCGCATGCCAGCCAGCAAAACTTTTTCTCTAATATACATGATGACGAAAAACCACACACACAATTGGTAGTGTGAAGACGTTATCATGCGAGCTCCGTCCCTCTAAACTTCCACACGTTTGCCACGACGTTGGTGATGCACATCAAAAGGACCGTCCATAAATGACGTCACACACCTGGGGGGGGGGGGGTCAGACATTTGTGACGATGTGTGACGAGGGGGAGGGGGTTTGAGAAATGTGGCGTCACATCAAAATGCGCAATTTTAAATAAATATAGAAAACACGTTCTACTTAATAAAATAGACTTTTTAATAAATGTTTTCTCCTACAACATCAGAGTGCAGCGGCACATTAAATACGCACTACATTGACAATAGTTTAAAGCGATTTGAAGCATGTTTTTTTGGGGGGGGGGGGCAGAGCTTTGTGACGTCATATTTGAGGGGGAGTTTGACTTTTTCTGACGCCGTGTGACGAGGGGGTGGGGGTCAAAAATCGTCAAAAATCGCGTGACGTCATTTATGGACGGCCCCAAAGCAAGCCGCGAGAGTGCCAGGTGTTGGAACATCTCGGCTGTGATTTGTTTCCCAATGGCTCTGTTTGGTGCCGGTAGAGGAACACGCAAGCTTTTCAGTAAAAAAAAAACTCAAAACAAGTAAAACCCTGCATTACATTGTAACTGTGAATAAGATTTTAACGACACTCTTCATGGATGATACCTTCATGGGTGAATGCTGCCGTGGTGTAAATGGTGAGCAACACTCGATCGCAATCGACAGTTCTTTCTTGTTGAATCTCCCTGCGTGTTAGGTGAGACAATGGGCACATTTGTTTAAGCCCCCCCCCCTTCACCCACCTCTGCCTACCCAGCAGTATACATTGGTACACTGCAGTTTGTCTATCGGGAAGGCCGCGTGTGGTGGGGTAAAATGTGGGTACTCCCATCTCTTCCGAGGCGTCTAGCCAGCGTGGAAGAGTAGGCCAGATTCCCTCGGAGAGGGCTTTTCTAGAAATCCCTCTCGCAGAAGCCCTTCTGCCAGCAGTGAATTGAGCAAGAAATTGCTGGGCTGTACCTTTACCTTTGTATTTTACCTTTATTCGGTAAAGAGGCACCACGGCGGCGAGATATTAACTACCTCGCATGGTGTCCAGGAGGTCGTGAATTAGATCCCGACCCTGACCCCTGTCCTATATTTTGAGTTTGCATGTTTTCCCCGTGGTCACGTGGATTTTTCTCCGTGTGTGTGTGTGGTGTGTGCTGGGGACCCTGACGCCTGTCCTATATTTTGAGTTTGCATGTTCTCCCCGTGGTCACGTGGATTTTTCTCCGGGTCCTCCGGGGTTTCCCTGCACAAGAGAATCAACACGCGTTTAGAGAATTTGGCCACTATACATTTTTTTCCCCGTGCTAAGTCACTTCATTCAGCTATCATTTGTGACCAGGTCGCTGCTGAAATAAAGCTATACTGTATAGCTCAGTGGGCTTTACCTGGTAAAATAAAAATAGTAAAATCTTTTTATAAGCTCTTTTTTGTATCAGCACACTCTCCACACCTTTGGAATCACCCATATAAATGCGACCATACATTTACTCTAACTGCTACTTTTTGTGGCAATTGCTTAAAGCAAGGTCATTGCCCAATGATTACAAAGCAAATCCATTGAGCAGGAAAGACTTGCCTTCGCACATACAAAGACTAATAGAGAGCGCGCATGTGTTATGTACATAAAAGCAATCTTTCTGGTCATTATATAAATAAACACTGTTTGGGAAAAGAAAAAAAACAATCATTATTTTCTGAAGTTAGGATACAACCCAGTTGGTAGAGCGGCATAGCTCTGAATAATTATCTCAAAAGTTAAAATCCTGGATGGGATCGACAGACCATCATCTCTCCGGGGTCCTTAAAATGAATACCATCTCGTGAGGAAGCGTCCCGTGATTGGAAGTCAACAAAGATTTTCCTCTGGAGTTAATAGTTCCTCCCACAGTAACGCAGAACTTCCACCACTGGCCCAGTTCCATCAACGGTTGAGAGCATTTGCCCGACGTATGACAGTATAGATCGGAATAATTTGACTTTTGGCTGTGTTTTTTTCTATCCGTGCTCCTCGGAATCAGTAATTATGATTGAACGTGCAAAAAGGCCAGCATTATTGATGGCCGCTTAAATGCCGAGTCTGGCACCCAACGGATCGACTTATCACGGTAACTGTCGGCAGATTCGGGACCCACAAGGTGCCCAAGTATCAGATTTTAGGCGGCCAACCTTCTTCTGGAATATATCAAAGGACGGGGATGTCCGTGCAGCTGCATTGTAATCACCAACACGGCCGATGCAGCATCCATGCAACCAGAGGGTGATTTATCGTGGCCACAAGTGGCAGTAATGCCCCGATGGCCACGGCGGTTTGTGCGGCAGAGATACAATTGTGGTGACACGGTGTCAACGCGCTCGGCGTTATTGCTCCGCATCGTAGAGGCCGTTGCCACCATGCACCATATATTGCTTCCCGACCACATACTTTCTCCCCCACCTCTTCCACTGTCACCCATTCCACACGTGCACGTATGTGTGTGTGTGTGGTGTGTGCTGGGGAGCAGTAGTGTAGCGGTTAGCACAACACACTTCGAACCTGGCGACCCGAGTTCGACTCTCGCTCAAGGCCTACATCAGTGACGAATATTTGTTAACCAGTCCTGGGCCTCCCCGAGGTCGACTCAGCTTCAAGTGAGAACCTGGTGCAATGTGGAAAAGTCGGCACTGGGGAGACAAAGGCGGTTGGGCGTGGTGCTGGCCACCCACCCCCTCATGTACCATGCCGGCCTTCACAGGTGCTCGCTAACAGCACTTGCCCCAACAGCCTGATAAAGTCTGTACGAAGCATCCTCATCTTCCTCTAAATGTCGCATTGGCCAGTACCAAAGTCCATCCCCAAGCTCTGTGGTCCTCTATATACGAAGGTGTTATTGGGCAATTAGCGAGCGTTTACACGTGGTAGGACACGGAAGCACCCGGAGAGAACCCACGCATGTGAGGGAGAAACGCTCTATTTCCATACAGACGAGAGGTGGCGTCCACATTTTTTGCTGTATCGCCTTCTCTCGACAAGCCACGGCATGGCTCATCTTCGATGCCCACAGGAAGGGTGTTTCGCAGCATCTGTGCGATCCACCAACCCACGCCTCCAAAGTGCTGCGTTACAAGCCGTGCGCTGCCAAATAATACAGGGTGCTTAAAAAAATGTTTTAACGCTTCTGAGAATTTGCAACAATGCCACAAGAATTGTGCTGCCTCCGGGCTCTGGAGACCACCTGGAGAAGATTCCAGGCCACGTGTTGACATTGATGGCGAACAAGTGGAGACTCTTTGACCTTTTTGAAGCTATTAACATACATTTGTTATCATGTTACAGTGTATTATCCGTACATTTTCCATTAAAAACAATAGTCCCGTTGAAGTGTTAACATTTTATTTAAGCACCCTGAATAATTGTGCGGCTGGTGGTCACCCATACAAGCAATATACAGGTCCACTAGACGTGAGTAGAGCCCTCATCCGGCAGTGGATTGACAAAAACGGGTTGTACATGTCTCGTGACATAGAATGGGTCACTACGGCGCGTAGCGCTGGTTACTAACAGAGAGGGGAAATGTGGGTGTAGCAACCGATCTGCCAGCAGAGCATGCAATGCCATGGAATGGGTCACTAGGGTGCGTAGAGCTGGCTGCTGGCAGAGAGGGGACATCTGAGGACGTAGCAGCGTGGTTGGCTAACAGGGCACGCGATAGGCCGGGGTAAGGGATGTAGGGCAAAGGTGACAGAGAGGACACGTGGGGTTTAGCCCAGAACCTTCTGGTGGTTCCAGAAGGGGGCGTGGCCGAGGGCGGAGCCAGGCCACGTTGGGGGGCATAAAAAGGAGGTCCCGAGGCTGGATCGGGGCTGTCGTTTGGAATGGAACCCGTCGTGCCGCGTCTTCATCTTCGTCTCCTCGGCGTCGTGGGTCAGGCGGCATGCCGGCTGTCCTGACCCGTCTGTAGTTATCCCGTGTGGGAACAGAAGTGTTTAAGTGTATAATAAACGTATGTGCCTCCTACTATTAGTGTCTTCGAAGTGACTCGCTACACGTGTATGATAAAATATTATTGTATTCTTTGGGTCTTTGGTTTGGTAGGAAATTTTTTAATATATATTTTTGTATACATATGTTTTCCTGCCTCAGCAGCTTTCACCTGATGACGATTGTTTGTGTTGCGATCGAAACGTTGTGATATTGTTATTATTTTTTTATTATTTTTATATCTACGTGGCTTTACCGAAAGACCCAAAGAATATTAATTCCTGCAGTCACGTAAGCTTTAAGTCAAGATTAAAATATTATTGCTCGTTATTTACCAACGAAAGCTTCACCGCTGAGTCTCAGGAATATTTTCCGAAGGGTCTCGTATTTGGAATGTTTGGCCAATGCTGTAAAGTTGCGTTTGGCTCTGGATGGGAGGAAATCGTATAAATCCCACCAAGCATGTGGCCACCTCCTGGCCCATGAGAATTTGCACATTTATTCCGACATACCAAGTATTGCATCACACAAGCATTAATATTGCACCTTAACATTTAATAAATAATTTGACGCTGCTGTGTTGGCAGTGATGCACAGCCACAATTAACAACAATATGAAAATATTCATCAATAACACTGCCTTGTGGCTGGTCTTCATAGCAAATTTTCTACGTGATATATATTTTTAAGGCAGTGTTAATATTTAACAGCATGATTAGAGAGCAGAACTATGATGGAATACATCATATGGACCGATACATTTTTTTAAATGAAATTCTTGTATTTCTTAATTCCTCTATGCACTGCTTCTTGCTGCTGCTGCCGCTGCTGCGGCCGATGATGATAGATTGACAGAGGACTACATGTACATACTCTACAACAATGATGTCTTCTTTTTCATTCGGACGTTCAGCCATTGCTATTCGGACATGCTCTGCATTCTGGAAGGGAACGGGAGTATCCAGAGAAAAACGCATGCATGTAAGGGTGTAACGTTTAAAACCCTGCACAAATAGATGATAGAGTCAACTGATGCTTCTGCCATCTCCTGATCGCCACGCAAACATTTTAATTTAAATTCACCGCGATGATTCGGAGAGCATTATCCATATTGTTTTCCTTTACACAATTCAAAATGCATCACTGAGTGGAGTAATTGGCGTCTAATGAAAGACATTTATTGAACGATTGATTTATTTCCCTTATTGCGAAGGCGTTAAGTTTCTGCAACTCACAATACAGCACTGAGTGTAGAGAGATTAGATGAGCCACTTTATTTCACAGGTATCTATGTTCTTATGAAGAGCAAAAACAAACACACCCTAATGTGATAAAATCGTGTCGTCATTTCATTCGTGCATTAAAAAAAAATACTATACAATCCCTGTTATGTGTTTTCTGGCTATTACTGGGTTGGATCTGCGGAGTTGGTCGATCGCGCATCCGCTGTGGGCATCCAGGTGCCATATCCCTGCCTCGCCAGAAGAAGGCAGTACAGCATGTGGACTAATCGCCTTACATTTGCGTCTGTACGGATATAGAGTTTTGCCTCCGCGTGCATGTGTGTTTTGTCCAGATGCTCCGGTTTCCTCCCTACTTTGTCTGGTATTCAGTAGGTCGTGGGTTCCATCCCGAACCTTGCGCCTGGATATTTGGAATTTGCATGTTTTCTCTCCCCACAGTTGTGTGGATTTTTTTTTTTATCGGGGTCCTCCGGTATTTTCGCTCCACATTTTCAAACGTGTTTAGAGTATTTGGCTGCTACACATCTGTAGTGCGTTCCACGGAGGCACACACTTGAACTGGGAGGCAACACTTTTATTATAACACCCCAACAGCGTAACTGCATAACGCATGGTAATTGCATAACATACACTTAGTTAACTAGACCCCAACAGGGTAACTACATGACATACACTTAGTTAACTAGACCCCAACAGGGTATATAAATATTCTGGCCATGTTAGTCATGGCCATATTATTTTTAGTGCGGTGTGCTAACCACTGTGCCACCACTCCACCCTCGCATATATGTTATGCCAGTATTGTAGCCACATTATAAAGACAGGAAATGGATTGATGTAAGGGTTACTAACAAAATAAAATAAAAATTCTTGCAGGATTTTTGAATGGTAAAAGTGGGTAAATACAGACGTTAAGATGTCGAAGCATCAAATTGAGAGCCATTACAAGGCAATACGTCTGAGCTACCAGCCTTTGGTCTGTAGCACCGGTGAGACAAAGCCACAAGGAAGATGTCTCTCTGTTGCAGGTCAATCAGTTTCAAGGGCAGTGGGTTATACATAATCAAAGTGTATTTTCTTGCGTTTTACGCCACAAGTGTGTGTTTTGCACAGACATGATGCCTTGTAATGGGTGTCAATTTGATGTTGGAACATCTTAACACCTGCCAGAAAGGATAAAAGCCTGTTTATCATTCGGAGTCTTGATGCTGGAAAAAGACTCCCATAGTCATTGGAAGTATGTGTGTCATTATTTAAATATATCTTATATTCGGAATAACACATTCATATGAGGCCTGTAATGATTACGTCCGCCTTATACTGGTTAATTAAACCTGGATTATTCAGGGTCACGATTCAATGAACAAATACGTATTGTACTTCTTTTTACATTGCGGTAAATTGTAGTGCCTCTAGTGGCTGCGTGGATCACATGAACTAACTGCATAAAACATAAACGATCCATAATAAAGTTTTTTTTGGGTTGGTTCGCGTAAATATAAATGTGTCATTAAACCCGCCACCACCCGATACAGCCAATTCGTAAGGGCTGTCACGTACACAAGACGTGCCAATAAGTTACCACTTCAGCATACCTGTGTTTTGGAGGAGTGAACCTACAACATTTACAATTTGAGTACCGTAAAATTTCGCTGGCGAATACAACCAGCTTCATCAACCGATAGCCAGCATCGACCAATACGAATAAAACACAATTGATTCCTGCGCGCGCGATTCGATGGGCGTACGTACTAAGCATGAGAATCAATCTGAACCGATTAATCGATCCATAATTACCACTCTTAAGTAACGATGCTGCAGAGAGATTATTAACGTTCGCAATGTGTGTGCACGAAAAGCCTTCCGCCATGGAGATGGGTACCAAAACATCAGCCGCCCAGTGGAGGTCGCTCTACGGATCGCTGCGTCGTGGGGCTATTGAGAGATGAAGGCGGGGCGGGGCAGGGGGCGGGGGGGGCTTTCACGTAGCAGTGGATAGACCGCGACCGACCGCCGATGATTATGATTCACCGTGCCATTCCAGCCAGTATTCACCCGTTAATCGGGTGAACAATCAGCCTGTCACATTCACCCGCCCAACTCCCATCCCTGGCTTTAACGCACCTCGACACAACGATTGGCACCGAAGCTTACCTGGATCAATGATTACATACTCGCGCAATGCCTTAACGATGAAACATTTTGAGCGCAATAATATCCCCACGCGCCTGCCTTTGGTCGACGGGTGGCTGGCGTATAAATTGGGGGTCCTTATCCGTAACTCATGGATGCAAAGGACTTTAAACATCAACACTGACATTGATGTAACATGGCAATTTATTTCACGTTAGTATTATTATTTGTATCATCGGAGTTGTGCCCATTTATTTTATTTGGTCTTACTCTCCGCTGTCCTGTAGGAGCTTGTGAGAGGTTGCTGTGATCTTTAAGGAGGCATCTGAGCAAGGTTTGGGAGAGCAAGATGAATGAGCTCCGTTGTGGTTACTGGCGGAGCAAATTATTCGTGCAGTTGGGGGGGGGGGGGGTTAAAGGGCCACTCCGTCGGTGAGGACACCAACACTCTCTCGCTTTAGTCTCAGGGGGGCGAGCTGTGATAAAAGAGAGACATAGACGACTGGGGCTCTAGGCTCCAGAGTTCAGGCTCCAGGCTCCGGATTCCATGCTCCGGGCTCCGGTTCGGGGTTTTTGCGAGGTTTCACATCAGGTGACGTTCAGTGCAGATGGACAAACGATTGACGGGATGTGCTGTACAGCTGGAAATAGCCGTAACAATCACACGCGGCGACGAGGAATTGGCGGTAAAGCGAGCCGCTCTCACGGGGATTTATGGTAAGAGCTCAGAGTAAAAAAAATTGAATTTATGGGTGTGTGTGGAAAAAGATGGCAATATACAATGTCGAGGGCACTTCATTTAGTCTATTGAATTGGCGAGTTTTGCTTTAATATTTTCCTTGCCAGTAATAGATTGTCACATGCAATACAAGATCATACCTCTATTTAAACAAACAAAACAACAGCATTCAGATGTACGTTCTTTTGTTCGTCAGCTAAAACCAAGACTCGATTCTCAGTAACCTTCTCCAGTTTTTTTTACTTTAAATAAACATGAATACCTATTACAAACTTTAAAAAAATCGGTCGGCAGGTCGTGCATATGGTGGTTTAACATGCGGCTACTTCTACCTCTTCAAATGCATCTTGCCACCGTGGAAGAGTAGGCCAAAACACCCCCGAGAGGAGCTCTCTAATCTCCCTCTAGTGGAGGTCCTTCTGCTAGCAGTAGCGTGAGCGAGCAATTTAATAGCTGCACCTTTACTCTAACCGAATACAACATGGGATTGCTTGCCACTTTCATTGAATAAAATGCAACACGCTGCAAAGTTTTATAATGCTTATGGCCAAAAAGTAGCTGAAATATCATGTTCTTATCTGCTTCGAATTTGAATTCAATCTAAAAAATGTTCCCGATCTGGGGATACAATATATATTTTTCGAATTGCAAATTGAGTGGAACGCATTGGCAAAACCGAAGAATAATCTTACTGGGTTTTTGTTTTGTTGTACGTTATCCATTCATAGCGAGTGAGACGCTGCACACGGGAGCATGCGAGATGGCACCAAGTCAAGTCGCGCTACACAACGCTCGCACAAGCGCGAGTCGCAATTTGGCCCTCTCGTCGCATGGCATTTACCCCCCAGCAGCTGCTGTTCAAGTGCTGAAAAGACAATAGAGTCAATATAACGTTTGAGGCAAATCGGACAATGCAGCAGTGGCAAACGACGGCGCGCACGCCGCTATCTGAGCGAGCCAGATGCTGCCTGAGAAATAAATTTGGGCATGAAGCGGAAACCTCAGTGGCGAGCAAGCCACGGGGCGAGCGAACGTCGCGTGGGGAGAGAGAGAGGGAGGGAGAGAGAAAGAGACGCGCGGGCGACATGGCCTTGATTTGAAGCTCCGTTCGGAGGGTGTAAATAAACAGCGGGCGTAATCTGTTGGCCCGATCTCTCGCCCCCTCATTGCTCGGCTCATCGCGTCGCACGTGACAGCCATCCATCCATCCTGCCAGCGGGGGGGGGAGGGAGGCCGTGGCGTCGCATCGTCACCGCGTATGGCTCAGCCGACTCCCTTCATTAAATACAACCGATTTGATCCGGTGGTGGTGGTGGAGGGGGGGTGGAAGGGACTGTCTTGAACTTCGGATGACCTCGGCGATGTAAATGCAACGCTCCCGTGTTCCATGCTAATGCCCTCCTCCTACCGATGCTGCCTCACCGAATACACCCATTGACGTGAGTACAACGGGGTGAAGTGTGTAACCAAAACCTAAATGTTTGCGGGGTACCCGCTAAATAATTAACAAGGGTTGCCGATTCGTGTTGCCCTGGCTAGGTCTGTGTGTGTGCGTATATTGTAGGGAGCGGTGGTGTAGCGGTTAGCGTGCTGCGCTCTAAACACGGCGGCCCGGGTTCGATTCCCGCTCACGGCCAACACCAATGACAATTATTTGAACTGGTGCTGGGCCTCCCCTAGGTCGACTCAGCCTCAATTGAGTACCTGAGACAAAGGCGGTCGGGCGTGGTGCTGGCCCGCCCACTCCATCATGTACCGTTCCGGCCTTCATAGGCGCTTGCTAACAGCACTTGCCCCTACAGTATGGTAAGGTTATACGGGGGAGCTTTGTATTATATATAACACATTTGACAATTTAATGTCAAATGTGTTATACTGCACCACGCTGGTTCGTGCGGATCGGTTAAGGAGAGGACCCAGGACCGGTTGAGATTTCACTCGCCACTGATCTCAGCTTGCTGTGTGCAGAGGGCAGTGAGTGTTTCTAACCACTACTCCACCACCCTATTCTAGCACCGGTAACTGGCTTATTCTGATAGGTTTGATTATGATCTGCTCCTCACTCGTCGAGGGTCAGAGATTCGGTGGCCACGTGACCACAAGCAAGTTCTAAAGTACACTGATTACTTTAACGAGGCAATGAAACAATCCACGTATTAACCTAATGTTTAACATAGGTTAACAATACAGAGCATACGCTTTGCTAGCCCCCACCCCCCCCCCCCCCCCCCAATTACGTCGAATCAACGATAGTTAACTGGATAACGTTGACAACAACAACAACAAAACACTCAAGCCACAATAAGCCCAAGGAATCGCACCCAATGCCTCACGGTGCCCGGACATCACGGACCAGCCGAGTTTAAGTGCACCGTGCCCGCTCCTGGGTCATTGTTTTTGTTGTATCGCAGCAGTGGGAGCAGGGGGGGAGGGTGGCAATGCTCCCTCCTCACTGGGGTGGTTTGTGCAGTGGGAGAGATATGATTGTTCTGACGCAATGTTGACACGGGCTTGTGGATTCGTGTTTCTGTGAATCGTGACCGCTGGGATTTGACGCTGTGACAAACGCAAATCTGAATCGGGTTCGGGAATCAGTTTCAGTTTCATTTATGAGGTATAACCCTGTGAGACATGCGGCTCTTGACTCGGGTGCAAACGCAACAAACAAAAACGTGAACAAGGAACATCTTAAAGTGACAACGCGCAACAGAAACATCCAGGAAAAAAACAGCACCGTATATCAACGCTGTGTGCAAAAATCCCAGTGGGATGCAAGTCAAACAATAACAACCATAAAACAATGTAGATTAAAGTTATCAGGCTAACTCCGTACTTCAACAAACAAACGTGGCTTAACCATACGTTTTCGAAATCAAAATAAAGCGATGAAAACAATGTAACAGTGATCATAGGAACTGATTCAAATTTAACAATAAACGATATACATAACATGTACAGTGAGGGAAAAAAAGTATTTGATACCCTGCTGATTTTGTACGTTTGCCCACTGGCAAAGAAATTATCAGTCTATAATTTTAATGGTAGGTTTATTTGAACAGTGAGAGACAGAATAACAACAACAAAATCCAGAAAAACGCATGTCAAAAATTTTATAAATTGATTTGCATTTTAATGAGGGAAATAAGTATTTGACCCCCTCTCAATCAGAAAGATTTCTGGCTCCCAGGTGTCTTTTATACAGGTGTAGTGCCGTGAATTCACTCGGACGACAACGTCTCTTTTTCCGCCGTCACTTTTATTCCATCGTTCCGTACACTCAGTAATTCTCTCCGTGCTGCGCCAACTCGGACACTCCGATTTACTTCAGCATCGTCCGTGCATCCCCTTCCACACACAGTGTTTCTTCCTCTATCTCTTCACACACAGTGTCTTCCCTTCCACACACAGTGGTGCGTCTTCTATCTCCTCACACACAGTATCGCCGCTATCTCTTCACACGCAGTGACTTTCCTTCCACACACAGTGGTTCTTCTTCTATCTCCTAACACACAGTATCCTGTCTGTCTATTCACACACAGTGACTCCATCTATCTATTCACACACAGTGACTCCATCTATCTCCGCTAACGCTGACTCTCCCTATCGCTATTTACTGTCTTTGGGGTCCGGCTCTCTATCTATTCTTCCCTAACATTCCAGCTGTCTTCGTATCTCTTCACCTCTCGCCAACAACTGCCCAGCAACAACTCTCCTCTCCGTTCATATCACCTCGCGTTTTATCCCCTTCCGCATTAGCCTTAATTGCCACGTGGCTCGCTGGCCGTTTTCCGCCAGCTCGCACCTGTCCCCTCCGTCAGACATCGAGACGCCACCACTTAACACTAACAGCCTCTCGACCAATCACAGCCCTCGTGCCACGACTCCCTTAATTACTTCGGGTTGTTTACGCCACCCGTGACTCGACCACCTGTTCGACCTCATGTGACCCGTTCTCCTTGTCTGTCTGTATGTACTGTATGTGGCCAATTCCTATGCATATTGTTTACTCCACTACACAGGTAACGTGCTGAGAATAGGAGCACACTCATAAAGGGAGTGCTCCTAGTCTCAGCTTGTTACCTGTATAAAAGACACCTGTCCACAGAATCAATCAATCAGATTCCAAACTCTCCACCATGGCCAAGACCAAAGAGCTCTCCAAGAATGTCAGGGACAAGATTGTAGACCTACACAAGGCTGGAATTGGCTACAATACCATTGCCAAGCAGCTTGGTGAGAAGGTGACAACAGTTGGTGCGATTATTCGCAAATGGAATAAACACAAAAGAACTGTCAATCTCCCTCGGCCTGGGGCTCCATGCAAGATCTCACCTCGTGGAGTTGCAATGATCATGAGAACGGTGAGGAATCAGCCCAGAACTACATGGGGGGTCAATGATCTCAAGGCAGCTGGGATCATATTCACCAAGAAAACAATTGGTAACACACTACGCCGTGAAGGACTGAAATCCTGCAGCGCCTGCAAGGTCCCCCTGCTCAAGAAAGCACATATACATGCCCGTCTGAAGTTTGCCAATGAACATCTGAATGATTCAGAGGACAACTGGGTGAAAGTGTTATGGTCAGATGAGACCAAAATGGAGCTCTTTGGCATCAACTCAACTCGCCGTGTTTGGAGGAGGAGGAATGCTGCCTATGACCCCAAGAACACCATCCCCACCGTCAAACATGGAGGTGGGGGTGTTTTTCTGCTAAGGGGACAGGACAACTTCACCGCATCAAAGGGACGATGGACGGGGCCATGTACCGTCAAATCTTGGGTGAGAACCTCCTTCCCTCAGCCAGGGCATTGAAAACGGGTCGTGGATGGGTATTCCAGCATGACAATGACCCAAAACACACGGCCAAGGTAGCAAAGGAGTAGCTCAAGAAGAAGCACATGAAGGTCATGGAGTGGCCTAGCCAGTCTCCAGACCTTAATCCCATAGAAAATCTGTGGAGGGAGCTGAAGGTTCGAGTTGCCAAACGTCAGCTTCGAAACCTTAATGACTTGGAGAAGATCTGCAAAGAGGAGTGGGACAAAATTCCTTCTGAGATATGTACAAACCTGGTGGCCAACTGCAAGAAACGTCTGACCTCTGTGATTGCCAACAAGGGTTTTGCCACCAAGTACTAAGTCATGTTTTGCAGAGGGGTCAAATACTTATTTCCCTCATTAAAATGCAAATCAATTCATAACATTTTTGACATGCGTTTTTCTGGATTTTTTTTGTTGTTATTCTGTCTCTCACTGTTCAAATAAACCTACCATTACAATTATAGACTGATCATTTATTTGTCAGTGGGCAAACGTACATAATCAGCAGGGGATCAAATACTTTTTTCCCTCACTGTACGACCAAACTTTGCAGCCATAACTAGCAGCATGAGTCACTCCATAACAGCAGAAATATCAAAAATGTTCAATGCACCTTTAAAGATCAGCACATTATAATCAAAACTCAACATCATATTTTGCAGCAGATATCCGGAGCGATGCATTTGATTTCAGGCCACTCTGCATAGCAGTGGCAGCGGGGGTGTACAGCTCCTCAAGAGCAGTTTTGAGTGCAGATCTCACATGTAGTGATCCAAGTTGCAGTTTTTTGGCGATAACATTCCAGACCCTGGGGGCATTAACAGCAAAGGACCTTCCTCCAGTATTTGTACGGAAATAAGGAATGTGAAGCTGGTAAATGAGCAAGGACATTAGGTCACATTTTTTCTTCGAAACAGTGAGGAGATCCAGCAGGTAGTCTGCTGATTTTTTTGTAAGTACAGCGTGAATAAATAAGCCGTCGATCATTGAGAGATGTTAAGTTTGACCTTACGTAGAGATCGCAGTGGTGGGTCCTATATGGGCAGTTCAATGCAAATCTTAAGGCCGAGTGATAAATTGAGTCAAGCTTATAGTAATTGGTTTTTACCCTTTTATCTGGCACAAAAACTGACACCTTTATACAAGGGATCATGTTTGCAATAACCACAACACAAGCAGTCAAAATGCAAACAAAAAGAGACAACTCTGATAATGAAATGCACTGTCCTTGAAATTGATTGGTCCACACCCGAGATGGCTTTTCTTAGAGCCCAGTCTCCACTGGTGTTGGACCAGAAGACGCCAAAAGGCGTACAACTCAAAAACAGCGCACCATCAGAGTATTGAGAGCTCGGGGTAAGCACTTACATTATGAGACCTCCTTTGCCAGTAACAAGATATAGTAATAGGTTTTTACCCTTTTATCTGTGCCAGCTGAAAGGGTAAAAACCTATTACTATATCTTACCCTTTTATCTGTGCCAGCTAAAAGGGTAAAAACCTATTACTATATCTTGCTACTGGCAAAGGAGGTCTCATAGTGAGTCAAGCTTTTTAAGTACAGTACTGGGGGTTGATTTATATACGATGTCACAGTAATCAAGTAGAGGAAGTATGGTGGCTTTGATCAATTCCAAACGGAACATAGGGGGGAAGCAATGCTTGTGTTAATACAGAAAACCAATTATACATTTTGTCTTTACCAATATAATCATTGTGATGTTGAAAATTAAGTTTTGAATCAAAGATGACCCTAAGATACTTATAGATCTTGATTTGCTCTATTTGATAATTATTTAAGGAATGTATTCGGGGAAAAATAATGTCCTGCTTTAGACCTGGTGAGAAGCATAGCACCTTGGTTTTGGAGGTATACTGGACGAGTTTAAGAGCATCTAGCTGATGTTGTAGTTTGTTGAAATCACTCTGGAACTTAACAATCACGTCATCCGGAGAGCGGCCAGCAGTAATCAGTATGGTGTCATCTGCAAACAGATTTACCCTGGAATGATTCAGGTCAGTGCTCAAGTCATTGACATGAAGAGAGAACAAGAGGGGGCTGAGGATGTAACCCTGTGGAACCCCTTTTGTTATCTGAACACTGTTTGACCTCCAACCATCTATGGATACAGTTTGGGTGCGAGAAGAGAGGTAATTTTTAACCATTCCACTGCGTGTTTGGAGAAACGGAGGCAACTTAGTTTACTAAGCAGGGTGTTGTGGTCGACTGTATCAAAGGCTTTGGACAAGTCAGGAAAAAGACTTGCGCAGTACTGTTTATTATCAATGCTACTGTAAATGTGATTTAGAGAGTCTAATGCAGCAGATGTGGTGCTGTATTTTTTTCCGAACCCAGATTGGTATCGATGTAAGAGATTGTTGTCGGACAGGAAACTGCTCATTTGGTAGTTCAATAAAAAAAATCATCAACGGGGACAAAATTGAGATACGTCGGGAGTTAATTGGATCATCTTTAGGGCCCCCTTTGTGAAGTGGATGAACATAGGAATGTTTCCATTCCAGAGGTGCCGATGCTTCTTTGATGGACATGTTGAAAATATGGGATATAGATTAGTATATTAGGTGACCAACAGTTAGCAGAGCAAAGACGGGAATACTATCCGCTCCAGTGGAGGAGGACCCTTTGACGTAGGACAGTTGTTTCAGAACATTACTTTTGTAGATAGACTGTAAACTAAATTCGTTTAATCATAATAAAGGTTTTGGGGTTAGATCGCGTTATTTATAAATGTGTCATAACCCTCCACCACCCGACACGGCCAATCAGCAAAAAAGTGTCACGTTGACAAAAACAAATAGTTCACTACTTTAACCTACCGGTGTGTTGAAGAGTGAATCCACAACATTTACAGTTTGAGTACGACGTTTCGCTGGTAATTACATCCAGCATCATCGGGCAATTCGCCAGAATGGTAAAGCCCTCGCTTGCTCCCGGTCTTAAATAGTCTTAAATAGACCGGGAGCAAGCGAGGGCTTTACCATTCTGGCGAATTTCCCGATGATGCTGGATGTAATTACCAGCGAAACGTCGTACTCAAACTGTAAATGTTGTGGATTCACTCTTCAACACACCGGTGGGCTAAAGTAGTGAACTATTTGTCTTTTGTCAACGTGACACTTTTTTGCTGATTGGCCGTGTCGGGTGGTGGAGGGTTACGACACATTTATAAATAACGCGATCTAACCCAAAAACCTTTATTATGAATAATATTGGTTGCGAAAGCCTACGTGTTAAATTCATTTAATGTTTGGACTGGGGTATGGGAAATTGCATGAGCAGGGGTGACTTCCAATACATGATCAAAAAGGTCACCAGCTTCAGAAAAATGAAGGTAAAAATTGTCGACTATTATTTGGGGCTCTGAAAAATAGTCCCCATTTCGGTTAAGCACAATGGGAAGATTATCTGTGTTAGATGCCTTTTCGATACATTTGACTATTTTCCAGAAGATCCTGGAATTGCCATGTGATTCCACGAGAGTTGAGGAAAAGTAAACATTTTTTGCATGCGATATTTTTTTGACGCATCTATTCCTTAAAATCCTGTACTCTCGCCAGTCATTGACCAAATTACTTTTCTGAGCACATGCCCAAGCCTTGTCCGTAGTTTTCATGAGCTTAGTAATCAAAAGATCAAACCATGGTGGGCGGTTGCCTTTATTTTAAAATCTAACCAATGGAGCATGTTTGTCAATAATTTTGAGAAACGTGTACCTGAAGGTCTCCCAAGCCATAGTCAGGTTGGGGATATCGCAGACCTTGTCAGTATCGAGTGAAGCACATCATTAGTAAATGCCTGTATGCTGAAGTGTCTCATGGAGTGCGTATCAACCAATTTTGGGGGGATTTGGGTCTGGCTGATGATCTCACCCCAAATATGAAGGAGTGATCACTAAGGTTGTTACCCAGAACACCAGTAAGTGGAAAATTGTGAGGAGCATTAGTCAACAGGACGTCAAACAGAGATGACTACTGGATTTTTTTGGTTGGGTCTCGTGGGGACATTTATTAATTGAAACAGGTTAAACTCATTTGCAAATTTGTGGCCACGGCCGGCGGGTTTAGCCAATTCCAATTCAGATCACCCACTAGAACTATTTCATCTTCAGGGAGGCCCCCAAGAAACTCCCTCAGTGCAGTTCCAACTTCAACATCCTTACCACTAGGCAGTCTATAGCAGCACACTACCAATGTCTGTCGATTATTAGGCAGAGTGATTCTGAGAGCCAGACCTTCAAAGCAACATTTTTAAACAAGGAATGAGCTGGTAAACATGCAATAGTACTACAAACATATATGGCAATTCCACCTCCTTTAGACGCTAAGTCAAGCCAAAAAAGGTTGTAGTTGTCAATTGTAATCTGCAGGAGTGAGAAATGTTTCTGTAAGGCAAAAAATGTCCGGGTCCAGACTTGCCACTTCTAGTTTTAGTTGACTTAATTTAATCACAAGCCCTCTGATGTTGACATGTAAAACACCAACACCTTTTCTGCCAGAAAAATCTACAGAATTATATGAGTTCTTTACATTTGGACCAGGTTGAAGCTCAATACCTCCCAGAAATAAGAAAAGTAGAATTGATAGTTTGCACAGGTATTTTCTGTGAAAGGATGAAGAGCGGTGAACCTTGGACGAATAGCAGCAGCTCGCAGATGGCGACATTTTAAAGAGAAGAATGAAGTTTGGAAGGAGTGCTGGTGAAGTAATGGGACAGAGATAGGGTTTAAAAGGATACAATGATGGAGTGTAGAAGTGGCTATAAGCTGTTTCACTTGCAGGTGTAGTGGCAAATGGAGCATCAAGTACGGGCGAGAAAAAACGAGAGTTGCCGGTGGTCGAGTTGAGTGTGGCACTAGATATGGCCGGGAGAGACAGCAGTAGGGTACACAGCAGGAGAACTTCCATCTTTAAAATAACAAAGGTGCACACAGTTAAACACACAAGTGAAAAATTACAGGTAGGCCGAGCGCGAGAAACGTCTTGCCGCACTCGTCGCACGTACGGCTTCTCGCCCGTGTGCTTGAGTTTGTGGAACTTTAGCGACCGCGAGTAGTTTTATATATGTACGAGTACTGTCCAGCTGCTCTTTCAACGTTTTTCTCATTCATAAGCGGTTGTATACCACACGTCAATTTAAAAAGAGATGTCATCGCTGACTTTTTTTTTTAGGAGGGTCCTGCTTGGAATGTCTGGCTCAGCGCATGAGTCCAGCCCAAGATAATTAAGTTTTTGGTACCACCTGAGGTGGCTTAAATTTAGTGCTTCCAATTTCTGTTGTGTGCTCAATAACCGTGAATTTATCTGACAGCCACTTAACATTCGTGGAGTTATCAAGTATGCCACTCTGAATTAACCACAGCAACACATTGGTACGATACTTCTAAAGATGGTGACACCTGAGCTGGTACGAACTCCTGTTCTGACCCAAAATGTTCCCTAACACATTTATTGCGTTATATCCAATTCACGTCACAGGATAACTAACCATACGATACTGTGCCACTTTAATTAATAGCAATGTTGGTTTAAATTCAATGTCATGCCAAATATTCACGTCCAGTATATATCTTCACAGGTCCCGGGTTTCCCGACCTCTGACCCGTGCACACTTACCGGCGTGGTTGAGTATGTTCAAACAACCCTACTGAACACCTGTGAAAAAGAGCTTTATAGCTCATCGGATTCCTCCAGTATAAAAAATAAATCAGATCCTGATATGGCACGAGGAGGCCTTCATTCAGCAGTCGATTGGCCAAGGCTGTAAATTATTATTTCATTACTGTACTGTCTTATTAAGCTACAACAGTACGGTGCATACGATTGATCTTCCCCTCCGCCTTCCCACCCCGGAGATTTGATTAATTTCTGTGATTTAGCCGTCTCAAATCGATTTACGAATCAATATTTTATACGTCACGGTGCATTGCACTGGCCTCTAGTGGATGCATACTGTGTATACAAAGAAAAAAATCACCGAGTCTTTTTGGCACGATTCGATCTATTTAGTATCGCGAGCTTAGTAATCAATATTATTCGATGAACTGATGCATTGTTATACCTCTAGCGGGAATCTAATAATCATAATTGAAGTAAAAATGTATGACCCTTTGCCAATCCCCGACTGTATTGCTGGGTAAAGGTCTCTCCACACCATCTCAGTCATTGGGATTGTTGGATAATACTTCACCACGCTGGTTAGCGTGAGTTGGAGTTCCAGGACCAGATCAGACAGCGTTAGCTAGCCGTGGCCAGGTTCGTAGGGCAGTGCGCTAACTGCTAAGCCACCGCTCCCCCAATTTAACATTCATTATCATCAACCATAATCAATCCAGTGCTGGATGAAGAGCTCCCCGAGTCGTTACCATTATTCGTGGTCCTGCGATGTAACAACAAAGATCCCCCGCATAGCCTTAACAGACTGTAGGGGCGAGTGCTGTTAGCGAGCACCTATAAAGGCCGGCACGGCACACGAGGGGGTGAGTGGCCAACACCACGCCCGGCCGCCTTTGTCTCCCCAGTGGCGATGTTTGCACATCACACCAGGTACTCATTTGAGGCTGAGTCGACCTAGGGGAGGCCCAGGACCGGTTCAGATAATCATCACTGGTGTTTACCATGAGCGGGAAACGAACCCGGGTCGCCAGGTTCGTAGCGCAGCGCGCTAACCACTACACCACCACTCCCCCCATGTAACGAACCACATAGCACCTAGCACCTGCAACCGAGCCGATTTCATATACTCCATTTTCTCAGCGGACATACTAATGGACACGTTTTATCCTCTGGCTGTCACTTGTCGAGAAACCAGTCACCAGCAATCAGCCACATTAAAAACACGACAAGAGTAGAAGCTGCATTTTAGCACACCTAATAAGAGCGAAAATTAAAAAACGCAGACAATATGCCTCCTTCCAAAATCTGTCCCTTCACAATTTGTTTTTATTTTTCACACATCACAACAGCCACATGGCCATCTGGAAGTGCGTAATACCACAACAGCACTGGTTCAACACATTATTTTGAACCAATGGGCAGTAGGTTTCTTGTCTGCTTATTTATATATTTTACTGATATTTTCCACAATGACACTAATTTTTTTTTGCATAAACGTACAATGACAGTTCTATTATAATCGGACATTTTTTCCATTACACTGGTGGGGTAAGGGGCACGGCAAAGGGCAACTTCCGATTAAAGCACACTACTCTGGGCGCACGCACACAGACGCAGCTGGCCTCTCTCCCAAGGGGTTATACACGCGTGTGCTTATATCCAGCTTCTGCTGTATTTGAATTCAGGACCCACTCACCGCCTGTTGCAAAGCGTCTGGAGGGGCTTTTGCGAGGAGTGCCCTGCGATGTATAAGCGCAGTGATTGAGTGGGAACGGGAGGTTCCCCCTGAGGACCGTAGCTCCTGCTACACACCGCATTCGCTCGGTGTGTGGGGGCATTGGGGCTCCATAGCAATACCCTGTATCCTCGAGTCACCCGACACCCAAATGAGTATTCGTCAGAATGGGCCACGGACACAATAATGAGAATGAAAACAGCTATGGTCCGTCCGGGACGGTGAAACTCAATTTGTCTCCGAGGTTGTGGCATTTACTTTTTCAGTGTGTTTACACTACTTCGGTTTCGTAACGCCGCCAGACCTGTTGTTGCTGCAAGATGCGGACTATTTTAGCACGTTTCACTGTTTGGGTCTCGGTAAAAGACTCGATAAAATTCAATAAAATACTGGTTTAATGAAAGGCACTCTGAGCTATGTGTGATTGCATACCTTGGCACGCAAGCCAGTGCAATGTTGAGCTTTTTTGCTGGCTTGTTTTCACGCACACGCTGTCTTGTTCCTGTTCTCGACAATGTGCAAATGTTTGTTGACATTTTATAAATGTGTGCTGTATGGGTTACAGATTTAAATGTTTGTATAAGGTGTAATTTAGCTGTTTGCTATATATGTTTCACATGACACCCTGGAAACCCTTGTCAATGAAATGTAAAATCTCAATGGATTATCCGGGTTAAACATTTGAATATATCCTAAGAGTTAAACTTGACAAAAACAATTTTTGACAGGATCTGTGTGATTCATTATCTGGTCAGTCGTGGCACGTGCCTATATTCCAGCACTGTGGAGGTGAGGGTTAGTGGGTCGCACAAATGTTCTGAAATTCCCTTGCTGCGGGTGTCGAGGTAGCCATATCCTGACCTTCCAGGAGAAGGTGGAACAATAAAAAGTGAACTCCACCTGTACAATCTGTATGGGATATAGTGTTGTCTCTTCACACATGTTTGGTCTCTCTGGTGCTCTGGCAATTGTTGCTGCCACCTTTATATATAGAGGACCGCAGATCTTGGGAAATTGTTGCTGCCACCTTTATATATAGAGGACCACAGAGCATGGTCAATTGTTGCTGCCACCTTTGTATATAGAGGACCACAGAGCATGGTCAATTGTTGCTGCCACATGTATATATAGAGGACCGCAGAGCTTGGGAAATTGTTGCTGCCACCAACTTTATATAGGACCGCTGAGTCGCTCTTTTTCTACGAGAGCGAGCGACTGCTGTGCCGCGGTGCGTTACAAGTTCAAGTTATTGTGAAGTTATAATCATTAGTGCACTACTCTGCTCCACAAGGCATTTAAAAAAGAAATAGCACGGAATGGTGGGGGGGGGGGGGAAGTTAGCCGCGAGCAATGAAACTCATTGTATGAGATGCCACATAAAGTGTGCATCAACATTATTTTCCGCAGCCGGGGAAGAGACACAGAAATAATTCATCAGATAATTTAAGTAAGAACAATGTGACAATGCCAACGTGGCTACTTTAACACAAATGCCATTTACGAAGACACTTGTGGTAAAGCATGTTGTTTGATTTAAATTAAATATTTGTAGGTTTATCCAGTTTTTATTTTCCAATATATATCCTTCAAATACTGTACATGTCTACACCATACATAATTTATGTTATTGCAGGAACTATTTTCCCATTAATATTTTTGTGGGGGGGGGGGGGGGGTGGGGGGGGCAGAAAAGGCATCGCATTTGTGAGAAAACATCATAAATGTGGTTGTTTATCCGGCAAATATTTGCTAGGGACCCCAGGACCCCCCCCCCAACCCCCGACATTCCATCAACACATCAATTTAGGCCTCGTCTTCCAACACGTGAGATGTCTCAAGAGGTCCAATATCCTGGCGCGGCAGTTTGAACAATAGGCACAAGTTTGTTAGACCCCCCCCCCCTCCCCCATCGCCTCTGCCCACCCAGCGGTGTAAATGGCTGTTTTGCAGATCGAGAGGGTCACACGTGGTGGGGCTAAGTGTGGGTATGACGACGACTACTACTACTACGTATGGCTAATAGTAATTTACACGATTTGTAAAGTGCACGTATTACTGGGATCGATCAAGGACTCGGAGCCGGAGCTCGAAGTCCCTCAAATCGCGAGCCTGAACAGGCGAGGGCCTGAACAGATGAGAGCCTTGAGTTGTTGCTTGAAAGTGGATGGTACTTGATTGCTTCGTGTGTGCAGTGGAAGAGAGTTCCACATGATCGGTGTGGCTACGGAGAAACGCCATTCAGCTGGGACGGTCCTGGTACTCTCACCTCTTCTAAGATATCTGGCCAGCATGGAAGAGTAGGCCAACGTACCTTCTAAAAGGGGCTTTGCTATAGCTCTCTTTCATGGTGGCTCTTGTGCCAGCAGTGACGTGAGCGAGCATTTTTCCTTTTTAGCTGTACCCTCTGAAGAAATACATTTTATTCGAATTCCCTGTCAGGGACAAGATAAAAATTGCTGTCAATTTTCATTTGAGAATGTGTCCGAGTCATTGGCACATCGTATATTCTTGTTCTGAAGTTCTCTGCCCAAGAGCAGGTTTCCTGGTTTCGAGCTCCCACCAATCCATCTGATCTCTCTCCAACCTCTTTAGACCACACCACCACTGTGCATTTTTTTAAAACGCAGTTTCTGAGCAGAGGCCCCAATGGCCCGAAGCGTAAAGGGGCCGGCGACAAACTATTAAGCGCCATCATCGTTGTAATAGACTACATTTAACACATTTATTGAATCGAGCAAGATTATACAAACTTGCAGGAAAGATAGACGAAGGGAGGGAATTCCAGAGTGGAAGAGTGCGAGGGGAATAAGTGGAGAGAGATAAATGATGTGACTTGCAGTGTGGTGAGTGGGTGGTTGTGTGAGTGTATGCGGGAGTGAATAAGTGGGTGAGTGGGTGGTTGAGTGATTGAGTGGGTGGTTGAGTGGGTGAGTGAGTAGGTTTGGTGAGTGAGTCGGTGAGTGAGTGGATGGTAGAGTGGGTGAGCGAGTGGGTGCTTGAGTGGGTGAGTAGGTGAGTGAGTGGGTGAGTGAGTAGGTGCTTGAGTGCGTGAGTGAGAACGTGGGTGAGTGGGTGGTTGAGTGGGTGAGTGAGTAGGTGAGTGAGTGGATGGTAGAGTGGGTGAGTGAGTGGGTGCTTGAGTGGGTGAGTGAGTAGCACACCTGTCAACCCCTTATCAGTGCCTACCTTATTACAGACCAATTCAGAACAAATTGGCCACCCCGTGCCCCTTATAATCTCAACGTTCATCCTACAAAAGCCCATCACAAGGGAGAAACACAAACAAATAGACAAAAATTATGTTACTAAGCAAAAACTGTTTTACATATTAATTTAGATAATTGGTGTAAATGATGCTACTTACGCTACTGTCTGTGATCTTGCATACTGATGCTGCCGATTGCTTGATATGTGGATGCACAAAGGGTCTCTATTCTCCAGAGGAAAAAAAATGCAGTTTCATTACTTTTTTTACCGTATTGCAACGGCTGTACGCCGTATTGACCTGAAAACTCAATTCCCCTGTACAAGAATACGGATAAACCGTATGGGTTGAGAGGTGTGGAGTAGGTGGATGAGTGAGTGAGCGGGTGTGTGTGCTGTTGTAACCTGCAGTGTGGTGCCTGAACGCAGTGTGGTTGAGACGACGCCGTGAGTCTGGTAGACCGAGTTCCCATACTTAGCAGGGGTGGGGAACGTCCGGCCCGCGGGCCGTATGAGGCACGTGCGAAATAATTTGGGTCTGGCCCTGCCAAGGTAACCGCAGGCGGGACTCGAAATTTAAAAAAATCTAGGAGCAAACCTGGAAAAGCAGTTGCGAGTAGCAACATCATCAATACCAGCTAACATCATCACACACCTCGCCAAAGAGAAGCAGTTCCACCCATCGCATTAGGGGCGAGTTAATTAAATGTTTGACCAAATACAACAGGCTAATTTTTAAGTTGATAATTTTGTATGGCCCGTGAATGATGTTATAAATATCCAAATGGCCCTTGGCAGAAAAAAAGGTACCCCACACCTGCGCATACTGGGTGGGGTTCTCGAACCACAACTAGGGAAGGACAATTGAGATGGGGACGTCTTGACATCTACAACGAAGTGTTGTAGGTGACACCATCTTCGTGTATATTACACTCCCCCCCCCGGCCCACACAAAAAAAAAGAATACACCCTAACGGGCCCGCATACAAAAGTTTGAACAGTGAGTGCCCCAGTCTTCGGAGAACGGTTTAACAATAGTTATATTGATACTTAGAATGGAAAGCATATTGTTAAATTTCGATCACAGTTCCTACGATCACTGTAACATTGTTTTTATAGCGTTATTATCGAATACGATTTAATTTGGCCATATTTGTTTGCCGTAGTATAGATTTAAACTTAACTTTTATCTAAATTGTGTTGTGATTGTTTGTTGTTTATCAAGCATCCAGCTGGGATTTTTGCGCACAGCATTAACTAACGGCGCTTTTTCTGGAAGATTTTAATGTTTTATTTTCCTGGATGTTTCTGTTTGCGTGCGGTCAATTGTAAATGTTACTTGTTAATGTAATTGTTTGTTGCGGTTGCACCAGAATCAAGAGCCGAATGGCTCACAGGGCTATACCAAATAAGTGATCTGAAATGAACTGAACTATTGTTAATTATCATTCGTCGACGAGTGACGGTGGGACAGAGGCATGGTTTTGCCTGGTGAGAGACTCACGCGTCACTGCAAGACCACACGCCGGTCGAGTTGAACAAGCGCTGGATACAAAGGAGACGACTTCAAGTCACTCTCTCCAAACCTTTTCAAAGCATATCCAGTGCCCTTAGGGGCCGTCCATAAATGACGTCACGCACCTGGGGGGGGGGGGGGGGTCAGACATTTGTGACGATGTGTGACGATGGGGCGGGAGGGGGGGGGTTGAGAAATGTGACGTCACATCAAATTTCGCAACTTTAAATAAATATAGACAACACGTTCTACTTAATTAAATAGACTTTTTGATAAATGTTTTCTCCTACAACATCAGAGTGCAGCGCCACATTAAATACGCACTACAATGACAATAGTTTAAAGCGATTTGAAGAATGTTCTTTTTTTTGGGGGGGGGCAGAGTTTTGTGACGTCATATTTGAGGGGGGGGTCTGACTTTTTGTGACGCCGTGTGACGAAGGGGGGGGGGGGTCAAAAATCGTCCAAAATTGCGTGACGTCATTTATGGACGGCCCCTTACATAATCCAACATGGATGTAGCAATCCACGTAAGTTGATTAACGCATAAACGGGGGGGTGGAGGGGTGGGGAAGTATGTACATAGCTGTATACGGAAGGCCTCGATTCGTATGCTCCGCAAGAGAACACGCCTGGACTTGAGACTAATTAATTAGTGCAATTATGAGGAAAAAAAACTGACTTTGATGTAAATTCGAGGCAACGTGTATTAGGGTAGAACGTCACATCGTCCCGGCGATGTCTAAATCCGACGGGATATTTTGATGTTGTTGTTGTTGTTGTCAGTGTCGCTTAAATGCGAACGCTTGTACGGAGAAACGACGATACTTTCTCAAGTATCGTCGTATTTGTGCAGGGAATTATCTTGACGTGAGTTGTTCGGGGAGGACAAGTAACGTTTTAAAAAAATGGATCAATTGGGGGCGGGGGGGGGGCCGATTTTTGTTGTTATTTATTCGGACGCAGTTTGTTCATCTGAAAATGTTTCTTTCCATCGTGCACAGCGCTTGTTCAATCGCTCCACCGGTGCGAAGTGGAAACTCGAATGTGTAACATTAAAGTGAAAATGTTCCCCCTTCCTTTATTTTTTGCATTTTAAATAATGTAGTAATGAATTTGTTTTAAATAAAATACACATTGGGGCGCCGCTGTGACGAGATGATAACTACATCAACTGGTAGACAGGAGGCCGTGGGTTCGATCCCAAGCCTGACGCATATATATTCGGAGTATTTGGCTGCTATACATTTCGATATAATAAACCACTTCTCGCTGAGCTATCACTTGTAGCCAGGTCGCTTTTGAAAAACAAAGCTACATACGGTGAGGGAAAAAAAGTATTTGATCCCCTGCTGATTTTGTACGTTTGCCCACTGACAAAGAAATGATCAGTCTATAATTTTAATGGTAGGTTTATTTGAACAGTGAGATACAGAATAACAACAGCAAAATCCAGAAAAATGCATGTCAAAAATGTTATAAATTGATTTGCATTTTAATGAGGGAAATAAGTATTTGACCCCTCTGCAAAACATGGCTTAGTACTTGGTGGCAAAACCCTTGTTGGCAATTACAGAGGTCAGACGTTTCTTGTAGTTGGCCACCAGGTTTGCACACATCTCAGGAGGGATTTTGTCCCACTCCTCTTTGCAGATCTTCTCCAAGTCATTAAGGTTTCGAGGCTGACGTTTGGCAACTCGAACCTTCAGCTCCCTCCACAGATTTTCTATGGGATAAAGGTCTGGAGACTGGCTAGGCCACTCCAGGACCTTCATGTGCTTCTTCTTGAGCCACTCCTTTGTTGCCTTGGCCGTGTGTTTTGGGTCATTGTCATGCTGGAATGCCCATCCACGACCCATTTTCAATGCCCTGGCTGAGGGAAGGAAGTTCTCACCCAAGATTTGACGGTACATGGCCCCGTCCATCGTCCCTGTGATGCGGTGAAGTTGTCCTGTCCCCTTAGCAGAAAAACACCCCCAAAGCATGTTTCCAACAACAAAATCCGGAAAAACACAGGTCAAAAATGTTGTCAATTGATTTGCATTTTAATGAGGGAAATAAGTATTTGACCCCCTCTCAATCAGAAAGATTTCTGGCTCCCAGGTGTCTTTTATACAGGTAACGAGCTGAGATTAGGAGCACACTCTTAAAGTGAGTGTTCCTAATCTCAGCTTGTTACCTGTATAAAAGACACCTGTCCACAGAAGCAATCAATCAATCAGATTCCAAACTCTCCACCATGGCCAAGACCAAAGAGCTCTCCAAGGATGTCAGGGACAAGATTGTAGACCTACACAAGGCTGGAATGGGCTACAAAACCATTGCCAAGCAGCTTGTTGAGAAGGTGACAACAGTTGGGGCGATTATTCGCAAATGGAAGATACACAAAATAACTGTCAATCTCCCTCGGCCTGGGGCTCCATGCAAGATCTCACCTCGTGGAGTTGCAATGATCATGAGAACGGTGAGGAATCAGCCCAGAACTACACGGGAGGATCTTGTCAATGATCTCATGGCAGCTGGGACCATAGTCACCAAGAAAACAATTGGTAACACACTACGCCGTGAAGGACTGAAATCCTGCAGCGCCCGCAAGGTCCCCCTGCTCAAGAAAGCACATATACATGCCCGTCTGAAGTTTGCCAATGAACATCTGAATGATTCAAAGGACAACTGGGTGAAAGTGTTGTGGTCAGATGAGACGAACATGGAGCTCTTTGGCATCGACTCAACTCGCCGTGTTTGGAGGAGGAAGAATGCTGCCTATGACCCCAAGAACACCATCCCCACCGTCAAACATGGAGGTGGAAACATTATGCTTTGGGGGTGTTTTTCTGCTAAGGGGACAGGACAACTTCACCGCATCAAAGGGACGATGGACGGGGCCATGTACCGTCAAATGTTGGGTGAGAACCTCCTTCCCGCAAGCCAGGGCATTGAAAATGGGTCGTGGATGGGTATTCCAGCATGACAATGACCCAAAACACGGCCAAGGCAACAAAGGAGTGGCTCAAGAAGAAGCACATGAAGGTCCTGGAGCGGCCTAGCCAGTCTCCAGACCTTAATCCCATAGAAAATCTGTGGGGGGAGCTGAAGGTTCGAGTTGCCAAACGTCAGCCTCGTAACCTTAATGACTTGGAGAAGATCTGCAAAGAGGAGTGGGACAAAATCCCTCCTGAGATGTGTGCGAACCTGGTGGCCAACTACAAGAAACGTCTGACCTCTGTGATTGCCAACAAGGGTTTTGCCACCAAGTACTAAGTCATGTTTTGCAGAGATAGAGGAAGAAACACTGTGTGTGAGGAGATAGAAGACGAACCACTGTGTGTGGAAGGAAAGTCACTGCGTGTGAAGAGATAGAGGAAGAAACACTGTGTGTGGAAGGGGATGCACGGACGATGCTGAAGTAAATCAGAGTGTCCGAGTTGGCGGAGCACGGAGAGAATTACTGTGTGTACGGAACGATGGAATAAAAGTGACGGCGGAAAAAGAGACGGTTGTCGTCCGAGAGAATTCACGGCACTACACCTGTATAAAAGACACCTGGGAGCCAGAAATCTTTCTGATTGAGAGGGGGTCAAATACTTATTTCCCTCATTAAAATGCAAATCAATTTATAAAATTTTTGACATGCGTTTTTCTGAATTTTGTTGTTGTTATTCTGTATCTCACTGTTCAAATAAACCTACCATGAAAATTATAGGCTGATAATTTCTTTGTCAGTGGGCAAACGTACAAAATCAGCAGGGGATCAAATACTTTTTTCCCTCACTGTAGCTAAGTAGGGCCTTACCTGGTAAAAAAAAACAAAGTTAAATTTTCGTTTCGTTTTACGTTTTCGACCCGTTCCCTACTCCTGTAACGTGTAAAGCATGTACTGATACTCGCCGATTGTATCGCCACCTACCACGATTGTTTCACTCAGATCTGTAATGTGTAATAACATCTGTATGGTCGCAGGATGCCCGTGAAAAAGATCCTAGCAGCTCATTGGGCCCTTCCGGATGAAATAAATTAAATCTAAAATAAATAGATTATTAAAGTATTGCCTCTTGTAGAGAATATCACCGTGGTGATGTGTGCAGTGTTTATAATGAGTCCATTAATGACAAAATGTGCGTATTACGACTGAGCGGTGGCAATTTTGGCCCAATTTAATTATTGGCTTAACTGCCACTTTACAAAAGGACCCAATGAAATATTAACCGCCCTTTGCATTTTTTATACAGAAATCAAGCACACTGCAGTGAGCACGCGATTCATTCATATTCAAAGTGGTTAACGGACACATAAGACCCTTGTAAATCCACTGCCGCAAGAGAGCTTCTCCATACCGTGCGGGTGATGAGAGATATTTTGACCATACTTCACCCTGTTGGTCAGTGCGGGTTGTTGAAGATGGGTGAGTGGTGGTGGTGGTGGTGTGCAGAGCAGAAAATTAATTTTGCTGCACGTTCTTCCACTGCCTCAATGCTTCTCACCCACTGCACATGGCAGTCACCCATCCAAGCACTATCCAGGCTCAGAATTCCGACTTAGCTTCTGAGATCGGGAACATTCCGGGTGGTTTAATCAAAGGCCAATGTGGTTAATATCCCTAGGAAAATATTGACGCGATTCGAGGGATGATATACCGGTGACTCATTTATCCAGAATCATATCAACATTTTGTAAAATAAATAAATAAAATAGAACTGCTTCTTCACATAGCTTGTCCAAGTAAGAAAGTGCTAATCTTCAGCCAGTTGAGAGACGACTTACAAAAATGTAAGCAGCCTTCTCAATTATTCATAGAGGCTGAACAAATATTGCCTGAACTTATACAGGGCAGTCCACATGGCATTTTCAGGAAGCCTACCTGAATATGTAGTTGTGGCTGAACAATCCTGAAACATCATTAGACCTCCTTTGCCAGTACCAAAATATAATAGGGTTTTTCCCCTTTTTTCTGGCAACAAAACTGAAACCTTTTTACAAGGATTAATGTCTGCATTAACCACAATACCTGCAGTCAAAATGCCAGAAAAAGGGGAAAAACCCTATTATTATATTTTGGCACTGGCAAAGGAGGTCTAATGATGTAGATGCTCACCCCGAGCCCTCATTACTTTGATAGTGCATTGTCTTTGAGCTGTACGCCTTTTGGCGTCATCTGGTCGAGCACCAATTGGGTCGAGGCTCAAAAGAAAGCCGTCCCTTGGTGTGGACCAATCAGTTTCAAGGACAATGCATATATTATCATAGTATGTTTTTTTATAGTAATAGGTTTTTACCCTTTTATCTGGCACAAAAAACTGACACCTTTATACAAGGGATCATGTTTGCAAAAACCACAACACAAGTAGTCAAAATGCAAACAAAAAAGACAACTCTGATCATATGCACTGTCCTTGAATTTGATTGGTCTACACCCGAGACGGCTTTTCTTAGAGCCCAGTCTCCACTGGTGTTGGACCAGAAGACGCCAAAAGGCGTACAACTCAAAAACAGCGCACCATCAGAGTATTGAGAGCTCGGGGTAAGCACTTACATTATGAGACCTTTGCCAGTAACAAGATATAGTAATAGGTTTTTACCCTTTTATCTGGCACAAACATGATCCCTTGTATAAAGGTGTCAGTTTTTGTGCCAGATAAAAGGGTAAAAAGCTATTACTATATCTTGTTACTGGCAAAGGAGGTCTCATAAAAGTATGTTTTTTGTTTGCATTTTGACTGCAGGTATTGTGGTTAATGCAGACATGAATCCTTGTAAAAAAAGGTTTCAGTTTTGTTGCCAGAAAAAAGGGAAAAAAAACATATTATTATAATCCTGAAACATGTTTGGGTCATTTTTTTTTTTAGAATGTACAAACAAAACTGACTTTGATGGTGAGTGCACAGGTATGGCGATATTTATTTCGCATTTGCGATCACATCTCAGGACGTTGTATAAATTGAGGGAGCGAGGTATGGATGGGACTTGTATGACAGCAGGGCTTTGTCTTATTAGTTTGGGATGGGAGAGGCCAAAGTGGCAGGTAGGATATTGCTCAAGCTGCAAGTGAAGGCCATTAGATATTACATTGTCTCAATAAGCATTTGAGCTGAGATACTCATTGACTTTTTAATATGCTGCAATCGCCGGGTATCCACAGCTCACCTATTTGATAGCGGAGTAGAGGGGATATGCGATGGGCTGCAGAGCACGGTGGCAGCAACATCCATCGTTGCACTGTACTTCTATGCTTCCACCATCTATGCTCTTTGCCTTTCGCAACTCGCACTTGGGTCGTTGCTTCGGAGCCCGAGGAGGTCGTTGTTGATCGACCTTTGACGGGTGACCGTGAGTCGTGATTTCTACACTGAACAGAGTGGGGCGCGAGAAGGCTGGCCATCTTCCACTCCACCAACTCACACCGACCAGTGGCGTATTGAAGCTTTAGTGAAGTAACCTCCACTTCCCCCTCCCCCCAATTGGCCTGAACGTGGGGGGGTAGGGGGGGGCTTCATCCACCAGAGGACTAAAGCAAGAGGGCCGTGTGTGAACATGAGTATAAACACTGCACGGCTGGGCTGAAATGTAAACGTGGAACGTATTGAGGCATGGCGAGATAATTTGTTGGGCCGTGCACGAAATAATTCAACATCTGCGCGAGAGTACATGTTGTTTACGAAATGAGTGACGAAAATGTTGCCAACGAAGTGTTTGTTATTCTAGTCAACGATGTACGTTCAACTTCTTTCGCACCATACGTAGCCAACCGTGTTAATCGGACGTTGAGTTGATGAACATCATCTCGCGCGACAATACGACATTAACGAGCTCGACACAGACTCCGTAAACGTTTGCGACGTTGCACGAGACCACGGTGCACTGGAAATTGCGCGGCCCTTCGCAGCAACATTTTTTTTTATAAACGAGGGTGGGCGACATTTTCGACTGCTTTAGTTAAAAAAACATAGGAATAGGTTTAATCCTTTCTGGCAATAAAACAGTTTGTGTTAAGATGTTCAAGCACCAAATATAAACCTTTTGCAAGGAATCAAGTTACTGCATTCACCACACCACGTGGTACTTGTGGTGAAAATGCAAACAAACATGCTCCGATTACACTGTGTGTAACACAATTTGTGTTCCTGGGTAGTAAGTGTTATTTTCTAATTGCTTATGCCTAAAAAATATAGAAAATCGCTATTATTGCCCACAAACTTTGCTTTTGTGGCCAGGGCTTGATGTGAATGAAAGACACAAATGCACACCACGTTTTCTCATTGAAAATAGATACATTTCAAAATATCAATGTCCAGGTCACAAAAGCAAAGTTTGTGGGGAATAATAGCCATTTTCTGTACTCTTGAGGCATAAGCAATTAGGAAATAAAACTTACTACCCGGGAACACATACATGTTTTTGTTACACAGTGTTATTAATGGAGTGGATTGTTAACGTTGCTTTTGTGTCCTGGTCACAAAAGCAAAGTTTGTGGGGAATAATAGCCACTTTCTGTACTATTGAGGCATAAACATTTAGGAAATAACACTACCCAGGAACATTTTTCTTGTTACACAGTGTAATGCAGGCAATTGTCTTTGAAACCGATTGGCCTACACTAGAGACAGCCTTCTTTAGGGCCTCGTCTCACCACCAATGTCAGACCAGAGAACGCACAAAAGGCGAACAGGACAAAGACAATGCATGTGTAGTGGAGTACGAAGGTGCGTGGTACAAACAGCGTGATTACATGATCACACAGACAGTACGGGTTATCTTGGGTCAGCCTGTAGTGAAGGCGAATGCAGTGCAGGTTATGTTGGGGCAATTAAGCTGGGGTAGCCGTGGACGGCTGTGATTGGTTGGTGCTGTTGCCGGGGCTGGAGAGGCGTCTGGAAGTCTGGCGAGAAACACGTGACGGTCACGTGGAGCGCCGTTGGGACGCGGGTTAATTAATTGGGGGTGTAATGAGAGCGGGTATAAGAACGGGGAGTCGGAGTCAACAGCGGGGGTTGAATGGTGGAGAGCTTGGAATTGAGTTGAAGGAGTTGAGTTGAAGGGAGTTGAGCTTGGAGATGAATTGGAGTTTGGAGAGCTTGGAGTCAACAGGGGGAATTGAAGTGTGGAGAGTTTGAGAGACAGAGTTGGCAGACAGAGTTTGAGAGACAGAGTTTGGAAGACAGAGTGGAAGGGAGACGGAGTTGGAGACGGAGCTTGGAGCAAAGACGAAGTAGTTAGCAGTGGAGAGAGCGTAGCGATAGCGAAGCGGAACAAAGACGAAGTAGTTAGCGGTGGAGAGAGCGTAGCGATAGCGGAGCTGAAGACGAGAATAGCCCGCGGTGGAGAGAGCGTAGCGATAGCAGAGCTGAAGATGAGAACAGCCAGCAGTGGAGTGAGCACAGTGACGGTGATAGCGGTGAACAGGGATGAAGCAGTAGCAGTGGAGTGAGCATAGTGACGGTGATAGCGGTGAACAAAGATGAAGCAGTTAGCAGTGGAGAGAACATAGCGACAGTGATAGCGGAGAGCAGAGACGAAGAAGTTAGCGGCTGAGTAAGCGAAGTAATCGTGGGGAGTGGAGAGACAAAGGTGGCGAGCGAGCCGTGGCGTCCAGGATACTGTGGAATGCGGAGGACACGCGGAGAGTTGTAAATAAAGCGGTGTTCGGAGAAAGACAGAAGCTGTTCGAGTGAAATCGAACACTACACATGAATCTGTTTTAGTTGGCTAAACGAAGAGAATGTGACTAAGTTCTGTCGTCGACGAGGCTAAAACTACGATTAAAGTGAAAATAAAACGTCGGCTAAATGTCTATGCTGATCCGCATCTTGGGTAAAGCCACCGCCCTTTTCCAGTCACAAACCTCCAGACACCCCCCAGCGAGTCTGCCAACGAAACTTCCCAGAATGAGCCGGCAACCCCTACGAAAGGAGTAATTAGGCACTCCGGACCCTTATGTATAATTTAGACAGCACCTTATTAATTCATATAACTCATATGTTCGCACAAGACTTTAGTGCTTTTGCAGGGCACTGGTGAACTCGGGGGAAGTCTCGGGCATATGGCTTCCCCCATCCCAATGGGAATTCTATGAAGGCTCGGGTAAAATGCAACCTTAACATTTGGAGGTGACGTCCCTTAACGCACAGATCCCCGTGTCCATTGCCGAGATGTTATTATTTTCAATTATACCCCCCGCCCCCCCATTGATAATCTACTGTAAAAATTAAATTGTAATTTAAGTTTTCGTTTTGCAAATTGATATGAAAATCTGTTGTAGAGCTACGTTAACCGCACCTCCGATTAGCACGGTCGGCTTCGCATGGAGTGAAAGAAGTTCAACATAAATACAGAGGTTGTTTGGGTTAGATTGTTTAGATATAAATATATCGTTAAATATGCACCACCCGCCACAGACAATTAGAAAGGTTTATACATACATACACTGACATTTATTCTACAGTATTTTACAAATACCACTTTTCACCATGATCATCATCAGCCATGGTCAATCCACTGCTGGGTGAGGGCCTGCCCAAGCCACCGCCGCTGCCTCCCATTATCCCGATCAACAATCCACTTGGAACCTGCACACGAGCTGCATTCATGTCTCCATCTCTCTGGTGGACATCTGCTAGAATGTGTTTCCATTCCCCGCTTATGTGACCCTTTTATATCTGTAGTGGTTGATTTCACTCGGACAACTTTTGTCTTTCTACCAACACCACTTTATTGACAGTTCTCCACATGTCCTCAATGCTCCACACTTCCCTTGTTGCCACAGCTCGCTCGCCGTGCCTCACTCGACTCGCTCGCCGCCTTTGTCTCTCCAATCTCCGCTTCTCCGTCAGCTCCGCTGTCACTGTGCTTCCCCCACTGCTGGCTGCTTCGCCTCTGCTCCCCGCTCTGCGCTATCACCGTGCTCTCTCTACTGCTGGCTGCTTCGCCTCTGCTCTTCGCTCTCCGCTATCACTGTGCTGTCTCCACTGCTAACTGCTTCGTCTCTGCTCCCCGCTCTCCGCTATCACCGTGCTTCCATTTATTCCACTACAAATCTATAGCTTATGATTATAATAATAATGAGGACAACATGTTTGCTCTTTGTGTATTGTTCATTATAATGAGAATGCATTCGTTATTTATTTACCAGAACATCCACACAATAAACACTGCCAGTAGGGCAGTGTGTAGCCTTGCACCTCTTTGGTTCTCAATCGCGAACAAAAATGTAAAATGTTAATAACTACATAGGTCGTGAGAATTTTATTGTTTTATATATTATTATTTTATTGTTTCCCTTCAACGTGACTTTACCGAAAGAACCAAGCATATACATAGGTTTGATGACATAAAGTAGTTGTACTTACATGCCCGTGCTGAATTTGTTTTTTCGAAAATCTGGCCTGTCATGTCTCGCACCCCCAGAAAGGGCATCTCAAACCCCCAGGGGGTGCGTGCACCCCAAGTTAAGAAATCCACTGCAGTAGTGCCATGCACTGAGACTCCCTTAAAGATGGTCGGTCCAACCCTGCAGAGAATAGCGTATTAAAGTCACACAATCCGCATGAAAATATTTGTTTAACAGTGGCAAAGCATTATATATTAATGAAGTTAATGCACTCCCCAATTAAATCACAATTAAAACCCAGTCGAAATGATGTATGTGTAACCACTGTCCCATCAACAACAACCAGAGCATGCATTGTATTTTGATGGCGTAAATTAATATTGACACAATATTTGTACCCAAGGGTGAGGATTATTTGTTAGGGTTTAAAACAAGGCTGCATTGCTCTGTATAAACATTTGGCACAAACAGATGGTATGAATATGTTAAACAAGACTGAAAGTAAACTGTTTCACAATATGATTAGGAAAATAGTCTTAATATGAAGGTTTTAGTTGAAAATAAATGCATATTTACTTACTTGAAAATATTATTATTGTTATTTAGAAATATTTAAGGCATACAAATGTACAAGTATTCTGAAGGGGAACTAATATTCCCAAATGTTGGTTCCGAGGGGGGTACAAATATAAATACAGATTGACTCTATATGGATACAGATGTACTGTCTATTGATAGAGATGTACTTGATATGGATACAGATGTACTGTCTATTGATAGAGATGTACTTGATATGGATACAGATGCACTCTCTTTGCAAGAAACCAAGTAACAGGCTACAAAATATTCGTAAAGCAGAACCAATACAGCAAAGTAGGATGGTGATAGGTATGCACGTGGCCTCTCATCCAGCACTGTGGAAGCGAGGGTTGGCAGACCGCACAAATGTTGTGAAATTCCCATCCCCTGGCCGTCCTCTGGCTCGCCAGGAGAAAGCAGTACAGCAAGTAGACTGCACCTGTTCCGTCTGTATGGGACAGAGTGATTCCCCCTTTGTACATGTGAGCTTTTCTCCTGGTGCTCCGGTTTTCCGCCAACATGTAAACACTCATTAATTGGCCGATAACACCTTAGTATATAGAGGACAGCAGAGCATCGGCAATTGTTGGTGGCGTTGGCCCACCGTGCGGCTGCTGCTGCCATCCCACTCGTCTGTGGTTCCTCCTCCCCTCTGAAGTCGTTCTCTGTCTGTGAGAGCAAGTGGATACTGTGCGCCGTGCGTTGCAAGTGAAACACAATTGTTATTATTCCTGAACAATCCCAAATATTGGTGAAGATATTTGAGTTTATACATAGATATTCCTTCCCTCGCATGAATAAAGTATATATGGAGGCATGCATAATTCTCAGGCACGGGTGCAGAACAAGAAGAAGGGCACATATTTTGTCGATCGATCACCGAACTCTGCTGGTACGCAATGACCGAAATAATGCTGGGGGGGGGGGGGGAGAGTTGTGGACTCGTTCAAAGTCTGCACGTGGGCTAGGGAAGCCACGGGGATTAACAATCCCTCTGAAGCCATGCCCGCCACCCAGCACTCTTGGCTGGGATTGAGATTATAAGCAGGCAGAGCCTTTGATGCTGGGACAAGCGTGCTAAAACATTGCCCCTGGCAACACAAACAATCGGATATGAAGACAGGACATCGATAGACTATATACGTCCTGCATGGCTCTTATGGGATTTTTTTTTATATTAGCCGTCTTATTTTTTGTGGGATACTGCGAAGATGAAGCGTGCTGCCAGATGGGAATGAACAATCTGGGGTTTTAAAGCGGCATGGTGAAAGCGAGATGAATGCTGCTCCAATGGAGTAATGGTTACACTATGTAACATAATTTTTGTTCCTGGGTAGAAAGTGTTATATCGTAATTGCTTATGCCTAAAAAGTATGGAAAAATGGCTATTATTCCCCACAAACTTTGCTTTTGTGACCAGGACAGTGATATTTTGAAATGTACCTATTGTCAATGAGAAAACGGGCGAATTTTTGTCTTTTCGTTCACTTAAAGTCAGAAAAAAACTACATATTAATCAGAATTTACATGTATTTATACAAAAGTAAAAAAATACTACAAAAGATTTAGAAGTGAGAAGTTTTTCGAGATTTACGATTATACTGCAAATCACTTTCACGAATCAGCCCCCAAATGCAGTCTCCCATCAAGTTACTCTTTGTTTTTTTTTCCGGTAAAGTCAAGTAGATAAAACAAAATCAAAATAAAAGAAAACAACTAAATCAAATCACGACGTTTCGGAGGCAACACAAGCTTCCGTCTCCCATCATGCTCTCGTTATACTGTCCTTGGTAGCGGCGTTCAAAGTCCAGTATATCCTGGTGGAAGCGCTCGCCTTGCTCCTCCGAGTACGCTCCCATGTTCTCCTTGAATTCATCAAGATGAGCATCAAGGATATGGACTTTGAGGGAAACCCTTCAGCCCATTGTGCCGTAGTTCTTCACCAGAGTCTCAACCAGTTCTACATAGTTTTCGACCTTGTGATTGCCTAGGAAGCCACGAAACACCGTGACAAAGCTGTCCCAAAGCCACTTTCTCCTTACTAGTGAGCTTCTTGGGGAAGGAATTGCATTCCAGGATCTTCTTTATCTGTGGTCAGACGAAGACACCGGCTCTGACCTTTGCCTCAGACAGCTTAGGGAAGAAGTCTTGAAGGTACTTGAAGGCTGCCGAATCCTTATCTACACCTCTGACAAATTGTTGCATAAGGCCCAATTTGATGTGCAGTGGTGGCATCAGCACCTTCTGGGGGTCCACCAATGGCTCCCACTTGACGTTGTTCCTCCCCACAAAGAACTCGGTCCGCTGTGGCCAGTCCCACCTGTGGTAGTACGCCTTGGTGTCCCTGCTGTCCCAAAGACAAAGCTAGCAGGGAAACTTGGTAAAACCGCCTTGGAGATCCATCAGGAATGCCACCATTTTTAAGTATCCGATGACCTCCCAGCCGTACTCATCATACTTCAAGGCATCCAGCAAGGTCTTGATGCTGTTGTAATTCTCTTTGAGGTGCACCGAGTGAGCAAGGGGAAGAGACGGGTACTTGTTACCATATGGCGCAGCACAGCTTTGAGGCTCCTGGATGAGCTGTCAATGAAGAGACGCCACTCATTCTGGTTACAGGCGATTTCGATTGCCTCGAACAGACTGGTCACATTGTGGCAGAAGCAGAGCCCATCTTGATGGGTGAAGAAGCTGCAAAAAGGTTGGTGACGCTTCCTCTGATCTGCGACTTGTACACTTTCATCCAACAAATTCCACTGCTTGAGTCTAGACATCAAAAGCTCGGCATTGGACTTGGTGAGACCAAGATCTTTGATCAAGTCGTTGAGGTATTTTTGGTTGGGGTTGTATGGGTTTCTCTCCTCAGCTCCACCTCTGAAATTGTCATCTGGATCTACAACGTCTTCCTCGCTCTCTGACTTGCTGCTCTCTTCTAAAGACGGCTGCTCTCTCTCCGGATGAGTGGGTACGGGGAGCTCATGGCAGTGTGGCATCGGGGTGATGGATGAAGGAAGGTGATAGCAGGTGCATTCTAGCCAGTCCGACGTTTGGAAGGGTCCACCATACAGACGTAGCAGTTGCTTGAGTGGTCAGTGGGTTCCCGCCAAATTATTGGGATAGCGAACTTCATGGCTCTCTTTTCCCCTTTGTAGCATCCTACAAAAATACATTTATTTCACCCATGACTAATATGTAAGAGATTGTCGTAAAAATGTTCATACATTATCTATTTTTTCAACAACATTGGAAATTGTTAAACATTTTAAAATAAAAAACCGTAACAATTTTATAACTTTTAACAAATTTTACAACATAAAATTCCGAGCAACAATTGTCCATCTTACCTTCCAGGGTTGTTTTGCATTGCTCGCAGGCGAAATGAGGTGCCCAGGGTTTGTCTTGATCCCCGACAGGCATGCCGAAATATGCCTTGTGGGCCTCACACATCTTAGCAGATGCTTCCACAGAGTACTTTTTTGCTCTTGTCTTGATAAATTGGCTGCAGATATAGCAAAATGCGTCTGCCGGATGCTTGCAGCCTCTTGATACCATCTCAGAAAAATGCAGATATGTATCCACTTCGGCAGCTGGGACTAAACTGAACTGGTGGGCTTAAGGCCCCTGTATTTATACGACTATTCATATCACTGGAAAGTTCTAGAATGTTCTACAAGTTACTCCAAGTTTACTCAGCACTGATACTCTCTGGAATGTTCTGGAATAGGTAAATTAAAAAAATATCACTGTCCTGGTCACAAAAGCAAAGTTTGTGGGGAATCATAGCCATTTTCTGTACTTTTGAGGCATAAGCAATTAGTAAATAACACTTACTACCCCGGAACAAAACAAATATTACAGTGTTATCATTCACTGGGCTTGTAATCCAGAGGTCGCCGGTTTGATTTGATCTCCCGGCGTGGCAGTTGAAACAATGGGGCAAGTTTTTTTTTTAATCCTCTCCCCGTTGCCTTTGTCCCTGCAATTATTCAATCGGCAGATCGTCTGCGGTGGGGTGAATTGTGGGTACTCCCACCTCTTCCAAGACATCTGACCAGCGTGGAAGAATAGGCCAAAATACCCTCTCGAGGGGCACTCCAGTGGAGGCACTTCCACCAGCAGTGGCGTGAGCAGGCAATTGCGGGGCTGAAGCTTATTCAGCCCTTCACAATTACCCACAGCCGAGAATCGTCAGAATGCTTGACTCAGATCCTGACCGTTCCGAGTTCAGACTCTGGTAATGGATCGACTAAGCCTGTTTTTTTTTCTTCTTCAATATATGAAGCGAGCACCACTTTGTGCGAATCCGGCAGTGGTTTCCCGACAAAACGAGTGGCCCTCACAATAGGAACGTGGAATTGCCACCACTTGCGTGACACCAAAACGCAGCAGAGCAGCAGCAGAGTGTTGACTGATTCGGTCAGCGAAGCATTAATTTGCTTTACTCTTCACCAGTGCAGATCACGATTGATAGTGGAATTAACATGTTGGCTTCCCCAGTGTTTGCGGGATAAAGTATGTGTTGTCTGCAACGCCGTGCATTCATTTCTGCAGCTCTGAGTGCCATCTGGTGTTGACGATTGGAACTAGGAACGAGATATTATTGTGTATGGACAATATGTTCGGTAGCTCAATGCCAACGTCGATGTCTGCTGGCCACGACGAGAGGGTTTCAAGAGAGAAGGGGAGTTTCGATGCAGTTTTGCTGTTCCTCCTCCATTGAAGGAGCGCAGACCACAGTGGTTTACTATACGGTCCGTAGTTTGTGTTGCATGGCCACAACTGCACTACTGTGGCTTGTCTTTAATTTCATATTGGAGTGGAAGATGGCAGCAGCCTTAAAGCGGCCACAACAGTTAAGCGAGAAATCACAGCGAATGCCGTCAACACGGCGATCGGACATCGGTCGTCGATCTCCCGGTCCTCAGAGCAACAGCACGTGCGGGAATTTCTCATTCATGAAGGAGATGTGCGCATCAGCCGGTTGATGTTCTCATGCGGTGGATGGTGGCACCGGTACGATTTCTACTCACTGGTGTGCACGCACCCCCTGGGGGTGCGAGATGCCCTTTCTGGGCGTGCGAGATACGGGCAGATTTTTTTAGCAGGTAAATAATGGAAATACAAATTAAACACGGAAATGTAGTACTTTGGATCATCAAGTGTATGTATTTGTAGTGGGTTCCCACGGAGACCGAAGACGTAGCTTTAGAGGCAACAGTTTATTGAAATCTCTTAACACAAAGCCCCTTTACTCCCACTACCTGGGGTGGTATGGCCTCCGGGCTGACGTGCCCTTTCACTGGGGCTACGGGCTCTGAGTCGTTCGGCTAAGGGCGACCTAGGGGAGGCTATGCTGACCCGACCCAGCCAAGGTGCGGGTTTCGACCACTGGCCAGCGCTCGGCCCCGGCCCTTAAAAGGACGTCGGGTCCCGGGGGTACCAGGGTCCTAGCCTAGCTGCTCTTCTGTCTTCGTCTTCAGAGCACTGCCTCGAGCCGTCCTGAGGTCCGTCTTTTATACCCACCTCGGGGACTCTCCGCCCCCGGTACCGCCCCCTTTCTGGAACCTTCCAGGGGGCTCTGGAATAACCCCCCAACCCCTCACCTGGGGACGGGGGGGGGGAACTCGGCCTCTCAACGGTCCGGCTCTCTCTCTCTAGCTCAGGGTGGCACCCCCTACAGACCCGTGCCTGCAACTACAGGTAAGTTATGCATAGGGCGGCGTGTGCTATGTATTTACGACGCTACATATTTATTAACATTGTATTTTTTTTACGATTCAGAACCAAAGGGGTGCAGGCTGCAGTAAAGGTTAAGAACCACTGGTTTAGAGGGAAGCACACTTGGAGCAAATAGAGTATGGGTCGGAAAATGGAAGGTTTATTTTACTCAACTGACTTCCATATTTTTGGATAAATCCCTTTGCCAATTCACAGTCCTGGTTATGGAAGTTCATTTTTTCTGCATGCTGGCCAGCGCTGGTTGGTTGCAGGCGGGAACGAACCCACGACTGGTTCAGGTATCGTTCACCACTGATATCAACCGTAGCCGGAAATCGAACGCAGGTTAGTGGCTTCATAGTGCAGCGCGCTAACTGTTTGTGCCACCACTCCCCTTCTCCCAACTCCCAACTTTCATATGTGTACAATATACACAGAATGTATGCTGTGAATATATTTGATGCAGACATTTGGCAATTCTGATTAAATTAACCAGAAAAATATTGTAATTATTAATGTAAGGCTGTATCTCATGGTAATGATAATAATTAAAGTGGATTAGCACTTATTTCAGAAACAGTACAAAAAAAACTCGATACTGTTTACAGTTTTAAATAAAGCACATCTCTAGCAAGCATAATTTTTTCACAAGCATATACGGTTACATAAACCCCGTGGGTTGACGTAACCGTATATAAAATAGAATGTCACGGGACCGTATTGGCAGTGGCACACAAGCTATGAAACATTCACCCGCATTTGTCATCAATACTGCATTATACCATAAAGGCTAACGTTTAGGGCAATGGCCCTTCCTCAAGTCAAGAGTGAGTTATCCTATAAATGGACCGCACTGATCCCTTAGCCTCCTAACTTCGTTACTGACAGCCTCTTTGCCGATTCACTGCTGGATGAAGGTCTCCTCGGAACATATCGGTCATGGGAGTTGTTTGACCATACTTCACCATGCTGAATCGCGTGGGCTGTTGATGGGTAGGTAGGCAGGGATCAGTGTAGATATTAACTTACCACTGATAGGAGCCTTGGCTTGGAATCAAACTCATATCACTGGCGCAGCAGGCTAACCACTACACCACCGCACCACGCCTACAATGGGAACGTGTAATTGATAATAATGTATCACTGGCTGAGAACAGAACAAAGTATAGATGAACACTGGCAGACGCCGATTGCGGATTTGCTATTTGCAACGATGCCTTAAGTAATGATCCACTGCTGGATGAAGGATCGTTGCGCGGTAAAAATCCACGTGACGCCTGTGCGCGAGCCAGTTCCGTTGCTCCATCTCGCAAGGCGACGTGAATCTCAGAAGCGTTCCACTCCATGTCTGCCACTCCGTCGTTGTTCTACACCGGCGTGTCGGCAAGCAAAATAACAAAAAAGCCCAAAAAATGTTTGCTCGAATTCGGTAAAAAAAAAAATCCCCAAATATTTCAAGAGCCGCAATGCAATGCGAATACGAGACGGTGGTGGTCCTTAATAAATGACGTCACAAAGCGGTCCTTAAAGATCCGCACGTGGCTCCGGAGCCGCAGGTTTCGGAGCCCTGGTCTAGACTCTAGACCAGTGGTTCTTAACCTGGGTTCGATCGAACCCCAGGGGTTCGGTGAGTCGATCTCAGGGGTTCGGCAGAGCCCCCGCCACGGAGGTCCGGACACACTTGAATTATTGTGTAAATTTGTGATGACACACACGGCCCGCTTGGCCATCACTGGCTGCAGATGATCATGCTACACTGCTTGGCCAATCAGCGCTGCGGGGAATTTAGTGCGTACTCAGTAGTCAACGTGTGACTGTTGTTGTCGTACGTCGTGTGATTTATTTAATATTGTATCCATACTAACTATGTCGGGCAAAAGAAGAAAGTGGTCGGACGAATATGTACAACATGGATTCTCATGTATCACGGAACGTGATGGGAGTGAGCGTCCTATCTGCATGATTTGCAACGCCAAGTTGAGCAACTCTAGTCTTGCACCGGCAAAACTAAAGGAACACTTCTTGAAGCTGCATGGAGACGGGGAATACAAGAACACAACACTTGCTGAATTCAGGGTGAAGAGAGCCAGATTCGATGAAAGGGCCACTCTGCCTGCTCTTGGATTTGTACCTGTTAACAAACCGATCCTGACAGCATCGTACGAAGTTGCTTACCTGATCGCAAAGCAGGGCAAGCCACACACCATTGGTGAAACACTTGTGAAACCAGCTGCATTAAAGATGGCGAATCTGATACTCGGAACAGCGGCCGAAGGTAAATTATCCCAAATTCCCCTTTCAAATGACACCGTCAGTGACAGAATAGAAGACATGAGTAAAGACATCTTGGCTCAAGTAGTCGCGGATCTGATTTCAAGCCCGGCAAAATTCAGCCTTCAACTCGACGAAACCACAGACGTTTCTGATCTAAGCCAGCTTGCTGTTTTTGTACGCTATGTGAAAGACGACATGATAAAAGAAGAGTTTTTATTTTGTAAGCCTCTTACAACAACAACGAAGGCAGCCGATGTGAAGAAGCTTGTGGATGACTTCTTCAGAGACAACAATCTTTCATGGGATATGGTTTCTGCAGTTTGTACGGACGGAGCTCCAGTCATGCTGGGAAGAAAGTCTGGTTTTGGTGCGCTAGTAAAGGCCGATGCACCACACATCATTGTGACGCATTGTATTCTGCACAGGCATGCGTTGGCAACAAAAACCTTACCTCCAAAAATGGCAGAAGTATTAAAAACTGTGGTGGAATGTGTGAACTATGTGCGAAAAAGTGCTCTGAGGCACCGCATCTTCAGTGAGCTGTGTAAAGAAATGGGCTCTGAATTTGAGGTACTTCTGCTCCATTCTAATATTTGGTGGTTATCCCGGGGACAGGTGCTGAATCGTGTTTTTGCCATGCGTGTGGAATTAGCCCTGTTTTTGCAAGAGCACCAACACTGCCATGCAGATTGCTTCAAAAATCCTGAGTTCATTCTCATTTTAGCGTACATGGCTGATATATTCGCAGCTCTCAATCATCTCAATCAGCAGATGCAGGGTGGTGGAGTCAATATCATGGAAGCGGAAGAACACCTGAAGGCTTTTCAAAAAAAGCTACCGTTATGCAAACGACGAACAGAGAACAATAACTTCGCAAACTTCCCGCTTCTGGACGACTGTGCAAGTAAGATCGAAGATGTGTCTGGAATCGGAGATATTTCTGTATCCACGGAACTGAAGCAAACAATTGCCACGCACTTAGATGAGCTTGCAAAGTCTCTCGACGGATATTTCCCTACAAGAGAGTCATATCCAGCATGGGTGAGACAGCCGTTCACGTTTGCTGTTGAAACAGCAGATGTCAATGATGAATTCCTCGACGAAATCATTGAAATTCAGCAGAGCCAGGTTCAACAGCAACTCTTCAGAACAACAACGCTCTCAACGTTTTGGTGTCGACAAATGAACAAGTATCCAGTTCATATTCTTAGTTTTTTCGGTAAAGTCACGTTGAAGATAAACAACAAAATAACAAAATATATATAAAACAATAAAAAATTCTCACGACGTTTCGACCATAACTCAAACGGTCATCATCAGGTGTGTCGGTTTGCATAAATTTATTTTGAAAACGGCATATTTATTTATATATATAAAAATAACGTTTGCGTCACGCGCAACGATGGCAGTTTGCCAGGACTAGTCCATCTATTTTTTGAAAAGAGGAGGGGGGAGACGAAATTTGTTTTTATGTATGCTGTCTGAAAGGCACTGTAAGCGTGAACAATCAATCAAGAACTGAAATGATTTATCAAATCTTTCCAATGATTGCTAAGATAGAATCCATCTTCTCGGTTGAAATTGTCTCTGTGTTTGTATATGTGGATAGCCTCATGAACGAATCTCTCATGGAAGCCAGATGGCTTACAAAGAACCTCCGTCTTGGAAAAGTCAATGGCATGTGAGCCTACTGAATTAGAACAATGATCTGCTACGGCCGAGGTGTTGGTCCTACCGTGTTTAAGGTCTGCTTTATGTTCACGAATGCGGTCCGAGATATGGCGTTTGGTTTCTCCAATGTAACTACTACCACAGAGGCAACTTAGTTTGTAGACACCAGGGTATTGTATGTCCGGAATCACATCTTTTACAGACGGAACCAGATCACGGATTTTATGTAATGTGTTGAAACGGACCTGGATCTTGTGTTTATTCAAGATTTTGGAGATCTTTTTTGTGATCCCAGCAATGTAGGGTAAAGTGATGGTTTTGAAAGGCTCCTCAAGAGGGTTCTTCTTCATGGTTTGAGTGATAGCTTTGCGGATTGTATAGTCGGAGTAACCATTAGCCCTAAGAGCTTGGTGTACGTGCTTGAGTTCACTGCTTATGTGTTCCTGGTCGGATATGCATTGGGCTCTATGATACAGAGTCTTGATGAGAGAATTCTTCTGTGATGGATGATGGTGGGAATCCGGTTTCAGATAAGCATCCGTATGGGTAGCTTTCCTGTAGACAGAGTGGCTCATTGAACCATCAGGTCTCTTTTTAATTAGGACATCCAAAAAAGGTATCTTGCCATCTATTTCGACTTCCATGGTAAATCTGATGGCTGGGTGTATGGAATTGATGTGGTCGAAGAATTTGTCTAGAGCAGGCCGGCCATGTGGCCAGATGACAAAAGTGTCATCCACGTACCTCTTCCATAAGGTTGGGCGCAGAGTGGCAGTCTGGATGGCGTCAGTCTCAAATTTCTCCATGAAAATGTTAGCTATAACTGGAGAAAGGGGGGAGCCCATTGGGGTGCCCTCAGTTTGTTTGTAGAAAGTTCCATTCCAAGTGAAGTATGTATTGGTTAAACAGTGTCTCACCAGGGGGGGTACCTCAGTGTTTAGTCCTTGATGAACCAAGTCTTCAATGATTGCAATGGTGTCAGGTACAGGAACCTTGGTGAATAAGGAAACTACATCAAAACTGACAAGCAGGTCGTCTGGGGACAGGGAAATACCCTTGATTGTTGAAACCAGGTGAGTAGAATTTTGTACCGCAGAGGTGGTCTTTCCAGTGAAAGGACGCAGGATTTCAGACAAAAAACGAGCTAGTTTGTAGGTGGGGGAGCTGATAGTAGAGACTATGGGACGAAGAGGTGTATCAACTTTATGTATTTTTGGTAAGCCGTATAATCTTGGTGGCCTGGCAGCAGAAGGTTTCAACGAAAACTGTTTAGATTGATCAATTAATGCGGTTGAATCAGAAATTATTTTGTTGGTTTGTGTGACGAGGCTGTTGGTGGGATCTCTTTTTATTTTTGTATAACTACCATCGTCGAGTAATTCTTTAATTTTGTTGTTGTATTCTATTTTATCCATGATAACAGTAGCATTGCCTTTGTCAGCTGAGAGAACTACAATATCATTCCTCTTTTTTAATTTATATAATTCAAAACGCTCATCTTTGCTGAGGTTGCTAGCTGGCATCTTAGCGTTTTTGAGGGTTGCAGCGATTTCAGATCTTGCTACGTCTGCAGCGATGTGACCCAGGCCCCTGAGAGCAACGTCTACTTGGGCAATTATATCATTAACTGGTATGTGTTTAGGTGTGACTGCAAAGTTTAGACCTTTAGCTAAAACGGATTTCAGACCATCGGAAATAGAACTGTTACTGCGATTAATTACGACTTTATTAACGTCTAACTTTTTGGTGTGTGGGTCCGGTCTTTTGTTTAAGAGGAGGTTAAATTTGGAAATCAGGTTTTCCTTACATTTGGTCGACATAGTAGCAGCTGAAGAGGCAGTCATATTGTCTACATGTTCCCAATCCGATGTGGACATTATTGCCGTCAATGATAAGTGTGATTTGTAGAGTGTCTTGTCTAACTGATCTAGTTCTGTGCGTATAAGTCTGATTTTTTCTGAGATAAGAGCTAAGCTAGTTTTGAAAAGAATTCGTTTCGCATTAGAAGAAGTTACAGTAGCAGAGGTGAGTGTAAATGCGATTGGTATTACCCCAGAGTCGCGGCATCTCTTCAGGAAGGTGAGAGACTCGATCAGCTGAGCTTTCTTATCCCGGAGTTTGTTGAAAGATCTTAAAGTTATGTGAAAACCCTCCCCGTAGAGGCGATTAAATTTTGATTTAAAGCTTTCGTGACTGCAGTAATTCATATTCTTAGTTTTTTCGGTAAAGTCACGTTGAAGATAAACAACAAAATAACAAAATATATATAAAACAATAAAAAATTCTCACGACGTTTCGACCATAACTCAAACGGTCATCATCAGGTGTGTCGGTTTGCATAAATTTATTTTGAAAACGGCATATTTATTTATATATATAAAAATAACGTTTGCGTCACGCGCAACGATGGCAGTTTGCCAGGACTAGTCCATCTATTTTTTGAAAAGAGGAGGGGGGAGACGAAATTTGTTTTTATGTATGCTGTCTGAAAGGCACTGTAAGCGTGAACAATCAATCAAGAACTGAAATGATTTATCAAATCTTTCCAATGATTGCTAAGATAGAATCCATCTTCTCGGTTGAAATTGTCTCTGTGTTTGTATATGTGGATAGCCTCATGAACGAATCTCTCATGGAAGCCAGATGGCTTACAAAGAACCTCCGTCTTGGAAAAGTCAATGGCATGTGAGCCTACTGAATTAGAACAATGATCTGCTACGGCCGAGGTGTTGGTCCTACCGTGTTTAAGGTCTGCTTTATGTTCACGAATGCGGTCCGAGATATGGCGTTTGGTTTCTCCAATGTAACTACTACCACAGAGGCAACTTAGTTTGTAGACACCAGGGTATTGTATGTCCGGAATCACATCTTTTACAGACGGAACCAGATCACGGATTTTATGTAATGTGTTGAAACGGACCTGGATCTTGTGTTTATTCAAGATTTTGGAGATCTTTTTTTGTGATCCCAGCAATGTAGGGTAAAGTGATGGTTTTGAAAGGCTCCTCAAGAGGGTTCTTCTTCATGGTTTGAGTGATAGCTTTGCGGATTGTATAGTCGGAGTAACCATTAGCCCTAAGAGCTTGGTGTACGTGCTTGAGTTCACTGCTTATGTGTTCCTGGTCGGATATGCATTGGGCTCTATGATACAGAGTCTTGATGAGAGAATTCTTCTGTGATGGATGATGGTGGGAATCCGGTTTCAGATAAGCATCCGTATGGGTAGCTTTCCTGTAGACAGAGTGGCTCATTGAACCATCAGGTCTCTTTTTAATTAGGACATCCAAAAAAGGTATCTTGCCATCTATTTCGACTTCCATGGTAAATCTGATGGCTGGGTGTATGGAATTGATGTGGTCGAAGAATTTGTCTAGAGCAGGCCGGCCATGTGGCCAGATGACAAAAGTGTCATCCACGTACCTCTTCCATAAGGTTGGGCGCAGAGTGGCAGTCTGGATGGCGTCAGTCTCAAATTTCTCCATGAAAATGTTAGCTATAACTGGAGAAAGGGGGGAGCCCATTGGGGTGCCCTCAGTTTGTTTGTAGAAAGTTCCATTCCAAGTGAAGTATGTATTGGTTAAACAGTGTCTCACCAGGGGGGGTACCTCAGTGTTTAGTCCTTGATGAACCAAGTCTTCAATGATTGCAATGGTGTCACACAAACCAACAAAATAATTTCTGATTCAACCGCATTAATTGATCAATCTAAACAGTTTTCGTTGAAACCTTCTGCTGCCAGGCCACCAAGATTATACGGCTTACCAAAAATACATAAAGTTGATACACCTCTTCGTCCCATAGTCTCTACTATCAGCTCCCCCACCTACAAACTAGCTCGTTTTTTGTCTGAAATCCTGCGTCCTTTCACTGGAAAGACCACCTCTGCGGTACAAAATTCTACTCACCTGGTTTCAACAATCAAGGGTATTTCCCTGTCCCCAGACGACCTGCTTGTCAGTTTTGATGTAGTTTCCTTATTCACCAAGGTTCCTGTACCTGACACCATTGCAATCATTGAAGACTTGGTTCATCAAGGACTAAACACTGAGGTACCCCCCCTGGTGAGACACTGTTTAACCAATACATACTTCACTTGGAATGGAACTTTCTACAAACAAACTGAGGGCACCCCAATGGGCTCCCCCCTTTCTCCAGTTATAGCTAACATTTTCATGGAGAAATTTGAGACTGACGCCATCCAGACTGCCACTCTGCGCCCAACCTTATGGAAGAGGTACGTGGATGACACTTTTGTCATCTGGCCACATGGCCGGCCTGCTCTAGACAAATTCTTCGACCACATCAATTCCATACACCCAGCCATCAGATTTACCATGGAAGTCGAAATAGATGGCAAGATACCTTTTTTGGATGTCCTAATTAAAAAGAGACCTGATGGTTCAATGAGCCACTCTGTCTACAGGAAAGCTACCCATACGGATGCTTATCTGAAACCGGATTCCCACCATCATCCATCACAGAAGAATTCTCTCATCAAGACTCTGTATCATAGAGCCCAATGCATATCCGACCAGGAACACATAAGCAGTGAACTCAAGCACGTACACCAAGCTCTTAGGGCTAATGGTTACTCCGACTATACAATCCGCAAAGCTATCACTCAAACCATGAAGAAGAACCCTCTTGAGGAGCCTTTCAAAACCATCACTTTACCCTACATTGCTGGGATCACAAAAAAGATCTCCAAAATCTTGAATAAACACAAGATCCAGGTCCGTTTCAACACATTACATAAAATCCGTGATCTGGTTCCGTCTGTAAAAGATGTGATTCCGGACATACAATACCCTGGTGTCTACAAACTAAGTTGCCTCTGTGGTAGTAGTTACATTGGAGAAACCAAACGCCATATCTCGGACCGCATTCGTGAACATAAAGCAGACCTTAAACACGGTAGGACCAACACCTCGGCCGTAGCAGATCATTGTTCTAATTCAGTAGGCTCACATGCCATTGACTTTTCCAAGACGGAGGTTCTTTGTAAGCCATCTGGCTTCCATGAGAGATTCGTTCATGAGGCTATCCACATATACAAACACAGAGACAATTTCAACCGAGAAGATGGATTCTATCTTAGCAATCATTGGAAAGATTTGATAAATCATTTCAGTTCTTGATTGATTGTTCACGCTTACAGTGCCTTTCAGACAGCATACATAAAAACAAATTTCGTCTCCCCCCTCCTCTTTTCAAAAAATAGATGGACTAGTCCTGGCAAACTGCCATCGTTGCGCGTGACGCAAACGTTATTTTTATATATATAAATAAATATGCCGTTTTCAAAATAAATTTATGCAAACCGACACACCTGATGATGACCGTTTGAGTTATGGTCGAAACGTCGTGAGAATTTTTTATTGTTTTATATATATTTTGTTATTTTGTTGTTTATCTTCAACGTGACTTTACCGAAAAAACTAAGAATATGAATTACTGCAGTCACGAAAGCTTTAAATCAAAATTTAATCGCCTCTACGGGGAGGGTTTTCACATAACTTTAAGATCTTTCAACAAACTCCGGGATAAGAAAGCTCAGCTGATCGAGTCTCTCACCTTCCTGAAGAGATGCCGCGACTCTGGGGTAATACCAATCGCATTTACACTCACCTCTGCTACTGTAACTTCTTCTAATGCGAAACGAATTCTTTTCAAAACTAGCTTAGCTCTTATCTCAGAAAAAATCAGACTTATACGCACAGAACTAGATCAGTTAGACAAGACACTCTACAAATCACACTTATCATTGACGGCAATAATGTCCACATCGGATTGGGAACATGTAGACAATATGACTGCCTCTTCAGCTGCTACTATGTCGACCAAATGTAAGGAAAACCTGATTTCCAAATTTAACCTCCTCTTAAACAAAAGACCGGACCCACACACCAAAAAGTTAGACGTTAATAAAGTCGTAATTAATCGCAGTAACAGTTCTATTTCCGATGGTCTGAAATCCGTTTTAGCTAAAGGTCTAAACTTTGCAGTCACACCTAAACACATACCAGTTAATGATATAATTGCCCAAGTAGACGTTGCTCTCAGGGGCCTGGGTCACATCGCTGCAGACGTAGCAAGATCTGAAATCGCTGCAACCCTCAAAAACGCTAAGATGCCAGCTAGCAACCTCAGCAAAGATGAGCGTTTTGAATTATATAAATTAAAAAAGAGGAATGATATTGTAGTTCTCTCAGCTGACAAAGGCAATGCTACTGTTATCATGGATAAAATAGAATACAACAACAAAATTAAAGAATTACTCGACGATGGTAGTTATACAAAAATAAAAAGAGATCCCACCAACAGCCTCGTCACACAAACCAACAAAATAATTTCTGATTCAACCGCATTAATTGATCAATCTAAACAGTTTTCGTTGAAACCTTCTGCTGCCAGGCCACCAAGATTATACGGCTTACCAAAAATACATAAAGTTGATACACCTCTTCGTCCCATAGTCTCTACTATCAGCTCCCCCACCTACAAACTAGCTCGTTTTTTGTCTGAAATCCTGCGTCCTTTCACTGGAAAGACCACCTCTGCGGTACAAAATTCTACTCACCTGGTTTCAACAATCAAGGGTATTTCCCTGTCCCCAGACGACCTGCTTGTCAGTTTTGATGTAGTTTCCTTATTCACCAAGGTTCCTGTACCTGACACCATTGCAATCATTGAAGACTTGGTTCATCAAGGACTAAACACTGAGGTACCCCCCCTGGTGAGACACTGTTTAACCAATACATACTTCACTTGGAATGGAACTTTCTACAAACAAACTGAGGGCACCCCAATGGGCTCCCCCCTTTCTCCAGTTATAGCTAACATTTTCATGGAGAAATTTGAGACTGACGCCATCCAGACTGCCACTCTGCGCCCAACCTTATGGAAGAGGTACGTGGATGACACTTTTGTCATCTGGCCACATGGCCGGCCTGCTCTAGACAAATTCTTCGACCACATCAATTCCATACACCCAGCCATCAGATTTACCATGGAAGTCGAAATAGATGGCAAGATACCTTTTTTGGATGTCCTAATTAAAAAGAGACCTGATGGTTCAATGAGCCACTCTGTCTACAGGAAAGCTACCCATACGGATGCTTATCTGAAACCGGATTCCCACCATCATCCATCACAGAAGAATTCTCTCATCAAGACTCTGTATCATAGAGCCCAATGCATATCCGACCAGGAACACATAAGCAGTGAACTCAAGCACGTACACCAAGCTCTTAGGGCTAATGGTTACTCCGACTATACAATCCGCAAAGCTATCACTCAAACCATGAAGAAGAACCCTCTTGAGGAGCCTTTCAAAACCATCACTTTACCCTACATTGCTGGGATCACAAAAAAGATCTCCAAAATCTTGAATAAACACAAGATCCAGGTCCGTTTCAACACATTACATAAAATCCGTGATCTGGTTTCGTCTGTAAAAGATGTGATTCCGGACATACAATACCCTGGTGTCTACAAACTAAGTTGCCTCTGTGGTAGTAGTTACATTGGAGAAACCAAACGCCATATCTCGGACCGCATTCGTGAACATAAAGCAGACCTTAAACACGGTAGGACCAACACCTCGGCCGTAGCAGATCATTGTTCTAATTCAGTAGGCTCACATGCCATTGACTTTTCCAAGACGGAGGTTCTTTGTAAGCCATCTGGCTTCCATGAGAGATTCGTTCATGAGGCTATCCACATATACAAACACAGAGACAATTTCAACCGAGAAGATGGATTCTATCTTAGCAATCATTGGAAAGATTTGATAAATCATTTCAGTTCTTGATTGATTGTTCACGCTTACAGTGCCTTTCAGACAGCATACATAAAAACAAATTTCGTCTCCCCCCTCCTCTTTTCAAAAAATAGATGACTAGTCCTGGCAAACTGCCATCGTTGCGCGTGACGCAAACGTTATTTTTATATATATAAATAAATATGCCGTTTTCAAAATAAATTTATGCAAACCGACACACCTGATGATGACCGTTTGAGTTATGGTCGAAACGTCGTGAGAATTTTTTATTGTTTTATATATATTTTGTTATTTTGTTGTTTATCTTCAACGTGACTTTACCGAAAAAACTAAGAATATGAATTACTGCAGTCACGAAAGCTTTAAATCAAAATTTAATCGCCTCTACGGGGAGGGTTTTCACATAACTTTAAGATCTTTCAACAAACTCCGGGATAAGAAAGCTCAGCTGATCGAGTCTCTCACCTTCCTGAAGAGATGCCGCGACTCTGGGGTAATACCAATCGCATTTACACTCACCTCTGCTACTGTAACTTCTTCTAATGCGAAACGAATTCTTTTCAAAACTAGCTTAGCTCTTATCTCAGAAAAAATCAGACTTATACGCACAGAACTAGATCAGTTAGACAAGACACTCTACAAATCACACTTATCATTGACGGCAATAATGTCCACATCGGATTGGGAACATGTAGACAATATGACTGCCTCTTCAGCTGCTACTATGTCGACCAAATGTAAGGAAAACCTGATTTCCAAATTTAACCTCCTCTTAAACAAAAGACCGGACCCACACACCAAAAAGTTAGACGTTAATAAAGTCGTAATTAATCGCAGTAACAGTTCTATTTCCGATGGTCTGAAATCCGTTTTAGCTAAAGGTCTAAACTTTGCAGTCACACCTAAACACATACCAGTTAATGATATAATTGCCCAAGTAGACGTTGCTCTCAGGGGCCTGGGTCACATCGCTGCAGACGTAGCAAGATCTGAAATCGCTGCAACCCTCAAAAACGCTAAGATGCCAGCTAGCAACCTCAGCAAAGATGAGCGTTTTGAATTATATAAATTAAAAAAGAGGAATGATATTGTAGTTCTCTCAGCTGACAAAGGCAATGCTACTGTTATCATGGATAAAATAGAATACAACAACAAAATTAAAGAATTACTCGACGATGGTAGTTATACAAAAATAAAAAGAGATCCCACCAACAGCCTCGTCACACAAACCAACAAAATAATTTCTGATTCAACCGCATTAATTGATCAATCTAAACAGTTTTCGTTGAAACCTTCTGCTGCCAGGCCACCAAGATTATACGGCTTACCAAAAATACATAAAGTTGATACACCTCTTCGTCCCATAGTCTCTACTATCAGCTCCCCCACCTACAAACTAGCTCGTTTTTTGTCTGAAATCCTGCGTCCTTTCACTGGAAAGACCACCTCTGCGGTACAAAATTCTACTCACCTGGTTTCAACAATCAAGGGTATTTCCCTGTCCCCAGACGACCTGCTTGTCAGTTTTGATGTAGTTTCCTTATTCACCAAGGTTCCTGTACCTGACACCATTGCAATCATTGAAGACTTGGTTCATCAAGGACTAAACACTGAGGTACCCCCCCTGGTGAGACACTGTTTAACCAATACATACTTCACTTGGAATGGAACTTTCTACAAACAAACTGAGGGCACCCCAATGGGCTCCCCCCTTTCTCCAGTTATAGCTAACATTTTCATGGAGAAATTTGAGACTGACGCCATCCAGACTGCCACTCTGCGCCCAACCTTATGGAAGAGGTACGTGGATGACACTTTTGTCATCTGGCCACATGGCCGGCCTGCTCTAGACAAATTCTTCGACCACATCAATTCCATACACCCAGCCATCAGATTTACCATGGAAGTCGAAATAGATGGCAAGATACCTTTTTTGGATGTCCTAATTAAAAAGAGACCTGATGGTTCAATGAGCCACTCTGTCTACAGGAAAGCTACCCATACGGATGCTTATCTGAAACCGGATTCCCACCATCATCCATCACAGAAGAATTCTCTCATCAAGACTCTGTATCATAGAGCCCAATGCATATCCGACCAGGAACACATAAGCAGTGAACTCAAGCACGTACACCAAGCTCTTAGGGCTAATGGTTACTCCGACTATACAATCCGCAAAGCTATCACTCAAACCATGAAGAAGAACCCTCTTGAGGAGCCTTTCAAAACCATCACTTTACCCTACATTGCTGGGATCACAAAAAAGATCTCCAAAATCTTGAATAAACACAAGATCCAGGTCCGTTTCAACACATTACATAAAATCCGTGATCTGGTTCCGTCTGTAAAAGATGTGATTCCGGACATACAATACCCTGGTGTCTACAAACTAAGTTGCCTCTGTGGTAGTAGTTACATTGGAGAAACCAAACGCCATATCTCGGACCGCATTCGTGAACATAAAGCAGACCTTAAACACGGTAGGACCAACACCTCGGCCGTAGCAGATCATTGTTCTAATTCAGTAGGCTCACATGCCATTGACTTTTCCAAGACGGAGGTTCTTTGTAAGCCATCTGGCTTCCATGAGAGATTCGTTCATGAGGCTATCCACATATACAAACACAGAGACAATTTCAACCGAGAAGATGGATTCTATCTTAGCAATCATTGGAAAGATTTGATAAATCATTTCAGTTCTTGATTGATTGTTCACGCTTACAGTGCCTTTCAGACAGCATACATAAAAACAAATTTCGTCTCCCCCCTCCTCTTTTCAAAAAATAGATGGACTAGTCCTGGCAAACTGCCATCGTTGCGCGTGACGCAAACGTTATTTTTATATATATAAATAAATATGCCGTTTTCAAAATAAATTTATGCAAACCGACACACCTGATGATGACCGTTTGAGTTATGGTCGAAACGTCGTGAGAATTTTTTATTGTTTTATATATATTTTGTTATTTTGTTGTTTATCTTCAACGTGACTTTACCGAAAAAACTAAGAATATGAATTACTGCAGTCACGAAAGCTTTAAATCAAAAAAGTATCCAGTTATTGCTAAGAAAGCCCTGGATTTTTTTATACCATTTGTTACAACATATCTTTGTGAGCAATCCTTTTCGAGGATGCTGGACATAAAAACGAAGAAAAGGAACAGACTTTGCTGTGAAAATGACATGAGAGTGGCACTTGCCAAGGTGAAGCCACGCATATCTGAACTGATCTCTCAAAGGCAACAGCAGAAGTCACATTGATTTCCAGGTATGTAATTTGTTGTGAGTTTATGCATTGTGTTGGTTTTATTCTTTGAACAAGGTAATGTTCATGCACGGCTCATTTTGTGTACCAGTAAAAAACATATCTATGTCTTGAATTTGAAAAAAATCACATTTTATTTTTCACTAAAGAGGGGTTCGGTGAATGCGCATATGAAACTGGTGGGGTTCGGTACCTCCAACAAGGTTAAGAACCACTGCTCTAGACCATCATTCCTTCTAGGCGTGGCGCGTGTCGCCCAGGCCCTCTTTTTTCGTCGACAGTTTGAAATAAAGTGGGAAAACCCCTATTATTACATTTTGGTACTGGCAAAGGAGGTCTAATGATGTAGCTGCTCACCACCGAGCCCTCATTACTTTGATAGTGGCATTGTCTTTGAGCTGTGTGACGCCTTTTGGCGTCATGTGGTCGAGCACAAATTGGGTCGAGGCTCAAAAGAAAGCCGTCCCTTGGTGTGGACCAATCAGTTTCAAGGACAATGCATATATTATCATAGTATGTTTTTTGTTTGCATTTCGACTGCAGGTATTGTGGTTAATGCAGACATGAATCCTTGTAAAAAGGTTTCAGTTTTGTTGCCAGAAAAAAGGAGAAAAACCCTATTATTACATTTTGGTACTGGCAAAGGAGGTCTAATGATGTAGATGCTCACCCCGAGCCCTCATTACTTTGATAGTGGCATTGTCTTTGAGCTGTGTGACGCCTTTTGGCGTCATGTGGTCGAGCACAAATTGGGTCGAGGCTCAAAAGAAAGCCATCCCTTGATGTGGACCAATCAGTTTCAAGGACAATGCCACATATATATTATCATAGTATGTTTTTTGTTTGCATTTTGACTGCTGGTATTGTGGTTAATGTAGACATGAATCCTTGTAAAAAGGTTTCAGTTTTATTGCCAGAAAAAAGGGGAAAAACCCTATTATTACAGTTTGAATGATGTCTTTAATCTGCAAATTATTCCCGAATCCACCATTATTTTCTTTCTGCCTTTCAATGTAATCCGAAGCTTGCGTCTCTCCACGTTTTTTTTTAATGCGCCCATGCTTACGCTGTACTTTGTGAGTATTCACAGGTGGTGGAAGAAAAGGACTTAGCACCAGCTTTTGATAATGTCAGACATGGTCAGAGCCACGCTATCTCAACACATTCAGCTCATGAACAATAAACTCATCCAACCAACATGCTCACCCTATGAGCAACGCACTGCCATGCATACCAACAAACTAAAAATTACTATCCACATTATGACTGCGCCCTTGCCTTTCAGCTCCACCTCTATTTCTACCTCCCCCCCTCTCTCCCTCCCCCCCCCCATTGTCTAACGCTCTACTTGTACCCCCCTCTCTCCCCCTATCTCTGCCCCCTCCCTCCCCCATTGTCTAAACGCACTCGATTTACTTGTGCAGTAGAGTAGCGCGCGGGGGTTTGCAAGCGGTGTGCATGCATGTGCGAGTTACGGGCAGTGAGGTTGCATCGGGACGAACAGAGAGAAGTCCCAAGCCCCGCTCTCCAGACCTCGTCATCTCCAGCGGTGATGGCTTAACCCCCACTGGAGGCAAGGGCAAGGTTGGAGAGGCGAGGGTAGAAAGGTTAGCAGTAGAGGAGCTAGCGGAATCCTAAGTGTGAGAAGGCTAGCAGTAGAGAAGCTAGCGGAATCCTAAGTGTGAGTGTGAGAAGGCTAGCAGTAGAGAAGCTAGCGGAATCCTAAGTGTGAGTGTAAGATATTAGCACAGTGTATAGCTAGCAGTGGAGAAGATCGCAGAGTATATAGCGGAAGGCTAGCAGTGGAGAAGCTACCAGAGTGTATAGTAATAGGCTAGCAGTGGAGAGGCTAAAGTTGTGTTTTCCAACTCAAATGAGTGTGGAGTGGTGCTCTTTGCCTATTGACATCCCCGAATTAGAGGTGACAATTCCACATTGCTATGGCAGGGGCTAGTCTAGTCATAAGATAACCACTGCTGACAAAGTGTTACTCGTGTAATTAACAACCACGATTTGAAGAGCGGTGTGGAACCCAATTGGAATTTTTAACTCGCAGTGTTTTTATTGCTAGCTGCATTCACACCACTGTCCATTATTGCGTTTAACTTCTGTATTCTATCCCTCATGTCTCCCCCCCCCCCCACAACTTTATACCATTCGTGCTATTGGTATCAGGTATGGAGCTGAAGTACCCATTTAGAAAACACGCAGAGCAAATGTTATAGAATAACCCACTGAAGCAGATATCACTGAACCAATTCTTAGATGCCTTAAAGTGACCTAACTTTATTCACGTTAGGGGTGTTACTCTTTTCCAAACGCCTTCTACGATATGTTCATCGCATGCAGTCAAGTACATTTTTTAAATCTGAGATCTGGAATATTGCCAAATTAAGGGAAAATCTAATTTAATTATGTTTTTTTTTAATAATCTTCGGTGCCCATTATCTTGCTCCACTTGAGTACACGGTTTAATCACGGGCGGCTGTCCAGATTTCAAACCGACCCCTGAGCCACCCCGCAACCACTTTTGGGACAAAACTATTAATTTAATTAGATGGTGCTTTAGCCCATCTGGTCAGGAAGTAAATAATGTGGTCATAACAACTACTGTATATAAATATTCCCACACTCTAATAAAAACTCGTACATATACAAGTTCACTCTGAAACTTTCCTGGCAATTTTTTTTTAATTAATTAGTGACTTACAATTAATGCAAAAAAAATGTTTCAAGCATTAAGAATATTTTAGAGAAATGTGTTTGATAACTTTGTCTACATATAAATTAATTAAAAATACGATGCAAAATTGTGCTCAGCTCTCTCCGCTGTGTTTTGGGTTACTGAAAAAGGTTTTAGCACGTGGAGCGAAACGTCAGGCACCGTGCGAACAACACGTGGTAGAACACAAATACGCATCTGAGAGCCATGCAGCACAACCACAGTAATATGTAAAACTATAAACATTGTTTATTCTACCAGGTAAGGCCCACTGAGCTATACAGTTCTTTTTCAGAAGCCTCCTAGTCACAAATGATAGCTCAACGAAGTGGCTTATCGTGTGGAAATATAAAGCAGCCAAATCATCTAAACGCATGCTTCTAAATGTGGAGGGGAAACCCGGAGGACACGGAAGAAAATCCACGGGGAGAATATGCAACTCCAAATATACTGGCGTCAGGGTCTGGATCGCACTCACGTTCTCCTGCATACCAGGCGAGGGAGATAACATCTCGAAACCGTGGCACCCCACGTGGTGTTTATCGACTAGAAAAGACGTGAATACAGTGTGTAAAACAAAACCCCGATTCTTTACTCTCTTTTCAGAACAAATGAATATCCCAACAAAACAAAATCTACCATAATCTTCACTCAAACTTAATAACACCGCTAAAATCATAAACTCACCTTGCAGGTGGCCCAATAAACACTTCATTAATTTTTTTTTAACTTCACACTTTTATTAAAGGCACACACGCGTGTGCCCTCCCCCTCGTGCACGTTGCTCATAAAGGAGAGACGATGGAGCCTCAAGGAAAGCAAGTGTTCAGTTTCACAGGTGGGAAAACAACATCGACCGCGTGTCTGTCCGCAAAAAGCAGGGACTGCGCGCACGTCAAATAAACTCTCCGCTGTGAAACTTCACGATCATCCATCCTTCGGGTGAAAACAAATTCACTTCGTTCAGCGTGTCTTTTATTTTATTGCAAGACACATTTGTTTATGTTGCTCGCGGGAACACCGATGTTCACACCCGAACGGAATGGATTGTAAAATGTCTTCAATCTGCTGCATGCCATGTACGTTTAAGATTTCGACTTTTTTGGAGACGCTGCCAGTGGTGTGTGATGGATAGCACACTGAACTTGCTACTCAGAGGTCGCCTGGTTCGAGTTGATCTCCCCAGACAGGCAGTTGATGCAATGGACAAATGTCTTTAAAATGACCACCTCTCCGTCCACCTAGAAGTATAACTGTGTACGCCACAGCTCTTATATCGGCAGCTCGAGTGTGGGCCATGCCACTGGCCACCGTGACAAGTACTCCCCCTACCCCTACCAGCAATAATTTATTTCCCCTCGAAGTGGTAGGAAATGGCCCGAGGATGTCGAGGGCAATGAGCTCATTTACACGGTACACCCCAATGTACTGCAGCGGTGGTCAGGTCAGACTCAGCGGGGCTACCGGTGGGCACATTCTACACATCCCTTGAGCACGTTGTGAACATCCTCTGCCATCCAGGGCCAAAAGAAGTCCCGCTTCAACGTGAATCAATCGCACATGGGCAGCTCTCGTTACTCTACCCCGCAGAGCAGTTGGCACCACGACACAGTACCGCTGTACCTCCCTATCCCAGCGCATAAGTAGCCCATTTCGGAAGTACATGGGGGACATACCCCCTGGACCCTTCCTATCGCTTAGGTGCATCAACACGGCACCGTAACTTTAGTAAGGAGGCGTTCTCCGCTTGGAGGCGCCCCCATTCCTTGTGTGAAAGACCAATAGTATTATCGCGCGCCACCCTCGGTACGGGTGGTGGAGCATCCACCGATGCTACCACGGTGCCCGGCTCCCCTGCATCCACCTGCTTGCAACGTCCGCATTGCAGTGGCGCAACCCTTTCCTATAGGTGACTTCGAATGAATAACCTTGCAAGATTTCCAACCGTCGCGAGAGTTGCGGGGACGGCTGGTCAACATGTAGCGTGTATTGCAAAGCTGCGTGATCTGTGAACTGCCTACCGTAGAAGTACGGGTGGTACTGTTGTACAAAGTGCACGATAGCCAACAACTCGCGGTGCGTAACAATATCACTGGCGTCCATATCCAATGTAAACGGCAAGGAGAAATCGGGGTATCGAAGGGGGGGGGGGGGGTGCGTTCACGAGGCCGTCGCGCAGTGCAACAAATGCTCTGTCCCCCACCAAAATCTCTGGCCCTTTGCCATGAGAGCGTGGAGCGGCTTTGCAATTGTCGCAAATCCGGGCACGAAGCGGCGGTAATACGATACGGGGTCGGCCACTTACGCATGCACGCAAGTCTTGTCAGGGTCCATGGCAATCCAGGACTCGCTAACAATGTACCCCAGGTATCAAACCGAGTTTTGCAAGAGGTAACATGTCTGCAGCTTGAATTTCAAATTAGCTGCCCGCATTTTAACAAATACCGCACGCAACCGCTGCAGATGTTCATGGAACGTGCGGCCAAAGACAATCACGTCATCCAAATAAATCAAACATGACTCCCATTGGAGCCCCGACAGTACCAAATCCATAAGTCGCTGGAACGTGGCTGGAGCTGAGTAAAGCCCCATCGGAAGCACGTTGAATTGAAATAGCCCTTGCGGTATCCAAAACGCGGTTTGAGGTTTTGAACTTTGATCCAGGGGCAACTGCCAAAACCCTGACAATAGATCCAGGGTGGAGAAAAACCGTGCCCCCGACAGGGCATCCAATGCATTGTCCATCCGTGGGATCAGATACGCGTCTGCCACGGAGACTTTATTTTAATTTCCGAAAGTCCACACAGAACTGCAAACTCCCGTCCTTTTTAACCAGGACAATGGGAGCACCCCACGGACTGGTTGACGGAGAGATCATATCGGTGGACAACATCTCGTCGACCGCCTGACGAACGTAGTTATTTTCATTCGGACTAAACCGAAATGAGTTCTGACGAATGGGAGCGGCGCCACCCGTATCAATATGGTGACGCATCAGGGACGGGCGGCCTACATCGAATTTACCCTTTACCAAATACATGGAGAATTCCTGAAGCAATTCCCGCAACTCGCCCCTCTGCTCCCATGACAAAATCCGGATTACCCATGCACAAGGGATCCATCCACGAGTCATCCAACACCGCTTCCCGTTCAACCGCGGCCACAACCCGAATGGTTACATCATCCGTTTCTTCACAACATGTAGCCGTCTCATTGGCCAACAACCATGCCCGTCTGTATGACCACGGTATCTAGCCCAGCATTCAATACTTGCAGGAAGGGCTCCTAATCCCCCTCACTATCAAAGTTTATGGTCACCAGTGTAGATGACAGCTGGGTGTGAGTGGCGTCAGAGGCCCTGTAGGCAATGGATCAACGGTAAAAGGTCACCGCGAGATTACTGCAGAATGCCTTTTAATGCTAGAGAAAACTGTTTGTGTTCAAGACCTAGATTCTAACTGCCGTCCATTCGACAGAGAGTGGGATACGAGTGAACCAATGGGATTTGCGAACGTTACGAGACTGAACGTCAGACTCTGGCGTGTCCAGGAGTGGTCAAGACCGAGCGGTTATGGGAATGGAGAGCGGCAGAGCCAGGCCAGTGAAGATGTTGGCGGTGGCTTTGGGCAGCGGTTTGGTAGTCAGGCTGTGGGCGGGTGGCCGCACAGTGTGCGAGGTTTGTAGTCCGCAGTGCTCCTCACCTGCGATACGAGTGAGCGGAGAACGCCATCATTGATGGTGCGGAGTTGACGCGGATAGTGACGCAAAATGGAGAGCGCCAATGTTTGTGTAAGAGTAGCACGTTCGTTAGTTAATGCAAGATACTGGCCCTTATGACGTGAGCTGTTACACACGCGTATTCAGGTGTGCTATCGGTGGGACTTGGTTGTTGTTTGTCAATCTTTATATCTGTAGTTGAGAGAGTGTAAATACGTTCAATAAATGAAGGTGGTGTGCCCTGGATATTATCCTTTTGGATTATGATCACCAAGGCTCGTGTGCAGGGCATTTAAAGTTCACCTGCAGTACCCACCCCCCAAAGAATAGATGCAACAACAATTACAACATACATGATTTGCATTTAAAGACAAAGATATCCCGCATAGCATTAACACATTTTGTGGGAAATTACAACAGAACTAGTCGCACTGGTTGAAAATCTCGTTTCTATTTGTAACCAACATGTGACATCACCTCGCAGCCGAGCTGCGATCTGAAATGTTCAACGTGATGTGCAATACCCGAATTGGTTACCCAACTTTGTGACTCTACAGACTCCGGCGTTCGATTTGTTATACAGTATTACCTTTTAGAATAACCTGCTTTCATTATGACATCTGGTGGCCCGGTGGCATTTGTTAAACAGGCCTGACCTTTGCTGATGAGACCCGGAAGGTCGAAACTGGTCGAGAGTTAGCTTGCTCGAACAAAATGCAGCCGGATAATGTTGGTCTGGAAAAGCCAATAGGCCAATGGATTAATACATTTTTTATTTATACGTGAAGACACAGAATGCGTTTTGCTTATTTCAGCTTCACTAATTTGTATAACTAAATATCGAACATTACTGCAATAAAGATAGATGTTATTTAAGAATGCATTAAAATAAATCTTGACTTAAAGCTTTCGTGACTGCAGGAATTCATATTCTTTGGGTATTTCGGTAAAGTTAGGTTAAAATAAAAATAACAAAAAAACTATGACGTGTCGATCGCAACATAAGCGGTCGTCATCATGAACCTATCTATGTGACTTTACCAAAAGACCCAAAGAATACATTTAAATAATTGTTTCATGTGCAGTTGTACATGGTATACCAAGTGTTTCAATGTACGCAAAGCAAAACATCCCAAAGAACTGTATCCTGATTTGTTAAAAGTGTTAAGCAACCTAAAACGTGATTAATTAAGCACTTTTTCTGAGCATGTAATTCGTTAGTATATTTTGTTTAACCAGGTGAGAACTCAAGAGACCGACACTCATTTTAAAGAGTGACCTGGGGCATTAGTCTGCCAGTAGGCGGCGATGATTGCAATGTAGATTTTATTCCCAATTGAGTAATTTTCGAATGAGGCAAATTTGGGCCCTGTACGCTGGCACATCATGGCCTACTCGAGTGAAGAACGTCAGGGAATCTTTAATGTTTTCTGCATTTACACAAAATTAAGGGGCATCATACGCTGCGAGGCTTGTTGATCTATTCAGTCATGATCCTACGCATGACTTTACACATATAACTCTTTGTCAATGGAGATATGACAAGACTGGGTCACAAGGGTGCCACGGTGGCGACATGTTAACTACCTCGCTTGGTATACAGGAGGCCGTGGGTTCGATCCCGACCCTAATGCCTGTAGATTTGGTGTTTGCATCTTCTCGTTGTCGCATGGATTTGTCTTTGGGTCCTCCAGGTTTTCCCTCCACATTTAGAAACATGCATTTCGAGCATTTGGCTGTTATAAATTTCCAAATGATAAGCCACTTCGTTGAGCCATCATTTGTGGCCAGGTCGCTTCTGAAATAAAATAGTATTATAATGGTTATGACGCCCACAGTAATACTGTACTAATAATAAGTTGAACCATTAACTTCTTGAAGAAGTTGCGAATATTCTATGGTTATTTTGGTAAAGTCACGTAGATAGAAGAACAAATAATAATAAAAAAATAAAGTTAATAAAAAATATCATGACTGTTTCGATCGCAACACAAGCGGTCGTCATCACTTTATTTTTATTGTTATTATTTTTTCTATCGACGTGACTTTACCGAAAGATCCATAAAATATGAATTCCTGCAGTCACGAAAGTTTTAAGTCAAAATTTAAGTTGCGAATACGCTACTGCTGGGCCATGATTTTGTACAGTGTTCACATCAGGTGGACCATTACCAGCATTTACCAAATTCCAAACAGAGGTTAAGATTGGAGAGTGGCATGCAAGGTATAACCTTGTACTGCGACTTTACATTGTAATTATTGCACACACACGCACTTTGTTTATCACCCTTGGGCTACACCCATTTCAAACCTTTGAAACAGCCTGCCTCAGCAGCTTTCCCCCTCTTTTTTTCTCTTGATGACGATTGATTGTGTTGCAATTGAGACGTCGTAGTTTTTTTGTAAAAAAAATTGTTCTATGTGACTTTACTGAAAGACCCATAGAATAAAACAGTGTATCACGAACAATAATCCATGATTCGGCCAAGTGTTGTGCAGGGTTTTAAGTGTGTGGCTCTCATTTGGAAGGGTGCGAGTTCAAATCACAGTTGCGCATCGACCGAGCCTTTCAATCCCTCCATGCTGCGGGAATGTGAAATTTCCACCCCTGGCTCAGGCCCGTGAACGGGAGATGATTACCATGCAAAATTAAAATGAGCAGGAAGCTTGAACGGCTCCAGACATTTCCAGTAGAGCCCTCCCAGGGATTACTGATATTAGATGTGGTGCTTTGTGACTGCAGGAATTAATCTTTGGTTATTTTGGTAAAGTCACGTAGAAATAAGAAAAAATAAAATTACATAATATACGACGTTTCGTTTGCAACACAAGCAATCATCATCAAGAAATCATCATCCTCTACCTGATGATGATTGCTTGTGTTGCAATCGAAACGTCGTATATTATGTAATTTTAGTTTTCTTATTTCTACGTGACATTACCGAAAAAACAAAGATTAATTCATGCAGTCACGAAAGCACCAAATCTAGTTTGAACCACCTCTTCGGGGAGGTATGAAATCTGTCTTTGTGTTCTCTGCTGTTGTATCTGCCTTTGTGTCTTGAATTGGGTTTATGTCACTCTGTTGTCTCTACCAATAGTTTTGTACCTGGGTGCCTCTAAGTGTGCGCTACAGTGCCCTCTCTGTGCGCCTGACAACTTATATCATGCTAATTTGTGTACCATTATCTCTGATTCCCAGCTCCCCCCCACCTCTAGCTATTTAAAGCCTTGGCACAGAGCTGCTTCACCTCTTAACTGTGTGCGTGTCTCCCCCCATAGGTCTCTCTACGGTATGTATTCCACCATTATCTTCAATTTCACACTTAACTTACAATTTAACAATCTTTGAAATAGCGTATTCAACAAGACCATGCGTTGTGTTTTAACCGACCGTCTGTGTTGCTTTATACAGTTTCCAAATTTTGCTAAACCCTGTTTGATTTAACGCGATGTTCCATCTCTCTGTATCCCCTGGTATATCTGTGTTAATTCCCTCTACTTAAGGCCTGTATATATATCTACGGTTATGTGTTTCCTCTACCTGATGATGATTGCTTGTGTTGCAATCGAAACGTCGTATATTATGTAATTTTATTTTTTCTTATTTCTACGTGACTTTACCGAAAAAAAGATTACTGATATTATTGGGAAAACGCCAGAGTTTCCAAAGAAACGCCCATGCATGTGTAGTGACATCGCGCAATGTCACTGTACAGTGCCAGCCCTAGAGAGGCACGGCATGCCATGTAACGACATCGCGGACACCACTATGATGTGGGTGTAGTACCGATGGCTGAGTGATAGCGCTGGATGGCATCATGCTCAGCGTGCAATGCCAGCCCGAGAGGATCGGGTGTGAGAGTGCTGGCCGTAGGGAAGGGGTTACTGAGGGCCATGCACTCTGGTTGACCCGAGGGAGCACGTGACCGGTTAAGTCTACAGAGGGGCCCCAAGTGGGGGCTAGGGGTGGTCACGTGCTCCGGGTCGAGATCCTGCCAGAGGGTTCTGGAAGGTGGTCGTGGCCAAGGGCGGAGCCAGCCACGCCCAAGAGAATATAAGTCAGGTCCTCCAGAGGGGCCGGCGTTGTTGTTCATCCTGAAGAAACCTTCGTCAACGTCCTACGTTCAACGAGTCTCCAACTCGTGGACCTGGACCCAAGCTGTGGTCCTGCTCCAAAGTAGCTGTTACGTTGTAATTTGTGTAGTTAGCCTGGTGGTCACCACCAGAGTTTCCAAAGAAACGCCCACTAGGAGCCTCCTGAAGATGGCGGCGGCATGCGTAGCAGCGTGTGAGTTGTTTTTGTGAGTTGTTTTGCATGAGTGTAAACTGTGCGTGAGTGTGTGAAAATGTCAGTGAGAATGAGCTGTGTGTGAGCTGCATGTGAGTGTGTGTATGAGTGAGCCGTGTGTGAGTGAGCCGTGACTAGTGGGACTTCTGCGTTCGTGTGTGTGATGGTGTGGTGATGTGCACTCGTGTGTGTGTGTGTGATGGTGTGGTGATGTGCGCTCGTGTGTGTGTGATAGTGTGGTGATGTGTACTCGTGTGTGTGTGTGATGGTGTGGTGACGTGCGCTCGTGTGTGTACCTGGCGCAGCCTGAGTGAGGCCTGGTTGATCGTGCACCTGGTGCGGCCTGAGTGAGGCCTGGTTTATCGTGCATCTGGTGCGGCCTGGGTGGGGCCTGGTTGGTCGTGCACGTGACACTGCCTGAGTGAGGCCTAGCTAATCGTGCACCCGGCGCAGCCTGAGTGAGGCCTAGTAAATCATGCACAAGGCGCAGCCTGAGTGAGGCTTAGTTGGTCATACACGTCGCGCGGCCTGAGGGAGGTCTGGTTTTGCACATGACACTGCCTGGGTGAGGCCTGGCGGATCGTGCACCTGGTGCAGCCTGAGAGAGGCCTGGTTAATCATGCACAAGGCGCAGCCTGAGTGAGGCCTGGTTAATCATGCACAATGCGCAGCCTGAGTGAGGCCTGGTTGACAGTGCACCTGGCGCAGCCTGAGTGAGGCCTGGTTGATTGCGCCCATGGCGCAGCCTGAGTGAGGCCTAGTTAATAGTGCGATGGACCATAAGCTGTGTTCCTGCCGAGGCGGCATTGCCACGGACCCCAAGCTGTGTAAATGCCAAGGCAACATTGCCACGGACCCCAAGCTGTGTTCCTGCCAAGGCAACATTGCCACAGACTCCAAGCTGTGTTCCTGCCAAGACAACATTGCCACGGACCCCAACCTGTGTTCCTGCTAAGGCAACATTGCCGTGGACCCCAACCTGTGTTCCTGCCAAGGCAACATTGCCACGGACTCCAAGCTGTGTTCCTGCTAAGGCAACATTGCCACGGACCCCAGGCTGTGTTCCTGCCAGGGCAGCATTGCCACGGACCCCAAGCTGTTTTCCGTTCAGGGCAGCATTGCCACGGACCCCAAGCTATGTTCCTGGAAAACTTCACAGAGATCGTCAAGACGGCCAAGGGTCGTGAATGAAGAGTCCCCTGTGTGGGCTTCAGTGGGGCCGTCTGGTCGTGCAGCAGAGACACGAGAGGCCAAGAAACGACATTCCAGTCGTGGGCTGAGCTCAAGGAGGGCTAGCTCGAGCACCATCCTGTGGGGAAAGGAGGTGGTGCAAGCGGTTCAGCCAAGCCCACAACAGCCAACAATCTGCTGTCCCTGTCTAGGGGGGGGGGGGGGTGGTGGCGCTGTTCAACCCGAGCACATGGGCGAGAAGCCATGCGTGTGTGATGAGTGCGGCAAGACGTTTTTCTCGTGCTCGGCCTACAGATATATATATTTTCTTTTCCGCTTGTGTATTAATCTGTGTTTACCCCGGATATTTTAGAGATGGCAATTCTCCTGCTGTGTATCCTACTGCTATCCCTCCCGGCCATATCTAGTGCCACACTCAACTCTACAAACAGCTACCCTCGTTACTTTGCGTCCATACTTGTTGCTCAATTTGCCACTACACCTGCAAATGAAACGGCTCATAGACACATCTACACTCCATCATTGTATCCTTTTAAACCCTATCTTTGTCCCATTAATTCACCAGCACTCCTTCCAAACTTCATTCTGCTCTTAAAATAACACCATATGCGAGCTACTGCTATTCGTCCAAGTTTCGCCGCTCTTCATCCTTTCACAGCAAATACTTGTGCAAACTATTAATTCTACTTTTCTTATTTCTGGGTGGTATTGAGCTTCATCCTGGCCCAAATGAAAAGAACTCGTATAATTCTGTAGATTTTTCTGGCAGGAAAGGTGTTGGTGTTCTACATGTCAACATCAGAGGGCTTGTGATTAAATTAAGTCAACTAAAACTAGAAGTGGCAAATCTTGACCCGGACATTTTTTGCCTAACAGAAACATTTCTCACTCCTGCCGTCAATGACTTGCACATTGCGATTGACAACTACAACCTTTTTCGGCTTGACCGTGGATCTAAAGGAGGTAGAATTGCCATCTATGTTCATAATACTATTGCATGTTCACTAGCTCACTCCTTGTTTAGAAAATGTTGCTTTGAAGGTCTGGCTCTCAGAATAACTCTCCCAAATAATCAACAGATATTGGTAGTGTGCTGCTATCAACCACCTAGTGGGAAGGATGTTGAAGCTGCATCTGCACTGAGAGAGCTTTTTGGGGGCCTCCCTAAAGGTGAAATAGTTTTAGTGGGTGATCTAAATTGTATTTGGCTAAACCCGCCGGCCGTGGCCACAAATTTTGCAGATGAATTGAATCTGTTTCAATTAATAAATGTCCCCACAAGACCCAACCTAAAAAGTCTGGGACAGTCATCCCTGCTTGACGTCCTATTGACAAATGCCCCTCACAATTTCACACTGACTGGTGTTCTGGGTAATAACCTTAGTGATCACTCCTTCATTTTTGGGGGGAGCTCATCAGCCAGACCCAAAGCCCCCCCGTAAATTGGTTGAGAAGCACTCTATGAGACACTTCAGCACTCAGGCATTTACTAATGATGTGCTTCACAAGGTCTGTGATATCGCCCAACCTGACTACGGCTTGGGAGACCTTCAGGTACACGTTTCTCCAAATTCTTAATAAACATGCTCCGTTGGTTAGATTTAAAACTAAAGGCAACCGCCCACCATGGTTTGATCCTTTGATTACAAAGCTCATGAAAACTAGGGACAAGGCTTGGGCATGTGCTCAGAAAAGTTATTTGGTCAATGACTGGCTAGAATACAGGATTTTAAGGAATAGATGCGTCAAAAAATACGGCATGCAAAAAATGCCTACTTTTCCTCCACTCTCCTGGAATCACATGGAAATGCCAGGATTTTCTGGAAAACAATCAAATGTATCGAAAAGGCATCCAAAACAGACAATCTGCCCGTTGAGCTTAACCGAAATGGGAAATATTTTTCAGATCCCCAAAAAATAGTTGACAATTTTTACCTTCATTTTTCTGAAGCTGGTAATCTTTTTGATAATGTATTGGGAGTCACCCCTGCTCATGCAAATTCATATACCCCTATCCAAACATTAAACGAATTTAATTTCCAGCCAATCCATGAAAGTAATGTTCTGAAACAACTGTCCTACCTCAAAGGGTCCTCTTCCACCGGAGCAGATAGTATTCCCGTCTTTGCTTTACTAACTGTTGGTCACCTAATATACAAACCTATAGCCCATATTTTCAACCTGTCCATCAAAGAAGCATCAGTTCCTCTAGAATGGAAACATTCCTATGTCCGTCCACTTCACAAAGGGGGCCCTAAAGATCCAAATAACTACTGATCTATCTCAATTTTGTCCCCGTTGATGAAAATTTTTGAAAAATTATTGACCTACCAAATGAGCAGTTTCCTGTCCACCAACAATCTACTACATCTAAAACAATCTGGGTTCCGAAAAAAATACAGCACCACATCTGCTGCATTAGACTCTCTGAATCAAATTTGCAGTAGCCTTGATAATAAGCAGTACTGTGCCTGTCTTTTTCTTGACCTGTCCAAAGCTGTTGATACAGTAGACCACAACACCCTGCTTGGTAAACTAAGTTGCCTTGGTTTTTCCAAAACACAGTAAAATGGTTGAAAAATGACCTCTTTTCTCGCACCCAAACTGTATTCACAGATGGTTGGAGGTCAAACAGTGTTAAGATGACAAAAGGGGTTCCACAGGGTTCCATCCTCGGCCCCCTCTTGTTCTCTCTATGTCAATGACTTGGACACTGACCTGGATCATTCCAGGGTAAATCTTTTTGCAGATGACACGATACTGATTACTGCTGGCCGCTCGCCAGATGACGTGATTGCTAAGCTCCAGGGTGATTTCAACAAACTACATCAGCTAGTTGCTCTTAAACTAGTCCTAAATACCTCCAAAACCAAGGTGCTATGCTTCTCGCCGGGACTAAAGCAGGAAGTATTTTTTCCCCAATTGCATTCCTTAAATAAGTATCAAATAGAGCAAGTCAAGATCTATAAGTATCTTTGGGTCACCCTGGATTCAGAGCTGAATTTTGAAGATCACATTGATTATATTGGTAAAAAGACAAAAATAAAAATTAGTTTTCTGTATCGACACCAGCACTGCTTCCCCCCAATGTTCCGTTTGGAATTGATAAAAGCTACCATACTGCCTCTACTTGACTACTGTGACATCGTGTATAAATCAGCCCCAAGTACTGTACTGAAAACGCTTGATTCCATCTGTAGTGGAGTACGAAGGTGTGTTGTGGAAACAGCGTGATTACATGATCACACAGACAGTACGGGTTATCTTGGGTCAGCCTGTAGTGAAGGCGAATACAGTGCAGGTTATGTTAGGGCAATTCAGCTGGGAGAGCCGTGGACAGCTGTGATTGGTTGGTGCTGTTGCCGGGGCTGGAGAGGCGTCTAAAGGTCTGGAGGAGAAACAGGTGACGGTCACGCGGAGTGCCATTGGGACGCGGGTTAATTAATTGGGGGTGTAATGTGAGCGGGGATAAGAGCGGGAGTCGGAGTCAACAAAGGGGGGTTGAATGGTGGAGAGCTTGGAGAGGGGTTGAATGGTGGAGAGCTTGGAGAGAGCTTGAAGAGCGGAGAGCTTGGAGATGAGTTGAAGTGTGGAGACTTTGGAAGACAGAGTTTGAGAGACAGAGCTTGGAAGACAGAGTTTGAGAGACAGAGTTGGAGTTAAGAGTGGAAGGGTGGAGTTGCTGAGACGCTGTGTGCGAAGTCGCTGTCTGCGAAGACGCTGTGTGCGAAGACGCTGTGTGTGAAGATGCTGAGTGCGGAGTCGCTGAGTGCGAAGTCGCTGTGTGTGAAGATGCTGAGTGCGGAGTCGCTGAGTGCGAAGCAAGCGAAGTAATCGTGGGGAGTGGAGAGACAAAGGTGGCGAGCGAGTCGAGTGAAGCACGGCGAGCCGGCCGTGGCGACCTGGATACTGTGGAATGTGGAGGACATGTTGAGAGTTGTAAATAAAGCGGTGTTCGGAGAAAGACAAGTTATCCGAGTGAAATCGAACACTACACATCTATCACTCGGCCTTAAGATTTACATTGAACTGCCCATATTGGACTCACCACTGTGATCTCTACATTGGGTCAAACTTAAGATCTATTAATGTTCGACGGCTTGTGCACCAGATCTTATTTATTCACGATGTACTTACAAAAATCCGCAGACTACCTGCTGGATCTCCTCTCTGTTTCAAAGAACAAATTTGACCTAAGGTCTTCGCTCATTTACCAGATTCACATTCCCTATTCCCGTACAAAAACTGGAGGAAGGGCCTTTGCTATTGAAGCCCCCAGGGTCTGGAATGCTATTGCCAATAAACTGCAACTTGAATCGCTACCAATGAGATCTTCTCTCAAAACTGCTCTAGAGGAGTTGTACACCCCTAGCTGCCACTGTTATTCATTGGCGTAAAATAAAATAAAATGTTTCGCTCCGGATGACGCTGCAAAGTATTATCTGTATTTTGATTTAGCGTGCTGATCTTAAAGGTGCATTGAAAAAATTGTTACTTCGACTGATGCTTCTGTTGTGGAGTAACTCATGCAGCCAGCTATGGCTCTAGGATTTGGTGTTACATGTTATTTATGTAGTTGATTGTAAAAATTCGGTCTGTCCCTATGATTACTGTTACGTTGCAATTCTGGCTTTATTTTTTGGTGATTTCGAAAAGTGTTTTGGTTTGAACATGTTTTATTTTGTTGTAGTACGGAGTTAGACTGATGGCCTTAATCTAAGTTTTCTTGTGGTTGTTGTTGTTTGATTTGCATCCCACTGGGATTTTTTGCACACAGCGTTGGTGTACGGTGCTTTTTTCAGGAATATTTTGCTGTTTTTTCATGGATTTTCTGTTTGCACAATCACATAGTCACGTTAAGATGTTTTTCTTGTTCGTGCTTTTTTTTGTTTGTTGTGGCTGCACCCGATTCAAGAGCCGAATGGCTCACAAGGCTATACCAAAATAATTAAACTGAAACAATGATGAGTCGTGAGGCTGAGCGAGGGCTCTCCTGCAGTGCTACGACCGAGTGCTGGCCGGCACTCCCCGCTAGGTGGCGCTGGCGCCCAGCGCAGCCCGGCCTGCCGAGAAGGCCCCTCGAGTCCCCCTGGACGGAGTCCCCCAGGCCGGGCTCCCCCAGCAGCGAGTCTCGTGACTATTCCCAGGAGGGGTCCTGCCAAGTTTATTTGTTGTTGTAACAGAGCACGGGTGGCCAGCCCGAAGCACGGGCCAAGAGACACAAAGTGACCGCGGATTCTGCAGAGAGCCGCGTGAAATTGAGAACGTTAAACCATACCATACAACTTATCATACAACTTTAATTAAATTTTCTTTGCTTCTGTTACAGTGTTGTTCTACGTTATGCCCCTTCGATAGAGCCGCATGTGGTGGATTACAGAGCCGCATGCGGCTGGTGAGACGCCGGGTGACCGCCCCTGCAATCGGGGGTCGCGCTGATCGCTGCTGCTGCCGCTGTGTGCACAGAGGTGCCACGTGGGTGGCGTGCGATGCACTTTGACACATTGGGTCATGTTTGGCGTGGCGCCGACGCAGTGGCCTGCGAGAATGACGTCAGGGGGATCTTTGACTTGGTCTGTAAGTGAAGCAGACGGCGAATATTCCTACCATGTATTACACCCGTAATAATAATAATCAGGACGGCCGCTGGGTGCAAACCGCCCACCTCATTTTGGGTCCCCAGTGCCACCGCTGCGTCACATTTGGTCACTGTTACGTTGCAATTATGGCTTTATTTTTTGGTGATTTCGAAAAGTTTTTTGGTTTGGACATGTTGTTTTGTTGTAGTACGGAGTTAGACTGATCGCCTTAATCTAAGTTTTATTGTGGTTGTTGTTGTTGTTTGACTTGCATCCCACTGGGATTTTTTGCACACAGCGTTGGTGTACGATGCTTTTTTCAGGAATATTTTGCTGTATTTTTTCATGGATTTTCTGTTTGCACAGTCACATAGTCACTTTAAGATGTTTTATTGTTCGTGTTTTTGTTTTTTTGTTTGTTGTGGTTGCACCCGATTCAAGAGCCGAATGGCTCACAGGGCTATACCAAAATGAATCAACTGAAAACTGAAACTACACCAGTTACAGTGAGGGACAAAAGTATTTGATCCTCTGCTGATTTTGTACGTTTGCCCACTGACAAAGAAATTATCAGTCTATAATTTTAATGGTAGGTTTATTTAAACAGTGAGAGACAGAATAACAACACCAAAAACCAGAAAAACCCATGTCAAAAATGTTCTAAATTGATTTGCATTTTAATGAGGGAAATAAGTATTTGACCCCTCTGCAAAACATGACTTAGTACTTGGTGGCAAAACCCTTGTTGGCAAACACAGAGGTCAGACGTTTCTTGTAGTTGGCCACCAGGTTTGCACACATCTCAGGAGGGATTTTGTCCCACTCCTCTTTGCAGATCTTCTCCAATTCATTAAGGTTTCGAGGCTGACGTTTGGCAACTCGAACCTTCAGCTCCCTCCAGAGATTTTCTATGGGATTAAGGTCTGGAGACTGGCTAGGCCACTCCAGGACCTTAATGTGCTTCTTCCTGAGACACTCCTTTGTTGCCTTGGCCGTGTGTTTTGGGTCATTGTCATGCTGGAATACCCATCCACGACCCATTTTCAATGCCCTGACTGAGGGAAGGAGGTTCTCACCCAACATTTGACGGTACATGGGCCCGTCCATCGTCCCTTTGATGGGGTGAAGTTGTCTTGTTCCCTTAGCAGAAAAACACCCCCAAAGCATAATGTTTCCACCTCCATGTTTGACGATGGAGATGGTGTTCTTGGGGTCATAGGCAGCATTCCTCCTCCTCCAAACACGGTGAGTTGAGTTGATGCCAAAGAGCTCCAATTTGGTCTCATATGACCACAACACTTTCACCCAGTTGTCCTCTGAATCATTCAGATGTTCATTGGCAAACTTCAGACGGGCATGTACATGTGCTTTCTTGAGCAGGGGGACCTTGCGGGCGCTGCAGGATTTCAGTCCTTCACGTCGTAGTGTGTCACCAATTGTTTTCTTGGTGACTATGGTCCCAGCTGCCTTGAGATCATTGACAAGATTCGTGTAGTTCTGGGCTGATTCCTCGCCGTTCTCATGATCATTGCAACTCCACGAGGTGAGATCTTGCATGGAGCCCCAGGCCGTGGTAGATTGACAGTTCTTTTGTGTATCTTCCATTTGCGAATAATCGCACCAACTGTTGTCACCTTCTCACCAAGCTGTTTGGCAATGGTCTTGTAGCCCATTCCAGCCTTGTGTAGGTCTACAATCTTGTCCCTGACATCCTTGGAGAGCTCTTTGGTCTTGGCCATGGTGGAGAGTTTGGAATCTGATTGATTGATTGCTTCTGTGGACAGGTGTCTTTTATACAGGTGACAAGCTGAGATTAGGAGCACTCCCTTTAAGTGTGTGCTCCTAATCTCAGCTCGTTACCTGTAAAAAAGACACCTGGGAGCCAGAAATCTTTCTGTTTGAGAGGGGGTCAAATACTTATTTCCCTCATTAAAATGCAAATCAATTTATAACATTTTTGACATGCGTTTTCCTGGATTTTCTTGATGTTATTCTCTCTCACTGCTCAAATAAACCTACCATTAAAAGTATAGACTGATAATTTCTTTGTCAGTGGGAAAACGTACAAAATCAGCAGGCGATCAAATACTTTTTTTCCCTCACTGTACGTTGTAATTAGTGTGGTTAGCCTGGTGGTCACCACCATAGGTTGTTATTCTGTTAAGGGGCAGTTACCTCGTGTGTTGGTGTTAAATTAATGTTTTGCCTCCAAGAGCACGTCTGCGACTCAGTTGAACCTACTACATTAACATTGCGGGGATGGATCTCGCCAAGAGGAATCGATAACCACCGCGCTATTAACCGGAATCGATTTTTAAAGTGTTACATTAACAGGGCAGGTGACACGTTATCACGTAAAGCAACCATAAACACATGAAAAGACGTCGGTTTACAATTTACGAGTAAAACTCTACTATCTACACAATATACATATACGTAAAATGTAAAAAAAAAATGTTAATATCTCGGGAACAGTAGCCAATCAGTTTTAATTGTCATTTGAATTCAGCACGTCAAAATCTATAACAGACAGCACATTTCATCATCTGCAGCAGGCGACGCCTAAAAAAAACACATTGTAGACCACTGCAATCTGCAACCTTTGATTCGCCCACGAGAGGTCATCGCGTGTCCGCGCGGTCGTATTCGCATGGCCGGGTTCGAGCTGAACTACGACCCAAATCTAGCGGAGTGGGAATCCTGTCACTGAGCGAGCTTGACTTGCTGACGATGCGCTGAGTGTCGTGGCCTGTCCAGCGTGTTGCTTGTGTCGCCGGCGAGACGATGAGATGCACTGCCAGAAGGTCGCGCAGCTGATGGGCTGAGTTGAACCGCCGGTGTTTATGTGTGGAGAACATGTCGACTTGTCGAGGGCTCAGTTATTTTGTTCCACGTAAGGCAGCAGCTGTTATTGCGCATTTGTCCACAAGAGGGCATCGTGTGACTTGTGTAAAACTGTCTAGCCCGAACCCTAGTGCCATAAGGGGCCATCCATTTAGTACGTACGCATGGAGAGGGGAGGGGGGGGGGTCTACTGACAATGTACGCATAGGAAACGGCGGGGGGGGGGGGTGCCTCGATAATAATTTGTCTACACTGGCCTTCAAATGAGCCACAGTTCAGTTTCTTCAGCTATCAGACAAGTCCTACCGGGAGAAGTAGGACTGTGGGAGAGGTGTCGACTTGTGTCTCACCGTGCCCCTGACTGCAGATATCACGCAGCTCAGCAATATAATTGGCCAAGGTACGCAACTTAATTCTTTAATGCAGGCGGCGGTGGACTATCTGATTGCTTAAACACGTTAATATTATCAATCCTTGATCGTTTCTGCGGCCGTTCTGTAGGATTCGGGGGGGGGGGGGGGTGTAAGAAGTACGCGTGCGTACAGGGAGGGGGGGAGGGGTCAAGTTTTGACAGATTTTTGCGTACGTACTAAATGGATGGCCCCTAACCTGTAATGCACATTTAGCCACCTGAAACCCTATAGCCTTAACCCCTTATCCCTAATCAGGGTTACAGGACTCCGTAATTCCGTTTTCTGGAATCCCAATTCCATGAGGTTGAAATTTTGATTCCCAGCAGTGGAATGGAACTCCCGCTTTGAAGCTTGGGCTCCCAAATGTGGTGTTTGGACTCCCTCGGTTTCCAGGCGAGATGCCTTAAAAAGCAACATATACCCTAAACAGTATATGGCTCGAGTCTGTGGGATGTAGAGTTCTGGAGATATTTAGAAACAACTGACTTTGACAGGACAGTGCTGTTGTACATTTGCCAAACGTGCGCCGTGTTCTCAGTGTCATTTGTGGAGCATTTTGTCCGTTTTTCCTAAATGTGTTGCGGGATTGTGGAGAGGGGCCGGGGATTATATAACCTATTGATTTCAACTATTGAAATTCGTCTCGAAATTGCCAAATAAATACCCATAATCTGTTTATTCCATATTAGGGATGAATGGAGAAAGAATAAAGAAATATATAGAGTTTATAGTAGAGGATCGTGCTATAACACAGTTGAAGTCAACTCGGAGAGACTGCATTTAGCATTTGCATATATGACTTGCGGATCTGGGGCCAATTTGAATTGAAGTCAATGCAGGCTGTTTTTGGCCGATTTCAAGCACACTGTACGGACATGCAGTGTGTTTTACGATATATACACATTTTTACCAAATCTTTAATTATATAAATGTGTAGGCCAGTTTGGGACCTCGCCGTAATACTTTGTTTCTTGAAAATCAGTAAACAAATAAAGATTTTCAGTGCAAATCGGCCGTAGAACTTGTTTTTATTTCAACTGGTGGCGGAATTTTTCTTAATAATGTGTAATAAGAGAATACACCAACCGTCGCCGACCGGCGGGATAGGCTCCACCGCATCAGCCATTAGCCAATCAGTTTTGAGTGGGATCATCTGGGCCAAAGTTCAAGGGCGGAGCTGAGGGGTGCTCGCGGGCAACCATCGGGAAGGTTCTAGAAGGGGCGTGGCTAGAGGCGGGGCCGGGCTCCCCGTCAGGGGGTTATAAGCGGAAGCAGAAAGGGGCTCGTGGTCAGTCTGGGAAGTCTTGAAGTGGGACCACGTCTTATGCCTCCGGAACGCCAGCGGCCAGGTGGCGGTCCGGGAGTTGCCTCCTTGGGCGCCGTCAGCCAGCGGTGCGCGCGAGCGTGAGCGAGCCGTGCGTGGAAAAGCACCAACTTACGCCGCGCAACGAAGAACGTACAGTGGATTCGGGAAATGGAACGTGGAGCTGTGTCCAGCCATTCAATAAATAAATAAAGAAGACACAAGTCCGAGATCGTCGTCGCTGTGATTTATTACAAATGGACAAAGTACACGTCAGACGAACAATTGCCATCCAATGTTGGATTTGTCTCGTCTAGACATTTTATTGGGTGTATGGCACTAGTTTCTAGTTTGTATGGTTTTGAGGTTATGCATTGCATTAGAGTCAATGGGATGTCACAAGAGTTGTGACATCCCACCGGGTAGGAATGTCTCACATAGAAGACCCCCCCACGGACGCCCCCTCCTCGGATCCCCCCTCGATCCCTACCCGGACCCTCCCCCGGGCTTCTCCTGGACCCACCGCGGACCCCCGTCCCCCTAGACGTAAAATACATGAAATACCATGTCTGATTATTTTTCCAATCAAAGTTTGCATAACGAGTTGACTTTAGTGTGCACACTTTCAGTTTTCATTCAGTTTCATTTGTTTGGTATAGCCCTGTGAGCCATTTGGCTCTGAATCGGGTGCAACCGCAACAAAAAACAAAAACATGAACAAGAAAACATCTTAAAGTGACTATGCGCAAACAGAAAAATCCAGGAAAAAACAGCAAAATCTTCCAGAAAAAGCACCGTACACCAACGCTGTGTGCAAAAATCCCAGTGGGATGCAAGTCAAACAACAACAACAATCACAAGACAACTTAGATTAAAGCCATCAGTCTAACTCCGTACTACAACAAACATGGCCAAACCAAAAAACTTTTCGAAATCACCAAAATAAAGCCATAAAAGCAATGTAACAGTGATCATAGGAACTGACCGAAATTTCACAATAAACGACATAAACAACATGTACCACCAAACCCTGTAGCCATAGCTGGCTGCATGAGTCACTCCACAACAGCAGGAGCATCAGTAGGAGTATCAACATTTTTCAATGCACCTTTAAAGATCAGCACACTAAATCAAAACACAAGATCATACTTTGCAGCGGTCATCCGGAGCGAAACATTTGATTTTTGGCCACTGAATAGCAGTGGCAGCTAGGGGTGTACAACTCCTCTAGAGCAGTTTTGAATGTAGATTAAAATCACGAACTTAAAATCACCAACTTGAAATCACCAACTGGCTTATACCATGTAAACCTCCGACATTGAACTCTGTAGTGTAAATTTAGCTGAGATTGAAACAAAAAAAGAGCCAATTTGAACCCATACCGTAGTGCTGGAGAACCGGATCATACAGTGCGCAGATGCGCTTAATCTTCAGTGAACCACGTGACACGATGTCGAAAGCGAAAATGTTTCTGCCTCTGCATGGACCATCTTGCTCGGACTAGTTTGAGCAAAACCACACACAGGTTTTTAAGCGTCAGTGCCAGGCACTTCTTAGTAATTTTAAAAGGCCCTATTGATGTGGGAAATGTCATGTTATATTGTAACAAAAAAAAATGTCAATGGCATGTTTTCACATTTATAATGGCGTGAGAAAAAAATATTTTTCACAGTTGGAGATTTCTTTGGTATTTATATTTAATTCCCGATGACTTGCTGTTCCCATGACAGATGCTTACGTTGCATTGTGAATGTTATCCATTACATAAAGAGGTTTATCCTATGTTAATAGTTTTCATTATTTGAAATCCTTTTGAAGACAGTGCATAAAGTTGCACATCACATTTTATTCTTTAACATTAAATAAAAAAATAGTCAATGCCAAATATTTTAATATAATGGACTTACAAAAATAAAACTTAATTCATTTTTATTGCATTTGAATCACAAAATTAAAAGCTTTGAACCAAAGGAGATAAGTTATTTTTTTTTAAAGTAGAAAATAAATAAGCAGAATTTTTTTTGTGGTTGCAGGTGGTTTTGTGAGTTACGGTTTCAGGAAACTAAAAAGTACAATTAAACTTAATAATACTGCACTTAATTCACAGAGTAGATACGCAAAAATAACTATCTAGGCCTGCTTCTGCGAGAACTCAATTTTAGCAATACCACATTTATATACAGTACTTGTGTAGTAGGTTCAACTGAGTCGCAGACGTACGCTTGGAGGCAACACATGTATTTAACACCAAGACACGGGGTGACTTCCCCTTAACAGAAAAACAACCTATGGTGGTGACCACCAGGCTAACTACACTAATTACAACGTAACTGGTGTAGTTAACCAGGTGGTGACCACCAGGCTAACTACACAAATTACAACGTAACTAGCTACTACGTACCGGGACCACAGCTCGGGTCCAGGGCCACGTGTTGGAGACTCGGTAGAACGTAGGACGTAGACGAAGGTTTCTTCAGGATGAACAACAACGCCGGCCCCTCTGGAGGACCCGGCTTATATCCTCTGCAGCGTGGATGGCTCAGCCCTTGGCCACGACCACCTTCCAGAATCCTCGAGCAGGATCTCGACCCGGAGCACGTGACCACCCATAGCCCCCACTTGGGGCCCCTGTGTAGACTTAACCGGGCACGTGTCCTCTGGGGTTAACCAGAGTGCCACGGCCTTTAGCAACCCCATTTCCATGGCCGGCACTTCCACACCCTATCCTGTAGGGGCCGGCACTGCACGCCAAGCGGGGTGCCATCCAGCGCTATCGATCAGTGCTCACCGAGCCCCTCTAAGGCCAGCACTACACCCACATCATAGTGGTGTCCGCGATGTCGTTACACCGCACGCCGTGCCTCTCTAGGGCCGGCATTACACAGTGACATCCCGCGATGTCACTACACTCATATAAGTAAAATAATGTGTTGAACTCTGTGGGTACAAAATGACAAACGTTAAGTAAGTTACTCCACCACCTGAAGAACTGCTCTATCTTAAAGAGCACTACCTTTGAGCTGGTTTTCAGTAAAGGGCTGAAACACATGAGGTGTAACTTGAATGGTTGACGCCTTCATTGACATTATTTTTATAAATGAAACATAAAACTCTAAAGTAATATTACGATATTTTCACAATGTGTAAAAGAATCACCCAATTGTGACTGCGGTGCACCGCAACAAACAGAGGAACATTGTGAACTCAAGTCTGCTGCGAGCTCTCTCCAAGGGCACCAGTTTTTCACATTTGTCCTTTGAAATGAAGAGCTGGATTTACAACTTAGACATTGATTTATAGTTGCCACTCTCTATCCACGCAAAATAAGATGGCTAGTTCCCGGGTAAGCCTGCTTGAACGCGTGTGACACGGTATTACAAACGTGCCACTCATTGGGACAAGGGCTCGTGGATCTAGCTCTGTTCTATAACTGAGCCAGCAATGTTCCCCAGTACTTTGTAGAAAACGTGGCATCCGTGAATTAAAAAAAATCCTTGCAGTACAGTACAGCTCCAAAAATCCACACTACAACAATAAAATCGCATATCCTGTAATTTGCACCACAAACAAGGGTCTCTGGAAACACCCATTCATCTGTGCTTAAAACACGTGCTTAAAAATTGCGGATTACTGCACATTTGGAAATTCATGCTGAAAATTGCATAGAAAACTCTAACTCCAAATATCCACGGTTTTAAGTGCAGAAATCTGGAATAACCTTGTGGTGTGCCGCAGATTTGCAGGGTCCAGGGAATCCTCTGTACACACCACCGTGGATTTTTGGAGTTTTACTGTACTTTGGGTGCCTGCTTCGAGGGTGGGACAGAGTCATTGCCGTTACGTTTTGCTAACGTCAAACAAACCTGGGACATTTTCCAAGCAGTCCAAATGCTCACTCGGCTAGCATTATGGCACAACCAGCAAGTTCCATACCGCAAGTGAGGGTGGTACGAGCCCCAGGTCAGCTGAGATGCACAGTCCCACCGCACGTCAACGACGCCATGGAAGCATCTCCTTCGTTGTAAACCAACAAAAGATGTGGGAAGCAAGGAGCTGCAAGCAATTTAGGAAATAAACATTTTCCCAAAAGGTTTAGCAATAAGTGGAACAAGCTTCCACAAACAGCTTTCGTCGAGGACACTGGCTTTGTTCAAAGTGGGAGAGGGGGGGGGTCAATAACAGTAAGTCAGATGGGGCAGTGTGGAGGTCGATTTAAAAGGTAGCGTATCATTTACACCGCTATTATAGTATCATATCATTTAATAAATTGAGTTACAGTGGGCTTTAATGTTTCAGAAGAACATATTTTGATTATGATCACAAAAGGGTCAATGGAGAAAATTCAATGTGTCACAAACCAGAACAATTCTGAATCAGTTCAAATACTGTAAGTTCTTCTTTGGTTCTTTCGGTAAAGTCACGTAGAATGAGAATAAAATAATAAAATAAAACAATAAAATTCTCACGACGATTCGGATACAACACAAGTAGCCTTCTTCAGGTGAAGGAACAAAAACTGTCGGGACGACAAAGCTCTGCCGTGAGAATTTTATTGTTTTATTTTATTATTTTATTCTCATTCTACGTGACTTTACCGAAAGAACCAAAGAAGATGAATCCTTGCAGTCACGAAAGCTTTAAATCGAAATTTATACTGTAAGTTAAATGCTTACCCTATTCATGTTCCGATCACCTGATAAAATTACACTTCACTAAACCACACAGTGGAATCTGATTGCATTTTAACAAAGCCAGTCCAATTAATGAGCTGCTGCAGTTTCACAAGTTTAACCATAAAACGGACAAGTTATGCCACAAGATGTTAAGATAAGGTTAAACGGATACTGTTATTGAAACACGTTAACTGGATTGTTTCATTAAATTGTCTTTTAAAGCAATACAAGTCAAGGAAATTAATAAGTGAAGTTGGATTTTGCAACTCGCCAAAGATACTTTATCGTCATGGCCAGCCTCTTTGGTTTTTCCTTGAAACAAGCGTTTTGATAATTGTGCAAAGCTGGTTCACACATTTACAACCAAATACCATAGCACCATTGCCAAACAAGGTGCCGCCATGAATATAACTGCCAAACAGGTATCAGAAAACACTTTGCCAAAAGCCAAACAATAGTGCGCATGGTCCAATTTGAATGGAATTCTAAAATGTGCATAAATGTTCCACTGTTTAAGTAAGAAAGGTAAACCTGCATTTCCACGGAGAAAAACAGACTTGTTTTTACAGAGACATTGATGACACAGAAAACAAATGCAAAATCTCTGTGCTTAAATTTAATCGGATTTGCCTTATTTAAATTCTTGCTCACTGAATAAAATGTTGTACTCAATTATAAATGTAATTTAGAAACACAGCTGCTCTTTCATACGTAAACACACCATTACAATGTGCCAACACTCAATGCGGGAAACCGTGCCCTTCACAAACTAAGCATCGCATTGGCAAGTGGTTACAGCAGCTTCAGATCGTGTGGGACACTTATAAGTGGCTAGTAGCCTCTGGGTGGAGGCTGGGCCCGACATCAGAATGTGCATCGTTATATACTGGTTGCAGATGCATGCACTTAATAGGACCATAGTGAATCTTCTCTTATATATATAAACCTATAATCTCTTCTTCCTAGTTTACATGCTCCAAACTATATCGACACAAAATGCTTTATTTTTTCCAGCTAATTATTCCTATGATGAATCATTTGCACAGATAAGAGGAGCGACCCAAAATGAGTCATAGGAAGTGATTTCCAGGAAGCGCTAAATCAATCCAAATAGATTGAAAAAGGGGCGATGACACGACCTAGCGGGAGCACGTTCACCACTTGTTGCAGAGGTTCACAGCTACAATCTGGCAGCTGCCCAGATTAATACTGCACGAGTGTTAAATGTAAAATCACGCACCGTCTGCTTCTCAGTGACGGTTACAAATCCCATTATGTTATTTACAAGAGTACTCCACTGTGTGCTGGCATCATGATCCAAATAAGAACAAAAAATACCTGTACATTACTCAATTGCAATATGGATAGCAACCATTTCCCCCTACAGCAAATAAAAACTTTGGCAGGACTCTCCTGAGAAAGAGTCATTCGATGCATAAGCCCGGACCAAATATTTCACTTGGTGGTACGACCTGAAGTGGCATAACTTTAGCGGTTCCAATATCTGAATGTGGCCAATAACAGTGAATAGTGTGATAACCATTGGTAAGTAGTTGGTTATCAAATAATCCACTCTTATTAGCCATATACATTCATCTGTACAGCTAAAATGATAAGACGTTTATGGTCCCGATTTGTGTTGTGGTTCACGGCCAATCAGGCATAATTTTATGCTTGTTTAGTTTGCAGTCATTTATGTCAATCCACTATTGGATTGACATACACCATGTCAGTGATGGGGATTTTTTTCTTTATCATACTTCACCATGCTGGTCAGTACAAATTGGTGAAGTGGGCCTTGTTCAGATATTACTCGCTACTGACGTTAGCCATGGCCAGGAGTCAAACTCAGGTCACCAGGTTGATAGTGCAGTGCGTTATCATTGCACCACCGCTCTTCCCACATTATCTATGTTCATCTGTGCTTTGCCGTTTGGAATTTTTTTTTTACATGGATATATACAGAGAGTAGTATCTGCTAATAGTGCCCCCAAATCAAATTGAAAATGAGGATACCCACTTTATAACGGATACTTTTAACATCGAAAAATCATTGCTTAAAATTAAAAACCTCATTACAAGTCCTAAAAGTTACAGATACAACAATATCTAAAATGTAAACGAGGCACTGAAAATTTGTTCCAGCACAAATTATACCTTTAGCTCTAAAACATATTTGAATGTGACTGTGGTTAAATTTTGTGTCATAATGACATCATTTGCTGGTAGATGGAAAGGGGAAGACAGAAAAGACAGGGAGAACAAGGTCACACATGGAAAGTATAATCAGCTTTAAACAAACACATTCCATAAGTGGTAAATTGTTCAGCCTAACATTACAGCATGTGACTCTACGATTAAACGTGTACTTACGTACACACATAATTTACCATATCGCACACTGTACACTTCCAATTCCATTCGTTGGTAAAACGGAGTAAGGAAATGAAATTAAACTTTTTTTTAAATTGCAAACAGTGTAAATGTTACGTTATCCTCAGGTTAGAGCGGCTTTTATCTTCGTGAAGGCATCACTGAGATGTATTTTGTGGCACAAATTCTACTTCAACAGGAAGGCAACGGACTAAAATCGTGCTCTGTACACCATCTAATCACTCTCACATGTGGGCAGCGAGAGAATGCAGTGAACTAAAAGCTTAATAAAGGAGTAACTAAAAGCTTATTAGGAAAAACTTGAGTGAACGAGACCCCTGGATGCAGGGGGATCACAAGCGGCATAGCTGATTAAAAACCCGACGATTACAAATGCCATGGATTTCAATAATTCGTTAGTCGTCAATGCAGCATTGATTAAATACATTTTGAACATTAGACTTTGTACAATAAGCGCTCTTAGGAACTTCAAATACTGCATTTTAAAAAAAAAATCATAACACGATAACTTTTCCAAACCGTTCCCGCAAGTGGAATATATCCATAGCCGAGGTTAACAATAATTAAATTACTCATGAAATGCCGATTGATGAATGTCCTTTGACAAATGAACTCCCTTACAGTGGACTTGCATCACGAATCTTAAGAAACAATTTAATTGCGTTTCTAAGAATTAGTTAATAATTATGTACCGTTACATTTGAGTTAATTTGTTGTGAAACCAAACCATTTTTTTCCATCACTGTTCCCCATAATGGGGCTCTGCTTGAAGACAGCCAATTATATATTTTATTATATATTTTTTACCGACGTGACTTTACCGAATAAAACCAAAGAGTATGTAGTAAACGTCGACCAAAAACAGCTATGCGAGCTCAGTGAAGACTTGTGGGAGCAAGCGGATCATGATACGGCAAGTTGGGCCACTTGAGTAAATAGTGAAAAAAATTCAACATTTCCCGTAGTCTTGGTTCTTTCGGTAAAGTCACGTAGAAGGGAAACAATAAAATAATAAAAATATAAAGCAATACAATTCTCACGACGTTTCGACTGCAACACAAGCAATCATCATCAGGTGTGAAAACCACAACAAGAAAATTTGATAAACCGCCACCTTTTTCAAATATGAATCCCTGCAGTCACAAAAGCTTTAAATCAAAATTTCCCGTAGTTTTAATATCAAAATCTGGACCCATTACCAATTACAAGCATTGCTTACTCCCCCACTTGGAAGCTCTGCTGCCCAGTTTGGTTTGCATGCAGACATCTGTGACTGCATGGCAAACGAACCACAATATCGTATACCTCGCTGAGCTTGTCAAGAGCCCATTTTCATACGTGCGTATGAAAAACATTGCCTACATTATATATGCACAATATAGTAATTTAACCCACTAGTACTGTATTAACTGTTATATAATTTGCATAACTGGTGTGAACAATTACTGTGGTTCCTTTAAATAAATTAAGTTTTGATTTGAATAAGATCACTGAATTTTCAGGTCACTTTTCCACATGAGGCTATCCTGGTCGCGTTAGTTCGTGCCTTGTGAAACAAAAGAAACCTTAAACTTATTATTTTACACTGTAATGTTGTGACATTGAGGAATCTATATTGAGGAATCTCCAGATATAAAAAAGGCAAAGTTGTGAATGTGTGTCTGTGCAAAATGTTTAGCGTACTTCCCAACATGCAACAAACTGGAAATTTGCCATGTGGGTACTTTCCAGACTGTACACCATGCGAAAATAAAAAAAATATATACTTTTGTTTTGGGGGGGGGGGGAGCTCAATAATGCATTTATTTTTTCCACGGCAAGTGAGCTGTGACGTCAAGTCTGTCACGTGACCCACGCATGTGGAAGCGTAACGCATTGTAGTGTAGTCGGTAGCGCACCACGCTACGAACCCGGCGACCCGAGTTCAATTCCCGCTCACGGCCACCACCGGTAACGATTATTTCAACCGCTCCTGGGCCTCCCCTAGGTCGACTCAGCCTCAAACGAACAATTAGTGTGGTGTGTGAAAATTGCCACTGGGGAGACAAAGGCGGCCGGGCGTGGTGAATCCAAGTCCCGGGCGAAGACGGGTAGTAAAGCTAGTACTGTATATATTTTTAAATAGCAAAGCAAAATTCCACCATCAACCACTTTTCAAGCAATGAGGCAGGATCTGTTTGTATTAGCCTCATCAGTGTTTGGGTTATACGCACCATCAAGTTGTATTTTTTTCCAGACATCCCCTGACAGGATAGCATTGGCCCACGAGGACAGCACGGCAGCCCAGAATGGGAACACGTGAAGTGAACAATTTACCCCCCCCCAACCCCATGTGAAAACTGCATCATGGTTTACCAATTAAGTGATGTAAAATAAAACACTCAAAACTGAGTGCGGTCATTAAAACAGCTTTATCAAATATTGTATGTACAGTGAGGGATAAAAGTATTTGATCCCCTGCTGATTTTGTACGTTTACCCACTGACAAAGAAATGATCAGTCTATAATTTTAATGGTAGGTTTATTTGAACAGTGAGAGACAGAATAACAACAACAAAATCCAGAAAAACGCATGTCAAAAATGTTATAAATTGATTTGGATTTTAATGATGGAAATAAGTATTTGACCCCCTCTCAATCAGAAGGATTTCTGGCTCCCAGGTGTCTTTTATACAGGTAACGAGCTGAGATTAGGAGCACACTCTTAAAGGGAGTGCTCCTAATCTCAGCTTGTTACCTGTATAAAAGGCACCTGTCCACAGAAGCAATCAATCAATCAGATTCCAAACTCTCCACCATGGCCAAGACCGAAGAGCTCTCCAAGGATGTCAGGGACAAGATTGTAGATCTACACAAGGCTGGAATAGACTACAAGACCATTGCCAAGCAGCTTGGTGAGAAGGTGACAACAGTTGGTGCGATTATTCGCAAAAGGAAGAAACACACAATAACTGTCAATCTCTCTCGGCCTGGGGCTCCATGCAAGATCTCACCTCGTGGAGTTACAATGATCATGAGAATGGTGAGGAATCAGCCCAAAACTACACGGGAGGATCTTGTCAATGATCTCAAGGCAGCTGGGACCATAGTCACCAAGAAAACAATTGGTAACACACTACGCCGTGAAGGACTGAAATCCTGCAGCGCCTGCATGGTCCCCCTGCTCAAGAAAGCACATATACATGCCCGTCTGAAGTTTGCCAATGAACATCTGAATGATTCAGAGGACAACTGGGTGAAAGTGTTGTGGTCAGATGAGACCAAAATGGAGCTTTTTGGCATCAACTCAACTCACCGTGTTTGGAGGAGGAATGCTGCCTATGACCCCAAGAACGCCATCCCCACCCTCAAACATGGAGGTGGAAACATTATGCTTTGGGGGTGTTTTTCTGCTAAGGGGACAGGAAAACTTCACCGCATCAAAGGGACGATGGACGGGGCCATGTACCGTCAAATCTTGGGTGAGAACCTCCTTCCCTCAGCCAGGGCATTGAAAATGGGTCGTGGATGGGTATTCCAGCATGACAATGGCCCAAAACACACGGCCAAGGCAACAAAGGAGTGGCTCAAGAAGAAGCGCATTAAGGTCCTGGAGTGGCCGAGCCAATCTCCAGACCTTAATCCAGGGGTCGGGAACCTTTTTGACTAAGAGAGCCATGAAAGCAAAAAATTTGGAAATTTATTTCAGTGAGAGCCATATAATATATTTTAAAAGTGAATTCAACTAAATGTCAGTATAATAAGCCTCTGAATTTATTCTTTTAAATAATGTTGTTATAACACTCACCATTAATGCGACTTCTGGTGCTGCATGGATTTGCTGATGTCTTTGTAGTCGGGTTGGTATTTGGTGAGGTTAAGCTTCATGCAAGCGTTGAGGCTTTCATCCGTTAAACGTGATCGTAGGTTGGACTTGATGTTTTTAAGATGTGAGAATGACTGCTCACATGCATACGTAGATCCAAACATGGTCAATACAGCAATACTCACACGCTGCAGTGTGTGGTATGTGACAGGAAGCGCGTTCCAAGTTTTGAGAATCAGCTGGTCTTCGGGTTGGAGTTTTTTCATTTCTGTCCACATGTGCTTGCTCGCCAACTCCGCTTTCTGTCGTGTGATTCTTTCCAAATCTTCATTCAGTGACTTGAACTTATTCACCCACATGTCTGAGGCCTTCAGGTCAGCCACTTCTGCTTCAAAATCTCTGACGGAGACACCAGGAATGTAATTCAGGTCGGCTGTGTTCAGTGAACACTCGTTTGGATGGGTGATGAACTTAAAAAGACGAGTGTGCTCACGAAATTCTCCAAAGCGTGCTTTGAAGGACTGTAGGAGACTGGATGTGCAGCCAGCTAGCTGGTGGAGATCAAGGTTTTGAATGGGCTCACTTGCTGTGCATGCATCTTTAAATTGGCTCAGTTTTTCAAAATGTAGTAAACGACCTGTTTCAAGATCCGTGATGAAAAGCTCCAGCTTGTTTTCAAAAGCAAATACAGCTTGTTGAAGGGATAACACTGTATTTCCAATGCCTTGCATTTTCACGTTGAGCTGGTTCAGATGTTCAGTCAGATCTACGAGATAGTAAAACTTAAGGAGCCACTCGGTGTCGGCTAGCTCAGGATGCCCGACGCCTTTCATTTCAAGGAAAGTCCGGATTTCGTTCAGGCAAGCCGCAAAACGGCTAAGCACCTTCCCTCTTGACAACCAACGCACATTGCTGTGCAAAAGCAGACCAGGATAGTTATTTACAACTTCATCCAGCAGTGTTTTAAACTGGCGATCATTTAAGGCTCGGGCAACAATAAAGTTGATCACACGAATGACCAGCGACATCACTTCGCCAAACTGCCTGTCACACATCTGAGCACAAAGTGCCTCCTGGTGTATAATGCAATGGAAACTTAGGATGGGTCTATTTTCATGTTCACGGAGAAGCGCCACAAATCCTTTGTTTTTCCCCACCATACACGGAGCACCATCAGTACACACTGAGAGAAGTTTATCCATAGGTAGACTTTTTTCTTGAGCAAACTCCATGAAAGACTTGAATAAATCCTCACCTCTTGTGGACCCTTTTAATGGCAGAACAGCAAGACTTTCTTCGCGCAGTGTGTCACCAACAGCATATCTTGCAATCACGCTGAACTGCGACAAATGGCTCACGTCTGTTGACTCATCCAAAGCCAGAGAAAAGAACGGCGCTGCATTTATGTCCTTCACTTGCGTTTCCTCCACTTTGTTTGCCATCACGATGGTACGATCATGAACAGTTCTTGCCGACAGAGGCATGTCTTGTATCCGTTTGATTATCTTGTCTTTGTTCGGAAGATCATCAAAAAGTTCATTGGCTACATCCAGCATGAACGTTTTAGCATACTCGCCATCTGTGAATGGTTTTCCGTTCCTCACTATTGCTAAAGAACCAGCAAAGCTAGCCGAATTATAGTCACCTTGCCGGGTCCATACGCGGAGTTGCTGCTGGCTAGCTTGCACCCTGCTCAGAAGCTCTTGGCACGCTTTCTTTCTGCTGTCTCCCGCAGGGTATTTTGATGCAAAGGTAGCGTGGCGCGTGTCGAAGTGCCGCTTTACATTCGACCGTTTCAACGATGTAATTTTGTCATTGCAAATTAGACACACCGCAGAACCCGCTCTCTCCACAAAGACGAATTCTTCGGTCCATTCGTCCTGAAATGTACGATACTCGTCGTCTTTTTTTCTTTTCGCCATCTTCTTCGTCGAAGGGTTAGCTTTGAGCTAATGACCGAGCAGACGCAGTCTCAGACTGATTCAAAAGGGGGCGTTTACCTGTTTTACCCAGCAACGGCAAACGTAGGCCAGTATCATCCAATTAAAATAATGGACAATTGCTCCTGCAGCCCTGAACAGGACATGCGCAGTGAAAAATCGATGGATGGATTAAAACAAGTGAGAATATTTTGTTTTATCTGCGAGCCATATGCAATCATCAAAAGAGCCACATCTGGCTCGCGAGCCATAGGTTCCCGACCCCTGCCTTAATCCCATAGAAAATCTGTGGAGGGAGCTGAAAGTTCGAGTTGCCAAACGCCAGCCTCGAAACCTTAATGACTTGGAGAAGATCTGCAAAGAGAAGTGGGACAAAATCCCTCCTGAGATGTGTGCAAACGTGGTGGCCAACTACAAGAAACGTCTGACCTCTGTGATTGCCAACAAGAGTTTTGCCACCAAGTACTAAGTCATGTTTTGCAGAGGGGTCAAATACTTATTTCCCTCATTAAAATGCAAATCAATTTATAACATTTTTGACATGCGTTTTTCTGGATTTTGTTGTTGTTATTCTTTCTCTCACTGTTCAAATAAACCTACCGTTAAAATGGTAGACTGATCATTTCTTTGTCAGTGGGCAAACGTACAAAATCAGCAGGGCATCAAATACTTTTTTCCTTTACTGTATGCTTCAGGAATATAAAAATACATTGACAAGTTAAACAACATTTTTTCTTAAATTATGTGCCACGTAAATGTAATATATGCGATAGCAAATATAGTATGATGGAAAGGGAAAAAATAAAGAACTTGGGCAAAGATGCAATGTCTCTAGGATTGGCTCCAGGAATTTAAATACTGGAGGTGAAAAATCAGGACAAAGAGATTAGAGCAGATAACTCAACCTATCAAGGTGAGGATCTTGCAAAGAGAGGCTGTTTAGTTGACTTTCTTTTCAAGGCAATGTTCACCCATAATTGCGGTTTTAAAATGTGCAGATTGAACAATGTAAATAGTATTACACTACAGACGTAGAATGTAACCCGATGAGCCCAACCGGTAAAGTATGTTTCAAAAGCACAAACCAACTTCTGAAATTGTTTGTTGTTGTAACTTGCTGGCCCACCCCTAAGTGGATATCTGCGAAAAAGAGCTTCATAGCTAATCGGATTCCTCCAGTCTAAATGACGTTTCTGATATTCGACAATCCATGAACGTTTATTTATTTATTTCCCTTGTGACAATTTCATGGACACGTTTTAGTCAAGTTGTACATAAGTTTTGTTATAGCTTAATAACTGAACCTAACTAGGGAAAAATGCTTTCCGGTTATGGGTGGCGTCTGGTATACTGCAGACAGTAATGTTAAGTTACATTTGTGCATCATTTATACCGAACATTTAATTCAAATGTACTCAGTTAGTAATACGTCACAATATTTACAACTGAATAGTTGCTCGCTAATGTCACTTCAAATTAACTATGTGTGCTGATCAGTTTAATGCGAGGCACCATTAGCGTGAGGCACAGGTGGAAGGGTGATTGTTAAACACATGAAAGTGGAACAGAGACTAATTTTGTTTTTTTACGCACTTTTACTATTATTACACACTTTGATTGAACTTACCGTGTCTTCAATTTTTATTTGCTGTGGTTTTCACACCTGATGATGATTGCTTGTGTTGCAGTCGAAACGTCGTGAGAATTTTATTGTTTTATATATATTTTTTATTTTATTTTATTGTTTGCCTTCTACGTGACTTTACCGAAAGAACCAAGAATATATATTACCGTGTCTTATTATTTGGTTCTTTGGGTAAAGTCATGTAGATAGAAACATAATAATAATGTGATAAAAAAATAAACATTCATTTAGGCTGTAGCCTGGTTCTTTACCTCGGTGAGTGTACTGGCAGTCTACAATGTAGACTGTAGCCTGGTTATTAAGTTTGGTAAGTGTACTGGCAGTCTATAATGTAGACTGTAGCAATGGATATTAAGCTGGGTGAGCCTACTGTCAGTCTGTAATGTAGACTGCAGCTTGGTTCTTAACCTGAGTGAGCGTACTGGCAGTCTATAATGTCGACTTATTCTTGGTTCTTTCAGTAATACAAAATAAAAGTAAGAATTTAAAAAAAATTAAGATGAAAAATTTAAATCAAATATATAAAAACAAAAACCACGACGTTTCTATCATAACACAAGCGATCGTCTTCAGGAGGAAAGAAGGAGATGGTCACCTCAGGCAACCGTTTATAAAGCTTTCAAAATGGGCGTGGCACAAAAGCAAAAGCTCCTGCGGTGCAACGAAATGGGCGGGGCATATGTGGCCTGGGGTCAGAGAGCACCAATGTGGAGCACGGAACATGCAGTGCCACAACTCGTCTCGGTGTCAGCTTAATAACCATTACTACAGTCTACACTACAGACTGCCAGTACACTCACCAAACTTAATAACCAGGCTACAGTCTACATTATAGACTGCCAGTACACTCACTCCGATTAAGAACCAAGCTACAGTCTGCATTAATGTTTTTTATTATTTTTTTATTCACGTTATTTCATTTTTTCTATCTATGTGAATTTGCCAAAAGAACCAAAGAATATGAATTCCTGCAGTCACGAAAGTTTTAAGTAAAAAAAAACTTTCCGTGTCTGTTCATATTTTTTGGAATCTGTGAACGCTTAATATTTTTGGATCTACGAAGCCTAATGAGCTAAAAAAAATTATACACAGACTCGTCTTGAGTGACAATTCAATATTTCATAAAAAAACAGGTCCTTTCAATCTTAAGTTATTCGTGTTTTTTACTTCATTTAAATAATCAATCCGAGTTTATTTGAACCCCCCTTTTAAAAAAAATATTGAATGGTCGCGCCCAGCTACGAGGGCAAATATCTCGTCCAATCAGAGCGGCTGTTGGGGAGCCTCTGACCAATGAAAGGAGCGCTTACATCGCCGCTCGTCATGGCGCCGTAGCGGCCTTTGTGGTTCCCACTCAGCGCGAGGCCTATAATTACAATAATTACTACTTTTGCTATTGCTAACAAAATTATATAGTTATAATCTTAATACATAGCATTATCGTTTGCTTTGCCACGCTCATTCCGATGCGCGGAGGGCAATATGGTTACGTTGCAGTTGTGAGAGCAGGTGAGAACCGTGATCATGTTTTACAATTAAATGCAGTAATGTTATCCCTATTTTAATTGATGGAATTTTCTCAATAACGAATGTTCATATAAATGCTTTAAATTGAAGTGCTAAATCTGTGCATGTTGAATACGTTTTCACGACATGCACTGTTGTCCATATGCGAGCATTGTTATAGCATTGCAGTCTATATGTCTTTCATACTGTACAGTACTTAATGAACGCAAACACGACAGTGAAATGCCTTACACGTATCGTGTTCTTAATGTATTTCACAGCTTTGCAATCGGCATAATTCTTATTGTAATTGTAATATCTGTGATGCGTGCTATCAACCTTTCATTATGTACACTATTGTGTAGCAATGCGCATGCTTTCATTTATTGCGTAGTGACATTGAATGAGTCACTGTAGTGCGTGGCCGAGGGCGGAGCCTGGCCACGCTGGGGAGAATAAAAGGCAAGCTCCGACTCTCAGTCGGGGCCGGCTGCCATCGGGAATGGAACTCGTCATGCTGCTGTCGTCGTGGTCTTTGCCTCTTCAAGCTGTGGGTCTAGAAGCATGTTGACTGTCCCGACCCGGTATGGAGTTATCCCCTATGGCTGTGAGAGCCGGAATAAACAAGAGGGATTACGCTTCCTACTAGTGATGTTTGGAGAGGGGTTGACACAGGCAAAGTCATCATGGTCATTTCTACTGTATCATGAAAGAAATTTGGTTATTAAAAAAAACAGCTTTTCAATGCACACACTGTTATTTGCACTGTAAAGTACAAAAGCTATTATTTTTATCCCAGCACATTTTATGTGCTGAATAAAAGCGGGTGGCGATGCTTACTTTTCTTCATGAAAGCCACCCCCACTTTTATGCCGCACATAAAATGTAATTTATTATGGGGTCAAAATGATTGAATTTGTACTTTACAGTGCAAATAAAAGTGTGTGCATTGAAAAGCTTGTTTTACCTAATTTATTTTAAAATAAATGTGAAAATGAGAGAACCCTAGAAAAGCACGTAGATGGGTGCGGCATTTACTAAATTACAACAGATACGTACTTTATGTAAAGTTTTGAGCTTTAAAACTGTTAATGCATATTTGTACGTCAATTTAATTCTACTATTCCTGCACAATTGCTCTGAGGGATTTTTATGGTACGGTAATAGTGAAACCTCCCCACCCCTACTACCCCCAACAACAACCGCCGTTCACCACTAAATGGTGGTGACGTCACCACGACGCTTGTGCCAGGCTAGGTGCAGATGTAGAGGTGTTACGGCAGGGTGACACGCGGTTGTAGGGCGGTGGCCACAAACATGTCCGCTACGGCCACCACCCTGGGGGGCTGTGGGGGACGCTGTGATCCCTCCCAGCCCCACCCCTCAGTGAGGGACAGTATAAAAGGTGGGACCCGGAGAGCTGAGAGGCAGTTCGACGCAAGCAAGATGAAGAGCCAGTGAAGAAAGAAGATCGACTAGCCAGACCCTGGAACTCCTTTGGCCCGCTGTCCTTTTGAGGGCCGGGCAAAGCAAGCCAGGGTGCGACACCAGAGCCACGAGGCCCGGTGTCCTTTTGAGGGCCGGACTCGTGTGGCTGGTGATTGGGACCTGCGCCGAAGCTGGGTCTGGTCAGATAGCCTCCTGAGAGAGGGCCAGGATAGAGGGAACCAGGGAGCTAGCGTGGGCTAAAGCTCGGGGAACGTTCCCTCTATAGAGTACGGGTGAAGAGACCGTTACCTCTTCAAGTATCAGATTCGCCACTGTAATTGAAGCGTCTGTAATAAATACGTGTTGCCTCCAATGAACAGTCTCCGACATCAAAAGGCCACTACAACTGGGGTCAGAAGTGATTTTTACCTGCACGAGATGGACACGAGGAACACAGTTCGTGCGCACGAACCAGGCCAAGTTGAGGACCCTGCAGAGGCGGGTTCCGCAGGAGTCGGAGACGGAGTCTGGGGCGATGCCGGCGCTTCAACAGCCATCGCAGCCGCCGGGCACGCCGCCACAGTCGGGGGGTGGGGTTCGGGATGCTCACTCCCGCCTCGCCGAATTACTGCTCGCCGCCGCCTCCATACTAGAAGAATTTACCCAAAAGGAAGGAGCGGTGGGCGGGAGACAGGGGGGAGAATCGGCGCAAAACGACCGTTCCCGCCATTAACACGGTGCCGCAAATTGAAATTGCCGCCATTTCTGGGGTGGACACCGGGAGTGGCGGAAGCTGGGCGCACCACGTGGGAGGCGGCACCCAACCACCGATCACCACGTCATCCCCAAGCGAAGGGCACAGCCGTAGCCAACCAGAAATCTCCGCGCCAGAAGCACTGCGACCTACGGAGGGGGCCGCCATTGCACTGTACGACAGTGCTGTACGGGACCATCATCGGCAAGCGACGGAGTAGACGTTCCAGCAGCGACTGCCCGTTGTAACAGCGTTCACAGCTGAAGGAGGCGACTGGGGAGCTTTCCAACGACGCTTCCTCGCCCACCAAGAGATTTCGGGCTGGTCCAACGATGAGGCGCTGGGCGCCCTCCCGGCGACTATGGACGACGACGCTTTGGCCACCCTAGTGTCAACCCCGAGATCACGTCGCTCTACACTGCAGGCAGCGCTTCGGTTGATGGCCACTGTCTACGGGCCGCCATCTGTGAGTCGCCACCATTTCCACGACCGGCGGAAGGGCGTGAAGGAAATGCCTCTCGCCTACCGCACAGCTCTTCTGGCCCTCGCTAAGGCAGCTTTTCCGCGGATGGACTGCGAAGGCATCGATGCCATGGTGACGGAGAAGCTCCTAGCGTTGGCCCAGGAGCTGGGCATCGTCGTCCTGGCGGCAGATGAGGCGGCTATATGCTCGTTGCTAGTCGCCACAAACATTCATGCCCATGAGGTCCTGAAGCTTAACCGGCCTCTCATCGCCACCACACTCCACCTCGGAGCGCAGCGAGCCCCAAGACACCCAGCCATCGGAGGAGGTCTTCGCTGTGACTCGTTCGAGGGATTGGAGGTTGGGTGGCTGACCGCCTCAGCATCCGGCGCGCAAGCTGGAGCAACCGAGACCATCGTCAGCCCTCATCACCTGCTACAACTGTGGCCTCCGAGGCCATGTTGCATCGGGGTGCCGGGCTCCACGGCAGCGCGCACCAGGACCTCGGCCGGACGACGCCGAGGCTCCCAAGTTATCCCAGCAATCTCCGGCAAGTCGCGACACCACACATGCTCGGCCCCCCCACACACACTACACACGACTCACCGTGCCGCACATGACACATCCCACGCCACGGGCGCCAGTTCAGTGAGGGGTGGTGCGTTTGGACGAGCGCTTGGACCAGGTCAGTGGTCTGAGTTGGCTCATAGGGTGGTTGCTGTGTCGACCGGATCGTCTGTGGTTGCGGATTCTATTGAGGGGGTCGTGGTTCGGGTACTGGTTGACACTGGGGCGTCGGCAACAATTTTTTTCGACCTGATCTATAACATACTCCCTGTTCAATGTCGACCATTACTACCTGTTGACGTTCCGTGCTATTCAGCAAATGGAGGATCCTTGGGCATCATCGGTCAAATCCGGGCGAGAATTTGTATTGGCGATATTAAACTATCTGGGCCAGTCTTGGTTCCATCCTGTCTCGCAGTCCCATGTTTGTTGGGAACGGATTTTTTGGCTAAAATGCCCATTAAGATCCTCATTGATCAGGATTGTATTGAACTTCTTTCGGGCCGCCGCATTGCATTTTTGGTTTCCCCTAACGGTATACGCACAACCGCTGCGACTGTACAAGCAATGGCCACCCAGACGCTACACGTACCGCCTGGGTCGCAAATGTTGGTCCCCCCGCGGCTGCGAAAACCTCTCGGCATAGGGGTAGCACCGCATGGGGTCCTCTTGGGTCCGTCGAACGGAGCAGTGAAGGGGCTGGAGTTGTTGGTGGCTCAGACGATAGTGTGAGCAGACAGGGATCCCTTCGTCATGGTTCTAAATGTGGGTTCTCGGACGACTGTCGTCCCACAGGGGACCGTGCTCGCTCCCGCAACGTCGGCACCAATGGGAGAGCTGGTGATTGGGCATGTGCATATCGGTCCCACTCCACACTTTGTTCTGAATCCAGTGATATGTGCGGTTCGCAACTTGCTACACTGCGCGCCCTGTTGCTTAAATTTTCCGACGTTTTTAGCAACCACAAATATGACATCGGTTGCACCGACTTGCTACGCCACCATATTGACACGGGTGATGCCGCCCCCATCCGGCAAAATCCTTTCCGGCTAAGCCCCGCCGAGAAGGGGCATGTCAAATCGGCTGTTAATGACATGCTGTCGGCAGACATCATTTCCCCTTCCACCAGTCCATGGGGGGCCCCCATCGTGCTCGTCAAAAAGCACGATGGGTCTCTGAGGTTTTGCGCAGATTTTCATCACCTGAATAAGATCTCTGTGGCTGACGCATATCCACTCCCCAGAATGGACGAATCATTGGACGCCTTGGCGGGGGCACAATATTTCTCCACGTTAGACCTGCTATTGGGATTTTGGCAACTTCCCCTGGACGAGGAGTCAAAACCCAAGACCGCTTTTAGAACATCCGTGGTCCTATTCCAGTTTAATCGGTTGCCCATGGGACTCCACTCAACTCCCGCAACATTCCAACGCTTAATGGAATTGGTTTTGGCCGGTCTTCAATGGGATACCTGTTTAATTTACCTGGACGATGTCATTGTGTTCAGCCGGACGTTCGAGAAACACCTCGAACGTCTACGGGCAGTATTTCTGAAAATGCGTTCCGCTAAATTAAAGTTTAAGCCACAGACGTGCCACCTCCTCCAGGAATCTGTGCGGTATATGGGGCACATAGTGAGTCGTTCAGGTATCTCCACTGATCCCGCTAAAACTCAGTGCTTCAGCTCCTGGCCCACACCCACTTCGGTCAGTGAGGTCTGTAGCTTCATAGGGTTTGCCTCATACTATCGGCGGTTCGTTGCACACTTTGACATCATAGCCAAGCCCCTCCACGCTCTGATGGCAAAGGATGTAAAATTTTGCTGGGGTCCTGAGGAGGAGGCCGCCTTCTGCTCCCTCAGGGACGCCCTCGTGAGTGCTCCGCCCCTGTGTTACCCTGATTTCACTGCACCCTTTCTGCTCGACACGGATGCCAGTAACACCAACATTGGCGGAGTGCTCTCGCAGGTGGTTGGAGGAGTCGAGCGCGTCGTCGCCTAAGGTAGCAGGGTTTTATCACCGGCAGCACAGCGATATTGTGTTACTCGTCGCGAACTATTGGCTATCGTTTTTTTTTTTATCCAACAGTATCGGCCGTATCTCTACGGGCGGCACTTCACTGTCCGTACTGACCACGCGGCATTACAATACGCACTCCGTGTTGACCAGCCATCGGGACAACTGTCTCGATGGTTGGAAGTCCTACAGGACTACCAATTCACGACCACTTACCGGAAGGGTGTTCGCCATACAAACGCTGATGCCCTGTCGTAACTGTCCGTCGGTGGGGATTGTGCATGTTTCCTTGGATCGGGACGTTGCAAACCGAAATGTGTTGTCCCATCCACTGTTTTGGCCGCCGCCACTGACGCACCGGCTCTGGGTAGCTGGCTGGGGTCGGCTCCAAATGGGGGACGCGTTCCTGCTCACACTACGTCGTAAGGTTGGCGGCTCCACGGACGGTCGGAGAGGGGTCGATTCTTGGATAATGCGGGAGGGTCTCCTTATGAATTGGGACGGAAAAACCCTCCGTTACAGAATCGTCGTGCTGTCCGCCTTACGGGGTAGGGTTATTCAGGCCGCTCACGAGCGGCTGTTGCATTTAGGGTTTCACAAGACCCTAGCCATGCTCCGCCTTGACTTCTTTTGGCCGGGCATGGATAAGGATGTGTCGATTGTTCTCAAAGGATGTGTGCAGTGCGCCCAGCGAATACCGCCAGCCAAAGCGGCCTGTCCACCGTTACAATCCATTCGAGTCTCCCGCATCAATGAGCTCATCGCGCTTGACATTTTGGGGCCATTCCCGGCAACGCCTAGGGGTAATAAGTACCTGCTGGTTAGCGTCGAATATTTCACTCGATGGCCCATGGCCTGGCCACTCGCTAATCAGTCGGCAGTGGCCGTCGCCGAAGCCTTTGTCCAGGGCTATGTCCTGGACAAAGGCGCACTGGAACTGCTGCTGACCGATCAGGGAAAACATTTCTCGAGCTCCCTACTGCGTGAGGTGTGCGACCTGTTGGGTACGAAGAAAGTGCGTACCTCCCCGTACCACCCGCAGACGGACGGGATGGCGGAGCGGCTCCACAGGACGCTCACGTCCATGCTGTGCCATCAGGTGTGCGAGTCTCAGGTGGATTGGGACCTCCAAATCCCGGGTGGTCTTGCCGCCTATAGGATGGCTCCCCACACGGCAACTGGGTATTCCCCCTACTTCCTGATGTACGGCAGGGATGCTGATCCGCCGGTGGATGCCCAGTTGGGGATTTCGGTGCCCCACCCTAAATCCAAGTTGGCTGATCATGTCAAATTCAACCTTTCGAAATTGGCCGAGGCACGGGAGGCTGCGGCACAGCATTCAAGCTCTCGCCAAGTGGCGAACAAGCGGTTGCGTGCACACCGCACACACACCCACGAGTGGAAGCCTGGCGATTAGGCCTGGCTACACTGTCCGCAGGTACCACCGGCAACATCCCTTAAACTGCTGAAGCCATGGAGAGGGCCGGTTGAGGTTGTGCATGTCGCACGACCACAATGTGTTCGGATTAAGTGGGGGAAACGGCTATGGTATGTTCACCCCTCACAGCTGAAACCGTTCATTTCACCGCATACCTACCATGGATCTACTAGGGGCCGAGCATGTGATGTGTCCGTCGACTCGGGGAATGTGGTACCGTCGCCTGATCCTCACATGCCACTGCCTCTTCCACTTCCAGGCACACCGGAATTGACGGCTGACAAAGCGCATCGGCCACCGGAGCCGGACAATGAACGTGGAACCAGGCAGCCCACACCGTGCCCTCAGGGGCTGCCTGCCTCAACCCCCAGACCACCATTCCCTGCCCCATACGACGGGCCAGCCAGTCGGACTCATGCTAAATCATGCCGGTTTTCGTCAGGGATGGTTGCTCACTGTCTGGGCGTTCTACTTCTCCTCACGAACTACGCGTCTGGTCGGTCGTGCTGCGTCGCGGGCTCCGGTACCGGGAGGGCGGGGGATATATATTTGTATATTTTGTGCATAGTGTCTATTTGTACAGGTGGGTTGGGGTAATTTATTGTTGTTGTTCTGTTCTTGTTATTGAGGCACACAAAATTCGGGTTCTTGTTAAGCATTTTTTTTTTATTGAGTGTTGATGCAGCCGGGACGGCTGCAGACTGTACAGGGGGGGGGGTGATGTAGAGGTGTTACGGCAGGGTGACACGCGGTTGTAGGGCGGTGGCCACAAACACGTCAGCTACGGCCACCACCCTGGGGGGCTGTGGGGGATGCTGTGATCCCTCCCAGCCCCACCCCTCAGTGAGGGACTGTATAAAAGGTGGGACCCGGAGAGCCGAGAGGCAGTTCGACTCAAGCAAGATGAAGAGCCAGTGAAGAAAGAAGATCGACTAGCTAGACCCTGGAACTCCTTTGGCCCGCTGTCCTTTTGAGGGCCGGGCAAAGCAAGCCAGGGTGCGACACCAGAGCCGCGAGGCCCGATGTCCTTTTGAGGGCCGGACTCGTGTGGCTGGTGATCGGGACCTGCGCCGAAGCTGGGCCAGGTCAGATAGCCTCCTGAGAGAGGACCAGGATAGAGGGAACCAGGGAGCTCGCATGGGCTAAAGCTCGGGGAACGTTCCCTCTATAAAGTACGGATGAAGAGGACGTTACCTCTTCAAGTATCAGATTCGCCTCTGTATTTGAAGCATCTGTAATAAATACGTGTTTCCTCCAATGAACAGTCTCCGACGTCAATAAGGCCACTACACATGTATGTATGTTGACCTTCTTTCACGCCGTACATTGCCAACTGTGCTAATCAGAGATGCGGAGTAAGGACAACAAACTAAACACAAAAAACAGTTTTAAAGACGTGAGTTTTCAATCTAGATTTAAAAGTGGGTAGCTCCTCCAGTGGCTTCCGAATATAGGAAGAGCATTCCAGACGGCTGCATAAGCGCATCTAAAAGTGTGCGATGCAGTGACCATTGTTATTCGATGGCTCGCTAAAAAATGCTGCGAGGATGACCGGAGTTCACATGATGGTTTATACTCCTTGAGATCAGCAAGGTATTGTGATACATTTTGGCAAGCACTTTGTATGTAATGAATGCGACCTTATAATGTATTTGTTCAGCAACTGGAAGCCAATGCAACTCGACGAGCACTGGACAAATATGGTCGAACAGACAAGGTGCACTTTGAGGCCACATGCATTGTCGAATGCCCGCTTGCAGGAGATTGCGGAACAGACCCAGGTGCCATGGGTTAACTGAAACGACTGGCAGATGCACCAACTGTGCTCCCCGCTGTGCCAATTTTCTGCGATGTAGCTGATCAGCGCTGTGCTAGTTGTTGCAAGCGTCGCTCCGCTGCCCTCCGTTGTTGCTGGAGGGCGACTGCCTTCATCTCTCCAACAGCATCCTTCACAAACCTCTTCCACAGAGGCTGATCTTGACACTGCTGGTACTAGGCTTTAGCAAGTCCAACCGGCTACACATCCTTCTGTACCACATCAATCCATCTATTCCCCAGCCCGTTCCACACCCGTTTAGCCCTCTATCTAGCCAAACAGAAGCCACTTGGGCATGCGGTGGCCGAGCGTGCGTTCTACATGACCTAGTCAACACAGCCTCGCTTGCCAGAGGAGCTCACTGATGCGACTTGTAACGGTGTGGACAAGCGCTGTTGCGCTGGGGTGAGCCAAGGTGGCTGAGGTTAAATGAGGTAAGGGGGGGTGAGCGGTTATGGGGGAAAATCGCTGAAACCCCCCACCAGAAGCAATGGAGCCACTGAGTATGGCCTTGACTGGGGTGGGACACGAATTGGCGAGTCACAGCAGGCCAGTTGACGTGGAGCGGGGGGCAGTCGACGGGGCTATGCTTGATTGGTGGAAAGTGTGGCCAACAAAAATCAGGTTTAACATTACGAATCTACGAGGTTCCAATTGGAGGACGCTGCACGTGCCAAGTTGAGGGACGAGAGATGGAGGAATGCCACCTACCAACAGGCAGCTGATTGGCTGCTAGGGAGGGCAGAGAGCGGCAGCGAGGGTGGGATTAAATTTGGGTATTTAGGTGAGTGCTATCCGTGTACAGGGCGGCGGCATTCACCGGGGACGGTCGTCGTTTGTCGGGGCCTGGGGGGGCTCTTGAACTGTTTCGTTTGGCATTAGCCAGAATTCGCAGTGTGTTTGGCGTTCTCCGAGCGCGGTATGTTTGGCGTTCGCCGGGGCGGTCGGCGTTCGCCCGGGGGGCGCAGTGTGTTTGGCATTCGCCGGGGCGGTCCGCGTTCGCCCGGGGAAGTATGGACATTTGACGCTCACCACAACCAATGGACTCCTGGAGAAGACCAGCTACTACTGCAGAGTGGGTGGCTCAGTGACCAAGACTGCAGCTGCATTGAGTTGTTCAGCGTGCGGTTGGAGGCGCCAAAACCAAGTCCCGAGGCTGCCGTTAAGTACCCTGAACATATCCTGCGTTATCACCCAAGTGGAGTGTGCGAGAGAGTTGGTATGAACGGTTGTCACGTTTTTCTGTATATGTTTTAGCTGTCACGGTGTCCTGTGATTGTCAACACACTGGGGACGCTGTGTAGATGTGTGCTGTTCAAGTTTCGAGAATGTTAAAGAGTTGGTTGCGCTCGTCCTGTGAATATCGACGCATGGGGGTGCTGTGTAGATGCGTGCTGTTACTTTTGCCGAGAGTTTTGAAAGAGTTTGTTGTACTTGATTGTCAGGATATTATTATTATTATCTGCTACAGTTGGTTCTTATCCTTGTGCATCTTGCGCCAATGCTGCATAACGAACCAAGACATTTTGATTTAAAGCTTTCGTGACTGCAGGGATTCATATTTTTGGTTCTTTCGGTAAAGTCACGAGACTTTACCGAAAGAACCAAGAATATGAACCAAGACATATTCTATATAAATAAAGACCTTAATCTGTTTATCTAAAAAATCTCCTAGGGTACTTTCTGACAAGGTAGAAAGCTGAAATTTAGTGCATAGGTAACTTTTAGGACACGAAACAACAGGACATCTGAAAATCGGAGATTTTTTTTATTGTATGGCCCTCAAATCTCGATTTTAAGTGCCCCATATAAATGTTTGCGTGTGTCATTCATAAACCGTTCACAATATTAGATTGCAGGTTTTTTCGTTTGATAGTGCTAAACAGAAAATAAAATTAGCCAGATCCATTGTTCTATCTATGATTGTTTTTTTAGATATTTCAGATTCAGGCGGTGTTGAATTACAAAAATACGCATTTTTTATGTTCAAATCTAAATAATTCGAAAACGGTAAAATATAGGGGCATCCCCTCATAGAGTATTAAGGTATGCATGTTTGTTCGTTCTAATAAAAAAGATAATTTTTTAATTCAATGGTTTCCGGTGGGTACGTCTTTTAAATTTAAGAAGTTGAATAAAGTCGTCAACAATTTTTTGTGTTTTTTTTGTGGGAAAATAATATATATATTTTTTAAATAGTTGTTTGTGTTATTAATTGCAAAAAATCATGATCAGGTTAATAATTATATTTATTGAAAACTTTTTCCTGGTGAAAAAGGAACTAGTAGCTTTAGGAACTAGTAGTGATAAATTTCAAATCTTGTTAAGATTCTCTATATTCCCGATCGGGTTATTGTCCATCTGTCCATCGCCTTTGCCTTTAAAGCACGTAAAATGAACGAGGATTCATTATTCAAATTAAGCCCATGATCGACGGCACATGCACCGTTTTTTAAATGAAATCTTGAATTTGTCATGCGAGGCGAATATGTGTAAGCATTTCAGCTCGTTAGGCCTCATAGATCCGAAGACATTAAGTGTCAAAGATTGCAAAGAATATACATAAAACAACACGGCAAGTTGAGTATAAGTGTATTATAAAAGTGTGTAATAAAAAAGCTCATAGCTCAGTGGCCTTTACCTGATAAAATAAAAAAAGAATAGTTTCGTTAAATTTGTATAATTTCCTATACTTTGCAATCATATCGTGATTTTGTGTTGTTTGTTGTAATGTTCTAAGCTGCCCCTACTGGACATCTGTGAAAAATACCTTTAGAGCTCATCGGATTCCTCCAGTATAAATAAAGTCTGATGCTGATAAAGGCGTGGGGCCTAATCAGAAATGGGTGGGGCTTATCACCTCCGAAGAGCATGGTTTGCTACGTACGGTGCGAAAGGTCAATATACAGCAATTGCCCGCCAACAACGGTTTTGCCAACCCCGGGTGTTTTGAGGAACCTAACCCCCGGGGTTGGCGAGGGATTGCTATACAACATATAAAGTAACATAGCGCTGACTGTTGGACAGCAGCAGTAACTGCAGGTGGGCACTCAGAGCACATGCCGCTGAGCATATACGTGGATGTGCCGGCAGGGCAGAGGAACTGGGGCAATGGTCATGATAGACCTTGTGTGGAAGCTCCTGGAACCCTCTAGAGGGTTCGAGAAGGGAGGCGCGGCTAGGGCGGAGCCAAGCCGCGCCGAGGGGAATATAGGCAGCAGAGAGCGAGAGCTCTGGGCTGCCGGTTCTGGGATTGGACTCTGTCATCGTCGTCATCTTCGTCGCTGCCGTCTTCGCTCGATCATTGCGCAGCTGGACAGTAGTTGGCTGTCCTGGTCGACGCCGTCAGTGCAATGCGGACAAGATCGTGTCTGGGATGGGGTGCGCGGCAGCGGGGTCGTGTGTTTGAGAGAGAGAGGGGGCCCGAGTTGTAGCGTGAGTGGTAGCGTGAGCTTGGCAACAACAAGGAATAAAGAGGGCAGAGCAGTGCCTCCTGCGACCACCTCGTCTCCAGCTGTGTGTGCGATGCACGCCACCTGCACGCACGGACGACACTACACAAACATACGGAAAGGGGAGGGGTCTAATCAGAAAGGGGTGGGGCATAATAAGAGGGCAGGGCATCAAGAAATGAGGCGGGGCCTATAGGGGTGGAACTTTCTCTTTAAATTTAAGGTAATAAAATCATATAATTAAATAGTGCAGCGAGCAGCATACCTTTAGATGTCTCTATGGCCACTGGCCAATTAGTTCCTGTGCAATGGTGAGTAATAGTATATGAGCGGCTTGGAACAGCTTTGTCGCAGTGGCTCGTGGCTTCCTGGGCAATCACAAGGTCAAAAACTATGTGGAGCTGGTTGAGACTCTGGGGAAGAACTATGGCACAATGGGCTGTAGGATGTCCGTCAAAGTCCATTTCCTTTATGCGCATCTTCATAAATTCAAGGAGAACATGGGAGAGCACTCGGAGGAGCAAGGCGAGCGCTTCCACCAGTATCTACTGGACTTTGAAAGCTGCTACCAAGGATAGTATAACGAGAAGATGATGTGACTACATTTGGGGGCTAATTTGTGAAAGTGATTTACAGTATAATCGTAATTCTCGAAAAACTACTCACTTTCAAATCTTTTGTAGTAATTTTTTAATTACTTTAGTATAAATACATATTAATTTTGATTCATATGTTGTTTTTTTATGAGTTTATGTGAACGAATAAACACATTCACCTGTTTTCTTTTTAAATTAGGTAAATTTAAAAATATCACTGTCCTGGTCACAAAAACAAAGTTTGTGGGGAATAATAGCCATTTTCTATGCTTTTTAGGCACAAGCAATTAAGAACCTACACTTACCACCCAGGTAAAAAAAATTGTGTTAAATAATCAATGGAGTTAATGATGACCATGGATTGGACCCATAGACTCACGTGACTGCACAGTAGGCCACGCCCACCATGGGAGTAATTAATTCAGGGTACAAGTTATCTTTTCAGATTCGGATGGACGCTGTACAGGGGTTGAGAAGTGAGATGTTGTGTAATGTGGGGTCGATTGGTTTGTATCTGGTCATAATTACAGATTCACGAATGCTCCTCAGAACACTTTGAAATAATGAATTTCACTTCAACATGTTAAAGAAGCGCTGCAAATGAACGGTTACAGTGATGCACAAATCAGGGTATTGAATGCCAAAACTAAATCAAATAACACGAGCATTGAAACTGCCCAAGTATGATCAAAATGATAAACTTGCCAGATGTTTGGAAAAACAAAACATCTGAGTCAGATTTGGCATGGTACATAAGATACAGAAATTAACATCTGGTACAAAAGATGTATTACCGAAGCTATAAACAGAAGGTGAGTACAGGATTAACTGCACTTGTGGCATATGTTATGTTGGGCAAACAGGACGAATGATCAGCACGAGACTAAAAGAACATCAGATAAATATTAAATTATCCAAAATACAACTGTCAGCAGTAGCAGGTGTACATGTTTTAATTCATAGTTCATTTATTTGGTATAGCCCTGTGAGCCATTCGGCTCTTGAATCGGGTGCAACCGCAACAAACAAAAACATGAACAAGAAAACTCTTAAAGTGATTATGTGACTGTGCAAACAGAAACTCCAGGAAAAAAAACATCAAAATATTCCTGAAATAGCAGCGTACACTAACTCTGTGTGCAAAAATCCCAGTGGGATGCAAGTCAAATAACAACAACAACCACCACAAGATAACTAAGATTAAGGCCATCAGTCTAACTCCGTACTACAATAAACAAAAACATGGCCAAACCAAAAAACTTTTAGAAATCACAAAAATAAAAGCCATAAATGCAATGTAACAGTGATCATAGGGACTGTGACCGAATTTTTAACAATAAACCACGTAAATAAATTATAACACCAAAATCTAGAGCCATATTTTAGGCCACTGAATAGCAGTGGCAGCTAGGGGTGTACAACTCCTCTAGAGCAGTTTTGAGTGAAGATCTCATAGGTAGTGATTCAAGTTGCAGTTTATTGGCAATAGCATTCCAGACCCTGGGGGCATCAATAGCAAAAGCCCTTCCTCCAGTTTTTGTACGGCAATAGGGAATGTGAAGCTGGTAAATGAGCGAAGACCTGAGGTCAAATTTTATCTTTGAAATAGAGAGGAGATCCAGTAGGTAGTCTGCGGAATTTTTTGTAAGTACATCGTGAATAAATAAGATCTGATGCACAAGCCGTCGAACATTAAGAGATGTTAAGTTTGACCCAATGTAGAGATCACAGTGGTGAGTCCTATATGGGCAGTTCAATGCAAATCTTAAGGCCGAGTGATAGATGGAATCAAGCTTCTTCAGTACAGTACTTGGGGCTGATTTATACACGATGTCACAGTAGTCAAGTAGAGGCAGTATGGTAGCTTTTATCAATTCCAAACGGAACATTGGGGGAAGCAGTGCTTGTGTCGATACAGAAAACCAATTTTTTATTTTTGTCTTTTTACCAATATAATCAATGTGATCTTCAAAACTAAGTTTTGAATCCAGGATGACCCCAAGATACTTATAGATCTTGACTTGCTCTATTTGATAATTATTCAAGGAATGTAATTGGGGAAAAATAACTTCCTGCTTTAGTCCCGGTGAGAAGCATAGCACCTTGGTTTTGGAGGTATTCAGGACTAGTTTAAGAGAAACTAGCTGATGTTGTAGTTTGTTGAAATCACCCTGGAGCTTAGCAATTACGTCATCCGGAGAGCAGCCAGTAGTAATCAGTATCGTGTCATCTGCAAAAAGATTTACCCTGGAATGATCCAGGTCAGTGCCCAGAACACCCATGCCAACAAGAACACCCAATTGATTTTTACAATGTTGAAGTTACGTGCAAAACTAGTTCCTACTGGCCAAGACTAATTAGAGAATCTATCGAAATTGAAAGAAATAAAAAATAATTGTAACCGTTCAGATAGCTATTGCCTTATATCATGTGTGTCCAGTCTAGATGCAAAGACATCTGAAGACTAGACCAGCACCCTGGGACCCTCAACCGAGGCTCTTGTCAGAGCCGGGTTGCAGCGGACCAGCAGTGGGACCCATACCCTGGCTAGGTCGGGTCAGTCTAGCTTCTCCTATCTCCCGTAGCAGAGGACTCGTGAGAGCGTAGCCCAGAGTCTGTATGGCGCGCTAGAAGGGAGGCTGTACCTCCCTTAGGTTATCGGGTGACGGGGCCGTATCCCGTAGTGTTACAGGGGCCATAGCCGTAAGTGTTACGGCTATTGGTATTGTTATCGTTTATTGTAATAAACGCATTGCCTCCAAAAGAGAAGTCTTGCTCCACGTTTATAACCACAACAACAGACTGTTAAAGTTAATTTGGAAAAGATGCATGGTGAAGTGTTTACTGGACCACGTATCAACCTCTGCCTTTTAGGACACAGGATCTCAGGCCAGTCTAATAAATGAAGCATGGCGAAATGAGCATCTACCAAAGTCAATAGACCAGTTGAAGAGCTCTTGGGGACTGGTACAATTACTGGAATGGCAGTTAACCAAACAGAAATACCATTCACAGTCTGGATAGAGGTGGCTTTCAGATTGAACAGTAATATGGGGACCAGTAAGTGTTTTATCATTCCAATGCTGGTATCCAGTAACCCCAAGGTTGCAGAAGATCCCATTATTGGTTTTAATGTGATCGAGGAGGACATCAAAGGGCTAGTGGAAGGAGGAGAGCCAATAGCGGACCCCATTAAAGCAGGGGTGGTGAGTGGGGCTTTCTCCATCACTCGTGGAGACACAGACATTGAGGGGCCGACGTCCGCCCCGCCGCCCTAGTTGGGCAGATGGAGCACAACGTTTGCCCCCTCCACTCCCTCCTCCACTCCTTCCTCCACCACGCCGTTCAGCCCCTCTTGCCGGGCCCCGCTGATCGGGTAATCGCCCCCCCTCACCAGCGCCCTTTCTGAGGGACATGGCTGTTTGGCTGGCTCACCACCGCCCGGGGTTATCCTGCACATGCCAACGTACACCACCACAAAAACGAACGCGGAGGCGTGCGCTCACGCGCCCTTGTAAGCGCGTATTTCGCACACACGCTCGTAACCACACACGCCTCTACAGGTGTTTATTCAATGCGAAGGTTAGCGCCAAAGAAAACGGCGGTATTCATACGTGCGCGCACCCACCGGGTGGTTAAGCCCTAATCTGCTTGCACACAAAGGCTAATGCTAAATGGCTGTTTGAATTTGCGCGCACGCCTCGCCGTTGATGCTATTGTCGCTGTGTCAACACACTCTGTAAACGCCAGCGAGCCCCCCCCCCCTAATTACTCACGCGGCACACTGCAGGCGCTCGTGTTTCACACACGCGCGCGTAAACACGCGCCAGCGTCGGTGGCCGTGTATGTTTTAATACACGCGTGCCTCACACACACGCTCAAAGTACCAGCACCGTGCCGAGATTCCCCCCACACACAGAAATCACACTGCACCGATCCTCTGAACTAAAGTTTATTACCGGCGCAAATACCCTCTACCTAGAATACTTTGCGAGAAGAGATTAGCCTAACTCTGCCTACGAACCCAGTCACTCAAGCGTTCTACCTCGTACCTCGAAGCTGGACTCACGGCGTCACATGGACGCTGTGAGAGTCAGAGGGAGAAGGACGCAAGAAGAATGTATCTATCACTGCCTCGTAGCAGCACTCGCTGACATTACATGGATGCTGTAAGCGGCTCGAGGAGGCAGGACGGCAGGGAGTGGGTCTTGACGGCCCGGAGGTTGAAGATAACTGACTTAATCGTCCCGGGGCTCCCACCTTCATTCTCTAAACTTCAAAGGCCCAGGGGGACGTCGCGCCATGCAGCCAATCATGCGCCTACCTTTTGATTTTAAACTGATGTCCCACCCTTACCTGGAGCATTATTTTCCATTACGCCTCGACCCATTGTCTACGCGCCCGCCCTCGGTGTTGCCATCCCGCAGAATACACCTCCATGGGGGGTTCAGGGCTTTCCCTCCCCCCTCCCCGTCTGCGCCGCCCACATGCTATTTCCCCCATGGCCACTCCCCCCGTGCTGTGAGCGTTCTCATTGCGGTTAGCCCGGTGAGTTTCTGTGCGCCCATACAATTTTAAGCCAATTTAGGGCCACCGCAATGTGACCTGTCCTGTGAGGGTCGGCCAATCTCCTGGCATCGGGAAACCGTGGGACTTTCCCTCTAGGGGCCCTTCGGATTAAAACCCGATGTGCCAGGCAACCCCCCGTCAGGACACTACGTGGGTGCGCTGCATGCTGGTGTGTGTTTAGTGCGGGGGCCGGGAGGGGAACGCGGCATTTGCGGAGTTGCTTCGTGGTCGTGGCACCACAACGTCATCATCCACCTGTTGTCTTCTGGAAACCAGGACAGTGATTGGTGGGGTAGTCAAGACAGGCAAATGGAGAGTGGTGCTACCACCAGCTCAAGCCACAATGGTTCGAAGTCGTGCCCATTTGGGACAGCTGAAGGAAGATGAAGTGATGCTGATTTTCCCTGAAGAGAAGCCCCAATGGCCAGAGGGTTTACAAATCAATAAGGTGCTGGTGACGCTGAGTAGAAGCAACTCATCCTGCATACCAATCTTAGTGATCAACACACCCAAACACAGCGTCATACTTGATCAGTGGGTCACCCTAGGACACTTACAGCCAGTGAAATCTGTGTATGCAGCAGCAGTAAGACCTGTGGCGTATCACCAAGGCACCCTTATTCAGGATCAGACATGCCAACAAACACAGGGTGACCACAAAACAGGTGGAGCAGAAGCTAAGGGACTGCAGCTGAGGCCAAAAGTTCAAGAGCAAAGTGAAAAATGGGACCCACTGGTAAAACTGGACCACCTAAGCAGCAGCAAATTGCCACCAAAATTATGCTCAGAGAGGAATACCATTCTTTTTCTATGGATGACAATTGAGGATGCATATCACATTCGAGGATAAGACTCCAGTGCAAAAGACGTACATTGCGGTCCCAAAACCATTGCATAATGAAGTTAAGGAGTACCTGCAAGACTTTATCAATCGAGGCTGGGTATCAAAATCAAGATCACCATATTCTTCACCAATTCTCAGGAAGAAAGACGGAAATGTGACATTATGGTGTGATTACCGAGAGCTGAACCAGAATTCTGTTCCTGACAGGCATCCCATTCCAAGCATCCAAGGCATGCTTGACAGTTTGAGTGGGAGTTCTTGGTTTTCTATTTTAGACCGAGTGAAAGCCTACCATCAAGCCTTCCTCAATGAAGAAAGTCGCCTCCTCACAGCATGGGGATTATATGAGTGGGTGCGCATTCCCTTTGGTTTGAGTTCAGCACCAGCAGAATTCCAGAGGAGCGTGGAGGACTGCCTGTCTGGCCTTCAAGATGAAATCTGTCAGCCCTACCTGGATGACAACCTTGTTCACAGCAAGTCCTTTGAAGACCATGTTCGACATATACAAATGGTCTTGCATTGGTATCAACAGCATGGTGTCAAACTGTCAGCCAAGAAATGTGAGTTGTTCCAGAGAAAGGTGTGATACTTATGTAGTGACATATGGCTTCACTAATATGTCGGGACTGTACGAGCGTAGGGACATATGACGTCACTACCGTGTCGGCTCGGTATGGGGACTATAGGCGGGTGTCACGGGGGTCGTGTCAGGCCGTGGCACTCCGCATGAACCCAACAGGACACGTGACCGGACAAAGGCGGGCCAGGGGCCCTAGGGGAAAGCTTGGGGGTCACGTGGTTGGGGGCCCAGACCTTCCCGAAGGATCCAGAAGGGGGCGTGGCCTGGGGCGAAGCCAGCCACGCCGTAGCGGTTACAAGCAGGGTGTAAATGGGGAGCGGGGCTGTTCTACTCCGGAATGAAGACGCCATGAGCAGTCCTAAAGTTTCCGATCGTCGTTCGCGACCAGGCAACCATCACCTGCCTTGGTCACACTGTGTAGTGTTCCCCGAGAAGTGTCTGGAAGGGTCGGGAATGAACCGTTGGCCCCTAGCCCCCACCCCTTGGGGGTCTGGGGTATCTACCTCCGATCACCGGGTACTCAGGGGGGGTTTTACCCCAGGCTAACCACCACCCCTCCCGCTCACTCTCTCGGCCATCCCCTATTGGCCTGTGAGGGTGGTAACCGTAAGAAGACCTACAGTGCCTTGGTATGGCGCAACACATTTAGGCCTGAGAAAGCTAACCATGCCCATATTTGGGTTCCTCCACTCTGGTGTCTTTTCATATTGTTTCCTTCTGTAATTTGTTGATTGCTCTGCCGAGTACCTTTGTGTTCTTGCCAGTGTTGTTTTTAGCAGGTATTCAAGCGGTACTGTACTGCGTGACAATCCTTGCACTTCCAGTCAACATCCTCTTCACATAAACAGTACTGGCACCCTTGGAACCCTGGCGTGTAGGTTACTGCTGGTCCCCCTGCAGTTTTCCCTGCTGCTGTTGAGAGGCTCGACATCTATGGGCCAGGTGTTCCGGCTGGCCACATTTGAAACAATGGTTACATGTGTAGTGACTAACTCGGAGACACTAAGAGTTGGAGGTACTTCTTTATTAACAAGCACCATCGAGGTTAACACTTTTATAATAAGTTAGTCTGTGATCAGCGACGTTACTCAGTCAGGACAGTTGGTAGCCTGCGTGACTGGTGACGCCCCGAGACGGTGAAGACGGAGACAACGATAAGAAGGATGGTGAAGACGACGAGCAGAATGACGAGAAGAATGGTGGAGACTTCAGCAGCACGACGGGGATCAAATGTAGCAGCCATCTGAGCGCATGCCCGAGGCAGCGTTGCCCAGTCAGCCTCGGGGATGGCCTCGAAGGCCGCTAGGGAGTCGTCGTCCAGCGCCGTGGGCAGAGCTCATAGCGCCTCCTTGTCCGACCACCCGACCAGGGCACAAGATGCTTTGAAGCGGTGCTGGAAAGCCGTCCAGTCGCCATAAACTCACGGACGGTAGGCAGGTGCTCCTGCAGAAACAGCGTCCCGGCAGAAGCCGCCGATGGTGCCTGAAATTTGGCGGGAAGAATTTCCCGCTCGGGCGACAAAATGGCGGTCGCTTGCTGCGGCCGCGGTGGACAAAATGGCGGCCGCCCGCAGTTTCCCGAGCTGGTGCGGCGGCGAAAGTGGAGCCGTCCGCCTGCTGCCTGTGTGCTGCAGCATCTTCGACAGACGCCGCGGACCCGAGCTGGACGACCAGCTCCACTGCGATGGAGAGCAGACCCGCAAGACACCCGGTGAGGTCGCGCCACCCCTCTCTGACCGGCAGCTGCAAGGGGCCGATGTCCCTCTCCCACTGCTCTGCAGGCATCTTCGCCTCGGGACACATTACTGGAGTCCCGGATTCCGGGGCTGTCCGGAGGATCACATCCCCGCCATCCTCTTCTCCAGAAGACACTCGGTGGGTTGTTTCTCTTGGCTGACTTTGACCTGACGAATTTCTTGTTTTTCTTTAGCACTTCTGACGCCAAATGTAGTGACTAACTGGGAGACACTAAGAGTTGGAGGCACTTCTTTATTAATAAGCACCATAGGGATTAACACTTTATAATAAGTCCATCTATGATCAGAAACGTTACTCAGTCAGGACAGTTGGTAGGCTGCCTGACTGGTGATGCCCCGAAATCGTGAAGACAGAGATGATGAATAGTAGAATGGTGAAGATGACGAGAAGAATTTTGAGAAGAATGGTGGAGACTTCAACAGCACGACGGGGATCCCACTCCATACAACAGCCCCGAGGTCCCCTACAGGGGCGCTTCTTATACTGTCAGCGTGGCCTGGCCCCGCCTCCGGCCACGCCCCTTCTGTGACCTTTACCCTAGATCCCCCTCTGGTGTATAACCTAGCCTGCTGATGTCAGGGCTGCCATAAGCCACAGATCCCCTTCCTTGCCAGCAGCCAGCGCTAGGCTGCTACATTACTATTCTATGCCACTACACATTTATTACCTACTCCAGCCTCTTGGCATATTCTACAGCCTCTTGGTCGCATTGCTCTGTCTTGGGCTGGTTGTTTCCAGTATCCTTGCTTGGTGTCTGGGGTGACATCGTCTTGCCACTTCCTCCTGATCTCTGCAACTTCAGCCTTTAACTCGCTTACCATCTCTTCAATCCCATCTCAAGATGGCCTTTCAGTTGCTGACGTCTTGTTGCCCTTCTTTGTTTTGGTCCTTGCGTTTCCGTTGTTGGATGGTTGCATTGGTGATGTAACTACCTTAGATGGTCCCTGTGAGTCCTGCTGACAGCCTTCCATACTACCCTTCTGGTCAGCTTGTAGTTCATTTATCCTAGTCGTTTTGGTAGCCAAATTCTGTTTGAGCTTGTTTTGCCTCTCAAGTTCCAAGCTGGCTGCTTCATTTACTTTTTCAATCAGCATCTGATCAGTGACATTGATACAATCCAGATGGAGCTTTATTTGGAACTGTATAGGGTCACTGAGCAATCCTGTGCCAATCGACCTCAGGAACTTCCTGCGTACCAAATCTGGATTGTACTGGACATCAGCACCTTTTTCCTTATATGCAAATAAAAGTCTGTCCTTTAATTCGATCACTCGGAACAAAAAGTTTTGTGTGGATTATCTTGGCTCCTTAGAGATGTTCATCAACTTATGATAGAGATCAGATGTGCTTTCTTCTCTCTAGAGTCCCTTCAAAATGTGTTTTAACTTGTAAAGAGTCAAATCAGTTTTATTTCTAGCATGTCCCTCAAATCCATACCAGGACTGATTGCTCTGATTACTGCCTCAATGATGTCAGACTCAGCATGGCCCTTACAGATTCCTGCGTCGAACTTCCCGCAGATCCTGAATTTTCTCCGTATTGTGACTTCTGGCACATTTCCTGGTCTAGCCATTCGTATGGGATAAAATGCTGCTGTGGTTTTTGTTCCACCTTCACTTGAGGTTTTCTTTTTCTCAAGGGTTTTTCTGGATTTTTCTTGTGACTCTTGGATTACATCATCCATATCTTCAGATAGCTTGATGGTGGCAATGTTTGACCTGTTCCCTTTGCTGTCTTTGTCTTTCTGCTGTATTTTTTCAATTAAAGACAGCAGGTTTTGAACATATGCACAGGCCTCATAATCTTTGTCTTGGTCTTCAACTTTATCGAGTACTCTTTCTGCCGTACGAATTAATTGCTGCACCAGGAAATAATTAAAAGAGTGGTCCATTCCTAATATGCCACACTTGCCCGCGTACACTACTTGTCTGCATCGTTCAGTGTTGTGCAACAGTCGTCAATAAATAGTGCTGTAATTTATGCCTCGTGAAAATGTACTGTGATTTCTGTACAATATCGCAAATTTTTGCCCCTAATCATGGCCCCTAAGCGTCGAGCTGGTGGTGAGGGCGAGTGTAGTGTGAAGAGGGCAAACAGAGGATTTTGTCCTTCGAGGAAAAAGTTGATTTGCTCAATCGTCTTGCGTGTGCAGAGAGTGCGGTGTCGGTAAGATGGCATATGGATGTGAGCAAGTCCAATCCCCCCTTCGCTAACATCACTATCATTGGCATCATCATTGTCATCGTCACTGTCAATGTTATCTGGACTTCATTATCAATATTAAAGGTGTAGTGAGCCCAAAGACGAGGGAGAGCCGGTACTTGAGGCAACACTTTTATTCACCAAATGAACTCAATACAAGGTCATTAATACAAGGGGTAACGGCCCCTTACACCTGCTACCTGGGGAGGTATGGCCTCCAGGCTATCATGCCTCCTAACACTGGGATCACTCTGACTCTCAGCCCTCCGGCTAGAGGCCTTAGGGGAAGCTATCCTTACCCGACCCAGCCAAGGTCCTCGGGTCCTGGCCACTGGCCCACTCAGTTCCAGCCCTTACAAGGACATCGGGTCTGGGGGTGCCCAGGGTCCAACCCTTGTCCCACTGAGTCCCGGCCCTTAGAAGGACAGCGGGTCTGGAGGACCCAGAGTCCTACTCAAAGCCCGGTCTTCAGTCTTCGGCTTGGGGACGACTGCCGAACTCGTTCAGGGGCCCGGCTTTTATACACCCTCCAGGGTCTCTCCGCCCCTGGCCATGCCTCCCTGCTGACGTATGTCTGCTACTGCAGGTAAGTTACCACAGTCTGTTCATGGCGCTACAAAGGTAATTAAACGTTTTTTCTTCACTATTAACCTGCAAGGACACCGGCTGACCTGACGCCTTTGGGAGTTTTACCCAGCTGTGTCTCTATGGGAGGTTAAACAATGACCACTAGACGATAATAGATAAAATATAAAATTGGAAATAATAGTGGCCGATGCCCCCGTATCGATTAAAATGCGGACCTCCACTCCTCCCACTGAACCCATCACCATCGAGGTTCCCGTGGCTGCCGCTAAGACCCGCCGAGCCAGCTTCTTCTACTGGTTGCCCGACTCGGGCCACCAGTGGCGGAGCGCGTCCCAACGTTCCTTAGGGGATTTTGTGACTTCCTTATCCGTGACACTTGTCTAATTAGATGTTACATGCGGGGTGGCGATGGAGGCGGTGAGTAGCAGTGAGTCCTTAGATGAATGAGGCGGGTTAGCTAGCTGGGTGTCTGGGGGGATGCAACTCGCCTGATGTTGTTGAGCCACGGCTGCCGATGTGGAAGTGGATGCTGTCGACGCTGACTGTAGTGGGTCACTCCTGCATCCCCACGCATGCACCGGCCAACCGGAGCAATGGCAGGTGATGGGTGGTCCCCACTGTGGAGTTGCAGTTTCCCCCCTCAGCTCTCATCCCCGCTGTCATTGACGGATTGCCCTACTAGCCCTGGTCCACCCCCGGACCTCTGCCATCACCTCCTCTCATGGACCCCCACCGTCCTCCATTGCTGCCGTGGAGAGTAAGCCCCTGCTGACGACACTCCTCACCCGGCAGCCCTGGCAGGAGGTGCAGCTGACGGGGTCGGGGCTCTCCTCCACCCGAGCCACCACCCGGGTCCGCCGGCTCATCTCCTCCTGAGCCCGCAGACACCGGGCCATCCACAAGGTCTGTGCCACCTCCTCCACTATAGGGAGCACCATGGCCATCTCCTGGACCAATGCCAGCATTTTCTCCATGACCAAGAAGTCTAGCGCTGCCTCGTCCAAGCGAGGACATTCTTCTTGGCTGAGCGCGATCAGGGCAATGCGGTAGGCTAGGGATGACTTGGCTTCCTCCCGTCTGCACTGTAAAATGTATTATTTGCATTTGATGGCAGGTGGAAGACCTTTGCCATCTTATGACAGGCAGTTTGGAGCATAGTCCTCCGCTCCGGTGGTATCGCCTTGAAAATGGCGAGGGCCTCGTTATTTATAGCCGTTGGCAAGGCCTTCAGTACTTCGTGCTCCGACCAGTCCAGGGCTTGATACGTGGCCTCATATTGGCGGATGAAGGCCACCCTATCATCGCCCGCAGTGACAAAGTCTTTCACTGGCCCCAGCCGGCGAGGTTGGTCGGCCGCTGAATGCTCCCCAGTCTCCGCCTGATGGCTCTGTCTGCCGGCTCTCCCGTCATCATCCCCGTTGCTCCTGGCCTCTTCTGTCTCCGAGCGAGCTTTATTACGAGCTGGGAGACTGTGTCAGTCAGGCGGTCACTGCGCCCCTCCAGCCGTTCCCAGCCCCCAGTCACTAGCGGCATCTGAACAGGCAAGCTCTCTGAACATTGCAGCTGCTGTAGCTTCTGCTCAGTCAGTGCCATCATCGCCTCTCCCGCAACCTTGAGGTTAGTCTGTGGGTCCTCCTCTCCCGAGACCTTTTGTAGGGGGGCATCCTCGTCGTCGGGTGTCAGTAGAATTCTTCGGTGGCTTGGATGCGACATTCTAACCCCAGTTGAAATAACACAACGACTGTATACTAAGAGCCTCTTTATTTTAGACACAACTACAACTCTAGGCCCGGGCTTCGTTCTTGCTCTTGAAGCTCATCCCTTCCATCGAATGTCCGCTCTCCTCGTGCTCTCCCCTTTGATCCTCCTCGAGCCCCCTTTCTCGAAAGTTCCCACACTGTTTTGACCACAGCCAATCCCTGTCCTTCAACGGTTCCCAACTGTTGCCTCCAGATTTCCCTTTGTTTCCTGCTTTTTGCCATTTAAATCTTTCCTCCAATCTCTTCAAACCCCGCCTTCTGACCAATTATAGTGGAGGCCTCTTTCTGCCAAATAGGAGGCCTTGGCCTACTTTTAAATGACAGTTTGCTGCACATTGTCTTGGAGTATCTCTTAATGTTGATCATTGCATAAGTACAAATTGCATTAGTGCATAAATTTACGCCGATTTTTCAAAACCAAATCCAAGCTTGGGCAAAACAGCAAAACGATAACAAAACAGTCGCAGACCACGCCAAGATCCTCAATAGGATTGTACGTTAAAATATAACTATTGATACACAGGTCAGGATAAAAGTTACAAATCACATTGGTAAATGTGGTTGTATCCAGCACTAAGAAAGATTTAAGATGTTAAGGCAGGAAAAAAGGTTTCTTGGTTTAAGTCTTTGGGTAGCCTTGTGACAGCTGTGTCAGCAGATTCTTGCGGTCGTCAATAAAGCCTGGACAGGCTCACCTTTAATCCGTTTGAGAATTTGAAACTTAGAATGATCTGAAGATGCTTCTGTTTCAGAATTGTTTCTTTACAACAGTGGAATTAATATAATACTAGACATCTTCGAAAATCGCTTTAAAGCTTATCGGATTCTTCCAGTATAAATACATATTCTGATTTCTCTATAATGAACCATGTTATACTTAAATACATGTGCAAACACTGCACATGCTTTGTGATTATTTAAGACCAATGACAGTGACATTGAATGGCCTGATAGTCTTTGTTGAACAGGCCTGGAGTGTATTGCGCTGTCAAATTATTGTAACTTTGGTGGGGTTATTTATTTACCTATTAAATTAGCTTTCACAGAGCTGGTACATGTTATGTTGCGTCAATTCTTGGTAAGAGCACAGGCTGGCTGTGTGAGCTCCACAGTCTGGTACAGTCTCGGGTGAGTGTATCATCAAGCTGAGTGGCTTGCATGATAATAATATAATCACCAATTCACTGCTGGATGATGGCTTCAAGCTGTCACCACCTCACACGATCCTGTGATGTAGCCATCCCTCGAGCACCTGCATACGAGCTGGTTTCTTAGCTCCATATCTGCCTTAGAAGCCATTTCAGGCACCATACTCCTTTGGCCGACATTGTCCCTTCTGCCAAAGCCCACTTGCGTTTCATAAGAATAAAGCAAACACAATATTATGAAGCTATATTATTAGTTGAAACAGAAAAAACATGTTTTTGAAAAACATTGCCCCTTTAACTTGAAAACATGCCAGATATATATTTACTTATACAAATACATGCTTGTGTAAATAAAGACTGAGATTTTTTTGTTAGCTGTACAAAAAAATGTAATGCTTTTCATTTGCATATCTGTGGCTTTCACTGTGTACTCATGCCAGCTGGTTGTATTTGTGGGATTGTGATTTCAGTATAAAATATGTATATTGTGGTAAATTAACTACATATCACATCCCAGGTATGGCTCTATCGCTCATTCTCAATGCCTTGGTGAGGTTAAAGGGCTGGAATGTCTTATGGCCTACGTTCGCGTTTTAAGTTATGGAAGAGTGACAACTTGACAATTGCTTATTTGGCGTTTGTATGTATGTTGAACTCCTTTTGTACCATACATAGCCAACTGTGCTAATCGGAGGTGCTGGGGAATGACAACAAACTAAACACAAAAATCGATTCTAAAGAAATTCGTTTCCAATTATAAGTGCATAGCTCCAATGGTTTACTAATATTGGAAGCAAGAGAATTCCAGATAATGGCAGAAGCGCATCTGAAAATACGTGATGCAGTGACCGTCTTTGTTCCATGGTTAGCCAAAAGCCGCTACGAGGATAAACCAGAGTTTGTGTGACGGTTGGTGCTCATTGACGGGATCTGAAAGGTATTGTGGTTCATTTGTGGCAAGCACTCTGTCTGTAATGCGTATGACCTTACAATGTATTTGTTCAACAACCGGAAGCCAATGTGGCTTAGCGAGGACATTTGCTAATTTTTAAAAAATATTTTTACGTTATAGACATTGCTGACGCTCATTGGCTTATATATGACATTCTTTTCAGAAAGATAGCAGAAATTTGGCACAAATATAGGGTCTCTGCTCCATATATCCCATTAAGTAGGTACTATACACTAAAAACATGTTTCTTAAGACGACAGCGACGACGAGACGAATCCACTCCCAGAAGGGTCAGCCTGGAGCTCTCGCTCTCTGCTGCTTATATTCCCCTCGGAGTGGCTTAGCTCCATCCTAGCCGCGCCTCTCTTCTCGAACCCACCAGAGGTTTCAGAGGTTTCCCCATGAGGTCTACCGTGACCCTTGCCCTAGTTCTTCCGCCCTGCCGGCACACCCGCGTATATGCTCAACGGCGTGTGCGCTAAGTGCCCACCTGCAGTGGCAGCTGCTGTACAAAAGTAGCGATATGTCACGACATCACCCACCCTCCGTTAACAAAAGCAGCCGTCCTGGCTGTCAATACAGCAGCAGCAACCGGTAGGCAGGCAGGGCAACTCCCTTAACTCAAGGAACATCAACAAGAAAAAAAAGAAAAAAACTTTCCCACAATCCCGTTACAACTGCGGCGTCCCCCGCAATCAACAACACATCTCGCGACTTCCCGGTGCCCCCCCCGATAACAAACCAACACCCCAACGCGACGCCTCGGATCTCGCGAATTGGCAACTCTCACACAGGCCCCCATCTGTGAATTGGCGACACCCCACACACAGTGCCCCCCCCCCCCGCAACCGACACACCACCTCAATCTCCCTTTTACCCAGGCCCTTAGCCCCAACACCCCCTCACCCTCGGATCCCCTCTCAGTGCAAGGGAGAGTCCCCCCATCCCGGGACATAACTCACGTGATCCGGTCCATGGAGCCGGTCACCCCCCTTCTCAGCGGGGTCCTGCACCTCCGGAACCCAGAGGTCCAAGAGATGATGGCAACGGAGTCCTCGGCTCAAAGGGCGTGGCCCCTCAACGCTCGGCAGCGCCCGCACGGATCCGGTCCCCGAGACCTCGCACTTAGCGGTCTCGGTAAGCCCCAGAGACCATATTCTTAGCTCTTTCGGCAAAGTCACGTTGAAGGGAAACAATAAAATAATAAAATATATATTAAACAATAAAAATTCTCACGACGTTTCGACCATAACACAAACGGTCGTCATCAGGTGTATCGGTTTGCGTAAATTTATTTATTTTTAAACGGTGTATTTATTTATAAAAAACGTCAGCGCCACGCGCAGCGATTTGGCAGTTTATTTAGAAGGACTAGTCCATCTATGTTCTGAAAAGAGGAGGGGGGAGATGAAAAATTAATGTATGCTGTCTGAAAGCCACTGTAAGCGTGAACAATCAATTAAGACCTGAAATGGTTTATCAAATCTTTCCAATGATTGCTAAGCCAGAATCCATCTTCTCGGTTGAAATTGTCTCTGTGCTTGTATATGTGGATAGCCTCATGAACGAATCTCTCATGGTAGCCAGATGGCTTACAAAGAACCTCTGTCTTGGAAAAGTCAATGTCATGTGAGCCTACTGAATTATAACAATGATCTGCCACGGCCGAGGTGTTGGTCCTACCGTGTTTAAGGTCTGCTTTGTGTTCACGAATGCGGTCCGAGACATGGCGTTTGGTTTCTCCAATGTAACTACTACCACAGAGGCAACTTAGTTTGTAGACACCAGGGTACTGTATGTCCGGAATCACATCTTTTACAGACGGAACCAGATCATGGATTTTATGTAATGTGTTGAAACGGACCTGGATCTTGTGTTTATTCAAGATTTTGGAGATCTTTTTTGTGATCCCCGCAATGTAGGGTAAAGTGATGGTTTTGAAAGGCTCTTCAAGAGGGTCCTTCTTCATGGTTTGAGTGATAGCTTTGCGGATTGTATAGTCGGAGTAACCATTAGCCTTAAGAGCTTGGTGTACGTGCTTGAGTTCACTGCCTATGTGTTCCTGGTCGGATATGCATTGGGCTCTATGATACAGAGTCTTGATGAGAGAATTCTTCTGTGATGGATGGTGGTGGGAATCCGGTTTCAGATAAGCATCCGTATGGGTAGTTTTCCTGTAGACAGAGTGGCTCATTGAACCATCAGGTCTCTTTTTAATTAGGACATCCAAAAAAGGTAGCTTGCCATCTTTTTCGACTTCCATGGTAAATCTGATGGCTGGGTGTATGGAATTGATGTGGTCTAAGAATTGGTCTAGAGCAGGCCGGCCATGTGGCCAGATGACAAAAGTGTCATCCACGTACCTCTTCCATAAGGTTGGGCGTAGAGTGGCAGTCTGGATGGCGTCAGTCTCAAATTTCTCCATGAAAATGTTAGCTATAACCGGAGATAGGGGGGAGCCCATTGGGGTGCCCTCAGTTTGTTTGTAGAAAGTTCCATTCCAAGTGAAGTATGTATTCGTTAAACAGTGTCTCACCAGGGGGGGTACCTCAGTGTTGACTATGCCAGCGGGTTGGCGAGCGCGGGTGACTTTGCAGGTGGTTACTCGTCACCCCAACATTCCGCAGCAGTGTCGCCCGACCGACCACACATGAAGCACTTGGGCGTGGGTCCCCAGGGCAGAGGGAGCTGTCCCCGCCGCGGGTCCTCCCGCAGGAATGTTGTTGTTTGAGCCCCTTGGTCCCCCACCGCCGCCACCATATCTTGCAGGCTCCATGTCGCGGCCTCCCACCTTGCCCGCTGCTGTTTCTCCTCGAAAACCTGTATCTTCCCGGCCACCCTTGAGGATTACATTTCTGTGCTGATGGCAGAGGGCAGGGCAACCCTCAATTTTCTTGCCAGCTCTCGCAGCCTCTCCGCCACTCGAAGTTCGAGCGCACCCTCACCCAAAAGTGGGTATGCCTCACATCCCAGCGCCAGCAGCGCTTCCCGGAAGGTGTAGGTTGTCTCATCCTCCACCTGCACCCTCTGGAGGAATCTTGTGCGAGTCTCCCATGCCAGATCAGGAGCAGCATCTTTCAGCTCCGTCACTCTTCGCACCTCCTCCGCGCTTCCACGCTCGCCTCAAAATGGCACCCGCCGGCCACGGCAGGTCCTCCGGCGACAAAATGGCACCCACCATGTGCGTGGTCCTCTATCCGGAGCCCCTTACTCCCGCTGCGATGGAAGCTCCCACTTGGCTTTCCCCACTCTCCTCCATGCGACGACGAGACGAGTCCACTCCCAGAACCGGCAGCCTGCAGCTCTCTCTCTCTCCTGTTTATATTCCCCTCGGCACGGCTTGGCTCCGCCTTCCTTCTCGAACCCACCAGAGGGTTCCAGGGGCTTCCCCACGAGGTCTACCGTGACCCTTGCCCTAGTTCCTCCGCCTTGTCGGCACACCTGTGTATATGTTCAATGGTGTGTGCGCTAAGTGCCCACCTGCAGTTGCAGCTGCTGAACAACAGTCAGCACTATGTTATAGAAGTGTGGATGTTCGTAAGTAGAGCGTACGTACGTTGGAAACTTGAATCTGCAACTTGAATTTTCTAAGGAGACGTCAGCAAATCAGACAAAGTAGAACAATGACTGTACAGTGCTTGCTTCTTCAGCTGTAGGGTGGCTTATTGAAAGAAAAATATTTCGCTTTGGGAAGTCCTGTGGCACGTCCTTCCAGAGCTGTTATCCCACAGATGTTCACATGTGAGCTTATGTCTATGGGAAAAAAATTGCTGATATGAACCTAGTGGCTGTAATGTGTTGGAATTGCTCCAATGGTGAAATAAATAACTAAATAATATATTTTGATTTAAAGCTTTCGTGACTGCAGGGATTCATATTCTTGGTTATTTCGGTAAAGTCACGTAGAAGGGAAACAATAAAATATATTTTTTAAAATATATATATATTAAAAAACGTGACTTTACCGAAAGAACCAAGAATATAAATAATACATATTTATTCGTACAAATTCTCAAGAATGTTCTCAATAAATTGACTTAGTTGAAATGTAAAAATGTTGAATGCCATTGAGGCTTTTATTAATCAACACAAGCCTTCCAGGATGATGTACGAGTAAATGTCATTTGAAAATTGCCCCATTATAATCTCCTCGAACAAATAACTCATAAACCCATACATACCTATTTCATTCGTCCAGGTCTCCTACCTGTTCAGCATCAAAACTTTGCTCATATGATATAAATACCCATGTTAAATTTATATTTATAACATTTGTTCGCGTTTAACATTTTAACTTCAATTGACTTAAGATGATTGCTTATCGTAGGGAAATACTCCACCGTTTAACTGACAGTGCCTTGCTTAATATGATATTACGCTGCATTTTAATTCTATTATACATATATATTTTAAAGTGCAGTGCTGTTATTTGGAACCAGATGTTTTATTAACACAAATAAACACACTTGATACATTGGCTAGAAAGTAAGAAGGGAACACTTCTTATTTCTGGTGGCTAATCTCTTTCAAAATGTTACTTTAATAACATCCATTCTTACCTTTATAATTAACAAAACGCACATCATTCAAATCCATTATATGCTACCTGTAGAATTTCCTATTGTGACTTGGCCCGGAAGTAATTTCCTGTGCCCTTTAATTAGGTGCACTTGGTAGAAGAGGGGTTTCTTTTCTCCCTGCTCTGCTGCTATTTGGAATCTTGCACAAAAGGTTTTGTAAATTAATTGGCTAAGAGGCCACATGTAGGAGCTTGCATGTTGTTGGGGGTAAGTGACTGGGCAAGGGCCAAGCTTCTCTACGGTTTCTCCTTTTTTCTCTCTCCCCTTCTCGAAGGGCCTGATAAATACACTGCACAATGGAAGTCTCCAATTAATGTAACGTAAGTTTTAGTGCAATCCATGCTCACAATGCAATTGGGTTCAATCAATTTTACATAACGGCTAGGTATGCTGGTGGTAATAACCGTGGAAACTAGATGTGCACACTTGCGTGGAGCGTACTATATCGTTGATGACATGACAGTCACACAATGAAATTTGATTGTGATGCTTCAATTACAGACCATGTATTAATTAACTGCTAGTGATCAAAGCTACAATTACATTCGACAAACTCAAATGTCTTTAAAAAAAAAGCTAAGCCGTAAGCTGGAATTGGGCTTTCCATTAATACACAGCCAAAGTTGATTTCACAATGACTTTCAGATGGACTTTAATTGAACCACTTCAGATAAATAAGTGAGGATGTAAATATTTCAAGCATTGGCTCTTAGCATCATTCAACTTCACCCCCCCCCCCCCCCCCCCAGTTTCCTATGCGTACGTACATTGTCAGTAGACCCCCCCATACGCAAGCGTACGCATTTGGGTTAACCCCCCCCTCCCACCTCCATGCGTATGTACTAAGTGGATGGCCCCTTACAAGGACATGTTCGCGTGACAAAAATAATGATTTAAAAAAATTTAGATTTAAAGAATAAAGATCTAGGTTCATCAAGAAGTGTTTCGTCGGAGATTACATTCAAAACGAATGTCCATTCCACTCATTCCGGTCACTTGGCTCTCGTGAGCTGCCGTTCGTTCTTAGAATAAGTTGGCGTTGTATGGAAAAGATGAACGGCAGCCAAGCCTCAGATTCCACGCTCAATTACTCGCATCTCTCATACCAATGGGCACTGCCCCTTGAAAAACAATTCTACGATTGAAAATCTCCCGCTTCCAAAACAAGCATGCATTTGGTGTCAACAGGTGGCAGTGCCGCCTTAATATGTCTCTTGAAATGAGCATCCACATGAGAACAAGAGAGGTCTCTTACAGATGGCAGCACTTTCCGCAAAACCGTTTGTTGTGAATGGCACACGGATCCTGTGTCTCGGACCCCAGTGAGCAATTTTGGAGAGTAAATTTTCCCTGAATTAAAGGTTCAATAAAGACACCTTGTTGGCTTTCTGGAACATACAAATGTCAATTCTATGCCGGATGCCAAATTCCACAGAAATTCTGGTTGGCTTCATGTGGCTCCTGGTGAGAAATTTGGAGATTGTTAGGACCTTTTCTTCTCTAGTCCATAAATTATACATGATTAGTGCCCACACTGACGTGAAGCATATACAGAGGTAACAGTACCATATAGTAATACATTTTCTTCCCCAAAAAGGGCCTTGCTTTTTGTAAGTTGTTCAATAAATACACGAACCTAGTTTGAGAGACTGCAGAACGTAAAAACAATAAAATACAGTATGCATTTTTTGTTCCCATTTAAAAATCTTAAAAGTGTGTCGAGCAATGTGGCGCATTTTAACGTGACAGACACCGCTGCAAGAGTGTGCCGAAGACCGCACCGAGTATATTAGTTGAAAACTTTCATCCGCCCCTGCGTCGTGGGGGGCAGGGGGTGCTGCGTCTGCCCACCGTCGTGCTGTAGAGTTGACAGAATTTTTAACCGCCATGTTCAAAAGGGGGCCCCTAACAAGCAACCAAATGCCCCACTGATCTACTGATCCCTCCCTCATTCGCCCAGCCAAAAACCTCCTGTACAGCCAACCCCTGATTCTCTGCTCCCCCGCGCCACCTCGCAACAGCCCAGCACCCTTCCGTGGAATCCCCCACCCTCCTCACTGCAACCCTAAGCCACAGCCGTTGGGCTGCGTCCTCCCCCCCCCACACACACCCCTTCCGCTCGCTCTCTCAGTGGCGGTACGTGACAGCAGACATGTAGACCAAGGCGCCTTGTGGTGAGCTGGATAGCGAGTCACGCCCCACCAACCCTCGCTCGCTGCCTGCTGCTGCGCATTAGGATCTGCCACCATTATCCTAGATTATTAATGAGGTTATTAAACACATTAAAATATAAAAATTGTGAAATACAATTATGCAATGGATTTGCTTTCCCTCCCCTTCCTAACTCTCTGCCTTCTTGCCATCCCCCCCCATCTCCACTCGGTCATGAATAGGCAGTAGACAGACATTATTCAGGCACTCTTTCACCCTAACAATTGACTTGAATTTGTATTCCATAGGCTCATGCGTGGAAAAAAGGATGCAACACCTAGATTAATGATCTCCAGTTCCTCGCAGTATTGTTTCACACATGTATAAGGACATTCGTATTTAAGTACAATTTAATATCCTGACATTTGAAATCACTTTCTCTGGTTTAAATTATGCCTTTTGGGTCCACGTACACAATGTTTTGATATTCATTTAAATGCAAACTATTGTATTATAGTTTTAAAATGTCATGATTTATTTTTATCATGATAACTTAAAGCAACTCCACAGCATGGCATGCGTTATACCAACAATCTTGCACTTGACATAAAATATGTTGGCGTTGAGGAGGGCCCCGTCAAATATTACCACATTCCAATCAAATGCTCGATGTACATGAGTTTAAACAAGTTATGTTCTGCTTAGAGAAACTATAAAAACTTAAATTGTTTAATTACCATCAGGATGTACTGTAATGTGTTGGCAATAACGTATTAAATATGAGCTAATGGATATCAGAATCCCACAGCTCTTGGCTGTATAAAAAGTGCTGACTCCTTTGTGAAGTTGAGAAAAAACTTGGTGGAATTCTGCCAAGGCTGTCTCTATAGTTTCGAGTGAAGTCTCTTTTCCCAACATTTACGCAATGAGGCATGGGAAAAAGGTACTTTGTCATGTGATGTTGCTTGCAGCTCAGTACATGTTATGTGAATGCGTGATGAATGCACTCGTTCTCTTGATTTTATTAGATACACAATGATGGACTTTTCAAAACATGCAAAATACTCTTTCAAATGAATTGCCCAAACCTCCCAGTTCAGGGCTCTCCTCAAAAAGTCCTGAGATTCAGTGAGGCTCTCAAAGGTATATTATTGACATTATTATTATTCAGAGTAAATTCACAACATTGGTGGGTGCATCCTTTAAATGTCTTGTTGACCACAACTTGTGTACACCCAAAAAGTGTAGATAGGTTTCTTTGAATTTGTACTGTATATAACTATGGTTGGTGTTTTTGTATATATTTTAGATTCACAATCTTTAAATTATCCACAGCTGTAGTATTCTTGCTTAAACTTTCACAAGTCAATTTTTCACTTTCTAAAAACGTTATCTGTGAATTTATTTTAGTATAATGGTGGTTGTAAAGTGTAACAGTGAATATATGGTTCGGGAAAGTGGAGTTCTGCAGCTATGTCCTCTCATTCTGTTCTACATGAAGGGGCAGGAGCAGTCGTCCATCTGTCATACATTGCAGATTCCAAGTGGGTCTCCCAGTTTTTGTGCGTGTATGCAAATCTTGAAGAGCTCCAATGTAATACTATTAATTTGGACCACTTGGGCAGAATTACTTTACCCCATAAGAGGAAGGCATTAACATACTGATCCAGCACCAAATAGCCCTGTCTTGTGATGTAGTCAATGCCCTATATACTGCGAATGTGTTAGGAGCCATGAAACTCATTGGGAAACCAGATATTTAAAGTGCATAAAATCCGCATTTATTACCCTATTTGGTAACGTGTAATGTAACATACAGCCTTCAGTGCAGTTATCGATGGTGGATCAGGATCACTAAGATTTAACAAAGAAAAGGACGAGCAGGATGGAGGATCTTTGGAAAGTTGAACATGATCATTAAAAACAGCATACCATTGTGTCTGAAAAGGAACGTTTTCAATCAGAGCCTTTACCAGCAATAACATCGCTCAGAAACATGCACGCTGGCAAAAGAAACAGATCAAAATCTGAAAAGCATAAAAATAAGAATGGAGAGATGCATGCTTGGGATGACACTGAGAGACGGAAACACATGAATCGGGAACAAACACAAATCCGAGACATTCACAATTAAGAAAGGCAAAGGGGTATTGGGCAGGACACGTCGCTCGATGGGTTGGTTGCAGATAGACGAGACGAGTGTTTGAATGGCAGAAAAAATAGAGGACGCGTCCAATCGTCACCTTTCTAGATTGAAAACTCATTTCTTTTGACATGTAGGCTTTCGCGGAACGAAACAGTAAGAATTCTCCACAAATCTTGCCGTCGCCTGATGAAGCTAGTTGTAATTACTGGCGAAACGTCGTACTCGGTTTGTAAATGTTGTGGCTTGGCTCTCCAACACACTGTACTAGTGACTAATTGGCCACGTTCTGTTTACGTGACAACCCTTACTAGTTGGCTGTGTCAGGTGGTGGCGGGTTTTAACGACACATTTATATATTTACGCGGTCTAACCCAAAAAACGCTATTATGGATCATTTATTTTCAACTGCTTTTTGTATTGAGTTTGTTGTCCTTCCCCTGCACCTCCAATTAGCACAGTTGGCTACATACGGTGTGATAGAAGTTCAACATACGGTACATATGTACGAGATAGAGCGATGAGATTATTTTGTGCGCCGGAGTGAAATGGATGGAAAGCAGCACTCGTCCATGGACGAAGGTGCCTGCATGGTGAAGCCTTCATCTAGCAGTGGAGAGACACTGGCTTATGATGATGAACATACACCCTATGGTCAATCCACTGCTGGATGAAGGCCTCCCCATGTTGTGTCGGTCGTGAGGCTTCGTCGACCATACTTCCCAATGCCATGGCTGGGAATCAAATCCAGGTCATCAGGTTCATAGCGCGGTGTGGTATTGAGCATATACATGTGTAGCGACAGGGTGCCATCTGTTGAACATGGGGGCTAACTACAGGTATGGGTGCGCTATACAATGGCCAACCATAAGGGGGGGGCGTAACTGGGCCAAGGGTCAAGGCGGGGATCAATCGGGAAGCTCCTGGAACCAGCAGGAAAGTTCCAGAAGTGGGGCGTGGCCAGAGGCGGGGCTTAGCCACACTGGGGGATATATTAGGGAGAGGTAACCGGGAGAAAGGGGGCTGTCGTGAAGGTTCGGGTCCTGGCTGCCGTCGCTGTCTTAGCTGCCATCTCTTCATCATCGTCGCCGCTGCATAGCCGATCCGCTGTATGGTCCTCATCGTTGTCGTCGCTATATAGTCAGACAGTTATATAGTTGTACGCCGCCGATGTGGCTGTATGGGTGGATCAGCTATCCGTAGCCCAGTGAGTATGTTACTCAGTGACCCTGTCCGTAAAGTGTCGAGAGATAAGCAACCCTCTACAAGTCGCGTCTCAGAAGTCGCCTCATTACACGTGCATCATATACTTTGTATTGTATGAAGGAGACAGTGCGTACATGCCCGTGCATGGTGTGCAAGTCATTTGCTGAAGAAATTGCAAATTTGATATCTTCGTGGCCTCAGGGTTGTGATTTGTACTTGATGCTATATTTACCCTAAAACTGTTTCTGACAGCTATGGTTTGCTGCAAATCTCATATTAATACAGGAAAAGAGCCAAGTTCGGCTTCGTATGATTAGTATTACAAGTGTGATATTAACAGATCACATAAACATTCTGATGCCTGGAACCTATTTGGTAAAACAGCATTCTGTTATGCATATAATATCGCCCATTTCAATGCCATATTCACAACTTATATACGCACCTCAATGTCTGTTTCTTTATGTCGAATATCCATTATGTGAAAAGTTTATATGTAACCATAGGCATTTTTTTGTTTAGAGAAAATAAAGTTCTGGACATTGTTTTAAGTGATGTGTCAACCACTGTGATCGCTAGCACGGTTTTGTGGAGCTATTATCTCCTCAACTCACGATGAGATGGCAAAGGAGATAACACGAGGCCGTAGGAAGCCCTGACTGGCAGCGTATAGATTGGCATTCCCCAAGTCTCACTGGGGATTGAACTGCAGCGCGGGCCAGCTTTCAACTTGAATGGCCCCAGAGAGCCACCCTCCAAATTTAATGGGGAGACACTTGGTCATGCTTCTGATCACTCCAGAATCGACCCACCCAGTGGTCAGTTGACTAATGGGAGACTGACTCCAAGTTGCACGATTTTTAGCGGGTCGGTTACTAATTTATTATTTGAAAGTGTCCCCACCGCACAGTGTCCACACCGGATTGTTGTTTGTTCGGGCTGAGTCTTTGCTCAGCCACCTAGTGACAAGGAAAGACAAAGATCCCCCGTATAGCTTTTAACAGTCTATTGGGGCAAGTGCTGTTAGCGAGCACCTATGAAGGCTGGCACAGCACCACGCCTGGCCGCCTTTGTTCCCTCGTAGCGATATTTACACACTGCACCAGGTACTCACTTGAGGCTGAGTCAACCTAGGGGAGACCCATGATCAATTCAGATAATCGTCACTGATATTGGCCACAAGCGGATATCGAACTCGGGTCGCTGGGTTCATTGTGCAGCGCGCTAAACGTTACACTACCGCTCCCCACTGGTGTCAAGTAAGGGCATGCAGAGACATGCATTTACACTACAGCTTCATTAGCCATAGATTGTACAGTTCTAGCAGTTCAGAGGGCTGTTGAACAAAGCAATTTCCATAATTTTGGCAACGGTGTTATGCAATGAAAGCAATATAGCAAAGTACAAATGAAAGGTCCAAGTTTCCACATGCAGAGCTTTTCACGTAACATATTGGAGAAATATTAGATTGTGACCTTTTGTATATTTATACTCACTTATTCATAAACGGGAATCTGAGAATTTGGCTGCGGCCTTGTTTCTTAAAAGCCAACATCTGTATATACAGACTGGCTCCATAGCCAAGGTTGGCAACGTTAAACAAAAAACATCGAGGGTGGCTTGACCATTGGACTAAGCGTCAGTGGAGGCGCAGCTTGCAGCTGCGTGTACATCCACAAGGACTGCGCTCTTGGCAAAGGTCATCGGGCCAACTGGCACTGGCTAGAGAGAAAATTTAACTATTGTAAAACAGAAGTTGTGTATGAAATAACCAAGAAAGTGCCCATTTGTAAACCTAGACAAAAGCTCATTAGCCTACCTAGGAGGCCCACTTCAGTATCCGCTGGTTTTATTATTTAGTTTCTTTTGCACAAGTATATCATGCAAAGGGCGGAGCTAGTGGCACAGTGGTTAGCGCAACATGCTATGAACTCAATGACTTCAGTTTTGTTTCTGACCGCATCTTGCATAAGTGGTAAGTCATATCTGAACCAATCATGACCCCAAATTGACGAACTCACACTGAGTTGTGTGGTGAAGTATGGTGAAATAATTCCCACGGCTGACACAGCATGACGAGCTCTTCATCCAGCATTGATGTATCTGTGGACAGTTTCTTCATGGTTTTATACTTAAAATGTATTGCATATAATCCACCTTTACCTCTTTATAATGAGTTAACACAGTCATGCATGTATGTTATTTGTAGGTAGACAATTTGAATATTCCCCTGCACAATGTATGATGTCTTCAATTCAGTGTTCTTTATATTCATTTTTGGCATGGCCTTGATATAAATGTAATATTTACGATGAATTGCAATTACCTTTTGTTGCGATCGCCATGGGTTACAGCCATGTCAGAATATTATTTTGACTGTCTGATATTTTGAGTTGTTCGTACAAATTGATTGCACTTGCTTGTGTTTCTGAATATTGCACTGTGTAAAACTAATTCACACAACTTTTTGTATCCTCACTACTTTTGGTAGCAATGTTTTCCATTCTGGTCCATGTGTATTACTGTATGTGCTTTTCAATTTAAAAAAACAAAGCTTTTAGTTACATCTATCGAGACACAAAGAGGAATCCATGGATGAGAAAACATACCCAGGTTCAAGACACCACTTTAGAAATCTAAAAGTGGGTTTGCGTAGGACTCGTCGACAATGGCCGGTTGTCAAGCGAATGGCAGAGCGGTAGCCAATCGAGAGAATACGACCGAGAGTCCCTCCCATTGAGATGGGGCGATGAAATCAGCTCCTGTGCAGGTGCCAGATGGATTGTTACATGGCAGGACTGAAAGATTGTGAAAGATGCTTTGATAGGCCTTTATCCAGCAGTGAATTAATCATGGCTGATGATGATGATGATCAAAGAAAAGTAGAGTCATGCAGAATGATGGTGTCGGTTGCGGCATCAGGCATCGCACTGACAATGCGGGAGTGCTGCACAAGCGCGGAAGCGAATAATTGCACACGTGATTTTGAACCCATTTTGTGCTGAAACTGACTGCTTTGGTTTCATGCGAGCATGCGGCAATTTAACGCAAACGCCACTGCCAGGGCTTGTCAGACACCAGTGGCTTTCTTGGTGAAAATTGCACCCAGATGATGAGCCGTTTTCAACTCGTGTGGAGTTTTTAATTTCGCTGTGAAGAATACACGGTTTAAGTCACGGATTTTCCACATGAAAATGCTTTGAAAGCAAATAGTTTAACAAGTTTTTCTCTTCAGGCTCCACATAACCTACAGTGAGGGAAAAAAAAGTATTTGATCCCCTGCTGATTTTGTAGGTTTGCCCACTGACAAAGAAATGATCAGTCTATATTTTAATGGTAGGTTTATTTGAACAGTGAGAGACAGAATAACAACAAAAACATCCAGAAAAACGCATGTGAAAAATGTTACTAATTGATTTGCATTTTAATGAGGGAAATAAGTATTTGACCCTTCTGCAATACATGACTTAGTACTTGGTGGCAAAACCCTTGTTGGCAATCACAGAGGTCAGACGTTTCTTGTAGTTGGCCACCACGTTTGCACACATCTCAGGAGGGGTTTTGTCCCACTCCTCTTTGCAGATCTTCTCCAAGTCATTAAGGTTTCGAAGCTGACGTTTGGCAACTCGAACCTTCAGCTCCCTCCACAGATGTTCTATTGGATTAAGGTCTGGAGACTGGCTAGGCCACTCCAGGACCTTAATGTGCTTCTTCTTGAGCTACTCCTTTGTTGCCTTGGCCGTGTGTTTTGGGTCATTGTCATGCTGGAATAACCATCCACGACCCATTTTCAATGCCCTGGCTGAGGGAAGGAGGTTCTCGCCCAAGATTTGATGGTACATGGCCCCGTCCATCGTCCCTTTGATGCGGTGAAGTTGTCCTGTCCTCTGAATCATTCAGATGTTCATTGGCAAACTTCATACGGACATGTATATGTGCTTTCTTGAGCAGGGGGACCTTGCGGGCGCTGCAAGATTTCAGTCCTTCACGGCATAGTGTGTTACCAATTGTTTTCTTGGTGACTATGGTCCCAGCTGCCTTGAGATCATTGACAAGATCCTCCCGTGTAGTTCTGGGCTGATTCCTCACTTTTCTCATGATCATTGCAACTCCACGAGGTGAGATCTTGCATGGAGCCCCAGGCCGAGGGAGATTGACAGTTCTTTTGTGTTTCTTCCATTTGCGAATAATCGCACCAACTTTTGTCACCTTTTCACCAAGCTGCTGGCAATGGTCTTGTAGCCCATTCCAGCCTTGTGTAGGTCTACAATCTTGTCCCTGCCATCCTTGGAGAGCTCTTTGGTCTTGGCCATGGTGAAGAGTTTGGAATATGATTGATTGATTGATTGCTTCTGTGGACAGGTGCCTTTTATACAGGTAACAAGCTGAGATTAGGAGCACTCCCTTTAAGAGTGTGCTCCTAATCTCAGCTCGTTACCTGTATAAAAGACACTTGGAAGCCAGAAATCTTTCTGATTGAGAGGGGGTCAAATACTTATTTCCCTCATTAAAATGTAAATCAATTTACAACATTTTTGACATGCGTTTTTCCGGATTTTGTTGTTGTTATTCTGTCTCTCACTTTTAAAATAAACCTACCATTAAAAGTATGGACTGATAATTTCTTTGTCAGTGGGCAAACGTACAAAATCAGCAGGGGATCAATATTTTTTCCCTCACTGTATATCCTCCCAGTGTTGACTCTGTGTGCCAAAAAAAATCAATTCAGTTGAGATTTACAACCTTTAGATGTCAACTGGAATTCAAAATGTGCCTTCAACATAAAAAAGTGTCGCTGCTTAGAATTGTATAACCCTTTATTGCATAAATCACAAATGCTAGTTGCAAAACATTTAATTTTAGTGTGTATAGAGCATTACATGAAGTAATTGTATGTCATTGGACATGCACCTTAAATCTGTGTATAATAGGCAGTGCAATGTTTTTGCACAATGCAAGCAAATTACGTTTCTCCCACAGAAGGTCCAAGCATTTGTGTGGGATTTCCCCACAATTCGCTTCACCCAATTTAATGTAAAAGTATTTCTGTTCCCATGGGTCTTCTGTCACTGAATAGCTTGGATATTTAATTTTGAGGGTCAACAATAGCATGCTTGTACGAACATATTAATCACACTGCAAGCCCTTTTGTCTTGTTTACGCACATTTATATATACAGTGAACACGCATCAGTGAAGCCAAGTCGCAGTTAATTTTTTTTGCGGAGCGACCAGGAGAGATGATAGCATCCCAGCCGCTTGTGGGCTCTCCCTTCCTAGAGACCGTGAACCCTGTCAGGGGAGGCGTTGGATGCGGTGAGGCGCTCGGAGGTAACACTATGTATGCATGTAATACCGTCTGTATTTCGCTGCCAAGAGGTACAACCCCTGCATCTCATAGTGGAGTCCACGTTGCTATGACAACAGTTTGTGAGTCCAATACTCGTGGAGTTGTTTCCTCCATTTCTAAAATTAAAATGGCAAAGTGTTTTGATTTCATTTTCGCCCGATTAGTGTTTCCACTGGCGATGCATTTGAAGACGGTGCGTTTGTCATTCGGCAACTCTCAGACAAAGCAATCGAATGGGTCAGTTGCTTATAACTGATTACCTAGTACGGGTTGCTCTACATGAGCCATACGAACCGTTTCCACAGGCTTTAAGACAAGACATGGGGTGGCAGTGGAGGAGTAACATTCCTGTGGGTTGTGGGGGAGGCAATGGCAGTTAACCGCTATAGGCTTCACATACTCTGTCTGTGCGTGTGTACACACTCAGTATTTGCGGAAGATCATGAAAGTAATTAATTATATTGTATTGTAAAATATAGATGAAATTTCCCAGTGGATAGAAGAGTTTTTATATATATACATGAAAGCATTGTAAAATATAGTGATCTCTTTAAAACAAATATTTAACTAGTTTTATGCCCTATCATTGTATCTTGATAATAACAGTGTAACAAAAATATTGTTCCTGGGTAGTAAGTGTTATTTCCTAATTGCTTATTCCTCAAAGTACAGAAAATATCTATTATTCCCCACAAACTTTGCTTTTGTGACCAAAACATTGATATTTTGAAATGTACCTATTTTCAATAAGAAAACGGGCGAATTAGTGTCTTTTCGTTTTCAGCTGCCCTGGGTTTAACGAGATCTCAATCGTGCGGTCAAACTACGAATTATTTCCTCTCTGCACTGGCTCCCTGCAAAATACAGACAGGATCGACTTTAAGATTATTATTATTCTCACGTTAAAGGTCCCGAATGAGTCCACTCCTAAATATGTCACCGATCTGCTTAAGATTTATATTCCACTGTGAAAACTTAGATCTGCTGATTCTGGTCCACTCATTATTCGAAAGGTCAGGCCTTGTTCTATGGGAGACAGACATTTTTGCAGCCAGACTCCGGGATTATGGAATTCCCTTCCTCGGTCAATTAGTGAATCTGACTGTTAAACTTTTTTTATCGTGTCTTAAAACCCACCTGTTTTTAAAGCGCTTTCAGGCCTTGTGCAGTTTTTGGGCTATAGAAAACCGTGTTTTATTATTATTTCAAAGCAGACAATGCCCTTAATGCCATCTTGCAACTAAACTAAAAATATATATTTGACCAGGTAAGTCCCACGGAGCTACATAGCTCTTTTACACAAATGATAGCTCAACAAAGTGGATTGTCATGTAGAAATTTATATCAGCCAAATACTCTAAGAGCATGTTTTTATATGTGGAGGGAAAAACCAGAGGACCTGGAGAAAAATCCACACGACCACGGGGAGAATATGCTAACTCCAAATACACAGGTCGGGATTGAAACCATGACCTGCATACCAGGCGAGGGAGTTAACATCTCGCCACCGCGGCACCCCTAACGCAACATTATAATGCAACATTATTGAGAAATTAGGACGTTTGAAAAGATAACCCCATTTGACTCCTTTCGTGATAAGTGGATTGACAGCAGGCCAGTACATACTACTCCCCTTTTTACTTCATGACTGCGTTTGACATTTTACGACCCTCACAGCTATCTCCCCTCCCAAAGTGGGTGGCCTACACGCAACAGCTGCCATTACTGGTAACATCTTATTGATTTCACAGTACGGCACACTTGAGTTGTTGTGTTTGCATTCAAACTTTGCATCAAATAACATCCAAAATATCCTTTAGTCACCACCTCCTTGTGGACTTTAATGAAATACTGCGAGTTAAATTATATTGAATGTTACATATGATTTTTTTTTTTACAGCTCATGTAATTCGGAAACGATTCTACAGTGAGGCTTTCCATATATTGCAATGACACAGATTATACTTATTTCCCAGCTGTCCTAGGCAAGAGAGTTATGAAAATATATTAGCCGCTTAAATGACTGATTTTCCCAAATATACAACTGTGTTTTGTAGCCTGTGTAACCCACCGTGACAGTATATAAATCGTGCACGCCATAATTAGCATCGTTGTGGGGAATTTAAGCAAACAACATTAATAAGTAAACCTCGCCTTCCAATTTTGTCTCTCCAATAAAAAAAATGTTTTAAGTATCTTTTTTACACACCACACACAGCCTTCTGGGAGTAGAATTTTTTCAGCATCGTTTAAATACAAGCAAATTCTGGACGGGTTTTGGCATTCAGTGATGCCATCAGCAGATTCAGGTTCGTTTAAATCGGTGGTGGTGAACTGCCAGATATTCATAAGCAAGGACACTGTGAGATATGGGTCTTTGTTCAGCGCAAAGCTATACGATCTAAATTGGATAGCCTGCATGGTAGATTAGGTGACGAAACCCTCATGTTCCTGCACATGTAAACAACGTGCCCAGTACAGTATTTAGATTGTCGCAGAAATTCCAAGATACCCTTGCATTACGGGTTTTTTTTTCCATCGAAGTATCAATTCATAAAAAAAAAATATTCAATATTCACTGTGATGAATCTCAATAAGATACCAATTTTCAGGATCTCGGGGGTTGGGGGGAAGGGAGCAATGCCCCCATTTCAACCCCCCCCCCCCCCACTGGATAACATTGCTGCGTTGCTTAGCTAACCTCGTGTGAGAGATGCCCAAGTGGCACGGCACAAGTAGGCGTCGCTGGGGATCAGCGAGTTTGTAAAAGTGACGCGAGTGCATTAAACCTGGCTCGAGTTGTTGTTCCGTATCGTGTTTCGTTTGAACAGCGCTGTGTGATGCGCGGAAAACTGTTCAGTGTAGCGCTGACATTCACACTGACGTGCTCTGGTCGTGGTTTAATGATTACATAAACCAGTTAGTTAATAATCGAGTGAAAAAAAAACATGTTATTTTTGCGTTTCCTGTTTTTATGGTGTGCAACCGACGTAAATATTATTTTGATTTCCTTGTATTTGGCATAAATGAACAAGATAGTTTCTGCTCCCGCTACTTTCTTGCCAACGGTGCAAATATATATGCGCATATTTGAATCTCATGGTGCTATATTTAGAACTATAAGTGATACATGGCAGAAATATACACAGGCCGCCCTCGACTTACGAACACCCAACTTACGAACACCCGCGCTTCCATGACATTTTTTTTTTCAACATCGACTTAAAAAGCAAACTCGCACTTTCAAACTGAACCGCGGAACTCAGTGGCGAATGTCGGTGGTTGTTGTTGTTGTCTGTCTGTCTCTGTATGTGGGGAGCAGTAGGGCAGCATTCAGCGCGCTGCGCTACAAACCCGGCGACCCGAGTTCGATTTCAGCTCACAGCTAACACTAGTCACGGTCATCTGAACCGGTCCTGGGCCACATCTAGATCGACTCAGCCTCAAATGAGTACCTTGTGCGGTGTGTAAACATCCCCACTGGGGAGACAAAGGCAGTTGAGCGTCGTGCTGACCACCCAGCCCTTCATGTGTCATGCTCATTGACAGCACTTACCCCAACAGTATGTTGAGGCTATAAGGGGGGGGGGGGGGGGAAGGGTCTTTGTGTCTCCGTGTCCCTGTGAGTGCATCTTGTGTCTGCGTGTTGTCTCGTGGTCAAAGCCAGTGCAGCCCGTGCACATGCTTTTGCTCAATACACTTATTTATTATATATCATGGATAACCCCACAGACAATAGGAAGTATTACCCTCGCGATTTTTATCTTAGTATAAAATTGCCGATAATCGGAAGAAAACGGGCCACGGATAATAGGAGTTTTCACGGACCCTACAGCTGCTACTGATAATAGGAGTCTTGTGTAATAGGGCCACAGAAAATAGGAATTCTCCTGTAATGTCAAATTTAGGTATTCTCATAGCTCATTGAACTTCAGAAATGTTTTTAGATTATCAACTGGCTTGGCAACCTTACGCAATATTTTATTTAATAATGTAATTACAGTGCAACAATCCACCTATTCAAGTAAAGCTACAAATTCTCCTTTTCCACATTGTGAACTAACAAGGAGGAGTGCAATATTTTGTATATTTTTACATTCAGTTTGCAGTCAAAAGCAACACACGCTTGAGCACATTTGGACCCAAATGCATGAGGTAATTCGGACTCCACTAAATTGCTCTCATTGAGCACACAAATCATGACTGCAATATGTGTCTGGCCAATTCATCAGCATCAAAGACCCATGAATTGCCTGTTACTTGAGTTTTCCACTGCTTTATCTATAAATGTTATTTTTTTTTGCTCTGAATCTGCTCAAAGGGGTTTAGCCAGCCACTAGTTCCGGAAATTGATAACAAACATCAAGTGGATTAGCAGCATGTACAGTGGGTGGAATTCTCGATTCGGAACTGTCTGGTAGTTTGACAATTCCGCAGATTGATTAAAACAAAAACTTTCTGAAGCTATGGGCCATACAAATAGCGATCTAATGAGAATAATAGCTTGCACTTTAGGAATTGCATCACGGTGTCTTGAATGTCCTCTGTTACCAACGGCGGAGCCACAGGGGGGCTGGGGGGGGCTTAGCCCCCCCCCCTGAAATTTGGGGAAAGTCAGTAATCGGGATAACCGGATATCCGGCTGCTGCAAAATGCTGCAGGCTGCCACCTTGTGCTGCCCTGCAGGCTGCCACCTTGTGCTGCCCTGCAGGCTGCCACCTCGTGTGCTGCCCTGCAGGCTGCTTGAGCGGCAGCCTTTCGAACTTATCGAACTTATTAGCCACATCAGAGGCTCCGGCCTATGAATAAACTCCGCGTTCAAATGCAAAACAGAAATAGTGAAGTGCAAAACAGAGTAAAATGAATATAACATACCATCCCATTAACCATTGTGTTGGCCGTGCCACTTGGGCATCTCACAAGAGGTAAGCTAAGCAACGAAACAATGCATCCAATGGGGGCATTACAATGGGGGGCATTGCTCCCCCCCACCCCCCGTGCTCCTGAAAATTGGTGTCTTATTAAGACTATGTTGCAGTCATCGAAGCATTCAAAAACTACGGCCTAAATATGACACATTTATGAATTATAAAGAAAAATTTAACACTTACAAGGATGGAGCAGCCACACTGAAAGTAACAAAATTCATATCACAAGAAGAGTCCAGCAAAGAGATACGCTCTCAATGAAATTATTCAGTGTCATTAGATATTGTTTCATGCAAATGTAATGTGTGAAACAATGAACTTGCGTGACTATTTATTTATTTATTATAAAATCTGAAGTCTAATTGTCCAGGGAGCCTTTCTAGTTTGTGCTTTAATAAGAATCAAACGTGCATCTGATGCGTTGGTGAATCTCTTGAGTTTTTTGAAAACTATGCCTGCGTACAGTTTCATGATTGTGGAACTCATTTAGAATTTCCTCTTCTTATTTTATTTCAGGAAAATTCAATTTCTAATGTTGTCATGCGCACTCTTAAAGGGAATACATTTCATAAGTAAATCTCATTCACTCCATTAATGTTCTGCGTAATTTGCAGAGCACAAGGTAAATGCTTTTGATACCCATTTAAGAACAATTACAATTGTTTTAATAGGTGGAGTTGTGGTGCAGTGGATTGCGCACTGTCCTATCAACCCAATGACCAGATTTGGATTCCTCGCGAAGATGTCCACCAGAGGTGAGTGATATTTGAACCAGACCTGCTCCCCCCCTCTTTCACCAACCCGCACTAACTGGCATGGTCAAGTATGGTAAAACAACCTCCATAGATTATGGCTTACTGAAGTCCAAATTCGAGAAGTCTTAATGTATCTTAAATATTGCTATTTAATTATCCTATGAGGAATATGCCCAATAAACCAGTTAATTTTTTTTTCAACCATATCAAACTCGTCTTCCTGCCACCCACAAAACTCTAAAGAAAGTGCTTAAAACGTGGACGTAAAATAAGAAAAAGCCCTCCTTAATTTCTAACTTTTTGTATTTTAGTCTGGCCAACTCGCACATCCTCAAGCTAAAATTATTTACCCTAATGTTCCAGAGAACTGATGAGGCTCAGATTATAATCAACCCAGCAGCGTGCATGCTACATACATTTGTTGCAATTGGCTATGTTCCACGTCTGGAAAATAAGCAAAATATCTGGCTCCTCTGTAAATCTCTCCCAGGATTTGGTGAAGAGCACCATGGCATCTGCTGTTGCGAAGGGTTAGCCAATGGACAAGCTTCTTGGGATACTAACTTTTTTTTAGGCAATGCCCAAGGCCCACAGACTATAATTGTTCCTGGAATGTCGATAATGTGTTTTAGAAGGGCACAAATTGTAAGTCATTGATGGCGTTTCTTCTTCACCAGTAAAACCGTTTTATAATTCGTGATATACAACGACAACAACCTTTCACCACTAAGTGATGGTGACATCACCACGGCGCTTATGCCATGCTAGGTTCACGTTCTGCTTCTTGTTCAAGATATGTGACCAAATAATTGGCAAAAAGTATAATAATCTTGTACAGGGAATCAAAGTATTGCTGCCTTTGCATAAGCACAATAGACCTAATGCAAGCCTAAGAAGGGACAACGCGTAAGAGGATGTCCGTCGTGCAGATGGAGCAGTGAGATCAGTGTTTGTGCAGGAGTGAGATATATTGTGGAATTACATGACTGTGAGCGATGATGACGTTGTTTAGACACCTTCATCCAGCTGTGGATAGACCGTGGCTGATCATAATATAGAATAACAGTCCTTGCTGACATGTCATGAGTTTTACGCCATATATTCTGTTGTCTGATGAAACAGTACAACATGGCAATTTTTCAATGTGTTTCGCAAAAAGTATTAACTTGGAGAAATTCAAATAATATGCAGATGTCTGGTGACAACAGTTATTCCACTGAATAACTCATAGATGATAGAAAACAATATTATTATTAAGAATGTTTGCAAATTATATGGTAATGTAACATTCAGGGTAAAGGTGTCAAATAAATCTATAAATAGATGGAAAAAATGATCAAAATATGATTTAGATGGTTAAATGAGACAACACAATATAATTTGTATCTACGGAGCATCGAATGCAACTATCATGGGGACGAACATGGAAGTACAGGTGGTCTTCTATTTACGACAATCCAATTTATGGATGGTCCACATTTACGACGTTTATATAATGCCACCATGGCTTTATTTACGATGCAGAAACCAGATTTACGACTGATCTGCCGACATGAGTCTGAAGACATTTGAACGGTCAGTCTGGTTTCCGATGTGACTTGGCGTATGTATGTTGCACTTCTTTTGCACTGTACGTCGTGAACTGTGCTAATCAGAGACGCTTGGAACTTTTGTTATTCTCGAGTGTTGTTGTGGATTTTTTTTACCTTTTAAACCCTGTTGTATATGGCTGATAAAAGTAAAAAAACACACACAACTGCGTTTCCTGGAATGCATTGTGTCGTAAAAGCGGGGATCACCTGTATTGATATTTATAAGTTGCAAGTAAAATGACTTTATAAATGGGAGTCGGTCTGTCAGACCCAGTAGAAAACAGAAAGACCTTGAGGATGGACTTAGAACAGGGCAGGCACTCAGTAGCATGGAGGACTGGGAGACAAAGCAATTGCAATCTTAAATCAAATCAAGGCAATGAATTGTGACTGGAGGCGGTTGGAGAACAATCATAAACACAATATTAAAATTTTGTAATCCATTGAGAAGGGAAGACTCATTGGCAAAGGTGTCCAGGGTGTCAGTTGACACACACATCGCAAACGTGTAATGGCACATATACATATTTTAAATATATAACCTATTTATTGATGCAATTAATTCACAATCGTATATCATTCCTTCCGATGTCATAAATTAACCTTTGTGCACTTTAAACTTCAAGGTAAAGATGTCACCATAGCCACGCCAACCACACCTCGTCGCCCATACAAAAGAAAGGACCAGAGCCCGCTCCGAGGGCTCTTTGCAGGAGTCAGTAATAGGAGTAGGGGACGGCTCTGAGGCTCCCACGTGAACACGGCAGACGGAGAAAGCGCGGCAGGGTTTGTTGATTTGAAACACAATGAAGAGAGAGAGAGAGAGACGCTTCTACTCAGCGGAGGGTCTCAGCAACGACTTGTAGTGGACACCAGCGCATTCCCCAGGGGCGTCTGTCGATGAATACGGTGAAAGGGAGGGGGCCGGCTGCCGAAGCCGCCCGGTGGCCGGGCCTCGCGTCAGAGACGTCAGAGGGATTACTGCCAGGCAGAATGCGGCCCAACGTGGCCCACGAAAAGCAATTAATGGAGAGATTTTATTGTGTGGGCTTTACCCGAACCCTTCTCGCTTGCTGGGTAATGAACATGCGAGGTCAGAGGTTATAATAACTTAATAAAGATGTTTTAATAATGACGTTGTTATTTCCTCAATAATTAAATATTGTAAAAAAAATGTAACGACAGTCCTTTGTTATCCGACTGCATGATGAAGGCCTCCCCAATGCCGTGTCAGTCATCGGGGTTGTTTGAGCATACTTCACGATGTTGGTTCGTGCAAGTTTGTGAAGGGAGTGGAGAGTTGGGGGCTAAGATCAGTTTAGATATCACTTGCCACTGATATTAGCGGTGGCCTATAATCAAATGGGGAAATCAGATCACTGACTTTATAATGCTGTGTGCCTCCTACGACTGTGTGACACAACCCCCCTTCCCTCTCATAATCAGCAACAAAGCATCCAGTCAATTATCAAAGTATTTACAGAACTATAATTGCCATTTGGGTCGAGTGGCAGCATAGTGGATTGCGCTATGAACTTAGCCCCCTGAGTTTGATCCCCGAATAAGTAGGCGCTTCTGCACTCGAGAACTATAATAATGATGAAACCACCATACGGGTATCATAGCTTGTTGCACGCCTGTACTACCGACCTTCATAAACCAGCATGGTGAAGTATGGTCAAACAAACCCCACAACTGACACGGTGTCAGGAGGCCTTTATTCGGCAGTAGATTGATAAAAGGCTGTGAATTAATAAAAACGTTATACAACTACATCTTGTTTTCATGCTATGAATACTTAACAACGTGTTACATTTTAATTATAATATATTTGCATGCAATACACACATCTACAAACAACAATATAGCTTATATTACTACCTGAAGCTGTCAGTCCTGTGTGTCACCATTTAAATATTAGTGTTTTGGTCGTTCTAATCTTTAGTCACATTTATGTGACTCGTACGTGCTCACTTTGATCCCTGTTGAAATAAGAAACAATCTGTATCCCAACGTGTTGTGATCTTTTTTTTAAGATTAAAGCTCCGGTGATTGAAGCCACACATTTACCTTGTGAAAATAAACGTGCGGCAATAAAAACATGAGCAGATGTAAACACCGCTCTTTCGGTGGAAATGCAGCAGCCTTAAGCCCGGTCAATTGCACCATGGTCACATTGCTGGATAATCTTCCTTCGTTAGAAGTACCCAAGGGTAAGGTCACCGAAGACAACTGCCGTTGCCCTTATAATGAAGTTTAATACGTGTTCTCTTTTATGGCTACTGAAGCATGAAAACAAGAAATATACATGCAGTACACATTGCGAAGTCCTGTTAATGGTACACGTGTGCACACATGTGGGGTTTTTATGTGCCAGAGATGTGTTTCACATCACCTGCACACAGCATCAGGTGCTTATGTCCGCACATCAAAGTGCACATGTAAATTCAGTTAAGCACACATTTTAGAGAGTTCAATTTGAGAGGGCTGATGCCATTGTTGCATAGAATGGTTTTTTAGCTTTATTAGACATTTTTCTACAATTTTTTGTGCCTAATGTCAGATTTTAAAATCGCCTGCCATACTTATTTTGCTTAATGTAAGTACAATGGAATGGGTGTAGCGGTTAGCACACTGCACTATAAAACCGAGTGATGTGAGTTAAATGTCTGGTCACGGCTAACATTGGTGACAAGCAGTCCTGCACCCCCTCTCTCCTTTCATCAATGTCATTTCATCCTCATCAGCCATGATATTTCCACTGCTGGATGAATGCCACTCCACATCATTGCCATCCCTTATGCTCCTGAAATACCACAAAACATCTTTCTTATATATGAGCTGTTCTAATCTAACCTTTCCTTCTCTGTGGTGAACATCCTCTCGGATGTGTTTTGTCCTTGGGAAGCCCCTACATCGCTAGTCTTGACCACCAGTCATCAACGCTTCTAGCAATGACGTGTCCTACCCAAACTCGCTTACTTGCTTATTTTCACAAATCCACTTGTCACTCAATGTAATGTTTTTGTCTTTTTGTCTGAATGTAGTCCAAACATATTCCTGTCCATGTTTCTTCGTGCACTTTTCAGTTATTGATCCATGATCTGTCATTGTCCATAATTCGAATCCATATGTCATTGTAGGTAATAGACACTGATTTAATAAGAGACCGTTCATAAAAATGGAACATCTACACAGAGTTCATGAATAAAATAACAACTCCCAGAACCCTGAAGATGAACCGAGAGCTGGGTAAAAAGTCGCAAAGTGAGTAACCCAGCATGACTTGCACTACTGCGGCTGATAGTGGAAACATCCCCATATCTAACAGTGGCTAAGGTGGCCTTATCTGAGCAGGGTGTATGAGTTTGGGAATGCAGAATACGCTAGGACATAGGTGTGAGTGGGTGTGTCTTTTGTTGTTACTACTTATAGGATACCTTGTGCGTGAATTGCTGTTGGAAGTTGTGCTGCCCTGTGGAAGTCTGTAGGGTGACTAGCGTGCAATTAAAGATCGTCAACCCGAGTGATGCATTACCTCGAGTCAAAAGTTGCCTCCCTCTCTACGGACTTAACCCACCATCCGAGCACGAAAGACCTCGCTCACCAAAAAGATAGTGATTTCGGAAACGAATTATATTCTCATCACTACATCACAATTGCGTACAACATCTATGCTCCCAAAAAAATAGTGTGCATATGTTTAATAGTTACATGTCAAGTGCTTAGTTTTGATTTAAGTGTCACTTTTTTTTTCGCTACCAAAACGTTATTCTAATGACGTGAGCCATTGGTGGGTCCCTAAGGTAGCTGCGAGAGGAGCTTGCCAGTGTCATCTGGCACAACATCCGTCAAGAGCATCACTGAAACATGCTGGCAGCCAAGCAGTGAGCATTACCGTTGAGCTCGCTAACTAACCATGAGTGGCAAAGTAAATGAGAGTGGCGTGTGCGCACACACGCGTAGTCTATATCAAAAACAATTGCAAAAACTTGCAGTTTTGACCATGGAAAGAAACGTACTTTTTTAAGTACAATTTTTTTGGTTATTTTCCTACTGGAATAGCTTCATAGGAACAGTCGCAAGATCATGTATAGACAAAGCGTCACATCAAATGGGTGCGTGTCTACTCTGCATTTAGGATTATAGCTTAATTTTATGGGGTGGTGACATGGTCTAGTAGCACAGTCGCTGCTTGTTGGAGAGGGTCATGCTTGGAATCCGGCAGGTTTCCCCATTTAATACTGCAGGCGTATTAACCGCATATACTACACACTATCTGCTTCACATTGGGCTTATGGAATCTTAGCAGTACCCTCCTGAAAAGGAGTCTTGAGGCTTTCCTGGATAAACAAGTGTAATAATCAAAGTATGCTCTGTCAGTAGGAGAATCTTTAACCTTGAATGTGCATCACGTCAATTGATCTAAACCTATCAGTACACATATCACGTATACTGCTGTTATTAAAAAGTGTACATTAAAACATATCTTTTATATATACCGTGTTTTTTTTTAATGAGAACATCCCTTCTGCTCTTCAAATGTTGCACCATTACTAGTAGACCACCACCAGCGCAAAATACAATGCGGTCTTGCTGACTGCAGACCTAAAGCCCGCAGAACTCATTTAGGAGACATGTCTGTATTCATTGCCAAAACCTTTTCTTTTACTTCCCCCTGTGTATAGTGTGGCGCTTTTTGGGAATTTCCATTTGATGTATTTCAAACCTGAAAGTGTGCGAAAGATAGTACAGTACAAGGGGGTTTTGTATACATTATTCCTTGCAAAAGATTTCTGTTTGGTGTTTTAACATCTTAACACAAACTGTTTTATTGCCAGAAAGGGTAAAACCTATTCTTCGATGTTTGTAACGTTGCCCTCCACCTTTCCCCATAGGTTATAACACCTGTTATGCATTTTGTTTGCCGATCCAAGCACTATCCAGTCTCATGCCTGCTTAGCTTATTATATCTGATGAGATCAGGTGAATGTCAGGTGATTTGGTCATGACTGTACCGATGATCCTCAACAATGGTGAAACTGGTAAATATTCTCACTTTATGGTTGCAAGACTTTTCTGCATTGGAGATCCATAACAATGATGACACCAATATACGGAAATCATGGTATGCAGCACGGCTATGCTGATTCTCTACTCTTTGGTTCTTTCGGTAAAGTCACGTAGGTATCAAATAAAAATAAATCACGACGTTTTGGGCGCAACACAAGCGTCCATCATCAGGTGGGAAAGCATAGTCTGCTGCTGAGGCAGACTGTTTTAAAAGGTTTGAAATGGGTGTAGCCCAAGGGTCATAAAGAAGTAGCCAGGGCTAGTGATGTTAATGTGATAAATTAGCATGTAACTGTAAGATAGGAAAGCGGCCTTCTAGACGAGGACACGGAAGTGGCTATGTTAATGTGAGATATTAGCATGATGTTAATGTGAGAAATTAGAGGGCACGGAAGTGGCTATGTTAATGTGAGAGATTAGCATGATGTTAATGTGAGAAATTCGCATGTAGCTGTAGAAAAGCAGGGTGAGCATGAGAGATCTAAGAGAGAGGCATAGAGAGAGAGACACACAGAGAGTCGGAAATAACAGCTGACATAGGCAGGTAGGATGGAAACATCACAGTCAGTTAAGACTCTATATGGTCAATAACGTCCTTCCAATGATTGTTCAGTTTGTACCCATCCTCTCGGTTGAAGTTGTGTCTGTGTTTATATATCTGGATGGCTTCATGAACAAATCTCTGAAGGTAGCCGGTAGGTTTGCAGAGTACTTCCGTCTTGGAAAAATCGATTTCCTGTGAGCCCACAGCATTAAAACAATGATCGGCAACGGCAGAGGTATTGGTCCTACCGTGTTTCAGATCTGCCTTGTGTTCACGAACGCGGTCCGAGACGTGTCGTTACGTTTCCCCAAGGTAACTGCTGCCGCAACAACAACTCAGTTTGTAGACACCAGGGCATTGCATGCCAGGAATCACATCATTTACAGATGGGATTAATCACAGATTTTATGTACTGTGTTGAAACGAACCTGGATTTTGTGTTTGTTTAGGATTTTGGAAATCATTTTTGGTAACCCCTGCTATGTACGGTAAAGTGATGGTTTTGGTTGGATCCTCAGAAGGTTGTCTCCGCATGGCTGGGGAGACAGCTTTGCGGATTGTACGGTCCGAGTTTCCGTTCATCCTGAGGGCTTGGTGTACGTGCTCCAGCTCACTGGCTAGGTGGTGCTGGTCGGAGATGCAACGGGCCCTATGGTGATTCTCGTTCGTATTTGCTTGTCACCTTCAACACGCAATGATCAGTGTGGTGAAGTATGGTCAAATAACTCGCACAACCCACATGGTGTTGGGAGGTCCTCATCCAGTAGACTGATCAAGGCCTTTACGTGTACAAGAACGTTCATGGGGCAGATTCATGGAGTAGATTAAAAACTCATATCTTTAGAATTGCTTTTTGTGTTTAGTTGGTTCTTCTTCCCCCACACCTCCAATTAGCACCGTTGTCTACATACGATATGAAAGAAGTTCAACATACATACGTACAAAACAAGTGCGTTCAAGTCTCTTGCTCGCTTGCGAGTGTACACATTGATATAAATTCCATGGTATGAATTCTGCCATTGGCTACAACAAACTAAGCCAAGGACTTACTTGCTTTCAAACAACATGTGCTTTATGGTTTAGTCTACCAGGCTGAGCTACACACGCTCCAGACGCCATCGTGTCTTGTGCAGTCCTTTGACCCTACAATGGCAGACGAAATACATTTTGTCTTGAAACATTGAATGCAAGCAAATTAATTATTTTGACTTCTGCTATGCCCAGAACGGTCAGGATAATAAACATGCTAAATAGAGAACTAGCCAGTGTATGGGCCACTGAGACAGCTGGCACAGCATCTGACCTGACCTTGCAAGGTGCACGTTTTGCCAAAATTCTCAAACAGTGAATAGAATAAGCTTTTTATTGTTTTTTTATTGAGAAAAAAGTATGCTTTTGAAAATTAAGATTAAATAATGAATTATAGCTTATGTCGTCTCATCAGAGTGAATGTTCGTATTAAATAAAAAATGGCAATGTTTTGTTAAATTGAATTACCGGCTTCATTAAATTGTCCTCAATTCCATGTAAATGACCTCTAAAATTTAATTATCCACTGGATTAAATGCGCTTAGGATGGTTATGCATGGGTTACAGCTGAAAACGTTATTTTAATTTTAAAAAAATCACTGATATAAATGGGGCATACTAAAATGGGCTCTGATCGAGTTCCCTCTGCCTGAACTGTGGCAAAATTGTTTATCCAAATTGTTTACAAATGTTTGCACATGTGTTTGAAGGAAACTTAAGCCCCTGATTTTTATCTTCCAAGCCATGTGCAAAGCTGGTGTCCATGTGTCCTGTATGTTTATGGCAGAATTTTATGGGAGAATGAAACTGATTTTTTTTTAACATAAAGACAGCAATGAATACAAATAATAATTTAGGAGTTGCTTATGGTAACATAATCACTAGATGTGCATCGTAGCATTGTACTGTCGTGTTCAGCTTGGAGAAATCTGTAAGCGAGAAAGTTTGACCCAAAATGTGAGAGGCTCTTGTGAAGATTGAGGAAGCTCTTGTCACCAAGGTCTTCCCAGGCCTTTAGCAAATAGATTTAAAGTCTTAACAACTTCATTTTTTTTACTTGAAAAGATGCTCATTGTGATAAAAATAAGCCAAAAATTTTGATACTTAACGGTGAAACCCGTGCAGAGTTTTATTGGTTTTAAAATATTCTGCTGACATGTGCACTCCCAGAAGGCCTTGTGGCTGATGGAATGTGAAAAAAAACATTTACACGGAGGGTTAGATATGTGAAGGAGGTGTATGTTGTCTACTTACTTATTTTATTACTCATATCACAATGATTATAATTATTATTTTGTATTAAGGAAAAATGTTGATCACTTTCATGGATATTAAAAAATGTCCACTGTATAATTTTCAAATGTGAATATTTTACCACAAACAAATCTTAGGGATAAAAAAAAATTGTTTACTGTTGGTGACTACGTATTTCTTCGACACATCATTAGTAGCATTTTAGGAACATTGATTGTTTCAGAAATGTGCACTTTCATGGAAATGACATGGAACAAAAAACTACTTAAAACAAGATTGTTCACTTAAAAGTCAGTAAATCCTTTCTGTAATCATATAATCACGTCATCTTTTTCTTGTCAGGCATAATTCCACGTGAAGCTAATCTAACATTTCCTAGAAATAGGAAAGCCTATTAAGAATTATTTTGCAAAGGCCACTAAACTTGTGTGTATGTAATAATACAATTTTTGCTCAAAATGTAAGTATTTTAAAAGTTATTATTACTCATTGACAAAACACTACGCGTGTATTTAATATTGACTATTTAGGACCCCTAGTTTGGTGAGCTAATGTATTATTAAATTAGGAGCTAATTACGCTCCATAAACACTGTAATTGTAACCAAATCAAAGCGGCCTGGCCCTTTGGTCTTGACACACATTTGACCGGCCTCAAGGAATTAATTCAATTTTTTCATGGGACATTTAATCTAAAGATGTTAACAAACAGGCTTAGCCCGATTTACCTTCAAAGGAGAGGGATTTGGCATAATCTAACTGCCCTCATGTGTTTTGAAGATTCAGAGAGATTGTTAAGATTTTGGAAGGGTGACTGCCTGTGCCAACAGTCATGCTACAATTATGAATGCCCATTGTTTATAAGGGTAATCAGGAATTTAGATGTTATATTGTATGAAATGTATGAAATCATTGTTTTATATTTGAAAAAATATGACTGAAGATGAAATACAATAAGAGATAACAAATATGTTTTAGTCTACTGTCAATCCACTGCTTGATGTATGTTGAACTTATTTCACATCGTACATAGCCAACCGTGCTAATAAACTAAACACAAAAAGCAGTCTAAGGAAATGACTTTTGCAGTTTTAGATTAAAAAGTGCATAGCTCCAGTGGCTTAGTAATCTAAGAAGGAAGAGCGTTCCAGACGGCCGCAGAAGCGCATTTGAAAGCATACGATGCGGTTACCATTATTGTTCGATGGCTAACCAAAAGTTGCTTCGAGAATGACCGGCTTTTGCGTGATGGTTTATGCTCCTTGATGACATCAGTAAGGTATTGTGATTCAGTTGGGGCAAGCACTTTGTGTGTCCTCCCTATGCTGTGTGCGTTATGGTGGGGGGGGGGGGGGGTCATACTTCCCCTCGCTGGTAAGTGCAGGTTGGTGAAGGGGGGTAGCCTTTACTAGTTGAAATACCATTCACTTCTAGTGTTAGCCATGGCAAGGAATCAAACGTAGGTCGCTGGGTTCATGGGGTAGTGGGCAAACCACGGTACCACCCCTCATCCAAAATAGTATATTACTGTGTTTTTTTATGATCATAACAGTACGATCAACAGGTTTTTTTTGGTTTAACACGTAGGCTTTCCCATCCAATATCATCATAATAGAAGTTTTTGGGTTAAATTGTGTAAATATATAAATGTGTCGTGAAAACCTGCCACCACCCGACACAGCCAATTAGTAAGGCTTGTCACGTAAACAGAACGTGGCCAATTCGTCACTAGTACAGCACACCGGTTTGTTGGAGAGCCAAGCCACAACATTTACAATCTGAGCACGACGTTTCGCCAGTAATTACAACTAGCTTCATCAGGCGACAGCCAGATTTGTGGAGAAGTCTTACTGTTTCATTCCTTATACAGAGGCGTAGATGTGTTGACCACCCTTCATATAATAGTGTGTGTTCAACATTGGAATACAAAATTAAGCTTTCTAATTTGGCTGGACCTAGCCTTATAATTTTGCTGTCATGGTTTAATGGACATTCGTGATACTATTTCAATGAGTCACCTGTATTCTTAGAGAAATAAGGTCACACTAAAATAAATAGCAGAATAAGATACGTATTTTCTTAGAAAACTGGAAAAATATGTAGAAATTGTATATTTGGTTTCGTACAGATACAGCCCTGTAATTGCTTGCTCATGCTACTGCTGGCGAAAGGTCCTCCTCCAGAGGGAGCTCTGGAGAGTCTCTCTGGAGGCTATTGTGACTACTCTCGCATGCTGGCCACAGAAGGAGTTTTTTTTTTGCATTTTGACCACAAGTATTGTGGTTAATGCAGACACGATTCCTTGTAAAAGGTTTCAGTTTGGTGTTTTAACAACTTAACACCTGTTTTGTTGCCAGATAAAAGGGGAAAAACCTATTCTCATATTTTGGTACTGGCAAAGGAGGTCCCATGATGTGGTGTATCCATTTATATTGTTGGGTGGACAGAGGCCGTGTTGGGGTGGGGGGTGGAGATTTCATTAACTTTGATCATTATTTCAACGACCGACCTCTGGATTGCCAGTCCAGTGTGCAAACCATTATACCACGGAAGCATCCCACTTGTGGTTTGAGCCATCTGTAAATACTTTCACTAGTAATGTTTGCTCATTGCAATAGAAATATGAATGTGTTATACACAAGTGGGTTTAAGCTGTGCCATGTTCCATGAACTGAAAGAACCAGAGAGTATAATTTAGATAGTTGTAAAATACAAAAATAATGTACGTGTTAAAATAACCAGCGTGTGCCTTGATGTCCAATTTCCTTTTTCCAAATGAGCAAAAAAAATAACATATGTTTAAAAATTTATATATATTTAATGAGCATGTGTTGTACATTTCACTAATTCCTAACAAAGACTTGAGAATACAACATTAGCATACTTGTATCTGTTTTGGATAACCAAAAGTGAAGAATAAAAATACAGAAGTATTTCTTCCAGGTCTCTCTGTTATGCTAATTGTTCACATGGAGTGCAGCAGGGAATGTGTAATAGAGACACTGGTGGGGTGGCAGTCGGCTCGGTCAAGGCCGTGTGATTTCGGGTCGGTGGGTGCAAAACGCATTTTGCTGGCACACTGGGGAGCAGGGCAGTGCTGGGGGGTGGGGTGGAAGCATAAAGGTTGTGGCTCGCTGATGCAGACAGACACGCTCCCTGGAGGAGTGGAGGAGTTTGCTCTCATTAGCGACTTGCTGAGCCATCTCTTCCCAGAATGAATTAGGAGTAGGCCCCTTGCGGTGATTTTGGCAGTTTGGACAAGTTGAGGCTTAATGCTGGGGGATTAGGAGGAGACCATGTGATGGCTGGGTCTGCGGTCGGATGCCGGCAGGCCACTCATTCGGAGCGTAGCGGCTTTGAGGCCTGACCCCACAGAGAGTGAGCCCACAGCAGCAAACGCCACCACAGCTGAACCAAGCGTGTGCAGCGTTCCAGCATAATCAGTGTGACTATGGCCAGCTTTGAAAATAGAAAACATTATTTACCCCTTTTAGGTACCATTAAATGCTCAAATTAATTAACATGGATTAAATCGTATTCTTTGGAGTAATCTCCTTCGTGTCATCAGCACTGTGATATTCATAATATGCTCTGAGAGCTTTATTCTAAATCATACCTAAAGCAAATACGTACTTTTTTTTTAATGATGATGAGAATGAAGACATCTGAACTAAAGGCCTCTTTATTCATTCAGCCATATACTGAAAAATAGGTCATCACATTTTGGACATTTGACCGATAGGACTAAATTAGTCATACCTTTTTGGCAGTCCACGTCCCCTCCTGTGAAGGTTTCCTGGCTTGGTTTAGAACTTGGGATTGTGGTCTGGGATTTGACCTAATTTCTTGATTGCGATAACTTTTTTGTTGTTGTCCTTTTTGTTTTGGTGCCATTTCTTGATTAGTTTATAAAAAATATATATTTTGCCTCGTAGTAGGGTTTTTATTTGCTTGGTAGTAGCTGTATTTCGGATTTGGTCCTTATATATAATTCATGTACAGCATTATGGTTTGCTATGAGTATGCACAATGCTATATAAAATGAAAGTATTATTATGTCAATTCACATCTTGGAAGGTGCACTGCTGTCAAGCCCATGCTGTTGCTGGTACTACGTTACATTCAGCACCAGGACGCGAGTCCAGCACTGACGCCACTGCCGCTAGTTCCACTGTGTGTTCATCAACCACACCGCAAGAGGCTCAGAGTGCAACAAATTAAGATTTACATCATTAGACCACCTTTGCCAGTACCAAAATGTAATAATAGGGTTTTTCCCCTTTTTTATGGCAACAAAACGGAAACCTTTTTGCAAGGATTCATGTCTGCATTAACCATAATACCTGCAGTCAAAATGCAAACAAAAAACATACTATGATAATATATGCATTGTCCTTGAAACTGAATGGTCCACACCAAGGGACGGCTTTCTTTTGAGCACCAATTGGGTCGAGGCTCAAAAGAAAGCCATCCCTTGGTGTGGACCAATCAGTTTCAAGGAGAATGCATATATTATCATAGTATGTTTTTTGTTTGCATTTTGACTGCAGGTATTGTGGTTAGTGCAGTAACATGAATCCTTGTAAAAAAAAGGTTTCAGTTTTGTTGCCAGAAAAAAAGGGGAAAAACCCTATTATTAAATTAAGATTTGTGTTGATACTGCCATTTCACCCTGAACTCGTTCATGCTCAACCGGTGGACGGTTGACGAATGCATCGCAGAGCAATGAGGCTGCGATCCCCAAACCGCACTCACGCCTTTGCCACACTCTACGTTGTTAGCGTGGCAGCAGTGCTACATTAATCATCCACTGTTGTGATTAAGTATCAAATATGAGGGAGACAATTCTCAACAGAGTGTGTGTGTGTTATGCAGTTATGCAAGTGTTGTGTTTGAGCTGTGGTACGTGACTGCAGTCATGTACGCCTGGAATCCCTTCCCAGGCCCCATGCATGGGACCTGCCCCATTGCACGTCGCCCCTGTCGGGCCAAGGCTCAGCCGCATAGTTATCCCTCAAAATATTTTGGCAGGATATGAATACAATCTTTGAGTTCCCATAATCGTATAAGGACGCAATACCTAATGTTTTGTGTGTGATGTAAGACTCTACATTTCTCTCTAAGACAATCGCTTGTGCCGTTTTTACCCCACTAGAGTATTTCATTTATTTACTTATTGCATGTGGAATGAGCTGCTTTAATTTTAATAATTCATATGAGCTGTTCATGATAACAGTTTTATCGTCATCATTGCAAGTCGCTTGTGTGATCATATATTTTTTTAAGTCAGTGGTTTTCTGCTCAATTGAGCATCATCTCCTGTTTACAGCCCCACGGGTGGAAATTCCACATTCCTATTGTGGGGTCAAGATATATTTCTATGCCTATGACAACCAGGATTTGAACTTGCATCCGTCTGACAGAGCTACGTGCTCTAACCACTGAGTGCCCAACCACATAAAAATGATTAGATCATCTAATTGCAAATGCGAAACAATGATAACTGGGCGGTTTAATTCACAATTATATTTTCTCTGTATAACTGTGAATGTAATGTAAGTGAGGTAATTACTCTGTGTATGGGTGATGAGTGACGGTGTGCTAATTAGCACATGGTATTAAAAAAAATCGACAATTTTAATGTATTCCTGGTTATGCTCATTCCTAGTAAGCTCGTACTGTCTAGCCATCATCTTGCTCCTAGACGTTAAATTATTGATGCAATGGCTTGTGTACATAAATATAAAGCATGAATATTATTATTTATCCAGGAAGGGCTCGCTGTGTCGCATGGTTCTTTTTATGAGGGTCCTGCGAACTTCCACAGTGATTGCTTTCTATATTCCATTGAAGTAATTTGTGGGCATTTTTAAAATTTGGCCAATTTGTACCATGACGCCAGCACACAATGGCCCATACTTGCGATTGGTATCGCCGGGTCTGTAACGTGCACTGTATAGCAGAGGGTGCGTAATTTGACGGCAAAATATGAGTGGCTGATCGTGGTGTGAGTGACTGATAACGATGTTTCAACATGACTCTTTGCGTGCTTTAACCTTTTTAATAGATGCTCATTAAAATCTCTTTGCATATGTCAGGTTTGATTCCTGCTCATGGCCAACATCATTGACAAATTTACGAACTGGTCCTGGGCCTCTCATAGGTCGGCGCGGATTAAAATTAGCATCTGGTGCCATGTATAAATATCATCACTGGAAAGACAAAGGCCCTCGGGCGTGGTTCCGACCACACCCACTCCCTTGTGCATCGTACTGATCTGAATTGGTGTTTTAATAAGACCTCTGCTGACCGGGAAATACGTCCAGGTTTGCTCTGTGGAAAAGGTACAGTACCAAATCTAAGGAACACGGAAATAGTGAATACTTTACAAAACAAAGGAATCTATAAAATGGATTTAAAGCAGGCTAAATTATAATGTTAGAAACGAGATGGACTTGAGGCAAATGGACAAACACCAAGGTTTTCAAAGATGTGTTTTTCCTCAACAATTTCAAAACAGAAATTGATCACAGGCTGGTGCAATTCCAGTTGCACTTTACCATCTCAAAAGAGAGGATACAGCTAATTAGGTGCCAATCCAACAAAGTTAACAGTAATCTAATTCAGAAGAAAGGAGGTTATATACCGGGTGTTTTTCTTGCAACATCATCAAATGTCGAGTGGAGAAACATCATTAAGTGGATCTTACTGTGAACAATGTATCTAGCATGGTAATGGTTAATACATCCAATCTAGGAGGAAAGGTCATACAATGCACAGATAACACATTATCTGAAACCACAGAAGACATTGAGGAAAAAGAGATGGGATGCTAAACAAAATGTTGAATACACAATTATAAAACAATAAAGCAAATAATTAGACATCAGAGAACACATAACATACATGATTTAAATGCCAAAGCAAGCAAAGGCAACATGAAGGCAGCAAAAATGACATTAATGATTGGTACTTCACAAATGGTCACCCCAAGGAAGAAAAATGTAACTACAACTCATACTTGAGATAAAATGTTACATTTTGTGATAACATTTAATGCAAATAACTATAGATATAATATCATTATTATTTTGCTTGTTTACCGAGGAGAGCCCGAGTCTCAAGACTTTTCAGTAGGGTCCTGCCAAGAGTTTTCATTCGGGGGTGATGATTACTCTTAATATTTCAATTGAGTAATTTGGAGGTAATTTTCACGTTTGACACATTTGGACCGTGACGTTGGCACACAATGGCCTAACTCTTGTGAATGGCATTACCGGGATCTTTAACATCCACTGTTAAGCAGACGGTGCATATCTTATGGTTAATACACCCACAATATCAATCAGAACAGCGGCTGGATTTGAACTGTGAACCTTTGCAACAAGCGGCAAACACTCTACCACTAGGTTACCATAAATTAGAGGACCTATTTACACCCAAGACACACATGTCGAATTTACTCGAGATGGACCTATGCAGTCCAGATTTTGTATTTCCCAAGCACCAATCTAATGAGGTGAGTGTTGTAATTGTGGAGTCTGTGCAAAGGTAATGGAATATCCCTTTATCTTTTTCCAGCTTAGCCTACATAAACTATGTCATGGGAACATTTACCCAGGTCTGGAAGGTATATATTTAAGCATTTAATGAGTTGTGACCATTTACTAACCATTTTGCTAACCTTGGTTATGTCACTGTAATTGCAGCTAAGCTGCAGTGAGACAGTGATATGTACCAAAGAATGGGATTTTTGTTTTGGTTTGACTTGTCTACTCAAAGGCACTCATGGTCCCTTTTTGACATCTGTAAACTTTCAAAGCCATTTCCAGCAGATTGTACTTGTAGAATTTTGCTATTATAAATTATACATGCATAACATGTGAATAACATGTGAACTATACTACCAACATAATGAACACAAAAGTTTCCCAATATTGAAGTTTAAATATCTTCACAATGGTTTGGGATACCACCCCTAAGCTATCTCGATTAACTAATCCTGTAAAAAGCAACAAAGCTCCGTGTTGCTCAGTCTTGGCCGACCATTTGGGTCTCATGTAACAAACACTTTGACGGCCCTTTGTCAATCTATTGCTGAAGGACAATATGTATGTTGAACTTATTTCGTACCACACGTAGCCAACCTTGACCATACTTCATCACGCTGGTCAGTGCAGGTTGGTTAAGGAGGCACCCAGGACCAGTTCAGATGTCTCACCAATTATGTCGATCATTGCTGGTTCATAAAACTCAGATGGCGGAGTTCATAGTTCAGTGCACAAACCACTCCGCCACCACCCCACCCCGTATACGCATTAATAAAATGTCTTCATACCAGCGCGTAATCTGCCTGGCACCAGACGGTGATTCTCTGCTATGCAGAGCACAAATCCTGACAACTAATTTTCACGTTGCGCCGCAGTGAGCGTGCGCGTATGTTCGTGTACATTTCTAATTTTCTACGCAGGTTGGGGATTGAGCGTTTGCGGCCAAGACGAAGGGAGGTCTCAGGGGGTGGGGTGGTGGGGGGCGGACGAGGGGTGTGAGCCGATCGCGGCGGCGCCGTTGGCTGCTGTGGCGAGCGCGTCCGTCCAACGGGCCGACAGCTGACGTGAAATTCCACACGCGCGGTCCCCACCGCCGAGATGTCCCCACCACCACCACCCACCACCACCCCCCCAGGCCGCTCGGCCCGGTGTCACTGCTGCGACTCGCAACACAAACCCCTCGCTGCCCGCAATCACAATGAGCACGGTTAAAATTGGGGTTCTTGCATTACTGGTGTCAAACACAAAACAAGGGGCAAACACGGTAAAAAAAAAAGGGTTAGGGGCCGTCCATAAATGACGCCACGCGGTTTTTGACGATTTTTGACCCCCCCCCCCTTCACTTCGTCATACGGCGTCACAAAAAGTCAGACCCCCTCCTCAAATATGACGTCACAAAACTCTGCCCCCCCCCCAAAAAATAAAACATGCTTAAAATCGCTTTAAACTATTGTCATTGTAGTGCGTATTTAACGTGGCGCTGCACTCTGATGTTGTAGGAGCAAACATTTATTAAACAGTCTATTTAATTAAGTAGAACGTGTTTACCGAAAGAGCTAAGAATAGAACGTGTTGTCTATATTTATTTAAAGTTGCGTATTTTGATGTGACGTCACATTTCTCAAACCCGCCCCCCCTCGTCACACATCGTCACAAATATCCGACCCCCCCCCCTATAGGTGCGTGACGTCATTTATGGACGGCCCCTTATCAGTTTCAGGATCGAAGGAATCCGATAAGTTACGAAGTTATTTTTCACAGATGTCCAGTTAAAACTATTAAAATATATAAGTAAAAATTGCATAGGTATATCAATTCCTGCTGATGTTTAAACACTAAATGAAAGATCCGGTAAGGCAGCAAAACAACAACAAAAACGGTCCCAGATCACACCATGACATTTATAATGGGAGGCACATTGGTTATTACACTCCTGAGTTGATTCCTAGCTACCACCAGTGGTACGTGAGATTCAAACTGCCCGTGGGTTTCCCCCTTTACCAACCCGAACTGACCAGCATGGTAAATTATAGTCTAACAGCTCCCGTGACTGACACGGCGTGGGGAGGCCTTCATACAGCTTTGGATTGACAAAGGGCTGTAAAATAATTATTAGTTTATTTTCATCTACGATAAGTAGTTAATCTTCTTCATGGCAAATAAGCTCTGTGTGCCCTGTAAGCCTGAGTATACCAGATAGGGGCATCTATTCCAGTCAGGTACTTGGAGTCAAGAAAAAAAAGTGCTCCTTTCAACATACATTTACCAGTTTGGTGAAGTATGGTCAAATAGCCCCCCCCCCATAGCTGGGGCACTATGGGAGAGAGAGGGGGGGGGGCTAGGTAGTTTAAGAAGCAAGAGGTGCCAAGAAATACTGGGCATGAACACGACGCCTCGATTTCTTGGCCTTGCTTACATAACACACGGACTGGTGAATGAAACCTTATTCAACTGGGAAAAATAAATTGGAATATAGTCCAAGGAATGGAACGCATCCGAGGTGATGTCCACTGAGAGAGGAGTTATGAAATTAGTGCAGGTGCGAGGTGGATATTATGACAAAGCAGTTAAATCGATGAAGACAAAACCACTTGTGTATACCAGATGGTTATTTATCCAACGGCACACCAGAATAAAGAAGATTAAATTTGATTTAAATAAACAATTAATAAACCACACAAAAAGCAGATAAATCACAACTGAGCCTTGCCCCAAATCCACCACACCCATATAACCCTGCTCCGCTTTTGTCCATATACGCTGCAAAGCCTTTCCCAGACCCCGTAGCCACTAACCCCGGCCACCAGTCTCCCAAACCTCCTACAGACAAGCATTGTTCCCAGGGCCCTTCACGCTATCAACAAACAAGCCCTTTTCTGCAGCACTGACTTAAGTTGTGAAATAATAAAGCTAGCAGGAACAATCCTAGTTCTAAATTAGCCCCTACATTTTCCATGGAACGGACGTCTGTGGAAGGATCACAGCTAAATTAACTTTTTCACGGCCACTTTGTGAGCTCAAAGAGGCTTCGATTTTCTGCTTACGCTTTAATGAACGGGCTGTGTAGGAAAGCACACGTTAGCAGCGGACAAACAAGTCAAACCTATAAATTAACTACACGCAAATGTGCACTCGCACATCGTGTTTAATGTTGCAAGAGCTTCAAATATGGTTCTGATTATTGTTATGCATTGTTCTGCATGCTCGGGATTATAATGCCGTCATTAACATTTCTCGAACAGCTTCGAAAGAACATTGTGATATAAGTGAGGTCATTGCAACGCGCTGCAGAAATTAAGACCACGTTATTTTAAAGGTCTACAATAAATAGCTATTTACTGAATCATGGGTTAAAATATTGCACCTTGAAGTAAATTTAATTATGTGCTCACATTCCTTTCTGTGTGACCACAATGAGTGAAGGCCACTATGTCACACTTGTCAAGTGTGCACATATATGCCGAAGGTACGCTCCGCAGCTGCTCTTTTGAATGGCTTCGAAAGGACTCAAAAAAATGTTAAGCTCCAATAGCTTAAAGAGCGACACCCCTGTCTCCCAAAGGGGTCAACCCTGTGTTATCGTTGAGGTGATCCGGATGAGGCAGGGCATGACCTGAGTCATTGAGGCCTTGTAAGGTTGATGCCTGCACATTCTCCATCTGCAAGGGACCCATTTGACGCCGCCAGGCTGCCTGAAAGGACTCTGCAAACGAAAACGGAATGTGGCTTTGTAATGCCCCTAATGGCTTGTTTAGCTAAGCAGAGAAAAGAAACGATTTAAGGATGAGCAGGCAGACGTGGTATGCCACCCTTCTAAAGGGTATGTTGAGCGGACGTGTGTCCGTTCCGCCACCATGTAGCCTGCAAGGATTTACACAGTCGCTGGCAGTGAAAAGAACCACCTACATTCCACCAGCGAGACCTCTGTATCCACTGCTCCGAGCATGTGGGACGATAGGCAAAGGTTAACGGCAGTCTGTTTCAATGTGCCCTGAAAGCAGTTAACCTGCACATGGTGCACACAATGCTGGGACAACGTGATGGGGACCTACACGACAACTTCAAAACCCCCAATACATTCGTGGAAACTTAAAAGAAACAACAATAGACCAGATGTTGAAGAACAAATTCATTGTGAGTGTGTTATACTCCCTTTTTTATGTTGGGTTGTGCTTGGGTGAATCCATACAATCTGCTAATCGTTATAGTAGGTATTGGTTGAATTAGGTAATCATAGAGACCGTATTGGTGTTGTTTATTTATACAATTATTTAAAGTTGCTCGTTCTTCACACGTCATTATTTTCTTGTGTAAAACTATATGTTAGAGCTTATACTGATATACCAAAATACATTATACTACATTAAATAAGGTTATTTAATGTGTGACTCGGACCCCTTAAACATGTTGGGGTGTTCTCCAGATTTCCCTTAAAGTTGGTACTTTCCATCGTGGCTTAATAGGAAGCTTGTAAGCATTTTTGTCAGTCTAAGCCTACCACATTGGTAAGACTGCAAAGCATGGGATCTCCCACGTTTTAATTGACCTCACTAATGAATGCATGAATACATTTTATATTTTCTTCCAATGCTTGTGCATTTTCATCTATCTTCCTCATGTGCTGTGTTAATGTTTTGTTACGAGGTCGGACGGTACACATTACCCGTCGGGGTAGATTTATTGCATGCAGTATTGGCAGCATCAGCCCGCAGTTGCTGTCCAAGAGTACGCTTAGACTAAAAGCAACAGTTGTGCACGTAGAGATGGTGGTCGCACCTATTGAAACGCTTGTGATGTGTATGGGGTCTGAGTGGCACTGGCTACTTGGGCTGTGTAGCCAAGTGTCATGCAGTGGTGGTCACTTTGATGTCGCCTTGAGCGACAGCAGGGCCCAAGCACATGGCCGCATTGTTTATACTGACAAGAGGCCGTCTATCCCTTGAGTAAACAATGGGAGGGTTTCAAATTATTGAGATGGGTCCAAAGCCCATCCATAGCTGTTGAAAGATTTCAGCCTCTGGAGCCTGCCATGTTTTCCCAAGGTGAAATACGTCAGCAATCCGAAAGGTAGCAAGGCAATGAAAATATGTAACTCCGTTAAAGTTAAGTAATAGTTCTAGATTTAATTCTAGATTTAAAGCTTTCGTGACTGCAAGGATCCATACTCTTTGGTTCTATTGGGTAAAGTCACGTAGGTAAAAAATAAAATAACAAAAATCACGACGTTTCGGCCACAACACAAGCGGCCTTCAGTAATAGTATGTATTGCAGAGTGGTAATGAAATAACTATTCTGTTTCAGGAAGCATGTCATGAATATTTATATTATGTACTATTATGGGGAGGAGCAGTGGTAAGTGCACTATGCTATGAATCCAGTGACCTGGTCTTTACATATGAACTTTACATGTGTACGCCACATGCAGCTTCACGTGTTCAGACTAGCAGTGGAGCAATTACACTCCCCACCCCCGACAATGCAATGAATTGTTGCAGTTCACTTGAAGAGTTTTTTTTTTAAAACATTGCATTAATGGTGGCACCTCCAGAGGCTGCAGGGGTGCCATGAGCCCATTTTTTTACATTTAAAGAATCGGACAGAGTTATTTTGTGCACACATGATTCCATGCACGTATTGTGAGAATTAAAGTTAAGTTTATTTTATTGTACGGATTATCCCGTTTAGCCAGTTTCCCAGCCTGTTCACATGGGTGAAAAGGCTGGGAAACAAAACAAAGACACGCATTCATATTGCAGATAATGAGTATCGGGTCTCTTTGGAAAATTGCACAACTAACAAACGAGAATTGATATTCATCAATGCACTTATGTATGTTGAACTTCTTTCGCACCGTACGTAGCCAACTGTGCTAATCGGAGGTGCGGGGGGGAAGACAACAAACTAAACACAAAACACAGTTCTAAATAAATTAGTTTTAAATTTTGATTTAAAAGTGCATAGCTCCAGTGGCTTCCGAATATCGGAAGGAAGAGCGTTCCAGATGGCCACATAAGCGCATCGGAAAGCGCGAGATCAGCAAGTTATTGTGGTTAATTTGTGGCAAACACTTTGTGTGTAATGAGTGTGACCTTATAAAAACGTGTTCAGCTCCGAGCACAACACTCAGTTTGTGTGTATTATACGAATATATACTGTAGGTATAATAGAGAATAAGAAAAACTGAGTAAAAAAAAGATTCGATGAGCCGCGGTGCATTGCACGTAGACTTGACAAGTGGTACGGTATAACCTTGGATTGCGAGCATAATTCGTTCCGGAAACGTGTTTGTAATCCAAAGCACTCGTATATCAAAGCACTCGTATATCAGTTGTGATCACGTGACGCTCGGCAGTACAAAGCGTACACGTACACTACTCGTATTGCAAGACCCTCGCTCGTTTATCAAATTAATATTCATTAAAAAATTGCTCGTCTTGCAAAACACTCGCAGGCCAAGTTACTCGCAATCCAAGGCTTTACTGTATATGTAGAATCACGTGTTGTGCTGCATATGGCACTGTAAGTAGAGTAGACGAGAGGTCATAAGGGCAACCGCATGCTCCCCCTCCCCTCCCACCGCCTCCCACCCACACTCCAGTGATGTCAAGTGAGGTAAAGCATCAGACGTGCTTTTTAGCTCCACTCAACCTTCCGTCAAGCGAGCCCTGTCGTGAGACGTTAACAGTGCACTGTAACGTACAATATATCACAATTTGCCTTAAAATATCGATATTCATGTGGAACGTCGCGGGGTGCTTTCAACAAAAATCAAAGCATGAGTTTGCAAATCAATCTATGTCAGAAAGAATCCATCGTATACATGTACGTTTTTACATTTGTGTAAACTTCCGACTATACCAGCAGCATTCCTAATATGACTTGTAGCAGAGTTACAGAACCAGAGAGCATAACAACTAAACGTCTTTGTCTCTCCTGATATTCGATAACTAATGGATCCTTCCATGGGAATGTGGGATTTCCACCACTAGCAAAGGGCCTGCAATGGAAATGAATACTACCCTATTTTGCTTGTGTGGACAGTGAGCCACTGATATTGTTGACATCACAATCTGCTCTTAATTTAATTCATGCCTTTGGTAAATGAGATAAAGTAATAATTGTTACCTGAATATCATTGGCTTTGGCTCTGCTTTATCAATAACGTGGGCATTATTATTTCTGGGGGGAGTGAGAGTGTATCACAAACATGTTCATAGACCAAACATGGAATTAGTGTAAAAGATTGATGGTTTTAACCGGGTCATCTGAATGTGATAAATGTCGACAATATGTTGTTTTTGGATGGCTCTAAGGCCCCACTTGATGTATTCCATCTGTCGTCGTGACTGAAGTTGGTGAACGTGCCAAAAACTTTACTTTTTAACAAATTTGCTGAGAATTGCATTGTGCAAAGAATAAATCCATTGGTTGGACAATGACACATTTTTTTTCTGTCAATCAACATGCCATTTACAACATGTTACGGTGATACCTAAACAATTGCATTGCATTCCCATGAAATCACTGTTTCATTTTTGCATATGCCCACTGGCTAAACCATGTTTCTATTTACATAATTTAATTTTTTGTACACAGCACAGAAATATTTCAAAAGGTACACAGTGTTTTGTGTGTCTGTTGATATTAACACTTTTTGTTTTAAAAATGAAGTCAATATTTATATTTGCTAAATACTTTTGGATTTTGAAAGACCAAGTAAAATACTTAATCTTTGCTGTCTCAAATAAAGTTGCAATTCCACTCACAGAATAAAATGCACTCCACATACGTTTTACATAATGAAAGAATGTAACATTGTATGGCGATATTTATATACATTAATCATTTACAGTACTTTGTGGAACCACTGCTGGATGAAAGCCACCCCACGCCATATCGATTGAGGGATTTTGACGATACTTCATTTTCGCTGGTTGGTATTGGTTTGGTAAAGGGGCAGCCCAAGACTGGTTTAGACAGCATTTACTACTGATGTTAGCCGTCGGTGGGAATCGCACTTAAGTTACCAGGTTCATATCTCAGTGCGATAGCCATTTTTTTTAAATGACACTAATATATACACACACACACGTAAATATCTGCTTGCAAACATGATAAAGGAGTATTTTGTTGGGGTGATGAGTATTTGAGCAAAAACGTTCTCAGACATAAGGGCCTCACTGCCAATACTTAATCATACCCAACACCACGATGGAATTTAATGTCCTAAATAGCCACCTAGGTAATGCTGATCGTTGCTTTATGTGCAGCACAGTGGAAAGAAGACGACAGATTTGCATGCACCTGCGGCAGGTGACACTGATGCCAGTTTCAATCTGAGAACGCACGACACATTTCCTCCGAAAAGTTGCACACTGTGGAATCCCCAAAACTTACGTTGCCACAGGGTTCGTCGTCGTCCTAACGTCTCCCAGGATCAAAGCATGAAGTAGGTGTAGACAGAAAGCCTGTCATTGTTATTGTATCAAACTGCACTCGTTTCTTTAGCTCCCGAGCCATGCCACGTGCAAGCAAATACAGTAAAACCTTGGATTGCGAGCATAATTCGTTCCCGAAACGTGTTTGTAATCCAAAGCACTCGTATATCAAAGCACTCGTATATCAGTTGTGATCACGTGACGCTCGGCAGACAAAGCAAGACCTCGCCCGTTTATCAAATCAATATTTATTTATTTAATAATTTTGCTCGTCTTGCAAAACACTCGCAGACCAAGTTACTCGCAATCCAAGGTTTTACTGTATCACGTGAGAGCCTTATCATTGGTTGGTCAAACATATAATAGCCTTTACTGTAGTCACACCAGAGCACTTTCCGAATTTGCAAATGTGTTACCAGTGATTTTTGTATAGGGTGGTAAAATGTGAGCAAATTACTGCTTGTGATATCACACAAAATATTAAAAAAGCATCCTAAATGTGTTACATTGCACTCAATTGACTTCCGCACGGTATGCAGCAGCTCATTTTAAATATGATTTGCTGTTTGTGTAACATTTTACAAAAGGGAGTGGGCAGACAAAGTATACTGGCAGTTGGGGGGGGCCGTGTTTTGAAACGTGGATTTCTTTTTTCTTTCTCCAGAAGCCCAAATCGCTCCCAACGCCGTTTGTGCCGAGCGCGAGGCTCTCACGCACGCCTGCTTGGCTGCGCTCCTTCGCACGCAAAGACAAAGATCCCCCATATAGCCTTGGCAGACTGTGAGGGCAAGTGCTGTCAGCGAGCACCAGTGAAGACCGGCACGGCGCACGAGGGAGCGGGGGGCCAGCGCTAGCCCATAACCTACCGCTCCCTGGAAGTAATGCGCGGCACCGGTGACTGCCTGGCACCTCACGTGGCTCAAATAACTCTACTAACCCCCTGCTGTAATCACTGTGAAGCGTATTATACAGCTAGACTGTTTTATTTGAGTTTTTTTTTTCACCGTGATTGCTTACAATATTTAAAAGTGAAATGAAATGCCTGCGACCAAATAACGCAATATGCTCTCCGTTTCGTCAGATGTCATCAAATCTCAGATGCTAAGCACACTTGAGGCTGGATAGTGCTTGGATAACAAGTGTTACAGGCTTCAGGGATAATAATGTGTGGTGGGCAGCAGAGTGCTCTCAAGTAAAATGTATTGTTGCACTGTATCTTTGCGATCCCACGAATATGCTCTCAATCTTTAAAGTCATGCATTGACCAACATGACGAAGTCCGGTCCAGATCCCCGCAACTTCCATGTCACTGTGAGGCCCTCATATAGCGGTGGATTTTTGAGAAAGGGTTGTACATATGTACGAATAGGATCCTTGTTTTACCATTTGTGCATTGTTAATTGAATGTCATCTTTTTTCACAATGAGACAATTCTGACCCAGACTAATCTGGTAGTTACAGTATACAAGGCTAGCCTTGTGATGGTGAGATACGCCACATTTAAGCCACAGAGAAATGCTAATCTTTTCTTCAGCAATGTCGGCAATGTCTAGAATCTGTAAAGCCCTTTTGCCAAATGAATGCCACATTCCACCAGGACTCCAAACTTATGGATGAGTGAACAAGCTTGCACAATTCGGGCGTTAATGCACACCACTTTTTTCTAGTAACTTGTTTACCTATTCTTCTTGGTTCTTTCGGTAAAGTCACGTAGAATGGAAACAAAGTAATGAAAATAAAACATAATAAAATAAAATTCTCACGACGTTTCAGCCACAACACAAGTAGCCTTCTTCAGGTGAAGGAACAGAACTGTCGGGACGACAGCGCTTCAATGAACGCTGCTAAGATTCGTAGCGTCTTTTAAGCTAGGTGAGAGAAGTGAAACGCCTTGACAAAGGAGTTTACATATCAAACAGGAGAATTTAGCATTGATATGTAAACTCCTTTGTCAAGGCGCTTCACTTCACTCACCTAGCGTAAAAGACGCAACGAATCTTAGCAGCGTTCATTGAAGCGCTGTCGTCCCGACAGTTCTGTTCCTTCACGTGAAGAAGGCTACTTGTGTTGTGACCGAAACGTCGTGAGAATTTTATTTTATTATGTTTTATTTGTATCACTTTGTTTCCATTCTACGTGACTTTACCGAAAGAACCAATAAGATGAATCCCTGCAGTCACGAAAGCTTTAAATCGAAATTTGTTTACCTCTATAAAGATACACCTAGTCAACTGAAGGCATCCAGATATATGTTATTAAGGGCCGCTTAGGAATGATATAGATTATGTTATGTAAGTTACTCCCCTCCTCCACAATAAAGTATTTGTACCCACCCTGGTCCTGCCCTCATGACATGTATGGGCACCAGGCCTAATCATGTTTAACAGAATGAACATTTTGAATAAAGGGTCAGTGTGCGAATCAGCAGGAAGGTGTTTAGCAGAAACACACCAGATAGTGACTGTTCAGTAATTGTGACCTCCCCCCCCCCGAAGTATTAAGTGACCTCTTGTGGCTGTGGATTTTTATGGTGACCAACTTGTATTTCCAAACAAGTTACTTTGACAGTGGCCTGCAGGACTTGGGGGGGGGGTGCTAAGGTGCTTGTAATTGGTTTTGAATATCTAGTTAAACAAAATATAGTCATACCTTCATTTGTAAGTGCTAAGATGGTTGTATCAGTTTCTACTGAGTCAGATGTCTTTTGTGGATGACACTGATGATGATGCAGGGGATTGATGTCGCCTTCATCTCTGAAGCCGCCCTTGCAACCACACCTTCTGCCCTTGACATTCAGAAAAACGGGTGGCCCTAGTTCGTAGCTGTATCTTTAAAACACCCAATGTAAACAGTATACAAAGTGTAACGACCTTAAAAGCCAGGATTAAAGGCCAGGGCCATGGCATTAAACAAAAAATCTCGGTGTGCCTCCATGTTCGTCACACGGTCAGTCATGTCGTGGATTGCCCCAGGGGTTCTTGAACCACGTGGGTAGAGAGCATGAAATTTACAACACTTTTTCTATGGTTACTTTGCCAGCTTGCTCATTATTTGTTCATGACGTGTTGAGGTAGAAACATCACAGTTACCGCCATCACTCATACCATTTTAATATTTGTACGATTTTAATGTTATACAATATATATTTTACTTGAATCAGGCATTGGCCAGTGGATATATGTACACAACACAGTGTCAATGACACAACTGAAACTAACAACCTCTTCTTAGCACTGTTTTTAAGGTAACTTGAGTTTGCGCAGTCTATTGTTATCCAGATTTGGCAAAGTATCGTTTTGTTCATTGGTAACAGATATGGCTGCAAGTTTGTTCGTACATGTTATGTATATCGTTTATTGTTACATTTGAATCAAAGTTCCTATGATTACTGTTGTTACATTGTATTTTATAGCTTTATTTTGGTGATTTCTAAAGCACATGGTTAAGCCTGATAAACTTGAATCTAAATTGTCTTATGGTTGTTGTTATTATTTGTCTTGCGTCACACTGGGAATTTTGCACGGAGCGTTGTAATACGGTGTTTTTTTTTCTGGAAGATTTTCTGGTTTATCCCAGGATGTTTCTGTTGCGCATCGTCGCTTTAAGACGTTTCTCTGTTCATATTTTAGTTTGTTGCGGTTGCACCCGACTCAAGAGCCGCGTGGCTCACAGGGCTACACCTACTAAATGAAACTTGAAAACTTGAACAAAACCCATTTTGAGTGAGTTTTAAGTGGAGTGCTGCTGTACATTGCCCCATTTCCCCCTGTGCTGACAGCCCCATGCATTTCTCTTCCTTGCTTTACTAGCAGGCTAAAGAGCTTTTAATGAGCCACTGCCCATCAGCTGTCGTTGCCGTGTGACACCCTCGTAATGAGGGATAATTAGGAAGGAGGGAGAGTGGTGAGTGCAGTGGCTTGTAACGGACTGTGCCCACTTCAGGCTCATTAAATGGCCTCAACAATTGCCTGGCTTTGCAAGGTGTGCTTTTTTAAAATTATTTTTCACGAATGGATTGTTTTATGGATTAGGTGGTAGTGGGTGCAAATGTATTTTGTGTGGGATGTTGGAATGTGCCTCCGGCAAATTTTTTCATCTTGAGCTCCAATGTGAAACTATTATTGGGCGGAATCCAGTTTTGAAATGTACAAGAGTGTTTGTTGATTTGGTAGAGCCAAGATGGATGCCTGTAACATGTTGTGCTCAAACATTTAATAAACTAGCTTTTTTTGCCCGTCCAAGGACGGGTGTATTTTGCAGTAAATCTGAAATATTAAACAGAAAAATTGTTCAGCTCATGATTATTAATGAGGGGGGAGGTGGGGTTGCCCCATGTGGAGTGACTTCACCCGCTAATGGTTATTGGAGAGGGGTGTGGCATGTGGAGTGACGTCACCCCCTCATGGTTATTGTGGAGGGGTGCGGCATGTGGAGTGACGTCACTCGCTCATGGTTATTAATGAGGGGAGGGGTGTGGCATGTGGAGTGACGTCACCCCTCATGGTTATTGTGGAGGGGTGCGGCATGTGGAATGACGTCACTCGCTCATGGTTATTGTGGAGGGGTGCGGCATGTGGAGTGACGTCACTCGCTCATGGTTATTAATGAGGGGAGAGGGTGCGGCATGTGGAGTGACATCACTCGCTCATGGTTATTAATGAGGGGAGGGGTGGGGCATGTTGAGTGCGCGACCTTCTTGTACGTTAGTGTAAACTTCCACGCGGGCATGAATATTAATGAAGGGGGGGGGGCCTCTTATGCAGTGACGTCACACACGGATGTAGCACTGTGCTGCGTATATTTATTTTTTACAGTCACTTTCTGTAAAGAAAGTCATATTTGAAACGACTTTGCGTAATAAATTATTTAATTCAGCGCGACCTTCCTTTGCGTTCGTGTAAAAATCCACCCCACTCATAAATATTAATGAGGGGGTGGGCCTCATGTGGAGTGACGTCACGCGCAGGACGGACAGACATTTCAAGCATTGAGTTTTGAATAATTTACTTCATATGCATTGGTATCAATCAATTGAATTTGTCAAAACATATTGAAGAAAAAAACACGTCTATAACGATTTTGTTCACAATGTAGGAATCTGTGTATTATTTTCTACTACAGATTGAATAAAAAAAAGTATTAATTTGATATTAAATAAAATGGATGATTTGCAAAAAATGTGAAATCCTACAGGTCTGGAAATTACTCCGAAGATCACTTTACTTTCACTGAACTACAGATTTTGTGTGCAGCAATATTTTTTGGGGAGAACGGTGGTGGAACAGTTTGTGCACTGCATTATGAAACCCATCTTGGTCATGACGAACAACAGCTACAGTGATATCTTGTATACTTAATGTTCCCATCCTACAGCCTTTTTCACTCTTTTTTTAATGGTGGAGTTTGTCGATTCAAGAGTTTTACGTCTCTGCTTTACACTGACCTGATCTTCAGATCTCAGGTTCTGGTGTTTGATCTTCTGTGAGTCTGCATTTCTCTTCCTCAATAAATTAACTTGCCTCACTAAATTTAGGTACTCCCTCAAAACACTTCTCTAATCTTACTACTGATGTAGTGACATAGAATGGGTCACTATGGCGCGTAGCGCTGGTTACTGGTAGAGAGCGGGATCGTGGGTGTAATAGCCCGGTTTACCAGCAGGGCAGGTGAAGTCTGCCACTGGTGCGCGTAGCGCCGGTTGCTGGCAGTGAAGGGCATTTGAGGATACAGCGGTCGGTCTGCCAGTAGGGCACGTAACAGGCACGGATGTAGGGTAAAGGGGACAGAGGGGACACGTGGGGCAGATCCCAGAACTTTCTGGTAGGTTCCAGAAGGGGGCGTGACCGAGGGCGGAGCCAGGCCACCCTGGGGAGGATTAAAGGGAGGCCCCGACGCTGGGTCGGGGCTGCTGCGATTTGAGAATGAAGCCCGTCGTCGTCAAAGTCTTCGTCCTCCTTGTCCGTGTTGGGTCAGGCAGTGTGCCGGCTGTCTTGACCCGTATATAGTTACACCCCTATACTGTGGAAAGTGTAGAATAAACGTGTATGCCTCCTACTATTAGTGTCTCCGAAGTGACTCACTACACTACCATTAAACATATATGTCAGCCACTTCCTGACTATAATGTTCACAGCAGCTCATAGCTGCAAGAAAACCACACTGCAAAGGACTGGCCATTAAGCTAGACTTGTTGCGATTGAGAACAACATTGAATAATTGGCTAACTGTGCTACTCGCATACCAGATTCTCACTCGCATCGGCCCAGTTCCGTAGATCTGTTCCTGATATCTGACGCAACTCACAGCTAACATAACCGCACCACTGTTTCATGACTGAAAAGTATTCCCACATCTTTTCGACTAAAAATAAACTTTTTATTTTACCAGGTAAGGCACGCTGAGCTATTTAGGTGTTTTTCCAAAACAACCTGGCCACAAATTATAGCTCAACGAAGTGGCTTATCATGTGGAAATTTATAGCAGCCAAATACTCTAAACGCATGTTGATTCTAAATTAAGAGGGAACCGGAGGACCCGGAGAAAAATCCACGCAACCACGAGGAGAACATAGAACTCCATATATACAGGCTTCAGGGTTGGGATCGAACCCACGACATGTCGTATACCAGGCGAAGAAGTTAACATCTTGCCACCCCCACATCAAATTATCATGGCTAAAAGCATTATTTCAATTCAATAAATATATTATAACTTCATTCGTGCTCTTTCTAGCTGGCTCCTTGATGATTATGGCCTTTGAGCTTGTGCTCAGCAACTGTGTAATAATAAAAACAATTCTGAAGCGATTCCGATCTTCTCGCCCTTGACCAATCCGACCTGACCAGTCTGGTCAAAACAACCCCTACGACCATCATATGATGAGGCCTTGATCCAACAGTATATTGACCATTGATTAAAGTAAATACATCTTTCTTTTGCACAAATTTGTGTTTTTAGCTGATAATGATGAATAGTAAAGCGTAGAATGTGAAATTATCCCTGTTTTTTTATTGTTACATAAACATTTCGATGATGATTATGAAATATTTTTTTATTGCAATGATTTAGAAAAACTATCACCATGCAGGTTGTAACAGGAATGTTTATGTTAATCATATGTAGTTACCAACATGTCCATGTGAATATAGTAATTTATTCATGAATTTTCATAGGTGCCCAAGTGAATTTACCAAATCTTTGTTTCACAGCACACATACACGCAGCTAAATTGTTCGCATGAAACCCTACAACTTAGACCTCTTTTATTTTTTTTTACATTGCTTAAAGAGGCCTTCTGGCACTTTGCCATATACTTTTAATAAACAGTATACCTTAGTGGTCATAACATTGTTAGAAGTATGCGATAGAATATTCTTGAGCCTGTTTAACACCTGGCGCATATTCGCCACGGTTATGAAATACCTGGTTGAAAGTTAAAATTACGATCACGCCATTGAAAACATTTATCTTTTCCGTGCACAACAACATGACAATAAAAACACAGAACTTGCCTAATAGCATTTTAAAGGCTGTCTTTGTAACCGTAAATGTGAACAAATGCCATGAAAATTCCTTAACTGTGAGTTATTTTATATACAGAGTAATATACAGGTAATTTAGATAAACATTTGATGGCTTGGCCAACATTCATGGCAGATTTTGATCGTGATATTCTCATTGATTTTTCAATCTGTGTTTTTCAATTCAGTCATTTGCATTGACATGTGCAATACCAGCGTTTCATAAGTCTGTGAACCCTAGACCAATTGGTTTGCCAGCGTCCACAATACTCCCACCCTCTGTTCACCCGTCAGGCTCTCCTCCTGATCATTAGGGGAGTGGGCACAGGGGCCTTACCCTGACTGAGTATGCAGTAGGGGTTGCATGTTGGTTTGGTTCCCTCGTCTACCACTCTAAGTTGCATTTTATCGCTGTAGGTTCTATTACGACACGATGCCTGTACGCACTTACGGTTTTGCGTTCTCAATTACACCAGGCCGATGCCTGGCTTGAATAATCTTCGCCTGGAGGCCTACATTAGGCCAGTGCTAGGAGCCAGTGCTCTTATATCACCCCCCCTCTCTCCATTCCATTACTTCATTATTTGGAAACAGTGGTCTTGTTCTATTCTGAACTCCGACCACCATCAAATGTGGCTTTGCTCGTACGTGCCGAGCAGAATGGGTAGTGGGTGAGGCGAGTCACAACGCTTTCTCTGCATCGTGTTCATGGCTCTGTGGGATAATGCTCATGTATGGAATTTGTATCGAGCCGTGGAAAACGGCAATGGCTCCCAAAAAACATTTTTTTACGAAGGTACACAATCTCCTATACCCTGCTACGACACAGATGGCTTTGCTGATCAATAATTAGGATTGTGGGTATCAGGCTGCGGAAAATGAGGTTGTAGTAGTGGGAAAAAAGTGCCTGCCTCAAAACCGTCTTGCAAAATGTTCCCTGCGCTGACAGCAATGGCTAATAGTTATGAATATTGACCAATGTACGGCAGTATCGACTAGAAAAAAAGTTTTAAGGTAAATATTTATATTTTCGGTGGCCTTTTGTATCTCACTTATCTCCTTCAGTGGAGAAGATAACTGGGAGGTAGGAAATTATTTTTGGAGGTTTTCAAAAGTACTCTGTCTGGACTTGCTGTCTAATGAGGTGGTGCGTCCGGGTTTTTGGAGTGTGGAGGAGTTGAACAGTGACGGCATTGACTGACACTTGTGGTTGTTGGGCTTTCACTGGGTTCTGTCCGATTTTGGAAGGGAAGCTTGTAATGACTCTAATATTTGTGGCAGATGCTAATCTTCACCCATTTGTCGTAGAAACGCCTTATATCCACTGGGGTGAAATTCCACAACGTTTGTAAATATTTTTAGAACGAATGTGAGCAACTTGTTTGCATTGCAGTTCATAAATGCCAGTATTTAATTAATAAATGTGTGATATGCTAATTATCTTGGGAATGTCTCTTTATAGGAGGTATGTACCCAGAAATAGTGAAGGAAAGTTAACAAACGCATTAGTTTATGTGTTTATTTTGGTTTTACTTCCAGATCAGCGTTCTGTTACAAAAGTAGTCAGTGATTATAACTTTTACATGAGACCTGGCTTGTTTTCTCCAAGATGTAGTCTATAACACTGTGTGGCAATTGTCATCCACTGCTGTATGAAGGACGTTTTACTGCAGGTCTATTTCCTTCAGTCCTGTGCAACGTCAGTCTGTTCTGCAGCTCCACTTACGATGATTGAGCAGCTCCCTTACACTGTGATAAATGGCCAAATGAAAAGCGAAGTCAGCTATATTATTGTTTTATTTTCTAAGTTTTAAAATGTAGGGAATTATTTTTGGCATTGGGGGGCGGGGGGGGGGAACGTTCTTGTTTCATAAGTCAGTAGTTTAAATATTTATTTCTGTTAAAGATTTGAAGCAGGCATTGCAGCCCATTACTGTGCATGTCTGGCAGTTTGCCGGCATTGACTACTACTTGGGAGGCCTGACACTGGACGGAGAAACCAGTGGGGAATGTGCATGCTGTGGGGATGCGCTCTCATATGGGCATGTGGCTAATGGGATGTGTGGAAAATTGCTTCGATTTTGTGTGTGGGGAACCCGGTGCTGAAATAAGGCATAGTGTCAACTTATTTATTTTGAAACTTACATTATCCACAATACTCATTATTATTTTTCATTATTGTAGTTGGTTTGTTTTTGGAATACATCTTCCGCTGTGGTTTGAGGTGTGGTTGCTTCCACGAGTTTGTAGGGTATACATGGCTCTAGCAGTGAGCTTGCTATCATTATGGAAAATTACAACAACAAAAAAACGTGCGGTCAAGTTTGTACTTCAAACATGGTTAATCGGTGTGAAGCCCCCGTGGGAATTTTGATTTAAAACTTTCGTGACTGCAGGAATTCATATTCTTTGGTTCTTTCGGTAAAGTCACGTAGATAGAAAACAGCATAATAAAACAAAACCTCACGGCGTTTCGATTGCAACACAAGCGGTCGCCATCAGGCCGAGAGAAAAGGGGGGCAAGCCTCCAACTGCAACTGTTTCTAAAGGCTTCAAATGGGCGTAGCCCAAGCGTCAGAAGCAGTGGGGACAAGTTCTGTGGGGCAGCATGAATGGACAAGCTAAAGTTGCGAGTGGGCGGGGCACAAGAGCCGCGGCGCAGCATGAACGAACGAGCCTCGTGCTGAGCGGTGCAGTCCAAGTGTGACAGCAGCATGGGCGGGGCAGCCAATGCTAATGCAGGAGAAGACAAAGGGCGAGAGATAGGGGGAGAGAGAGGGGGGAGAGATAGGGGGAGAGATAGGGGGAGAGAGACGGGGGGAGAGATAGGGGGAGAGAGAGGGGGTAGAGATGGGGGGGGGGCATTGCACCTCGCTCCACACATCCACACTGCTGACGGTGGATGTTAACAAGAAATTACAAATCAAGTCATGACCGAAAGTGGTTGATGACATCTTTCTAATGATTGCTGAGTTTATAACCATTGTCTCGGTTGAAATTGTTTCTGTGTCTCTATATGTGGATGGCTTCATGAACGAATCTTTGTTGGTAGCCAGTAGGCTTGCAAAGTACCATCGTTTTAGAGAAATCAATGTTGTGTAAGTCAGCCGTATTAAAATAATGATCAGCTATAGCAGAAGTATTGGTCCTACCGTGTTTCAAATCTGCCAATGTAACTACTGCCGCAGATACAGCTTAGCTTGTAGACACCGGGATATTGCATGTCTGGAATCTTGTCCTTCACAGATGGGATCAGATCACGAATTTTATGTAGTGTTAAATCGGACCTGGATCTTGTGTTTGTTCATGATTTTGGAAATCTTTTTGGTTACCCCTGCTATGTATGGCAAGGTGATAACCTATACTGACACCTACCTAAAACCTGATTCCCACCACCATCCATCCCGGAAGAATTCCCTCATCAAAACGCTACACCATAGCGCTCAATGTATTTCCGACCATGAACACCTAACCAGTGAACTCAAACACGTACACCAAGCTCTCAAGGCGAGAGGAGGAGGGGGGGTATTAGCCCCCACAGTTGTATTCTATGGTTCTTTTGGTAAAGTCACTTAGATAGAAAAAATAGAAATAAAAAAGTGATTAAAAATATCACGTTTTGATCGCAACACAAGCGATCCTGATGACGACCACTTGTGTTGCAATCGAAACGTCGTGATATTTTAATCACTTCATTTTTATTTTTTATTATTATATTTTCTATCTACGTTACTTTACCAAAAGAACCATAGAATATTAATTCCTGCAGTCACGAAAGTTTTAAGTCAAAATGTATTGGTTGTGACACGGTGTTCTGCTATTATTGGTTCCCTATTGGGGGCTTCATAAATGACATCCCACTTTTTAGAATATTCATAAAGTTGCGATTTCTTACAAATATTGTGCATATTTTAGTGGATAGAAAAATATTTTTTTCACATTTGGAAACTCGGTCTAAGGTTGACAATAGTCATGATTTGATATGGTGGTATTCATGACACTGTTGTGATTGTATCTGCTGTAACTAGACCAGAGTTTTCTGGGTGACAGGGCCTTCACATCAATAACTATTCGAGGGGAATTGTAATTGGGTCACAGATTTGTGTGGCAAATGCGTCTCCGTCATTCATAATACATTCCTGTCTTTTGGAAGGTTATAACGTGTAAATCTGACATCAGGGTACGTGTTAACCTCTCCAAGTCAGAACGCTTAGTCTCTAAATTGTTGATTTCATATCAGTTGGAGAAAATATGGAATTAATAACAATACAATGTTTTTGTGGATGTGTAATGCATTTTAAATACTGATTTCCTGCTCAAATGACCATTAAGGCATGGCTCATCTTCCATTTACAGCCCTGAACCTGTGGTGGATATTCCTCCTTTCTTTGGCAGGGTCAAGTCTATCCATAGGCCAGCCACTCTGTAAGTGGTACTAATTTAATCGACCCTGGAGGGATGATGGGCTGAGTCACTGCCCAAGGATTAAACTCGCAACTCTCCAATTGCGAGCCACTCGCTCTAGCGCTGAGACACCCGGCCAAAGTAAATTCAGAACGTAATAAAATCATATAATAATAATCATATACATTCCTCTGTTACCAGAGTGCTGGATGAAAGTCATGGGGATTGTTTGACCATACCTCAACACGTTGGTCAGTGCGGTTGTTTAATACATTATAATAATACAACTGATTCCAAATGCTTGAAACATTCCTTTGATCTTTTTATTTGTCTATAAAATACATGTTTTAAATGTAACCTTGTTTATATGGACGTTTGAATAATTAACATACACATAATATCTCAGCACTATTTCCCATTCTTACACATTTTCACATATATTTTGTACGAATATATATTTTCATATTTATAACTCCAAAGTGCAGTCTTTTGCAATATGATATGGCATATCTTGATTTAAAGCTTTCGTGACTGCAGTGATTAATATTCTTGGTTCTTTCGGTAAAGTCACGTTGAAGGGAAACAATAAAATAATAAAATATATATAAAACAATAAAATTCTCACGACGTTTCGACTGCGACTCAAGCAGTCATCATTTGGTGATAAACCAAGAATATATGGCATGTCGTTTATTTCAATTATAAATCAATGTCATTATACCACTTGATGTGGGCACTTCATTAGTTGCGAGAGTGCCAGCTCAGTTAATTACAAACAAAATCATGTAGCCGAAAATTGTGGCCTTTGGCTCCCTTGAAGGCGTGAACGTAATGCAGTGGAGCAACCGCGCGTTCGTCTTGCATCATCGCGCGAGACGAGGCGACAAAGAACCAATGGGAGCCGGCTCCCCGGCACCTCTTCACGAGGGAGGAGAAGAGGACCTTGGACGCTGGAGGAGGGGTGATGTGACCGGCATCATCATCATCAGACGTAGCGCACTCGGCATTCTCTCATCGTTGCATTGACCGGCTTCGCCAGAGGCTTGCACTGCGTCGTACGCAGTGATGGGGGTCGCTCGCGCTTGGGAGTCGTTCCGGAGGTTTGTCCAACAGACGCACTCAGTCTGAGCCGTGAAATAATAACAGGACTGGTGAAACTTTATAAATTATACCCATTCGATACGTGCCACGACAAAAGTTGGACTCATGCCAACTGCTATGACGGTGCCGGTCAATACAATGTACAGAATTTTAGTGAGTGATGCAAGTGCCGTGTTTGATCAACTTTACATTTTATATGTCAGTTGGCATGATCAGCCGAATGACCCGTGTGTGCTTGTGTGTACATTGAAGCTAATACTTAAGCCGTTTGGCGCAATGGGTAGTCTCCGTTTGGAAGCCCTCTCTTTGATTCCTCTGATGTCTGAAGCAACAGCTGAGCACTATTGTGGTCTAATAAAGTAATGACAACACAAAAAGGACAGATATTTAAATGACCACATGGCATCACACATTTTTCAGATATCCATATAGCATGCAACATCATTGTTAAACGGCAGGAATCACCCGAAGTATTTTTTATTTTTTTTAGAAATTAGCAAAATGCATGACAACTGGAATATCGGTTGCGAAATTTGTCACAAATACATTAACTATTTTGACATTCTAGCTGCGTTTTTTTGTGAATTTGTAGCATGTAGAGTACACACACGGTTGAAATCTATAACTTACACTGTACTCATTTACACAATGAATATCACACCCAGTGAAACATAAATTAAAGCGTGAGTAATTAAATTGTGCGTACTGCTGATGCACACAGAATGTTATCTGGCCGCAAGAGTTACAGGAGTGCGAGTGAGTTTTACATCGTGATTTAAAGCGCACTTGTGCACCATTTGAAATGTGGATATTTTAAGTCCAAAGCATAGGTTGAGACAGAAAAAAAAACGCAAGGCGGGGGAGTGGAGGTGTGTGTGCGCGTGTGTTGACGCGTGTGTCTGTGTGGTTAGGATGTGTGTGTGCTTTTGGGCTTGGGTGAGTGCTGTGTGGCTTAGGGTTGGGTTGGGGAGTGGAGGGTGGGGTTTGTATGGGGTGGGAGTGGGTGGTGCCCGTGGTACACGCACATTGGCTTCACCATCAAACACGTGACGGAGTCAGTCACAAGCTCTAGCTATGACCCTGCTGTAGCACACAGAGAAGCTCTCTGCCCAGTGAGCGTGTCAGCGTTTGCTCGTGCACTGCCCAGTGACTTTAATCACGGGACGGCTAATTTTACTTCGAGGACATATCGAGCCGTGAAGTGAGCTCACCGTTGACACAGGCAATTACCGCTCATCACTTGTACGCCACCACACACACACACAACTTTCAGTCCTGGTTTGAGTGGCATCCGAGAAGAAGTACTGACCGACCTTGGCAAGAGGGAGAGTTCGCACCATGCTCACCTGTTCGTTGCGACGGTCCCTGAGCATCTCCCGGAGGTTGGACCTGCACAGCGCAGCCTGTCCCTGCTGACAGCTGTCACTGAACTGACTGTAGGAGCGCACCGTGGGTTCTCTCTCTCTCTCTGTGTTGAACCGAGGACAGCTGCAGAAACTGCATCCGTTTTTTTGGCAGCACCACTTCGGTACTTTTAGTTTGTGGTTGATGAAGCCAGAGAACGAGGATTAAGGGGGAGGGGAGATAAAAAAAGAGGCTGATTTTAATTTGAAGCTGTCAATCAGTGGCAGGGATCCGGGACAGTGATTGACTCACTTGGCCCTTGACAAGGATAACGCAAGCAGAGGACGCGACCAAACAAAAGTGAAGATACTTCCACACAAGGGACTATGAACGCTGTCTGCATTGTGCTAACTCTACTGCTGTTCCCGTCTTCAGTCAAGGTACGTTTTTTTGCTGATGATTCTCACGCCTGTGATGATAATGAAAGTTCGCTTCGGACGTCACCCACTAGCCGTGTGTTTTTGTCATTTATAAATCAGCGCTTTACTGCATATGCCAGCTGCTCAGTAGAATTTGTGAAAGTTTCAAATCACGAGAAGGATTGTTTCTCATTTTCATATTCGATACGAAGCTTCTTGGGTCGACAAAGCATTGGCTTGCGTGCGTTGTAGTCCCCTTATCAGTTTGTGAATAATTCTCTAAAGAACATTACAATTGCCAATGGCTATATCAAAGTGAAGTCCTATTGGGCACGTAAAGGCAACGCGGTATTTTTATGTTGATTGACAATGCTAAATGATTATTCAACTCCGTGGATCCTAGTTTGGGCAGGTTCTGCTTTAGTGAACTTGACAATAGGTCACAGGACTACTACCCTCTTTTACAAGCTTTTTTTTGTTTCACTTGGGCTTCGCTCCAGAACACAACTAATAACGAAGCGAGGATGTTTGTCAAATTTTATTGGCAGTTGCTGGGCGGGTTGCGAGCTTCAACAAAATTACTGTCACAATGCATTAGAAATCCTCGACTCGGCCCACTTCCCTCCCCACCCACATGGTATTGAATTACTGTACAGTACGTTTAAAGTGTGTGCGCCGTGCCTTTTGAAGTTGCGCACCGCTTGAGAAGAATGGATAAGGCACCATTGGCGTCCCACTGACGGGAGTGGAGCAGTACTATTGTTATTATTAACCTCGGAGTTCCACTGCAAGCGACTCCACCACTCAGCGGCAACACTTTGGGGGGGGGGGGACCTGTACGCAGCAAAAACACCGCAGTCCCGGGCGTTTATCCTGGGCCACATACTAAGAGTGGTGAGCAGCTGTTCAGTTAAAAACCACAGTTGCTTAGCGCAGGCACAAAGGGTCCCAACGTTTTAAGCGGCCAGCAACAAACAGCGCTGTCAGAGTTGTTATAGACGAGTAATCACGTTCCTTTTGAATTGAGCAAGGTTACAGGAATTTGAGAAAATAGACGATTGCAGGATATTCCCAAGTGTCAGTGCGAGGAAAGAGAAGCGTCGTGATCTGCAGTGGCGGTTATTCACAATATCGATGATATGAAAGTCACTCTGGTATAATTACAAATTAGAATTAGAAGGAGATGCCATCTAAATTAAATTACAAGGATCTCCCAAGCGCAGTGCCATTAAAGGACAATCACCTGTAATGGTAATTATTTATTGACTTTTTTTAATTGTAATAATTGTTATTGATCGCGTCGTAAATGGATTTGCCCTCTACTGGCAAGTGCCAAAGACAGTTAGCGTTGCAGATGGCTACGATGTAGTGGCACCCTCTCCAAAATGTCAAACATTTCATGGAGTGGACGCGGGTCCATGTCTCCTGTCTGCATACTGCACTTCAGACTGCACATTGACCTTATTATCGCTGGAGGGGTTTATGCCAACCAAAAGCATCGCCACGCACGGATGCAAGTGTGATCATGCAAAAAGTGCAAAGTTGAAATTAGTTTTTTTTTTAAAGTACCTCTTTTCAATTGACTGTTGTGAGACGTTAGAGGCGTACATTTACAAACGTGACAATTTTAATCGAATTGTCAAAGTGAGCGCAACCAATTGTATAAGTAGAGAGGGCACGGTGGTATTTATTTTTTCGTTTAATGCCGGTTGTGAGCAAAAACCACACTCTATAGGGAGTTGAAGGACGCAGGTCAGACAAAAAGAAAACGTTAGAAACGGGTATAACACGCCGGCCCTCTGGCATCCCGCCTGCCATCACCACACATTTTCCATTTCCAAACCCCCTCTCATAAAATGCTGGACACAAGTGGGATAACTAGCGGTCATTCACATTACCCCAGAGCTTTATGTTAAGATATAAATTGATTGGGCCGCTTTAGCGTTTGAGATTTTTTTTTGTGGACGCCTCCAGCCCAATTTGTGTTTTACACTTAAAACGGTTCCTTTTTATAGCATATAAAAATTAGTGGTCCTTGTGATCAGCCCCAAGATCAAACTTCAAACAGAATAAGTGTTTGCCTCTTAGAGTATACCCTTCAGGAGGGAAAACAGAAACACATCCTGTGTTTTTCTGCTATACTTTCACTGTTTTCCGTGTGCATACCATCGTGCAATTACATTGGGATACAGTAAAGCAATTGGCAATACATATATGGCTCTCATGCATGGATTGTCCTCTTTTCCTTACAGCCCATGAGTGTTTCGTCTGGACAAAGTCATCTGAAGAATGGAGGTGAGGCCGCAAAAGAGTGTGGCTAACTTTTGAAAAATTAAGCCTTGCAATCCCTGACAAGTTAACGTAATTTAATCTCTGATATGGCTTTCAAACGATTAAATAAAATATCTACTTCTCTGCACACATCAAAATGTTTCATAATTTACAACTGGATGGCGCAGTATCGTAATTGTTAGCGAAGCTGGCAGCTGGCGACCTGAGTTAAATTTATTTTTGATTACATCAGTGGTGATTGGTATCTGAATCTACCATGGGCCCACTTCTTCAGCAACCTTGCACTAGCCAGCCTGGTGAAGTATGGTCAAACAACCTCTTGGACATGGAATAAGCTTTCATCTAGCAGTGGACTAAGGAATGTCTGTACCATTTCAATGAACAGCTCAGAAGCCTAATTTTGGATGGCCACCTTTCCGGGTTTCACGTGGACAGTCTGGTCAACTAGCATCTCTGTTTGGGTAGCAGGAGTCGTTGTACCTAGATCCGATGCCGGTACTGTATTGTGGTGAACTTTATTGCAGTATATATTGCACATTCTTCATAGATTGAGGCTGACTGAGAAATATGCCTGCGTGTGTTAATACTTGGCCTAAGGCATTACAGCGAGGTTGCTGAAGTAGTCCTTGATGTAAAGGGAGACTCATTTGGGTGGGTGTGGAATATGTGAATCAGCGGGAGTGATGACAAACAGTCATGATGATAGAGATGGAAAAAATAGATGAGTGAGATTAAACAAGTCCGTGATTAAAACAACGGCAATGGCAGACAAACCACTTCAATTGCACGCAGGAGCTCACTTGCTAAGTGGCCTAAGAGCAGATCCTCTCTGTCCGGCGCATGCCACCTACTGGATGAAGTTGGAGACCTATTTTGGTGCAGTGTATAGCGTCTATGACATTGTACAGTGGCAATTATCCTTAGATTATGGGGATTTTGAGGTTAATTATTGCTGCCCGGGTATTTTAAAACGTTTTACGGATTTTCTGGTAGATTTATGGGGACCACAACATTTGTGCCGGGGAATTATAAATGTAATTGTTTTCTCAAGGATAATTGTCTTACTGATAACACTGTACTGTAGATAATGGGCTGCCAAAGTCCACCATCAGTCTTTCTGCCTTTTACAGCTCATGATAAGTCTACAGTGAAGGAGCGATATTGCCATTTTCTTGAAAAGCTAGTTTAACTATAACATAAATAATACATTACGCTAGAGGTGAAGCTCTTAATAATAATGTCCAGGCTTGTGAGTTTTCTAAGAAAGGCTTTGCATAGCCCACAGTTGTGCGACAGGTAAATTATATTATCTCAAGCCAATGTAAAATGTTATTGTATTCGCATTGCCACTGGCATGCAGAATACACTGTTCCAGTTTAGAGATAAGAATTCGCTGACATTTCCGCGGGAGTTTTTCTTCAGTGCAGTGCCAATAAAGTATACTGTGCGGAGCACAAGCGTTTGCAAAAAAAGCCGAGCTGGGATGTAATCGCATTTTTTTTTCTTCTCAATCGCACAGAATTGAGACTTTGTGTCAAATCCCCTGTAGGCCAAACTCGTCTGATTGAAATTTGGCATAGATTTTCAACTCAAAGGTACATGCGGAGCATTGAATGTTACGGTGGAAGAAAACTTAACCCTAATTATTGGATATTCTTACATGTTGTCTTTGTCCAAATCACCCAGAATGCACACAGCCTGTTTAAATCGTGGGAGCTAAGCAGGAACGGGCCTGGCTTTACTTGGGCCGGCACTATGCATAAAACCTGTTGTAAACTGCTGCGGAGCTATGTTATCAATAGAAGGTAGTGTAGCTAAATCCATTGTTGTATCGTACTATGCTACAATATCTGTGATCCAGTTTCATCAACCGGCATTGACCAATGCCGTGACATAAAAAAAACAATATCCCCCATGACTCACACGGTATGGGAATGCCCTCCTCTAGGAGTGCATTGACAAAAGCACTATACATGTCCCACGCTATGTGTTGCCACATAAAAGATAGGTAATTGTTATATTATTTACAATATTCATTAAATGCAGGCCCTGTTAATGTTTGGTGGACTTGTCAGCAGACACAATGGGCTCAACATGGGAAATCTATTTGGGTGTTTTCTCAGTAAAGGAAGGTTTCCGGGAAATAAATTTGGAGTCTGCTTTGCCATATTTTTTTCTGTCGGTGCCCTCAACGGTAAACGGTAACTCTTGTCACGTGATTTTGTTTAGAGGTAGGGGGGGGGGACTCAGGGGGGCAACGACACGGTCAATATCAAACAAACTTTGGACAAAATGAGCAATGGTAGGATCTGCTTTTGTCTATCGTGTATTCTGCTCGAGGCCTCACCCCTTGTTTAGGATTAAATGCAGTGATGCCAATTGCTTAATTTAACGAATTTTCCTACCAAAATTTTGACTTAACTTTTCAAATTTAGAATGGGGCTGAGCCTCCAGTCCCCTCCAGCCTCACCCCCCTGACACTACGGGGTAGCTCAAGGGTAGCCTGACCCGTGCCGTTGCATGCTGTGCAGTGATGAAGTTTGACGAGGTGATGAGGCGGAGTTACTGCCAGCCGATGGAAACGATGATCGACATCCTGCACGAGTACCCAGACGAGGTGGAGCACTTCTTCCGGCCGTCGTGTGTGCCGCTCTTACGCTGCTCCGGCTGTTGCAACGACGAGAACCAAGAGTGTCTCCCCACGGAGACCGCCAACATCACTCTACAGGTGAGCGCTTTGCTCTGGGCCATGCTCCATGCCACCCTGCATGCCACGGCCCGTGCCACGCTCTGTGCTATGTCCCCGTGCGGCAGTATTGGCACTGGCAGCCCACCCGTGGCCTGCGTGAGAGCCCATATGGAATCCATCGGTGTGTATGACAGGATTGTAGCCATTGTCATCAATAATTTCAGTGGGAAAATTGTGTTAACTACCCAATGGTATCAAGTTAAATATACGTTTTCCTAAGCCTGTGTTTATACTGAAGGAACGCACAGAACTGAATTAATGTTTTTAAGTGTATCTTAAACGAAATGTACAAATATTAAATTGCAATTGTATGGATTGTATGTTTCATGAGCCCCTGCTGCTGAGTCAATTGTTTTGCAGTTTTGTAGACAGACTAGGATTTTGGAAATAAAATGCAAGCTTTGAAATTTAAGTCCTATTCAAAATGTATGATAAGTTTGTAGTAAAAAAAAAACGAAAGTGGTTTCCCACGTTATAGGTTAAAATTTCACTTTCCTGTGGTGTGTACAAGTTTATCCAACCACTGTTGACTTCCCCACAGTGATACCATTGTATCGACTCCTGAAGGGATGATGGGCTGAACCGACCCCTGACGAGGATTACAACCCGTGAAGCTCTAACACTGGCGGGTTGACTGCATGAATAGACTTGTAAATAAATAAAGAACGAATTTTCCTTCAAAGCTATGCAAATTCACGTGCACAGCTACAGTACTTATGTTGCTAAAATACGCGCTAAGTAAGTCCTTATATTACACACGTCTCAGTTTTATTCTGCTCACTTTAAAAGCAGATGTGAGTCAATAATAACACATTATTACAGTACCGTATTCAAAGTGAGGTCTTAACAATAATTCACAGCCCTTTGTCAATCCATTGCTGGATGAAGGCCTTCCCAGACCGTGTCGGTCATGAGGGTTGTTTGACTGTACTTGACCATGCCGATCTTTGCCGGTTGGTGAAAGGGGATGCTCAGGACCGATTGTACCACCAACCCTCTGCATGTTGGCATATACAGCTAACCAGCCAGCTCAGCAAAACCCAGGTGCTCAGCCCCCACGGGATTGAAAGCACACGCAGGGATACTCATTAACTAAGGGGTAGTTTTGATTTAAAGCTTTCGTGACTGCAGGGATTCATATTCTTGGTTCTTTCGGTGAAGTCACGCAGAAGGGAAACAATAAAATAATAAAAATATAAAACAATAAAATTCTCACGACGTTTCGACTGCAACACAAGCAATCATCATCATATTGCTTGTGTTGCAGTCGAAACGTTTCGACTGCAACACAAGCAATCATCATCATATTGCTTGTGTTGCAGTCGAAACGTCGTGAGAATTTTATTGTTTTATATTTTTATTATTTTAAGGGGTAGTTCTTTACCAGCGTTTATTAACGTGCGTGCAGCCTCCGTGCTGGGGATGGTAGGCGCTAGACAACCAAATTACCCAGCGTGTGCCCACTCTCGTTGGTCTCTTGCCTCTCATTAATGTTATGAGGAAAACATCCCAAAGCAGCTATTTTCTAAAAAAAAATAATCTTCACACTCAGTGAAGCTTTCTTTGGTAAGTAATACAAAAGTGATTTCCTGATGGGGGATATTACATATTACTTTGGCAGGGGGAGGTCTCTCCATAGCATAACCAATGTTGACTTCCCTGCAAATAGGAACTAATTTTATAGACCCTAGAGGAATTATGGGCTGAGTCAGCCACCAACCAGGATTTGAACTCCACAACCTTTCGATTGCAAGCCACTCTGAGCCACCTGGCCACTAGACAGTTGGTACTATTAACATTGTCTCTGGAAGGGCTGCATCACCAACAAGCATTAGCGGTGCCGGTTACACCATGAAATGTGTCGTGCCTCTCACTTGTGCTAGCGACTCCCTTCACGAATTTTGAGCGTGTTATAAATTATTATTATTATTACTACAGGTGTTTATTTTAATACGTACATTTTTTTAATTGCAGGTTTATAAATACAAACTACGCCACAATGCAGGTTATGAAGAAATGTCATTTCAGCAGCACACCAAATGTGAGTGTAGGTAAGGAACACGATCTTGGTATTGTTTACACACAGACACGTGACACATGTACATCTATTGAATGGTGACCAAGCTTATTCGTAAAAACGTGTTGTTTGTTTTTGTTGGTATTGTTTACACACAGACACGTGACACATGTACATCTATTGAATGGTGACCAAGCTTATTCGTAAAAACGTGTTGTTTGTTTTTGTTGGTATTGTTTACACACAGACACGTGACACATGTACATTTATTGAATGGTGACCAAGCTTATTCGTAAAAACGTGTTGTTTGTTTTTGTTGGTATTGTTTACACACAGACACGTGACACATGTACATTTATTGAATGGTGACCAAGCTTATTCGTAAAAACGTGTTGTTTGTTTTGTTGGTATTGTTTACACACAGACACGTGACACATGTACATTTATTGAATGGTGACCAAGCTTATTCGTAAAAACGTGTTGTTTGTTTTTGTTGGTATTGTTTACACACAGGCACGTGACACATGTACATTTATTGAATGGTGACCAAGCTTATTCGTAAAAACGTGTTGTTTGTTTTTGTTGGTATTGTTTACACACAGACACGTGACACATGTACATTTATTGAATGGTGACCATGCTTATTCGTAAAAACGTGTTGTTTGTTTTTGTTGGTATTGTTTACACACAGACACGTGACACATGTACATTTATTGAATGGTGACCATGCTTATTCGTAAAAACGTGTTGTTTGTTTTTGTTGGTATTGTTTACACACAGGCACGTGACACATGTACATTTATTGAATGGTGACCAAGCTTATTCGTAAAAACGTGTTGTTTGTTTTTGTTGGTATTGTTTACACACAGGCACGTGACACATGTACATTTATTGAATGGTGACCATGCTTATTCGTAAAAACGTGTTGTTTGTTTTTGTTGGTATTGTTTACACACAGACACGTGACACATGTACATCTATTGAATGGTGACCATGCTTATTCGTAAAAACGTGTTGTTTGTTTTTGTTGGTATTGTTTACACACAGGCACGTGACACATGTACATTTATTGAATGGTGACCAAGCTTATTCGTAAAAACGTGTTGTTTGTTTTTGTTGGTATTGTTTACACACAGACACGTGACACATGTACATTTATTGAATGGTGACCAAGCTTATTCGTAAAAACGTGTTGTTTGTTTTGTTGGTATTGTTTACACACAGACACGTGACACATGTACATTTATTGAATGGTGACCAAGCTTATTCGTAAAAACGTGTTGTTTGTTTTTGTTGGTATTGTTTACACACAGGCACGTGACACATGTACATTTATTGAATGGTGACCAAGCTTATTCATAAAAACGTGTTGTTTGTTTTTGTTGGTATTGTTTACACACAGACACGTGACACATGTACATTTATTGAATGGTGACCATGCTTATTCGTAAAAACGTGTTGTTTGTTTTTGTTGGTATTGTTTACACACAGACACGTGACACATGTACATTTATTGAATGGTGACCATGCTTATTCGTAAAAACGTGTTGTTTGTTTTTGTTGGTATTGTTTACACACAGGCACGTGACACATGTACATTTATTGAATGGTGACCAAGCTTATTCGTAAAAACGTGTTGTTTGTTTTTGTTGGTATTGTTTACACACAGGCACGTGACACATGTACATTTATTGAATGGTGACCATGCTTATTCGTAAAAACGTGTTGTTTGTTTTTGTTGGTATTGTTTACACACAGACACGTGACACATGTACATCTATTGAATGGTGACCATGCTTATTCGTAAAAACGTGTTGTTTGTTTTTGTTGGTATTGTTTACACACAGGCACGTGACACATGTACATTTATTGAATGGTGACCAAGCTTATTCGTAAAAACGTGTTGTTTGTTTTTGTTGGTATTGTTTACACACAGGCACGTGACACATGTACATTTATTGAATGGTGACCATGCTTATTCGTAAAAACGTGTTGTTTGTTTTGTTGGTATTGTTTACACACAGACACGTGACACATGTACATTTATTGAATGGTGACCAAGCTTATTCGTAAAAACGTGTTGTTTGTTTTTGTTGGTATTGTTTTCACACAGGCACGTGACACATGTACATTTATTGAATGGTGACCAAGCTTATTCGTAAAAACGTGTTGTTTGTTTTTGTTGGTATTGTTTACACACAGACACGTGACACATGTACATTTATTGAATGGTGACCAAGCTTATTCGTACAAACGTGTTGTTTGTTTTTGTTGGTATTGTTTACACACAGGCACGTGACACATGTACATTTATTGAATGGTGACCAAGCTTATTCGTAAAAACGTGTTGTTTGTTTTTGTTGGTATTGTTTACACACAGACACGTGACACATGTACATTTATTGAATGGTGACCAAGCTTATTCGTAAAAACGTGTTGTTTGTTTTTGTTGGTATTGTTTACACACAGACACGTGACACATGTACATTTATTGAATGGTGACCAAGCTTATTCGTAAAAACGTGTTGTTTGTTTTTGTTGGTATTGTTTTCACACAGGCACGTGACACATGTACATTTATTGAATGGTGACCAAGCTTATTCGTAAAAACGTGTTGTTTGTTTTTGTTGGTATTGTTTACACACAGGCACGTGACACATGTACATTTATTGAATGGTGACCAAGCTTATTCGTAAAAACGTGTTGTTTGTTTTTGTTGGTATTGTTTACACACAGGCACGTGACACATGTACATTTATTGAATGGTGACCATGCTTATTCGCAAAAACGTGTTGTTTGTTTTTGTTGATATTGTTTACACACAGCCACGTGACACATGTACATTTATTGAATGGTGACCAAGCTTATTCGTAAAAACGTGTTGTTTGTTTTTGTTGGTATTGTTTACACACAGACGCTTGACACATGTACATTTATTGAATGGTGACCAAGCTTATTCGTAAAAACGTGTTGTTTGTTTTTGTTGGTATTGTTTACACACAGACACGTGACACATGTACATTTATTGAATGGTGACCATGCTTATTCGTAAAAACGTGTTGTTTGTTTTTGTTGGTATTGTTTACACACAGACACGTGACACATGTACATTTATTGAATGGTGACCATGCTTATTCGTAAAAACGTGTTGTTTGTTTTTGTTGGTATTGTTTACACACAGACGCTTGACACATGTACATTTATTGAATGGTGACCATGCTCATTCGCAAAAACGTGTTGTTTGTTTTTGTTGGTATTGTTTACACACAGACGCTTGACACATGTACATTTATTGAATGGTGACCATGCTCATTCGCAAAAACGTGTTGTTAAGCTGCAGACTATGAACACATTTTACAAATTTAAACTTTGAATGTTTTACTTTTTATGAACATTGCAGATCACGAGAACGACAAAAATCTCCCAGGTACGAAACGTGATATCGCGTACGTGAATAAACTGACTGCGTTAGTAATGAACACTGTCATACAAGAGAGATGCATGCAATGAGCCACTTTTTCAGCCAATGTCCCTTATTCAACATAGAGCCAGAGGGGCATTTGCCCAAAATGTAGCATGTATGCACCGTTTATTAACAAATGTTGCTCCTCACGATAACATGCTTCGATTTCATAATCAGCCATAATCCACTGGGAATTGAGGCCTATCCCAAGCCACCACCACCGATCTTGCGATGTGACAGTCCTTCACTAGAACTGATTTCATTGCTCGCTCCATCTCCTCGGTGGACATCCTGTCAAATTCATAGATGTAATGAGCTCACCCCTTCCAGCTACTTGAGACCACATTGTTCACACAAAAAATGTTTGTGAATAAAATAGTGTCTTTTTTAAATAAAATATTGAATTTATTGTTATATAATTTTGGGTATTCTGATGCCAGGAATTACGTCACTAAATGTAACCAAGCTAAACTCCAGGTAGTTAAAAGGCATAGTAGTTAGTTTAAGATGATGCATGTTTCAGGTTAGGTAGCCGTAAAAATGGTGTTGATGCAGTGGTTGGCGCACTGCACCATGAAGCCAGTAACACAAGTTTGATTCTTGGCCACAACTAACATGGTTTATGCTCCTTGCTCCTTGACAAAATTAGAAATACTTTGCTGATCTTGTCAAGGAGAAAAAAAAACATCACGCAAACTCCGGTCATTCCCACAGCAGCTTTTGGCTAACCATCGAATAAAGATGGTCACTGCATTGTACGTTTTCAGATGCTCTTCTGCGGCCATCTAGAATGCTCTTCCGATATTGGGAAGCCACTGGAGCTATGCACTTTTAAATCTAGATTGAACATTCATTTGTTTAGAACTGCTTTTTGTGTTTAGTTTTTTGTCCTTCCCCCGCACCTCCGATTATCACGGTTGGCTACGTATGGCACGAAAGAAGTCCAACATATTCTTTGGGTCTTTCGGCAAAGTCACGTAGATAGGTTGAAAGAAAATAACAAAAAAAACCCGGGCGTTTCGATCACAACACAAGCGGACATCACGTATGAATGAAAAAAACACAGTGGACTCCTCTGCGCTTGTTGCAAGTGGCTTTGACATACAGTGGCATTGGGAGAACAATCTTGATGAATAACTGTTATATGAAGTTGGCCAAAGATCCCAATATAGGACTACAGAGCTTCGTCATTTGAACCTTATGGCGGAACCCCGGGGTCCCATAAGCCCCCGGCTCTCGCATAAACTGTGTTGCGACGTCATTTTATGTCTTTTGAAAGCGAAGGATACGGCAATCCATTCCTCTCGACGAGCTCTACACGATGCGCTCATCAAAGTTTAAAAGTTTTGTTTCTTCTGCGCATTCGTCCTCGCTTCGCTTGGACGACACGACAACAGAATGATCCGCGCTAGATGGGTCGCGGAGTTTATGTGCGCGGTGAGACGGAGTCGCCAAAATAAATAAATAAATGTTGCCATTTTACCTCCCTTTTATTCGGGACCCCGGGGTCCCACCATAAGGTTCACTTGTTTCCACCGGTTCTGGCTGCCTTCCCGCGCTAAGTCATTTTGTCTGTCTAAGAGTGAATTAAAATTGTACGTGTTATGATTCTAAACAACTGTATCCTATCCCACAGCTTGTGCAAACCATGCGCGGAAAGGCGTCTGGTGCCAGACCCTGACACCTGCAAGTGCTTGTGTAAGCTGTCAGTGGCACGTTGCAAACATCGGGGCCAAGAGCTGAATGAGCACAGCTGCAGGTACGGCTCAATGCTGACACCCATGCGCTTAGCCATTCCAAGCCACAGCGCTGACAGGCTTGGTATGCGTCAACGCATCCTCTCAAGCTGTAATTCAGCCTCTGTATTTCTCTTTCGGATGTGTTCACCACTTGCTTCAAGTAGTCTTCCACGTGTCAACATGTCTGACTCCTTATCATCTGTTTCTCTTATCAGTCGTGGGTATTGCGTTGCTTGTTTAACTCCCTCGCTCTATGCCCTGAGGTCTGACCGCCATTTGTAAGGGTTGACATAACGTTAGTGGTGGGGCGTAACCTCTCGAATGGTAAACACTGAGTCTAATGTGTACGGCTGGGGCAGCGCCACAGTCAGGCAGGGTACACATCCAGGCAGGACACACAGCCAGGCAGGACACATTTCCAGGCACGACACATACAGCATAGACAAAGATCCCCCGTATAGCCTAAACAGACTGTTGGGGCAAGTGCTGTTAGCGAGCACTTATGAAGGCCGGCACGGCATACGAGGAGGTAGGTGGCCAGCACCACGCCCGGCCGCCTTTGTCTCCCCCAGTGGCGATGTTTACACACCACATTAGGTGCTCATTTGAGGCTGAGTCGACCTCGGGGAGGCCCAGGACCGGTTCAGATAATCGTCACTGGTGTTGGCCGTGAGCGGGAATTGAACTCGGGTCGCCAGGTTCATAGCACAACGCGCTAACCGGTACACTGCCAGAGCCAGGACTGCCGTGGCTCGATCGCCACTGTCCTGTGTGAGATAGCGCTGTCGTCTGTACCACGTGCTTCCCCAGAGTGCACTTCAAACTCACCGACCATAACACATGCTTACGTTCAAGCCCTTAAGTGTTTAACTGTGCCCAAGTGTTCAGCATTCAATCACATGGTTGACCTGTGGTCTCAATTTATACCGTGTCCTAAAGCTATTTTGGCTCTGGAAAGAGAAATCCTTTTGGCCAAAAAGATCACCAACAATGTGTGATGGACTTCGATCTATTTTTGTTCACATTTTATTTTATTTTTGTTAATTATAAAGTGACCAGGTTAGCTCAGCGGTCAAATCACTGAGTAAACATCAATTCTTAAACCACATTGATCTCCACTTATGATTACACAAAGAAATTGTGACCTTTAACTTTGTGTTTTACTTAATTTTTTAAGCTAAGAAAAAGTTAAGTTGACTGCTATGGTGTATGGGAAAGCTCTGCCCCAAATGTGCAGATAATAAAGGTCACTTGAGGTTATCTTAGAAGTAGTTCTTTGATATCTAAATTCATTAATAATTTTCTCACATGGGATGTTGTCCTGCTCTGCAAGAGTTATGAATGGGAACTTTGGTGATTAGATGATAATCACACGATTTTTTTTTTTACAAAAATGTAAAAAAACATTACTTAAAAGAATAAAACATAAACATTTCTCTTTATAATGTAAAGCGGGGCGAGCAGTGATCATCCAGTGATTATAACGTTGTGCTGTTAACCTGGTAACCTGAGTTAAATTCCCGGTAATGGCTAACGTCAGTGGCGAGTGATATCTGAACTGGTTCAGGAGCACCTCGCTTCACCAACCTACGCTGACCAGTGTGGTGAAAGTTTGGTCGAATAGCCCTATGACTGAAGGTATGGGGAGGCCTTTGTCCAGCAGTGGATTAACAATGCATTGCAATTATTACAGTATTATAGTGCAAAGCAGTGGGGTTTAAGGAAATACAGTTGGGACTACAACACCACAAGTATAACGTGTGGTTAATGCAAACTTGATTCCTTTTAAAGGTTTATATTTGGTGTTTGCACATGTTAACACAAACTGTTTTATTGCCAGAAAGGGTTAAACCTATTCTCATATTTCATACTGGGACTACATGTTAACACAAACTGTTTTATTGCCAGAAAGGGTAAAACCTATTCTTATATTTCATACTGGGGCTACATGTTAACACAAACTGTTTTATTGCCAGAAAGGGTAAAACCTATTCTTATATTTCATACTGGGACTACAAAGTTTGAATCCATTGTGAAGCATTGAAATACAAACGTCCAATTGTTAGCGACCCCAACTGACGCAACTTGCAAGTGAGTTCTGGTTCCCGCTTGTGATGTTGACGTTTTGTTTTTATTCGCCGATAGGTGTGAAAGACCAAGGAGATGAAAATACCATCCCATCCGCCAACGCCGATGGAGAAGAATACGCCCAGTGCAGTAAAGAAGCTGGTGTCCATCTCCCGGCAGAGACGTACTCGCTCAGAGACGTACTTGCTCAGGAGTTGTCTTGGTGCATTATCTTCCCGGCGTTTTTTCACTTGATGGGCCCCGTGCGGCCCACAGGAGTCGGCTCAGCGTGCATGAGACTCGCTCCTCGTGTGCGGCACGCAGTTGCAATCATTGCTGTAATGCTCAACTGGAGTTTTATTTCCACAAACGCAACGTACACACTTGGCCACGTTAGAAAAAAAAGACTCGCATTCGTTTCTGGCCACGTGTACTTTCGACGGATGTTGGCCTACGTAACGGTGCGGCGTATGTTTTCTATTAAAACGATAAAATCTGGGATAGAGTCAATCCTAGACATGAGATATGTGTGTATATATCTCAAATTCTGTATTGCTACCTTAGATAATTCCACATGTTATTGAAAATTTGCACGAGAAGATGAAGGTCGGACGTTTTTGAAGATATTCCTGGCATCCTTGGACCTGCCGTTACGAGCACATGGAATGTCCCCTGCTGGAGAGGATGAAGGTGAAGGAATTGAGATGTTGAAATTACGTACAAGCTACGTAATGTTCAGACTGCACACGAGCTCTGGCACTGAGACACCTTGTGCACATCAAGCCCATATGTAGCATCTCATCGGTCCTGATCGCCAACAAGAACAGTTGCCGATGTACATCACAGCAGTAAATCACTACGTACAAATGTCAAGCCGTGTGTATGTGAAAGGGCTTGGAGTAGTCTACGCTGTTGAAATTTGAAACGTTAAAATCTATTCCAGGTAACGATGACACCATATATATGTGTAGTTTAATATTGATGTAATTAACACCGTGTATACTGATTTTGTTTGTGATGTGGTACTTGGTACTTTAGACAAGACCATCAGGTTAAGCATTAGAGACCACTAAGCCTCTAAGTTATAAATTGGCTGTCATAGCATTGCAGGCCCACACATTATTTATTACGCTGTATTTAAATTGTATTTAAAATGTTAACATATTGTGCTGTATACTATGTTCGAGTTATAAGTGCAACATATTGTGGCACTTTGGCATATGATTTTGAGGTAAAATATATCATGCTGCTTTCTGTGTTCTGAGCGCTTTGCTTACTGGACAGTGCACGTGAAGTCTGTGTGATGAAGCTTGCTTCTGTTTGAAGAAGACAGAGACTCGCAGCTTGATAGTTCTCCATAAACTAGCGTAGCCAAACAGAGAGTGATGCAGTATAAGCAGTGTTAAACGTTGGACCCTGTAGCAGTGTAAATATTGAAAAAGAGGTGCATATGTGTTGTATTCTTAAAAACGTGAATGACAAGAGAGTGAGGAAAAAAACGCTTGTAACTGCCATTCTGGCCCATGAAACACGATGACCAATGGCTGTACGCTGTCCCTCTTGTATAAGCTTTTTTTCCACTTCTGAATGTTAAGCAGAGAGGAAAATAAGAAGCCATCCTGGTGTATTCCTGTTTGCTATCATGTGTACATATACAGTTCTGCAAAGTGTCACAATATCCCTGCCTCACTGTTGTTTGTGTTTCAGTAACAACACCAAACATTCCTCACTGCAGATCTACTAATTTTAAACTTTTACTGTGCTCGGTCGTGTGTATTTATTGAATGGGTGAGCAAAATTTATTGCATTAAAGTAGTTGTGTAATAGTCAAAGTGGTGTTCTTTGGTCAGGCAAACTCCTGTGTGTATGTGAGTGGGTAGGCTAATCGGCCGGGCGCTGATGCTGGCGAGCGTTCGTCTGATAGGAGTTGTAAGTTCAATCCCGGTCGCGGGTCGACTCAGCCCCTCATTCTCTTTGCGGTTGAAATAAAAAAATAATCATAACAAAGTGATTGGCTTCCAGTGAGAGTAAACCGGAGAGCCTGGAGAAAACCCATCACACGAACAAGAACAGTGGTTGTTGTTGGAATTGGGTGAACTTGTCAATTTGAAGTCAACAGTGATTTCCATGGGAATGTGGACATTTCATTGCTGGCTAAGGCCTGGCAACAGAGATAAGAGCCACCTCAATGCCCAATTTAACAGTGCTACTTTGACTTGACTTTGCATTGATGTAATTACATTTATGATATTCTACAACACAATATTTATTTTTGAAAGGCTGTATTTTGTTGTGGAGTTTGATTTAAAAAAAAATACCTGTTCATATATGATAGCTTATATTTTAAGTTAAAATAAAAACAATTCTAGTCATGTACAGTATTTAGCATGTGATGTGTATGAGCTGCTTTAGTTTAAGGTCTACTCTGAATGCACCCTTTATACAGCAGCCATGACTCTTTGCTTGTTGCCGATTATTCCTCAACTTTACTTTAAGTTAAACATTTCAGTCTGGACCAAGGGCTACGCTAGACATGGTATAGACATTACAAATGTGCTATCATTGCATTGTAGGCTGGTGATAGTTGGGCTCTTGCGTCAGCCAATGCAGGACTGGCTGTGCACAATCGGTGACGGTGTCATAAATATATTTTTTCGTGGGTTACCAAGGGTGGGATTACTTCTGAAAGAACCAGAGAAGGAATATCTTCTAAATAGATTACCATCAGGATAGGTCACGGGGGGGGGGGGGGGGGGTAGTGCATGTCCTGTGGAACGGGACGATTGCTTTTCAGGTTGGGAAACGATTTGCAACTCGGGAAAGTATGTTCCTGAGATATTTTGATGTGTGGCCTCTTCAAACGGTTAGCTTGTTTTGTTGCACTTTTCACGGTGGACTACATTGGTATCTTAGATCGAGAATTATAAATATATTTGAGTCGAATGACAGGTTTTACAATAGTTCTCATCCATTTCTACAAGGAGAGACAGTCACACTAGAAAAGTATGACGTATCAGATTCGAATATAGCAAGTATTGGTGGCAATGCGTAGTGTGACTGCGAAATAGTTATTTTCCATAACTGCTACAAAGCGTTTATATAGAAAGTAAGTATTCCCTGCACCGATATCTTCCTGGATCTAATGCAATTGGGTTTCTGGCTCAGTGGCTCTGAAAAAGAATGAGCGGATCACAATCGGGAGGTTTTGCGAGTTCAAATTCCGAATGTGGGTTGACTTCGCCCATCATCACTTTGGCATGTACCACGGGGGAAGTCATCGATGGTTATCCGATGGATAGACTGGCCCTCCCGCATGAACGTGCAATTTTCTCCACTGATTCGGAGCTGTAAGAAAGATAAGCACCACGTTAGTGCTTATTTGAGCATGGAATTAATTCGACTAAACGCCACATGAACTAACTTGCATTTGTTAGGACATCCAAATGTGAATATATTGGTAAACAATAGTTCGATATAATTCACGGTTGCTTCATGGTCCATTGTGAGATAACCGTTGAACAGAAAGCAGACAACAGGATGCTGGTTATCCTGATACGTCACCCTTCAAACTTGGCTATCAAAGACGCCGTCCTTAACTTCACTTTCCAAAGGAGTGGCACAAGTTCTACCAACATTTTAAAGGAATCGCCTCCTATGAGCGATCCTCAGAAACACAAACCTCAGGGGCCTTGGAGTGCACGGCTCAACAATAAACACCCTGAGCATCATAAGTGATGCACCATAGCTTTATGTGCACCTCCACCAATCTGGTTTATTGCATTGGATGCAAGCTGTGACCTCCACTGCAGTGAAGAGACGGGTAAACGCCTCGTGAAAGATTTGCCCAACATCTTCTGTTCATCCATCTTCTGTTCACTTGCCGTGGAGACGTCAGAACCACAGCCCCAGTGACGCATAGGTGCGTGGCCTTGTCCTCATCTCTAGTGGGGATGAGACCAGAACGAGGACGGATATATACAGTATCATGTACTTATATTTAAACTGATACCGTTCAGCCGGCAGGGCTGATTGAACGCCCCACCTTCATTTAAAACATCGATTCTTCTTGAGTGCGAGACAAATCTTATGCCTTTTTAGTTTTATTTAAATGTCATTCTCAGACTTCTCTGCCTCAGGAATGTACTGCCACAATTCATTGTGCAAGCCACATTTTCTCTACGTAGTTATAGAATTTTTTTTATGTAGTAATACTTGCGGATTATTTAAGAGTTTGTATCTTACTCAAATGCTACTGTTAGGTAACTTCATATTCAGTTCAAAAATTGATTCTCAGAATTTATATTGTATTTAATTATCACCAGGCCGCACGGTGTAAAGAGCATTCTCTCTTTCGTATTATCCACGGTATGTGGCCTATATTCATGCGTTATGAAGGGCCATTTCCATAAATGATGCTGGATTGGCACCACTGACAATGCAGTATCATCAAAAAATGAGTTTCATTCGTGCTAATTGTGTTGATATACGGATTTTCGCCACAGTCGCTGTAAAAAAAAAAGTCTCACGGATGAGTACAAACTTAAACCCTGAATTGCCATTGTCTACAACGCAAAAAAAAGTCCGCCGATTGGGAAAGAAGGACGCGAGATTTCACAGCCACACAACACCGCGTCCCCCCGTAGGATCGCCGTTGCCACGTGGGAGGCGCGCGCGCGCGAGCCTCCCCCGGCCGGCCGGGCGGGCGGACGTGCGAGCGAGCACGCACGCGGCGCGGGGTACCGCCTTCCCGGGCGCCGCGACCCAGCGTGGCCTCCCTCCCCACCCCCCTGCTGCCTCTGTCGGTGGCCCGCTCGCGCCTGCGATTATGTCGGCGTCCGGCGACGACGCGTTTACCGCCAAGCTCACGCACGCGCGCGCGCGCGGCTCCAATTAGTCACGCAGATGACGTTTTGCACAATGCGGTGTTCACAATTGACATTCGTGCGACGGTGGGCGGCTCTTACTCGCCCGGCTAAGACAATTTACAATTACGAGTACTTGGAAAACTGCTTATTAATGCATTTCATAAATTACCCACAGCGTTCAAATGAAGTCATTGCGCTAATGTTGTGACCGGGTAATCATGTCAGAAATTAAACTCTTAATGCATAAATTGCACATGAATTGAAAATAAGGTACGCAGCAACAACAAAAAAAAACACATTCTACAGCTGAAATATGATTTTTTTTAAATAGAGTAATTTCATTTTGTGGCATCCAGAAATTGGTTGCAAAACAGACTTGGCAAACGTCAAGCTTAACGGTATGATGTGATTCACCCCATTCCCGTGTTTCAACCACAACACACATATGTGCGTCTCCCATCCAAATGATCTCATTTCAAAGCATCGCTGCTGCACTGTCGTACACATTGGCAACTTAGTCGCCCAGAAAGGACCCGAGCGAGCGACTTTTTTTTAGTTAGGAGTTGTTGGTTTTTTTGGTGGGGGAAGGGTGGGATGTGGGGATCTCTTTTTTTTTCAGACCATGGCAACACAAGTTCAGCAGGAAATGCGTAGGGGTGGTGTTAACGTTTGATGAGGTAAGCTGTTTTAATTAAGGGCACATGCTGCGTTTTCTGAACAACCCGCACTTTGTAAAAGCACAGCCCCAAAAAGATACTGTGTGTGTGTGAGTGTGTCTATATGCATGCGTGTGTGTGTGGAGTGATGGCGCTATCGTTAGTGCGTCACACTATTAAGACGTCAACTTGAGCTTGATTCCCGGTTATGGATAATGTCTGTGCCAGTTGATTTCATAACCTTGTGTAAGGGGCCGTCCATAAATGACGTCACGCACCTGGGGGGTGGGGGGGGTTGAGAAATGTGACGTTACATCAAAATGCGCAACTTTAAATAAATATAGACAACACGTTCTACTTGATTAAATAGACTTTTTAATAAATGTTTTCTCCTACATCAGAGTGCAGCGGCACATTAAATACGCACTACAATGGCAATAGTTTAAAGCGATTTGAAGCATTTTTTTTTTTTGGGGGGGGGGGGGACAGAGCTTTGTGACGTCATATTTGAGGGGGGTCTGACTCTTTGTGACGCCGTGTGACGAGGGGGGGGCGGGCAAAAAATCGTCCAAAATCGCGTGACGTCATTTATGGACGGCCCCTAAGACCTGATTTAGGTCAAATCAGCCTTAAATGAGTATATGGTGTGATGTATAAACATATCGCCCCCTCGTGCTCTGAACAGCGTAATAGGCGTTAATATTACCACAGTTGGATACGTACGGTACTAAAGAAGTTCAACATACATAGGTTCTCGCTAACAGCACTTGATCCAACAGTCTATAAGGCTCTATGGGGGATCTTTGTCCCTGTCTTGTGTGTGTATATATCCACAGATGTTGGTGCTGTACATAAGTGCTTATATTTGTTAATTCGTTGTATACGGCAGATGAGTTTTTGTTTTCAATCAGACGAACCTTCTTTGCGGTTTGAGTCCATATTCAGAAAGGGTCGTAATGGCTGCGCTATTGGCATGTCCATTCGACAATTAATGCCCTTTTTGCAGAAGGTCTGTAACGCATTACACGAGAATATGAGGATTCACGTATAGGCTCACTGGGATGAGTCAACAATTTCACGCTGCTGTTTAATTTTGAATACGTGGTTTTGTGCTGTCCCTTAAACGTGTCCGTACTTGCAACAGGCGGCATGCAATTATCGCACAAAAGTGAGGAGATACCTGTGCACGTTGCAAAGGTATGTCATCACACTGGCAGGTTCTCTTTTGGTGTTAAATATGCTTTTTTGTGTAATGAAAGTAAATGCATGGAAATAAAAATGTGCCACTTACAGCATACAGTACGAATGATCGGGAAGCTTTTCAAAATTAAGGACTCATTGCTTGGTAAACTAATTAATTGCAATTCCATTTATGTGTTCTAAAACTGTGCACAAAGGAGGCTGTGGTAGCTCAGGGGTCAGAGGACCACGAGATCCTGGGTTTTAATCTTGGTAGCCACACATGATTACACTAAACTGCGTTTTTATGGATTCAAGGTTGATGGTCTCAGCCCCCTCACGGTACATTTGGATTTTCACTTCATTTCATAAAATTCCACCACTGATAATATTATACATATATTTTCCACGCAATGAAAATCTGTAGCAGGGTGTGTGGGAAATTGTAATGTCCCCAAGTCTGGATATAAAGGTCACATTAAGGGATCTGTAAGTAGTGTTACGAGGTATTCTGTGGGCCATTTTCAACACATTGGGCAAAACACTGCTCTTTCAGAATCCCAATTATATTCTTCATCGCATGGCATGAGACGAGTAGTGGAATTGGAATTACGTTGAGAAAAAGACAAAGTATTCCCCATTCCAAGACGTGATTTGTACAAGTCTTCCAGCAGTTGTAAATGCAAGATGACGATTAATATATTTGAAATAGAAGAGCAATGTGAGTCAGAGATGGGTTTTTTTGCAAATTAAGCATACATCAGCATTAGACATCCTCAACAGCTATCTCGCAACTGAGTGAGCATATATTTTCGAGAAATCGCTTATGCAATTAAATGCGTACAAAGTATCAGAAACATGCTTCTATTCATAAAGGTTTTTGGGTTAGCTCGCGTTATTGATCAATGTGTCGCAACCCTCCACCACCCAACACGGCCAATCAGTAAAAAAATGTGTCACGTTGACAAAAGACAAATAGTTCACTATTCTAGCTCACCGGTGTGTTGAAGAGTGAATCCACAACATTTACAATTTTTGAGTACGACGTTTCGCTGGTAATTCCATCCAGCATCATCGGGCGATTTGCCAGAATCGTGAAGCCCTCCATCTGCTCCCGGTCTTAAACAGAGCAGCAGGGTGACGTCATCATTTAACCCAATCAGGTGCAGAGATCAGAGGCGGAGGGGGGGTATTGTAATTATATAATAGATTAGTAATCAGTTAATTGTTATGATTAGTAATCAGTTGTAGATTAGTAATCAGTTGTAATATGTATTATTTAATAACTGTAACACCCTATCACTATACTCAATCAGGTGCAGAAATCAGAGGTGGCAGAGGGGGGGGGGGGTATTGTGATTATATACTACGTTAGTAATCAGTTAATTAGTATGTGTTTCCCCTATAAGGAATTGTAATATGTATTATTTAATAATACACTTCCAGGTCGCACTGAGCCTCTAGCTGTCAGAGCGATTAAAGTTATTTGTATTTATCTTAATTTCAATGGATTCTCTAATTAGTCTTGGCCAGTAATAATTAGTTTTACACAACCCTTCAACGTTATCAAAATCAATTGAGTGGCCTTGTTGGCAAGCATGTTCTGCCACTGCCGACAGTTGTGTTTGAGATAATTAAATATTTATTTGGTGTTCTTTTAGTCTTACGCTGATGTTACGTCCCGTCTGTCCATGTTGTGGATTCACTCTTCAACACACCGGTGGGCTAAAATAGTGAACTATTTGTCTTTTGTCAACGTGACACATGTATTTACTGATTGGCCATGTTGGGTGGTGGAGGGTTGCGACACATTTATAAATAACGCGATCTCACCCGAAAACATTTATTATGAATAATATTGGTCTTGAAAGCCTACGTGTTAAACTGACTAACCTCTATGGGGAGGATACAATTCTTAAAACCAGAAAATTGGAGAAACTCCTCATTAAGCGGGTAAAATTGATGTCCTCACTGGTGTTCCTCAAAAGGTGCAGATATTCGAAGGTAATACCAAACGCAGTTAAAATAACACATCACATAAAGTCTGTTAAAGCTAACCAAATACTACACAAAGCCAGCGAATTATTATTACTAGAGAGAATACAGCACAACAGGAGTGAATTATCTCGCATTTCGGAATCTCCAAGCCACTTTCACTTAAATATAAGCAATAGTGTAACCATGCATTATTGGAATATAATCGATACTATAACAACAATCGCCTTAAAATGTATTTAATCTAACACAAACTAACCAAATTAATACATTATCTAGACTTCATAACAAACAATTCCCAACTAAAAACGAACAATTTATAAACAAAAACGTAATGAACTTAACTAACACTGTTTTTACCAGCGACAAGATTTCCGTTCTTTCTAAAGGCCTTAACTTTGCCGTTACCCCACTCACAATTCCAGTAGATGAGATAATTTCTGAGGTAGAATCAGCAGTAAGACACCTTCCACATAATGAGGCAGAGATGACTCGACACGAGGTTGCCAAAATAATTGAGAATAGCAAAGTATCAAAAATAAATTTTAGCTCTAACGAAGCAAAAGCCTTAAGAGAGCTCTGATTAAATAGAGCTATTCAAATTCTGGCAGCTGATAAAGGCCACACTACTGTAGTGATGTCACGAGCCGATTATGATAATACAATTAAAGATTTACTAAAGGAAAGTACCTACATTAAAATTAAACGAGATCCAACTCATTCTTTAGAATGCGAGGCTACTGCAATCATTGCAAATTCATTAATCCCCAAGACTGAGCAATACCAAATTAAGCCAAGGGCCTCAAAACCACCTCAGTTTCAGTTTCATTTATTTGGTATAGCCCTGTGAGCCATTCGGCTCTTGAATCGGGTGCAACTGTAACAAACAAAAAACAAAAACATGAACAAGAAAACATCTTAAAGTGACTATGTGACTGTGCAAACAGAAAATCCAGGAAAAAAACATCAAAATATTCCTGAAAAAGCACCGTACACCAACGCTGTGTGCAAAAATCCCAGTGGGATGCAAGTCAAACAACAAAACCAACCACAAGACAACTTAGATTAAGGCCATCCGTCTAACTCCGTACTACAACAAGCAAAAACATGGCCAAACCAAAAAACGTTTTCGAAATCACCAAAATAAAGCCATAAATGCAATGTAACAGTGATCATAGGGGCTGTGACCGAATTTTTTACAATAAACTACATAAATAACATGTAACACCAAACCCTAGAGCCATAGCTGGCTGCATGAGTCACTCCACAGACAACAGGAGCATCAGTCGGAGTATCACATTTTTCAATGCACCTTTAAGATCAGCACACTAAATCAAAATACAGATAATACTTTGCAGCGTCATCCGGAGCGAAACATTTTATTTTATTTTGGGCCACTGAATAGCAGTGGCAGCTAGGGGTGTACAACTCCTCTAGAGCAGTTTTGAGTGAAGATCTCATAGGTAGTGATTCAAATTGCAGTTTATTGGCAATAGCATTCCAGACCCTGGGGGCTTCAATAGCAAAAGACCTTCCTCCGGTTTTTGTACGGCAATAGGGAATGTGAAGCTGGTAGATGAGCGAAGACCTGAGGTCAAATTTGTTCTTTGAAACAGAGAGGAGATCCAGCAGGTAGTCTGCGGATTTTTTTGTAAGTACATCGTGAATAAATAAGATCTGGTGAACATTAAGAGATGTTAAGCTTGACCCAATGTAGAGATCACAGTGGTGAGTCCTATATGGGCAGTTCAATGCAAATCTTAAGGCCGAGTGATAGATGGAATCAAGCTTTTTCAGTACAGTACTTGGGGCTGATTTATACACGATATCACAGTAATCAAGTAGAGGCAGTATGGTAGCTTTTATCAATTCCAAACGTAACATAGGGGGGAAGCAGTGCCTGTGTCGATACAGAAAACCAATTTTTATTTTTGTCTTTTTACCAATATAATCAATGTGATCTTCACAATTCAGTTTTGAATCCAGGATGACCCCAAGATACTTATAGATCTTGACTTGCTCTATTTGATAATTATTTAAGGAATGTAATTGGGGAAAAATAACTTCCTGCTTTAGTCCTAGACTGGATGGGCTCCCCAAGATTCAGAAAATCGTCATCCCATTACGACCCATAGTAAGTAAAATTGGCTCTGCCACATAAATTTGCAAAATATATAACTAAACAAATACAGCCCTACATCGGTATGACATCTTTATTCATAAGAAATTCAGAACATCTTGTGAATGTGATGAAAGATATTAAACTTATCCCTAATGATATTCTGGTGAGTTTTGTGATTTCTCTATTTTCTAAGGTTCCAGTTAATTAGTCGCTTAAATTACTTGATACACTAGTAAAGAATACAGGTCTACCAAAAGATATTCCAAAACTAGTTGACCATTGTTTAAATAACACTTGCTTCTTACGGAGAAGTGATTTCTTTAATTAAAAGGAAGGAGTAGCAATGGGCTCTCCTTTATCTCCTGCTATAGCAAATCTGTACATGGAAAACTTTGGAACAAGAGCACTTGCCTCAAGTACATTAAAACCATCTTTTTGGTTTAGATATGTTGATGACACTTTGGTTGTATGGCCACATGGTAAAGATACACTTCGTGAATTTCTAAATCATCTCAATGCACAAAACCCGGCCATCCAGTTCACCATGGAAATGGAGGTGAATAACACACTCCCGTTCCTAGATATTTTGCTTGGACATGGCCTAAACGGTAAAATAACACACAGCGTTTACAGAAAGCAAACGCACACTGATGCCTATCTGAATGCAGATTCACATCATCACCCAGCTCAGAAATGCTCTCTTATCAAGACGCTCATACATCGGGCTAAAACAGTGTCAGATGGTGAAAGTCTAGGGAGAGAGATTAAACACGTTAAAGAGGCACTACGACAGAATGGCTACAATAATGCTCAAATTAACAGAGCACTGAATGCCAAATCGCGATCGCAAAGAAACACTGCTGAAAGTGATCAGATTATTAAAACAATGAAAATATACCATATATCTCAGGAGTAACTGACATCTGCCCGTATTTTGAAAAAGCAAAACATTAAAGTAAGATTTGGTGCAGTACACAAAATTCCAAAACTAGTTTCTTGTACTAAAGACAAATTACCTAAATTATCAATAGAAGGTGTATATCGGATTAATTGCTTATGTGGCAGATGCTATATTGGACAGACGGGATGTAACATCAGCGTAAGACTAAAAGAACACTAAATAAATATTAAATTATCTCAAACACAACTGTCGGCAGTGGCAGAACATGTTTGCCAACAAGGCCACTCAATAGATTTTTATAACGTTGAAGTGTTGTGTAAAACTAATTATTACTAGCCAAGACTAATTCGATAATCCATTGAAATTGAGATAAATACAAATAACTTTAATCGCTCTGACAGCTACAGGCATAGTGCGGCCTGGAAGCGTATTATTAAATAATACATATTGCAATTACAATTCCTTATCGGGGAAACACATACTAATTAACTGATTACTAACATAGTATATAATTACAATAACCCCCACTCCGCCACCTCTGATTTCTGCACCTGATTGGGTATAGTGATAGGGTGGTTCAGTTATTAAATAATGCACATTACAACGGATTACTAATCTACAACTAATTACTAATCATAACAATTAACTGATTACTAATCTATCATATAATTACGATACCCCCCCCCCTCCGCTTCTGATCTCTGCACCTGATTTGGTTAAATTATGACGTCACCCTGCTGCTCTATTTAAGACCTGGAACAGGGGGAGGGCTTCACTATTCCGGCAAATCGCCCGATGATGCTGGATGTAATTACCAGCGAAACGTCGCACTAAATCTCTTTTTTTAACTATATGGCTTTTGTCAATGTGACACATTTTTAACTGATTGGCCGTGTCGGGTGGTGGAGGGTTGCGAAACATTAAAAAATAACGCGATCTAACCCAAAAACCTTTTATTATGAATAATATTGGTCGCGAAAGGCTACATGTTAAACTAATGCTTCTATTCAGTAAATGTACTGCGAGGTGTGTGTTTCTTATTCATATTTGTGAAAACACTGCAGCCAGTTGGCTCTTCAGAGAAATGCTGATGGCTAAATGCACTAAGTACACTTATCAATAAGACGACTGGCAAGCGGCTTCTGTGCATTAGCTAAATAGGTGCCATCTGTCAAATAACACAGACGCTGACAGCTGGTGGAACAGGTTTGTTTGCTGCTTTAATTTGTATGGTAAGCACAGCACAGCCAGCAGAATAGCTGCATGACAAGAGTTTGTTGGCTCTTCGGTTTTCATTTAAATTTCAGCATTTGTACCATTCGGGTGCTTATCCAACATTTGCAAGTCCATATGGCTAAGGCATTGAGTTCCATTGTGTTTTGTTTGAAAATATCGCATGGTTCAGTCCTATCAGACAACGGAAATAGCACGGCTCAGGGAGCATATAGCTTTGAACGTAAGGCAATGTGTGGCCTGCACCGTGCCCCGCTTGTCGAATATCAACAGCCCTCGGTGTCTCGTTTCAAGCGAGGTTGACCTTACTCTAAAGCCAAGTTCAAGTGCAGACAGAGGAATCAAACCTGGGTCGTCGGGGGCATATCATGGTGATTAACAGCGTCTCTACGCTCTCCTCCAAACAGTGTGTTTTCTGGAATAAAGAACAATGGTGGGAAGATTACGTTTATTGAATTTGGCCACCCTGCTCCGTGGCTAGTTAATCTTGATAGGCATCAAAATGAACGTTTAAAGTGTAATTGTTCGTATAGCGGTATGAGGTGATGGGGGAACACTGGAGCGGAAAGGTGTTCATCTTAAAAGAAAAGATAACGCACTTATGATCTTAAGTCAGCAGGTTGTTGGAAAGGGGGGGGGGGGGCAGCCAGATTAAATTTGGTGATATTGGGTGACATGGCAACCATGGTAGAGATGGCGCAATGGGCCGGGTTACACCTCCAGTGGTGTCTCCTCGATCGGTGGGACCCCATGGGAGGCAACTTGCATTCGCAATGTTGACCTCTCACGCAGGGTCAAATCGGACCTGAAATGGTGGCTCTGCTCACCACAAATGTGCAGGGGAAGCCCTGTTGGTTTTTTTCAGGGAACAGGTGATCCCGGAAATGGATGCCAGGCTGAAACGTGAAAGGGGGGTTGTGCAGAGTGAATCGTCAGAAATAGCAATGCAGCAGAGCATACATTTTATTGAGTTAAGAGTGATGAAGTTAATACGTTGGCGCAACACATCGCAGTATCAGCAGGCAGAAAAGTGCTCATAAGATACTTAAATGTGACACCAGTAGCAATGGTAAACACACAAGGGTTTCCCAGGTTCGAAAAATTGATACAGGAGTCCTTCCTGCTGCTTTCCTGGATGGAGGAAAACCACATCCGCCTCCTGGCAAAGCATTCAACTGGAGTAGAGAACCGGACAGCGGACTGGTTAAACAGATACATTTAGACCTGGGGGAGTGGATGTTCCACCCAGAAGTGTACATTAAAACACCCACAGGTGGATTGGTTTGTATGTATGTAGAACTTCTTTAGCACCATAGTAGCCAACCATGCTAATCAGAAGTGCGGTTTGCGTCCAGGGAGGATGCCAAAGCAGTCCTGATTTTCTCAAGGTATTGGCAGCACGAGGTGATGGTGTTGGAGAAGTCAGTCGGGAAGGGGCAGAGTTAATTCCAGTAGCGCCACATTGGCCCAGGAAATTGTGATTTTTGGATCTCCTGGACTGCCACAGAGGCCGGACCTCAGCCAGAAGAGGGTGTGGTATCAAAACCTCCCAGCATTGACCTGAATGGCTTGGAATTTGAGAGGGCCATATTTACACGATGGCAAAAGATGAGACGTCCATCAACAATGAGGGTGCATAACTCGCATTGGAAAAGTGTCAGCAACTGGTGCAAAATAAAATACCTAAAGCGAGAGTAGTGTGCGTGGCTAGGTTTTTAATGAAGGTATTTAAACGATGGTTATGCGTGGCAGCCATAGAGGTCAGGGTCTCGGCAATTTTGGTCTTCCATAACGAAATTGGAGGGGTTGCAATTGGCTGAGCTAAGTTTATCTCTTGTCTGATCAGGTGGTGAGACAGAAGACACCACCAGTGAGATCAAGGGTAGCCCCCTGGGATTTACATTTCACACAAAAATTGTGTATTCCTCCTTTGGAACTCTTAGCGACATTCTCAGAGGTTCCTAACGTTGAGAACGGTGTTCCTGATAACCATCACGTCAGCCAATAGGGCCAGCGTCCTTCAGGCTCTGATCCACCCTTCATGGCATTGTCAAAAGAGAAAGCGGTATTGAGAACATCACCATGGTTCATTCCTAGAGCATTCTCAGATTTTCACGTGAACCAACAGATAGTTCACTAGCTAGCCCCGATTTGGCCTATTTTATTTTTTTCTGAAGCCATATAAAAGGTGGAGAAAATCCAAACAGCTATATGTGCTGTACAGTACAGTCAAAATAAGACGGGGGGTGGGGTGGAGAGAATATATTTTGGAGGTGTACAGTATATAAGGTTAAAAATCGGTGGAGCACGGAGGGACTAGAAGCGTGGCAGTCTCGTGGGCCAGCAGGGCAGCGGTCTGACAGGGATTTGTAAGGCTGCCATGTTGAGTTCTCTCCACACATTCAGGAAACATTGGTGACTCGACATGCTGGTGTCTCAAGAGGGCCGTTTCGGGGAGCACTTCTCTCAGTGGCTATGTCCCTGTAAAGGAACATAAATTTGGGGGGCAGCTAATTGGGCTCAGAAACTTTTCCCACCTCCCAGTAGGCTCTCTTACTGGTTAGATAGTAAGGAGATAGAGTGTGTCAGCGACTGCCTATGAAAACTGGGCTTTACGTAAATATAAATAAAGTGTTTCCATTAACCACATAAATTAAACTGCTTGCTGGCTTGGGGTATAGGGGTATAATAGGTCACTTGACAACGTGCCCAGTTTTCTCATATTGTGCTCAAAATGCAGCATTAATTAAAATATTTTTTCGAAAAAAAACGTCTTGCGCTCATTTTAGCTCGTCGACTTATGTTGAATGTAACGATAGCTGCCTTTGCGTCAACTGATGGAGTCCAGTTACACATCTACTTGCTATCAACTTACATCTGTTATGTGACTCTTAATCCTACTAAAAACCCACCAGTGCCCTTCCTTGCTTTGCTTACATTGTGGGCAGAGGAAAATGGCATGACGCCAATGTATTTCTGCACATACATCAAGTGCAAACCCATTATACATCCCCTGCCCTGTACACCCAAACAAACCCAGATGGGGATGATGGAAAGTTGCACTGTGGTATTTGAGCCTCACATGGTGCCACTCAGCTTTACACATTTGTGTCACTTCTGTGGTTAGCAAATGTGTTGCTGGTGATTTATTATGTTTGTTGGTGCGATGATTAAATTGCACAAAAATGCCCACATTTGTGAGTCTGTGGGCATCATTATTCCGTGTGTGTCCTATGTGCGTTAGCAGCAAACGTGACTTGTCACACACAGACTCCCGCGTCTGACATACAGTCTTGGTTGTCTGCTGCTGAAAATCTGCAATGGCTAAATAATATCTCGGTTTTCCTTGGGGAGGTGTATGGTTTAATTTTAAACATTTGCCTGTGTCCCCTGCGATTTAACTGCAGTGCCTGCACTTCGGTGGTTATTTTGAACCCGTTCGTTGATGCTCTATTGGTGCCTCGCCAGGTATTTTCTTCATCAATGGGAAACCATACACAGCACTTCCTGGGGCCTACGTCAAGGCATAAATGGAGCAAGCAATTACAGAATAAACCATCCAAGGTGACCTCGTATTTCGGGTCGACGTAATCTATCTCTGCGGTTCTTGGTTTGAGCTCAGTGACTACCCAGGCCAACATGCCCAGGTGTCAGGAGGGATATTAATGTTGAAACACAATGACTGGATTAAAAAAAAACACATGCAAAGTAAATTTTGTCCATCTCTAAAGACTTAACATTTTGTGACTAGATATTGGGCACATCTCAATTTGCATAGGGAGTGCCATCTTGCAGTTGTGGTAATATGTTGGATTAGTTTTGTGGCGTCTCTTCTAAGGTTTTTTTGCAACATGGCATGGTTTTTGCTATCTGCGGGGAGTCATGAGATTTGATTTGGTGTGCTATCAAATGCAGAACTTTATCTGAACCTTTCGTGATTGCTAAAGTTTCCATTAAAAATATTGTTGTGTGGACATGGTCAGATGAATGCAGGGGCTTCGGGGGCTGCAGCTCAGGGCCTAGGATTTCTGGCTCTCCCTCCTCCAAACAAATATTCAGGGATATAATGTGTGACACGCAATGGAATTAGACGGTGATAAATCCTATAGGTCATTTGGTAATAAAAGCTAAAGCATGACTGTACATATGTTTTCTAGTTATGTTCCGAAAGTAAAATAGTTTGTTTTAATTCCGATGTAACTTTACAATCTGTACATTACATTTTAAAACTGGAACTGAAATAACCAAGATAATTAACATTACAGTGTTTCACGTAATTGGGCAAGGGCGGTGGTAAACCAGTAAAGGGAAGGAATTAAAGATACAGAGAGGCCCCAAAACTAAAACAGCCCTAGGCCTCCATAAAACTCAATCTAGCAGTGGGTATGGTCCAACAATTCTATACAATACAATGCAATAACATTTTTCTCATTTGATTGAATCTCAATATGCTCTACTAAATGAAAGATTGGTATGGCATTGTGGGGAAGAAAGGGGGTTTGTTTCATTCATGTATCTATTATTACATTTGTAACCTACAAATTGAACTTAAATCGAAAACTCAGAGGTATGAGAAAATACATTTAAGAAAAAGAACAGTCGTCAGACTCCCAGAGGATGGAAGACACCAACGCCACAATGTGCAGTGAAAGATGCATGCATTCTGGATGACTGGAGTTGCGATAGAGAACTGATGTTCATAATGTGGAGGAAATTGGGCAGTGGAGGGGATGGGGGGTGTGTCGTCTTGCAGTTGTGGTAAGATGCAGAATTAGTTTTGTAGTGTCTCTGCATAAATACCTCCCTTCTATATTTACTCTGAAAACAAATTATAAAGGTATTTTTTACACATCCCATCAGGAACACAGCCTTCTGGCAGTATTTTTTTAAGCAGCAGTGGTTCAACACAAGAAAACGGCAGAATGGTATTTAACTTTCATTATATCATAAGCAGAATCAGACTTGTTTAAAACATTTCTGGTGAACTGCCAGATGTTTATTGGCTTTCTTATTTATGCTCTTACTTACATTCTCCACGGTGATGCTCCTGATTATTTAGTGCCTTATACTGTAAGATGAGAACCTTGAGTCGGCCAGAGGAAGGGGAGTCCCAGGCAGTGAGTGTGGCAGTGGAGAAGATGGTAAAAGCTTTGGTTTGCTGAAATGGAGGGTATCATCATCAACCATGGTCTCATCCACTGCTGGATGAAGGCCTCCCCCAAGCCACTACCACCTTTCACAATCCACAATTCAACATCCATCCAGCACCTGAACTGATTTAATTGCTCCTTACATTCGGTGGATGTGCATTCTATACCTTATCTGCCACTCCATTATTATTCTTGACTGTCATCCATCATGCCTTCTAGTGACCTGTCCAGCGAATACTCTTTTCTAAACATTTTGGATGATTTCATGAGCCTGCGTATGTTCTCCAATGCATGTGCTCCTCTTTTTCTCTCTTAACGTAATTCCGAGCATGCATCTCTCCATGGAGGGTATATATTGTATTGAATTCGATTTGTCAAAATTATGTGACAGCTTATCTCATTCTACTGTCTATGTGTGTATGTATGTGTAGTGAGTTCAACTGAGTCGCAGACGTACTCTTGGAGGCAACACATTTATTTAACAGCAACACACGTAACTGCCCCTTAACAGAAAAACAACCTATGGTGGTGACCACCAGGCTAACTACACTAATTACAACATAACTGGTGTAGTTAACCAGGTGGTGACCACCAGGCTAACTACACAAATTACAACGTAACTAGCTACTACGTACCGGGACCACAGCTCGGGTCCAAGTCCACGTGTTGGAGACTCGAAGAACGTTGAACGTAGACGAAGGTTTCTTCAGGATGAACAACAACGCCGGCCCCTCTGGGGGACCCGGCTTATATTCTCTACGGCGTGGCTGGCTCCGCCCTTGGCCACGACCACCTTCCAGAATCCTCGAGCAGGATCCTGACCCTGACACGTGACCACCCCTGAGTAGACTTAACCGGTCACGTGTCCTCTCGGGTCAACCAGAGTGCCATGGGCTTTAGTAACCCCTTTCCTACGGCCAGCACTTCCACACCCTATCCTGTAGGACTGGCACTGCACGCCAAGCGTGGTGTTATCCAGCACTATCGATCAGTGCTCACCGAGCCCCTCTAGGGACGGTACTACACCCACACCATCGTGGTGTCCGTGATGTCGTTACATCGCACGCCGTACCTCTCTAGGGCCGGCACTGTACAGTGACATCCCGCGATGTCACTACACATGTATGTGGAGTGAAACACAATCCTTATGGAGATATTGCCTCATGCATAAAGGAATTTAGAGGCTACAACAGGGGAGTAGAGGGATGAGACTCCCAACTCGTGGTGCTGACTGTGAACTCCAACAGGACCACTGAGTGGACAGATCCCCGACCATACAACTCGTGGGTGTGATGTGCAGTATAATAATTATCAGTAGATAGACACGAAGCTGTCGGTTAAGGCGGTTTAGGCAGTGAAGGAAATCCATAATATTGGCCGCGAAAGCCTACGTGTTAAACAGTGAAGGAAAGTTAAGGTAGTTAAGGGAGTTCAGGGAGTTCAAAGGCAGTTAAGGTAAAGTCAATTGAACGGCAGATTATAAGGGGTGCAATGGCAGAGTTGTTTTAAGCCTGGGTTGTGCGAGCTCTACATGAGGTTGTAGAATAATATGTTTCAGAATGAAAGTAGATATGCTACCGATTGTTCCAAGTATGGAACAGTATATTTTATTAAATTATGTTACCAATTTGGGTTTAAACGTACACAATTGTAGGAGTCTTATCTTACTGTTTATATACATACTCTTTGGTTTTTTTCGGTAAAGTTACGTAGGTAAAATAAAATAAAAATAAAATAATATAAAAAAACAACTAAATTAAATCACGACGTTTCGGAGGCAACACAAGCTTCCGTCTTCAGGTGGAACAGACACAACAAAATTCGCTGTATCAAGTGAACAGCTCTGGGACACCCTAGCTTATATACAGGTTAAGGGGGGGGGGGGGGGAGGAGCCAGGAAGGGAGCGGTGGTGCACTGCACGAAAGCGGGCAAAACCCCCTTTTTGCTATGCTGCAGGGGGTTCGGGGGGAGCGATGGCGTGCTGCACGAGAACAAGCACCATCCTGGTAGAAACGGAAACAGCTGTACAATTATCAGCCAGCTAACGTTTGATTTGGTTGATGACATCTTTCCAAAAGTTGCTCAATTTTAAACCATCCTCTCGGTTGAAGTTGTGTCTATGTTTGTATATCTGGATGGCTTCATGGACACATCTTTGGTAATAACCGGGAGGTTTGCATAGTACTTTGGTATCGGAGAAAACAATGTCATGAGAACCCGCTGTGTTGAAACAATGATCAGCCACGGCCGAAGAATTCGTTCTGCCGTGTTTCAAATCTCATTTGTGCTCGCGAATTCGGTCAGAAATATGTCGTTTCGTCTCCCCGATATAGCAGTCACCACAGGTACAACTCAATTTGTAAACACCGGGGTACTGTAAGTCAGGGATGACATCCTTTACGGATGGGATCAGATCCCGGATTTTGTGTACTGTATTGGACCGGACCTGGATCTAGTGTTTGTTTAGAATTTTGGAAATCTTTTTGGTAACGCCTGCTATGTATGGCAGTGTGATGTTTATATACAGTAAAGTATAATTTAGGCTACGTTACATATGTATGCATTTTCTGATGGCAAAAATGATGACCAGCTGCAATGTCACACACAGACGGACCATTTTCCGTTTACAATGAGTGACCCATTTATACTGTGGCATAGTATAATCTGAAGGAGGTTAATTTTAAACCTCTGTAAACTTGGCACCAGCAATACTGCCAACATCTTGGAACTGATCCATTCCTACTCTGAGCTAACAATTTGAAGAATTTTAAGTAACGCTCTTAACCATCAAGTTAACCTTTCCATTGCACCCAGCGTTTAACCTGCCAGTTTTATAGCTGTGTTTTTCCAGCTCCTAGTGTATGAATAAAGATAGACCTTCCAACTCCACATCGTCAACCTCACCAATTGTCTTGCATTCTCATGAAGCCGTGTGATTGATTCCGGTCATCTATGTTGTCATACTATGGGCTATTGCAATCACCATGAGCAATCTGTGCAGACGAACCGCATTTTTGGGGGATTTTTTAAACACAGTTTTTAATCTTAGTGCTACTAAACTTTACATGACAATGGAAACATATGGTACGCATTTTAAACGACTGGTGTGTGACTTGTGCTGTATCATACGTGTGGTTACATTTTAAGGTTGAATTGCTTTCAGTGAACATTTTAAAGTCAACAGCCCTGTTTACCAGACTAATATAGGAGACGGTTAATGATTAGTTCGCATATTGACTCCCTGCCAAGTCCACTTATTCCACACATGGCATTCACGAAAAAAGCTTGGTCTTTGCAATCAATCCCTTGCAACCGTGACATTGAAACAATGAATTATATACACGCGAGCTGGAAAAACCAGCTGCCGATGATGGAACACCATAATGGCGGCTGGAAACGTCAGCTGCCAATATGAGCGGTCATGTAGATGAAATGTTTTTGACTTATGTTAAAAAACCAAACCAATTAATTGTCCAAATTAATAGTCCCGTATATACATTAATGACTATCTCAGAGCGGGTTGTGCGGTAGTCGATTGTGTAACTTATATGAGTTCAAATTCTGAGTGGGGATACAGTCAGTCTCTCAATCCTATGGCGTCCATAAAATGTGTACCGCTCTGTGTAGAAGTCCACAGTGGCTGTCCTGATCACCAGCCTGTGTAAGGGACATTTCTCTGTGTCGTGTTAAATCTTTGTTTTGTGGCCTGCACTAATTTTTCTGTTGTGATGGGTTTCTAATTATTTACTGATTTGAATCAGTGCCTGTTATACGCAAGGACTTGCTCCCGCAATAAGAATGTGGCATTTCCATCACTTGCTGAGGGCTGTAAATGGGAAAAGGGCACCATCTCTTGTTAAATTGAGCAGGAAACCAATTACGTGTTTCTTGTTATTGACACCCATATACGTATCTGCCGGCATTTGTGAATATGGTACTATTTTCGAACGAACACAATTAGTTATGAATCTAGATAGATACTGCATCACTGTTTTGTTGCAATTCTTGTTTCAATTGGTGATGTTTTAACCCAAAAGTTACTTTTCCATCTAAAAGTATAATGAAATAATTGACCTATCACAGCACTTCAACGCTGGTGACTGATTATCAATATGGGCAACAGTAGGAGCCAGGGTCGTTAAGTGCCTACATCAGCCATGACTTAGCGATCTATTGAGCATCGTCCATAATTGAAAACAATTTCCATATTCATGGGGGGGACACGACGCACCCGACACAACAGCTTGCCACCTAAAAATAAAAGTCCTGGCTTTAAAAAAAACCCATCTGGGCATTGCATGGCAACAAATCCAGAGATATCCTATTTTAAATCATCCTCACCGGCCACCAGGGCTGCAGGGTCGCAGACACACTCTACAAGCTGTGGTTGTCCTATGAGCTAATGGTTCCCGGTGGTTATTGGTTACATTACACAAATTATATACAGGAGCCACGAAGTTTCTTAAATACAGTTACTGAGCACATGCCCAAAGGCCCAAAACGTCAAATGGTCTGGAACAAAAAAGCACTATTAAAGTTGCATGAGGTAAGATGTAACACATTGCTTGAATTTAGCAAGGTTATCCGAGCTTGGGAAAAGAGACCGATGGGAGGGAATTACAAACCGGAACACTGGGACAGTGTGCAGTGTGGTGAGTTAGTTGTTGTGATTTGCGGTGCTTGAGTAGTGTGGATGAGACGAAACAGTCTGCTACTGTGTATTTAAAGATTCTGTTATCAGCATAATCAGTATTTGTGTCACTTTGGTGAAGGAAGAAAAACGCAGACTCACAATGCTACAATTTTTGCCCAACACGTTGTGCGTGTTTCTTTGTAATTCAAATCTACAATGTTGGGGAGCACCCTCTTGCTGGCCACCACCCCGTGCGATGCTAAGATACCTTCAACAGCTTTCGGAATGCTGCCTCAGCAGCTGGGGTATTGTTGCATATCATGCTGTTTACCCAAACCCCCCGAGCGAACAAAGTATAAATCTGTTTGAGCTGCCGATCGAAGGGCAGGGTTGGACTTGGAGTGTCACTGACCTGGAAAACACGGCAATCCCTTTGGCCTTTGAGGCTGCTTGTTGATTCAGTTTTTTACTGGCAGGCGGATATTTGCTTGCAGCTATTTTTTTATCGTGTTTTGGCAATGTCAAATGGAAAGCTGTTCCATTAAGTGTCATTTATTAAATCTGCACCCGTTAATCAGACGTCACATTCGATGAAATTCGTTAAAAGTTAAAGGTCTATTCCAGAATCATGTTTGCACGGTCATCTATATTCCTTGTATTTAATTCCTGTGCCCAATAAGCACCATTTTTTCTTTCATTTTAAAAGAACGTCAGTAATAATATAGGGTCATACTGTGGATTACATATGCTGTATTTAAATAATATTTTAATACTACCATATTTTAACAAAATATTTTATTCAATTTGTTTTCATTTCTTCTACTACCGATCTTTACATACACCTTATTTTGATCACTTTCCTTTGGAACGTGTTATCTTTATTAAAAACCGACCCACAGTGAAGCAAGTATAAAATAAGTAAAAATCGCCTTGGGTATGACCCGTCACCAGAAGAGATGATGGCCTGTGGTTAAGACTCATGATGCAGTGGCTGCCAAAGGAGGGAACACACCTAAGAGTGAATTCACCGTGGAGATGGAGCAATGAAATCAGCCTATGCGCAGGTGATGAATTGATTTTGCATCGCAGGACTATGAAGGATGGCGATGGTTTGGATCAGCCTTCATCAATGGATTGAGCAAGCGTTCTGCTGATTATGATTATATCATATATTACAACTGAAGCCTAGCTCGTATGGGAAGTGAACAAAGTGTTTAAACCTGTTTGAGCTTCAAGTTGACCAAGTGCCAAATTCCGGAAGGCCGACTCCAGGACCGGAGGTCACAATCTTGAATCGCAAGCAGGTGCGGCCTAAAATAGTTGGGCTCTCTATGTTGATCTCCATGGGACTTGGCACAAACAGTGGAAGCTGGAATATAAATTAGTAATTACAAACTCGTTGCCAACAACTTCGTTTTCAACTTTAAAACAAAACATGAAACAAAAATACCTGAAGTGCAAATGCGTGCATTTTAGGCTATGTAGGAAGGAAAATATGCAGTGATTTGTTTTAATTATTTTCCCACGTTTCATGGCTCAGCGCTCACCCTATCTCATGGGATCCCTCTCCTTTCCTCAACAGCGTTCGTTAGGTGTCACTGTCGCTAATTGCAGGCTAACGCCACGCCCGTAACGAAAAATCGTCATGATGCTCCATTTGGGGGAAGTAACACACCAGTAACACACCAGCATGCCACTGTGCCTGAAGAAGGACGTCGTTCATCGCAGGATTGCGAGAGATTGTGACCGCTTGGAAGGGCCTTCATCCAGCAGTGGATTGACCATGGCTGAAGATGATGCTGCTCCGTTTCGACGATTTTCCAATACAGTGGAATTGAATATTGCACTGAACATGTCACGTGGTCCATCGTAACAACGTACATTTCACCTTCAGAATTTTCGTCCAGTTCACCTTCACAAAGGCAAGCGAGCTATTATCGCGCGGCTGTGAATGCGACCCCAAATAAGTGTTATTCTCTGACTCAAGTTGGCAGCTTTGCTTTGGAGATATCCGCTACTTGTGCATTAAAAGGGAGGGTTGCGTAACTGTGCACCTACGCGAATCCGACTCTTGTGTTCGTTCACGATATCCCCGCCGTCCTCTCAGCTCTCGGGACGCGTCACTCATCTGGAAAAAGCTTCACGCACAAGGCGTGCGCAAAACAAACCCGACGAGTCTTTTTGTGGCCACAATTCAGATGAATTGCAACAAAATGCAATAGTACTCTTTGGTTCTTTCGGTAAAGTCACGTAGGTATAAAATAAAACAATATAAATAAAAAAAAATTCGATTTAAAGCTTTCGTGACTGCAGGGATTCATATTCTTGGTTCTTTCGGTAAAGTCACGTAGAAGGGAAATAAAAAATAATATGATAAAAAATAAAACATAACAAAATAAAATTCTCACGATGTTTCGGCCACAACGCAAGCAGCCGTCCTCAGGTGAAGAACAGAGCTGTCGGAAAGACAGCGCTCCTAATGAGCTCTGTTCTTCACCTGAGGACGGCTGCTTGCGCTGTGGCCGAAACGTCGTGAGAATTTTATTTTATTAAAAAAAAATCACGACGTTTCGGACGCAACACAAGCGTCCGTCATCGGGTGGGACAACCACATCAAGAATCAAGATTACAATGTAATCGATTTGCGCCTCTGTTTCTTCAACTGGTGTATCACACGTTGGTTGTGGAGGGAATGTAAAAAAAAAATGTGTGCGATCATCGCTTGCGTGTTTGTTTATATGCTGGTGGAGCTGTCACCACCTGTGCGCAGTTATGCCGTAAAAAAAAAAGGTTCAAGCGGACTGTGCGGCCGTAAACGCTTGCAAAAGAATACATTCGATAGGAATAATAATATAATAATGAAACGGGAGCATGGTCCAGGCAGGCGTTGGAGGCGCACGATGACGCCGTGTATTTTTAGCCGCAGCTAGGTACGTGCCGCGCTCAAGAGAAAGCCGGCGTGGAAAGTGCCCTCTCGGTGCCACAGCAGCAGCTGTGGGTGTCTGTAAAGTCCAGGCAGCTGCCCGTGGGCAGTTCCATCATTGCGCGTCCTTGTAAGGACATCGAAGATTGAAATATTGGTTCCTCTTGGGTTGCCACGTGGCGTGTTCGAGCAACGCGTGCTCCGCAAAGATCTGCGAGTGGCGCCGCTTCAAGTGTCCTTCTCACCTTGATTTGAAGCTTTCGTCACTGTAGGAATCCGTACTCTTTGGTTCTTTCGGCAAAGTCACGTAGGCGTAAAATAAAATACAATCACGACGTTTCGGGCGCAACACAAGCGTCCATCATCAGGTGCATGCTTTCCCACCTGATGATGGCCGCTTGTGTTGCGCCCGAAACGTCGTGATTTGATCGCTGCACTGTGGGCCTAAAGCACGGCCACACACGCAAAGCATCCCGAACAATTTACGCGTGCACTCAGCCCCCGCGTGCGCAAAGTATTTTAAATAAAATAGATTTGAATTGGCTTTCAATCACTCTGGTGGCATTGTTGGCCCGAATTAGCCCGTTCACTGCAGTCGTCTGCTCTTGTGGTTTTTTTTTGGAGTGCGGAGTCAACGCGTAAATCTGACGGTAACACTGAAGTGCAGCGATAACCCAGACAGTGAATGGGCTGTGGACAGGCGTGCAAATGCCTAAGCCATGGTTATATTGACGTTCGGTTACCTCGATGAACGCACCCGTAATCTTAAATTCGTTTCTCGCTGTAGGTCACGCACTGTAAAGGGCCGGCTAATGTGGGCAATTTGGTCATGAGGCTGAGGCATACTCGGCGTCACTCTTTCGCCGTTGTGCCCAGCACGAGCGATCAAATTACAAGCGCAAGATTGAATTTCTCCTCAGTCATTCCTCTGACGTCACATTGAGAGTTGCTGACCGAGGTATTCCGAGGCACCGCGTGCCACCCATCGTCACAATGGCAGTGACTGAGAAACCACGTGTGCCATCGTAAACAAGTGCATGTAAAGTGGCATTTATACCCTGTGGGGATCTGTAGTGTAGCGGGTTAGTGCGCTGTGCTTCGAATGAGTACCTGGTGCAGTGTGTAAACATCGCCAGTGGGGGAGACAAAGACGGTCGGGCGTGGTGCTGGCCATCCACCTCCTCGTGTGCCGTGCCGGCCTTAATAGGTGCTCGCTAACAGCACTTGCCCCAACACATCTGTTGAGGCTATACGTGGGGGGGGGGGGGGTCTTTGTCATACCCTACGGAACGCTAAAGCGAACCCGCGCCCATTCTCGGATCCAATGCGACTGGTATTGGACAAAATACCGCAACGCTGAAAATGTACTTACAAAGTACTCAAATGGGATTACACACAGCACTATCACCCCTCTACTGCAAAAAAAACAAACTTGTCCGGAACCTTCTGAAGAAGAGTTAAGACTCGGTGAAGCATTCCTCGGTAAAGAAGTGCAGCAATCATGATGATTGACTGGGACTCAATCCTGGGTCACACTCCCTTCTCATCTCACCGTACCATCCCTCATATGCTATCCTCCGCAGCAATCGAGGCCTCCTGCAGAAGCCTTCAGTTCATCCTCACTTAATGGGAGTTCACTCCTCGACTGTTATATTCTTAGCTCTTTCGGTAAAGTCACGTTGAAGGGAAACAATAAAATAATAATATATATAACAATAACATTCTCACGACGTTTCGACCATTACACAAACGGTCGTCATCAGGTGTGAAAAGCAACGCAAAGAAACATTTGAAAGAAGTGTCGGTTTGCATTAATTTATTTATCTTAAAACGTTAGCACCACGGGCAGCGATTTGGCAGTTTGTTTAGAAGGACGAGTCCATCTATGTTCTGAAAAGAGGAGGGGGGAGACGAAAAATTAATGTATGCTGTCTGAAAGCCACCGTAAGCGTGAACAATCAATTAAGACCTGAAATGGTTTATCAAATCTTTCCAATGATTGCTAAGCCAGAATCCATCTTCTCGGTTGAAATTGTCTCTGTGCTTGTATATGTGGATAGCCTCATGAACGAATCTCTCATGGTAGCCAGATGGCTTACAAAGAACCTCTGTCTTGGAGAAGTCAATGTCATGTGAGCCTACTTAATTATAACAATGATCTGCCACGGCCGAGGTGTTGGTCCTACCGTGTTTAAGGTCTGCTTTGTGTTCACGAATGCGGTCCGAGACATGGCGTTTGGTTTCTCCAATGTAACTACTACCACAGAGGCAACTTAGTTTGTAGACACCAGGGTACTGTATGTCCGGAATCACATCTTTTACAGACGGACCCAGATCACGGATTTTATGTAATGTGTTGAAACGGACCTGGATCTTGTGTTTATTCAAAATTTTGGAGATCTTTTTTGTGATCCCCGCAATGTAGGGTAAAGTGATGGTTTTGAAAGGTTCCTCAAGAGGGTCCTTCTTCATGGTTTGAGTGATAGCTTTGCGGATTGTATAGTCGGTGTAACCATTAGCCTTAAGAGCTTGGTGTACGTGCTTGAGTTCACTGCCTATATGTTCCTGGTCAAAATTCCTCGACTGTTGTTCCTGTTGTGTCGCGTCTCCTTCCTCCAAACCATCCGCGTTGCTGAGACCCTATGCCTGTCAAAGTCCAGGCTCAATACTTCCCCCTCTTCCTATTCTCTTCTGCATATTTCACTTACTTGTCTCATATCTTGTTGCGCGGTCACCTGTAGCTGCTCTATAACCTTTATTGTCTTGTTGTAACTGGCCAAGTGGCTCAGCAGTAGAGCAAGCGGCTCGCAGTTGGAAGGTTGAGAGCTCTAAATCCTGGTTGAGGGTTGACTCAGCCCACCATTTCTACTTGTTCGATACAATGAGTACCACTTTGTGGGGAAGTCAGCAGTGGTGGTTATATTGGAATGTGAAATTGGTGCCACTGGCTGAGGACTATCAACGGATGAACACCACCTCGAAGCTCATTGAGCAACACATCACTTTGATTGTATTGTATATCGGTATTATCAAAGCGAATTTTACTAGTTTGTATGTATCATGGTGAAAATGTGGTGCTTTAAAAGATATTGCTCACTTGGTATATCTAATTAAAGACATCTCACTATCTCCAGGTGACTTGCTTGTCAGCTTCGATGTAGTTTCTTTGTTTACCAAAGTTACTGTGCCTGACACCATTGCAATCATTGAAGATTTGGTCCAAAAAGGACTGAATGCTGATGTACCGGCCCTGGTGATACACTGCCTCACCAAAATTTACTTCACCTGGAATGGTACATTCTACATACAAGTTTAAGGTACCCCAATGGGTTCTCCATTATCTCCAGTGGTAGCCAATGTTCTCATGGACAAATTTGAGACAGATGCCATCCAGACATCCATCCTACGTCCTTCCTTGTAGAAGAGATACGTTGATGATACATTCGTCATCTGGCCACATGGCCTGCCAGCTCTAAACCAATTCTTCAACCACATCAATTCCATACACATCTAAAACCTGACTCCCACCACCAGCCAGCCAAGAAGAATTCCCTCATAAAAACTCTACACTATAGGGCTCGTTGCATTTCCGACCATCACCACCTAGCCAGTGAACTGGAGCACGTACACCAAGCCCTCAAGATGAATGGATATTCGGATTGCACAATCCGTAAAGCTGTCACCTTCCTGCCTCAGCAGTCCGCCTGCTGAATTTTTCACCTGAAGACGATTGCTTGTGGTGCGATCGAAACGTCGTGATTTTTATTGTGATTTATTTTTCTATCTACGTGACTTTACCGAAAGTATAGATATTGCAAGTTTGGCATAGAGCATACTTCCTCTGTTGTCCAGTAGTTGTTGCGTCAGCAGTGTGAGATATATGAACTTACTCTTTGTAAAATTGTAAATTAATACTTGTGCCACGACACACACAGCATCATTGGAACCAGGTACAAGGACTTCCTCACTATGGTCTGTGACCTTAAACAGAAGCCTCTGTCAAGGATTCCGTATATATACGCACTTGCTGTGACTTTGTGTTTTGGTGATAGGGTTACATCAATGTGAGGGCGCGCCCCAGAATAGAGTTGACATTTTCATTGGTATTGGACTGTTGGGGGACAGAAGGTTTCTTACCACACACTGTTACTAACACGACCCGTGTTAGTAACAGGTACAGTTCACTTGTGAAACCATTGACACGGGCTGGAATTTATTAGCCCCAGGCATTTCAGTCGGTGGCATGGCTACAGCAGGGGGCATGGAAAAGAAAGGAATGGCTGTAAGCTGTTCTGAATGAAAACTATCCTGCATGGTGTCCCACTTCTATTATTTTCATTCTGTCATCATATTCTAACGGTACATGATACACTGGCTTACTACATAGAGTCGATACTCGGCGATCGTGGAGTTGTCTCTTCATGTTATTGTTATTATTACATTGAACCAATCGTGCTCAGTTGCGAAGGTCATACGCTGGTAACTTAATGCTGGCTAGCATTGGCACCATGGCTCGAACATGCTAAATATATCTGCCAGGTCCATAACTTCCACTGGCTTTCTCCTCCATGCGTGGAGACAGGTAAACGAGCACGAGGCTGCGTGTGTCAGTGGAGAGCTGAGTCACGGGGCGGCCCGTAAATACATCGGACCGCTGCGATGAGGGCTTGCCTGGCGGAGCGGGGAGGATGGTGTCGGGGCGGCCGTAGATTGGGTGAATGAGGGCATTCGGTTTTTGCTTTCCCGGTCAGTTGTGCCGTACATGCAAATGAGCAGGCCCCAACCTGTGGTGACATCGATTTGCCGGGATTGCGTAAGACCTATCGGCTGAGACCGTTGAATGCTCGCACTTGTCCGGTGGCCTCATTTTGCAATTTCAGGTTTAAACTCAACACATTGTACCAGAAAGCAGCCTACGTGATATATAATGTGCGTGTCTGTAATTTCGAAGCAGTCCCGTGGCTAATCACAAGCAGCTGCAAAGCTTCACATAAAGCAGTTGTTCCGTGAGTAGATAATGTCAATGTACAAAACATACTTTTTATTTGGGTTTATTGCAATTGTTTCTCTCCAGTTAAAGCCAGGACTGTGCATTGTGATTAATTCCGTAATTACTTTAATAAAGCTTCCTCATATTTTGGACACATTTCAAATTCGCCACACACTGTTTAAAATTAAATAACAAACATTCATTGCAAAAATATTTCCTTGGTAATATTTTAAGAACATGTTTTACCCTGACGAATTATATATAGACCAAAAACTTAATACTTTTCATAAAATGATAAATTGTTGGTAATGTCATCCTGCACTTTGTAGCATTGCTCTTGTTGCCGAAGTAATTCCAAATATTTCACGAGAAGCGATCCAAGGCTTTCACATTTCTCCTGGGCACCAATTGGTCTCAGCTACAGGATATCATGAATATTGAGAGGGTGCTGTGCTGGGGTGACCAGGGTGACTGTGCACGACACATGGCCAATGAGCTGCTGGGTGTGAGAGTGGCCAGCCATGATGTGACACTGATGTGTCGACTGGCGTGGAAGAGAGCGGCTGGGTCATACGAGTTGGCCTCTGTGGGAGTTACATTTGAGTAATATTTGTGATTGCCCCAAAACGAATAACTGAACTTCTGCTACCTACAATCCCATTGCAAATGAGTGTACTGTAATACTATATCTCCATGTGCTCTCATCTGGTTAAATAAATATAACACGTATTGGATTGTGTATGGCTGTAAAACAATACAGAGGGCTTGGGGTATTTTGCCGGTCATGGTTGATCAAAGTTGAACTTTCAAATACAGTAATGATATCTTAATGCGCAGCATAACTGTGATATTGTGTTTCTGCAAATACGTGATGCAATTGCTGCATGAATCCCCGTGTGTCTCTCACTATTCAAACAGACCATTATATGCGACTGATTTTGACACAAATGTTTTCAAGGTTCAAAGTCATAAATTAGCTCGCAGAGACAGAGCCAGTGCAATGAGATATTTTGCGAGAACAAAGAATGCGTGGTGCGGTTTACTAATGGGAAAATATCGGCCGCGTAGCTTTAACGAGAACCATATGATTGTTGCACCTTATCTAGACTGTCCCAGATTAAATGTTGCATGTTTCTATTCTGAAGCCAGACATAAGTGAGGAAGATTGTTCTTATTTGTTTATTTCGTTTGGATGGCGATTTGTTATTGCGTATGGGCTACCGTGTTGAGTGCAGCAAGACAATTAATTATGCTTGCACTGTATGATATTAATGTCGTTATAGAAATTCATACTCAAGGGTAAGCTTAGAGATAAGGTTGGTTGCAGAATAGATATAAAGGGCCTTGGTGTGTAGGGTACAGGACATCTGGGACAAACCTCCGTCCACATGTAGCGTAAACTTAATTTAGATTTTTCAGTTTTACCATGTCTGTTAGAATTACAGTTCTTATACGGTACGTCACACGTCCATCCTAATTAACTGCTGAAAGTGCAGTGTTTGCATATGGTGTAACTAATTTGCTATATATCTTGACAAATCTGACCTTTTCACCAATGTGTTCTTCATCTCACGTCGTATCGCTTACCTTTAAAGTACACGAAAGGGTTTGGATTCTTTTCAGCAACTTATTTGCACTCACATCGTGTAACTGTCATTTTCGAAAGATGTCAAAATAATTAAAGTGCAATACTTAATGTAAATTATGTTTGTGAGCACAGCTTACCCTGTTAATTAAATCTAGATGTTCAAATATCCGACCCTTCACATGTTCGCATGTACATCTCAGTTTCCATGGAGTCATAAATGAGACATTGTGGTGCAGTTGTTTTTTTCCCTTCATCTTCCCTAATCAAGAGATGTTGTCCGTTCGACGCGAATCGAAGACGTCACCACGGTTCGTGCCACCGACATGAGCAGGATCTGTGGCATTGGGCGTGCGGAGTCAATCGCGAAGCATAACGTGCCACTTGCCAAACACTTAGGGCACAAAAAATGCCCATAGCCGAAGGACATTTGCAGCAATTGCCTTTTAAAGCAAAGGGTATGCAAGCACAGTATAAGCATACTTCCTTTAAGAGCATGTTGTTTTGCGCCAATGTCATCCAATGCGTTTTCCAGTGTTAGGGTTGACAATGAAATAATCTGATTGAGCTTAATTAATGTCTGAAATGGGAATGTACTGGACAGTCACAGGCTATTAAACATGTCTGAATATTTGTTGGGTGCATTTAGTAACTTGAGGACAGTTTTTGAATAATTTACATAATGGTGGCCCCATATAATTTTTCAGAGAAATAATTACCCTCATTAACTGTGATCTATTTTTAAACGTGCTTGCCTTTTTGGGTGTTCTTGAAATTCATCTAAATATAACCAAGTAAATCTGAATCAGATGCTGTTGAACTTGTCCTGAATGGAAGCACTCATGATCACAGCCTCTGTGTTGAACACTTTTTCTGCATTCTCAAAAGGGCGCTCCTCGTAGGTTAGAGCCACATGAAGACACAATCCCGGTGAAGCAATGATGCCTCCTCATGTCCAGGTCGGGTATTGAACGCAATGGGACTTTTTTTCTAAAGTTCCCTGAGTGGTGGTCACTTTTATGCATTGCAACACACACACAGCATATGCGCATAAGCCGGGAGACATATTTGCTTCTCTTTGTCCACCCAGTGATGTCACAGCAGACCAGCTGCAATGCGCCAGATCTTATCAGATCTTGGAGGTTGATGAGCGTTGAGACTGGAGAGTGCTTGGATGGGCGACCACCATACACAGGTTGTTTATAAGATGCGTGGCGATGTGGTGAGCAGCAGAGGGCAGTTTAACACGTAGGCTTTCGCGACGAATATCCACACTACAGGATGTTTGAAAAAGATGGACCGAATTTCAAAGCAGTATATTTCACGATGGCAACACGTTACAATTACACAAAATGTTACAAACGGTTTAATGAGTTATCAAGTTTTACAAACCATTTTATAAATGCTCTTTGTGCCCTCCACCTGCCGCATGGACGATATCGAGACGATAGTTGAATTCGTCCCAAACGCCTCTCAAAGTGAAGTCTTCTCCCACTGAAGTCACTGCTGCCGTGATTCTGTTTGAGTTCATCCAGATTAGTCGCTAATGGTGGCACAAAAACACCACGGGTCTTTGACGTATCCCCACAAGAAAAAGTCGCAGGGTGTGGTGATGTCTGGGGATTTTGGAGGCCAAGAGTGTAGCACCAAGTCTTGGGGTCCCATGCGACCTATCCAACGTTGACGCAGTGTTGTTTTGCGAATGACTGAGGCTAGGGGCTGTTTGTGCGCTGGGAGAGGCATCTAGCGGTAATCATGTGACACTCTATATCTCGCCCTTTCAAGTGGTAAGAGTTTCATTCGTGGGCGGTTCGTGGTTGCAGAGATATAGCGATTTCAAATCGGGTCCATCTCTTTCAAACACCCTGTAGTTTTTTTTAGTTAGATCGCGTAAATATAAATACGCCTTTAAAGCCGCCATCACCCGACACAGACAATTACTGTAGTAAGGTTTGTCACGTAAACAGAACATGCCAATTGGTTACTAGCAAGGCCATAATTGTAATATTCAAATATGCTCAAAATGTCCCCCCCCCCAATTTCTTGCTATAAAATAGATTTCTGTTTATATGATTGTGGTTATGGCTGTACTTTATTAATCCCTAATCTCTGCCATTAGATACAATGAAACAAGAAAAGGTAAAAAAATAAAAAAAAACAGAGCAATATAATACAATAACACTATTAGACATTATTGTAAAAAATAAAATAAAAAGTCCATCCTATGTGTTGGTGAATTTTTTAGGCAGTAAATTCGTTTTCAAATGTAGATATATTTTTTCTGGGGGGGGGACCCCCTGGAAGATTTGGTCCCGCCCCCCAATGTTGACTCCATGGGCTACATCCTTGGTTACTAGTACAGCACACCCGGTGTGTTGGAGGGCATATCCACAACAGGGCAGCAAATTCCGTTGCTGCGACGATACTCTTGACCATCCTGGTGGATTATGGTGAAACGAACCCCACGAACCGCATGCCGGTTTAGAGGCCGTTATCCAGCCGCACGCGGAGCACACACGTGCACATCATATGCTGTCTTCTCTAAGGCTCCTCTATGTCACTGTTTTGAGGGTTAAGTATCGGTACATGTGCAAGTCCACCGTTAGCCAAAAACCTGCGAGTGTGTGTTTGCTATGCGCCTATCGAGCCGCTTGCCTGGTGATTTACGGGGTCAGTCTATTCCCCCACCCCCCCCTCCCGCCGATGGTGACATTCCTCATCATGTGTGAGTGCTCTCATGCCCAAGAGTTTGCGTACTCGCTGAACAGCAACATGGCTATACTCTTTGGTTCTTTCGGTAAAAGTCACGTTTCGATCGCGACACGAGCAATCGCCATCAGGTGAGACAACTTACAGCAAGAACACTGCTGAAGCAGGCGTTGTGTTTCTTATTAAAGTGTTTATCAGTGGCCTCTCTCGCAGCAGAAAAAACACCCCCCCCCCAATAGTGTTTATTTCAATAGAGCTGAATGAATGCATCAAACTAGCCATACGTATGGGTGCTTAGGCTATTTATATTGTTTGCTTTGTGTGCGATATTGATCGTTTACGATGAGAGGTCATGCGATTATTTTGTATGTATGTATTTAATACAATAAGGCAAGGATTCCCCAATAGCTTGTGAACAGACTGTAGGGGCAAGTGCTGTTAGCGAGCACTTACGAATGCCGGCACAGGGCACCAGGTGGTTGGGGGGGGGGGGGGGGTTGGCCTGCACTAAGCACAGCCGCCTTTGTCTCCCCCAGTGACGATGTTTACAACACACAGCTACACCATTTGAGGCTGAGTCGACCTAGGGGAGGCCCCCAGAACCGGTTCAGATTTTCGTCGCTGGTGTTTAAGGCCGTGAGCGGGAATTGAACTCTGGTGGCCGGGCATGAACAACTTTGATCGCAATGACATATTTACGTTGATATCTCACGTACAGAGAGAGAGAGCGAAGAGTTCGCCCTCGTGGTACATTTCAGAGTGGACACCGCTGGGGGGCGCAAGATGCCAGCGCCGAGTGGTTATTTGGCAACCGAAAAGGCGAGGGGCCTCCCAACTGGTAAGCAAAACAAAAGCACGTTTTTATTCGCTTAAAAAAAGAAGTTTCACTGTGTAAATTCACACATCGTTTCGGCTTTAGGGATCGATTGGTTCCTCGTCAGTTATCGCCGGGATTGCAAACACGTGCACAGGAATAATATATATTTCGTACGCAAAAAAAAACGTAGCCCTCCCGTGCTTACTCTCGCGTGATATAATAACTAACCCCTTTGAATTATATCGACGACTCGCAACGACGATCTCACGCTTGCAAAGAAGGGCCACTTTGATGATTGTTCGCGTTTAGCGACTTCATCCCAAAACTGGTGGATTCATTACGTCCGCTGACGATAAGCGCAATGTTTCAAAAGCCAGGAGCTTTCATCTTAAAACTTGGTTCGAAGCTTTTTAAGGACGACTTCACTGTGTGCTTGTTACCTGTGCTGGTCCGCTCTACTTGAATGTCTTATGTGTGTGTGTGCGCCGTCTGTATCTTAAATTTCATACTTAACTTGCAATTGAGCAATCTTTGAAATAGCGTGATCAACCAGGCTATGCGTTAATTGTGTTTTGACCGACCGTCTGTGTTGCTTTATATGGTTTCCAAATTTTGCTAAACTCTGTTTGGTATGGTTCTCTCTCTGTGTCCCCTGTTGTATCTGTGTTAGTTCCCCCTACTTGTGTGTCTGTATATACATCTGGGGTTATGCGTTTCCTCTCTCTCCTAAATTTAGCTCTTCTGCACCTGATGATGGCTGCTTGTGTTGCAACCGAAACGTCGCACGCTATTATGTTGTTATTTTTTTATTTCTTATTCACAACGTGACTTTACCGAAATAAAAAACACACAAAGATTAGCTTTCATCTTCATCGGCGATCCATGCCCTATGGGGGCGGCAGGGTTCGGAGCGGCGACCTTCCCAACACACTTGCGCCTCACAGCAAGGAGGACCTAGGTTCGATCCCCGGACGCCTTCTCTCCGTGAGGTTTACATGATCTCTCTCTCTCCGTGAGGTTTACATGATCTCTCTCTCTCCGTGAGGTTTACATGATCTCTCTCCGTGAGGTTTACATGATCTCTCTCTCCGTGACGTTTACATGATCTCTCTCTCCGTGAGGTTTACATGATCTCTCTCTCCGTGAGGTTTACATGATCTCTCTCCGTGAGGTTTACATGATCTCTCTCTCTCTCTCCGTGAGGTTTACATGATCTCTCTCTCTCTCCGTGAGGTTTACATGATCTCTCTCTCCGTGAGGTTTACATGATCTCTCTCCGTGAGGTTTACATGATCTCTCTCTCCGTGAGGTTTACATGATCTCTCTCCGTGAGGTTTACATGATCTCTCTCTCTCCGTGAGGTTTACATGATCTCTCTCTCTCCGTGAGGTTTACATGATCTCTCTCTCCGTGAGGTTTACATGATCTCTCTCTCTCCGTGAGGTTTACATGATCTCTCTCTCCGTGAGGTTTACATGATCTCTCTCTCTCCCTGAGGTTTACATGATCTCTCTCTTCGTGAGGTTTACATGATCTCTCTCTCTCCGTGAGGTTTACATGATCTCTCTCTCTCCGTGAGGTTTACATGATCTCTCTCCGTGAGGTTTACATGATCTCTCTCTCTCTTCGTGAGGTTTACATGATCTCTCTCTTCGTGAGGTTTACATGATCTCTCTCTCCGTGAGGTTTATATGATCTCTCTCTCCGTGAGGTTTACATGATCTCTCTCTCTCTCTCCGTGAGGTTTACATGATCTCTCTCTCCGTGAGGTTTACATGATCTCTCTCTCCGTGAGGTTTACATGATCTCTCTCCGTGAGGTTTACATGATCTCTCTCCGTGAGGTTTACATGATCTCTCTCTCTCCGTGAGGTTTACATGATCTCTCTCTCTGTGAGGTTTACATGATCTCTCTCTCTCTCTGTGAGGTTTACATGATCTCTCTCCGTGAGGTTTACATGATCTCTCTCTCTCCGTGAGGTTTACATGATCTCTCTCTCTCCGTGAGGTTTACATGATCTCTCTCTCCGTGAGGTTTACATGATCTCTCTCTCTCCGTGAGGTTTACATGATCTATCTCTCTCCGTGAGGTTTACATGATCTCTCTCTCTCTCCGTGAGGTTTACATGATCTCTCTCCGTGAGGTTTACATGATCTCTCTCTCTTCGTGAGGTTTACATGATCTCTCTCTCCGTGAGGTTTACATGATCTCTCTCTCCGTGAGGTTTATATGATCTCTCTCTCCGTGAGGTTTACATGATCTCTCTCTGCGTGAGGTTTACATGATCTCTCTCTCTCTCTCCGTGAGGTTTACATGATCTCTCTCTCCGTGAGGTTTACATGATCTCTCTCTCCGTGAGGTTTACATGATCTCTCTCCGTGAGGTTTACATGATCTCTCTCCGTGAGGTTTACATGATCTCTCTCTCTCCGTGAGGTTTACATGATCTCTCTCCGTGAGGTTTACATGATCTATCTCTCTCCGTGAGGTTTACATGATCTCTCTATCCGTGAGGTTTACATGATCTCTCTCTCTCTCTCCGTGAGGTTTACATGATCTCTCTCTCTCCGTGAGGTTTACATGATCTCTCTCTCCGTGAGGTTTACATGATCTCTCTCTCCGTGAGGTTTACATGATCTCTCTCTCCGTGAGGTTTACATGATCTCTCTCTCCGTGAGGTTTACATGATCTCTCTCCGTGAGGTTTACATGATCTATCTCTCTCCGTGAGGTTTACATGATCTCTCTCCGTGAGGTTTACATGATCTCTCTCTCCGTGAGGTTTACATGATCTCTCTCTCTCCGTGAGGTTTACATGATCTCTCTCTCCGTGAGGTGTACATGATCTCTCTCTCCGTGAGGTTTACATGATCTCTCTCTCCGTGAGGTTTACATGATCTCTCTCTCCGTGAGGTTTACATGATCTCTCTCCGTGAGGTTTACATGATCTCTCTCTCTCCGTGAGGTTTACATGATCTCTCTCCGTGAGGTTTACATGATCTATCTCTCTCCGTGAGGTTTACATGATCTCTCTCTCCGTGAGGTTTACATGATCTATCTCTCTCCGTGAGGTTTACATGATCTATCTCTCTCCGTGAGGTTTACATGATCTCTCTCCGTGAGGTTTACATGATCTCTCTCTCCGTGAGGTTTACATGATCTCTCTCTCCGTGAGGTTTACATGATCTCTCTCTCCGTGAGGTTTACATGATCTATCTCTCTCCGTGAGGTTTACATGATCTCTCTCCGTGAGGTTTACATGATCTCTCTCTCCGTGAGGTTTACATGATCTCTCTCTCCGTGAGGTGTACATGATCTCTCTCTCCGTGAGGTTTACATGATCTCTCTCTCCGTGAGGTTTACATGATCTCTCTCCGTGAGGTTTACATGATCTCTCTCTCTCCGTGAGGTTTACATGATCTCTCTCTCTCTCCGTGAGGTTTACATGATCTCTCTCTCTCCATGAGGTTTACATGATCTCTCTCTCCGTGAGGTTTACATGATCTCTCTCTGTGAGGTTTACATGATCTCTCTCTCTCCGTGAGGTTTACATGATCTCTCTCTCTCCGTGAGGTTTACATGATCTCTCTCTCTCCATGAGGTTTACATGATCTCTCTCTCTCCGTGAGGTTTACATGATCTCTCTCCGTGAGGTTTACATGATCTCTCTCTCCGTGAGGTTTACATGATCTCTCTCTCCGTGAGGTTTACATGATCTCTCTCTCCGTGAGGTTTACATGATATCTCTCTCTCCGTGAGGTTTACATGATCTCTCTCTCTCTCCGTGAGGTTTACATGATCTCTCTCTCCGTGAGGTTTACATGATCTCTCTCTCCGTGAGGTTTACATGATCTCTCTCTCCGTGAGGTTTACATGATCTCTCTCTCCGTGAGGTTTACATGATCTTTCTCTACGTGAGGTTTACATGATCTCTCTCTCCCTGAGGTTTACATGATCTCTCCGTGAGGTTTACATGATCTCTCTCTCCATGAGGTTTACATGATCTCTCTCTCCGTGAGGTTTACATGATCTCTCTCTGCGTGAGGTTTACATGATCTCTCTCTCTCCGTGAGGTTTACATGATCTCTCTCCGTGAGGTTTACATGATCTCTCTCCGTGAGGTTTACATGATCTCTCTCTCCGTGAGGTTTACATGATCTCTCTCCGTGAGGTTTACATGATCTCTCTCTCTCCGTGAGGTTTACATTATCTCTCTCCGTGAGGTTTACATGATCTCTCTCCGTGAGGTTTACATGATCTCTCTCTCCGTGAGGTTTACATGATCTCTCTCCGTGAGGTTTACATGATCTCTCTCTCTCTCTCCGTGAGGTTTACATGATCTCTCTCTCTCCATGAGGTTTACATGATCTCTCTCTCCGTGAGGTTTACATGATCTCTCTCTGTGAGGTTTACATGATCTCTCTCTCTCCGTGAGGTTTACATGATCTCTCTCTCTCCGTGAGGTTTACATGATCTCTCTCTCTCCATGAGGTTTACATGATCTCTCTCTCCGTGAGGTTTACATGATCTCTCTCTGTGAGGTTTACATGATCTCTCTCTCCGTGAGGTTTACATGATCTCTCTCTCTCCGTGAGGTTTACATGATCTCTCTCTCTGTGAGGTTTACATGATCTCTCTCTCCGTGAAGTTTACATGATCTCTCTCTCCGTGAGGTTTACATGATCTCTCTCTCCCTGAGGTTTACATGATCTCTCTCTCCGTGAAGTTTACATGATCTCTCTCTCCGTGAGGTTTACATGATCTCTCTCTCTGTGAGGTTTACATGATCTCTCTCTCCGTGAAGTTTACATGATCTCTCTCTCCGTGAGGTTTACATGATCTCTCTCTCCGTGAGGTTTACATGATCTCTCTCTCCGTGAGGTTTACATGATCTCTCTCTCCGTGAGGTTTACATGATCTCTCTCTCTCCGTGAGGTTTACATGATCTCTCTCTCTCCGTGAGGTTTACATGATCTCTCTCTCCGTGAGGTTTACATGATCTCTCTCTCTCCGTGAGGTTTACATGATCTCTCTCTCCGTGAGGTTTACATGATCTCTCTCTCCGTGAGGTTTACATGATCTCTCTCTCCGTGAGGTTTACATGATCTCTCTCTCCCTGAGGTTTACATGATCTCTCTCTCCGTGAAGTTTACATGATCTCTCTCTCCGTGAGGTTTACATGATCTCTGTCTCCGTGAGGTTTACATGATCTCTCTCCGTGAGGTTTATATGATCTCTCTCTCCGTGAGGTTTACATGATCTCTCTCTCCGTGAGGTTTACATGATCTCTCTCTCCGTGAGGTTTACATGATCTCTCTCTCTCCGTGAGGTTTACATGATCTCTCTCCGTGAGGTTTACATGATCTCTCTCTCTCCGTGAGGTTTACATGATCTCTCTCTCCGTGAGGTTTACATGATCTCTCTCTCTCCGTGAGGTTTACATGATCTCTCTCTCTCCGTGAGGTTTACATGATCTCTCTCTCCGTGAGGTTTACATGATCTCTCTCCGTGAGGTTTACATGATCTCTCTCTCCATGAGGTTTACATGATCTCTCTCTCCGTGAGGTTTACATGATCTCTCTCTCTCCGTGAGGTTTACATGATCTCTCTCTCCGTGAGGTTTACATGATCTCTCTCTCCGTGAGGTTTACATGATCTCTCTCTCTCCGTGAGGTTTACATGATCTCTCTCTCCGTGAGGTTTACATGATCTCTCTCTCCGTGAGGTTTACATGATCTCTCTCTCCATGAGGTTTACATGATCTCTCTCTCCGTGAGGTTTACATGATCTCTCTCTCCGTGAGGTTTACATGATCTCTCTCTCCGTGAGGTTTATATGATCTCTCTCTCCGTGAGGTTTACATGATCTCTCTCTCTCCGTGAGGTTTACATGATCTCTCTCTCTCTGTGAGGTTTACATGATCTCTCTCCGTGATGTTTACATGATCTCTCTCCGTGAGGTTTACATGATCTCTCTCCGTGAGGTTTACATGATCTCTCTCTCTCCGTGAGGTTTACATGATCTCTCTCTCTCCGTGAGGTTTACATGATCTCTCTCTCTCCGTGAGGTTTACATGATCTCTCTCTCTCTGTGAGGTTTACATGATCTCTCTCTCCGTGAGGTTTACATGATCTCTCTCTCCGTGAGGTTTATATGATCTCTCTCCGTGAGGTTTACATGATCTCTCTCTCTCTCTCTCCGTGAGGTTTACATGATCTCTCTCTCCGTGAGGTTTACATGATATCTCTCTCCGTGAGGTTTACATGATCTCTCTCTCTCCGTGAGGTTTACATGATCTCTCTCTCTCTCTCCCTACCACCTCATCCTGAGGTTCGTCGTGCGTTCCCCTCCGTTTTCGTCGCTGGGTTACACCCGTAGATACTACTGCTCAATTGGGATTACGCACAGCATCACCCAAAAAAAAACTTCGGATAATTTCGACCGGACCTTCTTGGGTTTTAAAGAAAGCGTTAATAATTAGTTATCTACTGCTGGATGTAGGATAGCTTGCGCACGAGCTATCCCAATCGCTGCATCGGTGGATCTAATGTGGTGCACGGCCACAAGTCAACAATGCGTACAATCATCACGGACGTTGTGTGTGTAAAAAGGCTGAAGACTTCAGTTGTCATTGGCAGTGTTACCACTGGCAATCGTGGAAGACTGCGGTTGCGATGCGCTGAAGCTAATTCGGCAATTGAGGTATATAAGGCTACGTTCGACATACGCAGAAAGGTGACGGGAAAGTACGAATATAAACCTTTACGTGACGGTGGTATTCTGCATCGCTTTCCTACACGCCTCGGAAGCGTTGAATGACGTTAAATGAATGTTGCGCCCGAGTTAATAAGTACAGTACTTAAAAGGCGGACGAGGGCTCATGCATCAATGCTTTCAACGTTGATTGGAAATTGAAAGAGAAAAAAAACAATACAAATGAGACGGTAAACAAGACAGAGAATTAAGCGTTATCTAAGGAAATTGTGCTCAGGAATTGCGACAATTTATTAATTGTGGGGGACGTGGGGGACGGGGGGGGGAATTGAGTGATCCATTTCTAGATACTGTACCATTTTGATTCGTCATGGCTCACTAAGTATTGTTACAGTCGTTACAGTGTTCGCTCTATCTGGACCAAATGTGTCAGGAGAGTGGTCAAAGTTTCAACAAATGCATTGCGATTGGTGAGAAACCTGTAGATGTTGTTTCTTTTTCTCCATATTATTTTGATGGGGGTATCTATAAATGGACCACCGTGTAATAACGCAACGTTGTGCAGAATGTGCAAAATGCCATTGGGGAGTTTGGAAAATTGCGTGCAGGCAAATTAATTCAGCATGGAAGGACAGTATAATAGCCTTGCAATATCTGCCATACACACAAGGAAGCAGATGTATTGGCAGACTCAACACTGATGACCCTTCTGCCAAAATTCACTAAATCAGGGAAGTATGACGTTTAATACAGTGGTGAACAGTGCGTTTGGCTACCACACAGTATCTTAAGCACAAGCTTCAGTGGAAACATACATTCACGCAAAGTTTAGAATGTTTTTTTTTTTAAAGCTGCACTTTACTTTGAAAGAAGCAATATTATTCACGTTCGAGTTCAAGAAATCATCAAGGCCAATATCAGTTGCAATTGCAACTCAATGTTGCTTCCTCCTGCTAGATTCCCATCGTAACGGCAAAGTCGACACGCGATCTCCAAGGTCCGATGATCAGGTGCCACACCGTCATGCTTTGTACATGTTGAACTTCTTTCACACCGTACATAGCCAACCGTGCTAATCGGAGGTGCTGGTTTTCCCGAAGGTCACTGACCTCGAGGAGCCACTGCGATGCCTCTCTGGGTGACCCAGGCTTCCTGTACGTGTCCCAACCATCACAACTTCCACGTCCTGGTTAAAGTAAGATGAGATTGAACACTTTATGTTTTAGTGGCCTTCATCAGGTGAAGGGACGAGACTGTCTGGAGGACAGCGCTTGTGTTGTGGCCGAAACGTCGTGAGAATATTATTGTGTTATTTTATTTTATCAATTTATTATTTTATTCTCATTCTACGTGACTTTACCGAAAGAACCAAAGAAGATGAATCCTTGCAGTCACGAAAGCTTTAAATCGAAATTTATGTTTTAGTGATCACACTGTTGAAAAATATATTTGATTGATTTTAACTTTGATATCTTACACCATTTTCATACGCGTTTCTCGTTATTTTGTGTGATGCATATATTTACAATGTTTTATTTTTATGTCATTCCGTAAAGCGCCTTGAGGTCACCTTTTCATGACAAGCGATACAAAATAAAGATTGATTGATATCTACATTTTGTTTTCTGAACTTCCAAATTGTTGACACTATCCTCGTGTGATATGTTTACGAAGGTGTAAAGTTATCTTCTATTTGGTACCAGTAAAATGTTATTAATTGATTTATATTTAGCCATAGCCGATGCCCAATTTTGACATAAGTTAATGTTAATATCTCTCTTATAACTAAAACCTGTAGTTTTTTTATTATCATGAATTAGCAATGCTCTGCTGCTATGTACATTATTAAACTAGAGTGCCTTTTTCAGTACCCTTGGACAAAAGAGATGACATTTCTTTTTTCTATTTTAATGACAAAAAAATTCAGATCTGATTTAATGTTCTCTAAGAATATTGGACATTTCTTTTTAGCAGGAGCATAATTTTTTCACGGTAATTGAATTAAGTTTTGATGTAACATTGTCTTTGATGGTTTATAATTGTATGAGCAAAATTAACCAAATTAGAGGCTAAGGAATTTTATTTTCCTACAATTTATAATTCGCTTGGCATAGCTCAATTTACTTTTCTTTTCGAAAAAACTTACCTTTAATGACTTACTTTGGAAAATAATCTACCGGCAAAAATTATGTTGTTTGGATTTTTATAATGAAAGAAAATTACGTAAAAAAATGTAATTTGTTTATAAAGATGAGTGCAATCTCAAGGTCTTTTATTATTATTATTCTTATTATTCATAGGTCCTGGAAGTAGTTTCTTGTTATAAATTGCAGCACAACCTCCCGACAGTTTGAAGAAACATGGAAAGCGTGCACGGCTGAGTTGCGGATGCTGTGACATGCGCGCCTGACTGAAGGTAGGTAAATGTTTAAATTAATGTAATTTCTATAACCCTAATAATATCGTAATGTATTATAACGCACGGATATTACAGTCATATAACGTAAACGGTCGATTAAAGTGTTATTACATTTTTTGCAAACAAAATATTTGCAAGGTAAGTTCCCCAAACAGTCATGTACTTGATATGGTGGTGCAGGTGTTTGCGCACTAATGGTGTAAACCTGGCTACCAGAGTTTGATTTCCTACCATGGCCAATATCAGCGGTGAGTCAGTTTTAGAAAATGTATTTATACTGGAGGAATCCGATGAGCTATGAAGCTTTTTTTCACAGATGTCCAGTCGGGGCAGGTAAGAACGTTACAACAACAAACAAAACAAAAACATGACAGTACAATAAAGTTTTGATTTAAAGCTTTCGTGAATGCAGGGATTCATATTCTTGGTTCTTTCGGTAAAGTCGCGTAGAATAGAAGGGAAACAATAGAATAATAAAATATAAATATTTTTATATTTTTATAAATGTTTTACATTTTTTTGGTTCTTTCGGTAAAGTCACATAGAAGGGAAACAATAAAATAATACAAATATCAATATGTTTTATATTTTTATAAATATGTTTTATATTTTTATTATGTTATTGTTTCCCTTCTACGTGACTTTACTGAAAGAGCCAAGAATATAGTGCAAGAAAAGGTAAACAAATTGGCCCAACACATACAAATAAAACAAAAAAACATCCTTTTGCTGCCACACAAAGCCCACTGAGGTATTAATTTATTTTGCAAAAGCGAACTGGCCACTAATGATAGCTCAACAAAGTGGCTTATTATTTTAACATCTGAACCATTATCCAGCAGTGAATTGGCAATTGGTGGGACATTTCTTTTTTACACATTAGCAAAATAAGCATTACAAATTTGATGCTGTTTTAACCTTTAAAAAAAATGTAATCTGAACCAGAGACGTAAACCGCAGTCCTTCCCGTGTCGAGCAAGGCTGTTTAGTATGGGTTTAATATTTCACGCCTTGTGAGTCAACCAATTATCACAATGCAGGGTTACAATTTGGTTCAAGACCTGTCTATTTTATTAACCACTGTGTTAATTTAGCAGCTTCTAGTGACTGCAGGATCACATAATCCTGTTACATGTCACATACAAATTCAAATGTTTTGATTATTACATCATTCTATGCAATTGTCGTGAGCTCAGATAATCGATAATCATCAATGCCTCTTTGAATTAGAGCCGGGGTACAGTGCCTCAGAGAAGGAAATTACGTTTTTTCTATTGAATCTGATCGAGGAGCGCATGCTCTGGAGATTGACAGGCTCCCCATTTTTTAATTAGGATGCCATCTCGCCCTACTTCAGTATAGTGTGGTATTTGTGTTTAATAATTATTTACACTATTCACTCAAATCAATGGTGTATTTATACAGAACATACCCTAATGTTACATATAATGCTGGAGAGCCCTGGAAAAAATTTGGTAACGCACGAATGCGACTTTCGTTGAGAGTAGGTGGATTCAGTGACTGAAAAAGTATTTTTTTTAGTTTGCTGCATGGCCACCTCTGAGGAGGTAATATTGTACAATAAATATTACCCAAAGTGCATTTTAAAGTACTACTATGAGGATAGCTCGGGTTGCCCATAAAAACTATACGTGGTTTATAAAGTTTGTTTTAGGACGCCACTTTTGTTGAAAACCCCCCCAACATATACGCACATAAACCATCATATTCATCTCGGTCACTGTGCACACCGTGTAACTGAAGGCTCACTTGTTTGTACTCAAGTCTACATTCATGCCTGCCTGCTCAAACATACGTTCGGTAGTGCTCATTTCTCTTGGTTGGCTGCCTTGAACCAGTGGTGAAATTGGAGTGCATTTATTAATAGACAATAGGTCACGACATCAGAACGCACGTGGTTTGCTTACGTGAAGTATGTTCTGGGGGCTCCTATCGGATGGAATCAGTGGGAACCGTGCTCATAAGTTGAGGGAACTTATCTGGACAGTGTTGGCTCATAGTGGATTGCCGTTTTGTACAAAGAGCTAAGTTTGATTCTTGCTGTGGTTAAAATGGTATTGGTTCATAGATTATTTCAACCTGGCCGATTTACAGCATCCACTGACATAATAATGTGAATTGCATATCAAAACACTGAACATTGCGAACTCGTGGGCGGCAGGGTGGTGCAGTGTTAATACTTGTGCCTCACAGCAAAAAGGACCAGGGTTTATTTCTGACTCGGACACCTTTATGTGTGGAGTTTATATGATCTCCCTTTGTTCTGCATGGTTTTCCTCCACAGGCTACAAAAAAAACCAGCAATGTAAATGGTATTGCCCAAACATACAAATTCTGAAATATTACCTGTAAATTGCTCATTTAGGATTTCACACAGTGGCAATATCATCGCCTACTTGGCAGGAGCCTTCTGAAAAAGCTGATCAAGAGTCTTGATTTGTGATTTTTCTTCTCTCATTTTTCTTTAATATTTTGCATATTCTGCCGCAAGTGGCCACACATAACATTGAGTGCTTTCTTGTCCAATACTCCATTTCCTCGATGTTCAGAGGTCAATTTCGAAGTTTGGCTCGTGCACAGAAGCAGCATATGAGCTGCGAAGTTGGACAACGCTTCTTCCATGAGGGCTTTTCAGTCAGCCATTGCCACTAGAATATCGCTTCAAAAATAACACATTTACACAAAACAAGCATCTCACCTTCACCAGAGACGTCCCTGTTGGGGTTGAAACCTCAAGGCCTTTCCAGGGAAGCAAATACATTATCCCAAATTTTTTTATTGTTATGGCAAAATGCACTATTATAGTCAACTGGAAATAGTACGCTCCCCCAACACTGCAGGAATGGGCCAATACATTATCAACAATTTCTGCTTTAGAGCATTGAAGTGCAAAACTAAGGGACAGGGAGGAAGCTTTCCACCAAACATGGAACTCCCTTCACTACCTCTTCTCCGGTGGGTATTGATTCGTCAGAGCATTCATGAGGGCATTTAGGCACCCCCACCCTTTTGCCACCCCCCCCCCCTATTTTCTTCTCCTACAGGGGTATCAGAGCTTAGGAAGACACCAGGGGGTTGTAGAGTTTATTGAAACAGTTTATTGAAACGTGCGGTTTAGACAGGTTTCCATTGCACTGTAATCCGTAATGTGTTTGTTGCTGATGTCAGCCCCCTTTCATAGTCTCTGTGTTTGCCTGAATCGTTAATAAAATACTTTTGGAGAAAAAATAAGACATTTAGCACATTATGTTCTGTAAAGTTGTTGCCATCTTACCGTGCCTTTCTGGAGGGGTGATTTCAATAATAATCTTTTGATAAAGACTAAGTTGGTAATGAGGGGGCCAGGTGGCCCAGACATCAGCGCACTGAGCCTGCACGACCGAGATTATAGGATCTAATCCAGGCAGCCGTATGTGATTTTGGTCATGACCAAATGCACTTTCTCCAAATGTGTCGTTAGTGTTTCTGTTCAATGCTGAAATTAGCATTTTGACTTTGTTTTCAATACAGAGCAGATAGATAATAAGTAGCTTTTAATATAATCAGCATCACTTTAAATGCATGGTATTATCAACATTCTTAAGATGAAATACTGAGCATGCTCTGTAATTTTAAGCATAATTTTCTTTCAGAAGGCCAGTGTGGGAGTGTGAAATATGCTTCATTTAATTAAAAACAGCATTGATTGTTTATTCCAAAGGCATAATACAAGGCTATGGAGTTGGAAGTAGGCTGCATAAACTATGTGTGGTGCATTGTCCAAGATGTGCATGGCAAGCACGTTCATGCAGCGGTTTTATATGTGCACGTGTAGGTGTGTTCCAGGGGAATCTTTTGCTTTCCCTTGTGGGTCACTATACAGTACTTAAATATTAACGAAGACTACAAGGCTTCATGAAATGTACTGCACTGTATTCCACCAAATTGTGTTTTATTTTTTGTATTTATGTTGTTGGGCAAGTGATAGTATCAGTATTTTTTTATTATCAACAAACACAAGTATGTGTTTGATATATTTTAGGATTCTTTACTTTCTGATTGAGCTGTTGTGAGGTGGCAAGGAGATGGCAGAACATAAAAATGTATCCTTGGATCAGTGTTCGTGGTTATTTGAGTGTTGTCCGCTTCTGAATTCAAACATTAATGGAACTGGCAAGACATTTTGATGCGGGACCCTCCTGACAACGAGTCTTGAGGCTGAGGCTCTCCTGGGTTAAGGGAATTATTTGTATTGTAATAACAAGCAAAGGCATATGGTGAAAGGAATCATTCAAATCTGTAAATGATGAGAAAACCCTTGACGGCCAAAAAATAGGCTGGAAAAATTTATTTAACACACATTGATGTGCATTGCATGTACATGTTGTATTTTTGGAACCACCAACTCAAAAGCTTGAGAAAATGTGCAGCCGTGTCACTGCTGCCTGTTGTCCACATTTCTCAGTTGTTTAGTTGGTCTACAGTGATCAAATTATCACACATGCAGTTATTTTGAACTGGTGGTCTGCATAATTCGAATAGAACGTGTATACTTCATTTCTAAGGTTGTAGAGATGATTTATGATCATGAACTTTGAGGTGGAAGTGGGATAGTATATTGTTGGCCGGGTGCATGGGTAAGCAACGACATTAGCCATGGAGAGGAAGGTTGTCTTGAGTAAGGCACCCTCGACATGTTGTTTACCAGAGGGCTCCTTCTTCTGTCCTTGTTCTGTGCTGCAAATCGAAACAACTTCTAGCAAATCACTGAAACATTTGTTTTGCAGTTTTAGGTGAGGTGAGGAAATGTGCAACGGAGCGTTGGGGGCAGTTTATTCTTGGCTATAGTGACACTGTTCAGGAGCTAAATGCCAATGTCGAGGTCTATTAGCCACGACGAGAGGGAGATAGTTTGTGTAGTTTTTCTATTCCGCTTCCATTCAAGGCGTGCAGACTACAGTGGGTTACTATATGGGAGGTGATTAAAGTGTTCATAGTTTCGTTTCATAGTTGCCTTTATTTGGTATAGCCCTGTGAGCCATTCGGATCTTGAATCGGGTGCAACCGCAACAAACAAAAAAACAAAAACATGAACAAGAAAACATCTTAAAATGACTTTGTGCATGTGCAAACAGAAAATCCAGGAAAAAAACATCAAAATATTCCTGAAATAGCACCGTACACCAACGCTGTGTGCAAAAATCCCAGTGGGATGCAAGTCAAACAACAACAACAAGAAAACTTAGATTAAGGCCATCAGTCTAACTCCGTACTACAATAAACAAAAACATGGCCAAACCAAAAAACTTTTAGAAATCACCAAAATAAAGCCATAAATGCAATGTAACAGTGATCATAGGAACTGTCAACGAATTTGTAACAATAAACTACATAAATAACATGTAACACCAAACCCTAGAGCCACAGCTGACTGCATGAGTCACTCCACAAACAACAGGAGCATTAGTCGGAGTATGACATTTTTCAATACACCTTTAAGATCAGCACACTCAATCAAAATACAGATAATACTTTGCAGCGGTCATCCGGAGCGAAACATTTTATTTTATTTTAGGCCACTGAATAGCAGTGGCAGCTAGAAGTGTACAACGCCTCTAGAGCAGTTTTGAGTGAAGATCTCATAGGTAGTGATTCAAGTTGCAGTTTATTGGCAATAGCATTCCAGACCCTGGGGGCATCAATAGCAAAGGCCCTTCCTCCGGTTTTTGTACGGCAATAGGGAATGTGAAGCTGGTAGATGAGCCAAGACCTGAGGTCAAATTTGTTCTTTGAAACAGAGAGAAGATCCAGCAGGTAGTCTGCGGATTTTTTTATAAGTACATCGTGAATAAATAAGCCGTCGAACATTAAGAGATGTTAAGTTTGACCCAATGTAGAGATCACAGTGGTGAGTCCTATATGGGCAGTTCAATGCAAATCTTAAGGCCGAGTGATAGATGGAATCAAGCTTCTTCAGTACTCGGGACTGATTTATACACGATATCACAGTAATCAAGTAGAGGCAGTATGGTAGCTTTTATCAATTCCAAACGGAACATTGGGGGGAAGCAGTGCTTGTGTCGATACAGAAAACCAATTTTTATTTTTGTCTTTTTACCAATATAATCAATGTGATCTTCAAAATTCAGTTTTGAATCCAGGATGACCCCAAGATACCTATAGGTCTTGACTTGCTCTATTTGATAATTATTTAAGGAATGTAATTTGGGAAAAATAACTTTCCGCTTTAGTCCCGGTGAGAAGCATAGCACCTTGGTTTTGGAGGTATTTAGGACTAGTTTAAGAGCAACTAGCTGATGTTGTAGTTTGTTGAAATCACCCTGGAGCTTAGCAATCACGTCATCTGGCGAGCGGCCAGCAGTAATCAGTATCGTGTCATCTGCAAAAAGATTTACCCTGGAATGATCCAGGTCAGTGTCCAAGTCATTGACATAAAGAGAGAACAAGAGGGGGCCGAGGATGGAACCCTGTGGAACCCCTTTTGTCATCTTAACACTGTTTGACCTCCAACCATCTGTGAATACAGTTTGGGTGCGAGAAAAGAGGTAATTTTTTAACCATTTTACTGTGTTTTTGGAAAAACCAAGGCAACTTAGTTTACCAAGCAGGGTGTTGTGGTCTACTGTATCAACAGCTTTGGACAGGTCAAGAAAAAGACAGGCACAGTACTGCTTATTATCAAGGCTACTGTGAATTTGATTCAGAGAGTCTAATGCAGCAGATGTGGTGCTGTATTTTTTTCGGAACCCAGATTGTTTTAGATGTAGTAGATAGTTGGTGGACAGGAAACTGCTAATTTGGTAGTTGAATAATTTTTCAAAAATTTCATCAATGGGGACAAAATTGAGATAGGTCGGTAGTTATTGGGATCATCTTTAGGGCCCCCTTTGTGAAGTGGACGGACATAGGAATGTTTCCATTCTAGAGGAACTGATGCTTCTTTGATGGACAGGTTGAAAATATGGGCTATAGGTTTGTATATTAGGTGACCAACCGTTAGTAGAGCAAAGACGGGAAAACTACCTGCTCCGGTAGAGGAGGATCCTTTGAGGTAGGACAACTGTTTCAGAACATTACTTTCGTGGATTGGCTGGAAACTAAATTCGTTTAATGTTTGGACAGGGGTGTAGGAATTTGCATGAGCAGGGGTGACTCCCAATACATTATCAAAAAGATTACCAGCTTCAGAAAAATGAAGGTTAAAATTGTCAACTATTTTTTGGGGATCTGAAAAATATTCCCCATTTCGGTTAAGCTCAACGGGCAAATTGTCTGTTTTGGATGCCTTTTTGATACATTTGATTGTTTTCCAAAAAATCCTGGCATTTCCATGTGATTCCAGGAGAGTGGAGGAAAAGTAGGCATTTTTTGCATGCCGTATTTTTTTGACACATCTATTCCTTAAAATCCTGTACTCTAGCCAGTCATTTACCAAATTACTTTTCTGAGCACATGCCTAAGCCTTGTCCATAGTTTTCATGAGCTTTGTAATCAAAGGATCATACCATGGTGGGCGGTTGCCTTTAGTTTTAAATCTAACCAACGGAGCATGTTTGTTAAGAATTTGGAGAAACGTGTACCTGAAAGTCTCCCAAGCCGTAGTCAGGTTGGGGATATCACAGACCTTGTCAATATCCGAGTGAGGCACATCATTAGTAAATGCCTGAGTGCTGAAGTGCCTCAAAGAGTGCTTCTCAACAATTTTAGGAGGGCTTTGGGTCTGGCTGATGATCTCACCCCAAAAATGAAGGAGTGATCACTAAGGTTATTACCCAGAACACCAGTCAGTGCAAAATTGTGAGGGGCATTTGTCAATAGGACGTCAAGCAGAGTTGACTGACCCGGATTTTTTAGGTTGGGTCTTGTGGGGACATTTATTAATTGAAACAGGTTAAATTCATATGTAAAATTGGTGGCCACGGCCGGCGGGTTTAGCCAATTCCAATTTAGATCACCCACTAAAACTATTTCACATTTTGGGAGGCCCTCAAAAAGCTCTCTCAGTGCAGATGCAGCTTCAACATCCTTCCCACTAGGCGGTCTATAGCAGCACACTACCAATATCTGTTGTTTATTTAGGAGAGTTTTTCTGAGAGCTAAACCTTCAAAGCAACATTTTTTAATGTGTGAGCTGGTGAACATGCAATAGTATTACGAACATAGATGGCAATTCCACCTCCTTTAGATCCTCGGTCAAGCCGAAAAAGGTTGTAGTTGTCAATCGTAATCTGCAAGTCATTGACGGCAGGAGTGAGAAATGTTTCTGTTAGGCAAAAAATGTCCGGGTCAAGATTTGCCACTTCTAGTTTTAGTTGACTTAATTTAGTCACAAGCCCTCTGATGTTGACATGTAGAACACCAACACCTTTTCTGCCAGAAAAATCTGCAGAATTATACGAGTTCTTTACATTTGGGCAAGGATGAATTTCACTACCACCCAGAAATAAGAAATGTAGAATTAACAGTTTGCACACGTATTTTCTGTGAAAGGATGAAGAGCGGCGAACCTTGGACGAATAGCAGCAGCTCGTAGATGGTGTTATTTTTAAGAGCAGAATGAAGTTTGAAGGAGTGCTGGTGAAGTAATGGGACAAAGATAGGGTTTAAAAGGATACAAAGATGGAGTGTATAAGTGTCTATGAGCTGTTTCATTTGCAGGTGTAGTGGCAAATCGAGCAACAAGTATGGACGCAAAGTAATGAGGGTAGCTGTTTGTAGAGTTGAGTGTGGCACCAGATATGGCCGGGAGGGACAGCAGTAGGATACACAGCAAGAGAATTGCCATCTCTAAAATATCCGGGGTGAACACAGATTAACACACAAGCGGAAAAGAAAAAATATATATACTTGTAGCTGCTGCTGTAGAAGTTGCTGTAGCAGCTGCTGTAGCTGGATCCGTTGCTGCGACTGTGATTGTTTCTGCTGCAGCAGCAGCATGTACACATGAGGGGGATCGCATTGGAGATGTGTATGTGCCCTGTTGAATGGGCTGCTGGGTAAAGCATTGAAGCGTGTTAATTATTTAATATACTTTGAAACCTCCCAAAATCAGAGATCCTCTCTCGTTGCTTTATTTTCACAATTTAGTGAATTAATCATCTAATTACTACAAACTAGTTATCAACAGATTAGCATAATTCTTACTATAGATACAGCCATTGATATAATCTTTCAGACACTTGTCAAAACATTTACTTAACATTCTATATATACACGCTGTTATTATATTTTCTGAATATTCATCGTTGCTGATGTGCAGTCTGGGTCTCTTTCCTGAGACTTGCTGTTACTTGACTTTCCTCGCTGGTTTTATTGATCATCTTACGTTTTCCTCTCTGTATGCCATGAGGGGTGTGTCACGCAAGTGCAGGGGCTCATGCACTTTGCTCTGAACCCAATGATTTGAGTTTGGTTCCTGACCTCGCAGGCAATAATTATGCAGCAGGTTGGCGCAGTGGTAACAATCATGCCTCGCAGCAAAAAGTACCTGGGTTCAACTCCCAACTCAGGCACTTTTCTGCGTGGTGTTTGTATGTTCTCCCCTGGATTCTCTGGTTTTATCCCAAAGATAAAAAAAAAATCTAACAGATATTGGGTTTATACACAGCAACAACACCACGCCCTACTGCAAACAATTAGCAGAACCCTCCAGAATAATAGTCTTGGGACTCAGTGAGGCTTTCTTGGGTAAACAAGCTTACATATAAAAATATAAAAAAATCAAGTGATGTTTGAGCTAGTACAAAGCACCCCTTCACCATCACAATCCTTTAAGTTATTTGGACATTTTTTTATTCACCATATGTGGGGAAGAATGCTCCAACAGCCCCAATGATAGGCATGGCATGGGCAGGCCTTCATCCAGCAGTGGATTCACATAGGGATATACATTATCATATAGATTGTGTTATTATATGCAGGAAAACTTCCATGAGTCTCAAGACTTTATCAGGAAGGTTCTGCCAAGTTTTCGCAGTAGGGGACGATGTTGCTATCAGTAATCCTAATTTAGTCATTGATCTTTCAGCATTGGTATGTTTGGCCAATACCACTTACATTGTATTATTTTTAATTTGCTATGGGAGGAAACTGGAGAACTCGGAGGAAACCCATGCAGAATAGGGGAAGGAATATACAAACACCACACAGAAAGGTGCCCACATCCAGAATCGAAACCAGGCCCTTCTTACTATGAGGCACAAGTGTGACCACTGTTGACCATGATGCTTGCGGGTGATTCTTTGTTTATCAACAGGGCTGCATCACCCTTCCACACCCTCACATGGTGTTGCCCCTCTGCTGTTCAGTGCTTTAACCACTGGTTGAAGGAATAAATAGTAGTTTGTTAGTGTTAAAGGCTAATTCTTAAAACATTAATCATGTGTAATGACTCCATTATTCAACTAAGTACTATGCTTTTATCAAAAGCCATGCAGGATATTCGTGATCTTTCGTTTAATGTATGGAAAAAGTCAAAAAGTGTCTGTACTCAGATATCAGAATCAAAATCTTTATTTATCCTGGAGAAATCCGATGAGCTATGAAGTTATTTTTTCACAAAAGTCCAGTAAATAATCAGGTGGCCCTTGTGTCTTTTGACCATCCAAATCCAGTGGTCTGATTACATATTCCCCTGGCAGGGGCCAGTCAGTCACTTTTGAATTTTCACAAATTGGTAGCAAGTTTATCAGCTCTGGATGAACAACTGATTTGAGTTCACCCGCGACCGAGATTTAAATGCACGTTACTTGTATGAGATGAGTGCTTTAAAGCACAGTACCAACCAGCCGGATAACCACAGTGGTAAAAGTAGAAGTGCAGCGTTGCAATTACTCGCTCATGCCACGGCAGGCAGAAGTTGCCTGTACGCAGCGGGAACACGAGAGACAGCCCCTTCAGGAGTGTATTTTTGGTCTACTCTTTCACACTGGCCAGACATACCAGAGTGCTGTAGAAGTAATCCACATAATGTTTGAATGGCCCTCTGTGTTGAAAGTTGTACAGGGTGCAATACAGGAACGAGTGGGCGATTATCTTTTTAACACCTGTTCTTGTGTAATGCGTGCAAACGTCAAAACAAAGTGAAAAATAATTCAGAATGGAGATTCACCAATGCACAGGCTGCTGCTATTGCTTGCGAATTTTCATAACGGAATTCATCAGTAAGAGATCGCTGATTTATTTAATTTAATATATGCATAACTATATCGTTCGATTTCTTTAAATAATTGTACTAGGCTCTGTAATATAATTTGGCAGGGGTGCGGGTTCATAAAATGACATTGATTTATGCTCAAATTACTCCATTGTATGTTTAGACGTCTTGAATGTTATTAGGGTTATAGGCGATATTTTTTACTGGAATTTATTTTGCTTTAGTTTAATCCTGAATGAAAGCTCTATGCCTGACACAAAACATGAATTAAACTGTGTTATATTTACTACTGTTATAACATTTTAGTGGGGAAATTAGGATATTCCATAGTTCCAGTGTTTGCAACACAGCCTTGGTGCATCTTACGTGGAGTTGGTGTGATAAGCCAGTATTTTGTCTATGGATCCGTGTGCAAATAGATCACACTAGTGTATCGTGTTAATTATTTTCTTGCAATGGAACTACAGACCACAAGATGGCCTACTTAGCATGAACATTCTAAACAAAAAATAACATTTAATCAGTATATTTAAAAAAAAAATACTGCAGTGGCAAACATGTTCTATTGCATCTTTTATAGAAGAATAAAAAACGTGTTTTTAGATTTTTGTTCAGAGGTTTTCCTTGTTGTTTTATATCGCACATCTCATTTTCACATTTGGTTAATATTACAAACAGATTAAACCACTTACAACATAACATCTCCCACTGTGCTGGCTAGAAATTCCTTGAGAACATAGCATAAATATTTCATACGGTGTGTTGTTTTTTCTTTGAGACCCACCGAGAGAATTGACTAAAATACAGAGTTTCATATTTGGGGATTTCTTTGCTCTGACTACTGTTATTTGAAACCGGATAGCTTTGTGTGTGTTGTTGTCTCGTCTTGTGGAACAATATGTTTACTGGCTCCAGTAAGAATGATGCCAGATTTTTAAAGCACTGAGGTAGTTAAGTGCGTACAGCGACGGTTAATGCCTGTGTAATCTTCTTAGGGGAGTGAGTAGAAGATCTTTTCGAGACATTGATTCGTAGACTCGGTGTTTACTAATGTGCCTCTTTGAGATTTGGATAATTATTTACTCGCAGATATATTATACATTTAATAATCCTATGATGGTGTGTGTGTGTGCTGAAATAAATGCAATAGTAATGTAATTTTAAAAAAAAATTGTGAGGATATTTAAGATCATGAAAATAAAACAGGATTTATTGAGATTTAAAACAAAGGTCTTTTACGAATTGAATGCAAAATATAACTAATTGATTTAAGAATTAGGATTTGTAGAAAAAATATCCGTAGGCTATTAATATAGATACAGTTCGTACGTGTTATTTTCAGAAAATGTTCTGGCGTGAAGATCTAACATTCCTGTCAACGTAGCTTTCATTTAAATTGCAACTTTGGCAAGTCAAGGCAGTATAAAGGTACATCAAAATGTTTACAATATGCTAAAAACAATGAGTAAACATTTACTAATTAAAGCTTTGTGGGTAGTGGACTTTTTTCCGCCCTTAAATTCATGAATGAAAAATGCCATTTTTAAAACTCCCACCAAGTGCCAACTAAGTGTTTGGTAGGTTTAGGGATAAATTATTCATCTTGCTTCTCCTGTAGAACACAGCACTAAGCAGCACTCACACGTGGCTGGACTGACAGCCGTTCATGCAGATGATGCCTCCTTGGCCCCAGCAGCTGAACCCAGAGGTGGTGGCGGTGCCCATGCGAGAACACACTCGCAAAGCGCTACAGAACGCAGCGAGTTTGCACCGAAACCATTGCCATGGCAATTATTATTCCTGCAAGAAAAATCAAGCCGCATTAAATGAAATATCTAGCTTTTACCTGTTCACAGTACATATTAAGCCATTGGCATTTTAATGCATTGCATTACTAATCATACAAAACAATCCTTGGTAGATAAATTAGAATTATAGCCAGCAAGAAATAAGTTTGCAATTACACACGACGATGTATTCTGTTGTCTGCGTGGCAAAGTTTACACGCAATTATGAGCTTTAAATCAAGCTGCATAAAACTACCAGGGATGAGCGACGATCATTGATATTGATTTGGCACCTCTTAACGTGACTGTTGTCTCCTCCTGCTCCAACGCAGTTGGTAACATCAGTGCTGACATAAACTAAATAAATAAATAACCACCACTGGCTGGCAGCCAATATAGCGAGTAGCAATGGTAAAAACCCAAGCGCGACTTTAGGAGCAAAGTTTGATGCGTTTACCCACCGCCTGCCAAACAAACTGTGAGCACAGAAGCCACTGGCAGTGCCGCGGTGTGACGGCACCGGCAGTACACAAGTAAGGAGGTGTTGGTGGGTTAGAGACAGCCCCGCAATAGTTGAGACCTCTAAGCCACTGCCCCCGGAAGGAAGGGGGCTTGGAAACTACCAATCTTACATTAGGAGTAGCTGGATTTATAAGTGGCTGAATATTGATGTCGTAGCGAGAGGGAATTTTTTTTTGTTTAACATTTTTTTGCGTGCGTATGTTGTATGCGTGCGTCGATCACAGACTTCGAGGGAGCATGGCAGGACCTTTCCCAAAAGCCTCGTCGTTGTCAAACCTACTGCAACAGGTGGAGGCGGCCACATCTCCCTCGAGCAGCCTGGGGGCACAGAGCCAGAGGCAGTGCCGCGAGGGCATCATGAACCCGGGGCCCTGCTCCGAGGCAGACCGGGGCTTCTGCATCAACAACAGGGACATGCCCATGGCGGCGTCATCATCGTCGTCCTTCAGCGAGGCACATGGCTACGAGTACTCCGGGGCCTCGCTCTACCAGCCACTGCCTCCCTCGTGCACAGAGTTCTCAATTGGAGCTCATCAACAACAACAACATCAGCACCAGCATCACCAGCACCAGCATCAGCAGCACCACCACCAGCAGCAGCAGCAGCCACAGCCGCAGCAGAATGGAGTTTTGGGCGAGGGGCAGAGTTCCCATCTCTCTTATCTTCCGCCCTCGACCGAGCTGCCCCAGTACGTGCCCTCCAGCCCCAGCGCGCCCTACAGCATGGAGCTCGGGGCAGGGCGTCCTCACGGCTACGACCCAGGGCCACAGAGCCTCTACAGGTAATACAGCAGCACCCAGCAGCACCTAGCCCACTTGCTTGCCCCGTACTTCGGGCGACGCTAAAAATTCGTTCCCGAGCGGGCGTGCGTTTGTTTCTTTGTCTTTGCATGTTTGTCCGAGTCGGAGCCGTAGTGCTATAGGTAGTGTACTGCCCGATGAAACTGGCTGTCCGAGTTCGATTCCTGCTCACGGCCAAAACCAGTGTAGAATATGTCAACCCGTCCTGGGCCTCTCCCCTCCACCACCCAGGTGACTCAACCTTAAACGAGTAAACCGGTGCAGTAAACATCAGCTCTGGGGAGACAAAGCGGACCGGACGTTTTGGCCATACTATTGCTTCATGCCGGCCTTCGTAGGTGCTCGCTAACAGCACTTTGCCAAACAGAATGTAGAGGCTGCACGGGGGATCTTTTTATTTATTGTTTTTTTCAGGTAGAAGTTTAAATGTTTTCAGTATCGATGTGGCTAGTATGTGTGTTCTCAGCTTAATCATGGTGATCAATGCACCTTAAAATATTACATTCCATCTTTAGTTGGTGATGTTTAGAGAGGATTATTTGTATTTTCTGTTATAGGATTTACAATTTAAATGAATTTCCGTCCCTTAAGTTATTTTTTTATAAATGTATATCTTGTTAATTTGTTTTATTCACCAACCTGCACTGACTGGTGTGATAAAGTATGGTCAGACAACCCCAGAGAGCAACAACATGTGGTGAGGTCGTCATCCAGCAGTGGATTGATGTACTGCCATTTATGAATCCTGTAATTTCTTGTAACTTTTCATTTGCTTGAGTATAGACTTTGGGTAGGCATGCCCTCTCATCCAGTGACATATTGTTATCTCATTTAAAACATTCTCAACCCTACATCAATCAATACATATCGCTGAAATCGCCATGGTCTTCAAGAATTATCAAACATTTTAATGTTAAAAGTCTACCTTCCAAATTTGTTTATCTAAAGCTATTTAGATAAACACATGGCAAAGACTTTGAACTGTTTGTATCAAGTGGTATGCATTGATTTTACTATAGTCATTGGGAAATATTACCAAATGTTTGATTTATACGGTGACTGACAACGCACAATGTGGCACCGTGGCTGTGCCTTCAATGGCTCGCACACACAAACGGGTTCAGATACAACACCCCTGAAATTCACTGATACATTCATTATGATTATTATTATATATCATGGTGCAGTACCTAAGAATATATAGTATTTTGAACTATTTTTATATGGGCATTATGCTCACACAGATATACCAACAGTTGAAATTATCACTTTTGATTGAATATTTAAAGATTGTAAACACACTCATACTCGTACACATAGAACAGTAAAATGTTGATTTGTAAATTAACGAGTTTGAAAATGCTATCCCTCAAGTCAAATGAGCACGAATATAAATTACCAATATGTAATAACACATTCCGATCCATACGATTTCTGATGTCGTGATTCGGCCTCGTGGATGATTATGGTGAATATACAGATAAACATTGGAATAAAAAGCCTGTCGCAATCCTGCCATTTACAGGTAATTATACGTTTTAAGATTATTTGTGCACTATAATATCTCAAATATACAGTGGAACAATAACATTGCAAGTAAAATAGATGATGATGATGATGATGATCTCGTGTACGAAATGGTGTAATTCAGCAACAATATGAGGATGGTTTTAGTCATTTGCAGTCTGGATACAGATGCTATACTGGGAAAGGGGCAGTCGGGAATGTACACAGCAGCATAAAAAGTATATGCAAATATATGAATTAGGTTAATAGGCGAAATGACATGAGATTTAGCAGAATCAAACCTCAGCAATAAATACACTTCATTAAACGGCGGAAAGGAGGTTTAAATATGAATCGCAACGAAAGGAGTAATGGCTGCTTCCGTGAGAATAACGGTGGTTGTGAGGTAATGCAGTGGACACGAGCGGGAGAATGTTAAATTGTGGATGAGATGATGAAATATGCTACAGACAGAGAGAGAAAAAGTAAGAGTGATGATCAAAAAATATCTCATCAACTGGACAGATTCGGATAAATGCCGTGACTCTCGTTTTATACGTGTGAACGAGAACCCTGAATAAAACTCTCTAGTTTCGAAGGGAGATTGATGTACTACTATATTTCATGTAGAAGATTTTTTTTGTAGATTTGGCAGTGGAGTGGCTCATTCATCGGCAGAGACATTAGGTGTTACTAAGGTAGTCATAGAATGTTTTACGGAACTGACATTGTACAAATGCATTGGATAGCTGTTTATATATTTTATCAAGTTAGCGATTAACATTAAGGATCATTATAGAAGAGGCTGTCCAAGCTATCCGGGCAGGTGGCTCAACGATAGAGTGGAGTGGCTCGAAAACGGGAGCATTGCGAGATTCAAGTCCTGGCTGGGGATTGACTCAGCTTGACTCAGCTTGACTCAGCCCATCATCATTCTGGGGTCATTTAAACAAGTACCACATTGTGGGGAAGTCAACAGTGCTTGTCGTACCGTGAGACTGATATTTGCCATAGGAATGGGAAATTACACCACGTGCTTGGGACTGTAAACAGGAGATGAGCACCACCTTAATGCTCATTTGAGGTGGATATTATTTTGGAATGTTTTTATATTTGTCAAAGGAGACAATATACCAAGCTCTGCCAGATAATGCATTGTCAGGCATTAAATATCAAAGCCAAATCTTTAGAAGTGTCATTAATTGTGTACACATTCATACATTACTTGGCTGTGTGTATGCACGCTGGTCAAATATTCGTTAGGAAAACCCACAAGTGCTTTGATGCCCCAAGAGGTTTCGGATTAAAAAGGTAAAACTTTCCCACCAAATACAACACAAACAATAATTTCCTGCCATGCTGCCCAGTTTTCCACCAAAAGGGCCACCCACCTTCACGTGTAGCTGTCAAAACGATACCACAGCCTGGCACACTGTGATCACTGTGACACATTAACAGCTTGCCAGTGTTGTTTTGAACGCTTTACATTCAAGCGCGAGCGTGGGGTGAACACGTGGACATTGCGTAGTGCTCACAAAGACGCATACGTTATTTGTGAGATAAAAAAAAAACATTGCATGTGAAATTGCAGTGTCCAAAATAGAGGAGAGAATAGGAGTTCATGATACTCAAGGTGGCCTTCATCCTAAGAGGGTGGTGCTCACTCAGTGACCATTTTAATGTTCATGATTTACCCACATCTTGAGCATTTTTGTTGATTTTATTTTGTGTTTTACAACGGATTATTCTGCATAGGTGAACCTCAAAATTGGTCCAGCTTTAACTTAATGGAATCTATTGGGAGACAAGACCTGCCATTTTGAGACTGTTTGATACCTAATTTTATTGAGACATGGGAAATCATCTTGTTTTTTTCACCACCAAATTGAGATTTGTTAGACTTTTAACTTGCAATGACAAGGCAATCTATGATATAATATTAATTTTAAAGACAGAAATGTCAATCTGAATAACAGCAGCACCAATGATTAGTCATCATCATCACCAGCTATGAACAATCCACTGCTGGATGAAGACCTCCCCATGCCCCGGCCATCCCTAATGATACGGCCATGTTACAATTCACCCAGCACCTACACATGAGCTGAATTCATTGTTCCATCTCCTCGGTCGCCATCCTCCTCTGGCAACTACTTCTCTATCAGTGTATAATGATAACTACAGTGAGTAAATGATTAATAAGTGAGAGCCTGATTAATAGCTGAGAGCCTGAATGGGTGAGAGTCTGGACAGGTGAGGGTTTGAACGGGTGAGAGTCTGGATAGGTGAGAGTCTGGACGGTTGTGAGTCTGGACGGTTGTGAGTCTGAACGGGTGAGAGTCTGGATGGGTGAGAACCTGAACGGGTGAGAGTCTAAGTGGGTGAGAACCTGGATGGGTGAGAGCCTGGATGGGTGAGAGCCTGAACGGGTGAGAGTCTACGTGGGGGAGAACCTGCATGGGTGAGAGCCTGGATGGGTGAGAGCCTGGACGGGTGAGAACCTGGACACGTGAGAGTCTGGACGGTTGTGAGTCTGGACGGTTTTGAGTCTGGACGGGTGGGAGTCTGGACGGGTGAGTGTCTGCACGGGTGAGAACCTGGACAGGTGAGAGTCTGGACGGGTGAGAGTCTGGACGGTTGTTAGTCTGGATGGGTGAGAGTCTGGACGGGTGAGAGTCTGGATGGGTGAGACTCTGGGACAGGTGAGGGCCTGGACGGGTGAGAGTCTGGATGGGTGAGAGTCTGGACAGGTGAGGGCCTGGACGGGTGAGAGTCTGGATGGGTGAGAGTCTGGATGGGTGAGCACCTGGACGGGTGAGAGTCTGGAAAGGTGAGGGCCTGGACGGTTGTGAGTCTGGACGGGTGAGAGCCTGGACGGGTGAGAGTCTGGACGGGTGAGGGCCTGGACGGTTGTGAGTCTGGACAGGTGGGAGTCTGGACGGGTGGGAGTCTGGACGGTTGTGAGTCTGGACAGTTGTGAGTCTGGATGGGTCGGAGTCTGGACGGTTGTGAGTCTGGACAGTTGTGAGTCTGGATGGGTGGGAGTCTGGACGGTTGTGAGTCTGGACGGGTGAGAGTCTGGACGGGTGAGAGTCTGGACGGGTGAGGGCCTGGACGGTTGTGAGTCTGGACGGGTGGGAGTCTGGACGGTTGTGAGTCTGGACAGTTGTGAGTCTGGATGGGTCGGAGTCTGGACGGTTGTGAGTCTGGACAGTTGTGAGTCTGGATGGGTGAGAGCCTGGACGGGTGGGAGTCTGGACGGGTAAGAGGCTTGAATGGGTGAGAGCCTGGACGGGTGAGGTTTTAGACGGGTGAGAGCCTGACGGGTGAGGGTGTAGATGGGTAAGAACCTGGACGGGTGAGATCCTGGACGGGTAAGGGTCTAGATGGGTGAGTGCCTGAACGGGTGAGGGTCTGGACGGGTGAGAGTCTGGACAGGTGAGGGCCTGGACGGTTGTCAGTCTGGACAGGTGGGAGTCTGGACGAGTGAGGGTTTGAACGGGTGGGAGTCTGGATGGGTGAGAACCTGGACGGGTGAGTGTCTGGACGGTTGTGAGTCTGGACGGTGGTGAGTCTGGACGGGTGAGAGTCTGGACGGGTGAGAATCTGGACGGGTGAGAATCTGGACGGGTGAGTGTCTGGCCAGGTGGGAGTCTGGACGGTTGTTAGTCTGGACGGTTGTGAGTCTGGATGGGTGAGAGTCTGGACGGGTGAGAGTCTGGATGGGTGAGAGTCTGGACAGGTGAGGGCCTGGACGGGTGAGAGTCTGGATGGGTGAGAGTCTGGACAGGTGAGGGCCTGGACGGGTCAGAGTCTGGACGGGTGAGAGTCTGATGGGTGAGGGTCTGGACGGGTGAGAGTCTGACGGGTGAGAGTCTGGACGGTTGTGAGTCTGGATGGGTGGGAGTCTGGACGGTTGTGAGTCTGGACGGGTGAGGGCCTGGACGGTTGTGAGTCTGGACGGGTGGGAGTCTGGACGGGTGAGAGTATGGACGGGTGAGAATCTGGATGGGTGAGAGTCTGGACGGGTGAGAGTCTGGACGGTTGTGAGTCTGGACGGTTGTGAGTCTGGATGGGTGAGAGTCTGGACGGGTGAGAGTCTGGATGGGTGAGAGTCTGGACAGGTGAGGGCCTGGACGGGTGAGAGTCTGGATGGGTGAGAGTCTGGACAGGTGAGGGCCTGGACGGGTGAGAGTCTGGACGTGTGAGAGTCTGACAGGTGAGGGTCTGGAAGGGGTGAGGGTCTGACGGGTGAGAGTCTGGACGGTTGTGAGTCTGGATGGGTGGGAGTCTGGACGGTTGTGAGTCTGGACGGGTGAGAGTCTGGATGGGTGAGAGTCTGGATGGGTGAGAACCTGGACGGGTGAGAGTCTGGACAGGTGAGGGCCTGGACGGTTGTGAGTCTGGACGGGTGAGAGTCTGGACGGGTGAGAGTCTGGATGGGTGAGAGTCTGGACGGGTGAGGGCCTGGACGGTTGTGAGTCTGGACGGGTGAGGGTCTGGACGGGTGAGGGCCTGGACGGTTGTGAGTCTGGATGGGTGGGAGTCTGGACGGTTGTGAGTCTGGACAGTTGTGAGTCTGGATGGGTAAGAGCCTGAAAGGGTGAGGGTCTGGACGGGTAAGAGCCCTGAATGGGTGAGAGCCTGGACGGGTGAGATTTTAGACGGGTGAGATGCTGGACGGGTGAGGGTCTAGATGGGTGAGGGCCTGAACGGGTGAGGATCTGGACGGGTGAGGGTCTGGACAGGTGAGGGCCTGGACGGTTGTGAGTCTGGACAGGTGGGAGTCTGGACGGGTGAGGGTTTGAACGGGTGGGAGTCTGGACGGGTGAGTACCTGGACGGGTGAGAGTCTGGACGGTTGTGAGTCTGGACGGTTGTGAGTCTGGACGGGTGGGAGTCTGGACGGGTGAGAGTCTGGACGGGTGAGAGTCTGGACGGGTGAGAGTCTGGACGGTTGTTAGTCTGGACGGGTGAGTGTCTGAACGGGTGAGGGCCTGGACGGTTGTGAATCTGGATGGGTAGGAGTCTGGACGAGTGAGAACCTGGACGGGTGAGAAACTGGACGGGTGAGAGTCTGGACGGGTGAGAGTCTGGACGGTTGTGAGTCTGGACGGTTGTGAGTCTGGATGGGTGAGAGTCTGGACGGGTGAGAGTCTGGATGGGTGAGAGTCTGGACAGGTGAGGGCCTGGACGGGTGAGAGTCTGGATGGGTGAGAGTCTGGACAGGTGAGGGCCTGGACGGGTGAGAGTCTGGACGGGTGAGAGTCTGACAGGTGAGGGTCTGGAAGGGGTGAGGGTCTGACGGGTGAGAGTCTGGACGGTTGTGAGTCTGGATGGGTGGGAGTCTGGACGGTTGTGAGTCTGGACGGGTGAGAGTCTGGATGGGTGAGAGTCTGGATGGGTGAGAACCTGGACGGGTGAGGGTCTGGACAGGTGAGGGCCTGGACGGTTGTGAGTCTGGACAGGTGAGAGTCTGGACGGGTGAGAGTCTGGATGGGTGAGAGTCTGGACGGGTGAGGGCCTGGACGGTTGTGAGTCTGGACGGGTGAGAGTCTGGACGGGTGAGGGCCTGGACGGTTGTGAGTCTGGATGGGTGGGAGTCTGGACGGTTGTGAGTCTGGACAGTTGTGAGTCTGGATGGGTAAGAGCCTGAAAGGGTGAGGGTCTGGACGGGTAAGAGGCCTGAATGGGTGAGAGCCTGGACGGGTGAGATTTTAGACGGGTGAGATGCTGGACGGGTGAGGGTCTAGATGGGTGAGGGCCTGAACGGGTGAGGATCTGGACGGGTGAGAGTCTGGACAGGTGAGGGCCTGGACGGTTGTGAGTCTGGACAGGTGGGAGTCTGGACGGGTGAGGGTTTGAACGGGTGGGAGTCTGGACGGGTGAGTACCTGGACGGGTGAGAGTCTGGACGGTTGTGAGTCTGGACGGTTGTGAGTCTGGACGGGTGGGAGTCTGGACGGGTGAGAGTCTGGACGGGTGAGAGTCTGGACGGGTGAGAGTCTGGACGGTTGTTAGTCTGGACGGGTGAGTGTCTGAACGGGTGAGGGCCTGGACGGTTGTGAAACTGGATGGGTGGGAGTCTGGACGGGTGAGAGTATGGACGGGTGAGACCGGGACGGGTGAGAACCTGGACGGGTGAGAGTCTGGACGGGTGAGAGTCTGGACGGTTGTGAGTCTGGACGGTTGTGAGTCTGGATGGTGAGAGTCTGGACGGGTGAGAGTATGGATGGGTGAGCGTCTGGACGGGTGAGGGTCTGGACGGGTGAAAGTATGGACGGGTGGGAACCTGGACGGGTGAGAACCTGGACGGGTGAGTGTCTGGACGGGTGAGAGTCTGGACGGTTGTGAGTCTGGACGGTTGTGAGTCTGGACGGGTGAGAGTCTGGACGGGTGAGGGCCTGGACGGGTGAGAGTCTGGATGGGTGAGAGTCTGGACAGGTGAGGGACTGGACGGGTGAGAGTCTGGATGGGTGAGAGTCTGGATGGGTGAGAACCTGGACGGGTGAGAGTCTGGACAGGTGAGGGCCTGGACGGTTGTGAGTCTGGACGGGTGAGAGTCTGGACGGTTGTGAGTCTGGACAGTTGTGAGTCTGGATGGGTGAGAGCCTGAACAGGTGAGAGTCTAGACGGGTAAGAGGCCTGAATGGGTGAGAGCCTGGACGGGTGAGATTTTGGACGGGTGAGTGCCTGAACGGATGAGCGTGTAGATGGGTAAGAACCTGGACGGGTGAGAGCCTGGAAGGGTGAGGGTCTAGATGGGTGAGAGCCTGAACGGGTGAGGGTCTGGACGGGTGAGAGTCTGGATAAGTGAGAGTCTGGGCGGTTGTGAGTCTGGACGGGTGAGAGTCTGGACGGGTGGGAGCCTTGAGCTGCTGCTTGACGGTGGATGGTGTTTGGATGTTGCGAATGGGAGAGTACCCGACGATCGGTGCACCTACGGGAAAACGCCGTTCAGCTCGGACTACCCTGTTTCTGGGTACGATCGGTGCACCAATGGGAAAACGCCGTTCAGCTCGAACTACCCTGTTTCTGGGTACGATGAGAAGATTGTTGAACGTACTCTGTCGGACGTGGTGATTTGCTGTAGTTAGTGAAATGAGAAGGATGGAGAGATAACATGTATGTCAATTGATACCCTGGACACCCTTACAACTCAGATGTTCTACCTCAAGGCATTTTCTTTTTGAAATATTTGAATAAATAACTATTAAAAAAACATGTTAAAATTATCGAAAGTAACGTTTTTTTGAAAGACGTTAAAATATTCACATTTCTTCCAAGTTTTCAAATGGTGTAGGCACAAGAACAATGTATTTATATCTTGAGTTGTGGATGTAATTGGTGCCAGGGTTAAATGTTTGTTAATACAAAGCATTTTTCTAAGTATGTTTGAAGGACCCAATGTACTCTGCTGTGTTTCAGGAATGCACTCCTGTAACACACAAATCATACTACGCCCCTCTGTTGCATTTACATGATCCGTGATGTTTTTTTAATTGAGAAAAGCATGCTCTTGGTAATGCTGTATCGTGTTTCATAGCACTAGATCCATAGTCTGATGAAAAAATGTTAACGAGCATTGAAAGTGGGTTTTTTCACGTTTGAGCAGAAATGGTTTATGTGGCCACATGCATTAAGACATTTCGAGGTTTCAAGGCAGAATAAATCATACGTGACAATGCGCTGTAAACAATTTCAGTGATCCATGTGCAGTTTTGGCATTAGCGCCAGTTTGCCTTGTACGTGGAAGTTGGGCAGCGAATGTGCGAAGTTAAATGTGGTGCGATTATATCACTGGCCTACATGTTGAGCAATTGTGGGCTTAAGGCCATCAACAACCATCACCGGAAAACTCTGCGGACCAATCAGTGGGCGGGTTGTTGATCGTAAAGTCATAAAAGCTATGGCAGATGTCAAAAGAAAGCCACTCCGGGTCCAATGGCAAGCGTGAAAGAGAGACGGGGTTGTCCGTGCCTACGCACGGTGCTTGGCAAGTTTTTATTTTTCTCTGAGGTTTTATTTCTGTGGAAACTGCCGGGTGTGCCTGCGCTGCCTGTGATACGCACAGCAAGTTGGCGCTGTCCATGCCAAGGCTTGCAGAAGGGCCGCGTCTTCCGTGGCGTGTGGTTTCCTGCCAATGCATGCCGACAGCGAGTTCTGGTGCAGTGCGCTCTCTCTCTCTCGCGCGCGTTTACCGTCCACTGTAGTGGCAGACTTGAAGGGCTTTGGTTTTGAGTTGTGGTATGAACAGAATATCCTCGCGGTGTAATGTCTCGAATGGGTTGCTTCGCCGAGTCTTGTGTTCGAGGACATTTTTAAGTTTGGCTCTGTCCTAGGTTATAAAGGGACTATTTACAGCCTAGGCCTGAGGATCTGGCAGTGGTGGCGGACATGTGGCCAGAATTCAGGCTCGAGCGAGGAGGCCTAATTGTTCCGCCATGCTGTCTTTGTGTCTTAAGTATATATTTTGCTTGCTACAATGTGCATTCAGTGTGTGTGTGTGTGTACTTATTCTGTAGGAATTAATGGTCTGTACACCAATATATGTTTAAACTAATGGTGCTGTTTTTCCACAACTTTTTTTTGCCAGTTTAACGAGCAGGTGAAACTAGTTGTAAGTTGATATACCATTTATAGATTCTGCTTGTTATGTGCGTGTTTATTTCACAAGTCAATAATTACTCTGTGAGTGACCGTACGTTTATGAATTAACATACCAGTATTTGACAACTCACTTTCACCAGGAGAAAGCTTAAAGATGGTTTATCTCATCTAAAAGAGGCCTGCAAAAATATAACTACGGTATGTAGGGTAAGTTCAGATTTCTAATGAGAGGTTTATTCAATACTTTGGTTTGGGGTCAGAAACGCACGAATAATGCCTAATGTTTGTAAACGCTGAAATCGAAAGTTCGTTTACAGTCACTTTACAGGAGATGGGGCATGATGGTAAGTTTGTGTATAAATGCCCAGGTTGCTGCTGGGATCAAACTCGATGGAACCTCGCAAACTCACCTAGTGGTGAGGACACTCACCACAGCACACTCACCACTGTGGTGAGCACACCTACCGCTATTCTGTGCCATGGCGCTCTTCAGGTAGCTGTTTATTTTTGTATTTGTTAACAGCATTACAAACACGTTCTAGCAGTTTTTCTTTGCTCGTTCTTGAAACATAATTGTAACAATATTTACAACAAAATTGCAGCAATAACATTTAATAATTAACCTATGGAGCAAATTTTAAAACATTTGTATAGACAGCAGCTGAAATGACCAAAAATTTAATTAAGAAATTACCAAAAGTTACAATAGGCCGACGTACAATATACCTGACATCACTATTGTACCAACATAATATCATGCACATTTCGCCTATGGGTGTAATTATATGGCAATATATTTCTTTTTGTTTTCATTATTGTTTTATTGTGCTCATGCCAGCGGTTGCAATCCTACATTTGATATTCAGCAGCAAGGGCACCCTGGCTCTTGAAGGTGTCTCATCTCATCCCATCAGTAGTGACCGCTTGATATGTTAAGACCAAATGAGATGGCAGGCAGTGCCCCTCTCGTATCACAGGGCCTGCCGCCGACATCGTACGTTTGCCATGCGCGTGCATTCAAATGTATTTTGTATAACCAGGTAAACGCTCAAGAGACAAAGATTCGTTTGTTGTCTGTCCCCCGCACCTGTGATTTGCACGGTTGGCTACGTACGGTGCGAAAGAAGTTCAACATACATAGTCTCGTTTGCGAGAGTGATATGTGTGCCTTTTTTGCGTGCGTGTGTGTGTGCTGCATTTGCGGGGGGGGCACAGGGGCGGTGTGGAGAGCAGCGCCCCCCCGTACAGCGAGCAGCAGCAGGTGGTGGGCGGCGGCGGAGCAATGTCGGCCATGGGCTTGACAGAGCCACGCCACGTCAGCTCCGGATCGCTACCCAGCAGCACGAGGCCCGAGCGCAGCACCCAGTTCTGTGCCGTGTGCAGCGACTATGCCTCGGGGTACCACTACGGCGTGTGGTCCTGCGAGGGCTGCAAAGCCTTCTTCAAGCGCAGCACGCAAGGTGGGGGGGGGGGGGGGGCGGTGGATGCTCGTAAAATATCGCCGGAGGAGCCGGGGGAGTGTGGGTGTAGCTGGCGCTCTTGGGGGATGGTGTGGGCATGAGGTTTGTGGGAGTGGATCCGGGTTTTCTGGTAGCCGACTGGAAAGCATCTTGTCCCAGGGAGGACGGGAACAAGCCACGACACGCGGAATGTGGGACGGACGTCCCCACCCCTCGGCTGAGTCAATTACTTGGAAATCTGCATGGTGCTAGTACAGGAAAATGCAGCATAATGCCAATAAAGGTTTTTGGGCTGAATCGTCTGCAATTATATTCGTTTATATTTTGTTATTGTTTGTTTACCTCAGAAAGCCTCACTGAGTCTCAATAATTTTTTTCAAATGGTTTTCTCAGGAGGGGGCAATGTCACTACGTGGAATCCCATGTGAGTAATTTGCTGGTAATTTTCAACATTGTGATGATCGGCCAATAGAAGCTACATTTTGTGTGTTTTCGCTATGGGAGGACACTGGAGAACCCTGAGAAAACCCATGTAGAACAGGGGGAGATCATACAAATTCCAAACAGGAAGGTGCCTTAGTCAACAATCAACCCCAAACCCTTCTTGCTGTAAGGCACGAGTGTTGCCACTTTGCCACCCTGCCGCAAAAATTGCTCGATCATAAAAATGTTGTATCGTATCGATAAATATTTTTGGGCTGCAATGTTCAGTAAGTTTATACCACTGTACATTTAATTGCTTTTATGCTAACTTTTGTTATTAAATTAAGAAGCCCTCTTGTAGTTATCACAACACAACAATAAAATCCACGTAATTTAAAACACTTGCAGTCCATTATTGTTTTCGCCATGTTTGTCATTGGAAGTTTGACAAAAAACTTTTTGTGCTTTTCAGTAATTGCAATGTTGATAAAAAAAAAACAGACCAGCCTTGTGTTTCTGTGCCTTAACCTGTTCCCATAAAAACCCACGGCAGACTTTCAGAAGCGGCAATAAAAACAAGAGAAGTTTTTGGATGATGTCATCATCGCTAGCCGTGATCAGGCCACTGGTGGATCACCCAGCACCTGCGCAAGAGTTATTCCCTCGCTGCGTCTTATTAGTGGGCATGCTCACATACTCTCGTGCTCAAATCTCAATGCATCCCTACACTTGACCCTTGCCATTATCCTGCCCAGATGTAAATGCAGTTATTGAAAATCATCAAACAATTATGCCACTACATTGGCGTGAGTGCATAAGCACAAATAAGCAAAAAATAATGTTTATCATTAATACTACCTTATAAACATATAGAATATATACAGTGAGAGAAAAAAGTATTTGATCCCCTGCTGATTTTGTACGTTTGCCCACTGACAAAGAAATGATCAGTCTATAATTTTAATGGTAGGTTTATTTGAACAGTGAGAGACAGAATAACAACAAGAAAATCCAGAAAACTCAGGTCAAAAATGTTATAAATTGATTTGCATTTTAATGAGGGAAATAAGTATTTGACCCCCTCTCAATCAGAAAGATTTCTGGCTCCCAGGTGTCTTTTATACAGGTAACGAGCTGAGATTAGGAGCACACTCTTAAAGGGAGTGCTCCTAATCTCAGCTTGTTACCTGTATAAAAGACACCTGTCCACAGAAGCAATCAATCAATCGGATTCCAAACTCTTCACCATGGCCAAGACCAAAGAGCTCTCCAAGGATGTCAGGGACAAGATTGTAGACCTACACAAGGCTGGAATGGGCTACAAGACCATTGCCAAGCATCTTGGTGAGAAGGTGACAACAGTTGGTGCGATTATTCGCAAATGGAAGAAACACAAAAGAACTGTCAATCTCCATCGCCCTGGGGCTCCATGCAAGATCTCACCTCGTGGAGTTGCAATGATCATGAGAACGGTGGGGAATCAGCCTAGAACTACACGGGAGGATCTTGTCAATGATCTCAAGGCAGCTGGGGCCATAGTCACCAAGAATACAATTGGTAACACACTACGCCGTGAAGGACTGAAATGCTGCAGCGCCCGCAAGGTCCCCCTGCTCAAGAAAGCACATATACATGCCCGTCTGAAGTTTGCCAATGAACATCTGAATGATTCGGAGGACAACTGGGTGAAAGTGTTGTGGTCAGATGAGACCAAAATGGAGCTCTTTGGCATCAACTCAACTCGCCGTGTTTGGAGGAGGAGGAATGCTGCCTATGACCCCAAGAACACCATCCCCACCGTCAAACATGGAGATGGAAACATTATGCTTTGGGGGTGTTTTTCTGCTAAGCGGACAGGACAACTTCACCTTATCAAAGGGACGATGGACGGGGCCATGTATCGTCAAATCTTGGGTGAGAACCTCCTTCCCTTAGCCAGGGCATTAAAAATGGGTCGTGGATGGGTATTCCAGAATGACAATAACCCAAAACACACGGCCAAGGCAACAAAGGAGTGGCTCAAGAAGAAGCACATTAAGGTTCTGGAGTGGCCTAGCCAGTTTCCAGACCTTAATCCCATAGAAAATCTGTGGAGAGAACTGAAGGTTCAAATCAATTTATAACATTTTTGACATGCGTTTTTCTGGATTTTTTTTGTTGTTATTCTGTCTCTCACTGTTCAAATAAACCTACCATTAAAATGATAGACTGATCATTTCTTTGTCAGTGGGCAAACGTACAAAATCAGCAGGGGATCAAATACTTTCTTCCCTCACTGTAACAGGCTGACATTTCCAGGAATGGTCCTTCGTCAGGAGAGAGAAAGGACTCTGCCCTTTCTATATTTACATTTTAGTAGTAGAAGTACATTGAGTTTCGATTTAAAGCTTTCGTGACTGCAAGGATTCATCTTCTTTGGTTCTTTCGGTAAAGTCACGTAGAATGAGAATAAAATAATAAATTGATAAAATAAAATAACACAATAATATTCTCACGACGTTTCGGCCACAACACAAGCGGCCTTCATTAGGTGAAGGGACGAGACTGTCTGGAGGACAGCGCTGGAGTGAAAAAGCCACGCTCAGATCACGACCTTTAAGCTGTGTGAGAAGAAACAAAGCGCCTTGACAAAGGAATTAGCATATAATTTAGCATTGAAATGGCTGAGTGATTAGCTTGTGACTGGTCACAGAAATGGCTATGTTAAAGTTAAAGCATACACATCCGCAGAGGCACCCCTTGACAAAGGAATTAGCATAGAATTTAGCATTGCAATAGTTAAGTTAAAGTATACACATTGAGGTTTCTTAATAATTAATTTGAAGTTTAAATATGCATTATTTTCCATGAACAGATATTAAAGAAAAAAACAAATTTCCGTCAAACCGTCAAATAAAAGCAACTGGATATGAATCAATAGAGGCGGTCCTTGACTCAAGTTGGTTCGGCGCGAATCGATCCACACTTCCGGGCAGGTCGCTATTTTTGACCAAAGTCATGACTCACGGTGGTCGTTCCGCAATTATGGCACGACACCGACCCAGGTGCTGACAAACGGCACGTCGCCCAGTCTGTCATCCTTAAAAATGGCTGATAAAAGGAAAGGTGAGTGCTCTCGCGATGGTGTTGAAAATAAACGTAGCACAAAGGCCATTCAATCCTTGTTGGACCAAATCTTCAATTATTGCAATGGTATCGGGCACAGGAACTTTGGTGAACAAAGAGACTACATCGAAACTAACGAGCAAATCACCTGGGGACTGTGATATATCTTTAATTGATTATACCAGGTGAGCTGAGTTAAGAACAGAAGAGATGGTCTTACCAGTGAATGGCTGCAAGGTCTCAGGCAGATATCGGGCCAGTTTGTAGGTGGGTGAGCCAAAGGTGGAGACAATGGGACGAAGGGGTATACCTTTATGGATTTTTGGTAAGCCATATAGTCGGTGGTCTAGCAGCAGAGGGTTTTAAGGAAAACCGTTTGGTCTGTTCAATTAATGAAGATGAATCAGTGATGATACTGTTTTTGTAATGAGGCAGTTGGTGGGATTTCTATTAATTTTTGTGTAGCTACCATCATTAAGTAGGTCCTGAATTTTGTTATTGTACACGTTTTTGTCCATGATGACCGTGGCATTGCCCTTGTCAGCTGAGAGGATGACGATATATTTCCTCTTTTTTAATTGAGATAACTCAAAACACTCCTCCTTACTGATGTTGCTGACTGGTATCTTAGCGCTTTTGAGGTGTGCAGCTATTTCAGGTCTTGCTGATGTACCAGCCCTGATGAGACACTGCCTGACCAATACATACTTCACATGGGGTGGAACATTCTACAAACAAACGGAAGGCACCCTAATGGGTTCTCCCTTATCTCCGGTTGTGGTCAACATTTTCACGGAAAAATTGAGACGGACGCCATCCAGGCATCCACTCTACGCCCGTCCTTGTGGAAGAGGTATGTGGATGACACGTTTGTCATCTGGCCACATGGCCGACCCGCTCTGAAACAATTCCGAAACCACATCAATTCCATACACCCAGCAATCAAATTCACCATGGAGGTAGAAAAGGATGGCATGCTACCTTTCTTGGATGTCCTAATCAAGAAGAGACCAGATGGCTCAATGAGCCATTCTGTCTACAGGAAAGTAACCCATACTGATGCCTACGTAAAACCTGATTCCCACCACCATCCATCCCAGAAGAATTCCCTGATCAAAACGCTACACCATAGAGCTCAATGTATCTCCGACCATGAACACCTAACCAGTGAACTCAAACACGTACACCAAGCTCTCAAGGCGAATGGATATTCTGACTACACAATCCGCAAAGCCATCACCTCAACCGTGAGGAAGGAGCCATCTGAAGATCCAATCAAAACCACCTTGCCTTACATAGCAGGGATAACCAAAAATATTTCCAAAATCTTGAACAAACACAAGATCCAGGTCCGATTTAACACAGTGCATAAAATTCGTGATCTGATCCCATCTGTGAAGGACAAGATTCCTGACATGCAATATCCCGGCGTCTACAAACTTAAGCTGTATCTGCGGCAGCAGTTACATTGGGGAAACTAAGCAACATGTCTCGGACCGTGTTCGTGAACATAAGGCAGATCTGAAACACGGCAGGACCAATACTTTTGCCGTGGATGATCATTACTTTAATGCGGCTGGCTCACATGAAATAGATTTCTCTAAGACGATGGTACTTTGCAAGCCGACTGGCTATCAACAAAGATTAGTTCACGAAGCCATCCATATATACAGACACAGACACAATTTCAACCGAGACAATGGTTATAAACGCCACAATCATTGGACAGATGTCATCAACCACTTTGGGTCATGACTTGATTTGTGTTTTCTTGTCAACCTCTACCGTCAGCAGTGTGGATGGGTGTAGCGAGGTGCAATGCCCCCCTCCCATCTCTACCCCCCTCTCTCCCCCTATCTCTACCCCCCTCTTTCTCCCCCCTATCTCTACCCTTTTCCTCCCCCCATTGTCTAACACTTGAATTGTGCCCCTCGCCTTCAGCTACATATCTATCTCGCGCTTTACTCCCCCACTCTCCCCCTATCTCTACCCCCCCTTTCTTTCCCCCTATCTCTACCCCTCCCTCCCCCCATTGTCTAACACACTTGGACTGCGCCCCTGGCCTTCAGTTCTACCTCTGTCTCGCGCCTTACTCCCCCTCTCTCTCCCAATATCTCTATCCCCCTCTCTTTCCCCCTATCTCTACCTCCTCCCTCCCCCATTGTCTAACACACTTGGACTGCGCCCCTCGCCCTCAGCTCCACCTCTATCCCGCGCTTTACTCCAACTTTAGCATTGGCTGCCCCGCCCATGCTGTTTATGCCACACAGCTTTCCTCCTCGCAACTCTAATCCTCCGCCCACTCACAACTTTGGAAGCCCTTATAAGCAGTTGCATTTGGAGGCTTACCCCCTCTTTTCTCTCCGCCTGATGAAGACCACTTGTGTTGCGATCGAAACATCGTGGGTTTTTTGCTTTTATTTTGAATTTAATTAAATTTTCTAGCTACGTGACTCTACGGAAAGAACCAAAGAATAATCATTAGCATCATTGTGGAGAATACAAATAACACAATAAATTAGCAGAAAATAAACCTCTTCATATATCCGTCCCTCAAAATAAAAAATACTAGCATTTTATGCACTTTCATCGTCCACAAGGCCTATTTAGTGTGGTGTTCTATAACCATCTGAGGACCCAATCAAAACCATCACCTTGCCATACATAGCCGGTGTTACCAAAAAGATTTCCAAAATCTTAAACACAAGATCCAGGTCCAATTCAATACAGTACACAAAATCCGTGATCTGATCCCATCTGTGAAGGATGTATTTCCTGACATGCAATACCCTGGTGTCTACATACTTAGTTGTGTCTGCGGCAGCAATTGCATTGGGGAAACTAAACGACATGTCTCGAACCGTGCTCGCGAACACAAGGCAGATTTGAAACATGGCAGAACCAATACCTCTGCCGTGGCTGATCCTTGTTATAACGCAGTGGGCTCGCACGATATTGTTTTTTCCGAGACCAAGGTACTCTGCAAACCTTTGGGCTACCATCAAAGATTTGTCCATGAAGCCATCCAGATATATAAACAGAGACAATTTCAACCGAGAAGATGGGTATAAGCTGAGCAACCATTGGAAGGACGTTATTAACCAAGCAAAGTCGTAACTTGCTGTGGTGCTTCCATTCTTCCTTGCCGTTTGGCTGCTATCTCCCGACTCTCTGAGTTGCATTGCCCTTCTAGATTTGAAACTTTCGTGACTGCAAGGATTCATACTCTTTGTTTTTTTCGGTAAAGTCACGTAGGTAAAATAAAATTAAAATAAAAGAAAACAACTAAATCAAATCACGACGTTTCAGAGGCAACACAAGCTTCCGTCTTCAGGTGGAACAGTCACAACAAGACAGCTGCATCAAGTGGGGAGCTCTGAGACCCTCGAGCTTATATACAGGTTAAGGTGGGGGGGAGGAGCCAAGCAGGGAACGACGATGGCGTGCGGGGCTAAGTTAATCCGTCTTTTGTTATGTTGAGGGTTCGGGGAAAGCGGTGGTTCACTGCACGGGGGCAATGAAAAAATGGTAAAAAAGCTGTGTGCTTATAAGGTAGCTGAAGTTTTGACTTGGTTTATGACATCTTTCCAGTGGTTGCTTAATTTAAAACGATCCTCTCGGTTGAAGTTGTGTCTATGTTTGTATATCTGGATGGCTTCATGGACAAATCTTTGGTAATAACCGGGAAGTTTGCATAGTACTTTGGTATCGGAGAAAACAATGTCATGAGAACCCGCTGTGTTGAGACAATGATCAGCCACTGCCGAAGAATTCGTTCTGCCGTGTTTCAAATCTGATTTGTGCTCGCGAATTCGGTCAGAAATATTTCGTTTCGTCTCCCCGATATAGCAGTCACCGCAGATACAACTCAATTTGTAAACACCGGGGTACTGTAAGTCAGGAATGACATCTCTTACGGATGGGATCAGATCACGGATTTTGTGTACTGTATTGAACCGAACCTGGATCTTGTGTTTGTTTAGAATTTTGGAAATCTTTTTAGTGATGCCTGCTATGTATGCCCTGTTAGGTGCCTCTGCATTAACGGGCTGGGGTCTCACTAACATGGCCACCTCTGCTCCCTTAGCCTCGATGTATTGATGGTTCTGGCTGTGTGATGGGCTGTGTGTCTCACTGGCATGACCACCGTTGCGGTGGTTCTATTGCGTTGACCCGCTTGCCTCTCACAGCACAGTTGGCAGCGCCGCAGCTTGTGTTACACATAGACATGACATTAACTTGCTAATACCTGTAATCTCTCTGCCTAATCTCTCCCATCAACATAGTGCTAATCTCCCATTAACACTGCTGTTGTGCGCATATGCGGGGACGATACTCCTATGCGGCGACGGAAGCTCATTTCATGCTAATCTCTCTCCCTAATCTCTCTCTCGCTAATCTCCCCCATTAACACAACTGACGTGCTTGCGTGCGGGGATGGAATTCCTTTCCAGCTCAGACCCCGCCTGCTTGCCCTTGGCCACATATATAACCTCTTGTTGTAACAGCTCTCTTTCTGTATGCTTCCTGGTTCAGCAGTTCCACTGCTGGATTATTTTTTTCCGCCTGAGGACGACCGCTTGTGTACCGAAAGAACCAAAGAGTATGGATTCCTGCAGTCACGGAAGCTTCAAATCAAGAATAATAGAGTATATTACTCACTCACATATCTTAACGACAAAGTCCTTGTCAATAACATTTGGCAGTTCACCAGCATTTGTCAAGCAAGCCTGATTGCTGATGAGACACTGTACGTCCAGAGTTTGATTGCGTTGAACCAATGCTGCTGAAATTATGCACCCCCAGGACGCCATGTGGTTGATGGGAGGTGTAAAAATTCATTTTCTTTTTTCGGTTTCTTTTTTATGGCTTGGTTGCTGTCTACTTGCAAAACCGCACCTTCCAATCCTCCAGGCACACATATATCACACTCCGTTGATGACAAGACTTGCCCAGCCCAGGATTGTTCACCTGACATTGGGGGGGGGGGGGGGGGCGAGGGGGTGAGGCATACTTGAGCACAGTCCCAAAAAATCTGGAGCAGCCCGCTGTCTGCCACCGGACATCCGCAACGTGCCGGGTGTTTCTCAATTTCGGGGTCTGTGCAAGATGCACTCTATTCCGATTTTCCTTCCCATAAAATAACTTATAATGGTAAATAAGTAAATATTTTCTTAGTTTTTTTTTTTACTATATCATGCTATTTGTTGCGCACGGTTGCACTTTATTTTGTGCGTGGTTGCAATTTACTTGACTTATTGAGCACTGTTCATCCGTAAATTATTTATTGGCAAGTCTCCGCTATACTTAGATAATTGTGAAATCGAAGAAACCTACGACGTCCATCTAATTGCCTTTAACTATCCCAAAAATTGAAATAGGTGACAAAGCCTTTGCCGTTGCCACATGAACGTTATGGAACAACCTTGTTTCCTCCCTTAACATCGTACATCTTCCTTCAAAAATATTCTGAAGCAGAAGATTGGTGCTGGATACAGCCACATTTGCAAATGTGATCTGTGCATTTGATTCTTAACAATGTATCGATAGTTCAATTTTAATGTGCATTTTCATTGAGGGACTGTGTTGTGTTGGTGTGGTCTGGGACTGTTTTTTTCTGTTTTTGCCTTTCCCAAGCTTGGGAATTCATGTACGAATGCAATCTGAACCGATACACTTTATTTATTTAAGGGGCACCACAGTGGTGTGACGTAATATTCCTCGCCTGGTATGTAGGATGTTGGAGGTTTGATCCCAACTTTGACGCCTGCTATATATTTGGAGTTTGCAAGTTCTCCCCGTGGTCATGTGGATTTTTTTCTCTGGGACTATGTGGTTTTTCTCTCCACATTTAAAAACATGCATTTAGATTATTTAGATGATATAGCTGCTATAAATTTCCACGTGATAAGCCACTTTGTTGAGCGATCATTTGTGGCCAGGTCGCTCCTGAAAAAGATGTTAATATCTCAGTTGCTTTACCTGGAAAGAGAAAAAAGACTCTAGTTTTATCTGTATATTTTTTTAACTGATTTGTTTACCTTTCCCATACTTTGCACTCCTATTGTGTTTTTGTATTGTTATTCCACGTATCTACGTGGCTTTACCGAAAGACCCATAGAATATGTATTCCTGCAGTCACGAAAGCTTTAAGTCAAGATTTTGTATTGTTGTAACGTTCTGACCGGCCCCTACTGGACATCTGTGAAAAAGAGCTTTATAGATCATCGTATTTTTCCAGTATGAATAAATATTCTGATTATGTAAGCCGCTGAGGGTGTGGTGGGTTTATTTTTTTATTCATATTGCTGTATGCCCCCGGTACCGTTCCCGTTATGCTGTAATGTGCACTGATCCCTACTTTATTGAAGGCGATATTGGCACGTAAAATAAATATTGATTGCTTACGTGGAAAAACAGAAATGGGGAGATATTATGTGCTTATTTTCTTTGCAACATAATTATGGAGGTGCTAACGGACGGTGGAGTTTTCGGTGGTGTCCAAAGTTCCAGAAACATCTTGGAGAACTAGGAGTGAGAGGGGCACGCAGCCTGAAGAGAGGATAAGGGCATAAGCCACACGTGGGGGAGAGGTTTTAGTATTATAGCCGTGGTGGAGACCAGTGGAGCGAGAGGTGTATGGAGAGCTGAAAGAAGAATGTTTTCTCAAAATGTTCAAAGCTAACGAAGGTTTGAGATAGGAGGGAAATTATCAGGGATATTGGGTGCAGTGTCAGAGTTTTTCAGGCTGCATGTGGCAGCAACAGTAGCAGCAATATTGAGAGCTAAGGAAATTGTACTGGGAGAGATAGATGCCTTGACAAAGTTAGTCATATCAGACGGGCAGGTTCGATAGGCAGTGAGGCATGTGCTTTGTTAAAGGCAGAGGGTTTAGGATGCTATTTGGGAAGCATTTTAAAAAAATATAGCACATTACACTTATTTGCATTACTTTTATGCTGTTGCAATAGCTTTTTATATACAATGTTAAATTGAATCTGATTTACAATATTTATACATCGAACAATTTCTGTCAGAAAACCTACAGTCAATGCATTTTGTGCTCCAGGCCCATACATGTTTTCTAGTTTTAATTGTTGAGTGTAAAGTACAGAGCATATTGTGAAATGAAGTCGGTGCCGAACATTAAACATTACATAAAGTAGTTTCTGAAGAGTAATAATTAAAAACATGATACCAATTAAACGCAGCAGTAATTGGCCATTAAGCTGGAATCCGACGGAGATGTGAGAGGGGTGTGCGTAGCTTTCTAGGCCGCATACTTAACTTTCAGCGCATGTGTCCGAGTACACGGCTCCCGCTCTCGCCAGTATCGAAGCGTTTTGCCGTGTGTGTGTGTGTTTTGTGTACGTCAGCACCATTGTGTTTGCGATTGGCACAATGAAGCGCGCACTGGCCAGTGTCTGGCACATTTGTTCGCTTTGTTCCATTGTCACACCAGTGAGGATAACAGAAGCAGCAACAAAAATAATAATTATGATGATGCAAATTAATTACCCATGAAGGCTTCGCTGAGTCTCAAGGCTCTTTTCCAAGAGGGTGCTGCTACATGAGGATGTCTGGCCAATTTCATCAATAGGTGTTTGATGAAATTGGCCAGACATGTGGGAGGGAACTGGAGTGGCAGGGGGAATCCCACCGTGTGGACGAGACGGTGACACCAGAACTCGAGCCAATCCCTGTGATGTTTAATCAACAGCATTAGGGAAGAGAACTGAGAACCATATTTTTCCATTATAATATCTCTGTTTTGGCATCGCGGGAGACAAACGACTTTCATATTTTTGTGAAATGTATTTTAATTACGTTCATATTTAAGCATGAAAATACTGTACTTTTTGTTACAAAGTTTAGAGCAATATCAGTACACAATGCACATTTACGAAATATAAATGCCCAGAAAGAGTCAGGTTTTTTTTGGGAGTGGATGGGTTATGTGGATGAAAAAAGTGAATTATTAAGTTTATTGTGTGGCCATCTGCGGGGCGATTATACAATTAAATACTGTCTAGACCGAATTGCAAAGGGCTACGGTCAGGCTCGCATGGCTTATCTCTTCAACACATATGGGGTTACCAAGTTTTTCGAGGTTTGGGCGGACAGTTTATGTGGAAATTTACAAGTCTAATCCTTTTGTGGAAACCTCACAAATAACCAAGTTATTTGTGGGGTGGCAATCACCTCACAAATAACCAAGTTATTTGTGAGGTGATTGCCAATGAGTACATACCGGGTACATGCAGTACTGCGTTCTACCTCGCAGCACTGGCAGAAAAAATATATATTCAGGCTTCGCGTGGCAATAATAAAGAAATAAAGTGCACCATGAGCGCTGATTTACCCACGCTGAAAGCGAGTGGCTTCATAAATAACGCGATCTAACCCAAAAACCTTTACTATGAATAATATTGGTCGCGAAAGCCTACGTGTTAAACCGAGTGGCTTATGCTGCGGATTGAGGAAGCGGCGGCGGCGGCGGCTCAACCACCCCTTGACAATGCGGAATTTACACCATTGGCTCAGGGCTATGAACAGAAGATGAGCATCTGCTTCAATGCTCCTTTGAGCAGCAAATCACGATCATACATAGTCAGCTTTCGTGACCAATATTAATAATATAAGTATTTTTTTGGGTTCGATCATCAGGCGATTTGACTGGTTGTAATTTACGAGCGAATCGTCGTACTCAAATTGTAAATGTGGGTTAACTCTCCAACACACTGGTGTGCAGAAGTAGTAACTAATTGGCAAATTGTATTTACATAACAAACCTTACTTACTTATTGGCTGTGTTGGGTGGTGGTGGGTTGACGACATTTATATTTACGTGATCTAACCCCAAAAAACCTTTATTATGAGAAAATCACTATGAACTCCACTTTCTGAGTATTTTATAATCGCAGCACAATTGCAAAAATGTTTGATGCGACCAGTGTATACGTTATTGCTTTTGTAATTTTTGTGACACAGGTCACTTTGCAAATGAAGCTATCCTGGTCTCATGAGTTCTCACTTCTTTAAGCAAAATTAATTTGAACCTGATTCTGTATTGCGACTATCACTTTGAAGTTGCAATTGCATTGACAGCAGCAGGGTTGCTGTAAGTGTGTACATTTTCTGCTTTCAGGCCACAATGACTACATGTGCCCGGCCACCAACCAGTGCACCATCGACAGGAACCGTCGCAAGAGCTGTCAGGCTTGCCGCCTGCGTAAGTGCTACGAAGTGGGCATGGTCAAAGGTAAGGGCTGGGCCCAAATTATTGGCTCTTGAATGTGCATGCATTTTGGTAGCTCCCATAGCAAATTCCTGGAACTTGTCAAATGCCCGTAAAACAATCCGCATGCTGTGTTTATCGTTGAGGTTTGTTTTGACCATACGTCACCACGCTGGTATGGTGGAGTGTGATCCTGCAGCTCCCTAGAAAATGAGGACAGCTTCAAACCATTTACTAAGCTGTAAGATTTATAATAATCATTTACAACCCTTTCCTGCCACAATTGTATGAAGGCCTCCCCACGCCGTGCCAGTCGGTCGTTTGACCGTAACTCTACCATGCTGGTCAAGACGGGTTGGTGAAGGGGGGTGCCTTAATGGGTTCAGATATATCGCCACTGACGTTTATTATGGCTGGAAATTGAACTCAGGTCAGGGGATTCACATCCCAGCCCTCTAACCACTGGGCCACCGCTCCAACACATGCCACATGTAGGGGCTGAAGTAATCAGTACTCGCAGACTTTAATACACGTATTGTGAGCGAAGAATCGATTTTAAAGATGAATTGGTGGATGGTTACAAATATAGCTCACTAACACTTGCCCTGGCATGGATTCCAGGGCTACATTGTTTTGATGGCAATGAGAAATGTGTTTATGCCAAAGACGACAGAACTAGTGCGTTAAATGTGTTTTTTGCGTGAAGCGAAGTATTCCAGTGCTGGTACAACATGGAGCAACTATAATCCACAGCATAAGATAATGTAGTATCACATCCACAAAACAAACACGCAAATACAAAAATATAAAAAGGTTTAAGTGATTTCCTGCAACTTGTATTAATCCTACACTCCCTCTAAAACTACATTTACAGGCTGTAATCCCTGTGTGCAGTATGAACATCACGACTGGATATATATGTGCACATAATTCATTATTTTTTTTCAATTTCAAGCCAGGAGGTTCAGCAGTAGAGCGAACGGCTCTCAATTGGACGGTTGCGAGTTCAATTCCTGGTTGGGGCTAACTCAGCCTTTCACACCCCCCTGGGTAGTTAAATCAGGACCACTTGGTTTGGAAATTAACAGTGGTTGTTCCATGATTAGACTTTCCCCGGCCATAGGAATGTGATATTTGCATCACTGGCTTCAGGCTGTAGTCAGGAAATTAGCACTGCCTCAATGTGCATTGATTAATTTGAGCAGGAAACGACTCTTACCTTTTTACCTAAAAAACGTCAACTGAGTCTTAAAACTATATTTCAGGAGGGTTCTGCTTGAGTTATTTGGCCAATGCCTCACTTTCAACTTGTTAACCATGGTTCATTGCAAGAAGCGTGTAACTTTTTAACTCCTCAAGTCAAATTTCTTCATTCTGAACTCAATATTAGGCAAATCCTTCATGGAGCATATATTCCTGCAAATCACAAGTACACGAGTAATTTGAGTTTATGCAATTTCATCCAATTCGTGATTACGGGTAACAAAAAACGAGAATTGTTTTGGACATCTTAGCAGAACAGTTTAAGAACGTAATGATGTGGTTTTTAACTGCACCCTATGAAACATGTTCTAGGAAGCACTGCAGCGATTAAACATTTTCAGAAGAATATATTCTGTCAGACAGCGGCAATAAAACTTTAATTATGGGCTAATATGAAAAACGCAGCCTAAAAACCTGCCTTAGAATTAAAAATATTTTAAAAGCCATATTTCTGTTCAAAATTCTTAATATATGACCGCTATTGATAATTTGGGCAATTCTGAGTATGCTGACAAGATTTTAGTCTAAACGAACAAGTTGTAAGAAGAAAATCAAATAAATTTTCCATTATTCCATTCTGATTACTTTGGCAAATGGGTAATGAACTGTCCAATTAGCAAGTTATCTTCCAATGTAAGGTTTATATTAAATTTCAGATAAGTGCTCAATTCCCATCATAAATATGGCTGGTTTGATGAGGTTGATTTTTAGTTTTTTAATGGCTTAGCAAGTCACAAACTGTGGAAGCCAGTGTAATAAAAAATATTATTTATCTGTGATACATTGATAGAACAAAATGTCTTTACTTTATATACATAAACTTTCAAATAGTGATATAGATGCAAAATGTATTTATATAGCATCCAGCGGCAACTGCATATCAAGACTACTTTTATAGTGGCATATTTTCTACAATTTGTAAAATAAGCCTCTGATGTTAGGTTCCATGAGTGCTTCCCGTCTTGTGGACTCGACGAGTGGCCCCTTGGTCGAGTTGGGGCCATTCGTGTTTGGGTGGCAGGTTGGCGTAGTGGTAACACTTGTGCCTCAAAACAAGAAGGCCTGGGTTCGCTTCCTGACTTGGGTATCTTCTGTGTGCAGTTTGTATGTTCTCCATCTACTCCTCATAGGTTTCCTCTGGGATCTCTGCTTTCATAAATTGTAACTGGTGTTGGCCGAACATTGCAATGCTGATAAAATACCTGCAAATGACTCAATTGGAATTACAGAGCAGCAATATTGCCCCCTACTGCGAAAACTTGGCAGGACCTTTGTGGAAGAGAGTCTTGAGACTTGGCGAGGCTTCCTGAGTAAACAAGCAGAATAAAATTATAATGGTCATTTATATTTGAGGTATAAGCAGCCTTCATTAAAATAAAATGTAAAACTTTAATTTGGGTGCGACTACGTGCGTGACTTTATCACCAGTTGTTGCTTAAGTCGCCCTGCTGCTGCTGTTGTTAGTCTGCTGTCATGCATGCCAGTGCTGCATCTTTACTACTGCTGCTGCTACTGCTGCCACACAAGCCACTTGTTCAAATTGCCATTGGTCGATACAGTCCCTAATTGGTTAGCATTACAGCTGCACTCACTGGTAACATTCACCATCATGTTACATTCCCACTCCTGATTTTCTGATTGACCATCGTGATTTGATGGTGGAAGTCACACACAGTAACAGCCAATTCAAGTTTAAAAATCAATATTAATTATTATTTTGGGCTGGAGCCAAAACTCTTTTTATGGGGTGGCCTGAATTACCTATGGCAGACTATCGTCCAAATAGCGTTAAATTCTATTAGGGCATGTGCTGTTAGCATACACCTATTAAGGCTGGCATGGCGCATTGACCGGTGGTTTGGTGATAGGCGGTGTGATGTTTTTACACACTGCACTTGGCTGAGTTGACCTAAGCAAAGCCCAGGATCGATTCAGATACCGCTCACCATTGATGATAGCAGTGGCTGGTAATCAAAGTTAGGTCATGGGATTTATAGGGCTGTGTGGCAACCAGTTGGGCCACTGCTCATGTATTATGTATGTGTAGTGAGCGACTTCCGAGACACGTCAAGTAGAAGGCTTCTTATTTATTAAGAGCACACGGGGCGATACATTGTGTAACGCAGCTACACATAGGCGGTCCTAACATGCAGCCCATCTCCGTCATGCGCTACGCTAGCTGTTCGACTAGCGTAGCGGCGGCGACGGAGCTGGTCTCGCAGAAGAACAGCCACGTGGTCGAAGATGAAGAGGTAATGACGAGTAGTGACACAGCCAGGACCCAGGACCCAGGAACCGCAGAACAGCCCATTGTATCTGCCCGGCGCGGCCAAGCTCCACCTCTGGCCACGCCCCCTTTCCAGAACCTTTTTATTGATTCCCGGAGCTTCTCGACTGACTCCGCCCTTCGCCTTTATTCCATGCAGCCATAACCGTAATTACCCCTTCAGGCCAGCAGGTGTCACCCTGTCATTACATATGTGTAGTGGGTACAACTGGAGAGAGAGAGACTTATCTGGAGGCAACACGTTTATGATAACAATAACAAAAGCCCTAACACAAAAGGGTATTTGCCCCTTCCACTAGGTAACCTAAGGAGGTAGTTTCTCCGGGCTAACGAGCCCTAACACAACTGGGGAGGCTATCGGAGACCGGACCCCGACACGGGTCCGGGTCTTGTCTTCGGGGCTTCTCTTCAGGGTGATGGCTTCAGGTCTTCAGGTGTATAACAGCAGCTGGACCCGTTCAGGGGTCTGGCTTATATTGTCAGTCCTGGGGATTACTCCGCCCATAGCCACGCCTCCCTGCTCGAGCCTTCGAGAGGGACCTGGTCCTGGTCTCGTGGTCCCCCAGCCCCCTCTTTGGGGGCCCCCAGGCTGGTACCTCTGGTCACCAGGCCTCCGGGTTTATACAGAGTGCCACGGCCCCCTGTGAACCCATCCACCATACCTGGCACTTTCGCGCCCTATCCTTTGCAGACTGGCACTGCACGTGAAGTGCAATGTCATCCATCCTTGATACACACAGCCTGGCTCACGCATCATGCAGTGGCATCCCATGATGCCACTACATATGTATACACATTACTCATTGTATGTATGTGTGTAAGTGCATGTTTGTGTAAGTTTTAAGGATACAAGGTGCATTAACTCCCATCCTAACCTGTGAAACATTATCTGTGGCAATCAACTTGTTAAACCGTTGTTCAAACTTGATTTGAAGCTTTCGTGACTGCAGGAATTACTCTTTGGTTCTTTCGGTAAAGTCACGTAGAAATAAAATAAATAAAATAATAGAATACTTTTATGTTTCGATTGCAACACAAGCAACTGTCATCAGGTAGAACTGAATTTGAGAGAGAGACAAAACACAGACACGGAGACACACAGACACACACAAGCAGAGAGAGAGAACACAGACACACACAAGCAGAGAGTGACAACACAGAGACACACATAGACCCAATTCCTCTGTGTCGAGGCCTTAAATATAGAGAGGGGGAGGGGGGGCAGAGAGAGAGGCGGGTCTGCTGGAGCAGCTGCTGGAGCAGAGAAATTAGCATGTCACTGAAAGACCCATCAAGACTGGTACATTTTAGAGAGAGTTGTGTGGAAAGCCACCCCGAAGTGACCAAGGGAGAGAAAGAGCGAATGGACCTATGAGAGCCTGGTAAATTTTAGAGAGTAATAGGCAGTTTAAGAAAACAAAATTTAGTATTTTTTTGGGAAATGTAATGCAATGCAACATAGAGAGTCGGCTAACACACAATTAACGCATAGCCTGGTTGATTACTATCTCCAAAGATAGCAAAAATTAGACGTTAAGTGTGAAATTTGACAGAGACACACAGAGAGATGTGTGGAAATCCACCCCGAAGTGGCCGGGGGAGAGAAAGAGCTAATGTATTATATTATTTATTTGATTTTATGTCTACGTGACTTTACCGAAAGAACCAAAGAGTAAACCGTTGTTGTTTGAGCGAGCCACCTCTCCCACCTCTTCTCAATGTGTTTTTTTTGGCGCTCGTAAAATAAGATGATAGTAAATCCCGAGGGGCCTCTTTTGAAATCCTTTTGGCGCAGTGCTCAAAGCCTCCGCAAAACAGTGAATGCCTCCTTCACCCGCACAGACGTGGCCTTGGAGTCCCTTCTTAGTGTCTTCAGCTTTTGAACATTGTTTTTTACAATGTGTATTTTTACCACGTTAGAAAAAAAACATAAATTGACATTAACCCAAGGCATAAATTGATGTTGAAGGATATTGCAGGTTTTTTTCGTGTTATTTCGCTACTGCCTGCCTCGGGAGCTGATCAGACATTGGACGGCAGGGCAACATACACCATTTGTATTGGAATTGTGATGGCGTTACCATTCTCAAACGTGATACACACTCCTCATAGACTATACACGAATGCAGCCGCTGCCAAGTTTGAGCCTTCTGCTCTCTGCTTTATGCCAGTCACTAATTTAGTTTGTTGTCCATCCCCCACACCTCCAATTAGCACGGTTGGCGAAATACAGTGCGAAAAAGTTCAACATGCATAGGTCATTCTTCACATGCTTATACATATACACAAAGGCCTCCTGTGGAGCCTCATAGTTTATTGCCATTTGGCATCTTTTTCTCACTTATGCTCACACATGCCTTTGGGACAGCAGAAGAGGGAGTCTTTCTTCATACAAGATCTGATGGCAAATTATTCAACCTTGGCCATCTCAGATCCAAAACCAAAGTCCGCAAAGTCCTCATCAGAGAACTCCTATTTGCTGATGATGCTGCGCTGACAGCTCACACAGAACAAGGTTTGCAGACACTCATCGACCACTTTGCCAATGCCTGCAACAACTTTGGCCTGCAAATCAGTCTAAAAAAGACCAATGTCATGGGCCAGGATGTCATAAACATTGGCAGCTACACCCTGGAAATCGTTCAGGACTTCACCTACTTGGGTTCTACCATCACCTACAATTTGTCCCTTGTCACAGAGATTGACAAGCGCATTGGGAAGGCATCTACAACTATGTTCAGGTTGACTAAAAGAGTGTGGGAGAAGAAATCCCTAATACTCAACACCAAAGTACAAGTGTATTGGGCCTGCGTCCTTAGCACCCTCCTCTATGGGTCTGAGTCCTGGACAGCATACGCCCATCAAGAACATCGACTAAACACATTCGACCTCCGATGTCTCAGGCGCATCTTCAATATCAGATGGCAAGATCGCATTCCCAACACCTCAGTTCTCAACATGGTCAACATTCCCAGCATGTACATACTCTCTACTCGGTCAAAGGCGTCTGAGATGGCTTGGACACGTGCGCCGCATGCAGGATGGCAGAATACCGAAGGATGTCTTGTATGGCGAGCTGGCATCAGGCACACGGGTCACTGGTCGCCCAGTCCTGCGCTTCAAAATGTCTGTAAACGGGATATGAAGAGCTGCGACATCAACCCAAATGACTGGGAGAAAACTGCCGATGACCAACTCAGCTGGCAGCAGGCTGTGAAAACAGGCCTCAGGAGAGGCGAGGAGAAAAGACACACTGCTTGGCAGACCAAGGGGGAGCGACGTTAAGAAAAAGCAACAAACACCTCTGGAGCTGCCACCGCATTCAATTGCTGTGGCAAGGATCCCCACTCAAGGATTGGCCTACTAAGTCATTCTAGGCGCTGCAAAACCTACAGCTGACCTCGTAAGGCGCAAAAAGAATTGTCTCTCGAGACACAAAGGCCTATGATTTTGATGATTTTTTTGGAATATGCCATCAATGATTGCCTTTGTCTCCCTAGTTCTCCCAGTGTTGATGTTAGGTGAGGGCCAACGTAGGTTCAGATTCCATTTGCCACTGATGTTATCCATGGCCAGGGATTGATCTAAAGTCATTGAGTTTGTATTGCAGCTCACGAGCACTGCACCACTGCTCCCCTGTCACACACACCACGCATTATGTACTGCATACATGTATAATGAGACGACATTCGAGGCACGACTTGTAGAGGGATTTATTTATTTTTAATACTTAAGGACAGGGTCACAGAGTAACATAAGCGCTGACTGACTTATAGCTTAGCCACTCATTCAGCCACATCGGCGATATACAACTATATAGCTGGCTGACTATATAGTGACAGCGAAGATGAAGACTGTATAGCTGGCTATGCAGCGACGACGACGATGAAGAGATGGCAGCGATAACAGCGACGACAGCCAGGACCTGAACCCCCATGACAGCCCCCAAACCCCCGTTTGCCTCTCCCTTTTATTCACCCAACGTGGCCAAGCCCCGCCCCTTGGCTACACCCCTCTTTTGGAACTCTCTCGCAGGTTCCAGGAGCTTCATTTCGATCCCCTCCTTGACCCTTGGCTCAGTTACACCCCCCTGGTGATTGCTTGCATATGTGTCATTCTATAATGCGCCCATACCCGTAGTTATCCCCCATGGCCACCAGATGGCATACTGCCACTACATCACCCCCTCCCCCCCCCCCCCCCATGTTAAAAAAATAGCCATCCCGGCTAATACCAACAACAATTATACAGCTTAGGGCAGAACAATTCCACAAGGCGAGAAGAATATAAAAAAAACCTAACATCAGTAATAACAGTAAGGAAAGAGAGAAAAGAAAAAAGAAAATACAATCTGACACGCGTCGCTCGCAACCCGACCCCGACGCAACACCACATACAGGGAGGTTCCTATTAACGGAATATGGCACATTTCGACCGGGTCCTTGACGCCAATCCATCTTTGGGGGGCAAACTTTGGCTTCTCTCTGGGCGATAGGGACTTGTATATAAGCCTTAAAGGGGTCGGCTCCTCCCCTTTCTTTAGAAGACGTAAACCTGGCTGCAGCCAGCAGTCCATTGCACGCAGCGGGATCCTGTGACTCCGCGACCTTCAGGGGCTCAGAAACTGTGGGCGGCACAACACAATCTTTCTGATGCACGCTCTCCATGGTCGATTCCCCCGGCTCATCGGACACATCAGACACCGGCCGTACGGTGCTTGGAGTTGCTGTCAGTTTGGGGAGGAACATATAGTTTCAGACGTGACGGATGGACAAACCAACGACGACCCCTCACCTGTATACACTGTGGCCATTTAATTTCCACCACTTCCATGGGAACCTGCCGTGGCCGATGCAGTTTAGGGGACATGCCCAGGGGCACCTGCAGGCAGTTCAACCATGTCCTGTCCCTGATGGCCCATGGAAGCACACGCTTATGGCGCCCCGCGTTTTTTTTTCATTGGCCACCTGCGCTTGTGCGGTGTTTACCTTAGCCGCGTCGCGTGCTGCCGATATGAGACTCAGCGTAACCTGCAGGGGCATGGGCATGGCTGTTTTTCACTTGCCCCCTGTCATGCCCAATTGGACCTCCATGGGGGGTTCATTCTCCCTCCCGTATATAAGGAAAAACAGCGAAAATCCCGTGGAAGTGTGTGGGGCGATCCTGTACGCTGCCAAGACCCCCGGGATGTGCAAATCCCAATCGGTTTGCACCACGCTGACCGCCTGACAGAGGATAGATGTCAAAGTTCTGTGCAGGTATTCCACCATACCATCCGTTTGGGGATGGTATGGTGACGTTATAATTTTCTTAGTGCCTAGCGCGTCGCACACCTCGCGCAGCAGCTTTGATGAGAAATTCCGGCCCTGATCCGTGAGAATCTGATTGGGGGCTCTCTAGTTGTTATTTTCATCTCTCTGATTTTTACATTTTTTACATTAACAGATTAAATATCTCACACTAACACAGCTACCTTGCGCGCCACCCCTGAGGTTGCTGCTCAGCGATCTTCCATTAGCATGCTCATTTTTACCTGGCAGCTCTTTGATTGGTGGAAAACCCACCACCGCCGCAGTCGCTGACCACCGCTTACATTAACATTGGCTGCTGACATTTGGGCTACGCCCATTTCAAATCTTTTTAAACAGTTGTCTTTAGAAGCTAACTCCCCTTTTCCTAATGACGACCGCTTGTGTTGCAAAAAAAACGTCGTAGTTTTTTGTTATTTTTGTTTATTTCTTTGAACCTATTACGTGACTTTACCGAAAGACCCAAATAATATGAATTCCTGCAGTCACGAAAGCTTTTAATCAAGATTTATAAAATGTATATATGCAATATTTGCCTCAGGGAATAGATTTGTAAGATGACATTCCATATCGTGCATTTTACATTATGAACGATACATGACAATCACTTGAAATTAGTATAATGTGCCCTCTGAGCCAAGGAGTTAGGCCACACCCTGCATTACTTTCTGCCCAATGTAGATTGCTCATACAATTTCAAAATACAACAACCAAGAGTGACACATGATATTCTGTTTCATTTATATTGTTAAGGTCTTTAACATTGACCACAATGTAAATGGCTTGCATCCAACCTCATCGGATCTTGTAAGTTAAGCTAAGCATTTTTGAGCATGGTTTGTCACTAGTATGAGTGTGTAAAGCGAGGTGCAATGATTAACTGACAGCCCTGTAATTGGTGGAAACCCACCACCAACATCATCATTTCCCACTACTACCATCACCTCGTGTACTGCCCTACATCACCTGCTAGCACCACCCTACATGCTGGGGGGGGACACACCGTCTTTAATCCCTTACATTAACATTAGTTGCCCCGCCCATGCTGCTGACACTTGAGCTACGCCCACTTTTAAACAGGTGTGCATGTGCAACATGGGGTTGCACGAACAAAGCGCTACCTAATTAAGGGTCTAAGCGGGTGCAAACCGGGCCGGCCGGGTTTGCACACTGACACTGGAGGTGTTGCCAGGGAGACGGGAGATAAGGGTTGATTAATGGGCTGACAGGTGGCAGCCTGGCTATCCTTAAAGAGACGCAGGGGAGGTCTCGGATAATTGACAGGGGGATATAAGGAGAGGTGAGTGAGCCAAGTGTGGTTGTTGATGGGGACAATAGTGAAGACATCTCGCCACTGCCGCTCAAGCCGTGAACGGACCTCAACCCTCACGAGTCGCCGGGCGGGTGATGGTTGATCCCCCCGTCCGGGACAGACGAGTGAGTGGGACTGAGGCAGCGGTGGAGTGCGAGAAGCTGCTGTGTGCTGAGGCGCTGTGTGCAAGCCTGTGTGTGGAGAAGAAGCTGAGTGCTGAGGCGCTGTGTGCGAAGCCTCTGTGTGGAAAGACGCTGAGTGCGACTAAGCTGAGTGTGGAGTCGCTGGGAGCAGGGCTGCCGATGGGAGGATAGGTGAGGTGTAACGTAGAGACGAGTGGAAGAAGTTATATCTAAGTGGTCGTGTAGATAGTTCTAGGAGTGCCAACAGCTAGTGCAAGAATAGGTTAATAAAGTGTAAGCAGGTGACTTGTTACAATGTGTCCGTCTGAGTGATTTTCAAGACACTACACCTTTATAAACAGTTTGCCTTTAGAAGCCAACCCCCTTTTCCTGATGACGACCTCTTGTGTTGCGATCGAAACGTCGTAGTTTTTTGTTATTTTCTTTGAACCTATCTGCGTGACTTTATCGAAAGACCCAAAGAATATGAATTCCTGCAGTCACGAAAGCTTTAAGTCAAGATTCGTCATTATTATTATTACAGTATAAAAAATAAAGTACGTTAAGTGATGCATATACTGTTTTTTAAAGAGTTTGAATAGCTGTGTGGATGGAATTCGGCAGGTCACCCTTGTTAATACTGCGTGTGTATTAACCATAAAATAGTATGCGTTGTCTGTGTCAAAGTGGACCTTAAAAGGCCTATGATGTTATTTTAACAAGAGTAGGCCATTACATGCCAATGTAATGCTCCAAGTTCGTTAACTTTCGCAAAAATAATGGCAAGACTCTCCTGCATCAGAGTTGAGACTCAATGAAGCTTTCCTGCATAGAAAAGTGTGTTATAATGTAAATGCGTTGTTCTTTTCCGTTTCTCTGGGGAGGCGTTCGCAAGGACCGCAAAGGCTTTCGAGGGGTCAAGCACAAACGTCAGCGCCCCATCCCCCAGAAGAATGGGGGAGGAGGAGGCGGCGGCGGCGGCCAAGACGTGAGCGAGACGAGGCCTCAGGGTGAGAGGCCCTCCGGGCCGAGGGACCGGGAGAGCGCCGTCAGCTCACTCGAGGCTGACCAGGTGATCTCGGCTCTTCTGGAGGCTGAGCCACCCACCGTACTGTCCTCGTATGACCCCGACAAGCCTGTGACGGAGGCCTCGCTCATGGCTGCTCTCACCAGCCTGGCTGACCGAGAGCTCGTGCACATGATCACCTGGGCTAAGAAGATTCCAGGTGAGCCACGGGCAATGATGCACAAACACTGGAAGTGTAAGCGGTGGTGCACGCCTGCAATCCACTGCTTTGAATGTGGCGTTTGATGTAAAACTTTGTAAACCCCCTGGGATGTGAGGTGGGCAGGAGATGGCAGTATAGTAAGCAGGTTTGAAAACTCGTCTGTGCAGACGTTTCAGCGTTATTCAATCAATCACCTGTTGGAATTTCTCTGCGTGCTCCAGGTGAAGCCCACTCAAGGTTGCTCGTAATATAATTTCTCTCACCTTATTATAGTCAACATATTGTAAATCCAAGTGACCCATGCAAGGAAAAAAAATACGTTTCAGATGTAACTGTATGTTAAGACATGCGAAACACTCAAAAACTGCTGAAACAGCCTCAACAGTCTCAAACCCAGTGAGGCGCCTCTGGGTAGGTAAATATTGCATTACAGCAGAAATCATAATCTGTGATCCAAAAATCCACAAATCCCTGTAATTGCTCCCGTACACCGCAGCACATTGTGCCTGATTGAGAATTATTTACGAACTGCAAACCGCTATCTGTAGACATGGGCAGAACTAACAGATCTGCAGGAGTGGAGCTGCAGGGAAAATGCAGAGGTAAGGTTTGCATACTTTTATATTTTACATCTGAACAAACAAGCTGCGCTGATGTGATTTGTTAAGTATACAAAATTTGTAATTTTTCTGACTTTGAAATCAAGTCTCTAAATTGTAAGAAAAACTCCTCAAACATAAAACCTCATGGCAGATTTGCAGCATTTGGATTTTAGAAAAACTAATAACCTTATAATCTATTATTTTTGGATCAATTTAGCTGTTAGTCACGTGCCATGGTTTCCTTGTAGTCAGTGAATGTCGCGGAGTAATTGGATGGGGTGGTTTTTTGTCCAACAATCCAATGCATACCGCGTTGGCATGAACACGTTCTTTTGGATTATTCGGTGTAACCTCCGCGATGAACCACGGATTCACATTAATACATTTTCACGTAGTTTTTGGCATAAAATTACTACGTGGCCTCACCCCAGGACAGATATGGGTCACAGCAGAATGTGTATAGCACAATTATTGAATTATAAATATGGCAAGCGAAGGTAGGATAGCGTGTATTTGTTAATTACATTTCATGACTTAAAGCTTTCGTGACTGCAGGAATTAATATTATTTATTATTGTATCTGTTATTTAAACAGGAGATTAAACAAACCCATTGAGACGTATGGAACATCATTGCCTCTTCTCGATTTAAAGCTTTCGTGACTGCCGGGATTCATATTCTTGGGTCTTTCGGTATAGTCACGTAGAAGAGAAAATAAAACATATATTACGTTTTATCTTTACCGAAATTGCCAAGAATATCATTGCCTCTTTTTGCAAGGGAAACCTGGGGAGTGCAGGTGGTGCAATTGCATCAAAGCACATGGAATGAAGGGGCCCAAGCACCGGGCAATGAAGAGGAGGGGACATTGGACAGGGGGCCCCATTTAATTCCTTATACCCAGGGCCATGCCAACCTCGCTACTGTGCCACTGCTTGTGCATAAGCAGCGACTTCTTCAGCAGCCTGAATGCTGTCGTTTATGCTGCAGCTGACACATGCTTGGGTTTCACTTTGTGTGGTACTCTGTGGGTTCAGGAGTCGTCCAGTATCAATGTTGCTACCTGGTGGAATCTTGGCAATATATTGAATTGGAAAAGTAAAAAAAAGCAGCACGTTTGATACGTGGCAGGAGTGGAGTTAAAAACACAAATGTACTTTTCATTTGAAAAGATGAGCGTGGTGTGTATGGTATGCACATATGTTGAAGCAGTCCTCAACAGTTCCGATTTTCATTGTTGTGCTTTTCAACTAAAGTTGAACAAAAAATATTCGATAGCACTGTCTGTAAAGTAGGGCCCATGATAATTCTTGTAAAATATGATGCAATATAAACAAAACTTTAGTTTAATGTTGTTTTGTTATGACGGACTTACCATATATAAAATCACGTTCAAGAGTCATGAAACTAATTTCAATGTAAGCACACCTCTGTGTATGTATAAAATTAAATATAATTCAAAAAGTGAAAGCGACTTTCCGTTCAGAATCAAACAAGTATGCGGTAGCGCCCATCACCCGTGTACAACCCTGATCCTGTTTGATCACTCCACGTTCATATGGCATGGATGAGCATGAACAGAACAATCACTGCGCATCATTATCAGCCATGATCAATCCACTGCTGGATGAAGGCCTCCCCAAACCGTCACTATCTCTAAATCCAGCAATGTGAAAATCCCAGGTCACTTCTCACAAATCAATGCTCATTTTAAGGATGCCAGTTGGCACCTAACTGGGATTTGAGCTCGACATCTCCTGGTGGTTAGTTGCACATTCTTTTTGGATATTTACAGATTAAATTTCTAGAGAAAATACATGTTCTAGACAGCTTGACGACTACATTTGTTTTATTTATATATTATGAATATGCTTGCTTACCCAGGAAAGTCTCACTGAGTTTCAAGACTCTTTCAGGAGGGTTTTGCTCAGTTTTCGTGAGGGGTCGGTAATGATCACTTTGTTCCCAATTAAGTAATTGGCGAGTATTTTTTGGAAAATTTGGAACATAACACCAGCACACAATGTTGAACTTCCACTGTGCAGCAGACGCCTTGGATGTTGTGCTTAATACTTCTGTAGTGTTAACCAGGGTGGCCTGCCAGTTGTAAACCGTGAAGCAATGCAACAAGTGGTAGACATGCCAATGCTCCTGCTGCTATTATCAATGATATGAATAAATTCTTATAGCATGTAAACCACTTATGGGAATTTAAATGCAGTGTAGATTTGTAGAGAGCCATGCCATATGGCCAAGTAAATGTATTTTAGCCCCTCGATGTGGGGATTAAGCACAATTTAATCAGATTTATTATTTAATTGCATATGCTCTTTTAAAGTAGTTGATGTTAAAAGGCAAATATTGTAGTATTTATAGATAATTCTAGTTGCTTTAAAATTGTATTTGTAAGTTGGAGAAAACCCAAAGAAACACATGTTTTTGTCCATAACAACACGTAAATGATTATACAGTTACATATTAAGCAACTTACAAGTTGATGAAAATAACAAAACAGACGGACAACTAACGCCATTGTTTTGCAGTGTGACAGAAGTATTTGAGCGTTGACTTTTCACCAAATATTTTTGCACCAAGGCAGCAGGAGAGGCCATCCTCACTGTGCGGCCCAGCGTTAACAAGAAAGCCTCGTGCTGTTTTGGAAAGACATGTCAGTCGTGACGGCCCAGATTTACAAGATACCAAGGTTATGCCAGGATATGTCATGGGGAGTGTCACCTGTTGGCGGCACTACTGGGAGTTGGCTTGTGTCCGGCACTGTAAATGGCAGAGGAAGTATACACTGTGCTCGCATCAAGACGCTAGCTCTGCGGGTCAGCCAAAGCTACAGCTGCTGCACATGCATCCTGTGTTTAGTGACGGGAGCCAGCATGTGTTGCTACAGCAGTTGGGCAGTGATGCAGAGTGTGGTCTGCATTTGTGCACTTTTAAATACAACATTATTGTTGTTATTTTTATGATTTTGCTTGCTTATCAAGGAAGGCCTCACTGAGCCTCAATACTCTTTTTAGGGAGGGTCCTACCAAGTTTTTACAATTGTCGGCAATATGCTGTGTTTAATCAAAATTTGGTAATTTGTTTAGTTTTAGGATGTTTGGCCAATGCCATTTTATTTGTGTTTTGTTTTGTTTTGGGAGGAAACCAGAGAACATGGAGGACACCCATGCAGAACAAGGAGAGAACATACACATTTCACACAGAAAAGCACCTGTGTCTGGAATCAAACCCACGACCATCTACGTGTGGAAGCCTACGTTATAAACAAGGGTTACCTATGCACCACCCTGCTGAACCCATGAAACCAAGGTGTACGCAGTAGGCTTTGATTTGATATAGCATCAATCCTTAAAAGTATGATAAGCATTGCACAGAGATTACAGAGTAATGCATAAATAACAATAGTAACATTACCTGTATTACCCCAGGAAAGCCTCACTGACTCTCAAGACTCTTACTCAGGAGGATCTTGCATTGGGATGCCTGTTCAAATCTGTTCATGAGGGTTTGGCATGTGGGAAGAAACTGAAGTACGCAGAGAAGACCCATGCCATGCGAGGTGGAAACACTCGAAGCTTGATGTAGATGGCTTTAAAAATCTAATTTCTGTTCATGTCTCCTATCCAGTGCTCACCAGGCTCAAAGCTGCTTCGTTTCTGATATTTTATGAGGTTAGGTACATCATTCAGGGTGATTTGTTCGTAGTCATACAAAGAAGAAAGTAAATAGTCTGTGTTATATTGACACACGTTGATCTGCAGAAATGAATTCAGGTTCAGGTTTAAAAGTGCTTATTTTTCTGAGAGTAATGTATGTTTTATTGATATTAAGTACACCTTTACTTTATACATTATTGGCCGTGATGACCTCTTGACCCTAACCTTGAGTGTTTTTCATTCATTGTAATATTTGTAATCATCGTCATAATTAGCAGCAACAGGTCAAATATCCGTTGATTGTCTGAAGGTTTGGAATGGTTTCTACAATCGAATTAAGTACAGAACATCATGCTGTTTTTATATTTTCACTACAAAGTGCCTGTACATGTTATAATACTTTCAACTAATTTGGTGTAGAGTGAGAGTTGTTTGGTATCTGCCAAGCAAGACGTGACCTTTAGCACAGATTTGTGCTGAGCCCGTAAAATGAGCCAAAGGTCTTAAAAGAGTATGACCAACCTGCCTTTCCATGCCAAAACATAGTATTGTCCAAAAATGTAGTGCTTTCTCTCTTGTGTTTTGCTCAACCATCCTGTGTGGGGGCCAAAAAATGAGGGTTTTTAAATGCCATAGAAATTTAACAAGGACTCTTTGGCCATGCAAAGCCAAACATGCAGAAATGTGTGTATCAAAATTTGTATGAATGAGGGGTGGGCAAAATAACACACGTGCAGATCCAAACCTATTGCATGATTTGTCAGGGTGAGTCATTGATGAACACTGGGCTAAGGTTCTTCGTTGAAATAGAGTATTTTAAGGAAGACCTGAGCAGTTTTAAAATCAATTCTGTACAGCACAAAATCTAAATACAAAGTACAAATCAGAGTTGAGATGTACAAAGATAAGGCATTATTTATACTGGTAGGAACGAAGTTGTAAACTGAGTGTACCAGCCTGCAATAGATTAATGTGTCCGTCCGTTCGTCCCCTTTCAATACTTTAACGAAGTGAAATCTCGTGCGCAAAATTCCAATGTTCCTACCAGCCCACCCTGCAGGGACCTGTTATATTATTAACACAAAGTTAATGTTGATTCATTATGTTTAAAAATATGATTTAATCCACAAATACAAGCATTTGAAATATATTCCAAAAACACAAGTCCAAATTAAGAATAAAAAGACAAAATTGTGCCTCTGTTCCAGTGACTTACAACATCGCTGTAGGCAGTCGATGGTAAGCGTGGGTGCAACGTGCCTCTAACAAATCATTTCAGTTTTAAGGCCCGCGACACACGGATCGGATCACGTGTGTAATAGTCGATGTTTTTCATGTTACATGAAAAACAAAAAGTCACAAATTTTACAAACAAAATGCAATACATTACAAACGAGTTGGTAAAACTTAGGCAAATTACTTGTTGATTGTGGCAATCAAAATGCCATCGGAGCGAATCATCATTTCACTAGTAAATAGTAAGTGGCATTGGGTCGTTATGCTTTATATATCTTGTTCTGAAATGTGTTGACCATCCTGTGTGTGTGTATATATGCAGTCGCCTCTGCCTTAAATGGGTACGTGTGTGCTGTGTGTAAACATCAGCACTGGGGAGATAAAGAAGGCCGGGCGTGGTGTTGGCCATCCGCCCCCTTCGTGTACCGTGCCGGCCTTCATAGCTGCCACTCACTAACAGCACTTGCCCCAACAGTCTGTTAAAGGTTATATGGGAGAGCTTTGTCTTTGTGTGCAGTCGATGGCACGGACGTTCTATAGTTGCGTCATTAAATATTTCATGTTGTTTTCTTTGCCCGGCCACACTCTCGGCTAATTGGCAGAAGTGTTGGTCATCTTAAGTTTTGCTTTCGTATTTTGTGCTGAAGTGTAATAATGTACTCGTGCTAAAGTATTTTGCATAGAGCTTAGACCTGCGTGCTATAGAAGTTGTGCATTAGCGCAGCCAACCACACTGTGCTGAATGTGCTGTTCTGCAGCAGCAGTTCAGATTACAAAGTTCAGGACGGGGTCCTGTTGATATTGATATAGCAAGTACAATATTGGTTTATCAAAAAAAATCTGCAGCTTTTTTGATAAATTATTGTTTTCTATTTTCCTCTTTTTTTATTCACATTAATAAGTGCATTTGAAACACTGCAATACATGCAACATGCTTAAATATGCAGTGTTTAGGTATACAAGTACATGCTTATTTTCAATAAATGTGATATGGCTTCTGTAGTTGTGGAGTAGCTGCTTTGGTAACTGTCAGCTATGCGTGCGTGTGTGACTGAATAATGGCCTTTGAACAGAGCCACCTCACGGCTAATTGGGATCCTATGCAGATGTGGGAAGGGTGCCCTCGACACACAGCGATAGACAGTGAGATACACATGGAGAGAGAGATAGACAGAGACAGACATGGAGAGAGAGAGACACACATACAAAGCGACAGAGACATGGAGAGAGTTGGCATAGAGATATTTGGGATCCATAAAGTTGTGGCCCTTTGCGGGTACACAAATAATACCAATACTTCCATTTATATTGTCTCCATAAGGTACAAATTAGTCAATTGCTTTTAGCCTAGGTAACCCCCTAATGGCAACAGTCCCTGAGTGGCACACAGCAACTCAGCACCGGCCTGCAAATGTTCATTATGTCTGCCAGTAGGTGGTAATTATTGCTATCGCAATTGAGTCATGGAACCTATTAAGCATACGAGTAAAGGCACCGCTGCTTCTCCCATACTAGGACTACTTCCTTGGGTCCACCTCTACCATCCGTGGTCATGCGCCACGAAGGGCACCTCTGATACAGTACTGGAGGCAAAGGTTTGTGGAACGTACAGATTTGTGAAACTCACAAACTCAAAGACCCAGGTCGCCGGGAGATAGCAATATTGTAAGAGGATTAAATCCATCATTGTGGAGCTTTCATTGTTATCTTCTCGTGTGTGAATTTTCTCTGAGTACTATGGTTTAAATCCACACAGAGCAAAATACTCATGATTGGAATTGGCCCAATATCTCAATGTAGCTGGATCCTCCTGAAAATGAGCTGAAAGACTCAGTGAAGCTTTCCTGCATAATTGTAATTACTAGAGTAATACTTCGTTCCTTCATTTTATCCATCATTGTTTATGTCAAAGCTATGGCATGCTGCTTTAAAAGTCTGGGTAATGCTTGAAGTATGATGGAAATAATCCCACCATATTTACTTATATCCCCCACCCCCGTACCACCGTCACCTCCTTCCTCCCGACACCCCTACCCAGCCCGAGGGCAGTAATGAAGGATTACAGCCGCATAACAATACAAGTTTTAGTTATTTGGCTATGAATCAACAAATGCCATTGAAGGTATTTTAAAGAAAAATCCTGTGCCAAAAAAAATCTGTCTTATATGACGACTGCTCGACTGTTGGACTTAGGCTTTAGAGACTGAATTGTCCATGTTCAAGAATTAAAAAAAACCATTGGGCCATTCTTCTAATTACTCCGGTTTGCAGATGCCGCTAAGATATCAAGTTTAAAACATAACTCTCAGCTTCCTGCACAAAGCAAATATTCACTAAGATTAAATGCTTCTAATCAGAGGGCACTCAATAAACTTCGGCAGTTTGGAAAGTGGTACATAGGCTAAAGCCTGTAAACCAAACTCAAAAGCATTGCCAAGTTTTGTGCAACAGAAGTGTTTTATGTCCGTGGTTCTTGAATGCATCACAAACTCCTGAATTCCATATTAGCTCAGTGATCGCATTCTTTGCAGTAGGTACCTGGTGCCCCTTGAAGCTGTTGTCTGACAACTTGAAGAGCTGGATGTTAACTGTAAACATCTACAAAAATCACTGGGCTAGTGTGAGGTCGAGCAATGGTGCCATAGATAAATATAATCTGTCATGTCTATGTCTTTAGCTGATCCCAGTGACAATTTCACTCAGCCCTCATTCCATTAAATTTGTCTCACAATTAGTATTATTCACGTATTAATGCTGGTTTATCCAGGAAAGTATCAATATTTTTTCAGGAGGGTCCTTGCCAAGTTTTATCAGAATGGGGAGATGTTGCTTCTGTTTGTCATCCAAAATAGGAAAAATTGCAGGTCTTTTTATAGCATTGGGATGTATGGCCAATACCTGTTACATTGTTTGTGTTTTGATAGCTACGGGAGGAAACTGGACGGTGCAGAGAAAACACATGCAGAACAAAGGGAAAACATTCACAGTCCACACAAAGGTGGTCGAGTCGGGAATCTACATCAGGGCTTTCTTGCTATGAGGCACCATTGTGCCACCCTGTCACCCAAATTGAACCTGTAAAATACAATACAGACAACACAGAGAGGATTGCATACATTTAACCTATCATTCAAATATCTGTTTTTTTTTCTGTTTGAGAATGGTGAGCAGGAAGTGTAATGGTGTAAGATTGATTTATATCAGACTGTGTTGGAATTGGTCAACTGGCATAAAAATAACTAAATCACCACAATGATCATGAACACTAGTTTACAACAGAAAAAATATACTTAATAATCTGATGTTCAGGTATTCACCCTTCTTTAGAACAGCGCAGAAAGATGGAATGACTTCACAGTAAATCTTTCTACTGTAGCCTTTTCAACCATATATATTATGTGTTAATGATGAATATGGTGATTTTTAAAAAATATATTAGTTCTAATATGCGTCCAATATAATAATGCCCAGTGTGAACATTCCATTGATGTCCAATAGTGAAGCATTTTTTCATTGTTAATACAGAATGCCATATGTGCACCCCACCAGTATATAGCACAAACACGGGGCTGTTTGCATGCTGTGGTGATTTGTTTATTGCATTCAGGGTGCTGACATTTTTAATCATCCTAAAAAATATGACACTCATACACACATTGTGTACATAGTGTAACCTTTGTGCAGTTTTCCTGTATGTTGCGAGGCTGTTTGAACTCCATATGAGCGCGGTAATGCCGCACTGTGCTTGGCCAATTCATGACAAAACATGAGCGCCCTTTGCGACTGTGTTGACTGTGCATTTGTTAACAGACGGGGAGACACCGATCATGTAAAATATATACGCTAAGTACACACAAAAGTGACCCAACCAAAATTTTTGGCGTCCGCTGAGGTTGAAACGACCCAGCCTTCGGGGTTGGGACACTACGACTTGGCCATCACGGAGCTCGGAGCTAGGAGCCCTGTGTCCGTGTGCCCACTGCCGGGCAGGGGCACATTGCGCCTGCGCTCGCTTTGGCCACCTCCATACTTTTCGTGGAATACGCGTAACCTTCAGCCTATAGCATTATCATCAAGAATGTTAAAAAAATAGATATATAATGTTCAAGCTACCGATGTAACATTGTATTGCTCGACCTATCATTCCACTTGCGAACGAGCGTAAGCATTCGTCATGAGCACCATATGAGTTCCTGTGCTCATTACCGTCATAATAATTCACTTTTTTGTTTCCATTATTTGCATAATTTTCTAACCCCCAATAACATTTTATTAACGATAAGTCAAATAATGTTTGAACAGCATATGATGCTGTTCAAAGTAAATACTTTGTGTGCAACATATATTATGAACCAAATACCTGCACTAGAGGAACCATTTAATACATATACATTTATCAATTTAACACGTGGTAAGCTTTTGCAACCAATATTATCCATAATAGTGGTTTTTAGGTTAGATCGCCTAAATATAAATGTGTCGTTAAACCCACCACCACCCGACACAGCCAATTAGTAAGGTGTGTCATGTAAACAAAACATGCCAATTCATTACTAGTACAGCACACCGGTGTGTAGGAGAGTAAACCCACAACATTTACAATTTGAGTATGATGTTTCGCCAGTAATTACAACTAGCAAAATCAGGTGACAGCTAAAGTGCGATGATGCTGGTTGTAATTACTGGCGAAACATCATACTCGAATTGTAAATGTTGTGAGTTTACACTCCAATACACCAGTGTGCTTTACTGGGTGCGAATTGGCATGTTTTGTTTACGTGACAAACCTTACTAATTGTATTTGTCGGGTGGTGGCAGGTTTAACGACACATTTATATTTAAGCAATCTAACCCGAAAACCTATGTTACGGATGTACGTTTAAGTTATTTCATTTTTGTAAAAAGCTGTTATTTAAAATTTCCACTTTTTACCTGGTCAGCACAGCTGCACTGGTTGAGTATTCCCGTGGAGTTTCAATTGTTGATGAATGCTGTTTTACTTTTTCGCCTATGTAATACATTTTGCAAAAACATTTTTGACTCGGAAAATTATTAGCATTTGGCTTATTCTGTGGAGTGTTGTGCTCAGTATAAATCACTCCCAGCGGGGCACAGACATGAGATTTTTTACACGACGTTTTTCTTTTTTGATCTGCCTCCCCCCTCGAAGACCAGAAGTACCACTTTCATCATGAACACAGTCGGATGTGTCACCGAGTTAGGCTACAAAGTTGTGGAAAGCAATCATGTTATGCATGCCCTGTTGTGTTCCTCTTGAGCCTTGTAATATTTGAAGAACAAAAAAATGCCGACTTTGTGAAAATGTACTTTAACTGGCTCAGTTGTAGGTATTATTTTTATTATTTTTTTCTTCTTCATTTTCACTCTTTCCACCTGTCTGACACCACCGTCCCTGGCAGGATTCACGGCCATCGGGCTGAGTGACCAGGTGCAGCTGCTGGAGTGCTGCTGGCTGGAGATCCTAATCGTGGGGCTCATCTGGAGGTCTATCGATCGCCCTGGTCAGCTCCACTTTGCTCCAAACCTCATCCTAGGAAGGTACATGAGTCTCGGGAGGATCGTTCGGGTGGCCGCGTAGCCCGGGGAACATTGCACACAGCATCTTCACGAATTTTGTTTTCATGTCTTTAGTATTTTTTTCAATATGTTATCCTGATTTTTCTGACAGCACCATGTCACGAGAGGAAGAATCCGTGCTGAAGTCTCACAGAGCATGCAACCCTCAATGTTAGAGAATGGTCTGCAAAAGCAGATGTCACAGAACTACTTCCGAGTTTCCTTGAAGATACCTTTTATCCACACGACGGGGCACCACTTTTCCACCTGTCTTGTTACAATGAGAAAAGCTCACGAATATTTTTAATTACCAGGGCAGTAATTTAGCCAATTTGAGTGACAAACCCAATTTAATATGATGGGTTTTTGTCTGATCATTGGTGACCAGGTTAAGACTATGAGCTCACCACACTTGAGAACTCTGACCTCTGAGCCACTGGGCCACGTTGTTTCTCTTATTTTGGTGCAATTTATTTATTTGTTTCTTAACTTTTAACCTTACTTGGTAGTGGAGTTTTGATTTGCTTGGTAGTAACTGTATATACATTTTGGTCCTCATATAATTCATGTACAGAATTATGGGATACAATTAGCATGAATTACGCGATATAAAATTACGTTATTATTGTTATTATGTTAAAGATTGAATTCCCACAACTGCCTGGAAACATTTCTGGTGAATTATCAGAGCACGCTATTTGCTACAGCATGGCATATGAAACAACCTGAGGTGGCATTCACTTACAAGAGTTGACATATGTATGTCCTGTCACAGGCCAAAATAAAATGTTACTAATTACCATCAACAAAATGGATACAATTATAGAAAACCTTAGTCACTTTAGCCTCATGTGCAAAAGCCAAATTTATTATTACTCACAATAGGCTTTCACCTGGGTCAACAAGTCACGTTAAATTGTGTTGAGGTCAAGTCCAGACTCAAGCCATAGTTCTTACCACCTCTGTTTATGACTGTTCCAGGCAGCGGCACCTTAGCGTACGGGCTCTCGCGATCTACCCCCCTTGTCTCTTCCCTCTGTTTGTGCAGCATCTTGAGAAGTAACATATTACATTTGAAAATAAAAGTTACCCTTTAAATTATACAATCTTCATATATATATCTTTTAATGATGAATGAATTTGCTCCGAGCAATATTTTTTTCTTGGGATAATTAACTGAAACATCTGTAAGCTTGAGTGTGGGAGTTCTGCTTCCTGACCCTTTCAGTGATCTCATCTAAGTTTGACCTAATGGTCTGAGTTAGCAGCTCCGAGTAGCGTCCACCAATGTTAAAATAAAACACAAATACAATTCTAAAACTGGAAATAAATGGCTCGTGATCACAAATCTAATTATTTGGTGACACTGCGTTGGCAGTGATGCACATTAAGCAACACAACCCCAACCCTTTCGTCAATAACATGGGGGCACTAAGAAGGGTAAATATATAATTGGCGACGTTTTTGGGCAATGCTATGTTAAATCATTAAGACGTGTGGTCATAAATTATAACCTCAATGTTAAATTAACACTTTTCCATGAAAACACACACCTGCTTATCTCTGAACAGTGAGTAAATGTCCAAGATATTATTTCAAAAATGTATAAGATAAACGTTTCAATATCACGTTGTGATAAGCACATGGTGATGGGCTGGATAACAGATCAGCTGCATACAAGAAAATTGCTCTTAAACTTAATTGCCTCCAGTCTTCATTGTCAGCGGCTGAAATAACAAATTGTAAGTCTGTGATGGGCTTAGAGTGAGGTGTGAGGCAGTTCTGGCACCCATCACGCTGTGTCTCCCCCAGCAGTCCTCGGCAATTGCCCTTGATGGCTGTCTTTAGGGCCGTTTTGTGCCTGCAGTGCAGTTCCATGTTGGTGATGCTAATTGTCCCAAGTCCACAACATTTCGATTTGAACACATTTTTGTTAGCTTGTGCGTCCACCCTTATTAAACATTAAGGCAAGTTCTAACACGTATATATTTACATCGTGAATTATGTTTTTTTTTTATTAAGTAAATTTGTGATTTGTAACAAAATGTAATCCGCACAGCCAGTGCAACATAAGGAGGCTGTTTTGACAACTTTTTTTTTATTGCAACCTCCTTTTGGAGAACTGCTGTTTTGTGGAGAACACATGCAGTGTATGCAGGACAATCTTAATTAGCCCTGAAAAATTGCAAAGAGACTAACGTGTTTAGTGTGGGTCAGTAAATGTGTCTACGTTGAGATCAAGTGGAGTATTCTCATGAAATAGACAGATGGACAAGCGATCAAGCAAACAAGGCCAAACAGAACTGACATCCAAGCAGACTAAGCAATACAAACATACGGAACATTGCGAAAATAATCCATAATAGACGTTTTTTTGGGGTTAGATCGCGTAAATGTATAAATGTGTCGTTAAAACCCCGCCACCACCCGACACAGCCAACTAGTAAGGTTTGTCACGTAAACAGAAAGTGCCACTTCGTCACTCGTACAGCACACCGGTGTGTTGGAGAGCCAAGCCACAACATTTACAATCCGAGTATGACATTTCACCAGTAATTACAACTAGCTTCATCAGGCGACAGCCAGATTTGTGGAGAAGTCTAACTGTTCCGTCCCTTATATAATGACACAATTATATATTTACACGATCTAACCCAAAAAAACCTCTTATGGATGATATTGGTCGCGAACACCTACGTGTTAAATTGCGAAAATCAAACATGTGTGAGCAAAGCTGGCAAGGCAAGCTACGCCATGGCCAGTTTAGTAAACCTGTGAATAGACCTGCCAAGGGCTGCTGAACTCACCACACCTCACCATAGCTTCCTCCCTCATGCTAGAGTCTGCAGTTGGTGTAAAGTCGACACGTGACCCGCATGGTCTGCTCTCAGTCTCATCATCACCACCGCCACCACTGTCTGGCTGTTGATCCTCACCGTTGATTTCATGACTCCAGCACCAATCTCAGCAACCGGTTCTCCATCAGACACAGATGTGTTCCAGGCATCGCAATCCTGGTTATATTTAAAATACTTTATTGCCATGTTGTATTATGGACGTCCAAGTTGCTAACCCTATGTTATATAAAATCCATGGCATCCTCCACATGCACCAGCTGTATTGAATAGGCAGTAGTTGTATTGTCGAGCTCTCTGACCTATGCAGTTATGGTGCACAATACTTTTGTCCTGCTCATATTTACCTTGATTCAACTTTGCATCCTTCTTGGTGAAGTTCTGCAATCATTTATTTTCAGTTATTGTTTTACTGCTTTTTGAATTGACCGTCATCATCAAATCTGAGAGTGCTATTATTTTCTCCAAAAGGTTTACGCATTAATTTCTCCAATCTAGCTTTCAGAAAATATCTTCTAATGTTGCTGTAAATAACTATAGCGAGAGCATATCTCCCTGCCTGCATCCTCTTCTGTTTTGTATTTTGTTACATGCAAGCTCACTGTCGTTACATCTTGATAACTTGTTTTGATAATGGTTGTATATGTTTTTTTAATTAAAGTGCTTTATGAGTTTGTGTATGGGACTGTAATTCCAATGGATATTTTCGTCTCTCAAAGGGTCACAGTGATTGTTGGAAGGGAAACAAAGCAGAGGAAATCAAATCAGATGTAGAATATTACGTCAAATGATTCAACTATAATCCACAGAATAGTCGGAGTGCTCGCTGCGATGCCAGATTACACCTAGCAGATGAACCAAGCTCCACATTTAAATAGAAATCGGAGGTGGCTGTGTTTTTAAAAGCAATGTTCCAACACTGCCCATGTATGGAGGGGCGGAGGACAGGGTGTAACTGGCGCTCATTAGCGACGGAGCAAGCAGCGGAGCTGACGCGGGAGCGCGGAGACAGGCGGAGGCTGCGGGTCACAGTTTGACGTGCGCATTGGCAAACGGCCACAAATTGTTCAACGTCCACAAAGGGAGAAAGGGAACCCATCCACCCAGCTACCCACCCACCCAGCAACCCACCCACACAGAAACCCACACAGCTACCCAGCCACCCGCCAAGCCACCCACTCAGTTACCTACCCACTCAGCTACCCACCCATCCAGCAACCCATCCAGCGACCCATCCAATCAGCTACCCACCCAGCCACCCACCCAGCCACCCACGCAGCCATCCACCAAGCCACCCATCCAGCCAGCTACCCACCCACCCAGCTACCCACCCACCCAGCAACCCACCCAGATACCCACCCACCCAGCAACCCACCCACCCACCCAGCCAGCCACCAACCCGCCCAGCCATCCACCCAGCCACCCACCCAGCCACCCACCCAGCAACCCAAAACGCAGTGGCCATTCTTATCAAATAAGTGCTTGAACTTATTTCTCTGCAATATACTCAACTTAATGGCAGTCACCATGGAAATGACGTATTTGACCGAGGGGCGCTCTGTATCCTTTGGGCTGTAGGTTCCATTGTGGGGGGATTTCTGGGGATGTTTTTGAGAATCGCTTGTATGGCTCTGGATATGTTCACATTTATTAGTGAAATGGACCCTGCTGGCTGTAAATGGGCACGGAATTGATGGTCTCTGAAAAGTATTGTACGGCTGTTTTTTTGCTGTTTAATTAAGCAGTGGCACCCATTGTTAAACGAACCGCAGATGTTCTCTGGTGTAGGTAATGGGGGCACCGTGCCCCTATGCTATGCTATCATGCTATGCACTTTCATGTCCCTTGCATTACCTCTGTGTTCGTGGCCTTTTGTGCTGCCGCTGTTTGTTCTCTCCAGTTACCGTCATGTATTTTTCCGCCACTGAGCGCTAAAATGTCCTATCATTACCATCATCATCACGGACCACGGTGTGAACCCATTTGTAACAAGTTTCCTAATGACGGGCCTGGTGAATTAATTTAACCGTGCACAAAACTTATTACTGTGCATGGTAATAATTGATCAATAACACAATTTTTGTGATCTCTATGACTTGCAAGTTAAAACAATGTCACAAGTTTCTGAAACCCCCCGATGTGAATATCCATGTAGCAGCATTGACGTGTTCACCACAGTCGATCGGCAGGTCGTGTGTGTTGTGGAGTTGTGTGTCGGTGCACCCACCTCTTCCAACACGTTAGATCAACGTATATGAGTCGACCAAGTGAGCTCTAGAGTTTGCCCAAGCGGAGACCATTTCACCGGCACTGGCATGATTAAGCAATTGGTAGACTAATATAATTTTTCTACATTTTCTCCAAAACTAGGGTATCTTTAATCTTGATTTGAAGCTTTCGTGACTGCAGGAATCCATACTCTTTGGTTCTTTCGGTAAAGTCACGTGGGTAGAACAAATAACAGATCACGACGTTACGATCGCAACGCCTGATGACGATTGCTTGCGTTGCGATCGAAAAGTCGTGATCTATTACTTTTTGCTACCTACGTGACTTTACCGAAATAACCACAGAGTAGGGTATGTTTGTGTGTGCAATGGTTTTGGAATATTAAATATTTTCGAGTAAATCACCAAAACTATGGCAGTTATCATTGCAGGTGCTGCATCTTAAATGCTTATCAAGTCCCAGGTTTTTCTGCAGGAGACTCCAGGAAAAAAGCACAGAAAACATAATCTCCGGATTGAAAATTGCGTGAAAAGAATTAAATTGAAATCGTCCCTGCATATCGCTAGATTCACATACCCCGTAGGATGTAAGAAAACCGCATGTGTGTGTGTGTTTGTGGTTGTATGAAGTAACCAGTGGCATTACCACTGAAGAGTGTGAGTAGTAAGGTCTGTTCTGACACTCTGCAATCGTCCGGCCCGACATTTATTTCTTCATTCAACAAGAAGATGGCAGACATTACTAAAAAATACTCACAGCATTCACTGGCCATGATTTGTTGGCCGAAGGCCTCCCCAAGCTATTTCCATCCTTCACAATCATGCAGCTTAACAATCTGTGGAGTACATCCTGTGCAAGAGCTGACTTCATTGCTCTGTCTCTGCATTGGGTCTCATCTCAGTTGTCATCTCAGTGAGTTCCATCTCCGTGGGTGTCATCTCAGCGGGTGTCATCTCAGCGGATGCCATCTCCGTGGGTGTCATCTCAGCGGGTGTCATCTCAGTGGGTGTCATCTCAGTGGGTGTCATCTCAGTGGGTGTCATCTCAGTGGGTGTCATCTCAGTGGGTGTCATCTCAGTGGGTGTCATCTCAGTGGGTGTCATCTCAGTGGGTGTCATCTCAGTGGGTGTCATCTCAGTGGGTGTCATCTCAGCGGGTGTCATCTCAGTGGGTGTCATCTCAGTGGGTGTCATCTCAGTGGGTGTCATCTCAGCGGGTGTCATCTCAGTGGGTGTCATCTCAGCGGGTGTCATCTCAGTGGGTGTCATCTCAGTGGGTGTCATCTCAGTGGGTGTCATCTCAGTGGGTGTCATCTCAGCGGGTGTCATCTCAGTGGGTGTCATCTCAGTGGGTGTCATCTCAGTGGGTGTCATCTCAGTGGGTGTCATCTCAGCGGGTGCCATCTCAGTGGGTCCCATCTCAGTGGGTGTCATCTCAGTGGGTGCCATCACAGTGGGTGTCATCTCAGCGGGTGTCATCTCAGTTGGTGTCATCTCAGTGGGTGTCATCTCAGTGGGTGTCATCTCAGTGGGTGTCATCTCAGTGGGTGTCATCTCAGTGGGTGTCATCTCAGTGGGTGTCATCTCAGTGGGTGTCATCTCAGCGGGTGCCATCTCAACGGGTGCCATCTCAGTGGGTCCCATCTCAGTGGGTCCCATCTCAGTGGGTCCCATCTCAGCGGGTGTCATCTCAGTGGGTGTCATCTCAGCGGGTGCCATCTCAGTGGGTCCCATCTCAGTGGGTCCCATCTCAGCGGGTGTCATCTCAGTGGGTGCCATCTCAGGATTATTTTATCCTTGTGCTGCCACTCTTGTCGGTAGTGTCGACCAACAGCCATCACTCTCTGTGGGTGACGTCCTGTCGTGATCACCGTTTTGAGCGGTTCATATGATATCTGTCACCTGATTTTACCCTCTGATCCAATCTAACAAGACTAGGGGCGTAATGTGTATAATTGGAAAGATTAATTATTCAGTGGTATTTAAAGACGCATCGATTTTCAGTTCAAATCAAAACTTGGGTCGAGATATATGCATTGAGCAGTGTAAGCAATAATCAATTATGAATGATTGCGACAAATTATATGTATGTAATGTGCTAATGTAAAACCTAAAGGCTACCACTGGGTCATGCATTGCTGTGCCACGCTTACAGTGAGGGAAAAAAAAGTATTTGATCCCCTGCTGATTTTGTACGTTTGCCCACTGACAAAGAAATGATCAGTCTATAATTTTAATGGTTAGGTTTATTTGAACAGTGAGAGACAGAATAACAACAAGAAAATCCAGAAAAACGCATGTCAAAAATGTTATAAATTGATTTGCATTTTAATAAGGGAAATAAGTATTTTACCCCCTCTCAATCAAAAAGATTTCTTGTTCCCATGTGTCTTTTATACAGGTAACGAGCTAAGATTAGGAGCAAACTCTTAAAGGGAGTGCTCCTAATCTCAGCTTGTTACCTGTATAAAAGACACCTGTCCACAGAAGCAATCAATCAATCAGATTCCAAACTCTTCACCATGGCCAAGACCAAAGAGCTCTCCAAGGATGTCAGGGACAAGATTGTAGACCTACACAAGGCTGGAATGGGCTACAAGACCGTTGCCAAGCAGCTTGGTGAGAAGTTGACAACAGTTAGTGCGATTATTCGCAAATGGAAGAAACACAAAAGAACTGTCAATCTCCCTCGGCCTGGGACTCCATGCAAGATCTCACCTCGTGGAGTTGCAATGATCATGAGAACTGTGAGGAATCAGCCCAGAACTACACGGGAGGATCTTGTCAATGATCTCAAGGCAGCTGGGACCATAGTCACCAAGAAAACAATTGGTAACACACTACGCCGTGAAGGACTGACATCCTGCAGCGCCCGCAAAGTCCCCCTGCTCAAGAAAGCACATATACATGCCCATCTGAAGTTTGGCAATGAACATCTGAATGATTCAGAGAACAACTGGGTGAAAGTGTTGTGGTCAGATGAGACCAAAATGGAGCTCTTTGGGATCAACTCAACTCGCCGTGTTTGGAGGAGGAGGAATGCTGCCTATGACCCCAAGAACACCATCCCCACCGTAAAACATGGAGGTGGAAACATTATGCTTTGGGGGTGTTTTTCTGCTAAGGGGACAGGACAACTTCACCGCATCAAAGGGACGATGGACAGGGCCATGTACCGTCAAATCTTGGGTGAGAACCTCCTTCCCTCAGCCAGGGCATTGAAAATGGGTCGTGGGTGGGTATTCCACACGGCTAAGGCAACAAAGCAGTGGCTCAAGAAGAAGCACATTAAGGTCCTGGAGTGGCCTAGCCAGTCTCCAGACCTTAATCCCATAGAAAATCTGTGGAGGGAGCTGAAAGTTCGAGTTGCCAAACGTCAGCCTCAAAACCTTAATGACTTGGAGAAGATCTGCAACGAGAAGTGGGACAAAATCCCTCCTGAGATGTGTGCAAACCTGGTGGCCAATTACAAGAAACGTCTGACCTCTGTGATTGCCAACAAGGGTTTTGCCACCAAGTACTAAGTCATGTTTTGCAGAGGGGTCAAATACTTATTTCCCTCATTAAAATGCAAATCAATTTATAAAATTTTGGCATGCGTTTTTTTGGATTTTTTGTTGTTATTCTGTCTCTCACTGTTCAAATAAACCTACCATTAAAATTATAGTTTGATTATTTCTTTGTCAGCAGGGGTTCAAATACTTGTTTCCCTCACTGTAAACCTCTTGGTTACAAGTGTTGCTTCACACTAAGCGGAAGATGTAGAATGTGACACTTGGGTTAAACCGTGAGATCAGCAGTGGCAGTCAGAGGAGACATGTCTTGTTGGGTCAACAAAGAAAACGTATCTTTCATCAGAGCCTAAGTTACAAGATTACTGGTCAACGTTAATAGATTTTACCATTTTGAGTTATTCTGAGACATACACAGTAGTAATGGATGCAGCACACTGGTAAATTTGGATTGGCTGAATTGTGAAAGTTATTTAAAATGAAAAGTTGAAATGAATTGGTAATTCCAAATGTTAGTTAACATTATATAACAGTGTATTAATATATCTGTGAAGTAAGGTTTTGCATTGTTATTTGTATTAAAAACATTTTAAATTCTGTAGTATAAACTTCATTATTTTTTTTCTAAACTTCATTAAGGTTTTTTAATTATTCAAACATAGTAAAGCTTCATATTCATGCTTGTTTTACCAGAGTCGATTAGCAATGTAAATAGAAAAGTAATTTATTTTAGTCTCCCGTCGTGGCAGTTGAAACAATGGTACAAGTTTCTAAAATCTCCCTCGTCTGTCCACCCAGCAGTACAAATGGGCTCACCGCAGTTGATTGGCAGGTCGCGTGCGGTGGGGTAGAGTGTGGGTACTCCTCCTACCTCTTTCAATTTTGCCGAGCCAGCCTGGAAGAGTTGGCAAAAAATATCCTCCAGAGAGCTGTCTGGAGCCCCCACTTGGAGGGCCTTCCACCAGCAGTGGCGAGCATTACAAGACTGGCCCTTCACCTTAGGGGTCGTCCATAAATGAATGACGTCACGCGATTTTGGAAGATTTTTGACCCCCCCCCCGCCCCTTCGTCACACGGCGTCACAAAAAAGTCAGACCTTTCCTCAAATATGACGTCACAAAGCTCTGCCCCGCCCCCCCAAAAAATATATAAAACATGCTTCAAATCGCTTTAAACGATTTTCATTGTAGTGCGTATTTAATGTGGCGCTGCACTCTGATGTAGGAGAAAACATTTATTTAAAAGTCTATTTAATTCAGTAGAACGTGTTGTCTATATTTATTTAAAGGTGCGCATTTTGATGTGACGTCACATTTCTCAACCCCCCCTCTTGTCACACATCGTCACAAATGTCTGACCCCCCCCCCCCTCCTAGGTGCGTGACGTCATTCATGGACGGCCCCTTATGCACTTCCTTTACTTTATTTGGCATAGGTATGAAATGCATCAATTAAAATCCACTATTATTTTCAAGTTACACAAGCTCAATTGTGCATGTGAGAATAATTTATATTCGTAATAAGTTTGTACGACATGCTGCAATGCACCAGAATGCACTTTTGTATTCTTTAATTGAATTGCGACCCTTAATTGTGACAATCAAATTGTGATGGTGGAGAATCATTACAGGAATGTCTTTCAGAGCTAAGAGGCGTATCCGATTCATTATAAGAGACATTTTCTCTTAAAGGCCGATATGCAAAAGTTAATATTTGCAATTCATAATCCATTAGCCACCCTTTTACTTCAACAGTCTTTGAAACACTCCATTAGCGTTCTTTAACACATATGTCCCAGACACGGCGTTTTGCCACGATTTTAGAAATATAAAACCGTGTGTGGCTCTGGGCTTTAACGGAGGAGCTCACAGAAGAGTGTGAGGTTTCATCCAGAGCCCAGAGAGCCCCTCCTCTGCTCTTTTCTCTCTGGGAGTGCCGGGACCCTGCTTGGAGATTGAGGGATCATAGGACGATCATTCTTAGAGCTGGGCTCTGGATGAAAACAAATACGAATTTGCTCGAGGTATATTGACAGGCCAACGCCTACCCTCCCCACTCCCCACCCCGAGCCCGGCGATGCAATGATTTGTTGCGATGCAGAGTAACGGTTTGATTTCGGAACGGATTTGTTTAAACGTGACGGTGGGTGTGCTGGTCACTTGTGGCTCTAGGTGTTACTGTACATACTGCAAGTACACATCTATAAACATCGATTCTTATACACGCAATCTGATGCCCGTGTCGTAAATGTATGCATCGTTATAATTGATCTCTTTTTACGTGTCCTGTCGTAAAGTCTTGATGCCTTCAAATCTGGCATAACATTTTCATAATCTTGAGACGATTGTACAGGGACCACTTGATCACACGAGATTTAATTTCAAGGTCAGAGATATTGTCATATTATATTCTCAAATGTCAGTTACATTTCACAGGTGTTTTAGTGATTGTAATGGGATATCAATGATTTAATAGAAATGTACATTACTTGAATTAATAGCAATGGATGACGTAGCCATTGTGTGTTAACTTGCATGTGCATTGCTCCAAATTTAGTTTTAGTTCATCATATTCCCTCCCATGTTGCTGACATTTGTTGTGCTATATTTGTTTGAAACTACAGTATATTAGCATATGTGATATACAGCAGGTTGTGGGTTCGACCCTGACACCTATATATTTGGAGTTTGCATATTCTCCCTGTGGTCACGTGGATTATTCTGCGGCTCCTGCGGTTTTTCCCTCCGCATTTAGAAACACACAATTTAGAGTATTTGGCTGCTATACATTTTCACGTGATAAGCCACTTTGTCGCCAGGTCGCTTCTGAAAAATTTATATATAGGTCAGTGGGTACTTACCTGGTAAAATAATAATAGTTTATACTTAAATTTAGATCGACTTACGAGTGTTTCTGAGCATTTGTAATAGTGTAACTTTCGGAATGCCCGATGTTATAACTCTTGTTTTTTCGTAGTTATGAGAAATCCTATCTGATGTTAGAAGTCGTTTTGTACTCCGGCACCAGGAAAACAGTAACACTGTTGTTGGAGCATGAATTGTTTCAGGGATCAACAGCTGGTGGTCATTGATTTAAATCAGCCAGGCGCTGCTCACACTCAGGAGCAGCAGGCAAATAAGTGCCAATAACTTTACGAGCCCGATTGAGGTTGAGTTTGTTTTCAAGCCGATATAGGCTCTTATGCCTTCCTCTTGGTCACCTGACTTGTGGATATCGCTCCGATGCCCGTCTCGGCAATCGGTCCTCCGGCCCCATGCTGCAAACGCGCGTCCCACCCAGGGCGACCGTGTTTGCCCAGTCACATCTCCAGCACTCACCTGCCGCGTTTTCCTCCAGGCTTCTGCGTAGCTTCTCCTGTCTGAGAACGACAATCGCAGCATCCGTCTCAGACACCCGTGCCCGCTGCCAAAAAACTTGTTTTGAGTTCCTTAGTGTACAGTCGAGCTGTCTGACCCAGGCAACAATGCAAGTAGCACTCCTGCTGTTCAAATATCCAGCTGGGATAAAAGTATACATAAATCGGGCTCACTTCTGGAGTCTGATCATATGCTGTCAATATGAACATTTTCTGTAACTAAATTACAAAACAGATTTTAAATTATTTCTGCGTAACGTCAGTTACCTAGGCAATCTTTCTAAAAGGATGAAAACTTGAATGGACCCTCACCTGGTCATATAAAATATATTAATATTTAATTGGAATCCCTGGGGGGGGGGGGTGCTGACGTAATTTGTTTCTGCAAAACAAATGGTGATCCGTATAGTCTTTGCAGTTATGTGCCATCTGCGTCGAGGCTGATGGATGGGGCCACATCTGCCTTGTGTTTATGACCTCAGCTTTTCAGGAGAGCATCTTGAAACCCCATATTGTCACTCGAGCGCAGGGGGAATTTGATTACCTTTAACATAATTTGATGTCACAATGAAAAGACTGAAAACAATTTTCTCAGTGAGGGTCCTTGATGCTGGCAAGGAAAGCATTAATGAGCGCGCTCATGTTGAAGTGTCATGAAGATTTGCGGCGCGATGGGTCTATTTTTTATTGCAAAAGCCTGCATACTGAACAGAGTTCTCACGTTTATGTGGAGTAGTATTAGGAGTACTATTGTGGAGTAGTATGAGGAGTAGTATTAGGAGTATTATTGCGGATTATTATTGTAGAATAGTATTAGGGGGTAAGTATTAGGAGTAGTATTATGCGGTGCAAAATGGTTGAGGTTCATTCCACAGCCAAAGAAGCATCTGCACATCTACAAAGCTTTTGTGTTTCCTATTAATTAAACATCCCTCTTTTTGTGCTCATGATGAAGGTAATTCAATTAACACTCGACGTACGTTTTTGTTTAATTTATTTTCTTCCACATCTGAAGAGTGACAGCTCCAGTTGAATGAAGGAACCTAAATTCGTTCTGTTGAGTCAGGTAAACAGTTGGATCTCTCGGGTCTTCTTCAAAGCGGTTGTCAAATACCCTTTTGTACTAACTCTCCACATCACTTCCCGTGTGGGATCTGGAGAGAGTGTCGCATCGCAGGATCGTGAAGGGTGGCGGTAGCTTGGGGAGACCTTCATCCAGCAGTGAATTGATATTGGCTGATAATAATTGTTATTAGTATCAATATGTAATGAGAGGCATTAGATGCAACTGAGAAAATAAAAAACAAGACGAAAACAATCATCAATATTTGTATGTACTCTTTTGCACCGTACATAGCCAACTGTGCTTATTGGAGGTGCGGGGAATGACAACAAATCGAACCACGATTTTGAATCGCGTTGTAGACTGGGTGGGTGATGGTAAATCTAAAGTATATTGAATTGATGAGAACTCAGCTGCTTATCTTCTGTACATGCACATATTTTGAGCACAACACATCTTATTTTTGTTTTTTGATCGTTAACATGGCAGAGAATTGTGCCGGAGACTCGCAGTGGTTGGGGAAGAGTGCTTTGTATGGTACAATGACCTGTAGGGCAGCGAAAGAGAGTACGAGTGAACGGGATGGAATGTGTGGTGAAGGGCATCCACACAAAACCCATTCGTATGAGCTCAAGGATGCCCGCCAATGTTCATGGGGGTAAAAAGAGGAAATTCACGGTCAGAGGAATGTACAATATTGAGTTTTTCGGAAGTTCTTCTGTTGTGGCCTTGCTCGGCACAGTTTGTGAGATCAAGCTGTTGTGGAATGAGAGCGAGTGAGCTCTGACACTTGTGAACAATGTTCTGTAATTGCAGCGCATTATGCACAGGCACCCAAATAGCTCTTAAACACACGATGGCTCTGAATGGGCAATTTAGACGCTTCGGATTGACATCATCAGAACCGTTATTATTTCCGGAATGAGAAATGGCTTCAAATGACACACACATTAACTTCTCCAGCTTCAGTTGCAAGCAGAGAATGCGAGCAGGTCAGGCATCTGTTTTTCTTCTTAGTACTTTAACGTGTCTCTTTTTCACCCATTAGATCTATCTGTTCTCGCGGCTTCAAAGATACTAACAGCATCTCTATTATGTAATATGCTCGTGGCACTTACTTCTTAAGCTCAAAAGTTTAGTAATTGCTCACACTCTATCTTACCCTGTAAAGAGCAGCATGGAATGTCAGTTTTCCTTCACTGCAGATAAAGCGCACTTGCGCTGCAGAAGTGATCCATTGGACTGCTACGAGGCTTGAACCTTGTAGAGTCTCGGCTCTCCCGAGCCAGTGCGTGTAACTCTCCGTGTGCAAAATATACTTTAGAATTAGGATGTCATCTCGACACGCAAAGCATACCGAGTTTCCTGTGAGGTTTTTCAGTTGAAGACATTTTCACGTATATATAGATGAGCGTTCATATGGTTTATAAGGCGAATGCAGAACATGTTTTTATTTACAATGAGCTGCTGAGCACAGGCCCAAAGGCTCAACACGTCTATCAGCCAGCAACAAACAGCACTGTCAAAGTTTGAATAGACAATAGTATAAACATGCTCCTGGAATCGAGCAGGTTATTATTGTAAAAGTTTGGGAATAAGACAATCAGAGGAAATCCAAAGTGGCGTAGTGCAAAGGAGAAGCAGAAAGATACGTGTTGTGAGCTGCAGTGTGGTGGTGCTTTAACACAGCATAGAGGAGACGAATCAATTAATCTGGTACACCGAGTTTTCAGCTCATGAAATTGGAGATTATGCCCTAGAATCGTGATGTCATCTTGACATGCAAAGCATGCTGAGTTTTTATGTTTTCTGATTTTTACGAAATCTTTTCACGTATATATTTACACATTAGCATTCATATGGTTTGTGAGGTGAATGCAAGAAGTATTAATGGAGCAGGGATTTGAGTGAGCGTATTTTGTACTGTAAAAAAATTACAGCAACAGCAAGCCAACGACAGAAGCGCAGTGCTCAAAATAATGAGCAGAATGTTGGGTGGCTAAAGGCAGCAAGTTGGCAGTGCGGAGGACACGGGTGGTGCGTATGACGGTCTCCCACTTTGTTAACCTACAACAATTAGGGTGGGTTCTTGACCTCCCATCAGGGAGGCCTTGCCATTCTGGATGGCCTCAATGCGCACCTATCGGATATAAAGAGCAGCATGTGCCTAACAGGTTTGACTGCTGATGGAACTCTGTAAGTTAAAACTGGTCCAGTGTTTGCTGATGAAACAAATATTGTTTAAAAAAATATGTCTGTAAAAGCCAAAGGCCGATGGACTAAAATGTTATTTTACCTTTTATTTGTAGAGAAGGACTTTTGTTTTTGTGTTTTCATCCACACAGGTGCCCCATTATTGTACTATGTGAGCATCCAACCATATCACTCAGAATGTGTCGTAGGATTGGGCTGTGAGTGGCCAAGGAGATGGCAGTACAGAAATAGATTATGGATTGTATTGTGTAGATAGCTTTTCTCCTGGCCTATGAAGCCAAACCCTCATTGATGACATTGGCCAAATATCCGAATGCAGGATCCTCATGAAGAAGACTTGAGACTCAGTGAGGTTTTATAAAATGAATAGAGGTTCCTTAGAAAAGTGACCTCAAATAACATTTGAATGATATAGGGGTGGGATGCCCCATTATATCTGCTTTATAATCACAATCCAGTGGCAATGTACGTACTTCTTCTTCTTCTTCCACGCGTTTGTCCTACTCATGTTGAGTCTGCTGTCCTTGCCAACCTTCTCCACGCGGCCCTGTCCTGCGCCATCTTTTCCCGCTCCTCGGTCCGATTGTACCACATTGCCCCATCTCTTCGTCTGCCTTCCTCTTGATCTCTTTCCTTCCACTTGCATCACTTGCACCTTCTGACCAACATAATTTTGCTGTTATCTCTCCACGTGACCAAACCACACCAGCCTCTTGTCTCTCACCTTCTCTGTGATTTCTACCACCTTGAGTCCTTCCTCTCGCTTATTCATTTCTCACCCCTTGTCCTTCCTTGGCTTGAAAGTTCTCCGACACTCCACAGCTGCTTCGCACATGCATATTTACCTCCTTCATACATATCCTGGATCGGCCGGACATATGCATCAGGAATACCTTTTTCTCATACACCACCAGGTGAGCTCTCTAGGTACCCTGTCATACGCTTTCTCTAGATGGATAAACACCATATGCAGGTCCCGTTTCTTCTCTCTAAACAATACTGTCATTGCAAAGATTTCATCCATTATTAACCTTCCCTGTCTTAATCCAAACTGACTCACCAATGTCAACTAGCTTCCTCAGTCTCCTTTCTATGATCCTTTCCCAGAGTTCCATGGTGTGACTCATCAATGCTATTCCTCTGAAGCTCCCACACTCTTGGACATACATCACCTTTCCCTTTAAAGATGGGAACCAATGTACTCTGTCTCTACGCATCTGGCATTTTCTTCTCCATCCAAATTTTCCCAAACAGCCCCATCAATATTTCAATACCCTTTTCTTCCATTAATTTGAACACATCAATTGGAATCTCATCTGGCCCCACTGCCTTTTGATGTGTCATGCTCCCCAGAGCCTCTACTACCTCGTCTCTATATCTGCAACTACTTCAATTATTGGATATTCCTGAACTATTTCAGTCTCGGGTTTTCCACATACAGCAACTTCTCAAAGTACTATTTATATCGCTCTCGAACCTTTATCTCATCCAAGATTGTTCGTCCTTCACTGTTATTAACGAGATTCACATGGTCAATGTCCCTGGTATTTCTCTATCTGGCTCTCGCCAAATGGTATACCATCTTCTCACCTTGTTTGCTGTCAAGCTTCTGGTAGAGTTGTGCAAATGCTGTTTTTTTGCCATTGCTACCACTCGTTTTGCCTCTCTTCTCGTTGCCAGGTATTCATCTAGATGGTCCTTCTCTCTCCTGTTCTGCCATTTTTTTTATTTGGCCTTTTTCTCTCTTGTTGCCTTTTGTACTTCATCACAAAGCAATATACTGGTTTGTAATATTATTTTGAGTGCCCACATACTTGTACAGGTATCCCTTGATTTACAAAAGGGATGCGTTATTCACAAAATATGCGCAAAAAACATTTCATAAATATACTTTTTCCATTAACTTAGTACAAAGAGTAGGGCTGTGTTTTGGACGGTCATTCCAACTCTACTCCTAACCTCAACATATACACCTTTATCACTTTTAGCAATACAAATATAATAATAAAGAACATATACATGAAAACAATTGAATATTTAATTAAAGCTAAAATAAATAACCTTTTCAGGTTATTTATTTGTCAGAATGTGGAGGCGTTGCTGTTGCTCTGTAGGAATACCGTGACACTGTAGTGGATGGATGCCGGAGCCTCCGGGGTGCTTCTTGTTTGATGACCTCGTGGTGCGTGAAATTTTGTTCACGAGGAAATTCGATTTCGTGAATTGAAAAGTGTCCGTAATTTGTCCAATTGCGTTAACGCTAAATGTTGTAAACCGAACGTTCTTAAATCGAAGGATACCTGTGTAATGAGCGACTTCCTCGACACGTCGTGTAGAGGGTACTTCTTCTTTATTTTTCACGGGCATAACACACTCTGAGTACAACACTTAGATATTAAAGTCTCTACTAGCTACACACAGCCGATCACTCGGCGTGGTCCCACCGCCCTCACTCGGCTATGCCGCTGGTTGACGGCGTGACGAGGATGGCGATGGAAACCCCGTAAGGACATCTTCCATGTGGCCAGACGACGGAGAGAGATGACGGCGAGCAGCGACGCAGTCCGGACCCAAGAATCCACACACGAACCCCGAGCCCCGGTCCGCCCGCGCTTATATCTCCCCAGGCGCGGCTAGGCTCCGCCTCCGGCCACGCCCTATCGTGGAACCTTTGAGCAGGTTCCCGGAGAATCTCGGCCAACCCCGCCCATGACCTTTGCCCCAGATACCTCTCCCTTTCAGATTGGATGTTGTCTTAGCGGTGCCCGTACCTGTGCTTCCCTTTCCCAGCCAGCAGGTGTCATCATGACATTACATCTGTATTATAGCAAAACACAAATAGTATATAATATCGAGGTCGAGAATACGTGGTGTGGAGGTGTGGTCAAGCAATGCCGTCTACAGTAGTTGTTGTTACGCTTTTGAGCTTTGTGAGTGTGAATTTCATTATTTCTATATTTATAATATATAACTATAATTCTGCTTGTTATCCTCGGACCAGCTCACTGAGTCTCAAGACTATTTCTATGATTTTCCCAATTCAGTAATTTGGTGTTTGAACATCTTAACACCGAAATTTTGATTTAAAGCTTTCGTGACTGCAGGGATTCATATTCTTGGTTCTGTCGGTAAAGTCACGTAGAAGGGAAACAATACCGAAAGAACCAAGAATATCTTAACACCTGTTTTATTGCCAAAAAGGGTAGAACCTATTCTTAATTTTCATTTGTAGAGCAATTAAACATTTTTGGAAAATTTGGACTGTGACCCCTGCATGCAATGGCTCTGATACAAAAATAACCTGAGCAAATGTGCGGGACCCGAAATGTCCGGCACATTGTTTGGAGGAGCTGCTGTGTTGCTCTCGGTGGTATCTGGCTACAACCACATTCGCAAATGTTACTTGTAACTTTTATTCTTACCCATATATCGATAGTTCAATTGCTGACCGCCCCTATGGGACATCTTCAGGAGGAATCCAATGAGCTTCATTACTCATTGGATTCCTCCTGAAGTCTAAATAAATATTCTGATTCTTCTGAAAGATTGTTTGCGAGGATGAGGCGGTTGTAGTAAGCATGCCCGTGTGCATGCGTGTCCGGCAGGGAGGACGCGCGCAATGTGGAGGGCATGCTGGACATGTTCGACATGCTGCTCGTCACCGTGAGTCGCTTCCGTGAGCTGCATCTCCGCCGGGAGGAATACGTCTGCCTCAAGGCCATGATCCTCCTCAACTCGGGTGAGTCGAGCTGTCGAGTGTGCAGGCGGTGAAACTGCATGAGGACCCACGTGCAAGGAAGGGGGTGCGTGCACTCTCGTGTTTGGCTGAGGGCCCTGGAAGTGCTGGCTTTAGGCGAGGCTACAACATGGCCCGGCGGAAACGTGTTCGCCGCTTGTTGCAGGGGTTAGTTGTTTAAGTCCGGCAAGCTGCCCTGGGTAATACTGCGATAGTGTATTAAGCCTAAAATACGCGCTGTCTGCTTCACAGTGGATGTTTAAAATCACGTTAATTCATTCTAAATGAGTAGGTCATTGTTTGCAGGCGTCAGGGTATAAATCTTAAGAATGATATTCACATTACTGAATTGGAATGTTCGCATAGTTCCTTGATAAGATTGGCTTGAATACAAAATGTAGTCAATATTATTTATAACTATTACTATTGTAAAAGCAACGTAGCTCTAGTAGTGGCAGATGGTTAGGAATTTGGAAGACGGCTGCATTGTCAAGTTTTGAGTGTCACGTGGTCTCCTAACATGACGCCAAGACACCTACACAAACTCTGCCCCACAGAGTTTGTGTATGTGCCCCGATTAAACAATGTCATGTCACAGGGTTGGATGCCAGAGGATGTAGATGTGCGGGGTGAACTGCACACACTGGAGATGGTGTGAGAGAGGAAGTCCTGCTCGAGGAGGCTCTAAAATGGTGGATGTTGGGGGTGAAAGGATAAACGCTGCTTGGCGACTTAAAGAAAGGAGATATTTATTGTAGAAATTAAGGGGAAAACATAAATATCAATGAAGGAGACTTTAGCCAAGAACCTGCCCTTGGGCAGAGAACTGAAGAGATTAATCAGTTATAGAGTCATATTTTATTGTACCTTTACAGTGAGGGGACAAAAGTATTTGATCCCCTGCTGGTTTTGTACGTTTGCCCACTGACAAAGAAATAATCAATCTATAATTTTAATGGTTGATTTATTTGAACATTGAGAGACAGAATAACAACAACAAAAATCCAGAAAAACACGTCAAAAATGTTATAAATTGATTTGCATTTTAATGAGGGAAATAAGTATTTGACCCCCTCTCAATAAGAAAGATTTCTGGTTCCCAGGTGTCTTTTATACAGGTAACGAGCTGAGATTAGGAGCACACTCTTAAAGGAAGTGCTCCTAATCTCAGCTTGTTACCTGTATAAAAGACACCTGTCCACAGAAGCAATCAATCAATCAAATTCCAAACTTTCCACCATGGCTAAGACCAAAGAGCTCTCCAAGGATGTCAGGGACAAGATTGTAGACCTATACAAGGCTGGAATGGGCTACAAGACCATTGCCAAGCAGCTTGGTGAGAAACGTCGTGAGAATTTTTATTGTTTTATATATACATTATTGTTTCCCTTCAACGTGACTTTACCGAAAGAGCTAAGAATATGAATTACTGCAGTCACGAAAGCTTTAAATCAAAATTTAACCGCCTCTACGGGGAGGGTTTCCATATAACTTTAAGATCCTTCAACAAACTCCGGCATAAGAAGGCTCAGCTGATCGAGTCTCTCACCTTTCTGAAGAGATGCCGCGACTCTGGGGTAATACCAATCGCATTTACACTGACTTCTGCTGCTGTAACTTCTTCTAATGCGAAACGAATTCTTTTCAAAACTAGCTTAGCTCTTATCTCAGAGAAAATCAGACTTATACGCACCGAACTAAATCAATTAGACAAGACACTCTACAAATCACACTTATCATTGACGGCAACAATGTCCACATCGGATTGGGAACATGTAGACAATATGACTGCCTCTTCAGCTGCTACTATGTCGACCAAATGTAAGGACAACCTGATTTCCAAATTTAACCTCCTCTTCAACAAAAGACCGGACCCACACACCAAAAAGTTAGATGTTAACAAAGTCGTAATTAATCGCAGGAACAGTTCTATTTCCGATGGTTTGAAATCCGTTTTAGCTAAAGGTCTAAACTTTGCAGTCACACCTAAACACATACCAGTTAATGATATAATTGCCCAAGTAGACGTTGCTCTCAGGGGCCTGGGTCACATCGCTGCAGACGTAGCAAGATCTGAAATCGCTGCAACCCTCAAAAATGCTATGCCAGCTATCAACTTCAGCAAAGATGAGCGTTTTGAATTATATAGATTTAAAAAGAGAGATGACATTGTAGTCCTCTCACCTGACAAGGGCAATGCTACTGTCATCATGGATAAAATAGAATATAACAACAAAATTAAAGAATTACTCGACGATGGTAGCTATACAAAAATAAAAAGAGATCCCACCAACAGCCTTGTCACACAAACCAACAAAATAATTTCTGATTCAACCGCATTAATTGATCAATCTAAACAGTTTTCGTTGAAACCTTCTGCTGCCAGGCCACCAAGATTATACGGCTTACCAAAAATACATAAAGTAGATACACCCCTTCGTCTCATCGTCTCTACTATCAACTCCCCCACCTACAAACAGGCTCGTTTTTTGTCTGAAATCCTGCGTCCTTTCACTGGAAAAACCACCTCTGCGGTACAAAATTCTACTCACCTGGTATCGACAATCAAGGGTATTTCCCTGTCCCCAGACGACCTGCTTGTCAGTTTTGATGTAGTTTCCTTATTCACCAAAGTTCCTGTACCTGACACCATCGCAATCATTGAAGACTTGGTTCATCAAGGACTAAACACTGAGGTACCCCCCCTGGTGAGACACTGCTTAACCAATACATACTTAACTTGGAATGGAACTTTCTACAAACAAACTGAGGGCACCCCAATGGGCTCCCCCCTATCTCTGGTTATAGCTAACATTTTCATGGAGAAATTTGAGACTGACGCCATCCAGACTGCCACTCTGCGCCCAACCTTATGGAAGAGGTACGTGGATGACACTTTTGTCATCTGGCCACATGGCCGGCCTGCTCTAGACCAATTCTTCGACCACATCAATTCCATACACCCAGCCATTAGATTTACCATGGAAGTCGAAAAAGATGGCAAGCTACCTTTTTTGGATGTCCTAATAAAAAAGAGACCTGATGGTTCAATGAGCCACTCTGTCTACAGGGAAGCTACCCATACGGATGCTTATCTGAAACCGGATTCCCACCACCATCCATCACAGAAGAATTCTCTCATCAAGACTCTGTACCATAGAGCCCAATGCATATCCGACCAGGAACACATAGGCAGTGAACTCAAGCACGTACACCAAGCTCTTAAGGCTAATGGTTACTCCGACTATACAATCCGAAAAGCTATCACTCAAACCATGAAGAAGGACCCTCTTGAGGAGCCTTTCAAAACCATAACTTTACCCTACATTGCAGGGATCACAAAAAAGATCTCCAAAATCTTGAATAAACACAAGATCCAGGTCCGTTTCAACACATTCCATAAAATCCGTGATCTGGTTCCGTCTGTAAAAGATGTGATTCCGGACATACAGTACCCTGGTGTCTACAAACTAAGTTGCCTCTGTGGTAGTAGTTACATTGGAGAAACCAAACGCCATGTCTCGGACCGCATTCGTGAACACAAAGCAGACCTTAAACGCGGTAGGACCAACACCTCGGCCGTGGCAGATCATTGTTATGATTCAGTAGGCTCACATGACATTGACTTCTCCAAGACAGAGGTTCTTTGTAAGCCATCTGGCTACCATGAGAGATTCGTTCATGAGGCTATCCACATATACAAGCACAGAGACAATTTCAACCGAGAAGATGGATTCTGGCTTAGCAATCATTGGAAGGATTTGATAAACCATTTCAGGTCTTAATTGATTGTTCACGCTTACGGTGGCTTTCAGACAGCATACATTAATTTTTCGTCTCCCCCCTCCTCTTTTCAGAACATAGATGGACTCGTCCTTCTAAATAAACTGCCAAATCACTGCCCGTGGTGCTAACGGTTTTTTATAAATTAATAAATACAAACACCGTCTACAAATAAATAAATAAATGCTAACCGCCCCTTTCAAATGTTTCTTGCCGTTGGTTTTTCACTCCTGATGATGACCGTTTGTGTTATGGTCAAAACGTCGTGAGAATTTGTATTGTTTTATATATTTTATTGTTTCCCTTCAACGTGACTTTACCGAAAGAGCTAAGAATATGAATAAGGTGACAACAGCTGGTGCGATTATTCGCAAATGGAAGAAACACAAAAGAACTGTCAATCTCCCTCGTCCTGGGGCTCCATGCAAGATCTCACCTCGTGGAGTTGCAATGATCATGAGAACGGTGAGGAATCAGCCCAGAACTACACGGGAGGATCTTGCCAATGATCTCAAGGCAGCTGGGACCATAGTCACCAAGAAAACAATTGGCAACACACTACGCCGCAAGGTCCCCCTGCTCAAGAAAGCACATATATATGCCCGTCTGAAGTTTGCCAATGAACATCTGAATGATTCAGAGGACAACTGGGTAAAAGTGTTGTGGTCAGATGAGACCAAAATTGAGCTCTTTGGCATCAACTCAACTCGCCGTGTTTGAAGGAGGAGGAATGCTGCCTATGACCCCAAGAACACCATCCCCACCGTAAAACATGGAGGTGGAAAAATTATGCTTTGGGGGTGTTTTTCTGCTAAGGGGACAGGACAACTTCACCGCATCAAAGGGACGATGGACGGGGCCATGTACCGTCAAAGCTTGGGTGAGAACCTACTTTCCCTCAGCCAGGGCATTGAAAATGGGTCGTGGATGGGTATTCCAGTATGACAATGACCCAAAACACATGGCCAAGGCAATAAAAGAGTGGCTCAAGAAGAAGCACATTAAGGTCCTGGAGTGGCCTAGCCAGTGTCCAGACCTTAATCCCATAGAAGATCTGTGGAGGGAGCTGAAGGTTCGAGTTGCCAAACGTCAGCCTCGAAACCTTAATGACTTGGAGAAGATCTGCAAAGAGGAGTGGGACAACATCCCTCCTGAGATGTGTGCAAACCTGGTGGCCAATTACAAGAAACCTCTGACCTCTGTGATTGCCAACAAGGGTTTTGCCACCAAGTACTAAGTCATGTTTTGCAAAGGGGTCAAGTACTTATTTATCTCATTAAAATACAAATCAATTTATAACATTTTTGACATGAGTTTTCTGGTTTTTGTTGTTGTTATTCTGTCTCTCACTGATCAAATAAACCTACCATTAAAATTATAGACTGATCATGTCTTTGTCAGTGGGCAAACATATAAAATCAGCAGGGGATCAAATACTTTTTTCCCTCACTGTATATAGAATTACGACGGTACATCGCATCCTAAAATATAATTGTAAAAGTGAACGAACTTGTATTAACAAACCACAGCTTTGCCATTTCCAGAAAATTAAAAGATGCTCAGTTTACACACCTCAGGGCACCCCATAAAGGTTGTCATGGCGGTGGTTTCATGGGGTATGGGGCTCACAGACTAGACCAATGGGCCTCACAGTCTAGACCAATGGGGCTCACAGTCTAGACCAATGGGGCTCACAGACTAGACCAGTGGGGCTCACAGACTAGACCAATGGGGCTCACAGTCTAGACCAGTGGGGTTCACAGTCTAGACCAGTGGGGCTCACAGACTAGACCAGTGGGGCTCACAAACTATACCAATGGGGCTCACAGACTAGACCAATGGGGCTCACAGTCTAGACCAATGGGGCTCACAGTCTAGACCAATGGGGCTCACAGTCTAGACCAGTGGGGCTCACAGTCTAGACCAATGGGGCTCACAGTCTAGACCAGTGGGGCTCACAGACTAGACCAGTGGGGCTCACAGTCTAGACCAGTGGGGCTCACAGTCTAGACCAGTGGGGCTCACAGTCTAGACCAGTGGGGCTCACAGTCTAGACCAATGGGGCTCACAGTCTAGACCAGTGGGGCTCACAGACTAGACCAGTGGGGCTCACAGTCTAGACCAGTGGGGCTCACAGTCTAGACCAGTGGGGCTCACAGTCTAGACCAGTGGGGCTCACAGTCTAGACCAGTGGGGCTCACAGTCTAGACCAGTGGGGCTCACAGTCTAGACCAGTGGGGCTCACAGTCTAGACCAGTGGGGCTCACAGTCTAGACCAATGGGGCTCACAGTCTAGACCAGTGGGGCTCACAGTCTAGACCAATGGGGCTCACAGTCTTGACCAGTTGGGCTCACAGTCTAGACCAGTGGGGCTCACAGTCTAGACCAGTGGGGCTCACAGTCTAGACCAGTAGGGCTCACAGTCTAGACCAGTGGGGCTCACAGACTAGACCAGTGGGGCTCACAGTCTAGACATGTCCGGGTTTGGTCTTCAGTGGTAAAGGCGGTCGGTGGTGGAGGTGGCTCCGAGTGTCGACAAGCTCGGGAAAGAACTTGGCTGGCACCATGGCTGCTTTCCTTCAACCGGCAGTTATCGTGTAAACTGTGCATGCACTGTATTGGCACCGGGCTGCAAGGCCAGTTCAAGGCTTTGTGGGAAGCGGCTGAGAGAGAGAGAGAGCGATAATGACAAGAACGCCAGTTAGAAGAGTTCTCATGCCTACTCTGCGCCTTTGATTTATGCCACAGCCTGGAATGTTGCTTGTGTTAAACATCACTAATCTTGATATGCCACTTGACTTTCTCTGCACTGGCAGTTAAAAGTTTAACACAAGGGAAGCCTTAGTTCAACATTTAGATATTTTCGTCAATGTCTTTTGGTTGTTTCATATTTCTGTTGATTTTGATTGGTTACATTTAAAAAAAAACGCGTGTTTAATTACCATGAATGTTTATGTACGGTACTTGCATCTATGTATCTATCTCTTCTGTATGAGTATCGGTTTTGTCTTCATATACGTATGTACATGCTTATCAGCATGTTTTGTACAATTATGTATACATATGTTTAAGTATGCCTCCATTTATTACGTTGTATCACTTTAGTTCATTGACCTGTCTTAAGCCTATTATCTATCTCTTTAATAGTGGTCAAGCAAATGTGTGAGGTCAAGTCAAGATATATTAAAGTGTATGCATACATATTGCCAGCTATGAAATGTGGCTCATAGAGAAAATGAAAAACTTAAAAGTATGCTAAGTATCATGAAAGGATGCATGCTTGGGCTTACACTGAGGGACAGGTAGATGACTTGAATCGGGGAACAAGTGTAACACTTAACTAAATTATTTCCAATGTTCACATTCATTGCTCCTACATTAAAATGAATAACCATACTAATTTTCATTTAAATCTTTCGTGACTGCAGGGATTCATATTCTTGGTTCTTTCGGTAAAGTCACGTAGAAGGGAAGCAATAAAATAATTCCAAAATAATATTTTTATTATTTTATCGTTTCCCTTCTACGTGACTTTACCGAAAGAACCAAGATTAACCATACTAATGTTTTAGCCTTTTATTAATCATGGAGGCATCCCCATACCATGTCATTCGTGGAAGTTATTTGACTATACTTCACCAAGCTGGTCAGTGCGGGTTGGTGAAAGGCAGAATAGGTACAGATAATACTCACCACTGATGTTAGCCATGGTGGGAAATCGAAGTTAGGTCACCGAGTTCATAGCACAGTGCACTAACCACTGTACTACCACTCCCCCCATATGATAATGTAGTGGAATTTAAAACTTGGCACTGTTTTATTTCAGTTCTATAAAGAGTTAACATGCAACGCAGATGCCTTCTGTATTCCAAATGCATTGCAAATGTTCACCAACCCGCAATGGCCATCATTGTGAAGTATGGCAAAAACAGCCCCTATGAACAACATGTTCACTGTAATGATTCCTTTGAATTCTATGAATCATCATGTTTCATGTTTGTGATGCCACTCAAGAAGCAATAGCTTTTTTTTTACATTCTGGTAAATTAGCGGCCTCTAGTGGCAGGAGCAGAAATGTGAACACATTACAAACATCATGTACAAACTAAATCCGAATGCAAACCACCAAGAGTCAAAAGCACGGCTTGATTAATGCAACTTTGCTACGTCGTGGGCAGCAGGAGGGATTGCAGCAAAATCCCCTGTTGTATTGTACTTCTATGCTTACATGTACATGCTAACCACCTTCACCAACGCACCCTGATCAGCGTGATGAAGCTGGGTCAAATGATACCGGCGACCAGGGGCGGAGCCAGGATTTTGACTTTGGGGGAGCTGACTTCAATATTCTGAGATATCCAGTGTTTATGTTTTCCAAAGGGCGCCACAAATGTATAAAACAAATTTCATTGGATTTGAACGCGGAGTTTATTAATAGGTCGGAGCCGCTGATGTGGCTAATAAGTTCGATAAGTTCGAAAGGCTGCCGCTCAAGCAGCCTGCAGGGCAGCACACAAGGTGGCAGCCTACAGGGCAGCACACAAGGTGGCAGCCTGCAGGGCAGTACGAGGTGGCAGCCTGCAGCATTTTGCAGCAGCCAGATATCCGGTTATCCCGATTACTGACTTTCCCAAAATTTCAGGGGGGGCTAAGCCCCCCCCCAGCCCCCCCTGTTGCTCCGCCCCTGCCGGCGACCCACTTGGAGTGAGGGTGCCCTTATTCAGCAGTGGATTGACAAACAGGCAGTGCGTGTGCGTCATAATACCAATAACCAACCAGAAATCACTTTCCGACAAGGTTTTATCATTGCCTAACTGGACTTACTTAACTGCCATTTAACTCCACAATGCAGTGGATAGCTGAGCCAGTCCCAAGCCTGGATAAAAAGGAGGAGGATTTTCGGCGAAAGGGCGGTGCTGAGACTTTGGGCGTAAAGAAAAAAAAAGGAATCCAATGCACGTGACGACCACAGAAGAAGGGTACCGGCTGGGATGTCGTCCAGATCAACAAGGTCCGTGTCCCCAACCGAGTAACCAGGATTGGGTCGAAAAAATAGCGACCGGAAAGCAGCAGCAGCAGCAGCTACGACGCCATCAGGAACCAAAGCAGCTAAATGCCGAATCAAAGAAGAGGCTGAGATGGCACTTTTCACCGATGTAAGCTATGGCCAGTTAAGGAAGTCCAATTAGATGTACAAAATAAATGTACAGCCTTTCATTTTTTTTTCCCAAAGCTCTTGTAACCTTGCTCAAGTTAAAACGAGCGTTCACTCTTACCTTTTACTACTTTGATAGTGCTGTTTCTTACAGGCCACTGTTTTGGACCATAGGGCATGTAGCAGCTGTGTAAAAAAATATATATATACACTGATATACACAGACATTATTCCTTACAGATATTATCCATGGTGTGCGATCAAACTCACGTTGTTACATATACATTTTAAAAAGTCTGCGTTCATTTCCATAACGGATATTCTATGAAATCGAAGTGGTCTTGAAGACAGACACACTAAATCAATCTCTAAATATAGCCCGGGTTTCTATGAATTTCTGTTTCGTGCTGACAACTGCTCTCTCCTGCAGGGGTGTTTTTCTGCCTCTCCAATTCCGCCGGGGAGCAGACGAATGTGCAGCTCATCCAGCAGATCCTCGAGAAGGTGATGGACGCCCTGGGCAGCACCATCGGCCACATTGAGGCGTCCCCGCCGCAACACTCGCGTCGCCTCTCCCAGCTGCTCCTGCTGCTTTCACAGATCCGGCACATTAGGTCAGACGTGCGTGCGGATGTCCTCCTTGCCTCTTCCGTGTCTCTGTGATATGCAGAGTATGCACGACAATGGTGATGTCACCTTGACCTGCTTTACTAGTAATTATCGAAGTGTCCACTCCTGTGTGTTTTTTTTTAAGTGCGCGAGCTTCAAAGGAGCCACCACCATAGCAATGTGGAATTTACACCACTGGCTCAGGGCTGTAAACAAAAGATGAGCACCGCCTTGATGCTCATTTGAGCAGGTGATCACTTGGAATTTAATTTGATAAAGCCTATGTTTTGGGGGCTCTGAGATTTATTACAGATTTAGGCTTTAAAAAAAATAACTGATTACGATGTCGACAATGTGTTTGGCCAATTTTTATATAAATTTGTGTTTTTCAACAATTTTCTATTTTTCGGTGGATTTCATGGCAAAACGAATATCCAGTATCCATTATTTAACTAGAAGATGACAATAGAGGCCCACTGAGGCACAGGAAACATTGCCTCTTGCAAGGGTGGGCCAGCGTTTGACACTTGCACACACTGACTTTGCAATGTGTGTTTGTTTACAGCAACAAGGGCATCGAGCATCTCAACAGCATGAAGCGTAAGAATGTGATCCCGCTATACGACCTGCTCCTTGAGCTGCTGGACGCTCACAGCCTGCAGAATACTGGCTTACGGACGTCGCCCCCACCGCAGGATTTCAGGGCAACATCCAATGGGGACGGCGACGTGGCTGCGCAGCCGGGCGAGCAGGAGTACCATCCGTACGTCGCCGCGGATTTCAAGGCCCTCCACCAGCCCGAGTCGCGGGAGTTCCGGACGCATGCGGATAGGCCGTACCTTGGCGGTGGCCACGCCAACAGAGGGCCCGTCGCGACCGTCATAGAGCCTGAAGTCAGGCCGCAGCACGAGAGGGAGTTCAGGGTGCATACCCAGCGAGGATTCAGAGATCACGTGGAGAGGGAATTCATAACGCTGGGCAAAAGTAACAGCGCGTCGTCAGAGGCGGGAGGCCCCGTCACGTTCACGAGCAAGTCATTGATGTTTTAGTTAAGCGATTCAGAGCGTCTGTTTTCATGGGTGCAGAATTCCATTGGGGATAAATATTATCGTTGTTACCTCTGGATGGTGCGTGTCCATTGATGATTAATTGCAACGGGGGCATGTTATTTTTACAACCGGATCGCACAATCTGTGGAACGTTATTGTGAATCAAACGAGTGACCTTTGCATTCCACTCCACAAAGTTTGCGGTGGCCATGGTGTGGCCGGTCATAAGAAGGCATGAGACTACGTGACGTGGCGACGATATCTACGGGCAAGCAACGGGCAGTGGTGCAGATTCCCCAAGTGCAACTCACGCGCTCGTGCTGGGCTGTGTTGTTCTGTCGATGGATTCGTGATCCGTGTTCCGTGGGCTCTGGAGATACCGGAATCAGAATGAGGTGGCCTGGTGATGGGACTTGGCACTAGAGAAAGTAATATTTTCAGCCAGAAAATACACATGCCATCGTATTTTATAATTTATTTTTACCTGGAATTTTTAATTAACGAAAAGCAAACGTTTTTATTTGTATCTGATTATGAATATACCATTGAATTAATGCCTCGGCTGGCTTCTGTTTATTTTTTATTTTGATTATTATCAATGTGTACATTTTGACATTGTTAACCATCTGAACATTACATTTAAAAACTTCACTGATTGTTTTTATATTCATGGGCTGGATATGATATTAAAACAAAAAGGCTGCACATATATAGTATGTAAAAGTTGTTCAGAAATGGCTATAAATTATTTTAATTAAGCCCCAAGTCACCCATTCTAATAATAATAATGACAACTTCTATCGCAACTTAATATGGCAAGTCATATCAAGAGCGCTGATCGATTTCAGAAGATCTCAGAAGCTAAGCAGAGTTGAGCCTGCATATTGCATGGATGGATGACCACGATGCACAAACAGGTCTGAGACAATGTTGGCATGACACCTTCTGGGTGAGGAAGCACGTCGGATGACACTGGCCAAGAGGACAATTGTCTGAAAAATAAGTCATGGAGTTGAGCCAGCAATAGAGCTGGCCTGCATTTGTGATGGCCTGACTAGAATTAAAAATGCCCAAACAGTCTTGATAGCAGGATTCCCAATGCCCGTGAGCATGAGAGATTTTGAGATCCGGTTTAGATATAAGTCCTGGTACTCGCTACGTACTGTATGTGGCGCTCTGCCACGCACATTGTTTACTTCAATCACACTTACTATATTAATGCTGTATTAATATTATCGTGATTATATTTTTTATTGTGGATTTTGCAGCCTTTGTTAAAGTGCAGGACGTGAGTTGGCGCTGACTGAGCTACGACAATCAAAATGAGAGCACAGTGAAATGTTGCTTTGTGGACTCTTCATTTCCATTGCTATGAAAGTTCCTGAAACTTTGACCCTTGAGCTATGACTAGGAAATCATGTCTAAGCAGGGCATGTCATGGCCCTGGCATGTCTAGTAAAATTGTCAAGATTGTGTTGGTGTCTTCTGTAGATAGGAAATGAAAAACAGTGACTGGCTCTGTGACACTCTTGATCTGCACTATTGGACATCAGCCAGGAACATGCGTGATGCCAGACAAGATATAAAGTCTCTGGACTTTTCATGAGCAGATCTTTAAGTTGGGTTCGTGATTGAAATAGCTATTCAAAAACATAGTTGTATTAAAATACATGATTGTGGTTACACGTTGTGTTTGAGTGAAAAATGTTGTTCATTATCACTACAGTGTTGACTTTATGCCATACTTTTTTATGGGATTGAAATTAATGCAGTGATTGTAATGGCCTTGTTCAGTGCGACGATAGTTTAGTATATCTGTGGTGTATATTGTAGATCTGTGTTTCAGTAGTTGCAACCCGACACTACATTTTTATGAAAAAATAAGAATAGGTTTTACCCTTTCTTGCAATAAAAACAGGTGGTGTTAAGATGTTTAAACACCAAATATAAACCTTGTGTAAGCAATCAAGTCTGCATTAACCACGCGTGCTTGTGGTGAACATGCAAACAAACATGCTTTGATAATAAATGCATTGTCTTTGAAACTGATTGGCCTACATCACAGACAAGGGTAAAGCCTATTCTTACTTTTTCATACTTTGATACTGACAAGAAGTTCCCATTTTGTAGCTTCTCACCCTGAGCTATAAATGCCTCTGGTAGTGGCATTGTCTTTGTGCTGTTCACCTTTCGGCGTTCTTTGGTCTGACACTGGTGAGACAAGGCCCTAAAGAAGGTTGTTTCTGGTGTAGGCCAATCAGTTTAAAAGACAATGCATACATTATTATGTTTGCATGTTCACCACAACTACTGTGTGTGGTTAATGCGAACTTGATTCCTTGCTAAAGGTTTCTATTTGGTGTTTGAACATCTTAAAACCTGATTTGAAGCTTTCGTGACTTGCAGTAATCCATATTCTTTGGTTCTTTCGGTAAAGTCACGTAGGTATAAAATAAAATAAATCGCGTCGTTTCGGGCGCAACACAAGAGTCCGTCATCATTTTATACCTACGTGACTTTACCGAAAGAACCAAAGAGTATCTTAAAACCTGTTCTATTGCCATAAAGGGTAAACCCAATTCCTATTTTTTCATACTTTGATACTGACAAAGAGGTCCCATTTTATACTACATTATTATTTTGCATTGCCATTTACGTTGAGCTTATGTTTATAATATGAACTCTATTACAAGTAATTGGGCATGCCTACTTCTCCAAAAGCCACACAAAGGTACCATAAATACACTAATCCATGCAGCGATCCGCATCGTCTGACATGAAAGCACTCTACCTATAAGGGGCAATGTTTAATTTGAGAAGTGTGGAGACGCAAGTCATAGCAGTCCTGTCTCATTCTCTCTAACTCGATTGTTTTATAGGATTATAATTTATATTTACTGTTATCAAGAAACTCAACTTTATTTAAGAAATCATTTATGTGTTTGTGTCTGTGTAAGCTGACAATTTTAGGCATTTTATTGCAGAATTACATCTCATTCAAATGACCTACACGGTTTCACAAGGATATTGTGAAATTGTATTGAGTATATTTTGTCTTTGGTGTAACTAATGCATGAATTTCTTTATTAAGGGAGCTGAAGGTCCGTCCTTGCATCTGTCCACGGATATTTTGTTATTTCATAAAAACTGAATGTCTCTAAACTAATCGCTGCAAATCTTACCATACCAATTACTAATTCCCAGATGAGTATTCTTGTTGTTGATCCGTCATATGTATGTAGTTATCCACATGTAACATATAATGTATTTTTTAAGTTTAAAATAATGAAATATAAGTGGATATACATATCAATGAATTATATTGCGTGCCAGCTTAGCACCCTCAGTAGTAGATCAGTGTGCTGCACTGGTGTGGTTACCACACTGGAATGCAATCCAGAGGTCACCGCATTGATCTCGCAGCGCGCCAATTGAAACATTTTATACGTTTCTTAAATCCTCCTACCTCTGTCCACCCAGCAGTATAAATGGGTACTCCTTAGTTGATCGGCAGGTTGTGTGTGATGGGGTAAAAAATGGGTACCTCCACCTCATCCACGACATCTGGGCCAGCGTGGAAGAGCAGGGCAAAAATACCCTCTTAGAGAAGGCCTCTCCAGATCTGCCCCTAGTGGATGCCCTTCTGCCAGCAGCGGTGTGAGCGAGCACTTGCAGGGCTGCACCTTTCACTTTGTTTATGGTAAGATCACAAATGGGGAGAGTACTCTGTAGGTTATGGTAACACAATGCTTTGTAAAGAGTCTTTATTTTTTTTTTGAAGGCGAATAGAGAACATTTCTGTCGGCATGCGATGACTGAATTCGTGAGTGTGTGCGTTTGCGTGCCTTCATGCACGCTTATCACTTCGTAGTCCACCCTCTAACAGAATATAGGCTGCTTGATGATTCGTTTTGGTTCCTAGGTGAGGCCAAGTGATGATCCGGCCAAACTTGTGTTACACCCCTTCCACCACCTGATAACGGCAAATAAATATCATTGTCACGTGGTGTACAAGGGTTTAACGTGTCGGTCGTTGTTGCAGCTCACCGGTGAAGTTAAGACAATTCTCCAAACCAAATGTAGCAATTAGATATACAATTTTGATTTAAAGCTTTCATGACTGCAGGGATTCATATTCTTGGTTCTTTCGGTAAAGTCACGTATAAGGGAAACAATAAAATAATAATAAAAATATATAAAACAATACAATTATCACGTTTCGACTGCAACACAAGCAATCATCATCAGGTGCTTGTGTTGCAGTCGAAACGTCGTGAGAATTGTATTGTTTTATATTTTTATTATGTTATTGTTTCCCTTCTAAGTGACTTTACCGAAAGAACCAAGAATATAGATATACAATGTTTAATTGGAAATTGCATAAAATATCAGGACAAGATCCAGGAAGGATAAAAAGTATGTAGTGCTTCCTGGATTTTTTTTAATATTAATTGGGTAATTTACTTTGCATTAATTTTCCAGCGAGCTGAAACAAAATAGGTACATTAAAGGCTTGTATGCCTGGTGGAGGGTCTCAATGACAAAAATTTGGTCAGCTCATTCGGTGGCCTAACGAAAAAAACTTCGAATCATAACATAGGCTGCGAGAGCTGACATGTTAGAAACTACCTTCATTGACCGGCATGCCAGCTTGTAAATGTCGGGACTGTTTCCTTACATACATTGTATGTAAATTGCAATGCAATGCTTTTCGTACGTTCACAAGTTTTGTGTTTGACACCGCGGTGTGCGGATGGGCAGCTTTCAAGCCTCTGTATAAATAATTGCTCATGACAATCAAATGTATTAGTGTTAGTATATTAGTTGGCATTATAACTGCACCATGGTTTTTTTTTACTATGATTTAAACATTTTCATACTTTTACTTCCTAGTAAGCATACCAAATTGATAAGATCACGCCAACCATAACACCTCCGATTAGCACAGCTGGCTACGTACGGTGCAAAAGAAGTTCAGCAAAACATACAATATTTTTTCATTTCCCTGTTGGCAACTTGAAATTCTCGTAATACTCTAGTACCGCTACATCAACTGGTGAGCGAGCCTCCATTTTTTGTCGGTTGCGGTCACGCGTTGTAGCGGGTAGCGTGATGAGCCCTGGGCCCGTAAGGTGTGCCGGGGCCGCACGCCCCAAATGTTCACGCGAATTCTCTGTGGGTTCACTTGGAGGCTTGTGCGCTGTGCGTTGAGAACCCTTGTAAGATGAGCAATACCCACAGCTGCAGTGGCCACCTGATGGTTCCACGAGCCTCCCTTCGAGTTGTTGTTGTTGATCAACGTGTGGCAGAAGTCAAGGGTCAATGCACGTAAATTGGCATCCATATATCAGTCTTAAGGTTTTAATTAAAGAGCAAATATTTTTTTTTACAATTTGTTCTTTAAGAAACTCTGCTGGATTCAGTGGTGGTCCAATTATAGCACACACCTGCTCCTCATTTGTAGTTTATGCTATTGCTGCTGATTTTACAGACTGCACGAGGTATGATTTGCTGCTCAGAGCGAGAGAGAGAGAGAGAGCTCATGTGCAGGCTCTGATGGAGCATCATCTTGTCTCGACCCCAAGCGAAGGTCTGCGAGTTTGGTGCTGGTCACAATTGCACTAAAGCAGAGTGGGATTGCGCCATCGTTGGCCAGCACTTGTGTTTCCTGAGCACTCGCAAATATAAAGAAGCCACGGGTAAATCCGATCGCAGCATTTCAGTTCTGTGCTGTTGGCTCGCATCGGCCATGCCTCCACGGGTCTGCTGGAACACTTTCAGTCCAAGACTGCCCTCATGTGGCCATTTGCTGTTGTCAAAACCCAGTGCCTCGGTGTATGATGCCACAAGGTTCCAGGCAAGGGTCGACAACATCTTCCTGTTCCTTCTTCATGATCCGTCTTCATGGTTACCACTCATTCCCCATCCATCCAATCCATTCATCATAATGTGCTCTCATCAATTGTTATTTCACTCAATTCACGCATCACACATTCATCTGCACCATTGTTAATCATCTGCAAAGCGCCTTGGTGAAGGCGCTATAAAAATAACGATAAGAATGAATCAAATCCTTTTCTCAAAGATCGCGGAAAACCATCGCGATATCAAACCTCGGTCATACAAATTGCGGGCGTGTAAAGTACGGTTTGTGTTTTCTCGCGTTGCGCACAACAGCGGTCACTCTGTGAGAAAGGGGGGGCGCCTCGAACGGGAGAGACTGTCGTGATGTGCCACTCGCTTGCAGGTTGTTGTTACCTTTTAAATTGTGGGGGGGGTTTTTAGTGCAAAACAAACTGGACAGCTGAAATGCGGTACATTCCACGATAAACCACGCGTTTTGTGATGAAGCTGTAAATGTGTCTCAATGAAAGTGAAATTTGTATTGTACAGGCATTGTAAGTCATTTGTATTGATTCATTCAAAATATTTTATTTTTTATCATGCTCTACTTATCCACTCTTCGTGAACGTGTTTGGTAATTACCGTATCTTTGTAAACATGTCTGAAATAATGACTGATGTATACATATCGACTTGGAAGTGTGTTTGTTCGTGGCACGTGATGTTCCGTTGTGTCGCTTGATAGCACTTTTGTACTGTGACCTACGCCGTCTGCACTGAGCTCCGCAAAGCTTTTGTCTACATGGCGCGCTTGTCTTTATTGCAGTGGCAACCCCGATGAGCTACAAAGTATTGCTATTATTAACTGTTTTAGCAGTTTATATCTACACATAAAATATGTTACAGTCAACAATTGTCTTTTTTTCCCCTTGTGCTCATTCTGAATTCATTCGTAGGATTCCATGATGCCGTGGAACTCTCCAATCTGTTTTCGGGTTGTACCAAGTGTCTTTGGATACGGTTTGCTGGGAGCTTCTTTAGTTTCGGAAGAAGCTTCCAGCACGTGGAGTAAAACGTCGGGCATCATTCTGAACAACATGCAGTTATGACTCTAAAAACACGTGGGAGGTCCGGCCTATATGAAGTTTTTTTTTTGTGCTTGTCAGCCCGGCACACTTTTCGCACTTGGGTCCAGGAGGATGAAGGAGAACGTCGTCGACAGCCCACTCCCAGCACAAATACTCGGCACGGTCTCTAACTAACCCGTAGTCGGAATTAGCTGAAGTCGATGGATGCGTGGGGGTGCGCAGGGCTTGGCGATGCTGCCTCTGTGCACCAATGTCGGTGCAGTGGCCTTGTATCCCAGTACTGTACGTTATTTACAAGAGCGAGGGCTTGCATTCTGCAGACTTGGCATCCATCGCAAAACATCATTAGGCAGCTTCACTGCACCACGGACCAGCCTTCTCCAAGAGACGGAGGGGGGGATACAACCAATACGCCTCTTACGCCAGCATTGCTTGAAGCCCAAAGGCAACGGAGGGCCTAACATTCCACTTTTACGGAGACACAATAAAGCGTATTAACAAATAATCAGTGTCATTTAATCAGCGTCAATTAGCGAATGAGTATATGGATGTGGGTAATTACGTTTTGCCAAGCATAGTACGTTCGGGGAATACAGTAATGAATGCTAACATGTCCAATATTTTAAGCTTCTTGGGTTTTTAAAATATATCTCCAAAAGAGCAAAAAAAGATTAGAAAGAAATGCAGTTCCACATTGAAGATTCACAGCTGTTTTAATGAGAGAACCAATCGCTCATTAACGTCGAATTGGCCATAACATCCTAATCCTGCGGGATCCTGAAAAAGAGCCTTTGGGGCTCGGTGTGGTGTTTCTGTATAAATGAATTACATAGTTATTTTCATTTCAAAAAGTAATAAATTACAGCCCCTTGTAAATCCACTTCTGGGTGAAGGCCTTCTCAAGTCATGCCAGTTAATCAGTTTGATTTACCATACTTCACCATGCTGGCCATTGTGGGTTAGTGATGTTGGGTGCTCAAGACCGGTTCAGATATCAATCGCCACTTTGTCGTGGCCGGGAATAAAACTCAGGTTGACAGCAAAATAGCGTAGTACACTAACTACTGTACCAGTGCATCACACATATGAATATCTTGTAACAAAATAGAAATCCTCCATATTTAATTACAATTGGTATCAGCTATGCTGGTGTTCATTCTTTAGTTTTATGCCGTTAACAGTTATGAACTTGGCTTGGGGTTCAGCCCTACAGTTCTCTCTGCTGACAACGTGTCTCGTGAGCGTTCTGAGTTTCCCTGAGTGATGTATGGCCTTAGCTGTTAAGAGTTTCGCCTCGTCAAGAGCACGCTATCCGTTAATGATCAAGAGCAGTTGAACATTATGGAATGTTAATTGCAGCAATGACATAGGACTCTATGCAAACCACAGTTATTGAAAACCACTTAAGTCAGTATTTTCTATCTGAGACAGCCTCGTCAACAACCTGTGGGATTTTAGTCGAATCTGTATGTGCGTTCCATGGAGTTATTCTCTTGGTATATTTGACTAAAGAAGTCAAACGTTTAATCAGACACAACTAGTCATTCGTTGTTTATGTTAGGAGCGCACGTCCCCCCCCCCCCAGTAGTTATTAAATAATCCAATCAGTCAACTGGACACATCTTTACAGTGAGGGAAAAAAGTATTTGATCCCCTGCTGATTTTGTACGTTTGCCCACTGACAAAGAAACGATCAGTCTATAATTTGAATGGTAGGATTATTTGAACAGTGAGAGACAGAATAACAACAAAAAATGCAGAAAAACGCATGTCAAAAATGTAATAAATTGATTTGCATTTTAATGAGGGAAATAAGTATTTGACCCCCTCTCAATCAGAAAGATTTCTGGCTCCCAGGTGTCTTTTATACAGGTAACGAGCTGAGATTAGGAGCACACTCTTAAAGGGAGTGCGCCTAATCTCAGCTTGTTACCTGTATAAAAGACACCTGTCCACAGAAGCAATCAATCAGATTCCAAACTCTCCACCATGGCCAAGACCAAAGAGCTCTCCAAGGATGTCAGGGACAAGATTGTAGACCTACACAAGGCTGGAACGGGCTACAAGACCATTGCCAAGCAGCTTGGTGAGAAGGTGACAACAGTTGGTGCGATTATTCGCAAATGGAAGAAACACAAAAGAACTGTCAATCTCCCTCGGCCTGGGGCTCCATGCAAGATCTCACCTCGTGGAGTTGCAATGATCATGAGAACGGTGAGGAAGCAGCCCAGAACTACACGGGAGGATCTTGTCAATGATCTCAAGGCAGCTGGGACCATAGTCACCAAGAAAACAATTGGTAACACACTACACCGTGAAGGACTGAAATCCTGCAGCGCCTGCAAGGTCCCCCTGCTCAAGAAAGCACATATACATGCCCGTCTGAAGTTTGCCAATGAACATCTGAATGATTCAGAGGACAACTGGGTGAAAGTGTTGTGGTCAGATGAGACCAAAATGGAGCTCTTTGGCATCAACTCAACTCGCCGTGTTTGGAGGAAGAGGAATGCTGCCTATGACCCCAAGAACACCATCCCCACCGTCAAACATGGAGGTGGAAACATGCTTTGGGGGTGTTTTTCTGCTAAGGGGACAGGACAACTTCACCACATCAAAGGGACGATGGACGGGGCCATGTACCGTCAAGTATTGGGTGAGAACCTCCTTCCCTCAGCCAGGGCATTGAAAATGGTTCGTGGATGGGTATTCCAGCATGACAATGACCCAAAACACCCGGCCAAGGCAACAAAGAAGTGGCTCAAGAAGAAGCACATTAAGGTCCTGGAGTGGCCTAGCCAGTCTGCAGACCTTAATCCCATAGAAAATCTGTGGAGGGAGCTGAAGGTTCGAGTTGCCAAACGTCAGCCTCGAAATCTTAATGACTTGGAGAAGATCTGCAAAGAGGAGTGGGACAAAATCCCTCCTGAGATGTGTGCAAACTTGGTGGCCAACTACAAGAAACATCTGACCTCTGATTGCCAACAAGGGTTTTGCCACCAAGTACTAAGTCATGTTTTGCAGAGGGGTCAAATACTTATTTCCCTCATTAAAATGCAAATCAATTTATAACATTTTTGACATGCGTTTTTCTGGAGTTTTTGTTGTTATTCTGTCTCTCACTGTTCAAATAAATCTACCATTAAAATGATAGACTGATCATTTCTTTGTCAGTGGGCAAACGTACAAAATCAGCAGGGGATCAAATACTTTTTTCCCTCACTGTATTCTCGTCATAGTGATGTCTTCTTGCTCTCTGGTGGGTGGTAGCCAGCCTCAAGCTTCATCCAATCACAGTCATCGTTGACAATTTTTTTCTGTCGCGAACGTCGTTAACAAATTGACACTTAAGTGTCTTGTGTGGTTTGAGAAAAAATATATCTTCGTCTCGTTCTTTGAGCAGGTTTCGCAACTCGTCAATGCCAAGTTTTACGAGGTTATGCATGCAGTCCATAACGGACATACTTCAAAGGGCCCAGTTTTACGTCCCGTGCCCTTGAGAGTCCCACAGTGAGGCTCCGTGTCATCGCCAAGCACGTGGGGCTTCGACCGCCCGTGCCATGGTTCACTCTACAGCCGGTCGTAATATGGCATCCAAAGTCTGACTCGTCTCCATTGATATACAAAGAGTAGATCAGGATGGTAGTCTGAGGTTTTAAGAACACGTAAAATTATTATTTGAAATATAGGTTCGATATTAAACACTCCACGTGCATGTGCTGTGCTCATGCACGCATGGCTGTTGTGCAGCCAGCGATGTTAGCATCACCACATGTTCTGGTTGTATTGATTTTCCAAGCTGTTTTTTTGTATATTCAATGTTCTTAGCCGCTGAGTTTAATCTCTCTACCCTGGGTTTTTTCTCCCTGCCCCACCTTGTTATCGAGTGAGCAATTTTACAGCACAGTGTGTTTGGAACGCCGTGTTACGCAACTGAATCGATGCAATTCCGAGAATCGTGAATGATGTCAGGACATGCTGTGCTGTGTCCGTGTTAGCTTTATGACGCATGCCTGCCCTCTGCTGAAAGTGCTCCAGCAAATCATCTTCTAATAACATTGTTATCATTACGACTCTCATCGTCATCATCGGCATTGTTTCAACTTTGGTTTTAAATGCACTCGAAATAAACGTGACGCACGTGGCTCTGTGCGAACACCAAATTCCAAACCTAGGATATAATTATGGTAATGTGGAGCCGGTATGGGTGTAATGTAAATGAACCACAAATATAATTGTGAATGAAAGTATTAATGACCATGGATTGGGCCCATCGGGTCACTGAGTGCACAGTAGTCCAAACCCACCAGTAGAGTAATCAATTCAGGGTACAGGGCACCGATTCAGATTCGGGTGGACGCTGTACAGGGGTTGAGTAGTGAGATGGTGTGAATTGGGGTTGATTGCTGTGCATCTGGTCATATTTACAGATGCCAAATGCTCCTCAGAAGAACACTTTGAAATAAAGAGTTGCAGTCACTTCTAGATTTGAAGTTTTCGTGACTGCAATGATCCATACTCTTTGGTTATTTCGAGTTGCAGTCACACAATCCTCTGGTGTCCCTTGGTGGTGGAGTCATCCGATTCTCAGGAGGGCAGAACACAACGCAGAGTATCCACTCATCGCCTCCGAACTCATCTACCATATATTTTTTTTAACTTATTAACCGGCTTGTCTCCTCGTAACGAACACGGGAGGAGAGGGATAGGGCGGGCCGGTTAGAAATGCAAACCAAACTTAGTAACAACTAAAATAAGTAGCAAATGGCAGCAATAAAATGTGTGGGAAGATATGTAAATTTGCAATGCACTACATCGGCTGGGTGTTTCAGTGGTTATAGTCTTGGGTGGGAGTCGATTTCGCCCATCACCCTCCTCCAGGGTAGGGCCCGCGCCGCATCTCCAGAGGTCGTTTTGGCTCCGCCCCAAGTTCACGGCCCTCGGCCCGCACACGACGACAGCGCTGCTGGGCCCCCATCCTCGGGAAGTTGTAAGCCATGCCTGCTTCAGGGTTTAATGAAATGTAATGTCATTTTGTGGGGAAGTGAACAGCAATTGTCATAAAAGTAGACTTGCCCCTGCCATATAAATGTTGAATTTCAACTACTGCTCTGGTGTGTGACAGAGAAGATTCCAATTTCACAGTCATTTAAGGAGAGAGATATTTGACTTTTGTATTTAAATGGGCTACAGCAGTTTCTGCAACAGAGTAGTCGACCTGGCAGGTGACGTGTTCGTCTTGTGTTAACAGATAAGGCAGTGGAATCCGGGCGATTTTTTTGCGCGTGTGTGTGGAGTGCATGCCCCTGAAAACTAGGCTTTGTATTAGTTCTGGCCTTTGTGCTGCTAGTGTGGAGAAACATGTGACAATGACAGAGACCACAGCTTCCCAGAGTAAGCACGGCATTGCTTCCTCTGGGCTGGCGTTAAGTGTTGTGTTCAGTGCCTTACCACTGTGCGCAGCTCCCAAAAGACCAGTGCAAGAAATCGAGTTGGAGAGTTGATCCGTCTGTGTACAGCTCTGGAATTCATTCGGCAAAATGTGTACAATTTCCGATGTTGTGAATAGACCGCTCTCTTGGAGTATGTTTTTATTTCAAACCCAACAATAAAGGTAAGCCTTTTTCATCATCAAATTGAACACAAAAGTTTTGATGTGTAAAATAATTCCCAGCGTTGTAGAGAATATAAATAACAAAACGAATACATTTGCAGCGTGCCTTCTTCCCATAGGTGTCTCTCCACATAAACAAATAAGGTTGTTTACACATCCTATCAGCCACGCGGCCTTTTGGGACACTCATAATTTGTGTTGTGTATTCTATTTTCATCAAACTAGGACCCATTTCAAACACGGATGTTCATGACAGTTCACCCAGCATTTGTTTAAGCAAGTCGGAATGCTGATGAGGCATTGAATGTCAAAAAGCGGTCCAGAGTTTGCTTGTATAAACCAATGCTGCTGACATGCACTCCAGGAAGGCTGTGTGGGTGATGAAATGTTTAAGCAAATACCTTTATTTTTGAACATGGGAAACAAATATGGGAAGGATGCTTATCATGTATCTAGGTATTTTGTTTGTAATGTGACTGAATTTAAATATCGGTTAATGTGAGCAGGTTGCAAAAGCATTTTCCACACACGTACAGCGTTCTGAAAATGAGCATGAAGAGACATGGGCACATGATTGAACCTTTGGACATTTCCCACTTTGCAGGCCGGGGCACTCGGAGCCCGGGTTTATGCCAAAGCTGAAAATCAACACGTAGGCATTCGCGACTAATATAACGTTAATTTAGGTAAAAAGTGGGTTGGTTGATCATGGTAAATATTAAATATAACCAGCCGGTGATTGTGTTAAACCAATCCTTGTTTTTGCAGGAATGCAAATTTTATAAATAAAAAACACTTCAAAAGCAATTCCGTAATAATGTGACCTTGGTTTTGCATATTTATGAAGCGCTTTGAGTAGAGCAATGATAGCACTGGTCATTGACTTTCAACGTGCACATAAACAGTGCAATCTCGATCTTTATGGTATTTGAGCAACATCCGCGTGCTAAAGTGGTGTGACGTGGTGGGCCCTGTGTATTGCAAGTCACTTCGAGTTTATCATCAACATCATCGGCCATGACCACGAACAGCTTGGATGATGATCCCACCAAGCCGTTGTCAGCTCGCATGGTGCTGCGAAGTCACATTTCAGCTCGCGCCTGCACACCAGCTGGTTCCATTGCTCCATCCTGACTGTTGGACTTCCTTTCGGGCAAGTTTACTCCCTCGGCTGCCACTCTATCTTTAGTCTCGTTCAATGGTCATGTGTGAAATAAAAACATTATGTTGATGAAGTTTATAATTTATTTTTTATTTTTTATTTACCTCGCCTGTGACTGTTAGTGCCACGAGTGGCTGCAGGAGTACCACGGGTAACGTGAATCCATTGTCTTTGGTTCTATTGGGTAAAGTCACGTAGGTGAAAATAAAATAACAAAAAATCACGACGTTTCGGCCACAACACAAGCGGCCTTCATCAGGTGAAGGGACGAGACTGTCTGGAGGACAGCGCTGGAGTGGGAGAAGCCACGCTTAGATCACGACCTTTAAGCTGTGTGAGAAGAAAAACACAAAGCGCCTTGACAAAGGAATTAGCATATAATTTAGCATTGAAATGGCTCATTGAAATAGCTAAGTTAAAGTATACACATCCGCAGAGGTACCCCTTGACAAAGGATCCTAGCAGTCACGAAAGCTTTAAATCTAGAAGTGAATCCATTGCTTCGCCATCGTCAATATCTGGGTTGGGACAAAGTACTTTGAACCCATTAAGTATAAACAACATTCAATCACACATTATTAAATGATGAAATGTCGTTGGTGAGCTAAAACTCAAAACGTGCATCAATGACACTGGGACCTTAAAAGGAAATAAAACCCAATAGGCATCGTTTGGGGCATTGCCACAAAAATATTTCAGATTTTCCTTTTAAAGTGTTCAGTTTTTGTCGTGTGTAATTGTGCACAATAACTTGTAAACTAAGGTTGAATATGATTGAATGGCAAAACATCCTAAGCTATAATTTACTTGTAACTGAAAACATTTGCAATTAAGCTAAAGTATGAATCCATTATTTATTTCCATCACGCACATTGTATATACGGTACAAGGATCATGATGCCCACATACTCAAGGAAGGCATATTCTTAACAATCTCTAACGTATGACAAATGGAAGACGCTTTAACTCTTCCTCAGGCAAATTGAAGGAATTATGAACTTTGTGTGGCAAATTAGATTTTAAGATTGTTCATCACGATTGCACGCGTAGCCAGTGTCTCGCATTATGCCTTTTTTATTTCTATAATTTAAGCGTTTATGTGGTAGATGGGCAATGGAAAATAAATCTGTTTTAATGGAAGAAATATCAATTTTAGTAGCAGATGATGATTTAAAAGTTTTTTGTCGTGGCATGCGTGGCGAGTTTTGAGACGGACAATCTGCATCAGGCCGAGAGCTCTGCACGCAGTGCTCAATGCTGGTGGTCATTCCATTTATTTTCTGGCCTGCGCTTCTCTCCTGTGATGGATTTGTCATCATATTACAGTTTTTGGCTTGCATGTTTTTGAATTGTCACGATTGATTTGTATCTGTGGCTTAAAAGGTACTTTGCAGCTTCTGGCTTCATCAGAAGAAGACCTGATATTCACTTTATGGCCAATGAGAACTTAAGTGGCTGAGAGAAATAGTCAAACAAGAAGCTCATTGTGTTGTGGAGGTGTTACCATGTTTACGGCACAATAAGCTGCGAGCTGCAATTCTCGTGCATTTGTACCGTAGTGACACCCGTCGGTGTTGAACCGCCCATACGGAAACAACGACTATCCTCCCATCGCAATCGAAGAGCGCGGTCAGACTGCGAGGTCACCGGAGCCTGCCGGCCGGACCATGGGTCGCTACTCGGGGAGGTCGTTCCGGCTGATCTGCATGCTGTGCTTCACGTCGGTCTTCTTCGTCACGGAGCTCGTGAGCGGCTACGTGGGAAACTCACTGGCTCTCGTGGCAGACTCGTTCAACATGCTGTCGGACGCCCTCTCGCTCACCTCGGGCCTCGCGTCGGCGAGGCTGGCGCGCTGGCCTGCCACGTCGAGGCACACCTACGGGCTGGTGCGCGGCGAGGTGGTGAGCGCCCTGGCCACTGCCTCGTTCCTCGTGGCGCTGTCCCTGTCAGTGGCGGTGCAGGCGCTCAAGGCCCTGTCCCAACCGGACGTCATCGACAACCCCAGGCTGGTGCTCATCGTCGGGGCGCTGGGGCTGTCGGTGAACTTGACGGGCTTGATGCTCTTCCAAGATTGCTTCTCGTGCAGCCGGCTGTGCGCGAGGTTCAACGCCGCGGAGGGCACGGACGATCGCAAGCCGAGGACGGGTGACAAGTCAACGAAATTATTTCCCACACATTTCATTGCTAAACACTGACACGTACTCATATTAATAACATTCAAGAAGGCCTTACTTAATCTTCAGACAATCTTCAGCAGCATCATGCATTGAGATGTTTGGAGAATTTCACTTAAAGAGTGTCTTGTGTGTGGGAGGGAACCAGGGTAGCCGGACAAAACCCTCGTGGATGATGGGATAATCCTAAAAGGTCTGTACAAATGGATTCAATAATTGATTTGTAGTATGTGTACTGCCATGTGGTGGCCTCAGCTCGTGTGATTGAAAGTTTCACAACTCTGCGATGCACTCAAAGTGTTGGAGTGCAGGTGCTTAGCTCCTATCCCTCTAACCTCCCCCGACACCCACGACACGTCTTACACAACTATTACTATAATCACCCACTACAAGTGTTATATGACTATTACTGTATTCATACAACTATCACTATAATCATGTTACTCATAACGCCGCATCAGCTGAAAGATAATTGATGCTGACATTGAGTCGGGCTGAATGTGTGACATGAAGATGGCCGGTTGCTTAATGCAGCTTAAGTGAAAAAGAAAATTACACTGATGTATCGATGAAACGAGAGATACATTTACTCTTTAGTTCTTTCGGTAAAGTCACGTAGAAAGAACATAAATTAAATAATACGACGTTTCGATCGCAACACAAGCAACCGTCATCAGGTAGAAAACAAACATTGTGAACTTAGAAATAAAATGCAATACAACAGAGAGAGAGAGAGAGTCGGCCAACACAACAGTCAGCACCTCACCTGGTTGATTGCGTTCTTCCAAAGATTGCCACATTTGAGAGAGAGACAAAACACGGAGACGCACAGACAGACACACAAACAGAGAGAGACAACACAGAGACACACAGAGAGAGACAACACAATATAAACTCAAATTTAGCAATCTTTTAAAGAACGTAATCAACCAGGTGAGGTGCTGACTGTTGTGTTGGCCGACTCTCTGTGTTGCATTGTATTGTATTTCTCAGTTCACTAGGTTTAGTAACAGGGTTTTACCCTTTTATCTGGCACCAAAACTGACACCTTTATACAAGGGATCATGTTTGCAATAACCACAACACAAGCAGTCAAAATGCAAACAAAAAGAGACAACTCTGATAATAATATTGGCACTGTCCTTGAATTTGATTGGTCCACACCCGAGACGGCTTTTCTTAGAGCCCAGTCTCCACTGGTGTTGGACCAGAAGACGCCAAAAGGCGTACAACTCAAAAACAGCGCACTATCAGAGTATTGAGAGCTCGGAGTAAGCATTTACACTATGAGACCTCCTTTGCCAGTAGCAAGATATAGTAATAGGTTTTTACCCTTTAATCTGGCACAAAAACTGACACCTTCATTCACTAGGTTTGTTTTCTACCTGATGACGGTTGCTTGTGTTGCGATCGAAAGTCGTATATTTAATTTATTTTCTTCCCACGTGACTTTACCGAAAGAACCAAAGAGTAATTCCTGCAGTCACGAAAGCTTCAAATCAAGTTTGAGAGATACATTTCACTTCACTTATTTTATCCAACCAGAGGAACGACTAATTTTCACATCAGGAGAGTATAAGCTGTGGTACGTGTGAAAAACTTTAATATAAAGTGAACAATTGGCAACATAACAATTCTCATGCATGTTTAATACCTATGCTTAATATTTATATATTGAAACTCTCTAATTCACAGGAGATGAAGAAATGGGAGCCTCCGTTAAAAGGTCCAAAGAAAATGCCATTAATATCCGAGGTAATTGAACCAAGCATCTGAATGCCAGAGTTCTGGCAATCTTAGTCATATTTCCAAGATGAATTAGGACACATTTTACAATGTTAATCTCATGTCTAATGGTAAAGTAAATATACATGTATTTTCTTCATGTATATACAGACGGGGTAAACCAATGGTGCAGTGCTTTGCGTGGACAGCGAGTTCTATAATTGGCTACAGCTAACATCAGTGGGTATCTGAACCCGTCCTGGACACTCCCTCCACCAGCCCACACTGACCAGGCTCTCATTTCTGTCGTTCAGAAAACCCATCGCCACTGAAACATCAGTGCAGGCGACGAACACACAATTAACAACATGCAACGATGTGCATTGTGTGTGTAACAGTTATTGTCCTCGTCCAGACCACCGGCTCAAAATAACTGAATGCCAAGAAATTTGACAAAATTGACCTGCCGATGTGGACCGGTCCGGAGCTTGCGTACGCATGGCGCACACGCCCCCGCGTGCCGCTGCATCTAATTGACCCCGGCGCGGCGAAGTGCAGTCCGATAGCTCCCACGACGCGCGTGACACGGTGAGGCCGTCGTCCAGCAGCGGAGTGACACGGGCGGCCCATGTGCGTCGTCGCCCAGGGGTGCTGCTCCACACGCTGGGAGACGCGCTCGGCTCCGTCACCGTGGTCATCACCGCCATCATCTTCAACGTGAGGCCCATAGCCAGCAAGGAGGAGTGCAACTGGCAGTGCTACATTGACCCAGCCCTCACCATCGCCATGACCCTCATCATCATCACCTCCGCGGTGCGTCTCATACGGGAGGCGGCCGTGATTCTGCTGCAGATCGTGCCCCCGGACATTCTCATCAAGGACATCGGTGAGCGTTTCTCTTCTCTAGCATGAAGCCGGGCACAGCGGCAGAGTGAGCGAGTGGCTTGCAGTAAAATGAGAACAATTTTGTTGAAAAGTCAGCAGTGGTTCTGTGTTTAGATTCGCACCCGGAGATCGCTTTCACGTTTTGAGTCGGCTGCTGCTGAGACCCTTATCCATGCCATCATCTCATGCCAACTCAACTACTGTAACTCTCTCACTCCTCCACTTCCCTCCACACACTCTCCTACCCTCTCGCCTCTCATCTCACTCCACTCCCCTCCACGAACTCTCCTGCCTTTCCCCTCAACGCACTTTCTGCTCTAGCAACTCAGGATTCCCGTTGAAGCTCCCAGTCAACCATTGCTCCATGGTAAGCAATGGCAATGGCTTGGAGAGGCCTTCACCCAGCTGTGGATTAATCGTGGCCGATGATGGCGGTGAAGGTAGTGATACTGGAGAAAATCCAAGCAGATGAATGGTGCTTGCGCCTGCGTTGGTTTTAACCAAGGGCCTTCACTTCAGTGGCCCTGTGGGCGGGCACGCAACACGCCATGCCGGAGCCATGCTCCCAGCCGCGCCATCACGTACATTTGCGTGTTTAACTTATCGGTAATTGCTGCATAGGTGGCCTTGGTTGTGCTGCTGTGCAGCTCTCCCATGTTTTATTCAGGTTGTACAGCATATTGTTCAGCGTGGTGTCTGACATTTCACTCCATGTGCTTCGAACCTTTTTCAGGAACTCATCACTTCCTATAGACTCTATCCTGCTCCACGCATTTAGGCGCTTCTTCAGGAAGTGCATTCTAAGATCCTCAAGCTGTCAGCTCATGGAGCGAAACGTGGAGTGGACATGAAGGAGCATAGGCCATCACACAAACTCCGGTCATCCTCGCAGCGGCTTTTGGCTAACTATCAAACAAAGACGGTCACTGCATCGCGCAAGTTTCAGATGTGCTTCTGCGGCCGCCTGGAACGCTCTTCCGATATTAGGAAGCCACTGGAGCGATGCAATTTTAAATATAGATAGAAAACTAATTTCTTTCGAACTGACTTTTGTTTTTATTTTTTTGTCCTCCCCCTGCACCTCCGAATATGTACGGTGTGAAAGAATTTCAATATACTGTACATACAAATCATCGAACATTGTACCAAACAACACACGTCACAACTCACACACGGGGTTGCCAACTTTTCCACTGTAGACCAAACCTGGACATATTCTCAGTCAGCCTCGGTCTAGTAATAGGTTTTTACCCTTTTATCTGGCACAAAAACTGACACCTTTATACAAGAGATCATGTTTGCAAAAACCACAACACAATTAGTCAAAAGGCAAACAAAAAAGACAACTGATCATATGCACTGGCCTTTGAATTTGATTGGTCCACACCTGAGACGGCTTTTCTTAGTGCCCAGTCTCCACTGGTGTTGGACCAGAAGACGCCAAAAGGCGTACAACTCAAAAACAGCGCACCATCAGAGAAACAACCTAGGTCTATTATCAAAACTGTGAAGTAAACTGCATAGAGTTCAACATAATACCGTTTCCATGACTCGGTAAAAATCAATTGCTGCTGCCACCCAAACACACATACCAATTCCTGAGACAAACACGGAGAGGTGAAAATCCAAACGCAAATCGAGGCGCGATGTCAGTTATTCACTTCCTCGTTCATTCGATCTGGCATGCGTGTGTGTGTGTGCGTCTTTGTTTTTTTGGGATGGGGGCCTGCAGAGCAGAAGCTGAGTGGGATTCCAGGCGTCCAATCCATCCACCGCCTGCATGTCTGGCGGCTGACGGCCGGCCGCGACGTGGCCAGCGTTCACATCAAGTGCGCGGGGATGTCCGACTACGCCACGGCAGGCCTCCACATCCACGACCTGCTGCAGCTGGAGGGCATCGACGACATCACCGTGCAGCCCGAGTTTGCGCTGCCGCGTCACGGCGACTGCGAGTTTCCCTTCCCCGTGGCGGACGACTGCAATGAGCGTGGGGCCTCCAGCGTGGCCGAGAAGCCCGAGTGGAGCGCCGCGACCCCGGTCACGGAGAAGGCCGGGGGCGAGCGGTTTGGGGCCACGCAGAGTGGAGCGGACGCACAATGGGGAGCGCACGTCGTCACGAGGAGCTCCAGGTTGTGATTAGTTGCTTGAATGAGCAGAAAGAGCTTTTTTTTAAAAATGGATTTGTCCCTCTCTGTCATTTTCATTAATGTCAGAGCTGGCCTCAGCATACGTGGCGCCGAGGGCAGACAACAATTGTAGTCGAGCCAATTGGCGCCCCTCACGGCGCTGTGCCCGGGTCATCCATCCCCAAGGTCGGCCCTCTCATAAAGTTGATTGAGGGCCAGCCTGGTGGAAGTGAGGTCTGTTTTACTGTTTTGCTGTCTTGCCACCGGCTGCTGAGTGATTCTAGAATTCATGACTTTTATGGGGGCAGGCAATTGTAGAACAATTGGACCTTGCTAGCGCCACCTCGCTTGAGAGAATGAGATCCTCCATCCCCGTGTCTCTGCCACCCAGTGACTCCACAGTCAAATCGCTAACCAGTTGCCTGCAACCTATGGGTTGAATGCAGTTAAAAGTGTGGGACAAATGGCTGAGTCTCAGGAAAATACAATCACGTCCTTCTCCTTCATCATGTGATGCCTTTGATGGAGGCTGCGTTTCTGCCACTTGTGTTTAAAAGTCGATGTCCACTCGCCACTGCGTTGATTTAGATGATGTTCTCACGCTTGGGTGACCACTTTCAGTGGTATCATATCAGGGAGGGGGCATTTTTGACCCATGGTGACAAGGGATGGGGGGTTGTTTATTCTTAATCCTTAACAAGGTTGCAAAACTGTATAATTGTTACACTAATATCCATAATGAAAAATGTTAAATGTTTTTTATATATGTTGGCTAATTTAAGTGGCACTCTGGAGATATACAGTACAGTATGTACGTATTACAATAAACAAGGTTCTCGAGAAATATTAAGAACCTTCAATTGTATTATCTTGCGAAGAAATATTTATTTTAAAAAAAAATTTCGTTGTAATCAACTTCACACTTAACCGCTGTAATGTTACACTGTACAGGACATCTCTGATTGCAATCGCCGTCTGATCTCTTGAAGCCATATACGTTGTTACATATCACATGTCAAATAAAAGATTGATACATTATAGAGGCGCGTCGATTCATCCAGATGATTCCTGAAGCTCATGAAAGCGTGCATCGAATCGCGTCGCGTTCGTGTTCCTTGTCACTGCAGCCACGAGAGACGCCACCACTGCTCACGACGAAGGGAAAGAATCGCGTCGTGACGTTGAATCGTGACGATTAATAGAATAATGTACAGCTCTATGTCAATGCACGCTGGTAAGTGCGGGTTGCCGAAGTGACGGCCCTAGCACTGGTTCAAAACATTGCTGATGTTGGCCGCGATGGGGAATCAAACCCAGATGGGCCGGGTTGATGTCGCAGACCGCGAGAACAACTTGAGCCACCGCCCCACTTTCTTCAAATAGATCGGGTGATCTTCGAATTCAGGTGATCGATGATTTAAAAGCGGGAGCCCCGTCAAGATCTTGCGTCCGCTCCGCCACCAAAATAATCTCGCCGTGCTTCAAGGAAGGCGTTCTCTGCCTCGCGTGGGGTTTTTTTTTGGGGGGGTGGGGGGGGAGGAAATCCGATTCAAAAGTCCCGGGGAGACACGGCTGTTGATCGGTTGTATTGCGCCTCCTACCGGCGGGGCCTCTTGCAGCCACATCCACGCCGTGGTGACTCAAGCCCGGGCGGTCACACAACCCTCGTGGGGCACGCGTCCCCTACGGGGTGGGGAGGAGAGAGAGAGGGGCCCTCATCCAGCAGTGGATTGACAAAGGGCTGTACATTTTTCTTTGGTTCTTTCGGTAAAGTCACGTAGAATGAGAATAAAATTATAAATTGATAAAATAAAATAACACAATAATATTATTTTATTCTCATTCTACGTGACTTTACCGAAAGAACCAAAGAATATGAATCCTTGCAGTCACGAAAGCTTTAAATCGAAATTTAAAAGGCTGTACATTTTTATTTGGGTCAAAATGTTATTTCGGTTTGAACCTACCATCTGCGTGACTTTACCGAAAGACCCAGAGAGAAATGAAAGACCCGAAGAATAATAATTCCTGCAGGCGCGAAAAGCTTTAAAAGTCAAGGACTGTACATTGGTGCTGTTATTTTGAATGAAAATGACTTCCGGATTTGTTTAGACAAAGGTTATACGCGGAGAGAGTCTCGCATTGATCATGGCTGATTATGACAGTGATCACGGTCGGAGATGCAATTGTAGTTCATACCAAACAATGGTACGTAAGAGAATAACAAAACACGCAATCTCTTCAAACCGGAATGTTGGCAACATTTGAATTTGCCTCGTGCCACATCGCGGATGATCTCGCCATGAGCTCTCTCAGAAGCTAAGCAGTGTTGATCCTGGTGAGCGCTCGGTTAGTGTTACCCCCTCAGATGTTGTCGTGGCTAAGCTCCAGTTTCTCTGTTTTCCTCCCACATGCGAAACTCTCACTCATGGAGCTGAGCAAAATCCCAGTGTAGGACTTTACTGAACAAGAGGTTTGATACTCGATGAGACTTTCCTGAGTAAATGTCATTATGACATTTATTAAACCTGGGTAATTGTATCACCACGGAAGGACAGAGCTATAAAGAAGGAGCAACAATCAATGGACAAAAGCAGTGAATGTCAACGGTCACTCAAGATGAGGTGAGGGCAGCAATGGCCTTTGGATACAGTGGCACGGTTTGTATTGATCACAAAAACACAAGAGCCAGGACGCGTTCATCCAGCAGTGGTTGTAAAACTGTCAACTCATTCATCAACTTACAGTGCCGGCCCTCGTGGATAGAAAACACAGGGCATGTCTGAAACTCGCTGAACACTGCGCATGGAACAATGCATTTTTTTTACCTCCACAAAGTTAACCCACCTTGGGATATTTAGCAGCGCCACGCCAGGCATCCCATAATCTACGCACACACCCTGTTGAACCTGGTCGACAAATCGTTCCTAAAATAGCCTTTACATTTCCCACACACCATAAGGACTCTACCAATACCCAATGAAACATTGCTTTAATTGGTAAATGCAGAAGTGGACCTGTAGGACCAACGGCCAACAATGTACATATTCATGCTCAGCTCTTTTTTTGTGAATCCATTGTTGGTTGGTTGACGGCTTCCTCATGCTGCACGGGTCGTGGGGGTACTTGGACCATACTTAACCACGCTGGTCAGTGCAGGTGGTTTAAGCAAGGAGATTAGACATGGGACCGTAGTACAGTATAACAATGGGGTTTTCCGAACTGCCCTCTGGCTGACAATGCAGCCTATGACCAAATCAGCCAGAATGCGGCCGAATCCATTGTTTTCAACATGAAACATTTCACCTGGATTGTATGTGTGTTGAACTTTTTTCGCACCATACGCAAGCCGACCGTGCTAATCGGAGGTGCGGATAAACTTAAAGTGATTCTTTTAAGCTATAAACTATGTTTCTTTTATATGACAAAATAAATGTTGCATCTAACGGATAACCTCGTGAGGTGTGTATACAGGTTATCAAGCGTCACATGCAGAGTGAACACGAATGAAACAGTTCTTGGAAGTTAAGCAGGTTCAAGCCTGGATAGTGCTCGGAAGGTGACACAGGTGGCATAGGTTGCTGTCAGGGCCTTCTTTGTGCATGTTCATTCAATATTAGTTGATTTTTTTTTTAAACAATCGACTAACATTCGTGACCCACCCCAGGCAGGCAAGAAATTGTAAAACGACTTTGTGCAACTCATAAAGTCATAATTGACCCTCTGAAGCTAGCGATTGCATTGGTTCCCACCTCCTATGCATCATTCTAATGTCACACACGCCAGTAAATACCCTCTTAGACGCAGAGATTATAAAACTTCCAACCCAGAAAAAACTGAGCCCAGCCAAGGTTTCACATGGATAGCACTGCTGCTGCTCCTGATGCCCCTGCTGCTCCTGCTGCTCCTGCTGCTCCTGATGCTCCTGCTGCTCCTGCTGCCCCTGATGCTTCTGCTGCTCCTGCTGCTCTTGCTGCTGCTCCGAGTGTCGAGGAGTGGGGCCAAGGCGTGGTCGTGGATGCTCGTGCTCCTCACCGTGTTGCCCACTTGCTGTTCTGCGCTGGCGGGAGCCGATTACGTTTACCGACCGCCGGTACGTGGCTGCGTAATGGCTCGTGCTCGGTGACCTCGTTCAGCCCACCGCGTGCGTCTGCTGCGGTTTGGTGGCCCGCGGGTGAGGCGACTGACAGAGTGGCAGCCAACGGTGGGTGGAGCGATGAGACTCAATAGTGGTCGAATGAATCGTAGAGCCCTGATATGTAAATTGCAGGACCTGACTATGTTTTGCACGTGTGCGTACAAACGACATGTTCTGGTCGAGTATGGTGCCGAGGCTCTTTAGATGAGTAGAAAACTGAATCCTGAAGTCCGCGACCGCCACACCTGATCCTCCCACAATTTTTTTCCGCAAACATTTTTTCGTTTCAGGTCTACGCAACAGTTAGTGGCGATGTGAATGGTGACACGTGCAGGATGGATTTCTCTTCCTGGTACTCTCCTCAAAGTTGTGACAATATCGTTGTAGTTGTCGTACTTGTGTGGCGATGGTGGTGGTGGTGATTATCATGGTATTCACCGATGAAGATTTGTATTTGATAAATATGTGTATTTTCCATTTCTTATGTAACGTAGTTGTCTTTTGTATTTGACTTCAATTGTCTTCATTTCCGTACTTGAGGTTATTGCTTTTGTCATTTTGGTGACCAAGGTCACTCTTGTAAATGAGACTATCCCCATACAGTCCAGCCGCCCCTGCTGCCAAAGGAATGTTTTATTTTATTAAGCAGAAAGACCAATTTTTTAGTGTGAAAGCTTCGTATCACAGATTGAGCTCTCTCCTTGTTTCTCCCTCTAGGCTCACAGACCGACAAGATCTCTGCCGTGACTGTGGATCCCTGCCCAACCCAGCCATGAATCCTCTGCAACAGCAAGACCACCAACATTCACGTCAATTTCACCAGCGCAGAGCAGTGCGCAGAACCACGCACGCTTTTTTTTCTACGGAGCCAATTGGCTACTGATCGACCAATGCCCAAACGTGTATCTGTCCGACGGTGCATTCTTAGACACTTCACATTTGCTGATGCAAACTACGAAACCCCCAACCGACCTGTACCACATCCTTTTACCAGTACTGTTGCCTTGATCTGTCTAGTTATCAGGCAAACTTTGATATGCAATATTTTTTTTTATCATGAATTAATATATAGTTACATTGCATATCATTGTGTTTAGGTTACGTACATTCTAAGGCGTCTACGTGTAAGTGTGTGCATTACAGTGTAGTGCGCATGTGCACAACACACCTAATGTGTGTGTCCATGTACACTTTGCGCACGTGTGTGTTCTTGTGTGTTCGTGGGGGAGTGGCGGTGCAGCGGTTATGCTTATGCTTTTCGAACTGGGCGACCCGAGTTAGTTTCCCGACCACGATTAACATCCGTAGCGAATTAAATCAGAACTTGGTCTTGGGCCTCTAGATCAGCTCAGCATTAAATTAGTGCCTGGTGCATTGTGTAAACATCAGCAGTGGGGGGACAAAAGTGGCAGGGTGTGGTGTTGGTCACACCACCCACTCGCGTACAATTTCGTCCTGAACAGCTGAGCACAGCACTTGCCCGAACAGTCAATGCGGGCCTATACAGGATTTGTTGTCTTTGTTCCCATGTGAAAATGTTTTTGTACCGTTGAATCCAATATATACTGGCAATCTGTGAAAAAGACCTTAATGCTCATCGGATTCCTCCATTAAAACTATAAAGATGCTGACATTTCAGTAGGCTCCCTCAATGGGTTGGCTTGTCAGCTTACATTCACTGCCAGGCAAAGGGCAGTTGTACTATTTGCTGAGAAGATAGCCGTGCTACCGTGCTACCGTCATACAGGTCCATATTGTCTCTTGAGATTCCCACAGTCTAGGTTTGCATATCTGATGTGGCACATGTTTTGAAAAATCCAATATGACGAGGAAGCTGTGATCGCAGTGAATGTTATCTATGCACAGCATTCCGTACAAAGGACAGGCACTGTTGATTTTAATTCTACGATTCCTATATGATATAATATAATGTTTGGGGATATTTTTATGAAAGCATTTGTTTTCAAATGTATGCAATGCAAGCATGACAGTGCGTCTACCATGGAGATGGAGCCATGGAATTAGCTCACTATCACGTGCTCGATGGATTGTTGTCTTCCAGGACCATGAGAGACGTAACGGCTTATGGAGGCCTTCACACGGCCGTGGATTGATTGTAGCTGCCGATGATGATGATGATATTATGTAAGACAATACGATAAAAGGTATCGGCAGTGTGTTTAAACCAGGGGTCGGCAACCTGCGGCTCTTTAATGACTGCTTCTTGACGTTATTCATTCATGACCACCGTCTATTTTTCACATTGTGGCTCTTGAAATACTGAGTTTTTTTTACCGAATTTTGTGGCTCTTCTTGTTATTTTGGTTTCCTACTCCTGGTTTAAACCATTGTTGAAACGCGTGCATTCCAACAGCGACCGCGTGCTCTTCAACGTAACGACGTTTCTTCAGAGAACACGCCACAAAAGACTCGTGTTGTGACGTGTCCTTAATGACCCGCATTGTATTGTTTCACGCAGGCTGCCTCGCACACTTTTTTGCCCAAAGCAGTTTTGAACGTTCCGTATGGGGAGGTTTTCCAGTGTCCATTGGCTTCACTAAATACGAACTCACTCACCCCTCCAACATCCTCCTTGCACCGTCACTGCCCGATCCCCTCCTCCCTGCTGACCCACCCCCGCGGGAGCCCCCCCAACTACCGCCGCCCGGAGTTTGGCTGGCAGGGTGCCTGCCACCTCGCCAGCTCCCGGCTCGTGCCGTTCGTGTTGGGGCGAGTGAAGTTCGTTGCTGGCCGTGACGTCACAAGTACGGTGGGCGGTCCGAAATTCGAATCGCGCGTAGCCGTGGGCGGCGCGTGCTGGATGCCGTTAAACCCCGAGAGCGCGCGCGCATGGAAAGCGTCGATGCATTTCGTGGCCAAAACGAATCGGTCGTTTTAAATGATTTTAAGTGATTTGCTGCTCGAATCAGCGTTGACGCTGAGTTCGTCTGTCTACGGCCCTGGGTCAGTGTTGGAAATTCAACATTCACATTGCGTGGGCGAGTATATTCACGTGACAATATAGGTCGACTTCCGCATAAATTGGTAGCAATTTTATTGACCCCTGAAGGATGATTGGCTGAGTCGACCCCCAACCAAGACTGGAGCTGCTGCTCACCTTCCCCTTGCGAGCTGCTCGCTCGAGCGATGGGCCACCTGGTGGGTTACCAAAGCTATTGCAGCAGTTTTCAATAATGCATAACATTGTAACAAAAAAAAGATTGGTTTAGTTATAGTTTCATTTATTTGGTATAGCCCTGTGAGCCATTCGGCTCTTGAATCGGGTGCAACCGCAACAAACAAAAAAAAACAAAAACATGAACAAGAAAACATCTTAAAGTGACTTTGTGCATGTGCAAACAGAAAATCCAGGAAAAAACATCAAAATATTCCTGAAATAGCACCGTACACCAACGCTGTGTGCAAAAATCCCAGTAGGATGCAAGTCAAACAACAACAAGAAAACTTAGATTAAGGCCATCAGTCTAACTCCGTACTACAATAAACAAAAACATGGCCAAACCAAAAAACTTTTAGAAATCACCAAAATAAAGCCATAAATGCAATGTAACAGTGATCATAGGAACTGTGACCGAATTTTTAACAATAAACTACATAAATAACATGTAACACCAAACCCTAGAGCCACAGCTGGCTGCATGAGTCACTCCACAAACAACAGGAGCATCAGTCGGAGTATCACATTTTTCAATGCACCTTTAAGATCAGCACACTAAATCAAAATACAGATAATACTTTGCAGCGGTAATCCGGAGCGAAACATTTTATTTTATTTTAGGCCACTGAATAGCAGTAGCAGCTAGGGGTGTACAACTCCTCTAGAGCAGTTTTGAGTGAAGGTCTCATAGGTAGTGATTCAAATTGCAGTTTATTGGCAATAGCATTCCAGACCCTGGGGGCATCAATAGCAAAGGCCCTTCCTCCGGTTTTTGTACGGCAATAGGGAATGTGAAGCTGGTAGATGAGCGAAGACCTGAGGTCAAATTTGTTCTTTGAAACAGAGAGGAGATCCAGCAGGTAGTCTGCGGATTTTTTTCGTAAGTACATCGTGAATAAATAAGATCTGGTGAACATTAAGAGATGTTAAGCTTGACCCAATGTAGAGATCACAGTGGTGAGTCCTATATGGGCAGTTCAATGCAAATCTTAAGGCCGAGTGATAGATGGAATCAAGCTTCTTCAGTACAGTACTTGGGGCTGATTTATACACGATCTCACAGTAATCAAGTAGAGGCAGTATGGTAGCTTTTATCAATTCCAAACGGAACATAGGGGGGAAGCAGTGCTTGTGTCGATACAGAAAACCAATTTAATTTTTTGTCTTTTTACCAATATAATCAATGTGATCTTCAAAATTCAGTTTTGAATCCAGGATGACCCCAAGATACTTATAGAACTTGACTTGCTCTATTTGATCATTATTTAAGGAATGTAATTTGGGAAAAATAACTTCCTGCTTTAGTCCCGGTGAAAAGCATAGCACCTTGGTTTTGGAGGTATTTAGGACTAGTTTAAGAGCAACTAGCTGATGTTGTAGTTTGTTGAAATCACCCTGGAGCTTAGCAATCACGTCATCCGGAGAGCGGCCAGCAGTAATCAGTATCATGTCATCTGCAAAAAGATTTACCCTGGAATGATCCAGGTCAGTGCCCAAGTCATTGACATAAACCTGTGGAACCCCTTTTGTTATCTTAATACTGTTTGACCTCCAATCATTTGTGAATACAGTTTGGGTGCGAGAAAAGAGGTAATTTTTTACCATTTTACTGTGTTTTTGGAAAAACCAAGGCAACTTAGTTTACCAAGCAGGATGTTGTGGTCTACTGTATCAAAAGCTTTGGACAGGTCAAGAAAAAGACAGGCACAGTACTGCTTATTATCAAGGCTACTGTAAATTTGGTTCAGAGAGTCTAATGCAGCGGATGTAGTGCTGGTTCCTGGGTAGTAAGTGTTGTTTCCTAATTGCTTATGCCTCAAAAGTACAGAGAATGGCTATTGTTCCCCAAAAACTTTGCCTTTGTGACCAGGACAGTGATATTTTGAAATGTACCTATTTTCAATGAGAAAACGGGCGAATTTGTGTCTTTTCGTTTATATAAAGTCATAAAAAAGCAACATATGCATTACTTCAGTATAAATAATTAACATTTATTTATACTAAAGTAATACAAAAATTACTACAAAAGATTTAGACACCAAGGCGCACTACAGCAGGTGGGACTGGCCACAGCGGACCGAGTTCTGTATGGGGAGGAACAACGTCAAGTGGGAGCCACTGGTGGACCCCCGGAAGGTGCTGAAACAAGTTGTCACAAGCTGTAGATAAGGAGTCGGCAGCCTTCAAGTATCTTGAAGACTTCTGCCCTAAGCTGTCTGAGGCAAAGGTCAAAGCCGGTGTCTTCGTCGGACCACAGATGAAGAAGATCCTGGAGTGCAATTAATTCCCCAAGAAGCTCACTAGTAAGGAGAAAGCGGCTTGGAACAGCTTTGTGGCAGTGGTTCGTGGCTTCCTGGGCAATCACAAGGTCGAAAACTATGTTGAGCTGGTTGAGACTTTGGTGAAGAACTACGGCACAATGGGCTGTAAGATGTCCCTCAAAGTGCATGTCCTTGATGTTCATCTTGATAAATTCAAGGAGAATATGGGAGCGTACTCGGAGGAGCAAGGCGAGCGCTTCCACCAGGATATACTGGACTTTGAAAGCCGCTACCAAGGACAGTATAACGAGAGCATGATGGGAGACTACATTTGGGGGCTGATTCGTGAAAGTGATTTACAGTATAATCGTAAATCTCGAAAAACTACTCACTTTTAAATATTCTGTAGTCATTTTTGTATTACTTTAGTATAAATACATGTGAATTTTGATTCATATGTTGTTTTTCTCTAACTTTATGTGAACGAAAATACACAAATTCGCCCGTTTTCTCATTGAAAATAGATACTTTTCAAAATATCACTGTCCTGGTCACAAAAGCAAAGTTTGTGGGGAATAATTGCCATTTTCGATACTTTTTAGGCATAAGCAATTACGAAATAACACTTACTACCCAGGATAAAAAATTATGTTAGAGTAATTAATTGTTTGCAGTCTATTTTGGCTGTGTAGTCTTAATATTGCATTATTTAGCACCGTTTAATTGAAATGAACGTTTAATTAGCGACAACTTCAACAATCGTGCACCCATGGTTTAACACAGCTGCGATGGAATAGCAATGTGAATAAACTAATACTTTTATTACAATTCATGCTCAATGATGAGGGCAGGAGGCCCAGTGGTAGAGCGAATGGCTCACAGTCATAATGTTGCAGGTTCATATTCTGGTTGGGGAGTGACTCAGCCCATCATGCCTCCGGGGCCGATACAATGTTTACCACTTTGTAGGGGAGTCAACAGCGATTATTTGAACAGACCCGATCCCACCATAGGAATGTGGGACTTCTGCCAATGGCTCAGGGCTGTAAACTGGAGATGACCTCCACCTTATTGCTCATTTTAGCAGGAAATCACTGTGACGTATGAAAACCGGGGACATGGCCTTTGCCCCATTAATTGTACTTGAAGCGCAGTGCAGATCAGCCGGTGATGGTTCGGTCCATCCGCCGTGCTGTGGGGCTGGGCAGCGCCGATCCCCGTGCTCTGTGTCGCGCCGCAGGAGTGGTGAGCAACACGGCGACCGCGGTGGTGCACAGCATCGTGGCGGGCTTCCCCGTGCGCTTCTCCATCCCGCAGAGCGACGGGTGCAAGTCGGGGCTTCGCCTGCCAGCTCGCCGTGGGCCAAGACTACAGCTACGACGCCAGGGTGCGCCCGTGAAGAGCAGCTACCCCAACGTATGTCGCCATTGATAATTTATCATAATCAATCATGATCAATCCACTGCTGCATGAAGTTCTCCACAAGGCCACCGCTCACGATATTACGATGCGACAATCCATCAAGCACCTGCGCATGAACTTCTTTCATTGCTGCATTTAATTTGGGGAGTCCTTTCTCGGCTGCTACTCCGTTATTATTCCTGCCCATTATGTGTGATGTCACGTCACCTTATCGCACATCATGCAGGCTACCTCTGCTCCCGATGATATCATTGCATGTGATTACATCACACTGTGCGGTTTGGAACGTAACATTATTATCGCTAGTTAAACACTTCCAAGACCAAAGGCGTGTTGGATAGTGCAATGGAAGCCATGCATATGCGTGATTTAGCTTCCTGGTTTAGGTTTTCAATAAGACGTTCACGTAGATATCCTTTGAGTAAATTATTCAGATATAACAAAAACGCCTCACGTAACTTTGCATTTTTTTTCCCTGGATGATGAATTGTCAAATTAAATACGGTGTATGTTTTTTTGTGAAGTTAAGTAAATACAGGGTGTTTATTTTGCTAATGTGCTAGGAAAAGTATTTTTTCTGTTAGTAAAACAGGTTTTTGCTGTTTAAGCAAGTGTGCAAACTTTAGGTAAATGTAAATTACGTCTGCGTTTGTTTTATGACTATACCGTATTGGCTTTGAGATCAACTTGGGTCTGGTGAGTTAGGGCAGGACAATTTACATGTCAAATGTTTTTAACCGCACCTTTATTCAACTCTTCCACTGTCCAATTGAACGGTAAGCAATTGAACGATAGGCAATCGCTGGGTGGTTGATTGAAGTGGACGTGCATTGATCGTCTTGTCTTTGGCGAGGCGCAGATCAAGCTTGTGGTGAAGTGGCAACTGAAAGACGACAACGGAAAAGATTTGTTCTGCTTCAAGTTCCCCGTGAAAATTGTCCGTTGTGACTTCTGAGCCTTGCCCTAGAGCAGGGCCCTCGACAATCGCGTCGCGTCTCCTGGAGATTGGTAACGGGGTATTACTGTGACTGATTGGTAATGTGGCATTGCCGAAAGGGTTTAGACGTGGAGCTTGGAGCTACACTTTTAGGCTTGGATCCTGGGCAGTACAACAGCAGGTTTAAGTTATGGTTATTTAGAAACCAGACAAGTTCTCTAGCGACGCCACGGTGGCATGACTGCTGGCCTTTGAATACAAGGTCACTGCAGTGATGCCACCAGATCATGCCTAAAATACACTTTACAGTTGTAATCAATGAAAACGAAGCTCTAAACTCATATTAAACAGCACGGGTGAGTCAGTGGTTCCTTAACTTCTGAACCCACTGATCACTGTCAACTCTCTTAAACATTTTTGTGGACTACCAAACACCAATAACATTTATTTCCAAAATTAAAATGACTCTAAATCATAGAATCTGCAGCAGTTCCACGAACCGCTTCCCAATGGCCTTGCGGACCACACGTTGAGAGTCACTGCTATACGGAATGTGACTAGAAGACAAAAACTACTTGTTTTTCTGGATGGTGTGTTTCTTTACCAGTCTAAACCTGTACTCCTTTATAGAGCCTGCAGTGCCATGGTTTGTTGTATGCGTTCTTATTTAATAAAGTTTTAATTCTCAGTTTACTGCACTGTATTTTTACTCTTATTTTGTGGTCAAAACTATTCCAAGGAGCATGCATATTGTATGTATTCAATTATTATGTTGGTGTTAAACGAGCCCTCTGTGGGTTAGGGAAGCAATCTCAGACCTAGTGAAGTGGATATGATTCAACCACAAGGTTTATCGCTCAAAATCCACACAGCTCTGCCGCTTTCAACATTTACATTTCAGAGACAACATGTGGTGTCATAAGCCTGCGGTAATTCAAGAAGAGCATGGTGTTATTGTGCGTACGCAAGAAGTTATAGGAACTACACCAATAAAAGTATGACCTTGATTTTGGAAAAAAAACACTCGTAGCAGCGTATGTCATATTCTCTGGCTGTATATTATATGCGGGTAATGGTCTCTTGTGCCAGAGAGCCCAGTAGGCAGTCACTGCCAGCGTCTGTCACAAATTGTTGGAACATTTGTACTGACATGATGTGGCCTAATGATGTGGCCTTGTAAATTGCCTAATCCTTTCGAATAATATTTATACTGCATATTTTAAGAATATTGCGACTCTCAATGTTGTAGGAATATTACATTTTACTCGTATTGTTTGGTGATGTGAAAGATAAATCCATCGTAAAAATATTTGTGCCAAAAGTTGAGATTCAAATCAATGTAAACAATTGTTTTTTTCTCAATCTACTGTTTCGCCTTGTGCTAACATAGCACAATGTAAACACAGCCCATTTATTAAATGTATAAATATTTGCATTCAATCATCACACTTTATATTTATGAGATTGCCAAATAATTAAGAAATTTGTATACAATAAAATAACTAGAGTAGCTTGCATATGCTAAACCACGTGATGCGTTGCTCTGAAAGAGAAACATCCAACATGCTGAGAGCTAAAATTTCTTGTGCAGATTTTGAAATTGTGAAATAATCAATGTAATAAATTACGTCTGCCGGAGGGAGAATGCATTTTGGAGAGTCGGGCTTTAGAAAGGATTCCATTTTCAGCACTGAAGCCACCTTCAGCTTGGTGGAACTAATGCACGGGCAGCTTAATGTGTGGGCCACGAGCCCCAAGCACCGCAGCTTCTCTGGGCCCGGCGAGAGAATAAAAGCCACAACGTGCCGTGTGATCCGGCTGTTGCGTGTGCTGTGCTTTGGCAGGGTGGGTGGTATAATGGTGCCCTTCCTATGCTGTAAGAAATAATCGATTTGCCTGGAGCTGTAGTAAAATTAAACAAAAATGAAAGCTGAACATGCTGCACTTGGGCATTCAGAGAAAAAGCCAAGTACAGGCACAATTTGTTAACATTCGTGGGTTTGTTCAGTGGGATGTAATGTTAGACTTGTCTCTTTTGGATGTTATTGTTTTTTCAAGTTTTTTTTTTCCATCGAGCCCATAATATTATTATTACTACGCGTGCTTATCCAGGTAAGCCTCACTCAGTCTTACCTCTTCTTCAGAAGGGGCCTAATAAGTTTTTGCAGTAGGTGGACAACGATCACTATGTGTTTCTCAAGCGATTTCAAGTAATGTTTCAAATTAGGGGAATTTAACCTACCATGTCGACACAGTGCTCTTATCTTATTCTCGTGATTTCACGGGATCTTCAATGTCCACTGTGAAGCACGCATTTTATGGCTAATAAGCAGCACAGTGTTTAACCGGGTCCAACCTGCCAGGTTCAAACTGCGAACTTATGTACCAATCTGTACATGTGCTTCCGCTGGGCCACATCACCACCCCTACGACTGAGCAGAGCACTCCTGCTGTCGGAGTTCCATACCCGAGACTGATTCAACGGACATATAGAAATGTGATGATCACAACCTCTGTGAAAGCATTTTGAGGGCCTCTGCATAACTTAGTGAGGTTCTATTCTACTCATTCTCTATTTACACTCTGCTGAGTGGAGTCATACATTGACGGAGAACACAACTTGGATTTTGTCTGTGGCCTCATCGTCAACCAGGTAAAAACTTGCAATTGTTAACTCGATGCCCACTACCATTTTTTTTACTTGGGTAACTCGATTTTAGTCGTAGTCCATTCAAGCAACAAACCCACGTTCTCGTAGCTGTTGGCCAAGCAGGGACCTGCCAACCTGACAGGGGTTCAAATTTGCGAGACCCCCAAATGAAACACCGTGTGAAAAAACCCAAGAAATTGAGGCAGAAACTACAATACACCGAGGCACAGAAACGTACCAGTCGCGCAGCAGGCAAAGAGCTGCAAGAGGCTCACGTTTCGCACTCCAATAGTAAATAATCATAATACTAATCTTTTATAGTTGTTTTTAGTTTCCCCACTGTTTTCTAATAGAAACCCTGAGAGTAAAAGACAAGTTTTGGAAGCAACCCTCACATTAGACCTGGACCGTCGGCAGCCACTGCAGATGAGACACTGCAATAAATATGGCTGAGTGCGTGATTGTCCTGTCAACAACAACAAACGTGGGCATGCATTTCACAGCGAGGAGACGCTCAAGACTGTGAGACACCGTGAGTCTCACGACTCCTGGGTGCTTGAGAATTGACGTGTGAGCGTTTACTCCAACACCGGGCGCATTCGGCCGTGGGCAACTCGGCAGCCATCTGGCATTGTGCCTATTGATCGAGTAGCTCCATTTATTCCCCTGCATGTTTCATTAAATAGAAACAATAAAGTTGACGCCTATTAATTCCCGGCGCAGTCACGTGAATTCACCCACACGCATTACGCATGCGATTGATTTTGGCCTGTGTGGTATTGCTTTGAGTGCCACAATGCCAGCACACCATGACAATTAAGTGGCGTGTGTCAGCGCGCGTCCGCGATGTGTGCAGCAGGCACGACAACTGTGCGATGCATTATTCATAGCGGCGCCTCGTGGCGGTTAGAACCCCTGCACTGACTGCTCGCCGAGAACCTCGCGCGAAAGGGCAGTGGATCTCAACTGGGAGGATGGAGTGTGGTTAAGCATGGGGGATCACTGGGTCATCGCCTACATTTCTACTTTCCCCAGACTGTGAATTATATTTTCCTTTGATATGACCTCCAAACTCACATTTGTCCATCACCGCATGTGTATAATTCCGTGCCCTATTATGCATACCGTCTTAACTCTGACCTGTTATGTATGAGAGTTATGTCATTAATTGCCTATTCATTATTTTACTCACCCATGCATAAAAGCACATCTTGGCCTCCTGACATTAAGAAGCATATGCACTAAGAGACCCGAAAATGGTATGAAGCGTTTGCTGTAATGGAGACTGGTTCACTGCGGTGGAAATCCAGTGTCGCGCTTTTTTTTAAAAGGCCAATGTAAATATAACAGAGCCGCCTTGGGGCTTAATCACAACAGCAGATGCAAATCTGAGCAGGCAGGGACGTTATTTATGATGTAATTATTTCACATTTCGAGCACAAGCTATCCTCACGTATAATTACCACCCTAGCCATAGGTCAACAAAGGACGGTGGCGACCCTGTGTCAGCCGAAAATACCGCATAACGCGTGATTCCCAGAACACCCGACACTTACACGACTTACAAGAACATTTGCAGTCTTATGAAAGTGAATAAAAAAACAAAATTCCAGTAAACACAATGATCAAAACCATCTGCCCCTTAAACACATTGTATCCATTTGCCTGGTAGTTGTGTGATGCAGGATGACCTTGTGATGTGTTGAGAAATGTCAACTTGAGTCTTCAGAACCTTTGCGCGTGTTCATTCTTCTGGTGTGGGGAAAACTCAGCAGGATTGCCTAACTGTGCACAGTGGACTGTGGACTTTCTCCCATCGAATTACGTTGGCATTTCTCTTTGGCCACTGGTCTGGCTCCCAAAAGACACAATCCAGAGAGCAGAGTCTGGTTTTTTGTGAGCGTGTGTTTTAAAACTCAGGGTGGAGCTCGGTATGCACCGACTAACTTTCAAACTCCTAAACAATGTAAGGGTCTTTTGATTTAAAGCTTTCGTGACTGCAGTAATTCATATTCTTAGCTCTTTCGGTAAAGTCACGTTGAAGGGAAACAATAAAATAATAAAATATATATAAAACAATAAAAATTCTCACGACGTTTCGACCATAACACAAACGGTCGTCATCAACCGACACACCTGATGACGACCGTTTGTGTTATGGTCGAAACGTCGTGAGAATTTTTATTGTTTTTATAGATATTTTATTATTTTATTGTTTCCCTTCAACGTGCCTTTACCGAAAGAGCTAAGAATATAATGTAAGGGTCAGCTCGCATATCCAAGCATTCGCTTGCTTTTGATGGGCGAGAGCGCTTATTTCACTCAATCGTATGACAACATTCATTTAAATTCCACAGCCGGTCATTGTGAATGAAAAGCTGAGGTGACACGAGATGACTCGGTGGGAGAGGCTCTGGCCCACAGACTCAGCCTGCAATGGGCCCTTGGTTAGACAGTTGTCCAAAGTGCATCACCCTCTGTAATTGTCTAACTTTCCCAAACAAATGTACCGAAATGTCGAAGAGGAAAGCAAAGCAATCAATTGCATTTAGAAATGTATCCACGTTTCATCCTGGATAACATATTGTGGCACTGTTTGCCAGACAGTTCAATAGTTTTTAGGTTATTTATTGATATATTTTTACGTGGGCAAACTATTTAGATGGAGGAACAATCTCGTTTGAAAGACTGTCGAAGGTGTCACCTGGCACATGCAAAACTCACGTGTAAAACACGTGGTATTTTATAGAATGTATTATTATTATTTTTAAACTCATGAATATAAATATTGTTTAATTTGATTGCAGCTTCAGACGTTGTAAAGGAGCCACTTACTGTCCTATATTGATATGGCAGCTTTACCAACAATAGATTTTGATCTGACAATGCATTATGCACTCTATTAAAGTTGATATGAGAGTGATCAGTAAGTATGATTTTAATTCGAATTAAAGCCGCAGTCAATGAAAATGTACAGAGCGTAGTGATATTCAGCTCTGCATGCATACCCATTGTGTTATGTGTGTGGATATGTGTGATCCTTTTAATGATAATTGGTAATGGTGTGGACCCCATGCTGTTAGCTGGTTGACACTGTAAATTACATGAAGCATCCGAGCATTGTCATCTAACAAGGTGCTAAGTAAGCGAATAAAAACCTCGTTAATTAGATACGAAAAACCCACAAAATAGGTGTTATCGGTCTGATTGTACAGAAAAACTATCCGCATATATTTAATCAGGCATTGAGGCGGCTGGTTTAATTACAACAGTAATTACTCGTGACGGCAAGGCCTATACGAGTGACTGGAAATCGTTTGCTTCTACTGCCAACTTTTACATTCTCAGACAATAAGCTGCCCATTTGTTTATGTTGAGGATTAATCATTTCTGTTCAATGCTATTGATTGACATTGTTAATTACTGTGAGACGGAGGACATACATTTGAAATACGTTCGGTAATGCCCTGGTACGAGCAATCAACAAACGTGGTACAGAAAGTTGGTCTATTTATGGTTTCCCTTAGCTTTGAAAATGGCCAAACGACATTAAGACAGTGAATGTTATTAGCTGTTATATCACTAGTGTAGCTTACAATTTTGGTAGCTATGCTAATTATATTTTTGTTGTATATAACATGACTTGGTGGATGAAACACGTGATATTTTCTTGGCTAAATCATCGTTGAAGGGTGTGGAAGTCGGGTTTGTGCAAATTCAATTGTGCTTTCACCACCAAGTTACTACTAACTTCACCATGCGAGACAAGTTGAGATTACCTGAGTTGCGACTTATGCATTCAATATCTTAAATTTCGATTTAAAGCTTTCGTGACTGCAGGGATTCATTTTCTGAACCCAGAAGATTCAATATCTTACGCGTATTTTTTACATAAGCAAAACATTGATGTGCATAACACTTAATTGGTGTTAATTGATTGTGTATTGGTAAAATGTGAGTAACTGCCGGTGCAATACCGGTTCCACTACATTGATTTTAACTAGCCCAGACGGAGGCAGGTGGACACACAATGGCATCACCAGAACACCTGTGTTTTCCCCTTCACACAATAACGACAATCGTGACAGAATTGAGATGAGATTTAACCCACGTTGTCAGTGTGTCCGGGCACTGCGCATCTGCCCCCCCCAAAAAAAAAAGAGCTTAGGGAATCCTGCCAAAATTGCCGAGCACATCTCACAAAGAAGCCCAACATTAAATCAATGGAATTCTTCGATCTAGAAAAAGACAGTACGGTGACATTGGTGAGTCAACCCGAATGAAAGACTGCTACGAGTCTCGCCGGATCGTCCCATTCCTGAGAAAGATTTATCAGCTCTCTGTAGCCGGCCTGCCGGCCTGGCCTTCGCGCGAACTCCGGCGGCTCGCCGTGAAGGGGCTCTGCAAAACGGCTGCCGAACGCGCACGAACTGGGGCAGCTGCGGCAGCGCCCGTGACGCTCTCCACGAACCAGGCCGTGACGCTCTCCACGAACCAGGCCGTGACGCTCTCCACGAACCAAGCCGTGACGCTCTCCACGAACCAGGTCGTGACGCTCTCCACGAACCAAGCCGTGACGCTCTTCACGAACCAGGCCGTGACGCTCTCCACGAACCAGGCCGTGACGCTCTCCACGAACCAGGCCGTGACGCTCTCCACGAACCAGGCCGTGACGCTCTTCAGAACCAGGCCGTGACGCTCTCCACGAACCAGGCCGTGACGCTCTCCACGAACCAGGCCGTGACGCTCTTCACGAACCATTCCGTGACGCTCTCCACGAACCAGGCCGTGACGCTCTTCAGAACCAGGCCGTGACGCTCTCCACGAACCAGGCCGTGACGCTCTTCAGAACCAGGCCGTGACGCTCTTCACGAACCAAGCCGTGACGCTCTCCACGAACCAGGCCGTGACGCTCTCCACGAACCATTCCGTGACGCTCTCCACGAACCAGGCCGTGACGCTCTCCACGAACCAAGCCGTGACGCTCTCCACGAACCAGGCCGTGACGCTCTCCACGAACCATTCCGTGACGCTCTCCACGAACCAGGCCGTGACGCTCTCCACGAACCAGGCCGTGACGCTCTTCACGAACCATTCCGTGACGCTCTCCACGAACCAGGCCGTGACGCTCTTCACGAACCAAGCCGTGACGCTCTCCACGAACCAGGCCGTGACGCTCTCCACGAACCATTCCGTAACGCTCTCCACGAACCAGGCCGTGACGCTCTCCACGAACCAGGCCGTGACGCTCTCCACGAACCATTCCGTAACGCTCTCCACGAACCAGGCCGTGACGCTCTCCACGAACCAGGCCGTGACGCTCTCCACGAACCAAGCCGTGACGCTCTCCACGAACCAAGCCGTGACGCTCTCCACGAACCAAGCCGTGACGCTCTCCACGAACCAGGCCGTGACGCTCTCCACGAACCAGGCCGCCGTGGGGTTGAGCCCTTTTGAGTGCGCCACGATGGTGTCAGAAACGCTGAACCGCATTACACAGCTCTGAACGTGCCGCTCCGTGAAACATCTTCCGCTCCCATGAATGGTTGTGCCAGTGAAAATATTGTTTTTTTTAATGCGAAAATCTGATGGCCATGCAAAAAATGTCGCAGTAATGGGTGTCGGCATGTCGAACTTCTTTCACACCGTACGTAGCCAACCGTGCTCATCGGAGGCGCGGGGGAACGGCAACAAACTTAACACAAACATCAGTTCTAAAGAAATGAGTTTTCAATATAGAATTTAAAAGTGTATAGCTCCGGTGGCTTCCTAATATCGCAAGTGTTCCAAACGACCACAGAAGGGCATCTGAAAGCGCGCGATGCAGTGGCCGGCGTTGTTCGATGGTCAGCCAAAAGCCACTGCGAGAATGACCGGAGTTTACGTGATGGTTTATGCTCCTTGGCGAGATGAGCGAGGTATTGTGCCTCATATAATTGTAATGGGTATGCTTAAGACTCTGCCTATTCACAATAATTACATGTAATTGTTCGTGTATGTCTTCACTGTGTTTAATTTTTTTTAATGAAATCACTGGAGAATAACAAGCGGCTTAAACAATGTATGTTGTTCAATTCATGCAAACGGAGAGTAGCTGCTGGCGGTAATGTCATTGCCGATTGCAGTGGGAGGTGCTTCTCGTCCGCCTCTGTAATTCTGATTGCTGCTTGACCGGCTAAGCAGCAAATCTTGGTCGGGGATCGACTCAGACCATCATCTCGCCGGGGTCAATAAAATCGGTACCACCTTGTGAGGAAGTCAACAGTGACTGCCACATGAATAGACTCGCCGCACAATAAAGATATGGCATTTCCTCCGTTGCATCAGCGATGTAAACAGGAGATGAGCACCGTGTTAATTGAGGGAGGAATACATCTGTTTACGTTGTCTTTGCAATTAGAGCCACAGTTTTGTTTCTCTTGGAGCACAGAGTGAACCCGGCTGCATCCGTGCATCCACTGACGTGCCCAACTAATCGCTTTAACATTTAATAATTGGAAGTAGCTGAATACCATTTTAAATAAGGACTAAGTGAGATACCGAGATAAAGTGGTTTAAAAATTTCGCTGAGCTACATGACCCCTTTTACCAAAGAATTTACTGTAAATTTATTGATTTTCTTAACAGCACGCGACCATATCGCATGGACTCGATGGAGCTGTGCAAATGGGTTGTGGGGTAGTGGATGAGGCTGCACGGGATGCTGTTCTCCTGTTGGGCTTGCGGACCAGGTCAAGCATGAAACAGCACGACCTCAGCTCCTGGCCACACTTTTAATTTCGCAAATTGGGTGGCTGTAGAGCTTTTATATTGGTGCACGAGACTCACACTGACCAGCTGGTGAAGTATGGTCTCCCCCACTACCCGCACGGCATGGGGAAACTCTCATTCAACAATGGGTTGAGAATTGCCTCTACATGCATGCAAATATATAATCCACTTGGAGAAATGTGATTTGATTATTTTTTGTATTACCATTTGCACACTCATACGATGAACGGGGCATCTGAATGCGATTCCTCAGAGTTGTGTTTAGAACACGGGGAAGTGATCCAAACTGAACTAGGTCAGCGCACGCTCAATTGCAATTCTGTCTGCCCGTTCGTTGGGAACAGGAAGTGGTGTCTGCCCCCCCGAGACATCATCTCAGCCTGAAGAGCCCACTCGCCTTTCCCGGTCTCGAATTATAAATAAATGAATAAACGAATGGAATGAATGAATGAATGCAGTACAGTAGTTCACGTAAACAAAATATACGGCCCTGAGTCAATTCATTGCTGGGTAGGTGAAGGGGGCGGCGAAGCCTGATTCAGATATCCCTCGCCACTGATGTGCGCTGTGCTCAGGAACTGACTTCAGGTCACCGGGTTTGTAGGAGAGTTTGCTAACCACTTGCCCCACCACCCACGCCAGTATTCCTATATCTACAAAAGAGTATTAAATGGTCCTTACCTCCTTTCGGAATACTGACCCCATTGGTGGACATTTTCATGTTCCTATGGCAAGAGCAGTACCATAATGTCATAGCTAATCTCACATTTGGAGGAAAAAGTGATTTGCAGAGTGCCCTTTTAATCATGGCATCTGAGTTAAATTCTCGATCACGGTAAAACATTGGTGGTGAGTGATATGTGAATCTGACCTGGGCACTGATTTCCCAACCAACAATGACCATATTGGTGAAGTATGGTCAAACAACGTCATGACTGACACGGTGTGGATAGGCCTCCTTTGCATAGACACACATTTTAAAATGATTTGCTCGAGATATAATTGCTTCTAACTTCTAATGCGATTCTCAAAGTACACGCCCTGGCCATAGATTTGAACTCGCAACGTGGCACTCTCCACTGTGTGAGCTCCATGGCACAATAGGCTGCACGATGCAACTGTCCGGCGATTTCGCGCGTTCCCCGCAGCGTGCCATCTCCATCCTCCTGCCCCGCCAACTCTTGCCTGTATGTCACCACATCACCTCGCTGACACTCCGCATCATCCCCGAGCATCCGTCTCGCCTCCCCATCTCTGCGCGCACAGGGAGGAGGAGGAGGAGGGAGGGCGGAGGGGTGGTGGATGCTCGGGAGAAGGCGGGGTGGGAGAGCATGAACCATCTGAATAATTGATGGTTCCCCAAGGTGACACGCGTGGCTAAGCCGCGCCGGGGTGCGCGGCGCGTTCTGTGGAAGCGCACTCACATTTGTTGTTTGGTCGCTTTGTGCTTTCGCGAGTGCTTGACCGCACCGAGGGATGGCGTCTCCTCTGGCCCTTTAGATTCAATTTCTTGATTTTGTGTGTGTGTGTGCGCGCGTCTGGTTGTGGGGTTTCCGCGCATCGTTTGTTTGCCGGTTTGTTTTGGGTGGGTTCCGTCTTGGTCGTGGCGGCGGCGGCGGCTCGGCGCAGCGGAGATGATGCGCCCGATGGAGTCAGCGCCACGCCGCTGCCAGGGCCGCGCAGGCGGCTGCCGGAGGTCCCGCGCCCAGCGCGTCGGACACTGCTGCTGATCGCGGCGAGGCGCAACGGCCGCGGACGCCCCATGCCGCTGGGACCTGGCGGACGAGTTGACGCATCCAGGAGCCTCTTCCCTCGCAGCCCAGCCAGTAAGCGGGGACATGCTGCAGGAGGAAGAGGGCGCTCGGTGTCTTCCTCGCGGTGCGCAAGGGACGGATAACTTTGCCGCGACCACGCCGCTGAGAGCGCGTTATCTCCGATGTGCGTGTATCCGTGTGTGTGTGTTAGTACGTCTGTGTTTGTGTGTTTGTACGTCTGTGTGCTTCTACATGTGCGCGTAACGCTGTGTCGCTGCGATACGAACTCGGAGACCGGAGTTTGATTCTCGCTCACGACCAACACCAGTGATGATTATCTGAACCTGTCCTGGGTCTCCCCTAGATCGACTCAACCTCAACCGAGTACCTTGTGCCGTGTATCAATTTCGTCACTAGGGAGAAAAAGGCGGCCGGACGTGGTGCTGACCACCCACCGACCCTCTCGCGTGCCGTTCCTGCTCGCTAGCTAACAGCACTTGCCCCGAGAGTCTGTTCAGGCTATAGTGGCGGTAGGGGGCCTTTGTATGTATGCGTGCCAGTTTAAAGTACGGCTATTTTAACGGCCAGCAGTTCAGAAAGAAAGTGAAATAGTCGAGTAAACAATCACAACGCGCGTAATGTTACTTGTCTCGCATGAGTGTCGTCTGGTGTGTCTGGGCGCGGTTCTGCCCACAGCAACTCCTCCTGCGCTGGTGCCTAGTGGCAATAGGCGCTCGCTAACAGCACTTGCCCACGAGCCTGTGTAGGATACGCGGGAGATCTTTGTTGTTGGTAATTGAAAAAAAATTGTATTTAAAGGTGTCCGTTGAGAAAAGTTGATGTTTTCATCGAATCCTTACAAACTCCCCATGCCTTAGCTCACGGGGTGTGTCCTTCATTCTTTTGCCATCTCTGATGCAAAGTGTCCAACATTCATGCCTCTGCGTGTAAACGTTGCCGCCTCTGAAGCAGTGGTTCTTAACCATTACTGCAGCCTTGCCCCCCTTTGATTCTCAATCATGAATTTGTTTGATATTAATGAATACATAGGAGTTTGATGAAACAAAGTAGTTGCACTTACGTGCCCGTGCTAAATTTGTGTTTCGATGATTTACTTTCTGAAACAAATGTGGCCATGTCTCGCACCTCCAGAAAGGGTATCTCGCACCCCCAGGGGGTGCGTGCACCCCAGATTAAGAACCGCTGATCTAAAGTTATTGAGATGTGAGCGGACGTCAGATCAAACCCCACGCTCTAGTTGCGAACCGAGAACCACAATAGCTCCGCATGAAACAAAGTATTTTTTACACACCCCCACCGGCCGCACGATGTTCTGGGGGTACATTTTTCAACTGCATTTTTTTTTACGTAAGAAAGCGTTGTACCCGTTTCAATATTCAGCGTCGACTCAGCAAAGGCACCCAGCCGGAGCGCGTTCGCCGCTTGTTGCAGGGATCCCGGTTGGATCCCAGCGGTTTCCCTGGTCACTTGCGCCCCGTGGTGCATCCACTGCTTCAGAGTGCACGCCGCTAAAGGTGCCCTCACGTCTCTCGCGAGAAGCCATTGTGTGCGGGCGTCATGTGGACTGCATTCATCTTCTTTGGTTCTTTCGGTAAAATCACGGAGAATGAGAATAAAATAATAAAATAAGACAAGAAAATTCTCACGACGTTTCGGCCATTGGAGCACTGTCGTCCCGACAGTTCTGTTCTTTCACCTGATGAAGGCTACTCTGTGTTGTGGCCGAAACGTCGTGAGAATTTTATTGTCTTATTTGATTTAATTATTTTATTCTCATTCTACGTGACTTTACCGAAAGAACCAAAGAAGATGAATCCTTGCAGTCACGAAAGCTTCAAATCGAAATTGGACTGCATTCGTCAACATTCGAACGATTACGCGCAAATTACTCAATTGGGATTACAAATCTCTCACGATCATAGCCTCCTCCTGCCAAAACTTGGCAGGACCCCCCCCGTGACCAAGTCCTGAGATTCGGCGAAGCGTTCCTGGATAAACACGTGTAATTATACAAGTGTAATTACAGTGTACGAGTTTAATTAAACAAGTGAGAGTCACGTTTGCTTAAACTTGCGGTTTAGGTGATGTTGTCGCTGTAAATATCCACGTGATAAGCTTCTGAATAAGAAGCTAATGGCTGAGTGGGCTTTACCTGGCGAGGTGACGTTCTGACGTGCCGCTCCTGGACATCTGTGAAAAAGACCTTTAGAGCGCATTGGATTCCTCCAGTATAAATATTCTGATGTTAAACCAATGCTGGTGAGCAAAGGCCCTATCGGCATCAGCATTGCATAACCCTGCGCGCAGTTGCGTGCAGGGTGGTAGAGGCATCTATACCACTCTGAAACCAACTCTGTGCACACGTTTGAGCTTTGCGCCCTTAAGATAATTAATATTTATTGTTTTGCAATGGCCCAAAGACAATTATTTGCACGAAACATATTTTGTAGCCTTTGAGAACATGTTTCAATGTATTTTCCCCGACTCCTGTTAAGATAATGTACACGCGGCGTCGGTGTTGTTTGACCATACTTCACCATGCTGGCCAGTGCGGGTGGGTGACGGTGGGGAGCATAGACGGTGTGGTATGTAGTAGGGTACAACACAACGATGGATTACATTGTTCTGCCCTCGAATAACAGTGCAGCTCCCTGCTGCAGTCCGCAACAGCTGTTCCACACGTGGAGGGTCACCCATCGTACCAGGATCGTGAGACGAAACTCGGTGTTTAAACGTCTAAAAACGCGTCATCATGGGTTATTGTCCATCCACGACCATGCATTGAGGTTATTATTTATACTTAATTTATTGTTTGTGTTGTCGTTGGGAAGTAAAGCTCTTGACAGTAACATCTAATAACATTGTAGCAACAAGCCCGCCTGCCGGTGGATTACAAAATATCTATCGAAACTGGTCGGGAGATAAATTGTTAAAATAAATACTGGTCGATAATGGTTGGTATTGAAGGCCGATAGGACAAGGCATGATAGCATGTATATATAAAGTGTGCAGAGATGTAAAAACAACATGAATGTATTTATACATTATTTATTTAGATTGCAGACAGGGTATTATTGTACGATGCTAATGTGATGCAGCTTATATATCTGGTGTATACTCATGGTGTAAGCTGAAAAACACATGTCTGTTTAGATTAGCGCTTATTTAATTATACAAATTATGCATTTACAACCATGTTAATCCACTGCTGGATCAACGCCTCGCCACTGCGTGTCAGTCATAGAAGTTGTTTGACTATAAATCACTGCATTTGTCAATGTGGGTTGGTGAAGGGGGATGGCAGTAAAGGTTTATTCATAAAATATCTGTGCCATCAGCTTCAGAGTGGACGTTAAATATCCCGTGGCGTCATTCGCAAGAGTAAGGCCATTGTGTGACGGCATCCTGGTCTACCATTGGAATATACGTAGTAATTATCGCCCCCCTCCCTACTGAGATAAATTGTCAGGACCCTCCTGAAAAAGTCACGACATGTATTGGTGCTCAGAGCCACCCTATCTAGATGGCCACTGGCCAGGTGGCTCAGCGGGATCACGGGAGGCTTACAGTCGGAAGGTTGAGGGTTGACTCGGCTAATCAGCCCTTCGGGATCGATACAACGAGTTCATGACGCTTGTTTACCCAGCCTTTCCTGGGCAAAGAAACTTAATACATAGAAAATAAATAACATATCCATAACTCGTCACTGATGTTAGTGAGCCTTTGCTAGAAATCAAGCTCGGTTGGCCGAGTTAGCACATTCCGCCACCGCGCCCGCTGTTGCTGGATGGGAGTGTTATTCCTTGTTGCTGGATGGGAGTGGTGTTCCTTGTTGCTGGATGGGAGTGTTATTCCTTGTTGCTGGATGGGAGTGGTATTCCTTGTTACTGGATGGGAGTGGTATTCCTTGTTGCTGGATGGGAGTGTTATTCCTTGTTGCTGGATGGGAGTGGTATTCCTTGTTACTGGATGGGAGTGGTATTCCTTGTTGCTGGATGGGAGTGTTATTCCTTGTTGCTGGATGGGAGTGGTATTCCTTGTTGCTGGATGGGAGTGTTATTCCTTGTTGCTGGATGGGAGTGGTATCCCTTGTTGCTGGATGGGAGTGTTATTCCTTGTTGCTGGATGGGAGTGGTATTCCTTGTTGCTGGATGGGAGTGTTATTCCTTGTTGCTGGATGGGAGTGGTATCCCTTGTTGCTGGATGGGAGTGTTATTCCTTGTTGCTGGATGGGAGTGGTATTCCTTGTTACTGGATGGGAGTGGTATTCCTTGTTACTGGATGGGAGTGGTGCTCCTTGTTGCTGGATGGGAGTGGTGTTCCTGGTTGCTGGATGGGAGTGGTATTCCTTGTTGGTGGATGGGAGTGGTGCTCCTTGTTGCTGGATGGGAGTGGTATTCCTTGTTGGTGGATGGGAGTGGTGCTCCTTGTTGCTGGATGGGAGTGTTATTCCTTGTTACTGGATGGGAGTGGTATTCCTTGTTACTGGATGGGAGTGTTATTCCTTGTTGCTCGATGGGAGTGGTATTCCTTGTTGGTGGATGGGAGTGGTATTCCTTGTTACTGGATGGGAGTGTTATTCCTTGTTGCTGGATGAGAGTGGTGTTCCTTGTTGCTGGATGGGAGTGTTATTCCTTGTTGCTGGATGGGAGTGGTATTCCTTGTTGCTGGATGGGAGTGGTGTTCCTTGCCTCACAGGGTGAGGGAGGTGGGCGCGAGGAGTTTAATCCCTCTGGGGGAGAAGCCACGCGGTGCTCTAAAGGATAGAATGAGTTCGTGAAATAAGGAGGAATACATAATGATATTGAAAATTAGGTGTGTTATGCCCAAATATGGTTTTCCTGGGTGTGCAATTGTCCATATATGGAGTTACGGAACACGAATCGATAGAAATAATAGCGATTTTGATTCAACGCTCGACCCCGTCATAAATCCCATGCTCAAACTCGTAAAGTTCGTTCTCATGCTGGAGCCCATAATGACGCTTTCCATTGGTTGTTCATTGTGCGGCATCGCTTCCCATCAGGTTACATTAGGGCTCACGCAAACGCAGTCCCTCCATGGCGTCACGGACTCGTTCTGTGGCGTCACGGCGCCGTCGCACTTTTGCTCGTGGCACGTGGGAGACGTGCCACGTTGTGGGGCGATCGGTACCGTGTGTTTAACCATAACACGACGAGCGTCACTGTGGAGAGTGTAACTCCGAATAAGCGGACAACATGCCTCCTTTACATATTTGTCCCACCACATACAAAAAAAGTGTGTTTCACACATGCCATCAGCCACACGTGGCAGGCCACTAGCATAGTGACAAGCAATCCTCACCCTGCTGGTGAGACATTGAGTCTCGTAACTGGTCCCAAATTTTTTATTTTATTTTTGAATGTGGAGGGATAGCTATGAGAAGGAGTCTGCTGTTTTGGCTTATTTATTTCTTAATGGGTAAACCGCGAAAGAGCCCATAAAGACCGCAAGGCTTCCAAGGGAAGCTGGGTTATTGGTCGACAGCCTTGTGCCACCGCCCTCGCTTCATCCGACTGGACTCATGAGCAGTGGCAGGAGGAGAGTGGCTTTGGGGCGTAGCAGCGTGAGTCCAGTAAGAAGATGCTATCAGCGCTGACTCCCCTCGCCACGATGAGCTGGCTTCTTGACTAAGTTGACGGCACGTGGGATGTATGTCGCCGCATATATTCAATTACATCTACGCTTGCACTTCTGCAACCCCCGCCTTCACCAACCCGCACAGACCAGCGTGGTGAAGTATGGTTAGACAACCCCGACAACCTGCACGGCGTGCGAATCCAGCCGTACGAGTCGTTTTGCAGCGACTCCCTGGCGCGTAGACTGGAACAACGCGAGACATCCCAGGGGTAATCGAGATCCAGACAAAAGTGCAGTGGATTGATATCCCAGGTGTCCCCAGAGGGGCTTCTGGTCTCATCCAGCAGTGGATAGGGAGATGGGCAGCAACCTTTCAAACGAAATGAGTAATGGGCAGCGTCTGCCCGGGCTCCGAGGGTGCACGTTAAACACTGCGGAGACACGACACAGTGACTGCTGCATGTGGATGTACGATTTGAAGTGATTTGTAGCGGAGGGGAAACGCGATGCCTCTTCTGCAATTCCGTTATGGCTTTTCCACAGACCTGCTTGTTTTTGTGCAATCAGGGCGAGTTGGATGGATGTCCCTGACGTTGTTGGTCCGGCTTTGTTATTGTTGTGGCTGTTGTCGTCTTGAGTAACAATACTTTGTGAATATTCCAGACTCCTGCCCACTGTCGGAATGCTGGCTTGGGATCCCAGACATGTCTCTTGGCCCGTCTTGTCGGCTCACTTCACTGTGGCCGTATTGGTCGCAGTTTTCCAAGTGAGTAACAACTTTACAACTGCTGTTGTTAATAGCAGCCACGCAGTCATTCTAATCACACTTCATGCCCTCCGTCCACTCGATAACAGATTCGCGTTCAAGCTTGCTCATCCTAGACATGAATGGTGGCTACACGCGAGGAGCCAATCATCATTCGCCCATTTAACATGTCCGCACTTGTGAGTGTTGACACCAACACGTGCGCTGAATCTGCACGATTACGGCCATCTCATGAGCGTGGAAGGGCCGGTCGCGACGGCGCAGCTGTCCATGGCGGCACTGAAACCCAGCACGGCCATAACGTTATTTGAAAATGTTTGATGCTCCGAGGCTGGGCTGTTCAACCAATCAAAGCCTTGACAATTCGTGTAAACCTTTACCGACTAGCTAGGAGGTGTGTACAGGACTCTCTCGCGAACCTAGTCTATCTCTCGCCCCTCTTGTCTCTCTGCACTCCTCACCACGTGCTCTCTGCTTGAATGACCAAGACCTCTCTCAAAACTCTCCGTGAAGCACCACTCATTGGGAGATTGTACCTTCTTCTCTGCTGCCCCTCCGGTCTAAAATCTCCTCCCACGACCATCCATGCTACCGACTCCCTACTGCTGTTCAAAGACTTCCTCTTTATTCTGTGACTCTTTCCTCTCTGATGGGGGGGGGGGGGGGGGGCACTAAAGCTGTCACAATGGGGAGCCACCGTGACAATGATTCACCACAGAGGAGGCTGAACTTGGGTGGTGCCAAGGACATTTGGTGGCGCAGAGCCCAGCCCAGCGCCCACCTAGCACCGGCCTTGAAGCCGAATAAAGCACCCGCCCTCCTGTTGCATGACCACTTCTGACTGCTTCTGCTGCTGCTGCTGTTCCAAGGTGGTTAAAGCTGAGCAGGCACAGGGGTCGCCGGGTGGCCGAGAATTCTCCAGGACGGAGAGCGGCGGCGACAGTGCCGGCATTTGCCAGAGCCTGTGCATGATCAGTCCGCCGCCCCCGCTGCCTCCACCACCGCCTCTGCGCAAACCCAAGTCCAGGGAACCACCACAACTTCCCCGTGAGTATTCAACCCCATGCCAACGCCTCCGCGTACAATGAGAATAATCGTGAGAATAGCGCGCAGCCATCACGAGCGGCATCGTGAAGAACATAAAGTAACAAGATCAATCAGCAGCCAGTATGCCTCCTGAACACATCTGCCACAAGGCTTTGGTGGAGTGCGTGACTTGGGCAGCGTTGGTTAACGCGAGAAAACTCTGGACGGAGTCAAAACATTCAGCGTCTCATCAGCAGGGTCAGGTTTGCTTGAGCCAATACTGGTGAACTGGCCTGATGCAATAGGCAAGGACCCACTCGAGTTAATATGGGTCCGAACACAACATAATCATCAGTCCGGTTGTACCAGAAATAAGCACGTGAAAAGTTAGACATATCTTGTCCCTCTATATGAAATAAAAGTATAATTGCTTATTTATCCGGGAAAGCGACCCTGATTTCGAAGATACGTTTTCACTCGGGTCCTGCTACATTGGGATATTTGGCCACCACCGTTGACGTTGCGTGTTCTAGCTATGGGAGGGAATGGGGAATCCCAGAGGGATCCACGCATCACAGGGGTATAACATAGAGTACACACGGAAAAGGCACCCCTACACGGGAATCAAACCCGGGTCTATTGCGCCACCCTATGCACGTCACTGTGCATTACCAACGTGTGCGCATATGGCTTTGGAGAGCAGTGGCTGAGTGGTTAGCGTACTGTTCTCTCAACCAGGTTACTGCCAAATTGATTCTCAGCCATGGCTAACCGTCGGTGATATCTGAACTTGTCCTGGGCCTCCCTGAGGGTGACTTGGTCTTATATTAGCACCTAATTTTGTAGTTAAACGTGGACCCGAGCGCACCACCCCATTATGTGCCATGCTGGCTTTAATATGCGCTGGATAATATCACTTGGCACATGGCTATATGGATGGGGGTTTTGTGTGAGGCATATGTGTCTATACATGCACGGGAAGTCCATGGGCGCAGACCAGATATATCGCTTAATCATTTCAAGTGGGGTGGCAAAGATTGTTTTCATCCGGCCAAATATAAAGGTTCACTCTGTGGTAATATTTTTTAAAGAGTGAATTTGAATGCGCACGATGCTGCTGAGTGTAATTCCGCATCTCAAATGTACGATTCCCATGATCACTCTAATCTCTGTGCAAATTATGCGGCAACATGTGGATACCTTTTAAAGCATTTTGTTAATAAAGTGTATCTCCTTGCATGCTTATATGCTATTTATTGTGGACATGGAATGTATCGTATAAGTTCAAAATTATGGAAATTAACAACAACGCCTAATTTGTTTCTGTTGTTTATAGTCTTCAAATAATGTACATTTGAATACTGAAACAAAGAAGTGGAAATGTTGATTGGTTCAGCTGCTGAGAGAGGGCTGACAGGTCAGCAGGGGACATCACATTTCAGTGCCTGTACCCTAATCGGTAAGAATGTTTCTACCATGGGAAATGTTCCTGAAGCAGGAATTCCATGATTTTTTTCGCTCTGATTTAATTACATAAATGGATTTCCCAGCACAGCTAAAAGTGTGGTTAGCTTATTGACAAGGCACCACATATGTGATTGATGAGGTGAACTCCCTCGGTTTAGGCCATAATTAATTTTGTTCCTGACGTGCGGAACTTGTAACAAGGCTCTTGCAATATGCCACTTGACAGCTGAAAACCCACGGGAATACACACACGCATTACCCTGCTGTGCTGAAGTAAGTAACGATGGATTTGGTGAGTGTTGGCGAGTTGGGATTTGGGACGATGAGGTCCACAGTAATGTACACAACAGGTGTGGCCGGTCATGGCAGGTGAATAGAAACTAAGACCTTCCACGAGGACACAACGCAAAATGTACCGTCGTCCACAATTTTCAGTAATTTACTGCGCGATGTTAACGTGCTTAAGTTAAGTTATTTTTTTACGTTCACTGCTGCAACCATGCTCAAGCCCCAGCCCTTCAAGAGCACAGTCTGTGATTGTTACTCCATGCATGTTTATTCTGTTTTCAATTTAGTACCAAACCCAACCAGAGGGCCTGTGATAGAAGACAGCCAGTGGCTGGAATTGGTCGTTTTCCTGGTGGTGGGTGGCGTGATTCTCTTAGCCATCATCCTATTGGTCACCATCTGCTACAAGGCCATCCGGAGGTAAGCCAACAATTGTAAAATTACCATTACAGTAATAATGAAGGTCCTTTGTCAACGCACTGTTGTATGAAGGCACCTTGTGTCAGTCATTATTTGAACTATGCTTCACCAAACTGGTCAGCGCGGTGAAGGGGGGGTACTTGGGATCGGTTCAGATGTCACTCGCCACTGAAGTTAATCGTGGCAGGGGATCAAACTCAAGTTGCCAGGTTCATCATGCAGTGCGTTGACCATTGCACCCACATTCCCCATAATCACGATGTCAATATTTTTTTCAAGAAAACCTCACTGAATGTTAAGACTATTTTCAGGCGGATTCTACATGGGAAGGTTTGGACAGTTTATTTTTGTAAAGAGTGCTCTGTGTATGGCAGGAAACCAGAGAACCCAGATAAAACGCACCAATAGAAGGGAAAACAAGATTCTGCACAGATGCATTCAATAAGCGCAGTGCGGTGCTGCTAGTATCTCCTGGACCCCTTGCTAGCCCAGTGCTTCAGGAGTTTCACAAATCTATCTGATCCATCAACTTCGAAATTACCGGATTGCAGGCAGTCAACCGAGGGCCTTCCTTGTCTCTCAAAGTCAAAGTGATTTCCTGCTCAAATGAGCATTGCCTGTTTACAGCCCTGAGCCAGTGGTGGAAATTCCCCATTCCGTATGGCAAGGAGAAGTCTATGCACAAGACAACTATTGTCGTTGTTTCTGTTTCATGCAAACACTGAAGACTGCGTAGTCTGGATAGCGTGGACAAAGTGTGCCATATGAATATTCATGAAGCTTTCATTTTCAAAATAACTTTGTGAAGGCAAATTTACTAGGAGCTGTTTGTTTTTAATGCACAATTATCTACGTCATCGAAGACAAGTATAGAGACAACACATTCCAGGCCCTGCCTTGCTGCAATTATGGAAATATTTGAATGTTGCCACATTACATTTGTCACAGTTGTGAGAATAGGATCATTCTTTTGGAAAAAAGCCATAACAATAACCATTCAATGACGATGCAGAGGATTCCCATGGGCTCTCATTGAGTCGTTTAGCAGGCTATCCACATTAATTACAGATGGGATGAGTTTACATTTTTTAATTCCACACACTGAGTAAACTAGAGGAAGCCAGGTGACTCAGGGGTCAGAGCACAGAGCAGGCATTGCTGAGTTCCTGAGTTTGAATCCAGGCAGGTGCCTGTGATCAAACCGGGTCCTCGGGTGGAGAGAGTTGACGTCTCAACTTGGTCACCAATCTTCTTTGGTTCTTTCGGTAAAGTCACGTAGAATGAGAATAAAATAATAAATTGATAAAATAAAATAACACAATAAAATTCTGTGTTATTTTATTTTATCAATTTATAATTTTATTCTCATTCTACGTGACTTTACCGAAAGAACCAAAGAAGATGAATCATTGCAGTCACGAAAGCTTTAAATTGGTCACCAATGTTTGAACTAAAAAAAAAAATCTTACTAAATTTGGGTCTGCACTTTTGCCTAAGTTCCAGCTTTGAGAAATAGATTTTCATGCAACGCGGTAGAGTGGACGGCAAAGTGCCTTCAAGCGACCTCTGCATAGATCAGAGGTCACTTGAAGGGATCTCAAAGGTAGCTTTGTGACATTAGCTTCTGTGGGCTGTTCTCTGACATGAAGGAATGCATTGCTGTGGGAGATATTTGGATGAATACATCATATAAATTAAATGATACAATTAGGTACATTTTGGGGACAAAGCTATGAATAAATAATTAAATAGATGCGTGATATAACCGGGTACATTTCTACGTTCATTACTGAAAGTAACAATGCTGGGCCAACCAACATTCTCCAAAGTAATAATGTAACTTTTTTTTATCAAGGAAAGCCTCACTTAAATGTCAATACTTTTTCTGTTTTCCTGCAAAGTGTTTAAAAGTGAAATATATATTTTATGGTTAATGCACCGCCAGTATTAACCAAGGCAGGCTTCCAGGAGGGAACCACGAATCTCTGCAACAAGCGGCGAATGCACGACCACTGGGTCGTGTCACCACACATGTGCCTGTTGCCACCTACCACTTGATGTCCCTTCACCTTTGCTTGGAGAAATTTTTGCAATGCCAACCAAAATAATGACCACAATAATTACCACAATCAATGTTGTTAACTTCCCATGTGTATGATTGTGATCACCCACAATCAATGTTGTCAACTTCCCATGTGTATGATTGTGATTACCACAATCAACGTTATTAAATTCCGATGTGTATGATTGTGATTACCACAATCAACGTTGATAAATCCCCATGTGTATGATTGTGATTACCACAATCAACGTTGTTAAATTCCCATGTGTATGATTGTGATCACCACAAATACGTTGTTAAATTCCCATGTGTATGATTGTGATCATCACAAATACGTTGTTAAATTCCTATGTGTATTATTGTTACTACCATAATCAACGTTGTTAAATTCCCATGTATATGATTGTGATCACCACAATCATCATTGTTAAATTCCTATATGTATGATTGTGATCACCACAATCAATGTTGTTAAATTCCCATGTGTATGATTGTGATCACCACAATCAACGTTGTTAAATTCCCATGTGTATGATTGTGATCACCACAATCAATGTTGTTACATTTCCATGTGTATGATTGTTATTACCACAATCAACGTTGTTAAATTCCCATCTGTATGATTGTGATCACCACAATCAACGTTGTTAAATTCCCTTTTGTATGATTGTGATCACCACAATCAACATTGTTAAATTCCCATGTGTATTATTGTGATCACCACAATCAATCTTGTTAAATTCCCATGTGTATGATTGTGATCACCACAATCATCGTTGTTAAATTTTTATATGTATGATTGTGATCACCACAATCAACGTTGTTAAATTCCCATGTGTATGATTGTGATCACCACAATCAACGTTGTTAAATTCCCATCTGTATGATTGTGATCACCACAATAAACGTTGTTAAATTCCCATCTGTATGATTGTGATTACCACAATCAACGTTGTTAAATTTCCATGTGTATGATTGTTATTACCACAATCAACGTTGTTAAATTCCCATGTGTATGATTGTGATCACCACAATCAACGTTGTTAAATTCCCATGTGTATGATTGTGATCACCACAATCAACGTTGTTACCCTGACCAAGATGACAACAGGGTGGCAGAGGGCAGCTGCACTTTCCACGTTTGCGCTCCGCTGAGCCACTGCCGGTCCAGTCTGAACTCTCAAGAGCTGTTTTCTTTATTTTAATACTTTATTTTAAAATGTCAAAGCATTGCCACAACCAAACCAATAAACCTGAGTGTGTTGTGTCCTTGAGATTCGGGGGAGGGGGGTTTCGTTTGGAGCGAGGGTACTGACAAACCGGTCTCATAGCTTTGCAGTGGTTGGATGTCGCACTTGTCAGATGTTTGGCAGTCTTTCTTGATTGATGCCTTCCTTGGTTGATTGATTAGTTGCAAATACATGCGTTGTGCTATTGAGTGCCCTGGGTCCCATGTGACAGTAGCCATTCAATGCAGACATCGTGACCCCTGCTAATTGTGCACAGAACATTAATATGACCTTGTCTTCTGCCTGCATCTGTTGTAGACATGTTTCATGAATGCTCTGACACAGACGTTGTCTGTGTGTTTTGGGGCTCAGAGCCACCGTATCTAGACAGGGTCACTGGCCAGGCGGCTCAGCGGGATCATGGGAGGCTCGCAGTAGGAATATTAAGGGTTGACTGGGCCCATCAGCCCTTCGGGATCAATAAAACTCGTTCCACTTTGTGTGGAAGTCAACAGTAGGTGTCCTATGGGGAGACTCGCCCCCACTATAGGAATGTGAAATTTCCACCAGTAGATGAGCACCGCCTCAATGATCATTTGGGCTGGAAATCACATTGCCTTGATTAGAAATAGACTCATAATTTTATAACTGAATTGCGCAACAGTGCCCCATGTCTGTTTTGCCTACCTGGGCGTGGCCCGTAGCCACAAGGCTGGCCGTGGCTGAGGTTTTCCTGGGGGTCCGGGGTTTTGCTGCAGGTGAGTTGCAGCGATACTAAGCACACTGTCAGTTGCGCATAACCTCGCTGCTGCTGCTGCGGGCACCACCACCGCCGTACGCCACTGCACGTCGCCTCCCCTGCCGACGAACGGCAAAGCAAAGCATCGTCCCGAAACGCATCTCAAGGACAGAACACGGAGCTATGCGTCATCCCGCTTTTGAACTCCTCTCTAATAACGGTGGCACGCGATTATTAGTAACAAAAGGACGTGGGAGTGAGTGCGTGTGAAAAGGTCGCACTTGGGGTGCACTGATCCCCCAACACAAACAAGGGTTTGCTATAATTAAATGTCGGTAGATGATATGTTGTAGCAGGTTCTTGGTAGGTCCCATTAGCAGAGAAAATAATGTGCGTGGCAGCCACTTATTTGTCTTGATCAAATAATTATGTCAAAAAATGTCCCTCTCTAAAGGAAGCAGATAACATAATTAAATGTGCTAAATGCAGTCCACATGGAAAATGCTGCGTATTGCACTGCCCATAAATATCTTAATGTCAGTTGCACTTTCAGGCAATTCTTCATTTTAATTGTAGCAGCCTGCATCTGCATATGAATAGAGCAGACACGGGCATCGTCACAGAGAGAACACTCCAAAGTGTCTGGCATTTTGTAATAAAGTTTTAGAATGTATTATTGTTTTGGAAATAGCATTTTCAGATTCCATAATGAACTCAGATGTTTGATCTGCTGTCCAACTGGACTTTGGTTTACTGCAGTAAAAAATAGCAGGCTGTTCTGCGCAGGCAATCAATACAAAGCCTATTCGCATGAGGCCAATATATAATACACTTGGCAGCATGACGTTTTTTGTGAGAATAGATTTAAATGATGGCAGCTGAAATGCACTTCTAAATGCCTTGCATCCGTGCAGGTGGTGTGCATGTTACCTGATACCAAGTTTGGGGAGAACTTGGGTGAGATCCGCATTCATTAAGTCAACTGAATGTATGTTCACGTTCATGTATCTCAACACGCGATAGGAAGTCATGTTTATTGCCACGAGCTTTGAATGGGAATTGTATCTCGGTTCCATAATTTTAGAAATCTCTCTAAAAAATAAACCCATGGATTTTCATTTCCTAATGTGTACTCTATTAGCGCCCACTCTGCCACCATCCCTCACATGGGTTTTAAATAGATGCTCACTAATCTGCACTTGGGGGGGAGTGGTGGCGTCGTGGTTAGTGCACCTCAATGTCTGGCCTCATCCAAACATCAGTCGTGAGTGATATCTGAAACGGTCCTGTGCTGTCCTCTTCAACCTGCGCTGACCAGTGTGGTCAAGTCTGGTCAAAGAACCCTAAGGAATGACACGGCGTGGGGAGGCTTTTATTCAACAGTGGATCAACCATGGGCTATGATTATTTTTTTGTCGTCTGCATTTCCCCCACCAGATCTGTGCAGGATAAATATGGATACCTTGGGCTTTCTTACTGTATTTGCACTGCGTGTGCAGCGTGTTAGATGAGATTTAAAATATATATACAATTCCTGAGCACAGGCCCCAAGGCTTAAAACGTAAAGCACCCAGTAACAAACGGCGCCATCAAAGTTGTAAAGGAAAAGAGTGAACAGACCTGGGGAACTTTACCCAGCAGTTTGTGGGAGATTTTTGCCACAGAAACGAGCAGTACTGCACCATGACATGTCGCCATGCTCTAGCGCTGTTTTCTGCATCTTGAAACAAAACAAAAAAGGACAAAACCCTCGCTTTTTTGCTTCTGCAAAAATCCCAAGCCCTTCAGGGGTTGCATTTTGCTTGACAAGTCACCGCACCGGAAGGGACGTTTCTATTGCCGCGTGCTTTGTTCAGCGCACTTGCCAAGGCAATACGCGGAGTCCTGGGACGAGGCTAAAGCAGCGGATGCGAGAATCTGTGCGTCTACGGTTGAGCATGCGTGAATGGGAACATAGGATGCAGTGCTCTACTGCCATTGTGCTGAACGAAACATAACAAAATATCGGCTCGGGATGTAAGAGGAGAGAATGCGTTCTTTAATGTGTTTAGTCTCTGTGATTGTTTTTGCATTCGTGCTATCAGCATCATGTCAGGAGACGAAATGTCCATTTTCATCTCTCGCAGAGCAGCTGCATCACCCGATGTTAGCGAACGGTATTTCACAGAACTACTGCTGAGTATCAACGTGACCTCTGGTCTACACACCCTGGCTCGTAACAGCAATTTATCTTACAGCAGTTGTTAAAAATATGCCACATGACTCAGGCAGCAAAGGTGTAAATGTGAGTGCTTTTTTCTTACAAAAATCTGGATTGGTATGGACATTAAATATAAAACAATGATGTCATTATAATGTCATATGTATTCATAATTCACAGCCCTTTGCCAACCCACTGCTGAATGAACGCCTCCCCATGCCTTCAAATGACCGGTTTTCACTCACACACTCGGCAGAGTCTGCTATGCAGAAATGATCTCGCATGGCAGTCAAAATCATATTTTTCATTCTCAGAGCTGTAAAATAAAATATACTATCATGGCTTTTCATGCAGTCACCGGTGGCCGAGTTGTGACCTCGCGCTTTGCTCGAGCATTGAGTCGAATCGTAGGCGGCTCAATCCTCGACTTGAGCCTGGGACCTGAGTGCTGCTGGCTCGGTGCTGGCTCGGTGCTGGCTCGGTGCTGGCTCGGTACTGGCTCGGTACTGGCTCGGTGCTGGCTCGGTGCTCTCTCCCCCGAGCCACTGGACCCATCACATATGTCTGCGAGTGCCTCTTTTCATCAGCATTGCATCAATACAAGGAAACGTTGGACCGTTTTCAACATGCAGTATCTCATCAGCAGTCAGGGTTGCTGGAACCAATGTTGGTGAATTGCCCATTCACAAGGAAAGTATGCACTCCCAGAAGGTGGTGGTGGACAGGAAGTGTAAAAAAAAACTTTTTTTACGTGGATGGACATATATGGGAAGGAGATGTATTGTCTGCTTATTTGTTTGGTTACATTCTCCACAATGACGCAAATTATTATTTAAAGGTTAGGAGTAGACGACGTGGGTTTGATAATATTCCAAAATCCTGGAATGTGGTAAACAGATGGAGGGAGGTTTGTGAAGCCATCTGCAATGGGCTGACCCTTGTTTGTTACCTCTGAAGCTTTGAGACAATATTCAATGGTCATTGAATCTGTAAAGCCAAGGAGGACTCGAGCCTGGCTTCGCCCTTCAACTCTTGCAGGAGCTGGAAGTACAGCATTGGGCTGCATCACGTATAGATTGAATTAATGGGGTGTCTGTGGATCGAATCTATCTGTGCGGAAATCAGGGCATCACCCATGAATATTCACGGGATTTACTTGTATGCTGAGGCTTCTCATTTTACTCATTCATGGAATTATCTAAATATTCAACTGCATGTCCACTAAAATAGAGGCTTGAGACTTCGAGATTTTCTTCAGTAAATAATTGATATTCGAGTATTGAAAGTAAATTATTGGCATTTTTGTTTGAAATTTCTCCAGGTAATCAAAGGCATTTAAAGACGGCATTAACCTGACTTACTTATGCAGGAGCCTCGTGAAAATTTTTGTGTTGAGCCTCAGGGAGGCTTTCCTGGATAGACCGTTGGCATTGTTATCTCAGTGTGCACCTGTGGGCATTGAATCTTCCTTTGTCACACCTCAGGCCAGAGTGGAATTGGTGTCCGTTCCCAGTAACTGACATTGTTAATCACCACGTTCATTCAATAAAGAACAAGACCATTCCGTAGTTCTGGTCGAAATTTATACCTCACTATTAAATTAGTTTTATCTTCAAATATCTTCAAAATATCATCCATCTTAGACATATATTAGACTTTATTGTTTTTATAACAAATATGGCCCTGCAGACCACCATATCTCATGTACAGCAAAAACACAAGACAAAGATCTCCATATAGCCTTAACAGACTGTTGGGGCAAGTGTTGTTCGCGAGCACCTAAGAAGGCCGGAACGTTACACGAGGGGGTGGGTGGCCAGCACCACTGCTCCCCACACACACAAACAAATACAAACACAACAACAACCTCCATTCGTCACTAAGTGACGGTGACGTCACCACGGCGCTTGTGCCAAGTTATGTGCACGTTAAGGCCACGTGAAGTGTCGAACACGCATTGACAAGAGGTCACGGGGCAGACCCAGGTGCCATGGCTTGACTGACTGAGATGACTGGCACACACACAAACACACGCACACTTTATGACATCCTTTGTATATTTTACCACTGATGGTACGATGGCGTAATTGCAAATTGGCATCACGGCAGTCGGCGAGATTTGCCGGCCGTGGCATCCAACATCGGTCTCGGAAGTGTCAATCACCGGCTCCCCGGGTGCCGTGCCCAGCTCTGCCCTGAGAAGGCGTTTGTTTGGCTGTCACTCGATATATACTTCAACTTCAATATGCAGCCTCAAATGAATATGGATATGGCACTTTGTGTGTTTATTTTAAATACAATGCTGGCTTATCACTCACGAAGGAGATTTCCTTCAAAAAGCACCGACAGACTGAAGCAAAGCCGTACACCCAGCAAGGGCCGGGGTGCACCGTCACTGCTTGAGTCGGCTAATTGACACGAGAAGCACTTAAATGCCGACAAATCATGCCGCGTGGTGCGGTGCGTAGCGGTATTCGTCTCGTGGCAAGCACGGCGCCTGCTACTGTCAAGCCAGGGTTTTCCTGTTTCCCTAGATCTTCCCGCGATGACGGCTCCTGTCAAATACCGTGACAGGAGTGCCCAGGCACTGTGAGGGTGCCGTAATTGCCTTGTCGACGGTGCCTGTGATGTACGGGGGGCCCTGGAAGTGGAGGAAATGTCAGTTTTTGCGACTGCATGAGGAATGAGATCATTAAGTCAGCTGGGCGTGTGTTTATTGTGGCTCGCTTAGGCGTGGGAGATCATAAATGTCCCTCGGTTGACGACCCAGCACTTTCAAAGTCTACAGCGGCATCTTTAGGACTTGTGCAGGTGAAAGGATCTTCCTGGGAGACACCGAAGCCAAGTGGATTTGAGCAATCGGGGAGGGTGGTGCAAAGAATGTGCATCCACCGTAACCCCCAGAGGAAAACCGCCCACCGCAGCTTCTTGGAGTGAACTCCATGTCTCCTGAGCCCACATGTCTGGCTTAATTCTGAAAATCATGTAACCCATTATGTGAATTGTAAGCCTCGCCTTGACCCATTCCATTTGTGCCGATACCATCTACAGAACCCTGGCAGCTTTCCCTGAAATTGCTTCGAGCCCTAATTGTTTGGTAATCTCCCAGTTAGTCTGTGTGCTCCACCGCTCATTGCCCTTCATTCCACTCTCATCATCTGATAAATAAATCTTTGTATCCAATGTCTGATCACAGTGCCAGCTACTTTCATTATCTGGTTAACTACCCAGATTAAAAACTCAGTAAGAATAACAACAATGTTAGTATAATAGCCTGTATAATTATACACCATAGAATATAATTCTCATACTAAATGTCATCACTATTCAATTATGTATTGATTTCCTTGTGTAAAAGTAAAGAGCGTTATAATTACTGGTTATTGACCAGGCAGGGTGTACTGTTGCAGTGGTAGCGCACCTGTGCAATGACCAAGCCCATCGAGTCTGACTCCTATCTATGGCTAAGGTCAGTGGCGAGTGATTTATGAGATGGTCCTCGGCCCTCCCCCTTCATCCAATAATTTGCACTACCACCAGTGTGGTAAAGATAACCATTTGCATCTTTGTGGAGAATATATCTCTTTCATATATCTGTCCTGCCACTTCCTGTCAACCGCAAGGCCCTCTGGGAGTGCGTAATTTATATGCAGAAATAGTGTGATAAATTATGATCGAACAACTCCCATGTAAATTATAATTATTATGACTAGGCGAATAATAATGCAAATAACGGATGATGATGATGATGATATGCTATCCATTATTGCTCACTTAATGGCAAAGCACGTATTACTTGCGATTGATGTTAGCCATGGCTGATAATCAAACACCACTATCACCGTTCAACCACTGCCAAAGTGACACTGTGTTACATTGTAAATTATCTTGCTTCTGAGCAGTGGTTGCCGTTATTTAATCAAGAGAAAGACGTCGAGTGAGGGAGTGGAATACTGGGTGTTCTGCCAGGGCAAAACGGACCACAGGACACATTGCGTGCATTTTGTTATCGCGCTCACAAATTTTTGCTCCAAATGTTTTGTTTGTATCTTTTTGTAGGAAACCGTTACATAAGGAGGAGAATGGAGGGAACCAGGCTGAGTCTGCAGCTCCAATGCCAGATGACAAAACTACTGAAGCCAACAACACTGTAGCTTGACCAGAAGAGAGAAAATCACACGAAACAAAAGTCAAAGGACAATGATAAGGATTCGCCACAATAGCCTTGTCATCTAGGACGCTTAGATGCCCTTTCGCACTTACGAGAGCCCGTCAAGGAAGGCATTTCCCGAGGGCTGACATTCTGACGAATGGTGCAAATACGCATGCGAGTTGAAGAAATGTCAAGGATGAATTCTGCAGACCGAGCGTACAGTGTATAAATCATTCAAACGACTCCGTGCCAAGCTTTCCCATCCTCAGAACAGGCCGACGTATTTTGCCTCCCGCTTAATATATGAAAGTGGCCCTGAGTTGTCATTATTTATGCGCTGTCAAGCCTGCGGAAATACCCCTCGTTTTCTTTTTAGCAGAGTTATAAATAATGATTTAATTTCGTCACGTTTCCACTTGAGTTCTTCCAATATAAGTTCACGGTGCTTCAAATGCCTCCTTAGATGTTTTTTTCCCAATCACAAGTCTGATTACATAGTGAAATAATTTCCAACTGAAATCTTGCTTGAGCATGTTTGGCCCATAAACCATAACTTGTGTTTGGCAAAGAGCTGAATTGTGAGACTGTATTTTCCCGTGGCCGATGAGTGTTAAGGAAGGAGAGTGCTTGCCAATGATCTGTTGCAAAAGTGATGATTTCATTCTCCATTTCCTGATGTGCTCACACATGTCTGGGTGAATACTTTTAGAATGCATGTGCTTAGGGTCACCACTCACCATGGGACTTGAAATAGTTCCTGACCTTTCCCAGTTGATTTCATGAAAATGAGATATGACTACAATAACAAGCATGCGAGACATCGTATATAGTTTGTCATAATCTTTTTCATTTGCTAGCTATGAGCATTTTAAACAATTTTTGCTCACTTACTGAAAACACAGTGGGCCTGCCTTTTAAAAGTTTGCCTAAAAGAAACATTTACAAAAAATAAATTCCGCTAACAATCGGGTTGATGAGTCTCGCTTCTCACAAGGGGCAACAAAGGGAGATTGACATTCAAGGCTGCGAGCGTGCACATTGAGAATCGCATGTTGAGTCAGAAGCGATAATAATATATGAATATTCAAACGTGGCAGACCACTGCTGAATGAAGGCCCCCCTCATGCCAATATTGGTGACGGGAGTTGTTTGAACCAGACTTCACAACGCCGGTCGATGCGAGTTGGCCAAGAGAGGAGGGGACTTAGGTCGGGTTCAGATCGCCACTACCGATGATCGCCATGGTGGGGAATCAATCGCAGGCTGCCGGCTTCACCGTTGCAGCACGCGAGTCGCTGCGCCGCTGCTCCGACGTCGTGGGTATGCGTACGTATTTGTGAGCCTGTGTGTGTGTACTTAGAAACCGTGTGTGCGTCGGTGTCACTGAAACGCGTTCCTATTGTAACACAAAGCTAAAGTTGTGCCTCCCCTGCCAACTGCTATGAAAATCAAGGTGAAATTTTGTTTTACGATGGGAGGAAAGCGCCAACAATTTGTTTGCCGGTGCTCACCCGATATTCTGAAGGTGAGCTTGCTGAAATGTTACTTACGTCTCTTTCCATCTCGGAGAAAAAGAAAGCTCATAATTTGTCTCTATCCTTTGTATGACTGCTGGAGTAGCTGCAATTGCGAGGAATGCATCATGAGTGAAGTACAATGTCACATTTCCGACTTGCTTGGAACTGAAATAATGGTTGCCACCTGCGCAGACAGTTTGGGAATTGGCGTCTGTGTGTTTGTGGCAGGAATTGATTTGCACTGATATCTGGTGGTGTTGTGTTGAACTTTATTCACAGTAGACTGCACAGTGCTGATAGTAACAGACTGACCGACAAATATACCCGGGTTTGGTCTGTGGAAAAGGTGACAGCCCTCGATCAGAACATCTACGTAAAATTACAGGATATTGGACAAATATACAATTCAAGACTGCTTTAAGTACGCTTAACTGTGGCTTTATAAGCGGGTGTGCGCGAGATTAACGATACATGTCAAGTGATTTATTGCTCGAATCAGCATTGAGGCGTTGCTCATCTCCTTTTGAGAGCCCTAAACGCAAATGATGGAAATTCCACATTCCTATGATGGGGGTGAGTTTCTCCATCGGACAACTGCTGTTGACTTTCACACAAAGTGGTACTCGTATTAATTAACCTGGAGGGATGATAGGCACGTTTGGATTTGTGAACATCTATAGAAAAGGACTGTCACACCAAGTGCAAACATTTCATTGGGTGTGGGCGGTTAATTGGTCAGATATGCGACGAGCAACTGTACCCAAGATTGCCACTATTTCACCAAACCTGGACATTTCTCAGCACGAGGTATATAATTCAACAAAAAAAACCCAGTCCCAGATCTCGGTACAAATCAGTTCCTACCATCCGAACACAGATGCCAACCCAAACGGTACTTGAGTATTTGTGTAATGTCCTGCATTGTAATTGTGCCATGACGCAAAGTTTAACAATGGAGACGGCGCGGTGGTTCTGGGTGGGGTCGGGTCCTGAGGTCCATGGACCTCGTGGAGGAGCTCATCCACTCGAGGTGTGCAAAGCCACGCAGGGAACCCCCGGCTCTATTCGTGTTTACAACGGAAATGCAATCTGTAACGTGGTGCGGTCTTAATGTTCAACCTCAACGTATATATTTATCCACTTAATGTACATTTGCCAAACATGTACATGATAACTTTATACAATTCATTAGAGGAAATGCTCATTGTAAATTGTGTAAAGTATTCATTTTTTTCAAAGCTAATGTGGCAAGAAATTTTCAAACATTATTTATATACTAAAACTCTACACAATCTTTACAGTTTAAACTGTATAAAGCACCAGCTTGTTTATTGTGATTAGATTTTTTTTTATTTTAACTTGGCAATATCATTTTTATGTTTTGAGATCTTTTCTCCCATATCCGATACCTTGTACAGCATATTTGACTCGTGTTGACTCCCACTAATGATACGTTGAGACATACACAGCTGGGCTATTTAGAAAATTTCACATCTTGTAAAGGACAACAACAGACAGCTTTACAATTACAAATAAACGCAGTGACGCTTTAACACTTCTATATCCCTAACATAATTGTATAAAGGGTTCTACAGTAATTGCAAAGGTGGCATTGTACGCAATAATCTGTATAGCATTCACTGCTGAATGTATGAAGGCTGTTTTAAAATAGACAGCGAAAATATTAAGCAGAATAACTGTTGTGCGTGTGAACATATTTAATATTTACTGAATATATGGCCAAATAATATATGGGTCTCAGTTCTTTGATGGACAGCTTTGTCTTAATCAACCTATCGTTTTGAAGCAATATGCAACAATATGCTATGTTTAAATGTACACGTTCAGCACTTATGAATAATTAACACGTATCATTGTTCAAACGATGAAAAAAGCCATACTTGTCCTTCTTTAGCAAGAAAAATCGAACGTATCATGATGGAACTTTTAACTCGTCGCAATGTTTGTACACGCTAAATATATGTAACCAACCGCAGAGGTGATCTGTCACGGGTGTCTGTCCATCGCTAGCTGGAACACAACTCACGCTCCATGTATGGAATATGCACAAAGGTGCTTTATGCTTTTTTATACCTTTTTTTGCAGCATAACTTAAGCCATTTTTTTTTACTTTTCGTTGAATATCATAAATGCCTGCCTGTAAATATGTTCAAAGAAAACTGTAAAGCAATGTATACTATCAGATCTTTATCGTGTGTAAATTAAAATGAGGCATTACCTTAATGTGAGATTCTGCTGGTAGTATTTCACTTTAGTTGTCCCACATACAACACGGTTCTGCCTTTTGACTTCAACGGCCTGGTTACATCCGTGAACATGAAATGTTAAGAAAATGCCACAAGCAAGAATGAGCTTTGTACCACATCATCATCATCATCGCTGCTGGATGAAGATATCCCAAACGTCGTGAAGCATCTCCCATGGGGCTGCGATGTAACACTCCACATTGAACACCTGCGCCTCAACTGATTCCATCGCTCCATCTTCCAAGTGACCGTCCTCTCAGGCGCATTCCCTCCTTGCCTGTCACTGTCGCTGCTCTTTCCCTGGCCATCAACCCTTTGAGTGATGTGTGCCGCCTAGGTCCACCTACTCTCTTTGTCGATCACTACCATGCGTCTAACTTGCACGTGATCTCTCATCCACGCTCCTCTTTCTGTCTCGCCGTGTGATTCTCTATGATTTGGGTGCGCTTTTTAGCTCTTGTTACATTTTCTTGATAAAAATAGATACATTTTATTACGGTGCAGCAATAACTCATGCACTATTAATAGTTAATATTGATAAGATACGTAACAGATTAACTCACTGCAAATACTCAAAATGTAATGCATGAACCACACTGGGCATATATCATCTGCCATTGATTGTGCGTTCCCATAGAAGCGGATTAAACATTTGATCATAACTTATAAGAATAATTACATAATTACGTTCTCTGAAGAGTGAACTTTGTTGAAAATAATAACGTATTAGTGTTACTACTATTAGGACAAACCAATGGACACGTTGATGCAGGCTGCGAGGCGCTCTCGTCAAACTCTGCCAGGACGATGTTGCGGTGAGCCCCCTGCGCTCGCCGCAACATTTCCACTGCTGCATCATCGCTCACTCCGGGCTTTCAATGAGCCCTCTGCTTTAAGCCAACTTCTGCCCCCAGAGGGAACGTAAACTACAAAACATAGATCACCGGGTTTTCATATCGCACATTATTGCAATCATGTTTACTGATTTATTTAGAAAAAGACCATCAATTGGCAGTACTCATTTATTCAAAAACATACATCACCACTTGCTCTCGACAATTTCCTTCTTGAACTCTCAAGCAATGAAAATGAATCTCGCTGGGGAGCCAGAGTCAATATCTGTAGGGGGATGTCTGCAATTACAGGACTGGAGAGAGAAACGCTCCCAAATTAGAACGCCGCACACACGCACAGACAACGCGCGGTAACAAATGGACTGTCCTTGCAGATGCAATTTATGTGATTTAGGAGCGTCTTGGCTTGTTTGGTGCTTTTTGCGAGATTGAGTTTCCCCACGACTCACAGATGATCGATAATACTCTCATGTCTGTGCCACCGCGAGACATCCATCACAATTGCAGCTACATGTTAATGGATCCTTCAGTAATTGCAAGAACCCAATTCCACTGGGTTGTGTTTTTTTGGTATTCTCAGTAGTAGACGTATTCCAGAAAGAGCCTGCATGATGTGGATAACATTCCGAAAAGGAAAACACGACATTGTGGGAACTCATGTGAATTGATTCAGACCCCTGAATGTGGCACAGATATACATTAGATGTTTTGTGCGCTGTTTGAAGAGTTTACTTTGTTGAAAAGTGCAACGTCCTTTTATTGCAACCTCACAGAGTAACGGGTTTCTGACATACCTAAAATAAAGGTTTACCAGTATGTTCACAAGAGACCTAATACAGTGTTAAAAATTTTATACATTAAAAAACATATATTAAGCAATATTGTTGGTGTGTGTTACCCTTTTCCCAAATTATATCATCAGATTATTATTTAATGCGTTTTGCTCTCAATACATTTGTGACACTAATTGAGGAAAATATTCCAAATACAATATAAGAATATATTCTCTAAAACGTACCTGTTAATCCTCTACGTTGTCTCATACCTCTTGTTGTAGAACAATAGTAAGCAATGTAACGTCATGGACACTTTATATGTTGAATTAACTGGGTAAACCTCCTATATAAATGCTGCTCCACCACAACCGCCAAAAGTATTTTGTAGACTTGGGATGCCACGTGTCCTCGGAGCTCTCGGAGTGGAGGTTCATAGAAAACTGTCGCCGCCCATGCTCCTCCCGACCATCCCCACCACTCTCTTGCTCCTCACCACCATCCCCACCACTCAGTGTGGCTCTGTGCTCACCCACAAGAGGCACGCATACCCACCGAGCAAAGTCAAAAGGCTGTCCCATTGATGGAGGCCACCCAGCCAGAGCACCCAGCCAGCAGCAAGTCGTGAGGGTCTCCTGCACCACAGCTGCCTTCAACTTGGCACTGCCAGGCACACGCTGCACTACGCGTGGCCCAAATCCCCCGTGTGTGGCTGTTTGTGCCCTGCTCCACTTTGGGCCCCACCATAGCTATGTGGGCTCTCCGTGGTAAATAACAGGGAGTTTTTTTTTTATTGACACCACTTATACCCTCGACCTCCCCCGCCCCGCCTGGAGAAAGCTATGGCCAAGATCCAAAAATCAAAGGTGAAAACTTCAACCGGTGGCAGTCATTGCCGTGGGTGTAGACGGCGTTGTAACGCAACAGTGGTACTGGCTGCATGCATAAGTTTGGTGGCCAAGCAAGGGAGCACGCGCAGCCCTAAGTCATAGATCAATCATGCATGTAGATCGAAAGCTGTTCGGGGAATATCGTTTAATAAAAAGAAATAGTTTTTTTGACATTTTTTTTAACGCAACAAATTAAAAGCAATGACATGATAACCAGAATAAGCCGTGAACCACACAGTCTTTGTAGTGTAACGGGTAGCATGGCTACATCTAAAGCTGATGATTCAAGTTCAAATCAGTTTTTTTTTGCTAATTTACAAATTATGCGATGCCATAATGGAGTGCCCAGTGAGATCACTACGCCACGTAAAGCCCTCGTGAATATATAAATATATATTTTAATGAAACAGGCGGGAAGTAGATTATAATTTTGTATGGTTTGTAAGAAAATATTGCAACTGAAACAATGTTCAAACTTCGATGATGTAATAGCTGGAAAATTATTTACATCTGAGACCCCACCGTGGTGTGATGGATATCATGATTGCCTCTGAATTTGACGGATCTTGGTTCAAATCCCGCAGTAGACTTTTGCTGATATAATAATTACACGATGACGTCACTGCCTGCATTAACACAGCCACGAGCTCGCAGTGCAATCACTGCACCAGGCCGAGCCCTAGGTCTGTGGGGGAAGATTCGGTGGCGCAAGGCGATGAGAGGCAGCCTGAGAGTCTGAAGCCTAACTATGTTCGAACCCCGGCAAGGGTGAGTTGAGTGATGCATAAACGCGAATGCGCAAATTAAACACTATGTGAAAGTGAAATGCCTGCTGCTGAATAAACTAACGTGTGTGAGTGCAGGCCGAGATGATGAGACGGAGACCACGACGAAGAGACCTGGACCAGTTGTGGAGGAAACCTGGGACAACAGCGAAGTGAGCCGCAAGCGAGAGAGGAGAATAGTTGTTTTTATTGCATGGCAAAGGAAGGATTCGTTTTCACTACTCGGGGCGCTGTTCTGCCAATAGCGGAGCGCTGTTCTATGGACATTATCATTAAAAGTGTAACTTTATTTGAAATAAAAGCATATACACCGGATTTTCTAAATGTTGCACCTTTAAAGCCTTGATTTTTGCAAAATCACGATAAAAAGTGCCCACAAGCCTCACCAAGTAATGTCACAACGGTAAAAATAGCAATTTACATCCAAACAGGAACAACAGTAATTGATAGAATTTGGCATTAAATTGCAGATATTACCACAATTATTTTTTACAACAAAATACATAAAACACAATGTAACTAAAACAAATACCGTTAAATATTACCAAACCAACTAAATCTTAGCTGTTTAAAGATTTAAACCTCACAACGCGGTAAGCAGTGGTGAAGTATGGTTAAGTTACTCCCATGACCCGCACACACACTGCACAAGTTCCTCATCTAGCAGTGGATTACCAAAAGCTGTGCATACAGCAACCAGGAACGGGTTCCAACGGAGCGAAACGTCATCAAACCAATGACATCCATCTCACGTAAATCTTCAAAAACCATTAGGTCACTGGTAATGTTTGTTTGACATCAAAATACGACGAAATGCGGGACTTTCCAGAAAAAAAAACAATGGTGTCTAACATGCAACATATACCCATACATGTGAAATCCCCTTGTGAAAATCACAGCAAGTGAACATTAATAAACCATTCTCTCTCCCACCTCTCACCTCACTCCACTCCCCTCACCGTGCTCTCCGCTCCAGCAACCCAAGGTTGTCCTCCAACCCCCAGTGAAGCTCCCCTCGATGGGAGTTCGCTGCTCCTCGTCACCCACGCCCGCCCGCCTTGAGAGTAGAGGCCGACCGAAATTCGGTTTCGGCGCCGAAAGTTGGCAAATGGCCTCTTTCGGCATACTTTCGGTTTCGTCTGAAAGTCAATTTTTTACTTTCGGTCTGGTTTCGTTTTCTGCCGTCAACCGAAGATCTATTTGTAGAATATAACGCTAGTGCTACGTCTATCACTCTGCCTATCGGCCGGTCAGTCGGCGCCACCCGGCGCTCCGCTCGTTGTTGTGAGCGTCGCTCCTCCGCCCTCCGTTGTTGTTGGAGGGCGACTGCCTCCAACTACCCAGTAGCAGCGTCCTTCACGAGCCTCCTCCACAGAGGCCGATCTTGACACCGCTGGTACCAGTCATCGGCAAGTCCACAAACACACACACAAACACACACGTCAGCAGCAGCAGCTTGGGAGCGAGGTCACAGCCGCAACCATGGTCTGCTAATGTCAACAGACGGAAGCCTGCATCTGCATCCGTGGGCGCAGCAACCTGCTGGGCGAGAATGCGGAAAAACTACAACATTCGTTTGTTTGGATATAATTACTAAGTAAGCAATACCTAAAGATTTGATATTTAGTGACTCTTTCTGCAGGCTCTGAATGATTAGTTCTATATTTATTTTTAATTAAAGTAGCATTGCATCATGACATCTTTCATAAATCTTGTGTTCGGTAACTTCGGTTGTATACCGTTCTGTTTCGGTCTCGGTCGAAAGTGTCGTTAAACTTTCGGTTTCGGTCGAAAGTCAATTTTTTTACTTTCGGTCTGGTTTCGGTCGAAACCAGAAATTCATTTTCGGTCGGCCTCTACTTGAGAGCCCCGGTGTCGCCTGGCTGTGGCAACAGCCCCTGGGCTGTGGTCACTAGAATTCCGTGTGGTTGACATTACGTACTGAGTGGAATGTATATTTATGGGCTTTTCCCTACACGTAAACACATACCCAATAACACCTCCACTTGCTGTGCAAGGAGTCTAACTAGATTCAGAAACCCTGACTCTTACTGGGGTTCCTCTGGGCACACAGAGCGCATCAATGGGGCTTCAAGACTACAAGGGGGTTAAATTTAATATTAATGAATCAACATTAAAACCATGTGCCAAGCTTCACACCTCCTTTCCCGAAATCACATCCAGCCAACGAAACGTCACTCAGCGCGGATCCAACTTCGACATCAGCCCCAAGGAGGTGGCAACTCACGCTTCAGACGGCTCCGGGTGCAGAGTGTCCAGACTCCAGGTGCAGAGTCTCTCGGCTCCAGGTGCAGGGTCTCTAGACTCCAGGTGCAGAGTGTCCAGACTCCAGGTGCAGAGTGTCCAGACTCCAGGTGCAGGGTCTCTCGGCTCCAGATGCAGAGTGTCCAGGCTCCAGGTGCAGAGTCTCTAGACTCCAGGTGCAGAGTCTCTAGACTCCAGGTGCAGGGTCTCTAGACTCCAGGTGCAGGGTCTCTAGACTCCAGGTGCAGGGTCTCTAGACTCTAGGTGCAGGGTCTCTAGACTCCAGGTGCAGGGTCTCTAGACTCCAGGTGCAAGGTCTCTCGGCTCCAGGTGCAGAGTGTCCAGACTCCAGGTGCAGGGTCTCTAGACTCCAGGTGCAGGGTCTCTAGACTCCAGGTGCAGGGTCTCTAGACTCCAGGTGCATGCTCTCTAGACTCCAGGTGCAGGGTCTCTAGACTCCAGGTGCAGAGTGTCCAGACTCCAGGTGCAGGGTCTCTCGGCTCCAGATGCAGGGTCGCTAGGCTCCATATGCCCTGGTTGTCTTTTCGGGGAGTCTAACACGTACACTTCATTGAGTTTGAAACGTAGGTTTTCGCGTCCAATATCATCCTGGAGAGGTTTTTAGGGTTAGATCACGTGAATAATATAACCCCAAAAAAACTCTATTATAGACGCTTCATTTAATTCATTTCCACCCCCACTACGTGGGCTTTAATCTTCCACCCCAACGGGGGGTTTGTTACAGTAAAATACGACTAAGCAAAACAGTGGTGTCTAAAATGCAAAACGTAACTGAATTCAGTAGCAAGAAAACATTTAGACTACTGTCCCACCTCTCCCCTCTCATCTCGCTCCTGCTCCCTCATCCCTCTCACCTTACTCCACTCCCCTCCTCGTCCCCTCCTTGTCCCCTCTCCTACCTATCAACTCACTCGACTCCACTACCCGTGCTCTCCAGTCAAGCTTGCTATCCAACCCCTAGTCGCTGCTCCTCGTCGCCCACGCCGCCTACCTTGAGAGCCCAGTGTCACCTGGTTGTGGCAACAGACCCTGGCTGACCTGAGTCTCCCCCTGAGCCTCTGCATCGCTCTCGTCGCGGTGGCGAGATGTTAATTCCCTCGCCTGGTATACAGGAGGTCGCGGGTTCGATCCCAGCCCTGACGCTTGTATATTTGGAGTTTGCATGTCTCTCTCCCCATAGTCGCGTGGATTTTTATCTGGGCCTTCCGATTTTCCCCTCCACATTTAGAATCAACATGCGTTTAGAGTATGTGGCTATTATATATGTATACATGATAAGCCACTTCGTTGAGTTATTTTTGTAGAGGTCGCTTCAGAAAAAGAGCTTTATATCTCAGTGGGCGTTACCTGGTAAATAAATAGTAGCTATAGTTTAAATAGTTTCTTACTCAATTACTCGCTACATGTGCCGCTCATCCGCGCGGGTACCAAAACCCACACGTACCCCCAGTGCCGGATTATCCTAGTAGCAAAAGTAGCTACACACTGGGTGTTTAAGATTAGCGATTTGTCGTATTATCTGGCTGTATAGCAAATGAAAAATTACGATTACTTTACTATGCATGTAAAAAAATTGTTTTAATATTTGTGTTTTTTTTATATTTCGGCCCCCTTTATAACATATACTACAGGCCCCGCACTAGCTTCATCCGGCACTGTGTCACTCGCGATTCACTTAGGGCTCCACCATATGCCCCAGGTATTGTGTGTGGTTCTCATCACGGATTCTTGTGTTTTACCAGTAATCGCCTACAGGGCACAAGGCTATATAAAGATCAATTCAGAAAGTTACAAGTATGAAATAAAGCGATGCAATGGAGGATATCTAAAATAACGAGTAGTGACAATCTTAGGAATGAATATTTTTCAGAATGAGAACTTGGAAAACAGAAGTTAAATTTAATTGGAGTTGGGTAGGACATCCATCTAGGAAACCTGATTGAAAGATGGGCAAGATTTAACTATGGCGTCTTATTGAGTGAATGGAGGAAGACACAGACAGAAAGTGAGGTAGGAAGATTTTAAGAAGCGTGCTGAATGTACCGGTCAAGAGTTAATAAAGTGTGGATGACACTGGAGGAGGAGGGCTCTTCCCAGCAGTGCGATGTTACCGACTAAGAAAGCGGTCTCCTCCACGCCACGTGCCACTAGGGCAGTCCTTGCACACCTCGGCAGTCTCGACTGTGATGCTGCCCAAAACGGGCCTTGAACCAAAGCTCTTGGGGGCTGCCACATCAGCACCTTGACCCTTGCGTCGCGAAGTTGTCATTGTGCTGCCAATTTTCTTTAACTTTGCGTTTCCCTGATTAATGCGCTGTACGTGGGCCTTGGCAGGTCACTTTGCTACGAGAGGGGATGGGATGGACGATGGGTGACAACTGGTGGATTTTTGAATCGCTAGACTCTTGAGGGTGGCAATGGCTTGGGACGGCCTTCATCTAGCAGCAGATTGATCATGGCTGATAATGATGAATACAACTTAAGATTTATATAGAATGAAAATGCAACACGACAGAAGTTGTGCAAAATATAAGATCGTGGGGAAGAATAAGGATTGTATTTGTGATATTTTTAATATAGCGCCTGATAACGATGAATGCAACTTGGATTTGTAAAGCATAAAAAATGCAATTCGACAGAAGTGTAAAATATAACATCGCAGGGAAGAGGAAGGATTTTATTTCGTATCTCATATTATTTTAATTTATATAGTGCCTTCACCAAGGCGCTGAATAGAAAATTAGCAATTTGTAAAGCAGAACAATGTGATGAGACGATTTGATGAGAACGATCGCAGTACATGAATATTTTGATACGTGAAATAAACGATGAGATTGACAATGAGCGGTTGATGATGAGCGAGTATGATGAATGGGTCGGGAAGTTAGTATGAAGAGAGATGTTGGTGTTAATGATGGGGAAGGGAGGAGGGGGAGTTGGGGTATGCAAAGGAAAATAAGTGAGTTTTGAGGGAAGAATGAAACAGTGAGGCTGATTGTTTGACGTGTAGGGGCATCATGAGGAGGGAGAACAGAGCCAGCAGGATTGTGAATGCAGAGGGCGAGGAGCGTAGAATGAAATTAGGGAATCGAGATAACTTGGGGCGAGACCATGGAGAGATTAGAAAACTATGGTGAGGAATGTGAAAAGGCAACAATAGACGGGTGGCCAGTGTAGCTGGACGACGAGAGGTGATGTGTGGGAGTGGTAGGGGAGATTGAAGATATCCGGGCAACGATATTTTGTATTTGTTGTTGCGGTTGAAATGCATAGGCTGGAAGATAGAGCATGATGGAGTTACAGTAATCGATTCAGTGAAGATGAGGGAGTGAATTAGAAGTTGTGCGGTCGTAGTTGAGAGGGGGTTGATTTTGTGAATGTTGTGGAGGTGCAAGCGGGAAGAACGGGTAGTGGCAGATATGTGGTCGGATAGAGAGAGGAGTCGAGGATGACGCCAAGATTACGGGCAGACGAGCCAGGGGTAAGAGATAAAGGGAGGAAGGAGATAGTAAGGCAGGGAGAAGGGGAATGAGAAGCAGGGAAGAACATATTTTCGGTTTTGGAAGTTATTTATACTGAGTGTTGGGACATCCAAGATTGGATGGTGATCAGGCAGCTGGAAATGTGAGGGGCAAGGTCAGGAGTGAGAGGGGAAGAGGAGGAAATTATGCAAGGCAACCTCAACTCCAACACGATCTTCATGTCTTTTATGAACTCGATTTATGTTTGGCAGCATTTTTGCTAAAAAAAACATATACACTATCTACACGTAGCTCATAAATGTGCTAATTAACATTAAGCAACTAAAATATTAGTTGCATCATTTTTAAAAGTGAACAATTATATACTGTCCTGTTTCAATGACGATTGAAACAGGACATATAAGAGCATGGTTTTACCGCCAGTGTTGTGATAGGATACTTCTGAGCGTGATTTGGCAAATGATTGGTAATGTGATGAGAAGCAGGGCAGGGCATTCATTGTAGGCTCAGAGAACCCCTTCCAGCAGCGCCACTTAGTGGACCAATGCTCAGCCTCCAAAGGAAGCAAAAAACGGGAGACACTGAATAATCTGAAGATACCCTTTAACCTTTTTCAACTCAAGATAAAAGACCCAACTCAGAATTGTAAAATTTAGCAAGCATTATGCATTCACAGAGTTTGGTGGCACAGTGTGGAGCACATTGCGCTACGAACAAACACGAATTATATTCCTCGCAATGGCTAACATTAGTGTGTAGAGATATCTAAACCGGTCCTGGGGTCTCTTCACGAATTCGGACTGAGCAGCATGGTGAAGTATGGTAAAACAATGGCCGACACTGTGGTGAGGCTGTCATCCAGTAGTGCACTGACAAGCGGCTGTAATGTATTATTGTTATGATTCACCAGGCTTGAGCAACTGCAAATGCATTATCTTCATCTACTCACATTCACCGCTGTGGCATCCTGCAGCTGCTGATGACATGACGGATGTGTGAATTGTCTTCTGTCAGGCACATTGCCCTGAGCGGGAATCTTTGCAATGAAAAATGAGTTTCTCTTCACAACCAAAGAGAACATAGCTTTCTCTTCCACCCATCAATAACATTCTGTCAAACATTTTCAGGTACAGTTATGAACTTGATGTTTTCACGCCAAGTGCCAATGCCTATAGAGGCATTCGTCCATCAGCAACAGAGGGACATTAAGAAAATTACAGCACATTCAATCGGTATGTTTATATCTTTACGTTGTGTCTGTCCTCTCATCCAGGTGGTAGACTAGGTGTATAAGTGAACAAGGTGTGCACCTGTGCAATAAAGAATGCACTCGAAGTGTTGTCAAATTTAGTAAACAGCACAAGCAACAAAGCAATGATTTTCAGGATTTATTGATATGACTTACAGCACCATGAATACTGTCGCATTTGCAATGGCCAGCAAATGTTGTGGATGAGCGCAGACAAACAAAAATCTGTAAAAATGTGGACTTGAAAACAGCATTAAATGCTACAATGCTTGTCCAGTTTTCTTAGTTGTTGGAGATAAACACCATTTAGCATGGAATAATAGGCCAAAAAATCCATTAAGACAACTTTTCCAGAGCTCCCTCTGATGATGTAGGCATCCTTTACGGATGCCTACAGTATAACACTCTAAAAGCCACAAGGAATTAATTCCATGACTTATGCATATCATGCCAATGGACACACACTACAAGTTGCCATTGTAGAATTGTCACAGCACAACACGATCCCAGCAAGGCAAGTGGCCTCAAAAGTACAGAATCTCCATACAAATATAAAACGAGACAGCAGCTTGAGCACGGTGGACAGATACAACTACATGCACGCTTGGTAGGACAGATATTTTTTTGTGTGCAAGTCTCATTTCTACGAAAGCACCACGTACCCGCCGTGGCGTTGGCGACGCGCGTTGTATCGAGACGTGAGAGATTATAATCAATCCCAGGTGTTCGCTAGCATCTCAGGCGCGATGGTTTCAAGGGCTTCAGTTATGTGCAGTTGAAGATCACTCAAGCCTTTCCGTTTAAAGACTGTAAGTCTACTATGAATACATTTTCAACATTTCAGCCGCTCAATGCAACCAACAGATTTTACAATAAAGGTGTGCAGTGCATGTAGAAGAGCTCTCAGCCTTATCAGACCACTTACTGAACAAAACTGAGTGTGTGGCCACTTTGTCGTTTGAACTACGAACTCAAAGAGTTGAAAATTTGTGGTCACCTCCACCATAGGCAGTGACACAAAGAAATAACCCTAGCTGGTTTCATCCTCGTTATGACTCATCAGTACAGTACAGTCAGAGAACTTAACACTTTGGGGACCCCATTAACACTTACCTAAAATGCAAAAATTCAAATCTGTAAATGAAAAAAAAGACTCCATCCTAACTCTTTCAACTGCCATTTACTATTCTTTAAGAATGGATTCTACCTTCACAGACAGCTTGTACATTGCCAAAAACTATGACAAATGATACACGCATAAAAGTAAAACGCACACGTTCAGCTTACTTTAATGTCAAACAGAGGAATGTAGATTAACGACAATTGCCATTTAAACATCAAGATATATTTGGTATTTCTTTAGAAGAAACAAAGCATCTGAATGGTGACATCGGCTTAAACGATGTATAAACATTACGGCACGTGTGATGTTCTTAATTCTAAAATAAAAACTTCCACCAATAAGAACACATTGATAGCCATTAAATCACATAAGAGTACTCACAATGGCATGCTCCAGACATTGCCAATAGCACGATCGGCTACCAGGAGGTTTAAAATCAATGCAGACACATTAAGAGATTAACAACATTTTACTTTCCACGTACCTTTTCTACATTGTAGAGGCATAGTTGAATACAGACACTAATTGCATCCTTGAAAAAAGCACTGTATGGTACTCACAGTCAGTAGTGTGGAGTGCTTGGCTTTGACCCTGGTGCAAGGAATGAAACGGGGGGGGGGGCTGCCTGCCTTCCTTAACGTGGCCCAGTACCAGAGCCCCATCCAGCCCACGGGCCCCAGTGCACTTGCACCACCTGCACACTCGATAGCTACCCCACTGCAAACATTGTAAACCCCTAGGAGCCAAAAACATCTGCAGACCTCTCCACAAAGATCCAGTTGTACGTAAGTCTTGCACCACAAGCAGCTCCCTGGTACACAATAGTTATCTGTGCAAGCGCTTATTATTAACACAGCAGTTCAGTCCACAGTGGTACAATAAGCGTGCGGAGACAGTAATTAGGAAGGTCCCAACATTGCGAACACCTGATAGTGTTTTTAATAATCAAATCGTCAAATAAAATAATTTGGACATTTGATATTTGTGCCATGATTATAGCGCAAGGCTATCGCGAAGGTGTTATCTTTCACAGTCCGCAGACATTTTGCAGTACGAGGCGTTGTTGTTCTGTCTAATGCCAATTGAGTATTTTGGGGGTAAACTTTAGAAGCAGATCTTAGAAGCAGTTCCGTAATATCTGTAATATCTGCTTCCGTGGGTCATTCTCTAGAATAACATTTTACGCTTTTCAGAGATGCAAATGGATTCTTCATCTCATGATGATGAATCTCATCACCCCGAAAGCATGATCAGGATGAAATTTGACGAAAAAAAAAAACTTAATCAAAATTCAGAAATGGCAGACAAATAAAAAAAAATTACAATCACCCTACACAGCATGCTCGACTGGCAGAACGTTGGTGGCAGGGTGCAGGAAAGCGTTCAATTGCAGCGGGCCGCTACCGCTGCCCTTGCCGAACTGGCACATCACAGTGGGTAGAACTGCGACGCCGCCTCAGACGACTGCATTTCCACCTGCGCCATCTTGAACTGCGTGCATCGGAGCCACTGCTGGAGGTGGGGAGGCCCGCGTTCGGCCGACATGCAACCAAATGCGTTGGAGAAGGGCGCGGAGGCCGGCTGGCAGGGCGACGGGCCGGCCGGCCCCACGCCCGGAGAACGCACACGGCTCTGGACGGCTTGCAGCCTCAGCCGAAGGCCTCCCGACAGGTGCTGCAGCGCAAACAGGACGAGTCGCGGTTATGATTATCGACGATACTCTTGTTTACGCAGAATAGCCTTCAGTAGGGTCCTGCCAATCTGTTGCGGTGACATTGCCGTGTCTAATCCTCATTTAGTAATTTGCAGGTAATTTTTCAGCATTAGGATGTTTGGCAAAATGTCAGTTACTGGGGAACATGGAGAAAACCCCAGTAAAGCAGAGGGAGAACAAACAAACTCCACGCAGAAAGATGCTCGAGTCAGGATTCAAACCCAGGCCCCTTCTTTATGTGAAACACAAGTGTTGCCACTGCGTCACCCTGCCGGTAAACGTTCATTTACAATACAATTTACGAGGTGTGATTTGGATTTATAGAGAATATCTAAATGTGACCGCAGCTCAATCATACCGGCAAATGAGCTAATGTCATGCATTCTATGATGAGTGCAGCCCAACATCAGATGTGTATAAAACTTCAACACATCTTGACCATACCTACTGCAAAAATACGGTTGATAATATATATATCTCATTACAAAATGTTGTTTGTAAAACCACATTGCATTCGTTTACATCGGAGCTGTTTCTCAGTAGCAGCCCCTGCCATCTGCCAACGCCATCACACTTCACATTTGCAGCAGCAGCAGCGCTCACTCTCCTCCAACTTTCAAGAGACACTTCAAGGCCCCAACTCTCTCGCCTGGGTTTCGATTGGCACAAAGCTCGGCTCGGTGCCTCGGATTTAAGGTGATGTATGTCTGTGACATATTGTGTGTGTTACAAATTGCATTATTATTAATAGATAGTTCCTTTTTCGTGTCAAAAAGCATAAATTAGATTTTTTAACTTGAGGGTTATATTCAATGATATTAGACTACTTTATATGTTCGATTACACGGGCCCCTTTAAAATGGTGGCCACCAATACATCCTGCTTGATGAAGGCTGGAAACCCCCGAATAACCTAACCATAACCCATCTTGTCCCAGCCAGAGGCACACCTGGCACAAAGGTTACTTTCTCACAATAATTTCTGTGTGATCTAGTTAGCACACACAATTCTTTACCTTAGAGTTGGAGTTGATCATCGGTAACCACATGGGCAGAAGCTGCATGTGGAAATGACGGGAGAGAAAAGGTGAAGTAATAAAAGTTTCGCGTTCATTTGTCTTATATTAAATGCTGCCAAAAAATAAATGAATGACATGTCACGTAATCCATTTGTGAGCAAGTATGCTTAACAACAACTGCCTGTTACTGGTAGAGTTTGACTGGGCCAGTGAGCAATGAGGCATTGGCCTGGAAATCCAGGCCTGGAGTTGAGTAATCATCTCAGCCCAACTTATATCTCATCTTCAATTATCTGGCAAAAGAGGCCACTCTCTAACACATCCAGTCGTACTGCTCTCTGTGATTGTTCAGATAGGCAATGTCCTCATATTGTGACATAACACCAATGAGCACAATTGGAATATAATTAACAAATAAACAATTAATCATACATACAAATAAATAATAAATTGGAATGCATAGCACTCGAGATCCTGGCCCAGTTCGAGTCTAGTTAAGGGGTGAGTACCTTGACGAGAATGCTGGAGTTGCAGCCCTGCAAGGCCTCCATGAGGCTGATGACGTGCAGGCTCACCATCTCCACCAGCTGGAACAGACACAGTCATCACCGTCGAGCACACAACGTGAGAATGTAACACATCTTATGGAAGACAAATTCCGTTACACACCGTATTTATGGTCCTGTGCAGCTTCCGTGGCTGTTACTACTGGTACGTGAAACCCCATTAATATTTACCAGTCTCCAAACTGGTCATTATCTCCAATGTGACCCTTCCTTTGGGTCACATTACATCACAGCTAAATTTTCTTCATTCAATTCTCAATTGTTCTCTCCACTGTCTTTTCTATTCCTCACATTTTTGGCCGTAATCCCATTTGCTATTTGGCACATTCAGCCGTGATCGCGAGTGAAAAATCTGTCAGTCGAGCGTATGCACCCAAAGGAGGAAAGCGGGGAGGTGGCTGGGTGGCTCAGAGTGCTGAGCTTGCAGTGCTGAGATCCTGGGTTAGAATCAAGGCAACTGCCTGCGATTAAACTAGGTTTTCAAGCATCCTGTTTTTTTGGTTTAATCTTGGTCTCCAATGATCAAGCAAAAAGGCTCATCGCAGAGATAACGTAAAAACACTTTTCCGCCATCACTGGAAAGCGCCAAGAAGGCGGGGTTAATATGCAGCGGCACCATGCACCCGTACGGTGCGGTTGTGCGCCATGAGTTGCAGGATGCCGGGAGTGACGCGGCTCCAGAACTCCATGGCAGTGAGCGCCGCAGCCGAGCCGGCCTCGTTGAGCGTGGGCGTCCCACCGCCGGGTCCACCGAGCTGCTCGCAGTACACTGTCCACAGTTGAGCGAACACGAACGCGTGGAACAGCGACGACATGTGGACCACCGAGGCCTGGGAACACGGGCACATTGGTCACACGCTGTCTTTCTGGAGCCTGCAGCAAGGCAGCAAGAAGGCGGACGGAGGAAGGGGAGGGAAAGCCATCGACTTTGTGAGAATAAGCCTCACCTTGGAGTGCTCCGAGAAGCCCATGATGATGACGAGGAGGTGATCGGCCACGTGGGGCCCAGCGTCGAGCGGGATGGGAGTACAGGCCGGAGCCATCGGGGAGCTCACGCTCAGGTGGTTCAGCGAGCCAAGCAGCAGCCACGACAGCAGGCGAATGTGTGACACACACTCTATGAACTCCTTGGGTCTGCAGTGAACAACAAAAATAAGAATAGAAAGGCCAGCGCTGCTGTAAATCCCGGGCAGCCCAAGCCAACAATTACATAGCAATGGCAACTCACCCGCTAGCCTCCTCTAGTGAGTGGCCTCCTTGCTCTCTCTTACATTGACCCTGTCTACTACTGATAGGCCACCCTATTCCCATATCAACTCCTCAATACTATTCAGGTAGCGATACCCTTCCTGCCCTTTGCTGCCCCCACTGCCCAAAGGCAGTCTGTACTGTGAGCCTAGTACGAAGCCAGAATATTTTAAGCTGGAGAAAAATTCTGATTTTCAAAAATTATTTGAGTCACAAGGATAGACTGACTCCTCACAGGGCGCTGGTCACAGAAAATAATCTATTTGACAAAATGTAATGTTAACCATTTTAACTGAAAATAATGGACAGATGAAAGTATATAATCGCAGATGGAGTTTATGAAATAGTTTTTTTGAGCAACAGCTATAAGTGCACATGCACACATGCATGTCTATGTGTGACTGCTTTACATCTGCGGAACAGTTAACGTAAAACACTGCGAACCAGGCGACCCGAGTTCGATTCCAGCTCACGGTCAACACCAGTGACAGTCCTGGGTCTCCTTAGAGATTCAGCCTCAAGTGAGAACCTAGTGCGATGTGTAAACATCGTAACTATGGATACAAAGGCGGCTGGGCAAAGTGCTGGCCACCTACCCCCTCCTGCGCCGTGCAAGCCTTCACAGGTGCACGTTAGCAGCACTTTACCCACGAGTCTATCAAGGCTATAAAGGGGAATTGTTGTCTTTGTGTTTGCTTGACCCTATCAAGTCCAGTTTGTGCTCGCGTGCAAAGCTGACCCTTGCTGCATGGTGGAGGGTGGGTGGAAGAGCCAGGGCAGGCAGCGCATAACCGCCTTGTTATCACGGTGATTTCCCCGAGTTATCTCCATCGCCACCACCTGCGACAGCCCCACCTTGAGCTGGCCGCCAAATGTGTCCTCATGCAAGCTCTGGGCGCATGCCTTCATGTGCGTCTGTGGCGGAAACACAGTCAGATTCACAGACGTAAGTTAGCAGCCTAAAATTAAAATTATTTCCTGCCTAAATGAGCATTGCGGTAGTGTGCAACTCCTGTTACAATCCGGTCGTGAAATTCCACATCCCTATCGCAGAAGTCTGTCCATAGGATAACCACTGTTGACTTTCCCGCAGAGTGGTGCAAAAATGTGAGTAGCCCAATAATATTATTGGCGAGCGTCGAGAATAAAAATGGTTGTAGAATGGTGCACAGGGTGGGGGCGGGGTTGTGCACTGTGCTATAAACCCGGCGACATAAGTTTGATTCCTGTACAGATACACGATAGCCATAGTGTCAACTCCTGGGCATGTCACAGCCGAGTTTTACACAAACCCTTGCATCTAAAGTGCACATATAACCATACCTGACTGTTCAATTAAAAAGTTATACATGTATATAAAGTTGTGTTAACATTAGTCAAGCACAATGAAAATTTATATTAATAATGAATGCTTCCTGTAAAAGACATACCCTGAGCTTGGTTAGTGTATGCAGATCGGCGATGAAGTCCAGAATGTCCATCAGGTACTGCCTGACGCACTCCATGGCAGCCGTCTGGCACTATAACAGAACAAGAGAGTCGGTATCTTGTCAGAGACAAAATCAGCTGACACGGATGTGCTCACTCACTGTGGCAGAACCGCGCGAGGACTCACTGTTGGTAAGTTGTTGATGATATTTTTCTGGAGGATCAAGGAGCTTGCCAACCTCGTGCCTACATCCGAGCAAATAAACTGGGAAACAACATACAAGACACACCAAGCGGGTCGAAATGACGTGTGTGTGGGTGGCAGGGTAGCACAGTGTTAACACTTGTGCCTCAGCAAAAAGGACCTGGGTGCCATTCTATGTAGAGTTTGTATGTTCTCCCCGTTTTGCAGAGTGTTTGAGAGTGAGTGAGAGTGTACGAGTGTGTGGAATGTGTATGTTCTCCCCCTCTGACTTATCTGGTTCCATCCCATAGCAATGTAACTGATATTGGCCAAACCTTCCAATGCTGACAAATTACCTGCAAATTTTCTCATTTGGCAATCTACATAGCAACATCGCCCCCATCTGTGAAAACTTTGCAATTGAGGGTAATGCTATCTAGGGATGTTATCTTCCAGATTCGACAAGATAAAACTGAAAAGGTGTCTTGAGATTCAATAAGGCTTTCCTAGATATACAAGTTTAAAACTATTATCGAGGTTACAACACCAATTGATAGCGGCATTGTTCAATTGTCATCAGAGCCAATAACCCACACCTGAACAAGGTAGAGAATGTTTGTGTCCTGCAAGGTGGACTTGAACTTTAGTGCTTGTAACAGCTCAAGAACGACACTTCGAGTCAGATAGAGCTTGTCTCTCTCCTGGGGGAGAGAAAGTAAGATCCTGCCTGAGAAAATGTACGGCACTTTTTCCGAGACTGCTTGGCTTTATAAAATAATTACTTTATTCATAAATTCCAATGTGCTGACAAATACATTAATCAATTAATGTGTAACTTCCTCGTGCCATTACCTTTGTAAATCCCTTGTAGCAAAGGGCGCAGAGTTCCATGACATAAGCCAGATTAAAGTTGGAGTTTTGGATCACAAAACTGAGCAGCTTAGAAAACTGTTCAAGCAGACTCTAAGATTCAACAAGAAAAAACGGAAAGTTAAGAAATGACAACACCTCCTGCTGTGTAGAAAATTTATACAAGACAGTTAACCTACTACTGTGCATTGATATTTCATCTACAGATTTACGTTTCCTTGATTTTTTTATTGCAAAATAATTCCCTGGAGGTAGTGGACTACGTACCCGTGTGGCGACGGTTGCAGGGATCTTAAGGAGACTGATCATGATCCGCAGGCAAGAGTCCAGGCAGCACTGGCACATACCACATACAATCTCGTTACTTTGCATCAGCACCAAAACGGTTCAATATGTGCACAGACTTCATGCTGTAACATTGGTTCCAGCCTATTCTCAGGACCCGGTGATGACACCCAACTATAGCTGGGTGGGACATTATTACATGTGATGTGTCAGCTGCCCTATTGTGGAAGAAAAATGTAGTACATGGAATAACCCAGGGTTATTCCCAATTCATTAATTCTCTATTTTTTTGACAAAAATATATACTGACCAAACTTATATAATTAAAAAATGCAAGGCTATGAAAGGGTTAACAAGTACAAAAACACAATTTATATATGTATGCATTTAAAATGTGACTCTTGATTTTTAAAAAAATGTAATGATTGACACTGGATTTTCTGCAGCCACTGCTCTCCCTCAGTGTGAGTCCTTAGTCTACCTTGACAGGCAGGACTGAGGATAACTTGGGCAAAAAGGTTTGGAAGTGGTTACAGATGCCAGCCCACAGGTTGCTGGGTGACTCCATGGGCAATGCCTCCATGAACGTGGCCAAGTTGTCGAGGCATCTGAGCATTGCTCCCCCCATCGGCAGGTTTTTCTTGCCATTGAGGCCCTGGAGGAAGAAACTCGGTGGGGCGTCACAGTGTCAGGCATGTACCTCTTCAGAAACAAGGCGCACTGACGGGAGAGTTTTGCGAGTTCATGTCGCACGGCACTGATTAAATCCACTTACCTCGAGGAGAATGTTCAGGGCAGCAAGCGAGCTGAGTTCTGAAAAGTCTGACAGGGCTGACGAGAGCGTTCTTAGGAAGTTTGTATCTAAAAAAAAAACAAGTAAACAAACGAATTTAAGTATTAAACATATAAAATATTATAGATTATGATGCAGAATTATGGGGAGCTGCTGTGGTATGATGGTACACTGGATTTGCAATTCGGACCGGTATGAATCCACATTCCAGCGCAGCAGTTGAAACGACAGTGCAAATTTATAACATGCCCCCGCCTCTGTCCACCCCGTAGTATAGACGGCTACACCACAGAGTTCGTCCACCGGCAGGTCGCGTGTTGTGAGGGTAAAGTGTAGGAATACACACCTCTTTCAACACGTCTGGTCAGTGTGGAAGAGTTTCAAACACATGCACTCTGTGTACAAAGAGCTCGTAGCATTGAGCATCATGCAGAATCAGTGAACGTTTTTAATATTCATCTTGTTTTTTATTGTCATTTACAGATATGGATCAAAGTAGAAAAATGGACCAAATAAACTTGACAGTGTTGATCTCGTAGAGCCCCTTCCACCTAGCATGAGCAAGCAATTGCAGGGCAGCACCTTTATCTTTTTTTTCAACGTGAATATGTATCCGTGTGCTTATTTAGAAAAGGTTGCATTTAACGAAAACCATTATTTACATAGCAGGAGTTCACACTTCCTGTACACTCCCAGAAGGCCTTGGGGTTGATGGGTAGTGTAACATAAACTTTATACTTTTTTGTGTAGATATATATGAAGAAAAAAATATCTGATAATTTATTTTCTTCATATTCTGCACAACACAAAATTATTATTATGCGTTTTATAGTGGATGTTGTGGCTGTAAAAGCCAACGAATCACGACGAGTTGCACCGCATTTACAGCAGCCTTGTGCAGCACTTCCCTATAAAATCCACTTAACATGGGAAGTGAGCAGCCATCACACAGACACAGCCATCACACAGACACAGCACCTTTGATGTTGCTTTGGAAGAGCTGTGGCAGGATGCCATTCGGAGCGAGCTGGTGGAAAACGCAGCGCAGAAACTGCTTGGCGACGCCAGGTGCATTACCCGGAATCACCACACTGGGGACACAGATGAGGAAAGTAAGTACAAGCCACCATGTGACTGTTTCACCTCATCTATACGATGTTTAATCACAATACCGCAGGTCACAACACTTATCTTTATGCTTCTTCCCTTGAATTGCACTACTTTTGAATTCCTTCCCTTCATCTCCTTCCATAAGGTGTTATAAGCTTGCTCAAATCAATAAAAGTCTTAACTCTATTTTTATTGTAATAGTGCTCTTTGTTGCTGACTGCCCTGCCTGAAACGTTGAGCCTTTGGGCCTGAGCTCAGCAATGTGTTTAAAACGAACTCAAGAGTCATTCCAGCTGACTCACCCAGCCCAGCTCAACCTCATCACACTGGAAATAAAGCATAACAGCAATTCACCCAGCACAAAGAGCTATACACCCAGTCCAAGTCTTCATTACCGTTGTAAAAAGGTAGGGTCCACAGCGAACTTTGAGCAACAAAGACATTTCCGAACTGCAAGGAACAAACTACCATTATTATCGGAGCCTGCCATCATGACATGCAATATGTTCAAGCAGCCACTGTGCATATGGAGCTATTTCACGTAAAAGTAAAAAATTAGACAATAACAAACTACATCTTTCATCATACGTTACAACACGCTGCAGCAAATATCCACAGTACAGGGGAATTGACGCAATGAGGCAAGGTCTTCATCCCACAGTGGATTGAAAATTGAGGCTAAATCATCGTTAGCAGTCAATTATCCAGGTTTGGTGCTCGTTTTTGGATTTGCCAAAAGTGAGACAAGAAGTAGAAACGGACACGTGGGATAAACTTACCTCTCTGTTTGCCATGGATACGTCGCACTGGATGCCAGTCTAAATGTCACCATGTAATAAAGGGCAAGAGTCATGAAATAGTCAGTTACGGATTCATATGACAACTGATACCCATGTCATACGAAAGATTTGTAATTTTTCGTCAAATGAGGTGGTTTGGTGAGCTGAAAAAAATATGCCCATGACATGTAAATGTGCATGTAATCTGCTCAGCCACTTGATACAAATCTGCTCCAAATAATAAAAGACAAATTCAACTGCATAGGTCTTCAAGGTTGTGCTGTATAGCTCTGTGATGTGTTTCAGGTTGTACCGCACTGTGTTTGTTTTTCACGATGTCCAAAGTTTCACTGCATGACCTAGGGGAGCCGAAGAAGCTCCCGGCACATGGAGCAAAACGTTGGACATCATCGTGCCGAACAGCATGCGGCACAACCCAAGATACACCGGAGAGCCATATATGTTCTACTATAGGTAAAAAGTAATTGTTACCAACGAATACACTCCTAGAAGAATAGATTTTACCCTTTCTGGGAATAAATCAGGTGTTGAGATGTTAAAACACCAAACAGAAACCTTTTTCAAGGAATCCTGAGCTATAAGTGCCCTGATAGTGGCATTGTCTCTGTGCCATTTGCTTTTTGGTGTCCTCTGGTCTAACACTTTGAGACGAGGCTCTAATGAAAGCTGTCTCTGGTGTAGACCAATCAGTTTCAAAGACAATGCATATATTACACTATGTAACACAATTTTGGTTCCTGGGTAGTAAGTGTAATTTCGTAATTGCTTATGCCTAAAAAGTATAGAAAATGGCTATTATTCCCCACAAACTTTGCTTGTGACCAGGACAGTGATATTTTGAAATTTACCTATTTTCAATGAGAAAACAGACGAATTTGTGTATTTTTGTTCACATAAAGTCATTAAAAAACATTTAAACAAAATGAATATGTATTTATACTAAAGTAATACAAAAATTACTACAAAAGATATAGAACTGAGTAGTTTTTCGAGATTTATGATTATACTGTAAATCACTTTCACGAATCAGCCCCCAAATGTAGTCTCCCATCATGTTCTCGTTATACTGTCCTTGGTAGCGGCGTTCAAAGTCCAGTATAGCTTGGTGGAAGTGCTCGCCATGCTCCTCCGAGTAGCTCCCATGTTCTCCTTGAATTTATCAAGATAAGCATCAAGGATATGGACTTTGAGGGACATCCTACAGCCCATTGTGGCGTAGTTCTTTACCAGTCTCAACCAACTCCACATAGTTTTTGACCGTGTGATTGCCCAGGAAGCCAAGAACCACTGTGACAAAGCTGGTCCAAAGCTGCTTTCTCCTTACTAGTGAGCTTCTTGGGGAATGAATTGCACTCCAGGATCTTCTTTATCTGTGGCCCAACGAAGACACCAGCTTTGACTTTTGCCTCAGACAGCTTAGGGAAGAAGTATTGAAGGTACTTGAAGGCTGCTGACTCCTTATCTACAGCTCTGACAAATGTTTTCATGAGGCCCAATTGAATGTGCAGTGGTAGCATCAGAACCTTCCGGGGGTCCACCAGTGACTCCCACTTGACGTTGTTCCTTCCCACAGAGAACTCGGTCCGTGGTGGCCAGTCCCACCTGTGTCTTCGATGACCTTCCAGCCATACTCATTATACTTCAAGGCATCCAGCAAGGCCTTGATGCTGTTATAATCCTCTTTGAGATGCACGGAGTGAACCAGGCGAAGAGACAGGTACTTGTTACCATTATGGAGCAGCAAGGCTTTGAAGATCCTGCATGAGCTGCCAATGAAGAGGCGCCACTCATTCTGGTTACAATTGTCTCAAACAGACTGGTCACATTGTGGCAGAAGCAGAGGCCATCTTGGTGGGTGAAGAAGCTGCAAAAAGGTTGGAGACGCTTTCTCTGATCTGCGACTTGCACACTTTCATCAATCACCAAATTCCACTGCTTGAGCCTCAATGTCAAAAGCTCGGCATTGGACTTGGTGAGACCAAGATCTCTGATCAAGTCGTTGAGGTCTTTTTGGTTGGGGTAGTATGGGTTTCTATCCTCAGCTCCACCTCTGAAATTGTCATCTGGATCTACGTCTTCCTCGCTCTCTGACTTGCTGCTCTCTTCTAAAGACGGATGCTCTCTCTCCGGAGGAGTGGGTATGGGGAGCTTATGGCAATGTGGCACCAGGGCGATGAAGGAAGGTCCGGATACGTGATAGCAGATGCATTTTTGCCAGTCCGACAATTGGAGGGGTCCATCATGCAGAAGTAGCAGTTGCTTGAGTGGTCAGTCAGTTCCTGTCAAATTCTTGTGATAGCAAACTTCATGGCTCTCATCCTACAAAAATACATTAATTTCACCCATGACTAATGTGTAAGAGATTCTTGCAACATTTTTCATTCATATATTTTTTAATAACATTGAAAATTGTAAAACATTTTAAAATTAAAAACTTTTACAAGAAATTTTTTTAAAAAAATTTAATAACATTGCTCGCGGATCAAATGAGGTGCCCAGGGTTTGTCTTGATCCCCGACAAGCCTCACACATCTTAGCAGATGCTTCCACAGAGTACTTTTTCGTTCTTCTCTTGATAAATTGGCCGCAGACATAGCAAAATGCGTCTGCCGGATGCTTGCAGCCTCTTGATGCCATCTCAGAAAAATGCAGATATGTATCCACTTAGGCAGCTGGAACAAAAAATAACTGGTGGGTTTCAGGCCCCTGTGTATATACTATTGATATTACTGGAAAGTTCTAGACTGTTCTAGAAGTTACTCCAAGTTTACTCAGCACTGAATCTATCTGGAATGTTCTGGAAAATAGGTAAATTTCAAAATATAACTGTTCTGGTCACAAAAGCAAAGTTTGTGGGGAATAATAGCCATTGTCTGCACTTTTGAGGCATAAACAATTAGGAAATAACACTTACTACCCAGGAACAAAATAAAATTTGTTACACTGTTATCAGACCATGTTTTTTGTTTGCATGTTTCTGTTTGGTGTTTTTACATCTTAACACCTGTTTTATTGCCAGAAAGGGTAAAACCTATTCTTATATTTTGATACTAGTAAGAAAGGTCCCGTATTGCATACACTCCTGCAAGTTATAAGTTGTTCACATTGCAAAAAAAGCTAATGTTTGAGAAATGTAGTACTGTGTAGTGAACATGTGGCTCAGCGGTTTTGCAAGTGGCTTCCAATTCAGAGAGGTGCCAGTTCAAATCCTGGAAGCAGGTTGAATCAGCCCACCAACCATCCAGAATGAGTAAAGTACCACTTTGTTGGGAAGTCAACAGTAGTTGTCCTATGGATAAACCCACCCCCGCCATAGCAATTTCCACCACCGGCTCAGGGCTGTAAAATGGAAGATTAACAACGATAAATGTTTGAGAAATAAATTACAATGAATTTCGATTTAAAGCTTTCGTGACTGCAGGGATTCATCTTCTTGGTTCTTTCGGTAAAGTCACGTAGAAGGGAAATAATAAACTAATAAAAATAAAAGATAAAATACAATTCTCACGACGTTTCGGCCACAACACAAGCAGCCGTCCTCAGGTGTCTTTCCGACAGTCCTGTTTCTTCACCTGAGGACGGCTGCTTGTGTTGTGGCCGAAACGTCGTGAGAATTTTATTTTATGTTTTATTTTTATTAGTTTATTATTTCCCTTCTACGTGACTTTACCGAAAGAACCAAGAAGATAAATTACAATGACTTTTGAGCAAATACAATACATTATTTGCAAGGTGAACAATGTGTCTGCAATTAAGATGGCGTTCCGTCTCTTTGGCTCTTCCAAATCATCGTTTCAGAGACACATTTCCATAACGTACCATAAGAGAAGCAATGTGCACTATGATTACCTGCAGATGGCTTGAAGGATGTCTTACAATAATTCACGTGAAAATATGTATTACCATTGTTCAATGCGACCACAGCAAAGCGTTCAAGAGGTAAGGGACCATCCCCCTACAAAGGATGGTACATTCCTGTCACAGAGACCATTGCTTCCTCCTACAAGCTCTGCAGCAGCAGACATTGTTACACTAGGCCTGCCTTTGCACAATACTTGGCTAAGGAATGTACCATGTTTTGTTGAAAGGGGGTGGTGGCCCCCTTGTTTTTGGACCCCTGCTGAAGAGTAGCAGCATCACACTGGATGTAGACTCAATATGGCAAGAGCTGTGGATTGGTGAAACAGTGAAAGTGGTAGGCACAACGACACCACCAGCACAGCCAGGTCTCAAGCCGGTGGAAGGCGAAGAGGAGGAGAGTAAAGATACCTTTCATTCTGAGAGGGATAAAGTGCATCAGCTGCAATCCTGAGAGACAGAGGAACATGCAACAGGGCCGATAAATACTCACCTGCTCATGCAAAAATAAATTCGAATCAAGGAAAGGAGGATACATTTAATTAAATCAATAGATAATACAAAGAAAAGACAATAAAGAGATCTTTCAATTTAACGGTAATAAACCGTAGCTACGGAGGGAGCGGTAGCGCAGTGGTTCACACGCTCTACTATGAACATGGTCACCTAAGTTCGATTCCCAGCCATGGCTAACATAAGTGGCAATAATGCAATATCTGAACAAGACCTGGGGCCCCATTTACCAATCCACACTCAGCAGTGTAGTGAAGTATGATCAAACCAACCTGCATCACTTAAAGCCCTGGGGAGGCCTTCATTCAGCAGTGGAGCTCAATGTCAATGTTGAGATCTGCTAGCTACGAGAGGGCTTCAGTAATTCATGTAGTTTTTCCATTCCTCTGTTGAAGGAGCACAGGCTAAAGTGGTTTAATATATAGTGCATAGTTGTGGTTGAATGGCCACAATAGTACTATGACTTGTCTTTAATTTTCTATTCATGAAGATGTGCGCATTGGCCTCTGAATGCTATTGATGGTTACACCACCGGTGTGTTCGAGCAATGTGCGATGAAAGCCAGGGCGTGCGATGATGATTGCGTCTCGAATGAGGTGTTTATTCTTGAAGTCCATGTTGTTCCACTCTGCTTGCTAGCATTCTTCCGGATCTGGGTGAAATTCTAGGATGGTAGTAGCATGATCCCAGAAAGGGGATCGGCACTTGAGCAGGTGGCGGTGAGGTACATTGTTGAGTTCATTGTTGAGGTGGGTAGGTGGTTGTTGTTGGCAAGAAAGTGGGTAAATGCTATATTCTTAGCTCTTTCGGTAAAGTCACGTTGAAGGGAAACAATAAAATAATAAAATATATATAAAACAATAAAAATTCTCACGACGTTTTGACCATAACGCAAACGGTCATCATCAGGTGTGAAAAACCAACGGTAAGAAACATTTGAAAGAAGTGTCGGTTCGCATTTATTTATTTATTCATTTTTAAACGGATTTTTTTTTATAAAAAAATGTTAGCGCCACGCGCAGCGATTTGGCAGTTTATTTAGAAGGAGTCCATCTATGTTCTGAAAAGAGGAGGGGGGAGACGAAAAATTAATGCATGCTGTCTGAAAGCCACCGTAAGCATGAACAATGAATTAAGACCTGAAATGGTTTATCAAATCCTTCCAATGATTGCTAAGCCAGAATCCATCTTCTCGGTTGAAATTGTCTCTGTGCTTGTATATGTGGATAGCCTCATGAACGAATCTCTCATGGTAGCCAGATGGCTTACAAAGAACCTCTGTCTTGGAGAAGTCAATGTCATGTGAGCCTACTGAATTATAACAATGATCTCCCACGGCTGAGGTGTTGGTCCTACCGTGTTTTAGGTCTGCTTTGTGTTCACGAATGCGGTCCGAGATATGGCGTTTGGTTTCTCCAATGTAACTACTACCACAGAGGCAACTTAGTTTGTAGACACCAGGGTACTGTATGTCCGGAATCACATCTTTTACAGATGGAACCAGATCACGGATTTTATGTAATGTGTTGAAACGGTCCTGGATCTTGTGTTTATTTAAGATTTTGGAGATCTTTTTTGTGATCCCTGCAATGCAGGGTAAAGTGATGGTTTTGAAAGGCTCCTCAAGAAGGTCCTTCTTTATGGTTTGAGTGATAGCTTTGCGGATTGTATAGTCGGAGTAACCATTAGCCTTAAGAGGTTGGTGTACGTGCTTGAGTTCACTGCCTATGTGTTCCTGGTCGGATATGCATTGGGCTCTATGGTACAGAGTCTTGATGAGAGAATTCTTCTGTGATGGATGGTGGTGGGAATCCGGTTTCAGATAAGCATCCGTATGGGTAGCTTTCCTGTAAACAGAGTGGCTCATTGAACCATCAGGTCTCTTTTTTATTAGGACATCCAAAAAAGGTAGCTTGCCATCTTTTTCGACTTCCATGGTAAATCTGATGGCTGGGTGTATAGAATTGATGTGGTCGAAGAATTGGTCTAGAGCAGGCCGGCCATGTGGCCAGATGACAAAAGTGTCATCCACGTACCTCTTCCATAAGGTTGGGTGCAGAATGGCAGTCTGGATGGCGTCAGTCTCAAATTTCTCCATGACAATGTTAGCTATAACCGGAGAAAGGGAGGAGCCCATTGGGGTGCCCTCAGTTTGTTTGTAGAAAGTTCCATTCCAAGTGAAGTATGTATTGGTTAAACAGTGTCTCACCAGGGGGGGTACCTCAGTGTTTAGTCCTTGATGAACCAAGTCTTCAATGATTGCGATGGTGTCAGGTACAGGAACTTTGGTGAATAAGGAAACTACATCAAAACTGACAAGCAGGTCGTCTGGGGACAGGGAAATACCCTTGATTGTCGATACCAGGTGAGTAGAATTTTGTACCGCATTCTGCGGATATTTGGTGGCGGAATGTTTGCCAGAATAGGGAACCAGGAGGTTGATGTTGGTTACAGTGGTCTTGGCTATGATGCACATTCCGTTATTCCATTGTACATCAAGCAGTTTTGTGTACGAGCTCCCGGACCAGGCTGGAGCACAATTTCCGTTACAGGACTATCATGGAGGAATTTATTGGCATGCAGAAAGAAAAACAAAATCACAATTTCCCTCTGGGAGACGATATCTATATCAATCAGTGTAGTGTTCTGATGAACTTATAGAAATGTTTCATTTGGGGAAAGCTTGGTGGGTAAAATATTCATTTAGGTGCCAGCGACGTTTGGTTAGGGAGCTGGGAAAGTTTAGTCCTAAAAACAATAACAACGTAAAAATAAGCAAGTCAACTCAGATTTAGGTAAAAGAAAAATCATAACATACTGAGGAGACCTCCTTAATAAAGATGCGCACCGTCAGGGTAGGAGAAAAATCGATCATTTTGTTCTCAAATTAAGTTTAGTAAAGTATTCAAATCCATTGAGCGAGTGTTTCAAGGAACACAGCAAGTTGCAGTCAATGGAAAGACATTGGTAGGCTCTGACTTGTGTGCTCTCCAATAAGAACATCTCACCAAAAGGGAAGAGTAGGAAAAATATTAAGATTATTCACATGCATTTGTGGTTAATAATATATAAGTGAGAATCATACAGATAGTAGCTTGAATGGTGAACGTGGTTAAAGATTACCATACGTGTGCCCAGTACAGACTATTAGCATGCCCTTGCAAACACAAGGCTAAGTGCTGTAATTTGCAAATGTTAGAGGAGGGAGAGTGTTAAAAGAATTGTAATGCATAGCAGGGATTTTGAGATCAATTCCAACCAATGTAAACATTAAGTGTCATAAGAGATGGAAGCATCATAGATTTTGTTTTAAGTTCTTGAATTCGCCACTTGATATTGTAAACACAGACCACACATGAGTGTAATTTAGATTATTTTAATTTCATTAAAACAACAATGTTCTCTAGAGAACATTTATCTCTAGAGAACATTGTTCTTTGAAGCATACTCGAGTAACAAGACAACGTGGCTTGCACCCATGCCAAATGTATTAACATTTACAAACCGCTCATAAATTTTACAATAAGCTTCTGCATTCCAGCCTACATCCATTTCCCTTGTCATAGTCACCTCCCGTAGGTGAGAGGAGAAATAAGTACCTGCCGACAGACTGCAGCATATCGAGCAGCAGGGGTGCGGCGACCTCTGGGCTGAGGTGGATGAAGGTGGACAGTGTAACGATGGACAAACTCAGCGTGTCCTCATCGTACTCCTCCAGAATGGCGCCGCAGTCGTGGCACCTGGGAAAGAAAAACCATCGTGCGCACATCTCACCGGTATAAACGCCACGACTTCACAAGCACGGCCCGTCTGTCAGTCGACTGCTGGATGAGGGCCTCTCTGCGCCATGTGGACCTTGGGGGCTATTCGACCATTTTTTTTTAAGTTGCTCAATACGGGTTTGTGAAGTGGGGAGCATATCTATTGAAGCTGAGAATGAAAGTACAACAATCAATTTTGTGCACTTCTTTCTGCTCACAGCATAGCCCCCCATCAGCATATGGTTGCGCGCGCTAAATTCCTGCGTAGCTTCTGGAATATGACGAGATGGCACACATTCTAGGTGACTCGGTCATAGGCCACCACCAGTCAACTGGGACATGAGAGCAAATGCACTGTTTCACAATGGTGGCAGCTACTGCTGTTGTACATGCTGGTGCCTGGAAAAGTCGAGGCACAGATATTAAGTCTTCTCTGTTCTACCGTGTTTTTCTCACCTCCGTTTTTCTTTTACTGTGAGTCACCCTCCTCTTCCCCTACCAATGCCATGATAGTACTGTTATTTGCATGTGCTCTGTACAGTGCTATAAGTTGCAGTGCTATTTAATTGCGAATGAATGTAAATCCTTCTTATTATCTGTTTTGGACATCTTAATTTAAATTTTTATGGCACTATAAAGTAATCACACTGCTCACCAACCTACGCAAACACATGTACACGTGGTCGTAGTGCCACACAGTCATTGAATGATGTCTGAGGCTTCAAGACCTAGGTGTGGACAATTCATGGATACATTCTCTAAAAATAAAATGAAGGGAAAAAGTGTTTCCTCTCTTCCTCTGCCTTTAACGGACTTTATCTCTCATAAAATAAGTCCATCTGCTGTTTATGTGCAGCTTCTTCCGATCCAACCTTATTTAGATGCTCCCAAATACCAAATCGCATTACATAACCATGGACAGGTCTGCAACCACAGAGGTACAACTCCTTTCGGCCCTGCACAAAGTGAAGCACTCGGCAGCGAATGCACGGTGCCTCTAATGACCAGGGCAAGCTCAACTGTGAACCTGCGGGATCGTGGCTGCGGTGCGGGGTTGACGACGGGCGGCTTGAGAATTCATGATGATTTTCAGGGAACTGCTCTTTGTGGACAATCTGACCTGTCCGTTGCCAGGGTCGGCTGCTCGTCCGTGAACTCCTCTGGCACCGGCACAAACATGCTGGGGATGCTGGCAGCTGACACCAGGCTGTACTTGGTGCCTGTGGCAGCACAGCAGAGGGTCAAGTCACTACATCGTCCTCGTCGCATGAGCCATACGGCAGCACTCGTTCACATTTGCGGTCTCGAGTTGAAATTTGACTTTCGAATGATGATGGGGGATGAGCAGTCTATCCAAATTACGACAATGGTTTGTTTCAAACAAGTGGTACGTATTTTATCGACAACATGAATATTTTTTACTGGTGATCATCCGATTGTGCCATGGATACCACACAGAATTTAACTCTGGATGCTCACTCTAATTTGAGCTGCAATAAAATGGTATGAGACGTACAAAACTAATACCACTACATAGGGTTTCGCGGTTGTGCGGAGTACCTCTCCAATGTGTGTTTCAGGGGTTGTCCTGCGTGTTGTTCAGCATGATGATGACCATGTCCAATGTTTTTTGTCCATGTGCTGGAAGCTACTTAAGAATTTAGTTCCTGAAGAAGTTCCCAATACATGGAGCAAAATGTGGACAACATGCCAAACACGCGGTGCAACCCAAAAACACGTCGATCAGAGAGCTGCAACCTGTTCCAGACCAACTCTGCAAGCGGCGATGCCGGACGCAGGCGAGGTCATGCGTCGTGTACTTGCCTGCCTCCCAGGCCCCGAGGGGCTGCGGACTGTTTCCCTGCTGTTCCAGCTGCTGCCTTAGCGGCTGCTGCAGTGTCAGAACGCCCAGAGAAGCACGCTTCATTGGCTTGTAATGAGCTGTCAAGAAAGAGCCCCAATAAATGGTGCAATTATATAAAAAACAAACGTTATTTTTTCGGCACATTTGGATATTGCTTTTCATGATATAGCCTGGCATGGTATACAAATCAGAAATATGGGCAATTGACGAAGAAAATGGAACAAAAGCATAAAAGTGCACAAATGAGCATGGGGAGGTACAGGCTTGGAATTACACAGACAGAAAGGGGAACACATGGATCAGAGAACATGCGCAAGTTAGAGACGTCATCTTGCTTGTTAAGAAAGTGACGCATCTAATCTCATGAGAACCGATCGTGGGCCTGGGCAGGACACTTTGCTCAAGGAAAGATGGCCGGTGGTCAAGACTATTGACAGTGGCAGCCAAAGGAGAGAACACGCCTGATAAGTCATCCAACGTGGAGACAGATCATTGTTGATGATGAATCACATAAGCAACTCTTACACAATCACACATGTCAACCACAAAGGGTTCAAATCAATGAGACCCCTACTGATAAACCTTGAGGAAAATAAAAAAAATATATCGATATATGCACGCAAACCAAAATTTTAAAAAATTACATTCTTATAAGCATGAAATGCAAACCCTTTACTCAAATAACTTGCTCCTCACAGCACAGCCAATGTAGTCACTGTGAAATTTGTCCGGAAGTACTGCACTGTCATATTTTCGTATGCCCCTGACACCGCTGCCAATTTAATATCACATCTACACAGTGCAGAAAGCATTTTGTTTTCCGCGTGGGGATGCCACGAAGCATCTGATGGGGGGGGGGGTGGGGGCTCGGGTTACTCTGGACATAAAACATTCAGTACAACCTGAAAAAAGGTGAAAACGTATATACATCAGGAAGATATGCAGAGAAAAACAGGGAAACGTGGCAATTCATTACATTGACTGCTTTCAGCTGATGCAGCCGTTCCAAATGACTGCGCAGAGGTACTTTCCCGAGGCAAATCCAGCGTTGGGGGACCACCTACAGCAGGGCCCGGAACATCTGAAAACAGTCAAAAATAAGCCACAATGAGCATTTTTACTTTCGTTAATTTTCCACAGTTGTATACCGTTTGCGCTATTGACATCACCTTATCAGATGCATGAACCATTCGGATCTCTCACAGAGCAGCAACTGTTCGTGTTAGAGAACAGCCCAAAGCAGAAGATATTACAGAACTTTCTCTGAGATCCCTTCAAGTAACCTCTGATCTACACAGTAGAGGGCAATACCTTCCCTTGACTTCGCATATGAGAGTAACATTCATTGCATTAAGTCAAACCGATATTTTAATTCCCAGAGCTGAAATGTAGCCAGATTAAGGATATAAATTAAATAATAGAGTACGATGTGACTTTACCGAAAGAACCAAAGTGTAATTCCTGCAATCACGAAAGCTTCAAATTAAATTCAAATTAAGGATGTTGAAATAAATTTAATGGAATAGATTTGTTGTGCGGTCATTGGTGACAGGGCTGGGACCATCATCTAAACTACACTTGAGAACAACCTACTGACGCACAAAGTATTGACACGCTAAACAAATACAAGCGCTCCCACGCAGTTCACGAAGCGTACCTCCATCGTCGATGTCTATGGACTGCTGCGGCATGCTGAAGGGCATGTCCAGGTATTCCCTCTGAATGGCGCTGACTGCGATTTTCCGCTCCTTCTTCTGCCGGGGAACAATTTGAATGCGGAATTCTCCCTCTTCCCCCTCCTCTTCCTCACCCTCCTTGAGGTCACCTTCTTCTATGGTTGCCTCGGTCGTTTCGGCCTCTCGATCATCTTCCGCGACAGCGCAGGACGGCGTGCGCTCCCTCTCACCGTCGATGCCGTTGGCGGGGCTCTCGTCGGGGGGGGTCTCCTGCACCGCCGTGTGCTTCTCGAGCGGGCCCCTCTTGGTTTTCTGCTTCGCGCTGGCACCGTTGTCCCTGTCCGACGTGCTCGTTGGAGCCGGGCTGTCCGCGCCGCAGCTGAAGATTTCGAGGCACTCTGACGTCGCGCTTGGGATCGCGGGAAAGTCTGCCGCGCTCGGAGGCTGCAGCCAAGCGGTGCTGTCGGGCACCCTGATGGAAACCTCTCCGGTGCAGTCCTCGATGTTCACCGTCACCACAGGTGTCACCTTGGGGCCATGACCTTGGGCGTCCATACCCTTCAAAGGCTTCCCTTCTCCCGGCTCGTTCTCATCGTCGCTCTCTATGATTTGCAACGGCGGGAGAAGATCAAATGTGAGCGAATCGCTGTCGGAGCTTGTGATCATCGACAGCTTTTCCAAAGCGGCCGTGACCGCCTTGTCAGGCGAGATGCTCATCAGATCGCCATCCTTTCTGTTCTCCGCTTCAAACTCCTCAATGTCCTCGAGCTTCACCTCCGGCACATCCAGAAAACTGAGCCTGATGTCGGGCGTGATGCTTTTCGTCATCTGCTTCGCCTTGGCCGCCGCTGTCACGTGCTCGTCGCCTCCCCTGTGGTGAGACACAAATATCTGGCTGTCGGGCGAGGAGTTCTGGCTGGCATCGTGGTGTTTGGACGATGGCAGGAAGCGTCTTTCAATATCTGGACTGGCGGAGAAGGACCTCCTGTGGCACTCCACCAGGGCTGGGTGGAGTGGCTCCGAGTATGTGCTCCTGTGCTCCATGGATCTGTGCTTGGGCCGCAAGAGCCTCTTGCTGGATGAACTCATGGATGGCACTGAGATGGACACTGAAAGCAGCTCCTCCTGGGTTTTTGGCGAGGGGCTTGACTGAGACTTTAGCATGTCGTGCAGGGAACATTTATCTTTGTATTGTGATAGCTCTATGTCTGAATCTAAACACACAAACACAAACACACAATTAAGTTGATGATACATTGGTTGCAAATCTAGTATTTTACTCAAATTTGTTTCAGAAAGCTCTGAACTCACTCCGTTGAGGTAGCATATCAACTTGCTGATATTTGGTATTCTTCAATCCTCCCATCTTCTTGAGCTTTGCCAGGAATGTTTGGGACTCTTTTGCTCGTGTGGGTGTTTCGTGACCATCAGACTCATCAAACACGCTGTCTTCTTCTGGTGAGAAAAGACACGTAAATAAAATGAATAAGGGGATTACACCACCACTTTTGAGCATTTCCCCTTCATATCGCAATTATAACTCATGACGAATGGAATGGAGGTGCAGTGGTTAGCACACTGCGCTAAGAATCCGGCGGCCTGAGTTAATTTCCTGGTTATGGCGAACATTAGTGGTGATATCTGACCTGGTCCTGGGCCTGCTCTTCACCAACCTGGACTGATTAGCATGGTGAAGTGTGGTCAACCTTCGGTCAGTGGGAGGTCGCTCATTCTCTTCTCTTGCTTTAATCTTCTGCAAGTGACCTTTCTCCAGTCATCCATATTGTCAACTCCCGAGTTAAAAACCTTCCCCCTCTCCTCTGTCAACGACGTGCCACACCTTTTTATAAACTAAACATTCACACTGTTTAAGTGTGGCATCTTGAGATGTGGTTGCATTTAGACCATTGGTTTTCAAAATTTGTGATATGGCGGCCCCCTCCTCAAACCCCCGCTCCCTCCACCCCAGGTTACTAAAGCCAAAATATAGAGATCACATGTCCACATCTCTAGTCAATGCAGTGTAAGGCATTTGTTTCATGTTGTATATTAATTTATACAAATCCACTTTTTGTTGTTTTGTTTTGTCAATCAACCACCAAGACCAACATAAAAGAGGAAGGCCTTCATCCAGCAATGGATTGACATAGCAGCTGTAAATGTTCTATGTTTTGTCATGTAAAATATTATGCATTTTTCAGTCAGGATATTTGGTGATGATAATTATGAATGACTATGCTTGTTTAGCCAGGAAAGCCTAACCGAGTCTCAAGTCTTTTCAGGAGGGTCCTGCCAAGTCTTCGCAGGAGGGGGTCCTATGGGTAATCCAAATTGAGTCAGATGCAGATACTTTTTAAGGATTGGTATTTTGGCTAATACCATTTACATTAAGGGGTTTTTTTCGATGGGAGGAAGCTGCAGAATCTGGAAGCAACCCATGTGGAACAGGAGAACATACGAGCTCTTACACTGAAAGGCACACAAGTCAGGAATTGGAACCCAGACCATATTTAGCTGCGAGGCACAAGTGTTACCACTGCACCACCCTGCCGCCTTGTGTGAAACAAGAAGCCCCACTCACCCATCTTCTCCTTGTCGCTGTACTTGCTCGTGTTGCTGTTGTCGCTGTAGAGGGGGCCTGCAGTGGGGTGCGGCTTGCAGCTGTGGTACTGGGCATCCAGCGTGTTCACCACCACATAGATCAGCTGCAGCACCACCTTGCATGTGTCCGGCTCCTTGTAGGGGTACTAAAAAGGTAATGGTACAAATGCGGCCCGATAATAGCTCGCTTCCACCACTGCTAGCGAAAGGGAGCAAAATATATAGAGGATATTTCATCTCCTCTTCGAAGAGGGGGGCACACCCACAGTTTACTCTACCACACACGGCCTGCCGAACGACTGTGGTGTATTAATTTACAATGCTGAGTGGACAGAGGCGGTAAGGGGGATTTTATCAACTTGCATACAAAAGGGAACAATACAACACAGAATAAGATGAGCAGAGTGTACCATGTTAAGCAATTTCTGCTGGGTTCCCTGCCTGAGTTATGGCAATAGTTCTCCACGAGTGACATTTCCAACAGAGTACAATCTAAACCAGTGGTGTAGTTTGGTTAGCACGAGCCCTGGTGCAAGGAATAAAATCGGGGCCCATTTCCCAATTTCCACCCCCCACTTCTACGTCGCCTGGAACCTGGGCCCCTACGGCTCGTGGGCCCCGGTGCAGTTGCACCGCCTTCTGCGTAGCTATATACCTGACATAGCTACGCAAACGTCCTTCAAGCGAACAGGCAGATCGGGAGAACCGGGAGAGCGCACCTTGTAGAGGATGACTATGAGAGTACGGAGCCAGAGCTGCCGCGTGTGCGGATGCAGGGACCAGAGCGAGCAGCGCGGCGGCTGCTGGAAGTAGTGGCGCAGCTGAGGGCAGGCACCATACTTCAGCACTTGCAGCACGAGTGGCAGCAGCTGCCGGCCCAGGCTGATGTTACAGTCGAGCACCTGTGCAAGCACACAGCGCCGGCGTTTAAGTACACGGAGAAAAGTAAGCTCCGTCATCATCCACGCTTAATCCACTGCTGGATGTAGTGCACCGCGATGCCATGTCGGTCAGAGAGGTTGCTTGACAGCACTTCACCACACTGGGCAGTGCAGGTTGGTGAGGGTGAGTGTGCCCTGGAACTAGGTAGACAAACAAAGAAGAGTGTCCCACGTAGATTTCGCTGCGAAGCTCAAGAAACGTCTGTACCACCCTGATTAAACCCTGCACCCCAAAACGCCGTTAATCTCCACAAAATCTCCATCCAGGGCACCTGCGCAATGCCGGTCATGAAGGCATTAAAGCAGGTGCTGCTGCGCATCTTAGTGGGAGCCACCATGAAGCAGCCCTCCTGCTGGTCGTAGCCCAGCAGCACGTGCAGGTGTCTCTTGACGGTGTTGAAGGCCTTGGCGGATGCCACGTCGGTCTCCGAGGTGCTGCGCTCCTTGGCCATGAACTTGGTAAGCACCGTGATGAGGTGGTGCACGGTCTGATGGTCGATGCGTGCGTCTTCCGGGAGGGGGTCCAAGATGGTGATGTCGTCTCCCACCGCCAGGTTGCCACCTGGAGTTTTGTTTAAAAAAAAAAATCACAACTGGAGCTGCTCGTGCCGCCGGTACATACCCCAGACACAGGGCACGTGTGCACGAGACAGGGCACGTGTACCAAATACAGGGCATGTACACTCGAAACAGGGCACTTGCACCAGATGCAGGGAAGCATTTTTTATATCATATATAAATAAAGCCATTGCAATTTAATAGCTGTAATGCGACTAATAGATTTTTATACTGCAACTCTCCACTACGAAACTCTACCCAAAAGTAATTTATTTAGAGAAACATTAAAAAAAAATCCAGTGGGGTAGTTGACATGCAATGCAAATGAGTGTGACAATGTGGAACATAACATCCAATGTTTTTTTATGGATACAATAAAATGTCGTTTCTTCCAGCTCTGGGAGTTGTTTGTTCCCATACCCCTGTGTGGAGCCAACATTAACCGAATGCTCTGCTCAGTGCTCTGCTAATCAATTGGCTTAAAACAAATTCTATTCACATATAAATTAAGTCACTGACCAAATGCACACACCTGATGATTGGCAATCACTAAAATCTGCATCATAGCCCGTCAGAAGGACTAGAATTTAGAAACACTGTGCAAATTAATTGGTTGCTCGACTGACATCCAGTACCTGGATTAATTTAGTTTGAGGATTAATACTTGGTGTGTTCTGGCAGCCATATATTTCTCATCATCAGCAGCAGCAGCTTCACATGTCATGGTTGATGTCAGGGATGACTGTTGTTAGGTCTTTTTGAGTGATGGTGTGACTCATACCAGGTAAAACATGCTTAATCATCTCCCCAAGTGATGGAGCGGACTGCTGATGGCGAGTGATCCGTAAAGCTGTGATGATAAAAATATATGAAAAAAAAGTAAAATGAAATATAAACATCGCAATTCACTCTATAAATCACATCATGTAAATGTACTGTAGAATAATTTCTAACTGAAATGTGGACCAGAACCTGAAAGAAAAAAACAAAGTTTCGAATTTCATGTTTCCAACACATCATGTTCAGAACAACAACATATGGTACAATCGGTCTTCTTCTGCATACATATAACGTGTCCGAATATCTTAACGTCATATATATATATTTCTATCACGAAATAGCTCATGGACCAGTTTTCTCTTTCATCGTTGTTTTGTGTGAAATGATGCAGCTATTGCGAATGACAACGGCTGAGTAGCCGACGAGACGGTGAGTGAACGATACTCAACGGAGCCTGTGTGTCAGGGTTTCCGGCAGCGAGTGTGTCCTCTTGGACTCCGCCGGCTTCTTCACGCTGTCGCGAAGCGAGCGCACACTCTTCTGACGATTGCGGGCGAAGCGCGCACGCTTGATTTTCCACATAGCCGCGTCGCTCATGTTCACCACGTTCGTTCGCACCGTCGAGATGGCTGTCGTTCAAAGATGACGCATTCAAAAAAAAGAATTGTCATAATCATGCCAAATATGTAACGTGCAGTTTCCCGTCATTCTCAAAGAGAATAAACCAGGGGCACAGGAAACCACAGACAAGCAGGAAGGCAAACCAAACTGGCACCACCACAAATTTCTCAATCTCTTTGATCCTAAAAGAGTAAGTTTGGTCAACTTCATCAATGAGCATTTATAAAACACAAAAAAACATTTCTAGACGGCAAAATGCACAACTTTTTTTTATTGCATCACACCTTACACTTGTCACGTGCCATCACGAAACTGCATGTGTAATGCACACAGCACAAGGTGGACTGACGCAATCGAAAAGCCTAAGTTTCAAGACTCTTTTTTAGGAGGGTCCTGCCAATTTTTTACAGTCGGGGGTAATGTTTAGACGTGTAATCCCAACTGAGTAATTTGCAGGTAATATTTTGAATTGCAATATTTGGCTAATCGCAATTACACCGTGTTTTTTTTTTTGCTTTCGGCGGAAACCAGAGAATTGGGAGGCAACCCATGCAAATCCCACGGAGAAAGGCATCTGTGCCAAGGATCAAACCCGGGCAACCAACTCTACCACCCAAAACGCTTCTTCTGCTTCTTCCCTTGCACTGCTCCACTTTGGAATTCCCTCCTATCATCTCTTTGCCCAAGCTCCAGCTCATTTCAAGACATGTGTTAACTCTTATGACACATTTTGGTTGTGCTATTTGTTGCCGACCGCATGAAGTTTTGGGCCTGGTGGCACTTACTGGTGGGAAAGGGGAACTCCTTGTTGCAGTCCAGGTGGAGCTGAGCCTCGAGTGACAACGTGTCGAAGCGATTGACAAAAAACTCCCAGCTGAGTGCGGGGATGTCCGGCCGCACGTTATGCAGGAGCAGCAGCTTGCTGAGGATGGTGGGCCGGTCCTTCACCACCGTGTCAAACTGGAAGTCCATGCATGCGCACAGGCACTGTGCAACAACCAAACCAAACAGATATTACAGTGCGGAATAGGCCAGTGAGCCCAGGTCGACCGCGAGCATCTTCAGCAGATAAATCCTTCTATGAAAAGCCCAGTCAACCTTCTCTCAGTGGAAGCTCACTCGTTCTCTTCTTTTGCTCCCATAGTTTGGAATTCCTTTCTATACGCCATTTGTGCTGTCGACTCCTTGCTCCTGTTTAAGACCAGGCTCAAGACTGTGCTCTTCCCCTTTGCCTATAACTGTCAGATACTCTCGAAACTAAATGACCACTGTTTCTGTACAGCATCTTGAGATGCGCTTGCATTTAGATACCATATAGATCCGCGTTGTCATTTTATTAAACCATATGAGGATACATTGAGTCTTGGCTTGTGTGATTTTACATTATTGTCCCAAACACTTATTTAATCATATAAATTACTTCAGAGTACAGCACTTTCGTACGTGGTCTTTGTCCATATTTAGTTAAAAACACAGGTGAAAACCCTTCCTAAGCTGGTGTATGTCTCTACACTTTGACGGTGAAAGGCAGATCAGTCGATGGTTCGTTGGCAAACCGGGCAAGTGCAAAGCTACACACCTGCAGGGCGGAGCGCTTGATGGTGTCAAGCTGGAGTTGAGCGCTGGTGCTCACAGCGGGGCTCACGTCCTCCACGGCTGCCAGGTAGCAGCAAAAGGCATGCGCCATCGAATACTTGAGTGTGTGGCTTTTGGCTGTTGCAGCCACGTCCAGAAAGCGGCACAGCACCGCCACCTTCTCCACTGCCGGTGCAGAGTGGAAAGTGGGTAAATGCTCGTGGAAAAATTAGTCTAACGGGTCACTCCACATCAACTCAACCACACAAAATCCAGGAAGCTTCCCACCTAAATTTTAATATTTTGCATATATTTGGTGCAGTTGAAGATATATGTCAGCTATAAAGCTCGGCCACATGTTTAAGCTCAATTATGAATATTTTCAGAGATACATCCATTTTTGGTATTATTGTGATGCATAGGGCCTCAAATTCTTGGGTACATGTTTAAGAAATGCAAGTGTTCATTCCTTCTGAAGTAGCAGAGATACTTTGTGGGACATGAGCTACCAAGCCGAGCTCTCGTGGCCTTAGAGATGAGGGTTTAAAATACCGAATAATCTGTCTCATTATTCCAATGATATGCCAAAAGTTAACGAATGCAATTTATAGATATCTAAATTACAGGTCAAACTGTACATAAAAAGCAGGATCCTGTAGAATTTTCTATGTGTGCAATACTAAACTGATAATAATAATTAGCAATGGGACAATTCCATGAGAGCCGAATGGAATGGAATCTCCATTTCAACTGAGCTTCCCTGTCGGCCCACCTGCTTCGAAGCGCACTTTCCACTCCTTGCTGTTGAAGCTGCGCTCAATGATTCCCCAGAAGACGTCGCCGCCGTGCGGCAAGGACAGTGTGTGCAGCAGCAGCGGCGCCGCCACTGCAGGAAGCTGCGAGAACTCCGTCTTCATCACCTGCCACAGGCTGTTCACGGCACCAAACAGACTTCATAATTATGAACCTGATCTAACCAATGATGGGGAAAGGCCTTTCTAAGCAATCAACATTTCCTATGGTCCAGCTTCTGCACATGAGATGATTTAATGGTTCCATTTCCGTGATGGATATGCACGGTGCGAAAGAAGTTCAACAAACATATATACCCTTAGGCATATTGTCCTCTAGCTACCACTTCCTCGTAAGTCTCGACCACTGGCAATCATCCCTTCTACTGATGTGTTCTGCCCAAGCCAAACTACTTTTATTATCAGTCAATCAAATCCATGTGTTTTGCATTTCTCAATGTCGGTTCCATTTTTTTGTCAATGTCCATGAATATGTGTAAGGAGGGAGCGCACGACACTCATTCAAACTAACTCCTTTAGGCACATTTGTATGTTTCTGTTCATTATTCACAAAGGGTAGACATTCTAACAAAGGAAAGTTGAAATATCCACAAGCTAAGAAGAAAAGAAAGCACACTGTTTTGAAGACAAAGTTATACATTATCGAAAAACAAAACTAAAATTACTTCCTTCAAGTGATCCATATTGGCAATGCAAATAGCAAACTACTTTTCAAATAATGATATAGTGGACATGTATTTTATAAAATGCCTTCCTTCAAAGAAAATGTGGTGAAAAGTGACGCCTCCCTGAAACATTTTCTACTATATATTTCTTGACAAGTACCCCTTTTTCTGTATCGAACCAGAATGTTAAATATCGAATTGCACTCTTTATGACAGTGGTGAAGTTGTAACAAAGTCCAAGTGACTTCCTGCTTAAACGATCGCTGAGGTGGTGCTCATCCCCTGTTTAGAGCCCAGAGCCAGTGGTGAAACTTCCACATTCCCATGGAAGGGCCAAGTTTATGTTGACTTCATCACAAAGTGGTGCTCATATTAGCGACTCTGGAGGGATTACAGGTCAAGTCAAATCCCAAACCAGGATTTTAATTGGTGACATTCTGACTGCGAACCGCTCGCTCTCCTGCTGAACCACCTGGCTGGGTGAAGTTTTATGAATCAGTGCGAATTACCTTGGGATAAGCATGCAATCCTGAATGTAGGCAAGGAAATGTGGATGCGCATTCTTGGCTTGGTACAGGACGCCCCCGCGCAGGCACAGCACCCGCAGGCAGTTGAACATATTCACCAGGATGTCTGGGTCCTCAAACTTTTTAATTTCCTGCAAAAATGTTTGCAAAGACAATATATCAAAATATGTATGACTATTACGAAGCCCGCTTCTGGTGGAACTTTCATTCAATGTATTGTCATGCTTAAATTCAAGAAGCGTTCCCTTTTTATTTTACAGTGGAGAATGGTAGCATCTCTATTGGCTGGAGGGGTCATGTGAACACACTACATACAACATACATGAATACAAAACTAACCATTTTATACACATATTGCATGTGTAGTAACTTATATGGAGTCACTATGGTGTTTAGCGCCAGCCACTGTCACAAGAGTGGAACTGTGCATCTTGAGTCTCTCTCTGGCACCAGAGTGGATATGGCATGGAAGCGGGGCCTAGGGGGCATAGTTCTGGTGAGGGTCGGAGAAAGAGCAAGTGAGGACGTGATACTCGGTGTGAACCCGAGAGGGCACGTGACTGGGGCAGGGTAGCAAGGGGGCCAGAAAAGGGGCTCGAGGGACACGTGATACGGCCCAGAGCCTTCTAGTAGGATTTAGAAGGGGGCGTGGCCGAGGGCGGAGCGAGGTCACGCTTGGGTGCATATAAGGGAAGTCCCGAGAGCGATCGAGGCTCTCTATTGGCATGGAACCCGTTGGTGCTACGTCTCTTCGATCTTCGATCCTCGATCCTCAGTCCTCTTCAGTCTTCGATGTTACGCTCGGCATCGTGAGTCAGGCAGTGTTAATGGCTGACCCGGTTATGTAGTCACCCCGTTGTGCTCTAGTTAACCGTGTAGTCATCACCCAGATGTAGAACCAGTGTACGTTTATGTATTTACCCTGTTGGGGTGTTGTAATAAACGTGTTGCCTCCAACTCCAGTGTGTGCCTCCATATAACACACTACACATGCATTGTGAGATTTAAAAAAATCAACATGAATCACTTCAGCGATGTATTGTTTCACCTCAAGTGCTTACATTTTCCTAGACAATCCTTTCACATCCATGTGTTTTTCAACCATATGGCACCCTGCAGCCAACCACATTTAAAACTTTGTTTTATAAACTTGGCCAGCTTTGAGAATAGGTTTTCCCCTTTTTTCTGGTAATAAAACAGATGTTAAGATATTAAAACACCAAACTGAAACCTGTAACAAGGAATCAAGTCTGCATTAACCACAATACTTGCGGTCAGAATGCATAAAAAAACACTCTGATAATATATGCATTGTCTTTGAAACTGATTGTCCACACCAGAGACAGCTTTCTTTGGACCTGGTGTTTGCATTCTGACCACAAGTATTGTGGTTAATGCAGACATGATTGCTTGTTAAAGGTTTCAGTTTGGTGTTTTAACATCTTAACACCTGTTTTGTTGGCATAAAAAAGGGGAAAACCTATTCTCATATTTTGGTACTGGCAAAGGAGGTCCCATGATGTAGTTGGCCAGTTTTATTTCTATAAACATTTTTAGAATAAATGAATGGAGAATGGCCCTTGATATTTCTTGTGCAAGGTTTCTATTTTCCAGATACTGCCACCACATGGCAGCAGACAACGCAAATCATCACTAAATTATTTGCTTATCCTGTGTGTATGTGGCCCGCAAACAAAACCTAGATTCGCTGACATGAAACAATATAGGAGTTGGCCACAGGAGGGCATCATCGGCGGGTCCTGAGGACAGACTGAACCCGGTGTGAAAGGGTTCAGGAACCATTCAATAAACATTCATCTGAGTGCGTGCTTTGACTTTTCCATCCATTCAGCTGCCTTTCCCTCCGTATGAAGAGGGTACCTGCAGCAGAGTGAAGATGAGCTTAAGGGTGACAGGAAGCTGCTGCAGGTTGAACTTGAGCTCCCCTTTCTTCTTGTTTTCTTGTCCGGACTCCTTCGGTTCTGTTTTACCAGCTGGGTAGAGCACAATAACGGGACGCAGATCTATTTTGGGTACCCATCAAAAAAACAACACTGAGGCACGTGCCGCCGTTTCACATTTCAAAAGAATCCAAGTTTGTATGATAATGTTGCAGCTAAAGGAACCTCAGTCAACTGTGTGAGGTCATCACCTGATGGATTCTCTGTCAGGTCCCCTTTTCTGCCATCCTGCTTCTCCTCTCCCTCGCCCCTGGCTGATAAATTGGGCGTGCGCAGCAAGAGGCTCTCCTCCAGGCTTTCCGGGGTCTCCTGTAAATGCAAGCATTTAGAAAAACCAATGTGAAACAGAGAGAATACAGCTTAAAGCTAGTTTACTAAGATAGACACATTACTGTTTGCATCTTCTATTTTATGTATGTCAAAATTACATCGTAATTACTTATTTATGTAAAAAAAATGAAATCCACATTTTTGTAGAAAAACTGAAAAAATAATAAAACTGTCAGTAATAATTTCCACTTTTTATCTAAGTAAACTGACTTTTCGATCACCGTGTAAAACGCACTCAGAAAAAAGACTGTGTATGTAATAAAAAATATATATTTCCAGCTTTAACATTATAAGAGCCATGATGCCGCATCACATCCATCTACAATTAACACTAAGGGACAATTCCTAGAAGCAATGAATGTACATGTGCACCCCTTTTGTCAATCCACTGTTAGACCACGAAGGTCATTGTTGTTATTTTACCATACTTCCCCACGCCGGTCGGGATGGTGAATGCGATTCAACGCTGAGCGTAAAGCCCGAGCCGGTTCTTACGGAAAGGATTGTCTCATCGTTGGGCAGGAGAAGCTCGAGCAGTTGGAAGGAGAGCTGGTAGAAGAGGGCGCTAGCCTGGCACAACGAGCACTCGGGCACTGCGCGGTCCTCTCCGCGGCATGTGTGCGTGCCTCCCCATGGCGCCTGCAGCACACTGTCCAGCAGGCACAGGATGTCCCGCGGTAGCTGGTGCTCCAGGCCCAGCACGATGCCCTCGTCCTGCAGCTCCATCTGCAGCCAAAAAACAAAGTGAAGACGTTGAGTCATCGGTATATTTTGTTTTTTTAAACACAGTTGCTGAGCACAAGGCCCATGGGCCCAAATTGTCAAGTGTCCAGAAACAGCACGACCAAAGTTGTAATAGAAAACAGTTAACATGTTAATTGAATTGAGCAATCAGGGAATTCCAAAGTAGGGAAGAAGCAGAAAGATAATTGTTGTGACCTGCAGTGTGGTGATTGATCACAGTATGGATGAGATCAAACATTCAGTCTGGCAGATACAGCCCTCAATATGGGAACAGTAAACATGGCGGTAATGATAAAAGAGTTATAAGGAGGCAACTGAATGACTGAGTGAGTGACTGGAGTGAATTACTGAGTATTGGGTAATGGATCGACCTGACTGCTTTACGTTGACTTCTATCAAGTGCCGTGAGAAAGGAACTCTCCGCAGCCAATGAGCAACAATTACGCATATAACCTATTCAGTGGAAACAAGACAAAAGCCTTCACAGAGGGCTCCTGTCGAGTGTTTTTCAACAATGAATATCGTAAAGAGCACTGGCGGAACCAGTGGGGGGGGGGGTGGAGTGGCACGTGCCCCCCCAATGATCCGATCGAATCCCTAATTTCGATCGGATCATTGGGGTTTATTAGTAATAAATCGGCATTTTGCGACCCCCACTGCCACTGTTTAGCATATTATTACGTGACAGGGACTCTATGAGATGATAGGACAATAGTCTGAGTCCATAATTGGCAATAAGTAACGGCAAAGCAGTTATAAGTGACTTGCAGAATTGTGCACAGTTGCGTATACAGTACACGACTTCCCTGATGGAATTCACCTTCAGCGAGTGCGATGCCGATCACTCACGGTTCGAATTCGACCCTCATTTTTCATTGTTGGAGGGGTTGCCCCCCCTACCTGAAAATCCTGGGTCCACCATTGGTCAAGAGGCCAACGGATATCGAAACATCAAATTGACGATATGATTAGCAAAGTGAACTAAAAATCTATTCAGCGTTGTTTTTGGGTCTCATGCAAATGCGTGGGCTCACCTGCTTGAGGATGAGGTCCATCATGAGGATGTAGCAGGAGAGGTTGAGGTCCTCGTCATCAGTATCATAGTCAGCTGTCTTGCCCGTGGCCTGGCCCTGGGTCCGCACGGGGCTGCGGAATGGGCTCCTGAAGGGACTGCGGAACGGGCTTCGGAACGGACTGTGGAAGGGGCTCGGAGCATTCAGCTGGCCTCTCCTTCCCGGGTCTGACAGCACGCTCACCTGCGACGACACCACGTGCTGTGCTCAGGTCCTCAACGTGGCCAGTTTTCCCAGCCCACTATGCTTTCATACATATGTAGTGACGTTAAGGGTGTCACTATAGTGTTAGCGCCAGGCACTATCATAAGAGTGCTACTGTGCGTCTGGAACCTCTCTCTGGTGCCAGAGTGAGTACGGCATGCGAGCGGGCCCTAGGGGGCATAGTCCTGTTGACGGCCTGAGAGAGGGCAAGTCAGGACATGGTAGTCTGAGTGAACCCGAGAGGGCACGTGACCGGGACAGGGTAGTGAGGGGGGCCCGAGGGGGGCTTGAGGGACACGCGATGCTCGGCCGAGATCCTTCGGGAAAGGTCTCGAAGGGGGCGTGGCCGAAGGCGGAGCGAGGTCACGCCCAGGAGAATAAAGGGGCAGTCCCTGGAGTGTTCTTGGCTGTTCTCTGGAATCAACCCTCGGCGCTACGTCTCTTCAATCTTCAGTCTTCGCTCGGCATCGTGGGTCAGTCAGAATGTTACTGACTGACCGGGTTATGTAGTTACCCTGTTAAAGTAGTGTTGTTACCCTGTTAGGGTCTCGAGTGTGTACCTTTATGTAGTTAGCCCTGTTGGGGGTGTGAAATAAACGTGTTGCCTCCAAGTCAAGTGTGTGCCTCCGTGTTCAACATGACAAATATATTCATAAAAAGTCTCCCAATGCTATCATAACTCTGCTAACATGTATTGTCATAAAATGAAGAATACATTTACATGTTTTTCAGAGCAGTGCATACATTTGTTAGAAAATGGCATGCAGAAGCAGATGTATGTATGTTGCATTTCTTTAGCACTGTACGTAGCCAAACATGCTAATCAGATATTACAGAGTTACCTCTGAGAGCTCTTCAAATGAACCTGGGTCACACAGTAGAGGGGAGCACTTTCCCAATAACCTTGCTAATGAGATTAATGTGCAATCGCTTGATGGTCAAACCAATATTTTGAATTCTCAGAGCTGGATTCAAAACCAAGATCTCAGCGTTGCCAGCCAAGAACCTTGCCCTTTGCTCTGCACACTTTCATCAAATTGGCACATGACGGTGCCAAAGTAACAAAACAAGACATAGCTTACTCTGCGATGAGCCAGGCTGCCTGCAAGCTCATTGGCTCGAGCCTTGCGCTGATTGGCCAACTCCTGGATAGAGTGCACTCCGTCGCAGAACATGCCGATGAGCAGCTGCAGTGGCACCACGATGTCCAATTCTGACAGGACCTAACCACAGCAGGCACAACAAAAAATACACTAAAAACATGCACTCGTATGGATTATGTAACGTGTTCCATCATGTGTTTCTCCTCAGATGTTTTTAAATGGAAATTTGCATACAGTCATTTTTGCTTTGGTTTGTTTCTCAACATTGTGGATTAACTTTGGATAAATTTGGAAAATGTTCAAAAGGTGAAGTCTCTAACAACAAAACAACTTTATACTAGAGTTTAATTCATATCGTGCCCCCCCCTGTTATGGAGAGAAATACAGAACTAATGTATGAAGGTGACAAGATGCCTGTGATAGCGCTGTGAGAAAACAAACATGTAACTTGCAAACGTCACTTTAGATTTGCATCGTTGAAACTCACGTGCAGCCAAAGCAGGGCTTGTTCTTGCGTGGAGGCAGAGTAACCGGTGAACCTGCAGCTGATGAAACCGAACATCTCCTCCATGGAGAACGGTAATGGGCACAGCTCGATGTCAAACATCTTGCTGTAAAAGAAACATAATGCACACACGACGTCATGGACTGTCAAGAGAAGTTGGCCTGAGCAGGACATGTCGCTAGAAGATGATTGCAACTATTCAAGCCTGGTGGTGACAGTTTGGGGCTTCCTTAATCCAACAGTGGATAGATCATGGCTGCTGTTGATGGTAATGAGATGCATGCCAATTTATGAACAACCACATAGGAACATTGCCCCCTACTAAGAAAGCTTAGCAGGACGCTCCGGAAAAGATATTTGAGACGAAGTGAAATCCTGGGTAAACAAGAAAAATATCATAACTACTGGCTGTGTCGGGTGGTGGAGGGCTATGACACATTAATACTTACGCGATTTAACCCAAAAACCTTTATTAAGGTCGCGAAAGCCTACGTGTTAAACTAAGCAAAATATCGTCGTAGTAATAATAACAACACCTGAGCACTTCGCGAAACTCCTTGATGTGGCTCTCAGGGACGTCGGTGCGGATTGCCTCCAGCCACTCGGGCATGATGCACTCCCACACGGGTTGCGTCACCACGTTGTAGGGGATGAGCGACAAGATGCGCGTGAGTCCCTCCTTCAGCTGGCTCACCACACTGCACGACTTGTCCCAGTAGCCACCCACCTGATGACAGGCAAACAGTGCAGTGTACGTTTGTAATGTTCATCGCACACTTTTCAACACTTTGAAAATATTAAATAAAACTACTCAATGTATTTTAAATGTGTTTTACTTGGGTGAGCAGTGACGCAGTGGCTAGAGTGCTTCCCTATGAAAACGGCCATATAAATTTTATTTCTAGCCAGGGTTGCCATCAGTGGCGAGCGTTATCTGAACCAGTCCAAGTTGCCCCCTTCACCAACCTGCACTTACCAGCGTGGAAAGATATGTTCAAACAGTCCCTATGCCTGACATGGCAAGGGAAGCCTTCATTCAGCGGTGTATTAGCATGGGAAAAGTCATCACCGTTGATCATTGCACTGCTGTATGAAAACATCCCCAAGCCATCAACATCTCTTACGATCCTGCAATTTGACAATTAACCCAACATTGGCACACTGATTTTATCGTTCCATCTCCATGGTGGCCATCCCCTCGGGCTCATTCCCTCCGTTTGGTAAAACAATGTTATGCAAATCACTAAACACGTTTACGAATTCAATCAATTTGGTATATATTCATTTTTTTTTGCACAAGGCTATCACGTAGATGCTGTGTTTACATAGACTGCAATATATTCACAGTATAGGGCGGTCATGTGATGTGTAATGCCAATTGAATCATTTATAGGTAATTATTAGAATTTTGTACCATGATGCACACAATGGCCTACTCAATTACGTAAGGGCATGGTGAATGTCCACTGCGAAGTAGACAATGCGTATTTTTAATAAAGAGACATAATAATAAAAAAATAAACCCACATAAATAAGGATGGCCTGCTGTATTCGAACCGCGAGCCTCTACAGCAAGCTGCAAATGCACTACTGCTGGGCCGCGTCACCACTCCGAGTGCCTGTCAACGTTGGCTACACACCCGGGCAAACTCCATGGGCTTGGGCAGCAGGCACATGACCATGACGTCGAAGCGTGTCTCGCACACCGTCTTGAGCCACTTGGTGACGAACTGAGGCTTGAGCTTCTCCACCAAGCTGCCCACCTCATCATCCACCATGTAGGCCGTCGAGTGGAACCACTGGAACACCATGCTCACAAGCCGCGACAGGCTCTCGGTGGGCGTGTTCTCGCTCGGGGTGCACAGGCTCAGCTGTGCGGAATGCAGTCGTGTGACAAGGGTGCGCGTTAGCCGAGCGAAAAGTCCAACGTTTTGCGATGCCAGGATACAAAGGATATTCATTCATATAAAATGGTCATCAGACACGTAATTATTAAAATGTTCTCGTGATTTAATCTTCACGATTCACGATGGCAATTTGAATCATGATTTGTCTCACTCTTATTGCTCCTTTTGCATTTCCTCTTGTTTGCTCTGTCTGATATGTATAGTTGTGTTCACTGCATTGACCTAAATGTCAAATTTAGATATAATAACATTATTTCACATTAATCAGAAATGATCCATTCTTACAAGTGTATTGAGTGTAAAAATCAGTTTTAATCGATGGGTTGTTTCTTGCCTAGGAGTCATCCTGTAGCCCATATTCTTATGGAATTCTCTATTGTGCATAACTGACCTTTTCATCCTAGGGCCTTGAGCACCCAAGTTTGTTTCCTTAACCCAAGTGGAGCCAAGCGATGCTTAAGTAACATTTCATCCCTTATTGTCCTGCTGCCATCAAAAAAACAAGTCTGTGTGCATTGAACATGCAGGATAGTGATGTCACATGACACGCACCTTTTGCTATCTAGAACCTTTGTATGTAACGTCTTACCTATGAATGTCATTTTTTGTCTGCGTGCGTGTGTGCGCGCACGCTTGCGAAGGTTTTGGCTCTCAAACGGTGGGGTTTACAAAACAAAAATATCCACGCCGTAAGCCCCATGGTGAGCAAGCACTATTCCGTTTTCCCATCCGTCAACTTTAAAGTAGTTAAATTAGCGATTTAGTGTAATTTCTCTTTATTTATGTATTTACATATGCACACTCGACCATACAAACTCACACACCTTCAGTGGGGGGGCCCTACCAAATCATACGCGTTCGGTGGGGGCGAGGGGGACATTTTCTTTCGCGTTAAAAATGCTTTAAAAATACACAAAACGCTAAGGTAAATTCTTCACAGTGTGATGTCCCTCCCCCACCCCGATGCGTGCAGTTACTAGTATACAGTCGGTAGATGCTACCACTATAGGCCGTATATATTACTGCAGAGTGGGCGGGGGGATCGTGGCTGGGGGGGGGGGGGGGTTGAGGCCTAGCCCCCAGCCTGCCAAGATGCCACCTTGGCCGGCTGGGCAATCTAGGTGAGGCTGGGGGCTCTTCAGGGGACTAGGCCTCACCACGGCAATGTTAAGTACTTTTTTCTTGCTTCTTTCACTAAACTCACGTTGACAGAAACCTATTATTTAAATAATCACCTTGCAAATATGACATTAATAATGTTTGTGTGCAGACAACAAATATTTCTATTTCTTGCTTTTTTTACTAAACTCATGTACATAGAAACCTATCATTTTCATAATGACCTTGGAAATATTACAATTTTTTTAATATTTCTCAATTAACTTGTTAAATATTTATATATTTATTATTGTGTCTAAGTCCTTATGTGCGTGCGAGTCCATGTGCGTATCTGCCACGATGTGTGTATGTATACATCCGTCTGTGTGTGTGTATCAGTTGATGTGTGTGCGAGTCGATGTGTGTGTGCGTGAGTTGATATGTCTGTGTGTCAGTCGATGTGTGTGTGTGTTAGTCAATGTGTGTGCGTGGTCTGTATGTGTAGACAACTAATATTTTAAAATTTGGTTAGTACATTTTTTAAATATATTTATGTGTGTGTCTAAGTCCATGTGTGCGTGTGAGTCGATGTGCGTGTCTGCGTCGATGTGTATGTGTGAGTCGATGTGTGTGTGTGTGTACATTGAATGGCCATGTAGCCCGTATGCCAAGTCACCGCATGCCTAAACAGCTTTTGTTCGGCCGGATCGAGGGGGCTAAACGGGCGCGGCTCAGGCTAGAAAAGAGATGGAGTGATGTGGTACAGGAGGATGTGGAGCTGAGTGGACTTGCCAATGATTTGTACCAGCGGTGTCAAGATCGGCCTCTGTGGAGGAGGCTCATCAAGGACGCTACTGGGCAGTTGGAGGCAGTTGCCCTCCAACAACAACGGAGGGCGGAGGAGCGACGCTCACAACAACGAGCGGAGCGCCGGGTGGCTAAAGTACAGCAAGTTGGCACAGTAGGGGGCACAGGTGGTGCATCAGCCACTCATCTCAGTCAGTCGACCCGTTTCACCTGGGTCTGCCCCGTGACGTCACCACCACTAAGTGGCGAATGACGGTTGTTGTTGTTGTTGTGTGTGTATGTCCATGTGTGTGTATGTGTGTGGACCTGAAACCAAGCTGTGGTCCGGTCCGTTGTAGCTAGTTACCGTGTAATTAGTGCAGTTAACCTGGTGGTCCACCACCATAGGTTGTTATAGTGTTAAGGGGTAGTTACCCTGTGTGTTGGTGTTAAAAAATGTGTTGCCTCCAAAGAGTACGTCTGTGACTCAGTTGAATCCATTACACTACGATAGAGTCAGCAGATACTACAATAGAGTTAGTAGTTACGACTATAGAGTTGGTAGATACTACTGTAGGGTCAGTAGATACTACTACGGTCAGTAGTTACTACTAGTCAGTAGATACTACTGTACAGTCAGTATCTACAACTACAGAGTCATCAGATACTAATATAGTCAGTAGATACTACTTTAGAACCAGATACTACTGCAGAGTCAGATACTACTATAGAGTAACTAGATACTACTCACTATTGTATGTAGGGTGTGTAGGTAGGTATGCCTATGTGGGGGTAAAAATATTTTTTGAGTGGGGGGGATCTTGACAATTTTCGGAAACCTTTGGACTTCTGCAAGCCTCTTATCATTTTGTTGACGGACAAATGGACAAACGGCACGCTGGGCTTTCACAATAGCTGAGTATTTTTGTATGTATTAGTTATGTTTTGATTTTAAGTTTTGAATTATATTTTCCCCCCACACAACGCCGGGTACTTCCAACTAATTACTAATATTATTTTAATGTACAAGTTGGAATAGTTGTCACGACTGGGATAGAATACCCCAGTTACTATCTCACTGTATTTTATTGATAATCCAGCACTCACCAATTTACTAGAGTCACTCGCTCACTAGCAGTTAGTCACCTCCATCTCACTCTGCTATGGTTACCATGGTTTATTTTCCTGTGAACTTGGTCCTCCAGATTGTTTCCTCTGACTCGTATTGTGCTCAACTGCCACACTGCGGGCCAAAACATTTCCCATTCTGCTTCTTCCAGCACAATGTTTGATTTTGGAATTCCCTCCCATCGTTAATTTTACCAAGCTCTTATCTTAATCTTGAAACGTCTTAAAGTTTATCTATTACAACTATAATACTTGAGAACATTATTTTGTCGTATTCTTTTGTGTTAAATATAATAGCACCCTGGATGGCAGATATATGTCAAGAATGCACCACAGATTAATTAAAAATGTACTTCACTTGATAGTGCCGTTTAATGCTGGCCGCTTAACATTCTGAGCCTTGGGGCAATGTGCTCTGAAATGGGGTAAAAAGTAAAATACGAAGTCACCAACGTGAGGAGCAGTCCTACCAGGAGCCAGATGGCGAACTGGCTGAGTAGCCGTTGATCATGTCGAAGGTCGTCCTTGGTCTCGGTTTCCGTGTGGTCGAGCGAGTGCTGGGAAGAGGCGACGCCCGCCTGCCTGCGGTGGTTCATCTCGTACTCGCGCTGCTCCGCGTGGAACTCCACCTCCTTCAGCAGGCTAGAGCATCAAGTGAGTGGCGCAACTGTCATCGACGCAACGATGCAATATGCGGCGCAAATTCAAAACAAGGCTCTCCCTTGTGATTTGGGGTACAACCTCAAAACACATCGGAGAGCTATGCAGTACAAACGCGTAAACCTACTTAGGAGAAATCAAAACGTGTTTGGAAATATCAAGAACAAAATGTTATCTGGAAAGTTTCCATCGTTTTCCATCGCATTTACATTTTATTTATTCTTATTTGTGGATGTCTATACCATATTGTTTTAAATTTCTGTATTTTGTCTAAAAATACAATGTCGCCTCCAGATGGTGTATTGGAGGCTTAGTAGAGTAAATAATAAATGATGATGATGGATCATTCTGCTCTCTCTGCTCTGAACAAGGGCACATGCCCAAAATGTTATCTCTTGTAATGCAGGTCAATTTGTGCATGTAATTCAGTCCTGTGTATTTTGTATAGAAATATAATATTCATGGTGAAAAATCTGAACCTCAAATACAAGACAGAAGAGGGGATGCTGCCGTGGTGTAATGGTCAGTGCACAGACTTGCAATCGAGAAGTCACTGGTTCAATTTCCCAGCACAGTAGTGTAAATAATTTGGGAGTTTCTTGAAATCTCCACCATCAAAGATGTCTGGCCAATGTGAAAAAGCAGGCCAAGATAGCCTCTAGAGGGGCTCTCTTGTCGAGGTCCTACGACTAGCAGTGATAAGGGCAAGTAAATGCAGGGCTGCACATTTTCCATTTCACATAAAGTTAAACAATTGCTCAAAAACGTAATAACATTGTGCAGGCTTACCATGCACACTGTATTTTAAGGGACGAAAGTGCGCTAATTAAACAGCGGCGATTCTTTCGGCAGAGCGAGCATCACTTGAGCAAGTTGTCGCGCTTGCTCCCCAGTTTCCTCTCTCCGCACGCAAGTGCCATCGTGGGTACCTGACGACAGCCTCCACGGTGCACACAAGCTCCTCAGCGCCGCACTCGCGTGTGTTAATGGGCGGTGGTGACGTCTGGTAGAGGTGGGGCTCCCCGCCGGCCGCCCCCTCCCCGCTGTGGTGGCTGTGGTGGCAGCGCCGGCAGAAGCGCACTGGCTTGTTGCCGAAGCGCTTGCAGCAGCCCTCGGAGAAGCACGTCACCACCGCACGCTTCACGTGTGAGCTGCAGTTCTGCGACCGCACGGTCCCCGCGTACACAGAGACACACACAGTGATACGAGACAGAAACACATACCCACAGAGACGTGCGAAGTGATTCCACAAATACAGAGACACACGCAATGCTATTATACGTAACTAGAGGCACGAGTAATGATACAATAAAATATCCGTCTAGCCTTAACAGACTGTTGGGGCAAGTGCTGTTAGCGAGCACCTATGAAGGCCGGCACGGCACACTAGGGGGTGAGTGGCCAACACTACGCCCGGCCGCCTTTGTCTCCCTAGTGGCGATGCTCACACATCACACCAAGTACTCATTTAAGGCTGAGTCTACCTAGGGGAGGCCCAGGACTGGTTCAGATAATCGTCACTGGTGTTGGCCGTGAGCGGGAATCGAACTCGGGTCGCCGGGTTCGTAGCGCAGTGCGCTAACCGCTACACTACCGCTACAATACACACAGAGACAAGCAATGATACCATGCACACACACACTAATTAGGTTTCAAAAAAATAAGTGTAAATGTTCTGCACACAACAGTGGTGCCCACAGAAACACTACAATCCAGGGGTATAGAAACGTATAACCTTCTACGTGACTTTACCGAAAGAACCAAGAATATCAATGAGTGTCGTTTACAAGTGACCTGGGTCACACCAAACTGGCAGCATGAACAACATGAAACCAAGTACAATAATGAAGCAAATAAAAATCGGAGCAAAATAAACAAAAAGACTTAGCGCAAAAACAACCACGTGACAGAATACATCGAAATATGGCCGACAAATTAATTTCACATAGCCCACAGTCACAAGACCTATTAATTTTGGACACGGAATTAAGATGTCACCATCGATGCCTCTTAGCTGCACTGATTGAGTATTGGAGGGAAATATTTTCGTGCCGGCAACATTGTGTTCCAAATTTATCACCGTGCTCAGTCACCTCTGTCACTACAAGGGCTTCTTTATATTTGGTCACCACGCATGTTAATTTCCTTGTTCTGTGGTTGTATAGGTTGCCCCGTGTGTTGTACATTGACATCGCACGGTACAGCCTTCATGATCACAGCATTGTGAACTTCACGTGTGTTCGACAAAGTATAAACAAGCCCCGATATCTCGGAAGTGTTAACATGTGGGCCGCCAAAGGTATTTGAAAGCCCTGTTTGGTCCTCAGTAAAGAAAAGATTCCCCACCCCTGCTTTATACTATTTCAAATTTTATGGGTTACAAAGTTCGAAGGTTTTTGTTTTGAGAAATATGAAGTGAAATGTTTTGTTTGAATCAATGTAGAATATAAGCAAGAGTCAATAGAATCGTTCCTTTACTAATTGCGTAGCTAATGAGATGAGAATAAAGCATCGTGAAAATGACATGAAATACAGAACGACTGTGGAACATATTCTTGGTTCTTTCGGTAAAGTCACGTAGAAGGGAAAGAACCAAGAATATGAATCCCTGCAGTCACGAAAGCTTTAAATCAAAAAGACTGTGGAACACTTACAAACATACATCTATAACAAAAAAAAATCTTACCTTCTTCTGACAAATAGCTGATATTTCAGCTGAAACATTTTTATACAGAAAATAAAGACTTAGCGAACATCATATCAGGTTAGGACATACCTAAATCATAACATGTTTCAATGTAAGAAAACCTATATTTGAATAAGTCACATAGCTAGATAGTTAACTGTGATTTAGAATTCTATTCATAAAGCTTTTGTTATATAGTGCAACAATGGCTTATAAGTTGTGCAATGTGTTCCTGTTTTGTTTAACTGTTTGTAACTGTAGAACCAAATATAATACTTACCCTGAGGAAACAACACGTCAAACAGCCATGCAGATTGCTCCCTAAACATAGAAATTGTGTTTCAAAACCACAGAAATTGTACTATATATTTTTTTAAGCTGCCTGTAACTGTAATTACATTGCAGTTGATGACATTATTATATGCTTATGTTTTATTTGGTAAAAGCATTGCAGCCACTACTGTACAATGGCATTCAGTCTAGCGCAGTGGTTCTGAAAGTGTGGTCTCCGAACCACCCAGGGTCTGTGACAGTCCTCCAGATGGTCCACGGGTTGTGATGCAAATGCAGGTTGATCCGGAAATAATAGCAATGTTTATACCTTTTGTTTCAGACATTCATATTTACCTTATAATAAAAAAAATGAAGTTAGGTAAAAACTACCCTGATTAAAGTACCCTAAACCTAAGCTATAAATGCCCACCCTTCCCCAAAAAAAACCTTACAGCTGCATAAAAAACATGATGTTCCATGAATATGAATCACTTTGTATTACTGATATTCAGAAATAAGTGAATGCATATTGTCACCAGGGGTGGGGGACCAGGGTGGTCCACGGAAATGTTTGAATCAGCTGAGTGGACCGCGGGACAAAACAGTTTGAGAAATACTGCTCTAGACAGATGGCCTCTTTTGTAACTCGGTAAGATGTCATTGAGACCAGACATCTCCTTTTCAAGGGACCCCTGGGTTTAAATAAGTTCAGCAAAACACCAACTTCCAGTGTGTAAACAAAGACAACATAGAAAACGCCATATAAAAATATGACAGCAGACCTTAGAATAAAAATGCAAGAATATAACAAATATGACCATTGTTTAGCATTGCATAATAGGTTAACCAACATAAATTACATGGAGGCATTACATTTGCTTCATATTAAAGTCGCATTCAAATTACAAAATAGTGACAAGAAATGAAATTAGCATAGATGATAAAATAAAATTACTGAAACAAAATGGCAATAGCTACAATTGACTGATAATGCACAAATGTAGAAACAATCTTGGTGAAGGATACCGTCAAGTTGAATTTGCTTAACCAGGTGAGAATTCAAGAGCTCTGTAGTAAGAGTGAGCCTACTGAGTGCATTTAATACGTATTTTCTGAAAAAAAAAGAGCAAGGCAATTCAATCTGGCGAAGGTCCCTAAGAGTGCACCAACTGCTCAAAGACACACGTGCCATTGCGTCACCTGGGCAGCTTCTGGGAGCAGTCTTCACACAGGTAAAGCGGAGGGGGCTTGTCCCCCCGTGTGACAGCAAGTGAGGGGTCCATGCACATCTGGCGGAAGACGGATGACGGTGCCAACAAATTGAATGGTACCAACACACAAACGTCGCTGAGTACTCTGTCAACAACAAAACCTTTAAAAATTGAATTTTCTTACCTTAACTGCTGGTTTGTTGATGGGATTGTGACATTCAGTATGCTGGCAATGAATAGGGTTCCAAGCTAGAGAAGTGACACATAATAGATAGGGAAAAAAAATTTAGTTGCCTCTTAATTTATTTGCCTCTGCATTTTAGTATTTTCATTGCGAGAGCTTGTGTCTGTTAGTGCAGCTGTCAATTTTCATCCAATGCACAAATATTCCTCGTTCCAAAATTGCGCACACATTGGGTTTGTGACTAGCGCAGCAAAAGTGTGCCCTGCAAATGCAACCATGTCCCTTTTGGCAGCTGCTTCTTTAAGTAACACACTTTTAAAATAAATGTATTCCAATGTAACAATCATGTGTAATAAATCAACCAAAATGAAACAGAATATATCGTTGGCAATTACCATACAGCACTTGGAAAAAGCATACCTGTGTACTGCAGCCCCCTGTACTCACTGATGGCCCCAGGTGGCTTCAAGTTTGGCCAATAATGAAAAAGCATCTGCACAGCAGGTGGTTTGACTTGAGCTGGGCCATACGCTATTACATACAGCAGGTCCTGTTGGGAAAAAAAAAACAATAATTTAGGACATTATGTAACTGCAATTGAACCGAGAATAAGTATTGACTAAAAACATAATTTCAACTTCATAAATGCGAGTTACTTTGGTAAAATGTAAACAAAGAAAGTTTCTCAAACACATTTATATGACCGCTGCACTGATTATAATAAATAATTATTAATTGAATGTGTGCAGGATTTTGTACACTATTAGTCTTAGAAATATTCCGTACAATTTCTTTACACTCATATCATTCACAGTTTCTCTGTACAAATATAAAGTCAAATCCACATCAGTGTTATACATTTTAACACGTAGGCTTTCGTGACCAATATCATCCATAAGAGGTTTTTTGAATATATACATGTGTCGTTAAAACCCGCCACCACCCGACACAGCCAACTAGTAAGGGTTGTCACATAAACAGAAAGTGCCACTTCGTCACTAGTACAGCACACCGGTGTGTTGGAGAGCCAAGCCACAAAATTTACAATCTGAGTACAACGTTTCGCCAGTAATTACAACTAGCTTCATCACGCGACAAACAGATTTGTTGAGAAGTCAAACTGTTTTGTTCCTTATATAGAGGCATAGATGTGGTGACCACGCTTTTGTGCTCTTACTCGTTGGCTGTATCGGGTGGTGGGGGTTTTCACGACACATTTATATATTTATGCCATCTAACCCCAAAAAAACCTTTATTATGGAGTGTTATACAGTATTGCATATACCTTCCATACTTCTTGTTTATACTTCATAAGGCATTCCAGCAGTTGACAGTGATAGACTGAAACAAAACAAAAAACATTTCAATGTGCAGTTACATGTGTAGTGGGTTTCCGGAGACAATTCGGATAGGTAACTTCTTTATTACAATACAGCACTCCAACAGTCCTCATACACTGGTTCAGCTTAGGGACACAGTCTACTCCTAGCGTGCCATGACACTGGCAACGCTCTCGGGTCCTCCACTATAACTACCCTAGGGGAGGCTACCCTGACCCGACCCAGCCAAGGTGCGGGTCTAGACTCTGGCTTCCTCGGACCTCGCCCACAAAAGGGCGTGGGGCCAGGAGTCCCAGAGTCCCACTACTGGCCCAGAGTCCCACCACTGGCCCGCACAGTGTCCCGGTCCTGACAAGGACAGCGGGTCGAGGGGGTCCAGGGTCCTATCTAGCTGGTCTTCAGCTTCGGTCTTCAACTGGTCCCAGATCGGCTGGGGAGGTCCCCTTTTATGCCCCTTGCCTATTGAGGGGTGGGGCTGCGAGGGATCCTAGAACCCCCACAGCTCCCCCCCCCCACCGTTGGGGGCGCCAAGGGGCTTAGCTGTCTGGGGATCCTAGAACTCTCAGCAGCCCCTCCCCTCTTGGGCTGGTGCTGCAGCCCCTCCCCTGACGGTACGAGGTACCATTCCATCTATGGTGCTACACATGTATCACTTGCAAACTAACAAATAAATCATTATTTCAGGTTGTTGGTCAGTTCCTCAAAATTACTCTGCATGCTTGAAACTACATTGACAGAAAGAGGAACACAAACATATGCGAAGATCTGCAGATTACATACATCATTTGAATCATTACACACGTAAGTGGGCTTGGCCAGGACATGCCATGAGAAGGGATGATGGTTGAAAGTCAGAAATAAGGACAGACTGGCAGAGAGGACATCCACAAAATAAATTGAACAATGAAATCAGCTCGTGTGCAGGTGCTAAGTTGATTATTATATTGCAGAACCATGAGTGCTGGTGACGGCGTGAGGAGGCCTTCATCGAGCAGTGAATTGGCCCATGGCTGATGATGACGGTGGAGAATTTAAGGTCATTGTTCGATTACTTACCTGGATTGCTTGTGTACTGCATTGCTATCATTAGCATGGAGGAAGCAGACACATTCACGTAAGCAGGAATGCCCTCCCTCTTGAAAGGTCCCACTGCAACAAAACCACACACACAGCCACAAGTGTTACATTAATATAAGGAGAGTGGTATATTTTGCAAAAACACCATATTAGACACCATCTGTAAAATTCATAAAAAACATGACAGAATCTCTTTAGATAATTACCTTTATCATCCATTTAGTTGTAGATTGTATTAAGACTACAATGTATTCGATTAAACCACATTTGCCCAACAAGAAATACATTAGGTAGACTGAGAATTCAGAAAAAAAACACTTTAATTGAACATCTCGAATGGAATGCTCCTAATCCCATCAGACCTCAAAAGCCAAGCAGACTTTCAGCCTGTCTAGTCACATGTACGTTTTATTTAAATGTATGAATAGTGCTTGGATAAGTGACCACCATGTACATTGTGCGCAGCAGAGAGCAATACAGAAAATCCATATACTGTACCCAACCCGTACAGACCAGCGTGGTGAAATATGATCAAATACGGGGGTGGGCTCTCATGCAAGAGTGTATTGGCAAATGGGCTTGTATGTGTACGAAATGTGTTTTCTTACGCATGGCCATAGGGAGGAACGTGGAGCTGATGAAGTCCAGGATGTCCTTGTGCAGAAAAGCAGGGAACGTAGCCAACGTGGAAACCATGGTGTAGGGCAGAGTACTCAGCGTGTCGTCATTTAGAAAGGGAACCAGGCAAGCCATCGTGTAAAATATGGACTGGCCAAGATCTGAAAGCAAAAACAATAGCATTCAGTTGTCTAAAAACACCATCGCAGCAAAGTATTTTATGAAAACGTGAATTGAAATGCAAACGTGTTTTGTGCTCGTTTTTTGCAAATGAAACTGCAGTGCAATATTGATTATATATGTTAACAAATGCTCAACATATAATCAAATATTAACTGTAATTAAAATTGTATATTTCACGTTTGTTTACAAACGTCATAGAGGAATTGATGAACAAAAAAAGTATATTAGCTTTTCTGCCTTAAAATATACTGATCATAAATTGGCCTGCTCACAATGTGATCGTGCAATTAGTCGTAAAATATTGAATTAAATGTTCATGCATCAATGCAATTGTGTGACCTATTACCTACCATACTGACCATGCTGCAGCATAGGCACCAGATCAATGAGGCTGACTAGGGTGGCATAGAGCCCCTGGTAGTCAAGGGAGGGGTACTCGGCCAGCCGCGCATCACGGCTCTGCTGGGCGCAGTCGAAAGCGACGTCGCGCAGAACGCTGCAAAGGAGGGACTCAGTCACGGACGGGTGTTTCGGGCGGGTGGGAGGGAGTGGGGAGGAAGGGGAGGTGGCAGAGGGTGGGGTGGTGGGAAATGGCATGGGAAAGAGGCACAGGGGCACGGGCAGCGTAAGGCTGGGACTAGGCGCGGGAGCAGCCCGCACGCCCTCCGTGCCCGTGTGAACCAAAATGCTGTGGGGGTAACACAGGGGAGGGAGGCAGGGAGGGAGGGAGGGACGGGACAACAACATAAAACAGAACATTAAAATGACACGACACTTGGTGGCATGACTGTGGAAAGCTTGCCAAGACTACTTCAGTCACATTATTTCTTTACAAATATTTTCAATATATACTTAATGTATATATAGAACAGATTTTTCTGTTTTATTGATTACAATTTTTTGGATCAATTTTCTAAATGAAATATGTGACTAATAATAGGCTTTCATTCAGTAGCACATTGTACTGCAGCAAGCATTTCCATATTTATTTAAATAAACATGTGTTTCAAAAAAATGGTCCCGAAACCACATGTTTATTTTAAAGAAAATAAAATTTGTTTGCACACTTGGTATAGTAGTTTGTATGCATGTTGCATGCAGGGAAAGATTGTTACATTGCAGAGGCATTCGCTCATTCGTATGGGTTTAGGTTTATTAGTATTGGAAATGGCATGATGTCTTTAGAAGTGGTTCATTATGTGCATCTTTACAACACATTGCATCAAAAACATCCGTTTCATAACACATTTTAATGGCCATTAAGTCTGTCAATACCATATATATTTAGGTGTTAACATTTTACAACAATTAACAATGGGAAATAAGTAATATTATAAATTAAACTATGCAAGCAAACAAATACACATTCACACTTTTGACGAATTAATAAAATGGCCATTTAAATAGTTGAAGCAATATTAATATTTATATTTAGTGAATACATCAATGCGTGCTAATCATTGCTGGAGGAAAAATATAACTCCGTGCCAGGTAAAACTCAAATTACAGTCATCTATGTTATCATGAAAATGTAAGTAAATAGAACCTACCTTAAGAGTGTTTGTGAGAAGTACTTTAGAGTATTTGCTATGTCTGTTCCCGTGGGTACAGGGTAGATATTGTGAGTCACTCGGTTGTGGTACTCTTGAAGGTAACGAATCTTTGATGCAACTAAAAACGAAGCAGGCGTTTGAGATTCAATGGTCAAGTTATCAGCTTTGAATTACGAAGTGTATTGCTTTTACTGCACAGAGTATGTCATTGATATATGAGGTGTGTAAAGCATGGAATACAAATACACGAATACAGAACATGATAGTGTACTTACATTGCTCAGCTTTTGTAGACATGCTTGCGTTGTGGGTGGACGCCAGTGCAAATGTGTTTGTATAAAAAAAAATATTAAATGTTATCAGTGTAAGACTATCTGTTTAAGGGTTGTCCACTTAAATTACGTCGAATCATTGCTGTAACGGAAAAAGAAAACACGTAAGTTACCTGCAACTTCAAGTCACCAATAACGTGTTTCAATATTTAATATTCTCATAAGCAGTGCTGTACTACTTTGTTAATGTGTAAATGAATGTTAGAATTTAGAGCCCTTTGTCAATCCACTGCTGGATAAAGGCCTCTGTATACTGCGTTGGTCCAAGGGGGTTGCCGAGGACTGGTTCAGATACATTTTTCTGATGTTAGCAGTGGGCAGGAATCAAACACAGATTGTTCGGTTCATAGTGCAGTGCACTAATCATCGTGTGAAATCTCCACAAGCAATTTTATATATCATCACGTAATGCATTACTTTATTTTGCTGCATTTTAGTTTGCTGTATATTTTGGCATTTTGCGCATTATAGTACAGTATTGTATATACTACTCAAAATTATTTGAAATATGAATATCCAAATCAAATGCAAGTACAATCATCATTAGCAAATGCATAGCTTCTTTTCATAGAACAGTATTTCACTGACACGAGTACTGCACGTAATTTAAACATTTTCACCGAGAAAATCAACCGGATTTCAAATTACTGTGGCATTTTGGTTTTCTAGAAACGGGCTTCGTTTATTCGAGTCAGGGTTTGGAATAATTATGACATGGGATCGACTCCATTTAAAAATCGGTCTCTCAAATCGAATGGCTGGTTGCATACACAAATAAAGGGATACCTCCCCCTTAACCGACAATTATTTAAATAGCCCTTAACTTGCTGTTGTGGAAAGTGCTGCTAGCGAGCACCTATGAGGCCGGCTGTCTCCCGAGCGGCGATGTTTGCACGTCGCACCAGGTGCTTACTCATTTAGGGCTGAGTCGACATAGGGGGAGGTCCAGGAGCGGTTCAGATATTCGTTGCATACATAATTAATTATCGAACTCGGGTCGACGGGCTCATAGCGCAGCCAGGTAACCACCACACCACCACTCTTCATATATACAAAAATGCACGCACATACATGTAAACAGGGCACGCAAAAGACGCATACATATAACCATGCAGTGCACGCAAATATACATATATACACCACATGCATGCACACATATCCACATACAATAGATTAAAACATACGTTTAAGACAAAGCATAACGAATACACAAAGACAATCACACACGTTCGCGTACACGCAAGCATAACAGATTGACCAACGCATCTCCTAGCATCCGCGTACACAAATCACGCGCACATCAACGCGACAAATCCCTTCCCCGTCCAAAGCCACGGCATGACGTTGATTGAAATGTCACGACACGCGTTACAATGGCCAGCATTACCACTGTTGCTGCTGTTAACGGTGGTAACGATGAGCGAGCGGGGTCGGTCCAGCAAACGCCGCACTCCGTGGCCCGCGGCGAGCCCCGTGACCCGGTGACCCCCCGGGGCCGCATTCAGGACCTGGACGCCTCCAAGCGCCGCTTTATATTTCCCAGCTTCTATGCGCAACAGCGGCTCCCTCATTGGTTGCGGACTCCCGTCCGTCTTGCTTGTCCGACCAATCGCGTTCAGCGCCAGGCTCCGCCGCGCAGACTCCGTGCGGAGCGGGTGATGCTTATCCGAACTAGGGAATTGAATGTGTGGGAATCACGCACGCGCAGCGCGGCCCGCTGGGGTTACTGTTGCCATGGTGACGGTGGTGATGGTGATGAGGGTGGTGATGGAGGCCCGTATTAATAATAGCAGCACCAACGCACGCATCGTGACACAATAACCTTGAGGTGGTTAAGCGCACTGCGCGATGCACCCCGCCACCTGAGTTTGATTCCCTGCCACTGGTAACATCATTGGCCAGTGATCTCTGAACCTATCCCTATGTCACCAATCCCAATTCACCAGAGTGGTGAAGCATAGTCAAACGACCCCCAAGGAGTGAATTTTTTTGTCCAGTAGTCGTTTAATAAAGGGCTGAAAAGTGTCGACGTTTACCGCAAATAACCCTACTGTGCCACAAACATGTCAAATCCCCATGCCGTACCAAAAATAACGTTGCTATGTTACATAATTCTTTATCCATTCATCAGAGATTCACTGACCCTCAATACTCTACTGAGGGTCCTGCTTGGGATGTGACAAATTCCAGTTATGGATATATTTTTGCACTTTAAAGTGTGTACAGTAGTAATCGACTTACACAAAAAACGCTTTCAAAATGCATCAAATATTGGGCGTTCAATTGGCACAATTACTCATGACACAATGAAATAACATGGGTTAGCATTAGGCCTAGAATTAAGGTTAACCCTCACGGTTTATTGGGTAAACTGGCCAATGCCTTGAAAAGGAAATACAGGATTTTAAATGCCCTTGGCTTTCTGTTTTTCTAAGTGTTTACATACGCCACAAATTATAATGCTGACAGAAAGATTAACATACCATCACAGTAATCTCTTGCCTAAGTGTTATACGCTGGGATTTTCAACTGAAGCGCCAATGGGGAGAAAACGATTTCACAGATCACCCCCAATTCCCCGTGTCATGCGGTACAGTAGTAACGCTATCATTACCTACACTGCATGTTAATTACTAATGCCCTACACCGTTATGGATGGCGGCGGCTTAGTGGAGCCGCATCCAGCAGCGGGTAGATCATGGCTGGTGATGATGATTATCCTACACCAGGGATTCCACAATCATTCACTTCCAGTGGCGATTCTATTGGGAGTCTGGGGACCCGTGTCCATCTAATACACAGCAGTGCCCCCTCCCCCACTCTGAAGCAGTTTACAGAAGTGGATTAAAAGGCACTCAAATTAAAGGGGTCATTAAAGCTATTTATATTGACGCCACGCCAAAGTCGTGGCGTCAATGTAAATAGCTGCTGGGATGGACGACATTCACCCAGAGTTGTTGAACGCGCTGGACATTGTCGGAGTGTACAGCACCTCTGCATTGGCAAACTGGGTTCGTGGTTCCCATTTACTTCTATAATGAGCCAAAAATGTCTGTGTGTCCCGCTCGTGACGTCACTCCACTTCGGCCAGCCCCCCTCATTAATAATCATGGCCAGGTGACGTCCTCCACATGGAACCCCCCTCATTAATAATCATGAGCGGGTGACGTCACTCCACATGCAGCACCCCCCTCCGTTAATAATGATGAGCAGGTGACGTCACTCCACATAGCACAGCCCCCCTCATTAATAATCATGAAGAAGTGACGTCTTGCAAATGGCCACCCCCCCCCCCATTAATAATTAGCGAGTGACGTCACTCGACATGGGGGGGCGAGGCGCCTCCTCCCCCCTCCTCGGCGTCAACTTACATCCCTCACTACAGAACCCTCACGTCACGTGATCTCCGTAACGCTGTTGAGACATAGAAGTAAAAAGGATTTCATGATGAAAAATGGATTATAACCTTGAAATGAATGAAGTCTGTGTCACCGCTGCCTTACAAATTGCACACGAATTGATGCAATGAATATCACGTCCCGGTCTGATTTTCGCTTGCAAGTTTTAGATTTACTGCAATACACCCGTCCTTGGATGGGCAAAGGCTAGTTTGTAATAAAGGGTACCAGAGGGTGTGCTCCAACTCCAGAGGGAACACACTCCTCAGCGTCCCAGGTAAAGCGCATACCAGAGTGCTGGAGAGGAACAATGCGGATTCCGTCATGGTCGTGGAACAATGGACCAGCTCTTTTTCCTCTCACAGATATTTGAGGGGTCATGGAAGTATGCTTCTCCAATCTACCTCTGCTTTCTAAACTTGGAGAGGGCATATGATCGTGTTCCCCGCAATGTCTTGTGGGAGGTGCTGTGGGAGTATGATGTACCGGTCCCGCTTTTTGTGCACTATACGGTCCCTCTATTCCCGGAGTGAGAGCTGTGTCTATATTCCTGGTGTTACATTAAAGTCGTTCACTGTGGGATTTAGACTCCGCCAAGGATGCGTCTTGTCCTCACTCATGTTTGTGATTTTCATAGACAGGATATCACGGCGCAGCTGAGGGATGGAGAGTATCCAGTACGGGGGCATGGAGGTGGCTTCGCTGATTTTTGCAAATAACGTTGTCCTCTTTGCCTCGTTAGTCTGTTATATTCAGCGTGCAGTTGAACAGTTTGATGCCGAATATGAAGCGGTTGGGATGAGGATCAGCACCTTCAAATGTGAAGTCACGGTTCACTCCCAGAAGACGGTGGATTGTTCTCTCCAGGTGAGGGGGAACAGCCGCCCTTAGTGGAGGAGTTTAAGTACCTCAGGGTCTCTTTCACGAGTGATGGTAAGTGGGAACGGGAGATCGGCCGGCGAATTTGTGCGGCATTCGCAGTGTTGCGGGCGCTGTACCATTCCGTGGTAGTGAAACGGGAGCTGAGTTCTCGAACAAAGCTCTCGGTTTACAGGTCGATCTATGTCCCCACCCTCATCTATGGTCATGAGCTTTGGGTAATGACCAAAAGGATGAGATCGTGGGTACAAGGAGCCAAAATGAGGTTTCTCCGCAAGGCTGCCGGCTCACTCTCCGCGATCGGGTGAAGAGCTCGGTAATCTGGGAGAGCCTCAGAGTCGAGCCGCTGCTCCTCCGAATCGAGAGGAGGCAGGTGAGGTGGTTCGGGCACCTGGTAAGGATGCCCCCCCGGTAGACTCTTCTTGGAACTCTGCTGGGCACGTCCCACTGGGCGAAGACGCCGGGGCCGGCCCAGGACACACTGGCAGGACTATGTCTCTCGGCTGGACTGGGAACGCCTGGGAATTCCCCAGGAAGAGCTATAATCTGTCGCCAGGGAAAGGGAGATCTGGAACACCATACTCAACATGCTGCCGCCGCGACCCTCACCAGGACAAGCAGATTGGGAAAATAATACATTTTGACGCCACTGTATCTTGCCATCTCTTCCTGCCTTCTGCTAGATCCCCCAATAGCTGCAAAGTCAACACCGTCGCCTTCGAAGCCTGCCTCCGAGCAGTTTTACATTGAGGGTGTGGATATAGTGCCTTAGGCACGTTAGAGGATGCTTGAGTTAGTGCCCTGTGTTTCTTGTTTCCTTGTATCGCCACTCCTCCATGTAGGTGGACGCAATGGGGCATCTTCAATAATGTTTAGTGCTAAGCTCAGATTAAGGCCTTAACATGAAGTTCACATTTGGGAAGTCCTCAGGATGAGATGCCAATAATATGAAATGCAAACAAAACTGCAAACACGATATTAGGTTAAGAGTATTTAACTTACACAATACTCCAATAGACATAGGTGGATTACAAAACTCACCGCATGCAGTGCAGACTTCCGCGACACGTCGTGCAGAGGGTACTTCTTATTTTATTACTCACACTGGGCACAACACAGGCCAACACTTATTCTTCCTCCCACTGAGTACAACACTCGATATTAACGTCTCTACTGGCTACACAGAGCCGATCGCTCGGCGTGGTCCCATCGCCCTCACTCGGCTACACCGCTGGCTGGCGGCGTGACGATGACGGCGATTCAATTATCGTCACAACAAAGCCTCCACAGCGAGTTTATTTCAGAATGAAGGGTCGGCCCTATGGAATCATTTTACACTTCTCTTCTAACACAGATGTGCCATCGTCTCCCGTTGCGCATTCAGCTCAGACAGCTTCATTTCAGCAGTGTATACGTACACCGTGCAGTGCTAAGTGTAAAATGGAGTGCAGTGTAAGGTTAGGGGTTAGGATTGTGTAGCGACCCAATGCGCAGCCACTTGCCCCATCCATCCTTTGTGTTGATCCTATTATGATCCCCAGACTCGCTAGACTTTATACACCAGAATTGGTCAAACTGTGTGATATACACTGAGCTGGTTAAGTGGAACCTGGACAACTGATATTTTATATGAAACTCTACACAGTATTAACCTTGAAGTGAAGTGAGTGCATGGGCCTATAGTGCTTTTATTGTAGATGTATGTATTTAACACGTAAAATGTGGTGACCACACTTCTGGTGACCAGAAGTGTGGTCACCACATCTACGCCTCTATATAAGGAACGAAACAGTTAAGACTTCTCCACAAATCTGGATGTCGCCTGATGAAGCTAGTTGTAATTATTGGCGAAACGTCGTACTCAGATTATAAATGTTGTGGCTTGGCTCTCCAAAACACCGGTGTGCTTTACTAGTGACGAATTGGCACGTTCTATTTACGTGACAACTCTTACTAGTTGACTGTCGGGTGGTGGCGGGTTTTAACGACACATGTTTACGCGATCTAACCCAACAAAAACCTGTATTATGTCTGCATGTATGTTGAACTTCTTTCGCACAGTACGTAGCCAACTGCGCTTATCATAGATCTATGAAGTCTGGTACTCCCTTCCACCAGTCACCCGTGCTGTCAACTCCCTGCCCCTGTTTAAGACCAGACTATGACTGTCTCTTCTTAAAAAAAAATCCATTCTTCTGTTTCCATGTGATGCACGTGCCCGATTATTTTGTATCTTGCAGTCGCTTGTAGCGTTAAAAATCGAAATGGTATTAAATTTAACTGATACATTTCCATATTTCATTATTCATTCTACCCTACAACAGAAGAAAATCTAAAACAGGCCAACTTTTTCATGAAGTGGGATTTCATGAGCATTTGGAAAGCAGGCCAATACACTGAGCTGGTTAAGTGGAACCTGGACAACTGATATTTTATATGAAACTCTACACAGTATTAACCTTGAAGTGAAGTGAGTGCATGGGCCTATAGTGCTTTTATTGTAGATGTATGTATTTAACACGTAAAATGTGGTGACCACACTTCTGGTGACCAGAAGTGTGGTCACCACATCTACGCCTCTATATAAGGAACGAAACAGTTAAGACTTCTCCACAAATCTGGATGTCGCCTGATGAAGCTAGTTGTAATTATTGGCGAAACGTCGTACTCAGATTATAAATGTTGTGGCTTGGCTCTCCAAAACACCGGTGTGCTTTACTAGTGACGAATTGGCACGTTCTATTTACGTGACAACTCTTACTAGTTGACTATCGGGTGGTGGCGGGTTTTAACGACACATGTTTACGCGATCTAACCCAACAAAAACCTGTATTATGTCTGCATGTATGTTGAACTTCTTTCGCACAGTACGTAGCCAACTGCGCTTATCATAGATCTATGAAGCCTGGTACTCCCTTCCACCAGTCATCCGTGCTGTCAACTCCCTGCCCCTGTTTAAGACCAGACTATGACTGTCTCTTCTTAAAAAAAAATCCATTCTTCTGTTTCCATGTGATGCACGTGCCCGATTATTTTGTATCTTGCAGTCGCTTGTAGCGTTAAAAATCGAAATGGTATTAAATTTAACTGATACATTTCCATATTTCATTATTCATTCTACCCTACAACAGAAGAAAATCTAAAACAGGCCAACTTTTTCATGAAGTGGGATTTCATGAGCATTTGGAAAGCAGGCCAATTTGATGACAAATTTTCTTAAGCTTGTGTATGACTGTAATTGGTTGACTGGTAATTTTGAGATTTGAATCGTACATTATTTGTAGTGTTAAATCCTCTCAGTAAGGAAAGAGGGACATTGCAATGTTAGCTTGTATTGTGTTGGTCGTAAGTGGTACTTGTACAAAACTGCCAATGCAGTCTCTCGATGTTCATATTAAGCGTTCTGGCTTAAAAAAAAAATCTACTTTTTTAATTTGAAAAAATGTCAGCTCTGAAATGTGTTTGCACTTGAGTCATGTAGTTCTTTCTTTGGAGTCAAAATTGTATAAATGTTTACATGATTAAGACCTCTGATACATATCTTTAAATCGTGGGTGGTGTATTATTTGTTGAATCCAATTCATGCGAATGCCATAATATCCGATGCATTACATTTCACCAGGGGAGAACCCATTGCCAATAAACATGGTTACCTCCTTTCTGTGTACATTTTCCGCACTTCTTTGACTGCGGGGTTAAAACAATAAATCCCCTGTGCTCGTACACTCCCGTGAAACGTGTGCACGCAAGATGCCAAGCAGTACTGCGCTCGTCAAAATAAAATTCACAGCGCTCGCACGGAGCGGCCCAGGCCCAGTAGTTGGCGCTATCATACTGTGTCACATTTCGCACACCGCAGGTAATCATGGTTCATTTTCCCAACCTCATGAAGAGATTGCAGTCCATATATACTAAAGTTAATCATTTAACAATATGGCTAATAATACATTTCAATGCAATGCGTGGTCACGAGCAACGAATGCATGATACATGTGTGTTCACATCAAATGCTCCTGCCAGACTGATTCAGGGGGTAAGAATATATGATGCCAAAAGTGCAGCCAGTGTGATTCACGTGAGCTATTTCGGGTTTTGGATTGATTGTGTTTTTAAATCTCCCATGTCCTTACATTGCAATCTGGCGTTCAAGTTACATGGGCAATCGTCACGAGAATTGGTTTTGTGGCCACATTTGGGGTAAAATTAAGTGCAAGTGGAGTGTCTTCTTTGGTTCTTTCGGTAAAGTCACGTAGAATGAGAATAAAATAATAAATTGATAAAATAAAATAACACAATAATATTCTCACGACGTTTCGGCCACAACACAAGCGGCCTTCATCAGGTGAAGGGAGCGAGACTGTCTGGTAGGACAGCGCTGGAGTGAGAGAGCCAATGCAAGTGGAGTGCTTGGAATTTTCCCTGCCAGGTGTGCATGATGGGTAAATGAAGCGTAGTTATCAATCACTCCAGCGAAAGGCATTCGGCTCCTACGGGCTTGGTATGTTTTTAGGCATGAATGAAAACTGAAGCAGAACACCGCGACATTTTATTATTTACTGTTTCACTTACAGTACCTCTTTTACATCCCTTCCATGAAGTTTGGCCAGTGTGGAAAACGAGGCCAATACCCCCTATAGGTGCTTATCACAGCTGTCTCTCGTAGAGGCACTGCCGCCAGTAGTGGCGTGAGAATTCGGAGCGCCGCACCTGAATTATTTACAACCTTGGCATGAAAAATGGCAATCGCGTACTAAGGAGTAAAATAAGAAGTGCGTGTGTATTGCAGCTAAACACAAGTCAAATGCTAGATGAAATGACTCACAATGCGATTTTTTAATTTGCTTAATATAGAAACACGTATTCATGGACATGACATTTTAGTCAGGGCACTTGTTGCCCTACTAATCCTGTACTCTGCAAGTCGATCTCCAGCCATGATAATTTTCTGAAGGAAAACGTGGAAGGCTACAGATTTGTACTATATAGTATATGCTTTTTTTGTTAACGGCAATAATATTCAGTACATATTCCCTTTTGCAAACAGCCTGAGCTTATTAACTTTGCACAAACTATCACACCTCATAAAGGTGGCAATCCCCGCTGTGTCCCTGTAAAGCCACCTGTCTTCTCTGTCTTGCATAAGGAAACCTTCTGAATCCACCAAATGACTTTTGTTCCTGTGTTAATGTAAATCGTGTTCCGTTCTGCTGTCGGTAAAATGCTCCCTTTACTCTCCCACTGGTGGATGTGTCTTTTTAATATCCATCTATTTAGAAGTAATTGAAATGCCACTCACCAGTTGAATAATCATGAGTGAGTTTATACTAGCTTAGATATGATGCCTTACATTAACGTGAACACAATGTCCCTGTTGAAAGCATGACCTTGGGGGTTAATTGTAATGTTTTAATTGCCGCTCACATTAGGTACAACAGCACAGGTGAATTATCACCAAGAAGAATGATGGTCCATAATTATTTAATATTAATCAATGTAAGAGTAATGCAAGAATTACTCTCATAGATGAATGTATGCCGTTTGTTCTGCCCATTTCTGACCCTCTCCTAACCACCACACGATGCCAAATGGGGATGAGAGAGTAAATGATGAGCCTTGCCATTTGGCCACCGGGCCCCCTTGTGTCATCTCCTGTGGGCTTGTTAAGTTTATGGTTTCAACTGTAGCCTGCAACCTAAAATAATTGACTACCAGCTGTCTCTATACCTCCAGCGTGTCACCATCACAGTGGAGGTTGTGACAAAAATCCTTGCGACGAGTTACCACCTGCTCCCTTGGCCAGCTATCACGGGGACTGATGGAGCTCTTCAGCTGGGCATGCATGTTGCTGGCAAAAATAAGCAGCCTTTCAACATTTGCCGTTTAACACGCATACCCAAGTTGCAGCCCTGAAGCCGTAAAATGTAATTCGTGTGATGCCAGTCGCCTGTCCCTAGGCTTACAGCCTGAGCGGTGCCCGGGTGGCTCAGTGATAGGAGCGCTGAGCCTGCACTGCTGAGAACGTGGGTTTGAATCCAGGCAGCCAGCTGTTATTAAACTGGGTTGTGTGTATGTTGAACTTTTGCCGTGTCACCAATGACTGCACATAAAACGCATCACATTAAATTTGATTCTACATGATATATACCAAATTGTAATCTATGTGAGTTACAAATATTGGTTTGACTGTCAGGAGATGATCATTACTCTCTGCAGTAGGGTGTGTGTGAGAGGGCCGCCTCTTTACTGTGTGGATCACAGGTCACTTAAAGAGATCTGAGGTAGCTGTGATGTCTGCTTCTGTGGGCAGTTCTCTAACACGAAGAGTCGCACTGCTCTGTGACGTGATGTCGATAGCACAACCCAGATAAAGTTAGGACAAAGATTAAAAAAACGCAAAATCAGGCCTCATGAAGCCATTTCAAGGCAATATCTGTAAAATAACGTTGCACAGATCAGACAGGCATCAGGGGTGGTGATGTCACCTGAGCATAAGTCAGGAGGGTCATCGTGTTCACATAAATGGTAACAAGCCTTAACACTGTGCTCAGTAATCAATTAGGAAGCATTTGAATGAATTCCTAAAATATCCACTGCATTGGCTGCAATGTGTCTGAGCTGTATCATCCAGTACGTGGTGTATTTCTGTAGGTGCAAAAATAGGCGTTTAAAATATTTTATTACACTTTTTTTATAAACACTTATGGATGTGTTTAAAATATCTTACGAGAGCACAGGATGTACAACTCCTTTTCGTTTCTCATGAAATTATGTCAGACATTTTCAGGCGCAGAATAACTATATTATTAAAAGAAAACACACAGCTCTAATATTTAAAATACTGTATTCAAACATCATGGACTCCACATCATTTTTTCTGGAATTGAAAGTGTTAAAAATGACGACTGTGTTGTATTACACTCAACTGACCACTTTTACTTATGAAGCATTGCAAAATAACTTAAAGCATTATCAATGTAAAGATAACAACTTAACAAACTTTTATTGTTATATTTAAAATGACAACATGAATTATAGACATTAACATAAAACATAACTCATTCAAACATGTAATGTCTTCACGTCAAGGGCTTGACACTAACCCTTACTACACGGTACATGGCAACACGAGATGTGGCATCAGTCCATCCAGCTTGTGTTCCGCAGAGAGGGAGATGGGCACTCAGGGCTCGGCGGTGTGACAACGGATACATTAGTCCCTCCAGGGCCTACTTGCCAATGCTGTTTGAGTTCCAGCACTCATGAACGTGACCCTTATATTTCAGAACATAAAATGAAAAAAATGCACATCTGGATATGACATTTTTCCACGAGCAGCGACGCACACTCAGGTGCATTGCATCGCAGTGGTCAGAGGAAGACAACGCAAATGGGCTCAAACTAGTGACCATAATTTGTTTCAAGTTACTTTATTTTACAACGTCATTTTCCATAAGCTTCATCCCGATGTTTGTGCTGTCGACGTCATGCTATGAGACGAATAATCCATTCGCATCTCCACACAGAGCAGCAACCCTTCGTGTTGAAGAACGGGCCACTGAAGCAGATGTCATAGAACTACCTTCGAGAACCCTTCAATGTGATCTGGTTTGCACAGTAAGAGGAAGCACTTGCGCATCAACTGTACCTGCAATGTTCGTCACACGATAGCTAGTCAAACCAACGTTTTATTTTTCAGAATTGGAATTTAGCCAAATTAAGTGCACAACCTTGCTTTGTGCAGTCACTGGTAATGGAGCTGAAACCATCAATCCACTACTCTTGGGAACACAGTTAAATCACAATTGGTTACCTGGACTCAATCCCAGGATCTCAGCAGTGCCGGCTCAGCACTGTGACGTCTGAGCCACCTGCCCACCTACACGGTAAGTGCACCTCATTCAAGTTACTTGTCTCTAGTTAGAGGTGGACACCTCATCCACCACCTCCTCCATGGCTGTGATGTGCTTCTCATTTACACTTCCAATACACGGGCACTGCCTCTCATATTGATGCATCAAACATAGCAGAGTACATCATTTTAAAACACACCTTAGGCAATGATGGTGCGAGGCATAAGAAAACTAAGAAGAAGTATAGAGCCCCAAGGAACCCAAGTGGCCCAGGAGACATGAAAAATAGGGGTACACCACATATGAGCTCAAACTCACATCCTTATTAAAAAAAAAATATTAACATGTCTAACAATACTATTAAAATAATGTAAATTTCAATGAATCGGTTATTTTCATTGTTTCACACAAGGGTGATATCTAACTTATCCCTGTTTGTAATCGTGTAACCCTAACCCAAACGCACAATGTCTGCTAAGGGCCTAGGCTGGATCAGAAGTGCCGCTGCTGCCCCTAGGGCTGAGAGTGTTCGGCCCATCCCACATTGACGTCCGAGGGCACGCACGCTTTCTGTCGGTCAGAATATCGCCCGAGTTAGTCTACGTATACCAAGCAGCAAGGAATGATTGCATGCAAATGATTAGACACCTGCTGTGTGTGTCACTATGAGGTGTTTTTCTTAGTGGCACAATATTAAAAATTTATTTTAAGACATAATCCAGAAATATAATTCCTTTCTACCACTCGGTTCACGTAACTTGTCCATCATTGTCGCATTTAAAAAGGTAATAATTCAGTGTAACAGCAACTATTTTTTTTTCTGGAGATCAAACACCGAGATGATTGCAAACATGTTCGAGTCTTATTTAAAAATGGAACTGAGATGATCAAGGTAGCCGAGAAACATACATTTTGTACCGTCTGTTTAAAAAAAATACCCAAAAATGCTTAATCATGCCTAGTTTCTCTTTTATCAACCCAGCAAGATAGGGCTTGAGCTACAATCCCTCTCTTTGCTTTCGTCCATGACTGCAGACGTCGCGCACAAGCATCAAAACAGAAAGAAGCAATTGAACAAACAGGAGGTGCAACAGCAAGAGATTGACAGATCGCAGCAAATAACAAATAATTAACTGCAAAGAGTCTGAGTGCACTTCGCTAAACTAAGGCTCATTCCACTCAGTGGGGGGGTCTTCATCTTCACACTCTGCCAAAATCTTCTCCCCCTGCGAGGACTTGACGTGGTCCCAAAGTGCAACGTTTTCATCCCCCGTGCTTGGTTATAAACCCATCCGCGATCAATCCACTCACTGTGAGTGATCGTCCATCTGCTCCCAATCGCACGTTCCGGTGGCCACCAAAACACAGCGATCGGCGCTTGAGAGGCACCGCCGCTTTGGAAGAGAGGTTGGCGCACGGCGGAGCAGCCATAGCCAAGGAAGAGCTGGGGTCCCTAAGGAGGACTCATCAGGTTGTAGACCATGCTGCAGACGCAGATAGAAGGCGTGCACCGATCAAAAACCCGTGTCCCCCGTTTGAGATATAAATGGTAAAACGCAGCCCTGAAACTGTTTGCTCAGGCCACTGTGGGTGGATGGGCCTCCACAAAAGGGAGCTCCAATGGCCTCCCCAGGCCTTCTTAAGAGTGCCCTCTGGAGGAATAGCAATGTAACTTTTAAGTACTTTTATCTCCCACACTAGCCAGAAGTCCAAGAGGAGGTGGGAGTACCCACACTCGACCCAACAACACGTCACCTGCTGATCAGCTGTGGTGTTCCCATTTAAACTGCTGGGTGGACAGAGTTGGGGGCATTCAGAAAACTTGCTCATTGCTCCAACTGCCGTGCCAGGAGATAAAATGGGTGACCTCTGAATTGCAAGGTCAGTATGCCAACCATCCCCACCAACTTACAGCCCTTTGACAATCCAATGCTGGATAAAATACTCTCAATACCATGTCAGTTATGGAGATTGAATATACTTCACCACGACGGTCAGTGTGGGTTGGAGAAGGAGGGGCTCAGAACCAGATCAGATATTACTCGCCATTGTTGTTAGCCACGGCCAGGAAACAAACTAGGGTCACCAGTGTACGTACCACAGGCACCACCGCTCCACCCCGAGTATACCGTTACCAGCAGTGTGTCTATAGCTAGGACCATTATTATTTAAGGCAGATCGGGATCAAAACGATGAAATAAAGAGGCCAGGCAGAGTAAGGTGGAGTGCGTTTGGAAAACTGGACTTAACGAAGAAAAGCGATTTTACAATGTGTCTAAAGAACGGAGTGTTCAATCGATGCATATTTCCTACTATGCCATGTGGATCGGGAACATGCACTCAACCAAAGAATGTGGAACAAAAGCTCAAAACTGCTCAAAAAGAAGCACGATTAGATGAATACATGCTGGGAAGTATGCTGAGAAACAAACAGGGACATATGGATGAAAGAACAAATACAAATTAGAGACAGTATAACTGGGAGAAGAGTAAGTGGACTTTGGCAGAACATAGCGCTATAAGGGATGATCGCAGATAGATGAGACTGGTGATAGAATGGCAGCCAAAGGAGTGAACACACCGAAAGGGATGACCACTGCAGAAGTGGGAGTGATGAAATCAGCTCATGTGCAGGAGTGAGATGAATTGTAGCATCGCAAGAGCACAGGGCATGTAAGAATGTGAGGAGGCCTTCATCCAGGAGTAGGTAGAACATGGATGATGATAAAAGGCAATTATAATCAGAATGCATAAATCACAGCACGTGACTCCAGCATATTGAAATTAATTCAGTTTGTAATACATAAATAAACTTATAAAAAACAGGACAACGTTAATTAGAATGTTGTCTTATTCTGCTGCTACAAGAAAAATACATTTGTGTAGCTGTAAACATGCAGCAAAAATACATTTTACCACATTGGAAGCGATAGCTTTACGCATCACTTTCGTTGTGTAATTATGCAAATTGCTACATATGATGCGAGTTTTACAAATCTAATAATGGTGTTTTCTGGTTTTCTGTTTTCCCATGAGATATTCTAAATTGTGTTAGTCACACTGCTACATCGCCAGTTTATTTTTCACACGAAGAAATGTTTAAACTTTGTGTACAATGGTGTGGTCTGGGACTGTTTTTGCTGTTGTTTACTGCCTTTCCCAAGCTTAGGAATTGATGTTCTTATACAATTTGAACTTATAGATTTTATTTCTTATTTATGTATTGAAGAGGCACCACAGTGGTGTGATATTATCTTCCTCGCCTGGTATGCAGGAGGTCAGGGGTCACAGTTTACAAGCTCTCCCCATGGTCACGTGGATATTTTATCTGAGTCCTCCGGTTTTTCCCTCCACATTTAGAAACATGCGTTTAGATTATTTCGATTATTTGGCTGCTATACATTTCCACATCATTCTTGGCCAAGTCGCTTCTGGACAATAAGCTAATAGCTCAGTGGGATTTATCTAAAAAAATACGTATATTTATTTTTGTATCATTAAATATGTATGTACATACATATGTACACAATTGTATATTTTTTTTCGTGATTTGCTTACCTTTCCTATACTTTGCACACGTCGTGTTTTTGTATTTTTGTTGTTTTAACGTTCTGAGCCGTCCCTACTGGACATCAGTGAAAAGAGCTTTATAGCTCATTGGATTCCTCCCGTATAATTTAATATTCTGATTCTGACTCTGAAGCCACAGAATGGCAGCCTCTCCTCCACGGTTAGCACACCAACATTCCACATGCCTAACTGCAGTGGTTTGTTTTTAGAGGAACCCGAAAGGGGGAACAGTCTCCTGGCTCCACCAAATGGGGTTTGGATTTGGAGAACACACAGCAGGATTAGGGAACACAACAGGAATGGAGAACACGCACAGACTCATTCAAGCTGTTAAGCAAAGGGAGTGGACTTGGCTGGGACGATGGCCAATGGTGAGAAATAATAACGGAGTGATAGCCATGGAATGGTATGCAGGTGCTCGGTGGATTATTACATCGCAAGACCATGAGAGGTGGTTGTGGCTCGGGGAAGCCTTCATCCAGCAGTGGATGGACAAAGCATTCTAAATTATTGTTTTAATTATTTAAAAACTCACAGACGCTGTCTTATGGCATCTCACACACTAGCCCGTGGGTGGTAATGCTCCCACAGCACTCGTGCTAAGAGAGAACCATCGTTTACCAGTAGTCTCGTTACATTCACCACATACGGTAAATAAGTAACATTCGCATGAACAAAACGCCTTGCTTTTAAATGAGCTACAAGCAGCCTAATTGTTTTTCCATCTTCAAAGATGGGGAAACAATAAAGAAATCATACCAGCATGAAGATATTAACCTTTCAACAGAAAACGCTGTTTGGCACTTGGTGAAGCGGGTTTGCAATTAAACGTTAAAGTATAACTTTATAATAACCAATGTCTAGTTTAACACGTAGGCTTTCGCGACCAATATTATTCATAATAAAGGCTTTTGGGTTAGATCGCGTTATTTATAAATGTGTCGTAACCCTCCACCACCCGACACGGCCAACCAGTAAAAAAATGTGTCACGCTTACAAAGGACAAATAGTTCACTACTTTAGCCCACCGGTGTGTTGAAGAGTGAATCAACATCATTTAAAATTTGAGCACGACGTTTCGCTGGTAATTACATCCAGCATCATTGGGCAATTCACCAGAATGGTAAAGCCTTCACTTGCTCCCGGTCTTAAATAGAGCAGCAGCAGGGTGACGTCATCATTTAAAGGAGAGCCCATTGCTGCTCCTTCCTTTTTTTCTTTAATGAAAAGGAAGGAGCAGCAATGGGCTCTCCTTATCTCCTGCTATAGCAAATCTGTACATGGAAAACTTTGAAATAAGAGCACTTGCCTCGAGCGAGATGCCGCGACTCTAAGCTTAAAGGCCGTGATCTGAACGTGGCTCTTTCACTCCAGCGCTGTCCTACCAGACAGTCTCGTCCCTTCACCTGATGAAGGCCGCTTGTGTTGTGGCCGAAACGTCGTGAGAATATTATTGTGTTATTTTATTTTATCAATTTATTATTTTATTCTCATTCTACGTGAATTTACCGAAAGAACCAAATAAGAGAAATAACTTTATTTGCTCTGACAGCTACAGGCTTAGTGCGGCTTGGAAACGTATTATTAAATAATACATACTACAATTCCTTATAGGGGAAACACATACTAATTAACGGATTACTAACGTAGCATATAATCACAATAACACACATTACAACAAATTACTAATCTACAACTCATTACTAATCATAACCATTGACTGATTACCAATAGATTATATAATTACAATACCCCCCCTCCGCCTCAAATCACTGCACCTGAATGAGTTAAATGATGACGTCACCCTGCTGCTGCTCTATTTAAGACCGGGAGCAAGTGATGGCTTTACCATTCTGGCGAATTGCCCGATGATGCTGGATGTAATTACCAGTGAAACGTCGTACTCAAATTTTAAATGATGTTGATTCACTCTTCAACACACCGGTGGGCTAAAGTAGTGAACTATTTGTCCTTTGTAAACGTGACACATTTTTTACTGTTTGGCCGTGTCGGGTGGTGGAGGGTTACGACACATTTATAAATAACGCGATCTAACCCAAAAACCTTTATTATGAACCAATATCTAATTCCAGACCATAAACCACTACGGTATATATGTATTTTATGCCCCATTAATTTCGCATCTCTATTTTAAAATATGTACACACGATAGAAAAAGACATGTAATTGATGGTGTACATTTGTAGCCATATAAAACGGCGAGTGTCCAGATTGATCATGAATATTTAATGCATTTGCCCAAACTACAAGATAACTGGTGCCTCGTAATTAGTCTGACGCTGTATCACCAATAAAAGTCCACTGTAATTTATGGGCCTGTATTAATTATTAAATGTTTTAAATTTATTTTCAAGCACAATTGTTAAACACAGGCCCAAAGGCCTAAAACTATTATTTTGCCAGCAAAGACAGCACTCTAAGGTTCACTTTTAAGATTCGTAAACTAGGAGATGAGATTTCTGGTCCGGATGAGACCACATTATATTTGAGTTGGGCTGTCATTCCAGCACTTGCAGAGTCCCGCACCTCCGGTTAGCACGGTCGGCTTGGCTAAGTAAGGTGCGAAAGAAGTTCAACATACGTACATATATTTGCTCTCTTTATGCATTTTAGCTCAATGCCCACGTTATTATATGGTAATATGCCCATCTCCTCCACCTGGCATAATTCTTTTTCATACATAAACTGGTACTGAGCCATTGGTATTTTATATCGATGGAAAAATCCGTGTGAGACTTCATTCTATACATTGTACAGAATTTGCATATTTTTTTTCAGCTTGCAGGCAGAAAGAAAACGTGAAACATGCACACCACGTGGTATTGTCACCAAAATTCAAAATCCTTTCAAGGCACGAGTTGCTTGCACGCATTTCCCTGGCCTCCTGGAATAGAGGTCAAGTTATTTATCCTGAAATAGTTGCTTTGTGCTCCCATGGCTGAACATGTTCACCCAGTGCGAATATGTATATGCAACACTGTACTTCAATGAAGATGGAGCAATAAAATCGGCTCGTGGGCAGAGACTAAACAAGATTGCTGGATCGCAAGACCATGAAATATGTCTACGGCTTGGGAGGGCCTTAATTTAGCAAATTATGATGATCAAGGTTTATTTTGTTTAAGCAGGTGAGAACTCAAGAGACCAGGATAGTCTCATTTGCAATAGTGACAGGGTCACCAAAATGACAAAAGCAATGATGATAAACAAAACGTGTGTACTATAAATTCATTGATTTATCTTTGGTCGTGGCACGATGCTGAGGACCACAATGTTTTACTGCCAGGCAAACAGTTAAATAATCAGCACCTGGAATTGCTGTAACTGCAGACTGCATGGAAATCCGCAGGGTGAAGGCAGCCCCAGTAGATATCACAGGCTGACAGAATTCTTTGTGGTGCAAAGGCCCACCAGAGGGTTGATTGCCACCCCACGCCCACCATTCCCCAAAACTGTGATTCTCCAGTTCAGTGTGCGATACGCAGGGAGCCCAGGGACGCAGCCACACGTAACGGGGGAGATTAAACTGCTACTCAAAGCACGCCCTTCCCAGACGAATAGCGCTCGCGTGCAGCTACCTTTGAGGTGGCAGAGCAAATATTATTGCTAATTTATGCGTAGGCTTTACTTTTTGCGCACACATAATGGTTACACTTATGAAAGCCAACTGAATTTCAAAGATAATATGATTTATTTTGGCACGAGATTAACCATTTAGTAATTGCTTTTAAAACACAAACCAGGACAAATTTAGCATAGAAAAACAGGTGTGGCGCTCACACGCCTCCATGCACAAAGCAGTTATCAATCCATAATTATTCAATCATCTAACTTCCAGTCGTTGTGCCTTCTCAAAACAAACTGCCACTGCTGCATCAGCGAGCGAGCCATCAAATTGTCCAATCTCCCACTAACCTGTAGAGGTAGTAAAAAAAGGAGAGCAGGTAAAATCCGAGCTTGCACCAGCCCTCCTTGCGACAGTAGGCCAACGCGTCGTCGCCCAAAACAGCACAGGGGTCGTACTGTCCAGGAGAGCTCATCGCCGGTCCACGTAGGTACCTGTGGGGTTAAGTGACAGGGGCACACACCAAAGATGTGACACAAAGTGATGCCAGCGTCGTTACGTGGACACCCAACGCCAACGCCGTGGTGGGGCCGTTGTTACAGGGGCCCTGCTACAAGCTGTGCGAGTCTCTTATTCGATTGTGTTGGCTGCTGCTCACCCAGGAGTGTGTGATTTTTTTTGCCTTTATTAGACCGTAACTGGGACAAAAAGATGGATTGCTGGTGCAAGCGTCAGCTTTCTATGTGGTTATTTTTGCTGGGCATGAAAGAGGTATGAGCCAGAGAGTAAACAAAAAAAACAAGAATGATGGACGCAGGTTATATTGTGGCTTGAGGACATTAGTGTTAAGTTATATCCCTGGCTCCATTTTTCACAATTTCCCTGCAACACTGCACCTTCCAACTCTTCGGCGTGCACTTCGAGTGAGCATTGCCATGCCTGCATTGGACATAATTTGCTGCGCGGAGTCAAACTAAAAATAATAAGTGATCTTCTGCTGTTTAAACAAACATTGAGGTGGTGCCCATCTCCTATTTACATCCCTGAGCCAGTGGTTGAAATTATATATTTCTATGGTGAGAGTGAGTCTTTGCATAGGACAACCACTGTTGACTTCTCCACAGAGCCACTCATTTTATTGACCCCGGAGAGATGATGGGCTGAGTCAACCCCCAAACGGGAGTTGAACTCGCAACCTTCCAATTGCGAGCCGCTCACTCGACTACTGAGCCACATGCCCAGATGTTTATAATAACAATAGACTCATTTTCAAGAACGTCCTGCAATTAGATGCTTGACCAACATACACAAGGGGATGACACTGTAAGGTCCACAGAGACAGGTCTATGAGCTCATTATAGGTACTGTCATTTCCTAACTACCTCGCAGCTCAGTGGCTTTGGAAGTTTCACAGATCTCAATCCGATCCACCAACACTTGACTCCGAAACGCTAGATTACAGGCGTGTGCCACCAAACCTTGCTCTTAATGCCCGCTTATCTACAGAAAAACGACCTCAGCAGAGGGAGAATTTACAACACCATATCCACATTTACAACGACACATTTTCAGGGATCTGTATCTGGTGGTGCATGTTTTTTTTAAAGAGGAGTGGTGGTGGGGTGGGTAGCGCAATCCCCTACGAATCACGACTTTGATTAATTACCAGCCACGGCTAACATCGGTGCCAAGTGATACCTAGGGTCCCTCTATTCACCAACCCCCCCCTTCTCTTCATCAACCAGTGTGGATTGACAACCAGATATCAACTATTATTCGAATTATTGTGAGCTTGATATCAGTACAAAAGAAATGCACAATTGAAAATTATATTTGTTGCATTTTACTATTGTTCGGTAACAACGTTTTCCGACTAAATTATCTGTAAAAGTGTGAACCTACGTTACGTAGAAAATCTCATATCTGTAAACCTGCCTCCACTAAACTAAAAATAAAACCCACCAAATTCTACATATTGTGCCATACACACAGCTGTGTCGCTCTCACTTACAATGCAAACAGTGAATCTCAATGGGCTCTCGCTGGATAAACAGAGGACATGGAAGTGAAATTAAATAAAAATCCACTTTGGCCACTTCAATCCACTTTTGTGAAATGGCCTGCACACTGTCGAGCACTCGCATCACTCTGAACACTCACTTTGCCGATCCAATATTTTAACGTCTCTTTAACAAAAAGGTCAGCAACCCTGGGCTAGGGATTAAACTAGATGTCATATTGCCACATGGCATCTCAGCCACTTGTTTCAAAAACATAACATAAACTATTGCAACGAATCTCAGAGGTTTTTTTTCTTCTCATGTCTCAGAATGATTCCCTCACAAAGCCTGTCAGCGGCAAATATACGCTTACACCTATTCAGTCGGTGACATGATGTGTTATATTGCTGTGGCTGGGTTGCAGAGATAAACCAACATAGCGATAAATCTGTAGAGATTAACTTCACTTTTGCAAAGAAATGTAGGTCGCTGGGTAAACAATGTTTGATCAAACCATTCCCCCGCTATACGGTTGAAGCCACATACTCCAATGGGACAGTGCTTAATGAGCGAAAATATCAACAATCTGTCCCAAAATTGTATGTGTTCTTCTTGAAAAACATGGTCCATTGTGAATTCGAAATGTACCAATTTCAATAACGAGATGTCACAAAGAATGGAGTATATTATTTCACTCAAAACCTGCTGTGTTCTTTGGTTTCCTCGCATAGCTAAATAAAACCCATACAATATAACTGGTATTGGTCAAACATCTCAATGATAGAAAATTGTGGGGGGAAAAAAAAACCCAATCCAATAATGCCATGACTTTGATAGCTATGCTGGGTGGATTAGCAGAAATGTATGCATGCGGCACATACACCTGGCATCATAAGCACAAGGGTGCCTGGGAGTGAAGCTCACTTCGTGCCCTGAGGGCGAAGATGCCCGTGAGAGACCAGCAGAGTGCATGCTGCACCGCACGCATTTACAGAGATATTGCGTCTGCCGGTAACCTGCACAATCACACACCACTCTAAGCGGCTACGGCGTAGGCAATATAACGGTGGTCGGTACCGAAAATTTTGTATTTCAATGTTCACACGTTGGCATTTTATTGAATGTATTTATTGAATACCAGGTTTCCCTTGGATAATAGACTCTTGGTTCTCAAGCGGCTCCCATCCGGTCATGTATAAACCCCATGTCTTGTGTGAAAACAGGAGTGTTTTGTTACTGGGGTGTGATTAGCCCTCTTGAATAATGCCTATTTTCATTTAAAAGCGCCCATGTTATGTTCACCTTCATAAGCAGGCTCGACTCAAGAGATCCGCTTGGACAAAAACGGCAGTTTAGGTCAAATAGAAAAGTGTCCGTTTCAGTTTGTATTATTTAATTAAGAGTCAATGGAACTGGCGCTTGCAGCTATTTTTATGCAAATCAAATTTTACCATTTCCTGGCATCACTGTCACTGCATAACAAAGGCCAATGCTGCAGGATTGCCATTCTCACAGGGCAAGGGCAGTCATGCAAATGCACCCTCGAGTTGCTGCTATACTATGAATTCTTAATGAAATGCCAACAATTGCTTAATTAAATGCTTCACAAGTTATTCTAGAAAACTAGCACAACATCATGTCGCCACCTTCAAGTTTCATGTATATGTATGTGACCAGGTGAGAACTCAAGAGACCAGGATTGTCTTTGCAAGATTTATCTGGGACACCAACATCACAAATATAATCACGTAAATTGACGTACCAACTCTGAAGCAAACTAAAATGGAAGCAAACACAGCCAAATTGAAACATGACCAATATAACTGCGTTACAGAAATCTAAAATCCTGCATGAACATGAACCAATATTCAATACAATAAATATCCTATCATGAAATATGGCCTGAACAATTTATATATATATAGTGGAGTAAACAATACGCATAGGAATTGGCCATATACAGTACATACAGACAGACAAGGAGAACGAGTCACATGAGGTCGAACAGGTGGTCGAGTCGCGGGTGGCGTAAACAACCCGAAGTAATTAAGGGAGTCGTGGCACGAGGGCTGTGATTGGTCGAGAGGCTGTTAGTGTTAAGTGGTGGCGTCTGGATGTCTGATGGAGGGGACAGGTGCGAGCTGGCGGAAAATGGACAGCGAGCCACGTGGCAAATAATTAAGGCTAATGCGAAAGGGGATAAAACGCGAGGTGGTTTGAACGGAGGAGAGTTGCTGCTGGGGAGTTGTTGTTGGAGAGTTGTTACTGGGCAGTTGTTGGCGAGAGGTGAAGAGATACGAAGACAGCTGGAATGTTAGGGAAGAATAGATAGAGAGCCGGACCCCAAAGACAGTAAATAGCGATAGGGAGAGTCAGCGTTAGCGGAGATAGATGGAGTCACTGTGTGTGAATAGATAGATGGAGTCACTGTGTGTGAATAGACAGACAGGATACTGTGTGTGAATAGATAGAAGAAGAACCACTGTGTGTGGAAGGAAAGTCACTGCGTGTGAAGAGATAGCGGCGATACTGTGTGTGAGGAGATAGAAGACGAACCACTGTGTGTGGAAGGGAAAACACTGTGTGTGAAGAGATAGAGGAAGGAACACTGTGTGTGGAAGGGGATGCACGGACGATGCTGAAGTAAATCGGAGTGTCCGAGTTGGCGGAGCACGGAGAGAATTACTGTGTGTATGGAACGATGGAATACAAGTGACGGCGGAAAAAGAGACGTTGTCGTCCGAGTGAATTCACGGCACTACATTTGGTGTCAGAAAAAGTACGGAACACGCCACGATGTCAAGGAAAGCGGCAAAGAAAAGAAATCTGCCAGTGGACTCGGGCGGTGACAGCGACAACGACGAATTGCAGCCTGGCCAGATGGCCGGCAGTACTCCGGACGGTGACAGCGGTTCGGGTGGTGCTGAAGGCCCGTGATCGCCAGAGGATTGGCGAGTCCTCATGACCCAGTGGGAGGCTAGAATGGAGAAGTTGTCGGAGGAATTCCAGAACTTCTTGACGGAGAACCGCATTCAACTACCCGTACCGGGTCCACCGCCGGAGGTTGCCGCTCAGCCGGAGCGGTTGTAAGATTCTGACGACGAAGACGACCAGTCGGAGGGACCGCCACGACGGCTACACGTTCAACGATTTGAGGCCAAAGTAGGAGATTGGACGACATTCATACGAAGATTCCGTGCGGCTTACGAGTCCCTGAATTGGACGGAGAGTGCCGCGTTACGAGCACTGCCGACGGCATTGGATGATGACTCCTTGGCGACTTTTAACGGACTCCCTGCCGCTGTCAGAAAAACATTGGACGGTGCTATTGCGGCAATGAGGAAGGTCTACGAGCCGCGGTTGGTCGCCAAACGTCGATTTCAACAGAGGAAACGGGAGGCCACGGGGTCCCCCCTGGCATTTTGCAGCGCCTTGCTGGCCCTCGCCCAGGTTGCGTACCCGGCGATGGACGAGGAGGGCTGGGACTCCCTGCTGCAAGAGAAGATGTTACAGCTGGCGAAGGAACTGAAAGTCGTCTTGTCGCTCCCGGACAAGGATGATGATGACGACGTGTCATCGTTGCTGATCGCCAGGAACATACAAGTCAACCTTGATATACGAGACGAACCAGCGGCGGCGGTAGCGCAGCCGTCGCTAACGACCCCTGCCGGGGCTGCGAGCACGGTGGCGGTGGTGGTGGACGAGGCGCCGCCGATGGCAGCGGCGGCCGGGGTGTCGACCGGAGACTGACGGCGTCATCCCGGGGCATATGGGGACGGCGTGCATCGGACATGCTACAAGTGCGGGCGGAGGGGTCATCTCGCCCGCGACTGCTGGAGACAAAGAGGTGGTCCTCCGTGGGCGCCGAACAACTACGGCGGGCGGTTCCCCCAAGACCAAGGATCCCGGGTGAGTCGTGATGCATTCAATACACGGCCGCCCTATCCACATCACTCATCTGTGTCATCTCAACCGTATTCATCGGGTTCGGATAGTACGCATGGCCGGGGTATGTGGGGCGCGTTGGTGCATCGTGTGTTGTGTGATGGCATGTATTCAAAGTGTTATGGTATGGCTTATTGTGGATACCGGGGCGTCGGCAACTCTCATTTCGTTGCAAACTTTTCGGTCGCTGCCGACGTCGCCTGGATTGTTAGCGCCAGTGGAAGGGCCATGTGTAGCGGCAAACGGGGGTAGTTTGGGCATTATGGGCTGCGTGGTTGTGACAATTCAAATTGGGGAGGTTATTGTGACAGGAAGTGTTTTGGTTTCAACGGCCTTGGCCGTACCGTGTTTGTTGGGCACGGATTTTTTGCAAAAGATGCCAATTAAGATTTCAGTGGAAAAAGGTTGTTTGGAATTACCGTCGGGGAAATGTATGAAATTTTTGGGGACGCCTTCGAAATTTGCGGTGGCGAACGCTGTGGTGCAGGCCATGGTGAGCCGCACCGTGCGTGTCCCACCTGCATCGCAAATATTGGTACCGCTACGGTTAAATAAGGAATTGCCTTGGGATGAGCTACAGGAGGGAGTGCTGTTGACACCCTCAAATGCTGTGTCGAGAATGCCCACCGTGGTAGGAGCTTTGACCATAATACCAACTTATTGTGACCCCTCCATTCAAATTGTAAACACGGGGCACAAAGAGGTTGTTATTCAACTGGGCACTACGTTGGAGCACGCATCGGGTGCGCCGGGTCCAGAAACAAAAACATGTTTTGCTACGGGGCAGGATGAAATGTTGTCAAGAGAGGAGGACGATCCGGAATGGTTAAGGGATCTTTACAAGCAAAACCCAGAGTTATCACCTGTGCAACGGTCGAGTTTGCATGCGTTGCTAGTGGAATTTAAGGATGTGTTCAGTTCAGGGAAATACGACGTGGGTTGAATGACGTTGCAGCATCGTATTGACACGGGGAATGCACCCCCGATCAGGTTAAATTCGCATCGTGTAGGTCCTCTTGAGAAAGAATGTATTCGGCGATCTGTTGATGAAATGCTAGAGCAGGATATTATCGCCCCATCGTCCAGCCCGTGGGGAGCCCCTATTGTCCTCGTTAAAAAACGTGACGGAACCATGCGATTTTGTGTTGACTATCGGAAATTGAATAAAGTTTCGGTGGTGGAAGCGTACCCGCTTCCACAAATTGATGATTCGCTGGACGCCCTGTCCGGCGCCAGAATCTTTTCGACCCTCGATTTGTTGTCAGGCTTTTGGCAATTGCCCCTGGATAAAGAGTCAAGACCTAAAACGGCATTTCGGACACCACAAGGATTGTATCAATTTAACGTGCTCCCGATGGGACTCCACTCAGCACCGGCGACCTTCCAGCGATTAATGGAACTCGTATTGTCGGGCCTGCAGTGGGAGTCATGTTTGATATATTTAGATGATGTGATTGTTTTCAGTAGGAATTTCGATGAACGTTTGCAACGGCTGCGCGCCATTTTTGGCAGAGTGCGGAGCGCTGGATTGAAATTTAAACCACAGAAGTGCCAATTGTTGAGAACATCGGTGAAGTATTTGGGGCACGTCGTTAGTGCGTCAGGAGTGGCCACTGATCCGGAAAAGACGAGTTGTGTGCGTACATGGCCAGTGCCGAAAACAACGGGGAAGTGCGTAGCTTTGTGGGCTTTGCATCGTATTATCAGCGGTTTGTTAAGGATTTTGCCATGATTGCTCGACCATTGCATATGCTGACCAGGAAAGGTGTAAAGTTTCAATGGGGGATTGCTGAACAAAAATCGTTTGAAGCGTTGCGGGCCGCACTGGCAGACGCACCGCCGTTGGGATACCCGGAATTTACGAAGCAATTTATACTTGACACGGATGCCTGTGATACGGGCATAGGCGCGGTTGTGTCACAAATGGTTGATGGCGTCGAGAGAGTGGTGGCATATGGCAGCCGGGTGTTATCGCCGGCGGAGCAAAAATACTGTGTGACGCGTAGGGAATTATTGGCGATTGTCCATTTTGTGCGCCAGTTCCGACCATATCTATACGGCAGGGAATTTTTGATCCGCACTGATCACGCGGCGCTACAGTACTCGCTGCGCGTGGATCAGCCGTCGGGGCAAATGGCTCGCTGGATTGAGACCCTCCAGGAGTACTCTTTCACGATCCAGCATAGGAAAGGGACGCACCATGTAAACGCGGATGCTTTGTCGAGGTTGCCGCGACCGGCTGAGACGTGTCGGTGCAAAGAGGGCTCGCTGCGTTGCGGCCCGCCGCTGCAGGAGGTTCCGCAAACGGTCGCTGCAGCGGGTTTGGGGGTGCCAGGGATAATCCCTGGAGCAGAAATTGGACTGTTGGGGTTGTCATTGAAGCAGTGGAAGCAACTGCAGGTGGAAGATTACTCGCTGACCAGGATAAGGCTGCGTGCCTCTCGTTCAAGGGGATCGGAGGATCGCCCATTTTTGATGTTAACGGAGGGGTTGCTTGTTCGCTGGGATGTGGAAGCACAAAAATTTTGTATTGTTGTCCCGAAGGTGTTGCAGGGGAAACTGATTAACGAGGTACATGAGAAATTGCTGCATCTGGGGGAGAAGAAGACCGCGTTGACGGTGGGGAGTGAATTTTACTGGCCGGGAATGTTTAACGATGTGAAACAGCATGTAAAAGCGTGCCAGGAATGTGCACGGAGGAAAGCGCCGGCACGGCCATATCGTGTCCCTTTGCAATCGATTCAAGTTTCGAGAGTGAACGAAATTGTGGCACTGGATATTTTGGGTCCGTTCCCCATCACCCCCCGAGGGCACAGATATTTGCTCGTCGGGGTGGAATACTTAACTCGTTGGCCGATGGCATGGCCACTAGTAGACCAGTCAGCAACGTCGATCGCTGAGGCTTTCTTGAATGGATACGTATTAGATAAGGGGACCCCGGAACATTTGCTTACTGACCAAGGCAGAAATTTTTCATCGAAATTGATTAAGGACGTGTGTGACTCGCTGGGGACCAAAAAGATCCGGACGTCCCTGTACCACCCGCAGACTGACGAGATGGTCGAGCGGCTGCATAGGACGCTGACGTCCATGCTTTGTCACCAAGTAAACACCGCTCAAGATGATTGGGATCTGCATGTTGCAGCGACGCTGGCCGCGTATAGATTGGCCCCGCATGCCTCAACGGGGTACTCGCCATTTTTTCTGATGTATGGACGGGAACCGGAAGCGCCGGCTATTGTGAAATTGGGAATTCGAAAACGGGAGAAATCTACGACGGTGCCTGCTCCGATGCAGGTGGCTTTGGACCGTCTAAGGAAAGCCCGAGAGGCTGCATTGCAAAATACTGCAGGACGACAAGCCACTAACGAAAGATTGTTCGGCAGGCAGCGGCCACGAGAGTCGTGGAGTGTTGGAGATAAAGCCTGGTTGCACTGCCCCATGGTGCCGGTGGGAACGTCCCCGAAGTTTCACCGCCCCTGGCAGGGGCCCGTTGATATTGTGGAGGTTTTACGGGATCAGAGTGTGCGAATAAAATTCGGTCGTCGGATATGGTTTGTTCACCCGTCGCGCCTGAAGAAATTTGTGTTACCATATGATGCGTCATCCCCCATCCGAGAGCGGCCTGTATTGGATGTGTCCGACGAACCTGTGGGGAGGTCACAAGTGCGCGTGTCCCAGAGATCTGCCCCCCGTGTGCCTGCAGGATCGCCCTTTTTGGGCAGGGTTACCGACCGGACGCCGATTGAACGGCCACAGATCCGGACCAATGGCCGTCCCGACCGTGAACGACGGACAGCCCCGCCAGCTGAGTGTCGCTGGGACAGGGATGGGCGCAGGGTTCATTGGCAAGACGAGCGAGGCCCTCCCTTACCGCAGGGTATCCCGTGCAGGGGAGATGGACCAGCAGCGGGAACCCGTTCCAGAAGGAATACAATACATTGACTTTGGGGGTTGGGAATTCTGTATAAAGGTGTTGTGTGTGATTGTACAAAATGGTTGTATATTGCAAATGCGTTATGTATATATGTTGTCATCGTTCCGTCCGCTTCACTCCACTACTCCAATTCGAGTATATCGTAGCCGGGGACGGCTAGGTTATTTCATCATGGGGGGGGGGGGGGGGGGGTGATGTAGTGGAGTAAACAATACGCATAGGAATTGGCCATATACAGTACATACAGACAGACAAGGAGAACGGGTCACATGAGGTCGAACAGGTGGTCGAGTCACGGGTGGCATAAACAACCCGAAGTAATTAAGGGAGTCGTGGCACGAGGGCTGTGATTGGTCGAGAGGCTGTTGGTGTTAAGTGGTGGCGTCTGGATATCTGATGGAGGGGACAGGTGCGAGCTGGCGGAAAACGGCCAGCGAGCCACGTGGCAATTAATTAAGGCTAATGCGAAAGGGGATAAAACGCGAGGTGGTTTGAACGGAGGAGAGTTGCTGCTGGGGAGTTGTTGGAGAATTGTTGCTGGGCAGTTGTTGGCGAGAGGTGAAGAGATACGAAGAAGACAGCTGGAATGTTAGGGAAGAATAGATAGAGAACCGGACCCCAAAGACAGTAAATAGCGATAGGGAGAGTCAGTGTTAGCGGAGATAGATGGAGTCACTGTGTGTGAATAGATAGATGGAGTCACTGTGTGTGAATAGACAGACAGGATACTGTGTGTGAATAGATAGAAGAAGAACCACTGTGTGTGGAAGGAAAGTCACTGCGTGTGAAGAGATAGCGGCGATACTGTGTGTGAGGAGATAGAAGACGAACCACTGTGTGTGGAAGGAAAGTCACTGCGTGTGAAGAGATAGCGGCGATACTGTGTGTGAGGAGATAGAAGACGAACCACTGTGTGTGGAAGGGAAGACACTGTGTGTGAAGAGATAGAGGAAGGAACACTGTGTGTGGAAGGGGATGCACGGACGATGTTGAAGTAAATCGGAGTGTCCGTGTTGGCGGAGCACGGAGAGAATTACTGTGTGTACGGAACGATGGAATAAAAGTGACGGCGGAAAAAGAGACGGTTGTCGTCCGAGTGAATTCACGGCACTACATATATAAAAAAATACATTCATAGTAAAATTAAGTACAGTTGTAGTGCTGATAAATGGAGACACACACTACGTGGTTGGAGGCAACCCATTTATTAACACTTCCTTATATCGAGACTTTTACGGAACTGGTTTTATAATTAGTGTAGACGTATCCATCACTAGGTAACCCCCTATACACGAGGCTATTGAAGAGCCATGACCCGACGCCGTGACCGGACCCACCGAACGTTACCCACTGAATCGCCTTCGACTAGCTCTGCGCTTCCCTTTTATTCTGTTCAGCGTGGCCTTGCCCCGCCCTCTGGCTACGCCCTCCTTCTGGCACCTCCCAGAAGGCTCGCGCCCTTAACTGCCCGAATCACGCCCCCTAGGGCCGTTCGTGTGCCCCGCCCATGTGGGTGGCAACAGCGCTCTAACTCCCTAGTGGCGAATATACCGTCATTACACAGGTAACGTCACATGGATTTAGGGTATGGGAGTAGCTGGTAACCAGACAAGGAGACATGTCAAACGCACGCATCCTTCACCTTGCAGACGGGTGGTTTGTTACTTGGGGAATCACATGGGGAAGGGCAAAGGAGCGAAGTAATTTTGATTTGTTACCTCCAGATGTGGTAGCACAGGAGAGGTGCATTTACCCCCACGGCCAGCCACTCCAGGGCACACAGGAACATGAGGCAGAATAAGCTGTGGATGAAATATTCTGGCAGGATCAGCTGTGGATGCAGAGGACATCTCCAATTACTGGATGAAACAGCAAACTCACTACAAATAAATAATCAGACAATAAGCCTCCTTCACGTCCTTCCACGTAAAAAAAGAAATGTATTTTTTTACATATCCCATCAGCCACACGGCCTTTTCAGAGTGCATAATTTCAGCGTTGGATCAACAAAAGTTAAACTCAGGACTGACATTCACTTTATCATCAGCAGTCAGGCCAATGCTCACTACAATGCATCCAAGTTTTCCCTTCCTCATATCCATACAAAAAATAAGTGAATCCAACCCTTATTGATAATTACTAGTTTTAAATTAGTTTGTTATTTTAAATGAGAAATCCGTTTTTTAAGCACTATACACTACCTCCCTATTGTAAAAAAAAACAGACATAGAACACCAGACAGGCTTCATTAAAGCCTACTGAAATATGACGATATGTCTGCGCAACATAATCAGCGTGAAATGCTGCCTATGTTTGCAACTGTGCTCCCGTATTAACATGATACACTATTTTGTGTATTGGCTGGATTATAATAGAATCAGACCCAGAGGAAAAATATTATCCATTCCAAGTATTCCTTTGGTGCAAAAGTTAAAGGGCAAGTGTTCATCAAGGCCAAATTGCACACTAGGGCAAAGTCTTCATCTCCACGACAGGTGTTATGGTCCAAATTTGCCAAATTTGAAGATTGACCTGCAAAAAAACTCGGTTGGGATTTCACATAGCAGCAACATCACTGAGTTTTGTGTTTAGTTTATTGTCCTTCTCCCGCAACTCCGATTAGCACAGTTGGCTACGTACGGTGCGAAAGAAGTTTAACATGCATTACACCATGCTACGAAACTACTGCAGATCATCATCAGAAATGTGAAGGCAGAATGCCCCCTGTAAAGTTAGGCTGGTGTCAGGAAACATCTGGAAAAACCCACCGCTGCATAACTACTACTGACTAAGGAATAAGTAACATATAGTGTGGGTCCGTGATAGCCTCGCGCTATATAAAAACAATAATCTGATTTGATCATGCATTGTTAAATAATTATAATTAGACAGCCAATTGGCCTCGGTAAGTTGAACTTTTCACGCAATCGCAATGTCAAGCAAGCGTGCGATCGTGCGCATCTCATCCCTCCAAGCCTTCACGTCCATTGTCATGGTGCTGGCGTCGCGTGTCATATGGAGATCTAAGAGAGAGATACCCAGGTGTTCTCCAGCATCGCCAGTAAGATGGTTTTGAATGATTGTGTTTCGTGCTGTTGAATATCACAAAAATACGTTGCAACATTTCAATCAGATAATGCAATCAGCTGTCTAATTGCAATGCTTTCAGAGTGGAGGGTGATACCTTCATTGGCACCCTGTATATCCAACCATACGATTTAAAAGGCATCAACATAGTTTGAGAACATTTCAAATATTTAATGGCAGGTCTTACGCTTATCAGTCTAGAGTAGCAATTTTCTTACATTTCATCTTGAGAGCACCACATTTGCATAATGTATACTGCCGGGCGTGTAATTAATAAGGACAACGGCAATGAAACGAACTTCAATATCAGCTGCACGAGCTGCATATTTGAAACGCTGTTATCATCTTGATGAAAAACACCTCGATGCAAATTTCTCCAATGTACATTAGGGGGGGCGGTCGGTGCAGTGGTTAGCAAACTGCGCGATGAACCCAGTGAGCAGAGTTTGATTCCCAGCCATGGCCAACATGAGCAGTGAGTGGCACCTGATCCGACTGGATACGTCACTGTTATTTTGGCGACCCACGTCACTCGCAATGAGACTACGCTGGCATTTTGAGTTATTCCGTCGTTAAACAGATTCAACTAAACTATGCAACTGGCCAGCATGGTCAAACGACCCCCACGTTCAACACAACACGAGGAGGCCTTCATCCAGCAGTGGGTGACAAAAATTGATCGAAACATTCTGTAGAAATACCGAGCTCAGTCAGTGTGCGTTTGAACGCTCATCATTCAAGCACCTGCCTGAGACTTTGTTGTTTTAAGACCCAAAACTCAAGCCGGTAATGGTTTTCTGAATTTGTTAACGGTTCCGTGGAATGTCAGTAATGAAGGCACCGATTGGCAGTTTGTGGCCTAAGTCTCCACCTGGTACATTTTCCTTATCTTTTCCCAGTCATAAGATAAAGGTGCGATCCTTGCCTGCACACACCAGACGGAGTGCTAGAGGGTAGTTTGTCTACTTTTTCCACGCTAGTCAGATGCTATAGAAGAGATAGATGGACCCACACTTTACCCCGCCATGTATACTGCTGGGTGGACATAAGCAGGGTAATTTGAGAAACTTGCCCCATTGTGTCAACTGCCGTACCAGGAGTTGGAATTGAACCAGCGCCCTCGAAATTGCAAGTCCAGTGCGCTAACCATGACACCGTGACAAGTTGCCCTTCATTGCCCGGTTAAAAAGCATGTTTATTTATGTTTACTGCTCTGTACATTTCCATATGTGCAACAAATCACGAACCCGGTCTTTGACCACGCTTTCAATGCAATTATCCGTAATGCAAAAAAAAGCCCAAACATTAACAACCCGAGTAATAACGGTCCATTTGGCACCACCACAGCACAGCTCTGACAACAAAATGGCGCAGTGAGTGAGCCACCTGCCCAGGTGCTGACTTATCGTCAAACACTGCCAAATAAATGAAGCATCACACAGGGAGGGACCATTCTCAATGCCTGCAGAGAGGCAACAAACGGCTTTTTTGGCGAAGACTGATCGACATATCATTACCATAACACGGGTACATATCATCAGACATGAAACGTACAAAGTGGCCAGGAAGACACGTGAGTGCCGAGGCCTTTCATTAAATTGCCTCGCCGTGAACGTTTTGAAATGTATAACGTCTCCAGAGGATGAGCGGCGCGCTCACCCTTCCCCCCCCACCCCGACTGGATGAGGTTGAGTGCTCGTGGTGTTCGTCGGAGGGGCGACGCGCCATGTCGGAGCGGCCGAGCTGCCTGCTTGAGCCAACAAATCCGAGTACGAGGAGCGGAGCTGCGGAGGAAACGCCGCCGGGCTCCTCGCTCGGTGCAGGCCGATCCCACGCAGCCATCGCTACGCGAACCGCACAGCCCGCCTACGTGGGACTTTATGAATCTCATCATCATCGTTATTTTACTCGTTTACCCTGGCATGCCTCACTGAGTCTCAAGACTATTTTTCAGGAGGGTCTATCATATGTTCGCAGTAGGGGGGCGATGTTGCTGCTGCTGCTGTGTTATCCCAATTGAGTAATTTGCAGCTGAATTTTCATCATTGGTATGTTTTGGCCTTGAACAGTAACTTTGATGATTTACGGGACCTTTAGGAATTCCATGCAGAACAGGGGGGGAACATACAACACCCAAGTCGGAAATCTAACCCAGGAAATTATTTCTACCACTGCGCCACCCCACCGCCAAGGGCACGCAGTTGCTACTCCTGATAGTGCTGTTCTACCAACCTGGCGTCCTGAGTTTGATTCCTGGCCACGGCCAACATAATTGGCGAGTGATATCGAAACTGGCCCTGGCGCCCCACCTTCAACAACCAGCATTGCCCAGATTGGTGAAGTATGGTTCAAAACAAAACCCTTCAATGACTGCCACATCATAAGGAAGCCTTCATCCAGCAGCGGACTGACAAAGGGCTGCAAATATTTATAACTAATAGAATTGGATTTTCCAATGTGAGCTGACTAAAATGAGTTCATGTTTCTTATCATAAGCATCATTCAATGCATATCACTTGCTATGACGCATGGTTCATGAATACTGTCATTCCAATTTTTTTTTACAAAAACGAGAAGACTACAAGGAAGCATTGGGAGACGCATGCATAACATTATACTGTGATACAGAGGAACACGTGGATTGGAGAACATACGCACGTTAACGGTTAACGACATCATCCAAACCGTTCAGAAAAGTCAGTGGGCTTAGGCAGGGCATGTGATGGTGAGAAGAGACGATTCTGGACGGTTGCCGATAAGAATTATGGAATAGCAGGCACGGAACGGAACGCATCCACGCGGAGATCCAGCGAGGAGATGGAGCAATTAAATAATTTCACGTGCAGCAGGTGCTGGATGTGAAGTGAGTTCAACCGGGTCGCAGACGTACTTCTTGGAGGCAACACATTTATTAAAACCAACACACGGGGCACTACCCCTTAACACATTAACAACCTATGGTGGTGGGCCACCAGGCTAGCTACACCAATCACACTGGAATTAGCTACGACGGACCGGACTCTGGCCCGGGTCCAGGTCCACGTGTTGGTGACTCTTGTAGAATGTCTAACGTAGATTATTCAGGATGAACAACAGCAGCCGGTCCCGCTCGGGGACCCGGCTTATATGCTCCGTGGCGGGGCTGGCTACGTCCCTGGCCACGACCACCTTCGAGAATCCTCGAGCAGGATCTCCACCTGACACGTGACCACCCCTAGCCCCCACTTGGGGGCCCCTGTGTAGACTCAACCGGTCACGTATCCTCTGGGGTAAACTAGAGTGCCACGGCCTTTAGCAACCCCGTTTCCATGGCCGGCACTCTCACACCCTATCCTGTAGGGGTCGGCACTGCACGAAGAGCGTAGTGCCTCTCAGCACTTGTCAGACAGCGCACACCGAGCCCCCCCTAGGGCCGGTACAGCACCCACATACACGTGGTGCCCGCGATGGCAATACATCGCACGCCCGTGCCTCTCTAGAGCCAACATTACACAGTGACATCCGCGATGACACTACAGATGGATTGTTGCTTTGCAGGATGGCGAGAGTTGGTGACGGGTTGGGGTAGGCCTCCATCCAGCAGTGGATTGACCATGGCCGATGACAATGAAACATTCTGTTGAGACGCTAAATGAAGACGCACAAATCAATTTGATCTGCACAAAGCACGAGTCATCGGCACTCGGTGGATTTCGTGGGGCAGTCGGAAGACAAAGAGACTCAACTGTACCCAAGCGGCTGCTGCTTTCAGAGTTAATGACCAGCGCTGATCTCTTTCTATAAAACGCATGACAACATTAACGTGAGCCAATGAAACAAACGTCAAGAACCACGGCTTAAAAACTCATCCGTATAACAACAAAATGAGACGTGTGCATTCATAACCAATTTCTACGTGAACAATCCAAGTAATTTATTGCTCAATTGAGCATACTGGCGGTGCTCATCTATTTACAGCCGAGTCAGTGGTGGAAATTCCACATTCTATGGTGGGGGCCAGTCTATACATAAGACAACTAGTGTTGGCTACCCCACAGAGTGGTTTTCTTTTTATTGGCCCCAAAGGAATGATGGGCTTACAACCCTCAAGCAGGAATTGAACTCGTAACCTTCTAATTACGAGCCCATCTCTTTACCGATGAGCCATCTGGCCAGATATTTTGACGTCCCATAACAAAAGACACAACTTATAAATGTATAGCCAATATATTTTTTTCATAACAGATGCAGCAGAGGTCGGCGACCCAGAAAATATTTCCACGCCCCAGCACACCGCTTCCAGTCTACCTCTCGCTATGGCCACCAGTGAATGGTGAACCTCCCGGCTTACCGGCCACTGACTGTGAGAGACTTGGCACGCACAGCCCCGGGCGCGGGCAATCAACGACACTGCGGGCGGCGACGCGGGAGTGAGCACAGTGGGAGCCTTGCTAGGGCGCGCGCGGCCTCAGAGGAATTGCGTTCCTTTTAAATGCGTGCGGGGCAAACATTATTTAGAAAATAATAATGATGATGATGATAATAATAATACGGTAATTGGTTGTTCACGTGGGATAGTGTCTCTTCTGTACTGGGGTACAGACACTCGCACATCCCGTCATTGCTCCCGGCCAAAGCGGGGCAGTTTGCAGGAAAGGTGGGAACGAATAAAGGGACATTCGTATTTGTGTAATTGTGTTTTGTATGGTTATGTTTTTAATGGCCTCAGGACAGGGAATGAATATTAATCCTAAATACTTTAAAAACCTCTGAACACGCACATGTGATTAATTTACCAAAAAATGTCACGTAAATGTTTTCCCGAGCGTTATTTAATTAACAAGCAACGAAAAACATCAAACGCAAAGAAACCAAACTTAATTATGCATTCGTACAATACTAATTTCCAAGTGGGCCAGATATATATTTTTTATTCTACGAAGCTACGTGGCCGTTGTGATAATATTACGGCGGCGAGAAACGGCAGTACGGTACTTGCTGCCAAATTTATCGCGATCCGAAATAAAAAATATATATTTTTTTTAAATCACATTGCCAATCTTGGCTCTACAAGGTGTGGACAAGCAGCGCTAACAAAGCTGTCGCACGATCCAAAGGTTCACGACGCGCCACCGTGCTCCCCGTTAAATCACAGCATCGATTCATCGGCCAAGCACGAGACACGCACGAAACCGGTAATGCTAATTTAGTGGAGGAGGAGGAGGAGGGGGGAGGGGGGTGTTAAATAAAACAATATATAGATGTGTTGCATTCCACATGATTAATAAACTGGCATTCAAATTGCATTCAACCATTTGTCATTCATTAATTGAGATCACTGAATGGAACGCGATTAGTGGTGGCGAAGAGAGGCTGGCACCAAATGTCAGGGCTCTTTGTGCGCACCGTGGTAATTACCAGCGAGCAGCATCGCTCTGCATTTCTCGGTGTGGAATCCAATTAACAGGTTCTCTGTGTTTGGCTCTCAGGTCCCTTCTCGACACAATTAGAACTTTCAAATGCACTCGTGGTCCAAAGGCAGCGCACATTTAAAACGTATTTACCCTTTGTTTTGCTGTACATTTTTCAATGTGAAATTCAAATCCTTTGCGATGTAATTTAAGTGCCATTGAAATTCATTACGTTTTGCAAAGTGCTTTGTTTGTTGTGCAAAGTTAACAACAAATTGAATCACACACCCGAAATGAACAAGAACTAATTTAGTTAAATATTGATTTCAGCAACACATTTGCAAATGCTTAAACAGCAAATGTTGCATTGCAGGGGTAAATATAAATTATCATTGTCTCGGAAAAACGGAGAAACCGTACTCATACTGCTTTACAAAATCTATTTCATTAATTGCCTTCGGGACATTCCAGCATACTTGTATCGGCTTCAATCCCTCAAGGGCTGCCTGATTTACATTACCAAGTGCGATTGTTTTCCGAGTGGCTACATTTACGTGGTATTATCTCAGAAGGAAATGTATTACATTCACATCAGTGAACATTATTGTGCTGCAAAGTGGTATTTTCCTTTTTAATTTTAACATGGAATAAAGTGCGTTATTCTTCGTCGCATAACAACTTCAACTCTCACGACAGATTTCGGGAGCTTATTGGCCAGATGCCTTTGATTTACGATTGCCGAATTATGGGCCCGGAAATGTAAGTTTGTAATTGCATTCGTGTCTGACTATGCTCGTGATAACATTGTTTACAAAATGCGCTGTTACTGGCTCAATCGAAGGAATTATTTCAGGTGGAGTAGGGGACATTGCAGATGCGGCGTGTCTCCAAACAATGCGCAACAGTTCCGGTACGAGATGGCACATTCGGCAAGAATGCCACGGACTGCTTTGTATACCCGTGCGAAATGTTCCTTTGACGCTCCGTTACTATTTGACTGCGCCGCGTCTGGGGATAATATGTTGCCTACAACTCAATATAGAAAGCAGCTGCAGACTCGGCACAGCCTGGGAGCGCCCGTGGGAATGGAGCACTGCGAGCGAACGTTCCTGCGATTTATCGGGGGGGGGGGGGGGGGGCCCAGGCTCACACGGACCTCAACATACAGGCGCGTATTTCCATAGGCCAGCCCAGCAAGCCCGCTCCGCGCAAGACAAAGAACACGGTGCGCTTTTCGCAAACAATGGTGTGACGGGCGGGTGAGGGGTTAAGCCAACCTGTCTCAGCATGCGGCAGATCCGTTCAATTTTCCTCATCCGCTCTTGCTGCATGCAGGCGACAGCATCATGCGCACGCACACACACGCGCACGGACACACGCACACGCGCGTCATTTCAATAAGTATAATTATGAACACGTTCGCAATATCTGTTCATTTACGCACTCGATTTAGACTTCACACGCAGCATGCATTAGCTCATGGAACAGAAACACGTGTACTCTGTTACCATCAGATAGCTTCAATGCACAAGTGTATATCTACAGTGGAACGCGATTAAAACGGCTCGTATGTGGAGTTAAAAGGGCAGATCTTCTGAAGCCCCCATCAATACGCGGGCACTTCTGATAAAGCGTAACCACGCTCCGACTGCACTTACCCGCCAACTAGGAGAACATTTGTGTTATTTACTTTACCGAGGCTGAGCATTAATAATACATTTCACACTCCCTCTCGCCGTGCTGCCCTGTACCTGTGTATATCGTGTAAGTATGTATAGCACAGCGTGGAGGGCTTGTGCCATTATCTTTCCGGGTGCCGATGTTCAAAGGCAATTGCTGCTATAATCGTTTCTGCCAGGACTGTCCGTGTGTGTGGATTCTATCCAAATTGTCAACAGCCTTGCACTCTGCTTTTTTTTGCGGAAATTAATCATCTTTGTGGGGATTCTTTGTTTCTACGTACGCATAATTGTCATATCTATGCGGCACCCTTGAAATGTATTTATATTTGCATCGTCATTGTACGAAATCTCTATCATGTGCACAATTGACGGAGGTGTTTAATGCGAGCTTCCCACCACGACGTCCCTGCGGAACACTCCGAGTTGGTGCCAAGGGACGACCCGCATCATCCCGGCCCGAAAGGCACTAATTGCGTCACACCAGGGTAGTCAATTAACTTATTGGCATGAAACTCCACGTGGGAAACCTGGCCTGGCACCTATGTCAGCCGGGGGCGCTAGCTCCGTGCGTGTCACCACCGCCACCTGCGGGGTCGCAAATGACGCGTGCAGGTGAACGCGTGTATTGGTGCGTGGAGGCAGCGAGTCATTATCTTCGCGCTCAGCTCGGGGAGGAAGCCAGAGCGGTTACGCAGGAAATGTAGCGGCTGACAAGACTCAGGTGGGCTGTTCCAGACGGTAACATCAGGGAGGGCTTGAGGGGGCTGAGCTCCTCCTGCGTAAGGGTCAAATCCCCCTTCTAAGTTCCTATTGGCAAGCCACAAATTCGCGTGTCAACGTTACTCGGGTGCTATTGCTGCGCGTGTGAGACTACTTCACGTTGCACGCGCGGTCACCTGACTCAAGTAAAACAAATGATTTAAATCGGACTGTGGAAAAATGTCATGTCGCCTCTCACTCTCCGTTGAAACCAGGTCAAGCTACAGGGTTGGTTATAAATATGCCCCCATCCCTCCAAATACTAGGACCCACGAGCTGGTAAAGAGGCTGGCACCACGGCGCGTGGGTTAAGGCGGGTAGCCCCGTGGCACTTCCCTTTCTCCGAGTCCTCCGGCGGGGCTGGCGTTCCTCTCTGCCCACTCTGGCCGTACCTTGTTCAACACGTTGCTGTGCTCGAGGGGACTCGTGCATTCGCGCTGGAGTTCGTCGAAAGCAGCGATCTGTGAGGAGGAGGAGGGGAAGGAGGCGTTACGTTGTTCGCTCGCGGGAACCGTGCTCAAGGCTGCGACGTTCCGTGAATTTACATCGTCGCTTGCACTTAACGCAGTGCACGACTTTATGCAAATTCATGCAGCACGTCTTATGCAAATCCAAGCAGTGCACGGCTATATAGATGCACATGCAGCACGCAGATGTATTGAAACCCGTGCAGTACACGTCTGATGCATGTTCAATGGAACGTGCACAAGTACATTTCAGTACACTTGTTAATTATAAACGCGATGTGATATACAGTGAGGGAAAGAAGTATTTGATCCCCTGCAGATTTTGTACGTTTGCCCACTGACAAAGCAATGATCAGTCTATAATTTTAATGGTAAGTTTATTTGAACAGTGAGAGACAGAATAACAACAACAAAAATCCAGAAAAACGCATGTCAAAAATGTTATAAATTGATTCGCATTTTAATGAGGGAAATAAGTATTTGACCCCCTCTCAATCAGAAAGATTTCTGGCTCCCAGGTGTCTTTTATACAGGTAACGAGCTGAGATTAGGAGCACACTCTTAAAGCGAGTGCTCCTAATCTCAGCTTGTTACCTGTATAAAAGACACCTGTCCACAGAAGCAATCAATCAATCAGATTCCAAAATCTCCACCATGGCCAAGACCAAAAAGCTCTCCAAGGATGTCAGGGACAAGGTTGTAGACCTACACAAGGCTGGAATGGGCTACAAGACCATTGCCAAGCAGCTTGGTGAGAAGGTGACAACAGTTGGTGCGATTATTCGCAAATGGAAGAAACACAAAAGAACTGTCAATCGCCCTCGGCTTGTGGCTCCATTCAAGATCTCACCTCGTGGAGTTGCAATGATCATGAGAACGGTGAGAAATCAGCCCAGAACTACACGGGAGGATCTTGTCAATGATCTCAAGGCAGCTGGGACCATAGTCACCAAGAAAACAATTGGTAACGCACTATTCCGTGAAGGACTGAAATCCTGCAGCGCCCGCAAGGTCCCCCTGCTCAAGAAAGCACATATACATGCCCGTCTGAAGTTTGCCAATGAACATCTGAATGATTCAGAGGACAACTGGGTAAAAGTGTTGTGGTCAGGTGAGACCAAAATGGAGCTCTTTGGCATCAACTCAACTCGCCGTGTTTGGAGGAGGAGGAATGCTGCCTATGACCCCAAGAACACCATCCCCACCGTCAAACATGGAGGTGGAAACATTATGCTTTGGGGGTGTTTTTCTGCTAAGGGGACAGGACAACTTCACCACATAAAATGGACGATGGACAGAGCCATGTACCCTCAAATCTTGGGTGAGAACCTCCTTCCCTCAGCTAGGGCATTGAAAATGGGTCGTGGATGGGTATTCCAGCATGACAACAACCCAATGCACACGGCCAAGGCAACAAAGGAGTGGCTCAAGAAGAAGCACATTAAGGTCCTGGAGTGGCCTAGCCAGTCTCCAGACCTTAATCCCATAGAAAATCTGTAGAGGGAGCTGAAGGTTCGAGTTGCCAAACGTCAGCCTCGAAACCTTAATGACTTGGAGAAGATCTGCAAAGAGGAGTGGGACAAAATCCCTCCTGAGATGTGTGCAAACCTGGTGGCCAACTACAAGAAACGTCTGACCTCTGTGATTGCCAACAAGGGTTTTGCCACCAAGTACTACGTCATGTTTTTCAGAGGCGTCAAATACTTATTTCCCTCATTAAAATGCAAATCAATTCATACAAAATTTGACATGCGTTTTTCTGGATTTTGTTGTTGTTATTCTGTCTCTCACTGTTCAAATAAACCTACCATTAAAATTATAGACTGATCATTTCTTTGTCAGTGAGCAAACGTACAAAATCAGCAGGGGATCAAATACTTTTTTCCCTCACTGTATGCAGACACATTTAGTGCACAGCAACAAGCAACCACATGCAGTACACTACATAGATACGCATGCAGTACACTACAAACCCACGCAGTGCAATGCTGTGTACATACGAACGCATTATAGTAACATGCTTTACGCAAACCCATGGCTTAAGTTATTGGGTATTAAACACCCACACCAGTACTCGACTCGATACAAATTGACATTGTTACCCCTGGTACAAAGAATGCAATGGAACGGCATCGACGACAATGAGCGGCATCGGCGTGCGCGTGGGCGCACGAAACGCCGCCTCCTCCACAGAGGGCCACCATCGCACAGACAGACGTGCAATGGGGCTAATGATAGCCCACCATTTCAGGTAATTATTACATATAATAGCAGGTTGGCTGACTCTGCAATTAATCTCCACGCCCGACTGCCAGATCCCCAGCCGTGTGCCGCAGTAGATGCCCCCTTTAACCCGTCGCTCGGTGGCATATGCTCGCGGTTATGTAAGGGGAGTTAGATCTGAGACACACGCGCACGTGCGGATGATGAGGTTTGCGCCAAACACCTCGAGTGAGTCGGCCCTTGCTGCCGAATCTAATTCGGTGTAAGTGAAGCAGGCGTCCACTCCTGGTGTTACCGTCATCATCATCAGCCATGATCTATTCGCTGCTGTATTAAGGCACCCCCCAAGCCGTTGCTATTTCTTAGAGTCTCGCGATGCACCAACAGGTCTGGCACCTGCAAGCCGGCTGATTGTATCGCTGAGTCCTTCGACTGAAACGCCAGAAATCTTCTCTTCCAGAGACCTGCCCAAGCCCACCGACTTCCCAAACAGTCAAGGAGATGTCTAACTTGTGTATGTTCTCTAATCCGCAGCACATTGCGTTGCATTCTGCTTGTTCACTCAAGACTCGTTTTCAGGAGGGTATTGCCAAGTTTTCGCATCAGGGGCACAGTTGCTGCTGTGTGTAACCCTAATTGTGTAATTTGCAGGTAATACGTTTTGCATTGGGATGTTTGGACAATACCGTTACATTGCGTGGTGTGTTTTCAGCCATGGGACAACCCGGAGGAAACCCATGCAGAGCAGGGGGACAACATACACACTCCACACATAACCCAGGCACTTATTTCTGTGAGGAGCGAGAGTTACCACTGCGCCTCCCTGCCGCCCAGTGGACAAGGAACGTGGAATTTGACGAACAAAGCGGAATCGGCGGAGGATGCGCAGAGCGGCGTGGACTCCCACTGCTGTACTCTACAACCTATGGTGTCATGTCACACCCAGAGCAATATTGTCAAATATACACAACACACTGGTGGGCTAAAGTAGTGAACTATTTGACTTTTGTTAACGTGACACGTTTTTTACTGATTGGCCGTGTCGGGTGGTGGAGGGTTGCGACACATTTATAAATAACGCGATCTAACCTTATGAATACTATTGGTCGCGAAAGCCTACGTGTTAAATTGTCAAATATAACTACACTCATCATCATGGGTCAGCGTCTGTCCAACCCGCACTGATCAGTTTGGTGAAGTATAGTTAAACAACCTCAACGAGCGACGGAGCGTGTCAAAAAGGCCTTCATCCAGCAGCGGAATGCCAAGAGCTGTAAATGATTAATTATGAATACAACTGTAATAGTAATAACATTATCAACAATCTGCCTGTTTCACGTGTTCTCGCGTCGACGTAGAAGTTCGTTACCACACTGGCCTAACGCCGTTACAGACCAAGTGGGCCGCTTGTAAATTTGATTTGCACCACGCGAGGCAATGAAACTCCACTATTAATAGACACGACCACACATGATTCATTATTTTGCTTCATTTTCCAAAAATTAACAACTCTAAATGTAAGCGCCACAGCAGCCAGAGTTTCCCACGACGCATCATCTTAAGCCGCCTTACAATGTTGTCAACTAGGATCGCCTACATCGCTTAAACAGATTTACAGTCCTTTCTCAATCAACTGCTGGATGACGCCTCCTCTTCACGCCGTGTCTGGCGCAGAGATCGTTTGACCATACTTCACCACGCTGGTCCACGGCGCGCGGGTTGTTGAAGTGGCGTGGCGTTGAGGTGGCTCAGACCCGGTTGGGATATCGCTCGCCACCGGTGGTAGCCAAGAATCGCGCAAAGCACGGTTGAATATGAGCGATCGTGTAAAATCATTTACCTCAACAAGCCTCACAGTCTTGGAATTGTGTTTGACGCGGGTCCGGCGGCAGGATGCTTGGCCAATGAACTCTGGACTGCAATGAGTGAGCCCTGCATGGTCTACGCGTGCGGTTTCCCCCGAGAGCACGGAACGGCCGGATGTTAAACGCGAGTTCAGTCACTGCGGATTCATCACCACCCACAAGACAAATATCCCACGTGTAGCCGCAAAAGACTGTCGGGGGCAAGTGCTGTTAGCGAAGCACCTATGAAGGCCGACACGGCACACCAGGGGGTGGGTGGCCGGCACAGCGCCCGGCCGCCTTTGTTTCCCCAGTTCTGATGTTTACACATCGCACCACGTACCCATTTAAGGCTGAGTCAGCCTCGGGGAGGTCCTGGACCGGTTCAGATATTCGCCACTGTTATTGGTCTTTGAACGAGAAACGAACTCTGTTCGCCGGTTTCATAGCGCAGTGCGCTAACCACTGCGCCACCGCTCCCCCAAAAGCGCACACACGTGCATTGCACCACTTGAGATAAACAATACAGCAGCACTCGCAATGCCCAATGTTTACCCGGAGGGCCCTGGAATGAGATATTTGAACAACGCCACGCTCCCGATCGGCTTCACATGAGAGGAAACGGGGTGGAAAGCCAGACAAACGCTCACAAGGCATCCTGGACGGGCTACACTCAAAGCGCCACACAGATGGATTTAATAATCATTTCATTGCACTGGCATCAAGTGGCTACCTCGCAGCCCAAATACTGTACGCCCGGGCAAGTCTCCCAGGACCCAAGCGCGAGCCACCGGCACTCAATTCGGCTCCGCGCGGTGTGCGGGCAGCAGCAACAGCAGCATCACTCACGTGCCAGATGGCGAAGAAGATGAGCGTGGAGCACAGGAGCAGGGCCAGCATGTAGCAGAAGGCGGAGAAGCTGAACGCCATGGTCGCGATGCACGACCGCCACCACCTGCCTGCCGCCGGGTTGCGTCTTCCCCGTGCCACTGACGCTCCGTTGCTCGCTGGGGAATCTTCGTCGCCAAAGGCGTCTTCTGCATCGGCCGAATTCCTTATTGTCTCCTATTATTATTATTATTAATTTTACTACTTTTCACGTCCAATTTTTTTTTTTTACGACCGACGGATATTACCTTCGGTTGAGGGTTTGGAAGACTTTATTATTATTATTATTATGTTCTTATTTTAGAGGCACCCTCCGTTGATTTAAGAAAAAAAAAAAGAACGTCGAACCAATTTCAACAGCCCTAATCCTTGTAATAATGTGAATTATGAGAGCAAAATCCGTGCCAAGGGTGCCCGCGGAGGAAACAATGGGCGCGGAGCACTCCATGCGTGGCGACTCCGAGAGTCGCGCAGCGCTTCGATTGTTCAAAGCGGAGGTGGTGGGGGCTTTGCTGGGGTACCACTGAGACGTGGGGGGCGGGGTGGCGCCGAACGAGTCTTACAAACACCCTCTCACCACTCACCGTCTCACCACTCACCACTCACCGTCTCACCACTCACCCTCTCACCACTCACCGTCTCACCACTCACCACTCACCGTCTCACCACTCACCACTCACCGTCTCACCACTCACCCTCTCACCACTCACCGTCTCACCGCTCACCACTCACCCTCTCACCACTCACCGTCTCACCACTCACCCTCTCACCACTCACCGTCTCACCGCTCACCGTCCCACCGCTCACCCTCTCACCACTCACCGTCTCACCACTCACCCTCTCACCACTCACCCTCTCACCACTCACCGTCTCACCACTCACCACTCACCCTCTCACCGTCTCACCGTCTCACCACTCACCGTCTCACCACTCACCCTCTCACCACTCACCGTCTCACCACTCACCCTCTCACCACTCACCCTCTCACCGTCTCACCGTCTCACCACTCACCGTCTCACCACTCACCCTCTCACCACTCACCGTCTCACCACTCACCCTCTCACCACTCACCCTCTCACCACTCACCGTCTCACCACTCACCCTCTCACCACTCACCGTCTCACCACTCACCGTCTCACCGCTCACCCTCTCACCACTCACCCTCTCACCACTCACCGCTCACCGTCTCACCGCTAACCCTCTCACCACTCACCGTCTCACCACTCACCCTCTCACCGCTCACCTGCTCACCGCTCACCACGATCACCGTGCACCAGAATCTCACGTCACGACTTCGCTAACACATTACTCGTGTAGTGCTCACCCACTCACCAGCTCACCACTCACCGCCTGATCATGACTCGCCACTCAGCGCACCTATTTTATTCTCTCAATATTACGCAAAGCACCTGCTCACTACTCAGCTGCTCACCACTCACGCCACTCGCTATATACACACACACAGACTAATATGCGCTCACTAACCTCACTACTTACCATTCACCTCCTCATTATCTCAACATTAAAATGCTCAGATTGTCATCACTCAGCTGCTCACCATCTCACTCCTCACTTTATAAACCTCTTTCCATGAGCTAAGCCAGCCTCCCACACCACTCACCTGGTCACCCTCACCAATCCCGCGATTAGTATATTAAGTACGCCTCACGACGCACATTACTCACTGATCGCCAACGCATCACCCAAATCTCACGATGGGTGAGCTTAGCAGTGCTCACAATCGCCAGCTCCCCACTCACACTCTCATCAATAGTTACCCACCCGCTCACCACCACTCCTCGCTGCTATGGCACAGTGTGTGAGTGAGCGAGCGAGCACGGATCGCGCCGACCCGAGAAGAGACGAGGAAGAGACGAGGAGGGAAAGGGGGGAGGGGGTGCCGACACTAACAGCACAACCATTAGCGTCACCACGAGCATCACCACCGCGACCACCATCATCGCCATCCGCGTCTTCACGTCACCGGCACTACCGTCAACATCGACAGTACCATCGCTGCCGACACCATCAGTACCATCGCCACTGCCACCAGTATCACCGTCATCACCGCCATCAGGCAAACTCCATCAGTGTCGTGAACTTCGGCTCCGATTGCCACCGTGAGAGAGAGCACCGTCGTGAACTCGCAACGTGTAGCCTCGACGGCTTCCAGTCATCGTAGTCATCTCGCCTGGTAACGAGCTAAGCCACGTGCACGAATCGTACGCTTCCGAAGTCTGTCTCTCCACATACAACACAAACATGTTCTCCACGTAACGGCCGAGGGGTTGTGCCAAACTTATTCTGTGTTTTTACGCGGTGAAGCAGACATAAGGAAACAGTGTCCGCGTATCTATTGTGTCACAGTATTCATATCATCCACAATTCATATGTAATCATTACACACAGCTCATTTCACAGTATCCGTCATCACCGTCAGCCATGATCAGTCCGCCGCTGGATGAAGGCCACCCTAAGCCGTGGCCACCTCTCGCGGTCCCGCGACGTAGCAATCCGCCCAGCCCGTAACGCTCGAGGCGATAATCACGGCAATGATCACAGTCGCTAGTAAACGGGGAGACCGCAGGGGCCTGCTGGGAGGCAGGAGCGTCGCTCGTCTGCTGCAATTACCACGCGACGCGTCCCGCTGAGTGACACAGCTCACAACGCGTCTGCTGCACTGGCCGTAACCTCCACATGCATCATAGTATACAAGACTGCTCGATGCGCAGTGAGATAATGCGACGAGCATCACAACCAGAACACTGAAACCGACACCAACCCCCCCCCCCCCCCCCCTGGACTCCCTGTCCTGGGGAACGTTCTGTCACTACCGGCGTGCACATTGCAAGGGAGGGAGTTTTCACGTTTTCTTTGCCAACGACCACCACCGCCACCACCAACCATGGTTCACCAAGACCTCGTCAATGTTCCTCGCCGCCAACTCAAGTCCCTATCCATCCCCTTCTGGGATCGTTCTGCTGCTGTCACCGTCCCTGAATCTCGCCCAGATCAGGAAGAACGCTGGCGAGCAGAGTGGAACAATGCAGACGTCAAGAATAAACACCTCACTCGACACCAAAACATCATCCTACCTGGCTGTGACATTCCTGGAAGACACTGGTGGTATAACCATCAACCGCATCAGAACATTTGAACATCCGTGAAAACGAGCACGATAGCTCATCAGATGGCTCCACTCTAAATAAAGATTCTAATTCTAAGAACATCAACAGGCCGACGCGAACATGTCCTTCATGAAAAGTTAATGAAAGACACAAACCATTCAACACGAACGATGGAACAAACAATACATCGCTGTAGTCTGCAATCCTTTTATCGGAGGAGAAATTGAAAAAAAAACGACACGACCTGGTGAAGCCCTCTCGTGGCTGGCAGACGTCGACAGTGGCATTTAGCTCCCGAACCAATTTGCTGCCATGCACAAGAATAGAAAATCGCCGTTGGAGACCTCCGCATCTCTCCAATTGGCGCCACCCCGTACGTCAATAAACGCAGAACCGCGTTCCGTCAATCTATTTATTCGCTTCCCATACAAACGCGGAGCAAGATTTGTCTAAGCAGGCACACTCTGGACCGGTGTCGCCGTTCTGCGGCCTCATCAGCGGATTCGGGCTCGTTAAGCAATGCTGTTGGGTTGCCAGATATCACTCTGCATAAGTCACGGGATGTGGGTCATACGTGAAAGGCAATGCGGTGAGGTTGCGCGTGGAGGCTGTGCGTCGGCGAGGTGGGTGCTGCCCTGTCCACAAACTCTCAGTCGCGCTTTGGAGGCGTGAGCGTGAACGCAGCTGAAGTGCACGCGGGGGGTTCAATCGATGCGCGCTGCTTTCATCTGTGAACAGTTTAACATCGACAAAAAGAGATAAATAATAAAAAAGAACAAATATAAGGCTAAATAAATACCACTCTGCCCTTTACAAGTCCGTATCAGAAACATTTTCACGGTCTTTTATAACATTTACACAGGACGTAATTTGCTATAAATTAAGGTAGTTTCGTCCTATTGAGCAGCTGTGGGCAACACTGAGGCTGGAAATGCTAAACAGCTGCTTTAATTTGAGATCTAATTTGCATGGCCAAGTTACGTTCAGGGACCTCGCTCCTCATGAGCAGAGCGAGTTCCCAGCAGACGAACATCCTCCAGCCTCATCCACCGACACCAAGGGCGCTAACGGTGACCTTCACTCAGCAGCAACAACAATGCGAGATCGACGCGAATACAACCTGACACGCGACCCCCGTGTCAGAACGGCCCGCTGAAGCGGACATCACAGCACTACTTCTGAGATCCCTTCAAGTGACCAGGTCCATGCACGGCAGGGGGCAGCATTTTGCCACCAACATATTTATTTTGTCTGATATGATGTGTGTGTGTGTATGTGTCTGTATCTGATACACACTGCGAATGTAAGGATTCATATCAAACGATCAAACCGAAGCCAGTCACGACATGAAAACTCAATTCTCAATTCTAAACTTCTCATTTTATGCAAATGTAAATGTGGAGGATGTGATGCGAACAATACCCACAGACCTCTGCGCTACGAGACTGTGGGTACAGGGTTGGATTGCGGCCATTTGGGGTCACTATGCAATTAAATGATGCCATTTCCTTTTCATTTGTGCGGTCACGGATTGCTTCTGGCTCGTAATGCCTAGTTTGTGCGGGAGAAACCAAAAATACTTATTTCCCTGCCTTCATTGATTGCCTATGACCCACACATGCTGTTTGTGTACAGCATCATTGAGATGCAGTTGCCTTCGATCATTCGCAGCCGCAACAGCCGTGCTCAATCCACTGCTGGATGAAGGCCTCCCCAATCCACCGCCAAATATGTCACGGTCTTGCAGTGTAAACATCCCCTTAGCACACGAGCGGGCACATCGCTCCATCTCTTCGGTGGACGTCATCTCAGACGCGTTCCGTCCCTCGGCTGCCACTCCGTCGTGATTCTTGACCAGCGTCCGTCGTCCCGCCTAACGCAGTCTCCCGCCCAGGCACACTGAGCTCTATTCACAGATTGAATTGTCTTAGAATCGGTGCGTGTTCTCGAATCAATGGTCCTCTTTCTGCGGTTAAGTGTAGCCGATGTCGACATCCGCGCTGTATTGTACGCACGTCGCCAGCTTAGTCCTCTGACCACAAGCCAGCGGCTCTGATCAGCGCCTAGCTCGAACATTGACGCAACCTGAACTTGCCATCACTTAACCGTGAGCGTCCTGCCCTCAACAAGCTCAGGGGTGGAGTGGAGGCGCAGCGCGTTGCCCAATGAACCTGGATACCTGAGATCAATTCCTGGCCGCGGATAACGTCAGTTGTGAGTGTTATCTGGAACCGGTTCTGGACCCACGGTTCACGAACCAGCAAGGTGAAGTATGGTAAGACAACCCCCATGATCGATACAGCACAGGGAGGTCTTCATCCAGCAGTGGATTGACAAAGGATGTACATTCTTTTGAATACACGGGTGAAGGGGTGGAGCATTGGTGCAGCGGGTAGCGCGTTGCAATTCGTGACCATGGCGAATATCTGACCCCCAACAAAATCCACCGTTCGTCAGTAAGTGGCGGTACCAGGCTAGGTGCACCTTGACGTCACGTGAAGTGTCCACGGCTCGCTGGATGGAGGTCTCAGACAGAGCTAGGTGTTATGGGGCCTTTATTTAGCAGTGGATAGATCATGGCTGATAATGGTGGAATAAGAATTCTCATCGACTCACAGTGGTAGAACTGGCATCAGAACGCGAGTTGTTGCGGACCCCTGCCTGCCTCTGTGCTGATCTCAAAGTAGGCGAATGGAGACCACAGCACCCACTGACGCGAATGCGTTCAACACGCTCTGTGGCTCACAGGCTCATATTTATCTTGCTAACAGTGCTCATCACTCAAGACGTAGAAACCAATATCCCCTACCCCACCGCTTCACCACCCACTAAGTCTGGCTGGGTGGCGCAGCGGTTAGACTAGCAATCGGAAGGTTGTGAGTTCATATCCCAGTCAGGGTTCACTCAGCCCATCATCCCCTGGGGGTAGATAAAATAATTATCACCATGTGCGGAACTTACCAGAGGCTGTCCTACGGATTGCTTCACCTCTGCCATATGAATGTGCACTTTCCACCACTGACTCAGGGCGTGTAAGGTGAGATGCTGCCCTACTCCCACCCACTTAGATGATTCTGTGTTCACAATGATATGGAGAGGACATGGAGTAGGAGCAGGAGGAGTTGTTGCGGAAGAGTGGTGAAAGCTTTTTGTGTTTAGTTTGTTATCCTTGTCCCGCACCTCCGATTAGCACGGTTGGTTACATACGATGTGAAAATAGTTCGCATTCTGTGATGGCGATTGCTCTGAAGGCCACTGTGCTCAACACGGCCATCCTAGGTCCGCGCTGGCAGCGGGCAGGAGTGCAGCTACATCCATCGTTGTACTGTACTACGCTCCGTCTTCTATGCTCCCCACTTTCACCAATCCTCTGGGACCATCTTGGTGAAGTATAATCTAAGGTGGTCAAATAACCTCCCGTGACCTGCAGGGAGCAGGGAGGCCCTCGTCCACTGGTGGGTTGACACAAAGCGCTGTCACTCTACATGGACATTGCTGTGGGAGGAGGAGACACAGTCAAGTTCAGGCGCGCTACTGAGATGAAATGAAAAAAAAACGTATTTTTGAAATGTATGTATTCATCCAGGAGGGCCACACTGAGTCGTAGGACTGTTTTCTAGGAGGGTTCCGTATTGGTGTTTTAATTGTAAGGTGTTTTCAGACAATTTCTGAGTGTGTATTATACCGGTGGGAGGAACCCACGTGCGCGGGGGGAAACACTCTATCCCCATACAGTTGGAAACAGATGGCGATTAGTCCACTTGCTGTGCTGCCTTGTGCTGGCGAGCTAGGATGTGGCAACTCGACGCCTACGGGAAGGGAGTTTCACAACATAAATGCGATTTACCAACCCTCGCCTCCGCGGTGTGGGGCTACAGGCCAACTGCATCGCTGCTACTGTTCGCACAGTTTTCAAATTGCCGTAGAGATAACTGTTATTTGAATGCCAAGAGGATCCTTGACCTACGCCAGCAAGGATTATGGACAGAGTAAGTGCATGGATAGGAAATTATTTGGACCACCTCTTTACGACATCTGTCGTGCTGATGAGCAGCACAAAAGTGCCGACAAGTGACACGGAACGGGGGGCAACCAAGTGCAGGTCGTCGTCTTGGCCCCAATACGACGACCTCCTCCTACACCCGCACCCATGGGCAATGCAAGCGTCTCTCTCGTTGCGACTGCAGCCGCCAAACTCAAACCACAAACTGCATAGTCGCACCACCGCGCGCTCGCATCACCCGTCGACAGCGTTTCAGAGATTGACCACGGCTGCTCCCTTAGCCATCTGCTGGCTCGCTCAGCAGCCTCGTCGTCGACATGGAAACGTCGGCGGTCAACTCCCCACCGTACGAAACAATGACTCGGAAATTCGGATTTCAGCACTTGTCAGCGGAGGCGGCGGGTGGCTGGGGTGAACGGGGCCTTGCCCACCCCCACCTCCCCCCCCCCAACAAACCCCTTAGCCAGCTCGAGTTCCCGCACGCGGCCCGCACGGCAAAAAAAACCTCCCGGGCTCGGCGAGACAGCGCAAGGTCACCACGAGCGGAGCACGTGGCGGGCTGCCGCGATCGCGCTGAACCCGCGCCGCGCTCGGATCCATCCGCGTGCCACGTGCTCTGCTGTCAGAAGCCGTGTGCTCTCTCGTTTTTGTACATTAACATTTTTAAAAAGTTGACATCGTATGCATTTAATTAAAAAAAATTTAAATGTTATTTCCCCCCGATATTGTTTCCCCCACGCCCTAGGCCTTGTAGTAAGTAAGAGCGCTGAATTCCAACAAGCTCAAGCTCGGTCTTATTATTATTATAAGCATCGTCTAGAATCACACAGATCGAACTGCACATCAAAGAGGGAAAGTTATTCGCTCCACATCCCACATATTTAATTTAGGAAAACTATCTCTTGACGCTCCAGTCATTTGAGCGATCGCTGTTGTAAAATGCCTCGGCATTGCACCGTGAGAACCTATTCGTGCTGGCGATTGCCTCAGCTGTGCTGCTGGAGGTAAGGGAGGCCCAGTGCTGGGCACTGTGCCCTGTGTGTGGGCAGACAGAACCATGAAGCAATCGTCGGCACGCATGCCGTCTTGTCTAGGCGCAGCGTGCCACTGAGGCTGCGTACTGCATCAGAGGCGGCGCAGCGGTGGCAGTGGTGAAGAATCCCCATGACTGGCATGGTGTGGGAACGACTTCATCCAGCAGCGGATCAACAAAGGATTGTACTTTGTTTTGTATATAGTACTATAAACTGCATAATATGCAGGACAACAGTTTAATAATAACAATGCAAATTATTTATTTTTGTGGCATGGTGCTGTAGTGACGACACGTGTTTCACAGCAAGGAAGCGCCTACAACACCTGGAAAGCCCTGGTTGGCGGTCTCCCATCCCAAAACAAAGCAGACTCAACCAGCTTAGCTCCTGAGATTCAAGGGGATCAATTGTATATAAACACTGGGTTAGTAGGTGGAAGGCAAGCTTATTCGCAAGATGATCTTCCGCTCAGAATCCTGAAAGAAGGACGTGCTCAGGGCTGAGATGGGCTATATTGAAGACGCGAATATGGCAATGAATGTGGCGCGTGGAGTATGCACAGCTAATAAAGAGCTTCCTGTTTCTTCTGCAAATAACCACCGATTTCACGCAGGTGCTGAGATGTGAGCCAAAACTCATCACAAACTTGAAAGACTTTGCAGAAATCTGGCATTTTCTGTTCTTTGTGTCCTGCGACGGTATGTTACAGCAGACAGCTTAACTTTTCAGGTGCACTAATGCTGTTTCCCATTTCACACCGAAAACTTAAACAAACCCGAGTCTCATTTCTGTAGAAGCGGAAAGCTGACAAACTCATACGTTTTGAGTTTTCTTTGTGGCGCAGGTTAATTGCCGAAACTTTGTGCCAGGGAACTGTTTCACTCCCCAGTGCAGGAACACCGGACACCAAATCACACAGCATCACACAGCATCACACAGCACCAAATCACACAGCACCAAATCACACAGCATCACACAGCACCAAATCACACAGCATCACACAGCACCAAATCACACAGCACCAAATCACAGAGCACCAAATCACACAGCATCACACAGCAGCAAATCACACAGCACCGAATCACACAGCACCGAATCACACAGCATCACACAGCACCAAATCACACAGCCCCAAATCACACAGCACCACACAGCACCAAATCACACAGCCCCTAATCACACAGCAGCAAATCACACAGCATCACACAGCATCACACAGCAGCAAATCATACAGCACCGAATCACACAGCATCACAGCAGCAAATCACACAGCACCGAATCACACAGCACCGAATCACACAGCATCACACAGCAGCAAATCACACAGCATCACACAGCACCAAATCACACAGCATCGAATCACACAGCACCAAATCACACAGCACCGAATCACACAGCCCCAAATCACACAGCATCACACAGCACCAAATAACACAGCACCGAATCACACAGCCCCCAAAGCACACAGCATCACACAGCACCAAATCACACAGCACCAAATCACACAGCACCGAATCACACAGCACCGAATCACACAGCCCCAAATCACACAGCATCACACAGCAGCAAATCACACAGCACCAAATCAGACAGCATCACAGCATCACACAGCACCAAATCACACAGCACCGAATCACACAGCACCGAATCACACAGCATCACACAGCACCGAATCACACAGCACCAAATCACACAGCACCGAATCACACAGCACCGAATCACACAGCATCACACAGCACCAAATCACACAGCACCAAATCACACAGCACCGAATCACACAGCACCGAATCACACAGCACCGAATCACACAGCATCACACAGCACCAAATCACACAGCACCAAATCACACAGCACCGAATCACACAGCACCGAATCACACAGCACCGAATCACACAGCATCACACAGCACCAAATCACACAGCACCGAATCACACAGCATCACACAGCACCAAATCACACAGCACCGAATCACACAGCACCAAATCACACAGCACCGAATCACACAGCATCACACAGCACCAAATCACACAGCATCACACAGCATCACACAGCATCACACAGCACCGAATCACACAGCACCGAATCACACAGCATCACACAGCACCAAATCACACAGCACCAAATTACACAGCATCACACAGCACCGAATCACACACACAGCATCACACAGCACCAAATCACACAGCATCACACAGCAGCAAATCACACAGCACCGAATCACACAGCACCAAATCACACAGCATCACACAGCAGCAAATCACACAGCATCACACAGCACCAAATCACACAGCATCACACAGCATCACACAGCATCACACAGCACCAAATCACACAGCACCAAATCACACAGCATCACACAGCACCAAATCACACAGCATCACACAGCATCACACAGCTCCATTCAACATGGGATTCATGTGCAGCAAGCATGAAAGTTTCCATTTCCTTTATAGATGTAGAATTAAAGACATGCCACGGTGTAATTGTGGCCATGCGACCCAAGGCACGTCCCGTATAGTAACCCACTGTAGTCTGCACTCCTTCAACTGCAGAGGAGGAATAGCAAAACGACGCGAACTTTCTCCTGAAGCCCTCTTGTTGTGGCGAACATATCTCGTCATCGGCATTTAGCTCCTGAACATCTTGCTTCAATACGCAATGATAGAATGTTGGCTTCAAGTCAGTTACAAATCGCGGCACTAAAAAGTTAACTTGTAATCCGGGCGGTTGGGTGGCAAATTGGTAAGACTTTGTGCCTCACATCAAGAAGGATGTGGGCCCCTCCGTCGATGTGTGGAGTTTGTGTGTTCTCCCCCTGTTCTGCAGAGTGTGTGAGTGTATGGAGTTTGTGTGGTCTCCCCTTGTTCTGCAGAGTGTGTGAGTGTATGGAGTTTGTGTGTTCTCCCCCTGTTCTGCAGAGTGTATGAGTGTATGGAGTTTGTGTGTTCTCCCTCTGTTCTGCAGAGTGTGTGAGTGTATGGAGTTTGTGTGTTCTCCCCCTGTTCTGCAGAGTGTGTGAGTGTATGGAATTTGTGTGTTCTCCCCCTGTTCTGCAGAGTGTGTGAGTGTATGGAGTTTGTGTGTTCTCCCCTTGTTCTGCAGAGTGTGTGAGTGTATGGAGTTTGTGTGGTCTCCCCCTGTTCTGCAGAATGTGTGAGTGTATGAAGTGTGTGTGGTCTCCCCTTGCTCTGCAGAGTGTGTGAGTGTATGGAGTTTGTGTGGTCTCCCCTTGTTCTGCAGAATGTGTGAGTGTATGAAGTGTGTGTGTTCTCCCCTTGTTCTGTAGAGTGTATGAGTGTATGGAGTTTGTGTGTTCTACCCCTGTTCTGCAGAGTGTGTGAGTGGAGTTTGTGTTCTCCTCTTGTTCTGCAGAGTGTGGTGAGTGTATGGAGTTTGTGTGTTCTCCTCTTGTTCTGCAGAGTGTGGTGAGTGTATGGAGTTTGTGTGTTCTCCCCTTGTTCTGCAGAATGTGTGAGTGTATGGAGTTTGTGTGTTCTCCCCCTGTTCTGCAGAATGTGTGAGTGTATGGAGTTTGTGTTCTCCCCGTGTTCTGCAGAGTGTGTGTGAGTGTATGGGGTTTGTGTGTTCTCCCCCTGTTCTGCAGTGTGTGAGTGTATGGAATTTGTGTGTTCTCCCCCTGTTCTGCAGAGTGGGTGAGTGTATGGGGTTTGTGTGTTCTCCCTCTTGTTCTGCAGAATGTGTGAGTGTATGAAGTGTGTGTGGTCTCCCCTTGTTCTGCAGAGTGTGTGAGTGTATGGCGTTTGTGTGTTCTCCCCCTGTTCTGCAGAGTGTGGTGAGTGTATGGAGTTTGTGTTCTCCCCGTGTTCTGCAGAGTGTGTGTGAGTGTATGGGGTTTGTGTGTTCTACCCCTGTTCTGCAGAGTGTGTGAGTGTATGGAGTTTGTGTGTTCTCCCCCTGTTCTGCAGAGTGTGTGAGTGTATGGAGTTTGTGTGTTCTCCCCTTGTTCTGCAGAGTGTGTGAGTGTATGGAGTTTGTGTGTTCTCCCCCTGTTCTGCAGAGTGTGGTGAGTGTATGGAGTTTGTGTTCTCCCCGTGTTCTGCAGAGTGTGTGTGAGTGTATGGGGTTTGTGTGTTCTCCCCCTGTTCTGCAGTGTGTGAGTGTATGGAATTTGTGTGTTCTCCCCCTGTTCTGCAGAGTGGGTGAGTGTATGGGGTTTGTGTGTTCTCCCTCTTGTTCTGCAGAATGTGTGTGTGTATGGAGTTTGTGTGGTCTCCCCTTGTTCTGCAGAATGTGTGAGTGTATGAAGTGTGTGTGGTCTCCCCTTGTTCTGCAGAGTGGGTGAGTGTATGGAGTTTGTGTGTTCTCCCTCTGTTCTGCAGAGTGTGTGTGAGTGTATGAAGTGTGTGTGTTCTCCCCTTGTTCTGCAGAGTGTATGAGTGTATGGAGTTTGTGTGTTCTACCCCTGTTCTGCAGAGTGTGTGAGTGGAGTTTGTGTTCTCCTCTTGTTCTGCAGAGTGTGTGTGAGTGTATGGAGTTTGTGTGTTCTCCCCCTGTTCTGCAGAGTGTGTGAGTGTGTGGAGTTTGTGTGTTCTCCCCCTGTTCTACAGAGTGTGTGAGTGTATGGAGTTTGTGTGTTCTCCCTCTGTTCTGCAGAGTGTGTGTGAGTGTATGAAGTGTGTGTGTTCTCCCCCTGTTCTACAGAGTGTGTGAGTGTATGGAGTTTGTGTGTTCTCCCTCTGTTCTGCAGAGTGTGTGTGAGTGTATGGAGTTTGTGTGTTCTCCCCCTGTTCTGCAGAGTGTATGAGTGTATGGAGTTTGTGTGTTCTCCCCCTGTTCTGCAGAGTGTGTGAGTGTGTGGAGTCTGTGTGTTCTCCCTCTGTTCTGCAGAGTGTGTGAGTGTATGAAGTTTGTGTGTTCTCTTGTTCTGCAGAGTGTGTGAGTGTATGGAGTTTGTGTGTTCTCTTGTTCTGCAGAGCGTGTGAGTGTATGGAGTGTGTGTGTGTTCTACCCCTGTTCTGCAGAGTGTGTGAGTGCATGGAATGTGTGTGTGTTCTCCCTCTGTTCTGCAGAATGTGTGAGTGTATGGAGTTTGTGTGTTCTCTTGTTCTGCAGAGTGTGTGAGTGTATGGAGTTTGTGTGTTCTCACTCTGTTCTGCAGAGTGTGTGTGAGTGTATGGAGTTTGTGTTCTACCCCTGTTCTGCAGAGTGTGTGAGTGTATGAAGTGTGTGTGTTCTACCCCTGTTCTGCAGAGTGTGTGAGTGTATGGAGTTTGTGTGTTCTCCCTCTGTTCTGCAGAGTGTGCGAGTGTGTGGAGTTTGTGTGTTCTCCCCCTGTTCTGCAGAGTGAGTGTGTGTGTATGGAGTTTGTGTTCTACCCCTGTTCTGCAGAGTGTGTGAGTGTATGGAGTTTGTGTATTCTACCCCTGTTCTGCAGAGTGTGTGTGAGTGTATGGAGTTGGTGTGTTCTCCCCTTGTTCTGCAGAGTGTGTGAGTGTATGGAGTTTGTGTGTTCTCCCCCTGTTTTGTAAAGTGTGTGAGTTTATGGAGTTTGTATGTTCTCCCCCTGTTCTGCAGAGTGTGTGAGTGTGTGGAGTTTGTGTGTTCTCCTCTTGTTCTGCAGTGTGTGTGAGTGTATGGAGTTTGTGTTCTACCCCTGTTCTGCAGAGTGAGTGTATGGAGTTTGTGTTCTACCCCTGTTCTGCAGAGTGTGTGAGTGTATGGAGTTTGTGTGTTCTCCCCCTGTTCTGTAAAGTGTGTGAGTGTATGAAGTGTGTGTGTTCTCCCCCTGTTCTGCAAAGTGTGTGAGTGTCTGGAGTTTGTGTGTTCTCCCCCTGTTCTGCGTAGATTTCCTCCAGGCTATCTGGTTTCCTGTCATATCTAAAACATAAAACGTAATTGTTGTGAGCCAAACATCCCAATGTAGCAGGATCCTCCTTAGATATCGCCTTCAAACGCAGCACTGTTATTATTTTATTATTGCGATTGTGCTTTTTTTCACCCAGTAAAGTCTCACCGAGTCTCAAGACTCTTTTTTTCAGAAGGATCCTGTTGGGTTTCTGTGGTCGGAGGCGATATTGCTGCTTCGTGAAATCCCAACTGACTAGAGTCATTTCCAGGATTTGTTTTAATATTGGGAGGTTTAACCACGACTTTTTTTTATTTAACTACAGTGAGGGAAAAAAAGTATTTGATCCCCTGCTGATTTTTTACGTTTGCCCACTTACAAAGAAATGATTAGTCTATAATTCTAATGGTAGGTTTATTTGAACAGTGAGAGACAGAATCACAACAAAAAAATCCAGAAAAACGCATGTCAAAAATCTTATAAATTGATTTGCATTTTAATGAGGGAAATAAGTATTTGACCCCCTCTCAATCAGAAAGATTTCTGGCTCCCAGGTGTCTTTTATACAGGTAACGAGCTGGGATTAGGAGCACACTCTTAAAGGCAGTGCTCCTAATCTCAGCTTGTTACCTGTATAAAAGACACCTGTCCACAGAAGCAATCAAGCAATCAGATTCCAAACTCTCCACCTTGGCCAAGACCAAAGAGCTCTCCAAGGATGTCAGGGACAAGATTGTAGACCTACACAAGGATGGAATGCGCTACAAGACCATTGCCAAGCAGCTTGGTGAGGTGACAACAGTTGGTGCGATTATTTGCAAATGGAAGAAACACAAAATAACTGTCAATCTCCCTCGGCCTGGGGCTCCATGCAAGATCTCACCTCGTGGAGTTGCAATGATCATGAGAACGGTGAGGAATCAGCCCAGAACTACACGGGAGGATCTTGTCAATGTTCTCAAGGCAGCTGGGACCATAGTCACCAAGAAAACAATTGGTAACACACTACGCCGTGAAGGACTGAAATCCTGCAGCGCCCGCAAGGTCCCCCTGCTCAAGAAAGCACATATACATGCCCGTCTGAGGTTTGCCAATGAACATCTGAATGATTTAGAGGACAACTGGGTGAACGTGTTGTAGTCAGATGAGACCAAAATGGAGCTCTTTGCCATCAACTCAACTCGCCGTGTTTGGAGGAGGAATTCTGCCTATGACCCCAAGAACACCATCCCCACCGTCAAACATGGAGGTGAAAACATTATGCTTTGGGGGTGTTTTTCTGCTAAGGGGACAGGACAACTTCACCGCATCAAAGGGACGATTGACGGGGCATGTACCGTCAAATCTTGGGTGAGAACCTCCTTCCCTCAGCCAGGGCATTGAAAATGGGTCGTGGATGGGTATTCCAGCATGACAATGACCCAAAACACACGGCCAAGGCAACAAAGGAGTAGCTCAAGAAGAAGCACATTAAGGTCGTGGATGGGCCTAGCCAGTCTCCAGACCTTAATCCCATAAAAAATCTGTGGAGGGAGCTGAAGGTTCGAGCTGCCAAACGTCAGCCTCGTAACCTTAATGATTTGGAGAATATCTGCAAAGAGGAGTGGGACAAAATCCCTCCTGAGATGTGTGCAAACCTGGTGGCCAACTACAAGAAACGTCTGACCTCTGTGATTGCCAAAAAGGGTTTTGCCACCAAGTACTAAGTCATGTTTTGCAGAGGGGTCAAATACTTATTTCTCTCATTAAAATGCAAATCAATTCATAACATTTTTGACATGCGCTTTTCTGGATTTTGTTGTTATTCTGTCTCTCACTCTTCAAATAAACCTACCATTACAATTATAGACTGATCATTTCTTTGTCAGTGGTCAAGCGTACAAAATCAGCAGGGGATCAAATACTTTTATCCCTCACTGTATGAGAGGAAACCTTAGAACCAGGAACAATCTAATTGGAGAACTCTACGCAGAAAGGTGCCAAATTCAGTAATCGAACCCAGGAACTTTTTTGATGTAAGGGATGGGTGTTACCACTGCACCACCCTGCCACCCAGTGTGCTTCTTCTGGGTGGTAAGGAATTACCATGTCATCTTCATTTAATCAAAACACCTACACTCACACACACACACGTGTGGTTTTCTACTTCTGACGGTAAGAATCAACAACAGCAGATGTGTGCGTGGCTGCCCAGCTGGTCTGGTTCCGGACACACACTGGGATGCTGGAAGTATTAAAGGAATTAAAATAATTCTTTATTGGCTGGGAAGTTGGGGATTGTCCAGCAGTGCCTTTATGCTGAGATGTGACAATGTCGCATTACAGCCTTCCGATTGGCAGCTTGCGGTGAAAAAAAACATTGGCACTTCGCATCGCTGAACTGAAATAAATGAATTATCGATTTTTACTCATTGCCAATCGGGAAAATGCCACGTTCTAAATATATTTCTTTTGGTGAGAAGGTATCGGATAATTTTTCTTTGCAAAACTAGAGAAACCTAATTTGTTGACAAGAAGGCGCCACGCTGTGTTTTGTAGTAGGCGCCGCAATGCCATTGAATGGAACGCACCGATGCATGCCCTGAGCCTTGCGTAAACATTCCCGCCACGCGTGCGCTGCTTCCTTGCAGCAAAGTTCAGCCGCGAAGAAATTCCCACCATCGCCGTCAAAACTGTTTGTGCAAGTGGTTGTGACTCCCGGCTACTCCTCATATTTGCCAGTCTTGGAAAAGGAAATTTTAGTCAATGGGCCACAGCAGAAATTGGTGCCACCTAATGTGGCAAATCTTTTGTACACATTTATTTACATGACCAACAGCTGTGGACGATGTGACAACCCTCTCATTTCAAAGGGTTATCACACAGTCCACTGTAACTGGCCGCACGGATAAATTGGAACCACGAAAGTGTTGCCACCCTAGGCGGAACCAACAAGCTCGTGGACTATCGGCACTGCCCAAATGCGGGGACACGCGCAGCGCGCGCCGCTTGTCCAGTCTTGCGTCGCCATGTGCCACGTGCACGTTGCCGCAGCAGAGATATTCCATCGCGCTTCACGTCAAACGGCTGAGGGCGTGGGCAGCAGCAGCAGACGGAACTCTACTGGGAAAACGCACTTACACTAATCAGCAACACAGCCACACGCCCGGTGAATTCGTCGACTTTTAAATGGGTTTGCATTATTTATTGTATATTTCCATTTGCCCAAGAAAGCATTTCTGAGTCTTGAGACTATTTTCTAGGAGTGCCCTGCATTTTAAAGCGCCACACAAACGGATTCAAGAATTCATCGTTGTACCGCATAACCTCGCAACCTTACAGTCTAAGCCTACAATATCTGGTAATCTATGGCATTCTCCCATCTCAGTACGAACTAGGCTCCATCCAGCTTAGCTTCTGAGATCCATAAAATCTGAGCACATTCAGGGCGAATTGGTTGGAAATAATCAACCAACATCTGATCCTGCTGACGCCATTTGTCTTTATTTTTAAAAAACCCGTGATGACTTGATTATGAATCACGTGCATTAAACACGTATGCTAATGTAGGTTAACGCAAGACAACTTGCTAACCTGGTGCATAACAATAGGGTTGCCACCTGTCCGAGTCAAACCCAGAAGGTTGGTGACCCTCCGAACATCATTTAACCTGGACAGCCAGGGAGTTGGCTTCTGTTACGAGGTGCCAGGAATGTATTTGCATTAAGATCTGGTGCCAGGTGTTGAACGTTATCCCAGTAGATAACACAATTTGGATAGAGCTAGGCAGAGAAGAAAATATGTCCGGGTTTGCTCTGTGGAACAGGTGGCAACCCTCGCCAAGCATCAGAAAACATCAGCACTGGTGAGACAAATGCGACTGGTGTGGCGCTGTGCCAGCCTGAATTGGCCACACTGGGCGAATGTACGATACGGAAAGCTAGTCATGGATTATCACGCGGTTAATTTGGAGCATTACCACACCATTGCCAAGCATGGCCACTTTGATGATGTGATATTTAGAACACACTCTTTGACAGTTGAGCTGTAAAAATAATGTAACTGTAATTAAAATGATATGAAGGGACACTTTCAAAAGTAATTTGGCGGAAAATTAATTTTGGTTGATGAATTCGACTTGGATTCGCAGATCAGACCAGACACTTGAATTTAGTCTCGCTCTGGTCCCTTTTATGTTATTAGTCAAAGTCGGATGATTGCATTCAGGTAATGCTTAGAGAAGGAGAGTAAATGCATTCGTATCAGGGACATACATTTCAACAACGCGCGTTATGAATCACGGCCGTGCAGTTTCCCCAAAGTCGATTAAGCACGCGCACTCACACGCAGGCCTCTACCTGCACTCGCACCCATTCGCCATCTGTCCGCGTGCCGTTACATAACAGCACGGCATCTCTCGCACAAAGAAAGAGGTTTTCTTGCAGCAAAAATACACAATTAGCTCAGTCAACGTCGGCTGTGAGGTCCCGTGATGCGGCATGCATGACATTGCTTGATGTTCTTGTGCAGTAAACACGTCAAAGTACCAAAGTGACGTGATTGTTATTTGTAAAGAAGCAAGAATATTATGCATGCTGCTCACAAGTCTCACCGCGAGGTGTTGAAATTCCACACACTTCTGTTTCACTCTCCGTTGAATAAAATCCGAACCTTCCCTGTGCACGTGATGTGCAAAGTCTGCCTTTGTGCCTGCTGCACTCCGCTCTGCACGTGCGGAGTTACTCGGTACATTATTTTTTTAAATGCACTCAGCCCAAGTGCTTACGCATCACTCGATCAAACGAAACAATGTCAATGCAATTGTCGGTAAATTTATTATTTGCAATTGTTAAATATTACGAGCGTAAAAATAGTTTGTGTTAAAACAGAAGATATGAAAGTTAGAGACTTTACACGGCTTTGAGGGCAGCTGTAATGGTGGTGCAATGGACGCCGATTCGATCACTGGTGTAAGTGGGTAGCGTATGGTGGGGTAAAGTGTGGGTACGTTCATCTCTTCCAACACGTCTGGCCAGCGTGAAAGAGGAGGGAAATCACCGTCTAAGATTTCACTCTGGCGGAGGCCCTCCCGCCAGCAGCCGCGTGAACGAGCAATTCCAGGGCGATAGCCTTACCTTTGACCCCGTCTGACGGCGTGAACTTATCGTGAGATACGTGGGGGCCAGCCGCTGGCTCTGCTGGGAGACGCTGGCGAGCGGCAGGGCTGCTTCGGTCTGTGCAGGTGAAGATGCCACCTCGGTCCGTGCAGGTGAAGATGCCACCTCGGACTGTGCAGGTGAAGATGCCACCTCGGACTGTGCAGGTGAAGATGCCACCTCGGTCTGTGTAGGTGAAGATGCCACCTCGGTCTGTGTAGGTGAAGATGCCACCTCGGACTGTGTAGGTGAAGATGCCACCTCGGTCCGTGTAGGTGAAGATGCCACCTCGGTCCGTGCAGGTGAAGATGCCACCTCGGACTGTGCAGGTGAAGATGCCACCTCGGTCTGTGCAGGTGAAGATGCCACCTCGGTCTGTGTAGGTGAAGATGCCACCTCGGACTGTGTAGGTGAAGATGCCACCTCGGTCCGTGTAGGTGAAGATGCCACCTCGGTCCGTGCAGGTGAAGATGCCACCTCGGACTGTGCAGGTGAAGATGCCACCTCGGTCTGTGCAGGTGAAGATGCCACCTCGGACTGTGCAGGTGAAGATGCCACCTCGGTCCGTGCAGGTGAAGATGCCACCTCGGTCTGTGCAGGTGAAGATGCCACCTCGGTCCGTGCAGGTGAAGATGCCACCTCGGTCTGTGCAGGTGAAGATGCCACCTCGGTCCGTGTAGGTGAAGATGCCACCTCGGTCCGTGCAGGTGAAGATGCCACCTCGGTCCGTGCAGGTGAAGATGCCACCTCGGTCTGTGCAGGTGAAGATGCCACCTCGGTCTGTGTAGGTGAAGATGCCACCTCGGTCCGTGCAGGTGAAGATGCCACCTCGGTCCGTGCAGGTGAAGATGCCACCTCGGTCTGTGCAGGTGAAGGTGCCACCTCGGTCTGTGTAGGTGAAGATGCCACCTCGGTCTGTGTAGGTGAAGATGCCACCTCGGTCTGTGTAGGTGAAGATGCCACCTCGGTCTGTGCAGGTGAAGATGCCACCTCGGTCTGTGTAGGTGAAGATGCCACCTCGGTCTGTGTAGGTGAAGATGCCACCTCGGTCCGTGCAGGTGAAGATGCCACCTCGGTCTGTACAGGTGAAGATGCCACCTCGGTCTGTACAGGTGAAGATGCCACCTCGGTCCGTGCAGGTGAAGATGCCACCTCGGTCCGTGCAGGTGAAGATGCCACCTCGGTCTGTGCAGGTGAAGATGCCACCTCGGTCCGTGCAGGTGAAGATGCCACCTCGGTCTGTGCAGGTGAAGATGCCACCTCGGTCCGTGCAGGTGAAGATGCCACCTCGGTCTGTGCAGGTGAAGATGCCACCTCGGTCCGTGTAGGTGAAGATGCCACCTCGGTCCGTGCAGGTGAAGATGCCACCTCGGTCCGTGCAGGTGAAGATGCCACCTCGGTCTGTGCAGGTGAAGATGCCACCTCGGTCTGTGCAGGTGAAGATGCCACCTCGGTCTGTGCAGGTGAAGATGCCACCTCGGTCTGTGTAGGTGAAGATGCCACCTCGGTCTGTGCAGGTGAAGATGCCACCTCGGTCTGTGTAGGTGAAGATGCCACCTCGGTCTGTGTAGGTGAAGATGCCACCTCGGTCCGTGCAGGTGAAGATGCCACCTCGGTCTGTACAGGTGAAGATGCCACCTCGGTCTGTACAGGTGAAGATGCCACCTCGGTCCGTGCAGGTGAAGATGCCACCTCGGTCCGTGCAGGTGAAGATGCCACCTCGGTCTGTGTAGGTGAAGATGCCACCTCGGTCCGTGCAGGTGAAGATGCCACCTCGGTCTGTGCAGGTGAAGATGCCACCTCGGTCTGTACAGGTGAAGATGCCACCTCGGTCCGTGCAGGTGAAGATGCCACCTCGGTCTGTGTAGGTGAAGATGCCACCTCGGTCCGTGCAGGTGAAGATGCCACCTCGGTCCGTGCAGGTGAAGATGCCACCTCGGTCCGTGCAGGTGAAGATGCCACCTCGGTCTGTGCAGGTGAAGATGCCACCTCGGTCTGTACAGGTGAAGATGCCACCTCGGTCCGTGCAGGTGAAGATGCCACCTCGGTCTGTGTAGGTGAAGATGCCACCTCGGTCTGTGCAGGTGAAGGTGCCACCTCATGGGCAGCTGGCGGGCTCCAGGACACCTCTGTGGGTCTCTTCGGCCGGCTTCTGAAGGTGGAAAGCTCTGCTCAGTAAACCGTTCCTTGTTAGAGCACTTCAATAAATGCAAACACACAATATACTACTGACTGTTCATAGCAGACAAAAAGAGCCAAAGTGATTTCCTGCTCAAGTGAGCATTGAGGCAGTTATTGTCTCCTATCTACAGCCCTGGGGCAGTGTAAAAGTTTTCCATTACTATGGCAGGGGCCAGTCTATCCATGGGAAACTCGCTGTTGATGTCCTCGCAACGCAATCATAATTTAATCAGTTCCATAGGGATGTTTGGCTGCGTAAGCCCCCAACCTGATGAAGACCGCTTTTGTTGCGATCGAAACGTCGTGGATTTTTTTTGCTTTTATTGTTTCCAATTTATTCTTTTAATTTTAAATTAAATTGTATTATTTTTATTTCCCCAACCAGGAGTTGAACTCGCAACCGATTGCGAGCCGCTCGCTCTACTGCTGAGCCACCTGGCCGATTAAAGTCAAACTACGCAGCAAAATACGAACAAATCTTAATTGCCGCGCCACAAGACCTGCACAGGAAATATATCTCTCTATATGTCCACAGGAGAGTGAATAGACGAGAACCTGCTCTGAAACAAACCAGCTGCCCCACTCAATCTGAATGGCACAATGTGCGCACGGTTCGAGCAGGCAAGGGTTAAGCGAGCACGTCGTGATGGTGTGAAGTGGCGTCGCCCTGCAGGCTCTGGCCACTCACGGGCCCTGCCTGCAGCTCCTGTTAACCCTTCAGCCGGCTCAAACGAGGATTCAGATGGTGCTCATCTCCGATTGACTGCCCTGAAGCAGTGGAAATTCCACATTCCTTTGGCAGGTAAAGTCAGGGTCAACGTGATACCCTGCTCAAATGGGCATTGGCGTAATGCTCATCACATTTTTATAGCCCAGAAGTAAATGTGGAAATTACACACGTCTATGGCAGGAATGAGTCAGTTCATAGGGAAACCACTGTTGACTTTAGTCGTGTAATGATTTCACCCGATTTCACCCCCCACCCCCATACGCCATACCATTTTAATTCCCATCATCTTGTACTGTCGTTGTGGGGACAAATGTAAGGGCTACCTGGGGCTACTAGCGTCGCAAACTTATCGTATCCAACGCTTACAAATCTCTAAACATGTTATGTTACGAACGGTTCTTACGCGTGTATCCTGAGTTTAAGAACCGATATGAAGTCTACGAATCAATGGGTCGTTTACTCCCCGTCTGAACTTCCCACAAAGGGACGATCATTTCATTGACCGCAGAGTTCAGAATGACCGTATTGACCCACGGCGGCCGCGGTTTGAACTCGCAACCTTCTCACGGTGAGCCGCGGAGTGGCCGCTCAGCGAGATCATTCTCTAATTACAACACCGCCCGCGCAAATGCACGTTCGTTATGGAGAGTAATGGTTACCGCTAGCCAGCAAGCCGGCTTTCCAGGAACTGTCACAGCAGAAGTGCGACAAGAGGCAAGAGGAGCTGTCACACGAGCAGCCATTAAGGGAGGCTCTTCCAGGATGGCTATAATCAGGAGGCCCTCATTATTTCGTGTACCCACCCCTGCCCTTTGAGTAATACTCACGGATATTTATTAAGGCAATTATTGCACCACAGATACCATCATTTCCATGCTCACCTGAACCAAAATTACAACACTACAAATGATCTCCTTACGCCGAGTAACGCTTAACCATTTACACATTTAAATAGCCAGGCGCGTGTTCCAAAACAGGCATTAGAAGGAGTTTTCAGGAGGCACTGGAGGCATAGCTCTATTGCAAGAGGGAGCCTGTCGTGGCAGCCGTGTACCAGGCGCTCGATTGGGAGATGAAGGATGTCAGGCAACCCGCGGGCACGGAGACCGGACGGCAATGACCGCGCGCAGCCCTTGCAGAGAATTACCCTAAACCAGGAGCCCGTCCTGGACTCGTGCCAAAGGCACCCACACACTCGCACACGGAACGAACGCTCGTGACATGTACAAATGGCGAATTGCTTCGGGTAATTTGCCATTCATTGCGCGATGATTGTTATCGAGATACAGAAACGATAACGACGTCAATTATAATTTATCCAGAAAAGCCTCTCCGCGTGTCAAGGCGTGTTTGTCAGCAGGGGTCCTGCTACATTGGGATGTTTGGTCATGAATCCCCTTGATGAGAATTTGGTTTCACGTTGGAAGAGCTGGAGAACCCGGATAAAACTCTCACATTGAGGGGGGGGGGGGGTGTAACGTTCAACAACGCCAACTCCTAGCAATCTTCTAGCCCAACACTTACTACACCCGACATACATAAGGCAAACCCTGGTGGTCGCGCCTCCGAGTAATAACCGTGCTCTATCAACGCCGCTCAACGCAAAGCCTGAAACTCTGACATTGCACGCAAGCTCCGTGTGAATGTGCAGCGTTCGTGTTGCAGGAGCAGCTAGACGATATGGGTACGTGATGCACACAGGGGCAAAATGTGTAAGGTGCGCGCTCTCACACCTATTTAGACCAGGCGCTATTTCCGCAGAAACCCAGCACTGCCACATTTCGCCTGGGTGGGACGGCAAATAATGAGTTGTCGAAAGAAAGCAATGTTGTGAGATACATAATGAGAACCAAGCCATCAATTCTGTGAGTGTGGGCAAGGTATCTCGACGAAGCCTCACTCAAAGTGCAACAGGTCACATAGTCATCAGGAGAAGCACCGTGGGTTTGCACTGCAACTCCTGCTGCACACCGTACGTTTATAGGACTCACGGGGACGATTTATTAAAACATCCCGTGACCTTCAAGCAACGGAATTGCGTATACAGGAAGTACTACAGCACCGGGGTCCTTTGTAGAGAGCACGACTCTACGAAAAACAAAACAAATTGCCAACAATCCAAATCTTGTTCCATTTTGTTTTACATTAAAAAATATGTGTGGGGGTGGCTTATTAAATCTGTTTGGGCGGTTTTGGTGGCGAGTGCAAATTGCGCCGTGAAATAAAGTCTTGACGTTGCCTTGCGAATGTGACGGCGACAGCTCAGCAAAACTCTTCGAGGAGCCATGCAGAGCTAATCAAGCTTGCACACGGAGTTTTTGGGCGAAGCGTAATTGCCCCTGGAGAGTTTTTGGCAATGAGCGCTGGCAGGGCCACCACACTTGGTTCACATTTGCCTCACAGCGAGCTCGAGCGATGGGAAGGCGAGCTGCCAAATGTCACACGCAGCAGCAGCAGCAGCATCATCTTCCCCGACGCGATACACTTCAGTGAGGCCGTCTCTGCGTGATGCAGACAAACGCCGAAATTATTGATGAGCGTCAAACCGCGGCATAAAATCCCTTCCGTGTCTTGCCGGTTCAGCGCATAGGATCGCCTGCATGTCCCATTCAAGTGGGCCTCCAGTTCCGATCGTTCCACGCACCGCAGCAGCTCCCGTACCGCAATCAACAACGCATTAAAGCAATGTTCACGGCACGGTGTTAAAAACCCAACAGCCGTTAAATAAAACATCCAAGCAATAACTTTTGAATGTCGTACGCAAACATCGTACGCAACACGCATTCGCTCCGCCGCACGCGCAGAAAGACCTCGCGAGCGGCTTGGGCAATGGTTAAATATAAATGTCTGTGCCGTCTAACGAGGGACAATCCCTGCATTTCTGGAGACAGATGCCCAGGTATTCCAACAAAGTACACCCTTTGTAGAGCCGTAAGGGGTCGAGGGAAAATTAAATGGCACAGGCAGCCGATAGTTTTTTGACACCCCAGGAGTTAATTTCGCTCCATTGTAAACCGCCCTGTTTCCGGCAAATTGATGCCCACGCTTGGTCGCTCTTCTGTGACCTTTGCGATCCATCTGCGTACTTCTCAGAGACCAGACCGTTTGTCGCGCAAAGGACCCATTTCCTTCCTCTCCCCCTGCTCCTCCTTATCACTATTCCCAGAACTGTCCCTATTATCTCTACGGTATGGTGATTTTTATTATTACAACTATCATCCAGACTTTTGGAGGCAGGGTTGGTGGATCATGCCAAACGACAAGTTCGGACGTGCGAACTCGTCATGTGATTGGCACTCAAGATCAATGTGTCATCATGGCTAAATTCGTTGATGCCATCACACCTCACTGCCAACGCCTTTCTCCCCTTCGCCAGATCCCGCAGATGCCGCACAGGGGACGCATGAGCTCCGAGATGGGCCCCGGTAGCGTGGCACACCGCCAACCCACAGGGTGGCCACAACACACAGCTAAGGCTCTCTGATGTCAAAGCGTCCATTCCAGCTTAGCTCTCCTCCCTCCCCTGTCCGAAATCCCCCCCCCCCACCGCCCCCACAGCTGTGCTGTCGACTCTGACCCAGTTCAAGAACATACTTTTTTCCCTCTGCCTATGACTGTCAGCCTTCCTCCCTATGAAATAATAAGACCAGTGTTTATGCACGTCTTTAGATGTTGTCACATTTAACCGCTATGCAAAAAAAAACTATATAGTACAGTACAGAAAGTAGGTTGCGGAGCAGTCTGTAAGCGGTGACTTAAGTCCCCCCATGTGCACATTTTTGTTTTTATTCTACCCGGGCAGTCCGATTTCCTCCCCATGTGCGAACAGCCACGGAGAGCGACGAGCCCGGCACTGGTTGTGACCACGGCCACCCTGGCGAGGGGGTGTGGAATGTCATCGTGGGATTGACGCGCTCAGTGCCAGCTTCCACTTCCTCAGGGTGAAGGTGCGAAACGCCGCAGGCACGCCGAGTGCTGAAATGAAGTTGCTGCTAATTGCAGAAATGTAATTATTGCAGTGCAAATGGAAGAACAATAATTACATTCATGATATTCTTTTTTTTTATTTTGTGAAAGAAAAAAATCTTGCACAAAAAAGATAATTATGCAGCAAAATGACAGTCGATGGACAATCTCCATTCACGGCATTCATGAGCGCCGGGGAGTATGCTGCCGATGGGGCACGCGTTTGTTGCTGCTACGCTGCATGCCAAACCACCTTTAGTCCTTCCCCCAAATTTTTTTGTATGTAAATACCAACGTGAATAGGTGTGCGTGCATTTACACGAGAGTCAAAAAGTCCGAGTGATCTCCCGCTCCTCACATCAGCATTGAGGTAGTCCTCATCCACTGTTGACAACCCTGAGCTAGTGCTGGGAATTCACCATTCCTATGGCAGGGGTGAGTCTATCCACGGGACGACCACTGTTGACCTAAACACAAAATGGTACTTATTATAACCATCCCAGAGGGATAATGGGATGAGTTAATCCCCAACCAGGAAGGTGAACACGCAACCTTCCGATTGCGAGCTGCTCACTCTACTGCTGAGCGACAAGTCCGTACCTGAGGTACGACACTAAAATCTATTAGATGTCTGCAGGAGTGAATCTGCACAATATAAATAAGCGGTTCATCAAAGGCCATGGGGTTCTTCAGGAAATACATTTTTACTTATTGAGAGAATACTGCCTGAAGAAGGCGTGTCAGCCAAAACGTCTAAATCCTGGTTTCCTCTATGCTTATTCAAATCCTGTAAGTGCAGTAATGCACGCTCGTATCCGATGTGTAAGGTGCTGCATATACTGAACGAAATTAACGAGTCTTAGTGGATTCCTGCCAAAAAAAAGCATGGGGCAGCATTGCCTACTGAACCAGTGGTGAAAATCCACATTCGTATGGCGGGTGCAAGCTTATTCAAAATAAACTGTCGGTGGCTTCCCACAAATTGGTACAGCCTAAACGCAAATGTGCACTCTCAAATCCATCCCATAGCCTCACCTGACTCCCCTGTTCTATATTTCAGCCGTTTGTCAATCCACTCCTCGATGAACGCCTCCCCACAACGCATCAGTCAAGGGGGTGGTTCGGGCATACTTCACCACGCTGGTCTGTGCAGGTTGGGAAAGGAGATACCCAGTGCTCGTTGCCATGTCACTCGCCGCTGATGTTAACCGAGCCAGGTCGCAACGTTCCCAGCGCAGTGCACAAACCACGAAGCAATCGCTCCCCCCCCCCCCCCCCCCCCCCGGCTGGATTATAAATGGATCAAATATTTGGACCTTGGGAAAATAATCCCCGAGTCGGTTGGATGCATATTTCTCAGGCAGTGGGTTTCACCTCAATGTTAAGTGCAAGGGCTTTGAAATAATTAGCTCTGGCTCAGCGGAGACCGTTTTGTTTTGCTGCGTCAGTGAATTGCATTGCAGCGCTGCACCTCCACCGCGTCTCCTTGCAACGGACGGTTGCCATCTCATTCAGGCTCCTCAGTTCACCATCGGCCCAAGCTAAACAAACAAACAATAAATCTATATTTCTGGTTGGAGCACGCTCAGCGGCCCGGAAATTATAAAAGAAAGCCACTGAATACTTTGTGGAGAGATTTCACGGCTGCGCGGATGGATCCGTCACGTGGTATATTTTGGCGGCCAGCGTATCGTGCGGCTCTCGGCGTGGTTCGTAATCTTTTACGATTTAAACGTGGCTTTTATTTTTATCTTGACATTTTTATAAGCCGACGCTTATCATTTTGCATCTCTAATGAGGTATTCTGTCGAAACAAATTTACGGTAGCATCTACAGTTCTTGCTTAAACTTTGAACGTTACGGCCAGACCACAGATTTCAATAATTTTCCATTAAGATTCTCACAGAGCTGGGATTATTGTGACACGCAGCTCTGATTCACCACCTTAATTATAATGCATACAAATCGAAGCGCCGTCTTTCTGTAGACAATCCTTCAACATTAAAAAAAGGTATAAAAGGAAAATCTTCAACAAGGCTGCCACTTTCCTAGAGGGTGTTGAAACAAATGGCTGCCCCTCGTGCTCACGTCAATCTCAGAGCCGTATTTCTATCGCAGCGAGAAATAATGCGATATTTACGCTGCGACGTAAATATGGAAATGTGGCTCCATTTCCAGCAATTAAAATGAAGAGGCAGGGGATTTGCAGTGGGTGCCAAACACAGCAGCGACGACCCCGCACGGTGGGTCCTCTTGTCCTGATGACGCTGCAGAAGGTAGTAACCATTTCCTCGGCAACCAGCGAATATTCACAAGTATTACTAGGCTTTCGAAATGATCACATTCTAAGTTTGAAAAAGTATTTTGTCTTTGTACAGCGCAGCCCCCTCAATTGCATTCCACGTGCTCTCGGCACCTTGTTACGACAAGAATATGTTCCCATTTGCAAATTCACAGACAGTAGTTTCCCACGTTGTGTTGCAGAACAGCCCCGGATTATAACGTCACAAACTGCTTCTGAAGGCCTTTCAAATGGCACATTTATCCACACTTGGGGCACATCTTGAATACATGCCCTGTAAACAGTCTTCATTGCACATCGATGACAACAAAATATATTTAAATATCCGAGCTGGTATCAGCCAAATTGATTGAAAAAGCGAATTTTATGTTTTCATGCGGTAATTGGTGATCAAGCTGAGACCATCAACTCGGGACACTTGATCATATGGTGTAATCATAGGCGGCTGACATCCGGATGTAAACACCGTACGTCAGCAGTGCCGGTTCAGTGATCTGACCCCTGGGCCACCGATTGTTATTGTTTTCTTGATAGTTTAATTTCATGTAATGTCACTGTGGGGTTGTATCCTGTGATTTCGGACCGCACGAGTGGAAAACAAACCAGTGTATTATTTTTCGGGACAAATTATCTTCCCGATAAGTTGAAAATTACTGAAGGGGTGTTTTCAGTTAAGTCCTACGAAGGCACAATTCGAAACGCGCCTCAATAAATCTGTTTGGAGGTCACGAGCAATGATTTTGTGGACAAGAAAAGCACAGACGTTTATCCTCTGGGAGCCCATTCAACGGGAAGATCAGATTCTGCTCTTTTAGCTCAAAGCTTACTCGTTTTGCATGGGTAGTCACTGCTAACAATTTATATACATATATATGGGCTCAGAAATTGTTCATATGGTCTGTCTTGAAACTGTTATATATAAAAAAAGTATATATAATGTTAAAGAAGAAAATCATTTTAAAATTAAAATTGGCTCTTTAAAAAAAACGTAGAAATTATTTGTATAAAGTGGTACTTGACATTCTCTCTAGCCATACCTATCCCCAGCAGTAAGGTTATGCGTCAATATCCTCAAATTATAATATCCTCCTTGCGCTTTGAGGCTTTTTCATAACGATGAAGTGGGTTTGACACTTTGATGGGACATGGACCACATCTCAGTGCTTCACCATGTGTGATAATTTTTCAAGCTTCTAATGATTCAATCAAGACCCACTTCTGCCAATGGCCGGTGCCAGATTAAACTCGGAGGCTTCCCGTCGCTGATAGCTGTGACGACCAAACCCAGCGAGATGATTGTACGTTTCCGAGGCCACGCTCCAAGCAAGCAACTCTACCGTTCAAGTCAAAATATAACGTAGTCTAATATGATTGACGAATACCTTTAAACAACCATGAATTATATAATGAGCAAACTCGATGGCTTGCATATGTTTTACTCATGCATACTCTTGTCCGTGTACTGTCTGGTAGTTTCCCAGTGGTATTTATAGCGTCAAATGGAACGGAATCTTAGGACTGTCTAAAAAATCAAGACATGTCCATTAAGAGATTGAGATTTAGATTGCAGACGTGGCCTTGGGAAGATCATTCATCGACTGATGCAGACACATCGGCCATTATAAAAGTGGGAATGTCCACCATGGGAATAAAATTAGAAATTTGATCTTATAGTCTTCAGTAAACCTGGTCACATGACGGTCGCAGCATCTGCTTCGGCAATGAATTGCGGCGGTGGAAATGTCTATGGCTGTTTGAGGGTCATCCAATGCTTTGCTCCACGTCCTGCAGCAATGGCATCAGTCATGGCACAGAAAAGGCACACATGGCTAACGCTACCTGCTTCAAGCTATGAGCTAAGAGGCTGATATAATAAATAACCTTCACCACGTAGGGCGAATGCTCCCACGGTGACATGGCACTCTTAATAGGTTTAGAACGATACAATTTAAAACATGGTCACATACATACGATGTCAAACTGCACGGCTTTTATACAATTCACCTCCTTCGTGGCTACATGGACATTCAGTGAACCGTCACGATTCAGTACTGCGAATCGAATCGATAATCGTCTCTATTTTTGGCTCTTTGGGTCTCTCTCATTCACTTCATGATGCTAAGTTTGTACAATTTGCATATGTAGTGAATGATAATAATCAATAATATGTGGATTGTTGTATTCGTGTAATGTGCGGATAAGAATACATTTTAATTGATTAATTGACACTCAGAAAATTGAGTCTCAAGGCTCTTTTTCACGACGATCCTGCCACGTTTTAGCAGTGGGAGGCAATGTCGCTGTGTGTAATCTAAATTGTGTAATTTGAAGGAATATCTTCAGCATTGGGATATTTGGCCAATACCAATTACAATGTATATATTCTCTTTAGCTATGGGAGGAATGCAGAGAACCCTGATGAAACCCACATAGAACAGATGTCAGCTGTGACTCAGTCCCTGCAAACGTCTCTGAGATTCACTCTGCGTCTCCCGAAGCTCTTGACTTGATATCAAACTTAACGTCATACTGCGAACTGCTGTTATTCTTCAATACAACATCGTGATTTTGACATTTAATGACGTCAAATGTTTGTCAGTGCCAGTTGTCCCCTTCAATGTAGCAAAACACATTCGTGCGCATGGTATTTACAAATTGCTCACAATGACAACTGGAACACGTTCCGCCCTGCAACACGACCTTCCCCTCGCAATCTCTGTAATCGATCAAACTTAAGACCGTCAAAACAGGCCACCCCGATCTCGTACCATCACCTCCCTCTACCACCATCAACCTTCAAGAGCCAATACGAGTGACATGAGCCCTCTCTCAAAGCAGCAGCTCTAATTCTTGATCACTCATTTCCTGTTGCACGTCAGAAATTGGAGGAATCTCGTCTCATTTAGGCGCCGCGACTTCCACCAATCTCGATGACGTCTGCAGTACACGCTCACTCAGACCCCCGGCATGGCCAATTTTATTCCAGCTGACCTTCATTTTCGATCAAACTCCATTTGTCCGGTCCTCCTCCAAGACCGAAAACACTTGCGGGCTGAGCCCATCTTCAAATGAGGGGAATGCTGTGATATGTTTTCAAATTGCTCTCCAATCTTTGCCCAGCCCCATTATCCACAACACATTGCGAGTGCTGCTTGCACTCGATGCGAGGAGTCGATGCGGTTTGCATACAATCACGCCTCGTGCCTGCTCAACCCAAACGCCTCCGACACGCCGCGTTCCATGCTCCACCGTGACAACAGGGAGGCAGAATGTGGAAACCCAGTGGCAAGGATTTGCATGGCTCCCATTAAAGCCTTTGATGCCCTCGACTACCAACCTTCCACGGCTCATCTCAAACGTGCAAAAGCAGCGCTTATTTAAATCCCTTCACGCGGGTGTCACGTGCCTTTTTTGCAAATAACGCCGGGGGTTTATTTAAGCCACTAAACCGGACTGCCATTGTCTGTATATATTTTGCAGTAATTTTGACAGAAGAATTTTGTTCAACTTTAGTACGGTCATAATTTTAGACCATAATTCTAAATTAAATGCAAATCATGTCACGCAACGCTTTCCGCACTTTGAAAGCCAATGTTTAATTGCAGCACAAGAACAATGTATGCCAGTACTTTTGCCAACAACAGATCGCCCATGTCTAACCGGTAACTCTGCCAGATCTACCGTGATTATGGCTATTCTACAGGGGGGATGGTCAGCTCAGCGGATACTCTGCCTCCTCTCCACGTAAAACACTTACAGTATTTACACATCCCATCAGCGAAACAACCTTTCGGTGTCTACAATTTCAGAAACATTGGTTCAACACAAGTAAACTTCGGTTTGGACATTCATTGTCTAATCAACAGTCAGCCTTGCTTGAAGCAATGCTGGTGAAGGGGCCGATATTTATATTATTGGGTCTTTCGGTAAAGTCACGTAGATGGTTCAAAGAAAATAACAAAAAACTACGTTTCCATCACAACACAAGCGATCGTCATCTTTCCTCCTGATGACGATCGCTTGTGTTGTAATCGAAACGTCGTAGTTTTTGGTTATTTTCTTTGAACCATCTACGTGACTTTACCGAAAGACCCAAGAATATGAATTCCTGCAGTCACGAAATATTTAAGTCAGATATTTATAGGCAAGGGCCCCCTGGTAGATATGGCTATTCGTTCAGCATCGCTGGGTTGTGTATTCCTCAGTTAAAGGAAGCGTACATTCTGCAGAACCTTTTCAGGCAAGGTATCCTCCCCCAAGGCTGCAATATTTATGCATCAAGAAAAGCAGCGCTCCGCTGTAACCCTCCGCCACCCACACGCCTGGCAGTGGAGGGCACTGGGGGATAATCTGGCGCGGTGGCGGCGACTGGCGTGCGGTAAATGACGCGATAAGACAGCTCCAACTAATCACGCACTCCTAAGGACCACAGTCACCGTGGCGGTTCGAGTCACAGTCCGCTGGCCCAGAGCGCAACAGACTTTGAGGCACGAGGCCATCACGCCAAGCTGCCTCGCCTGCTGCCCGACAGGTATCACCTCCGTGACTCGGACCGGAGCCGCGGATATGAACCTGGAGCTGCCCTGGCTAACACGGGAGGTCTCTGCGTTGCTGCCAGGGAGCAGACGTTGGGTTGCCACCTCTCCGGGTTTGCCCCGGACAGTCAGGCGATTGGCTTCTCGTGTTCCGAGTGACAGGAATTTATTTGTACCGAGATCTGCTGGGATTGTGCTGAGACTTATTACAGGATACTACACAGTTCTGAAAGACCTAGGCTGACAGAAAAATATATCCGGGTTTGGTCTGCGGTGGACGAGGGGGCAGCCCGAGGGGCACGGAGAAAAGTAGCGACGTGAGAAATGTACGCGCAGCAACCTGAGAACGATTGTTTAAGGGCGCTTTGTAAATGTCAATTATTATTATCATCATCAAATGAGGCACGCGTGACGTCCGTCACAATCTGCACGAGCTTGCGGGATCCATTGCCAAACGACGCCCCACATCACAATGCATCCGCGGCATGCGTCCTCACGCTAACGACGTCCTGGGTGTTTAATAGTGCAGTGACATCGCAGGGTGTCACCATGCTGTGGGTGCAGCTCCGGCCCTAGAGGCGCACGGTGTGCGCTAAATAATATCGCTGGATGGCACCATGCTGTAAGTGCAGTGCCGACCCGACAGGACACGGTGTGTGGGTGCCGCCCGAAGGATGGGGTTGTGTGAGGCCATGGCACTCTGGTTGATCCGGGAGGACACGTGACTGGTTAAGTTGACAGAGGGGCCCCAAGAGGGGGTTAGTGGGGGTCACATGATTGGGACCCAGATCCTTCCCGAGGATTCTGGAAGGTGGGCGTGGCCAAGGGGCGGAGCCCGCCACGCCACAGAGAATTTAAGCCGGGTCCCGAGAGGGACTGGGGTTGTTGTTCATCCTGGAAGAAACCTTCATCTACGCTCTCTGTTCAACGAGTCTGCAACACGTGGACCTGGGCTGAAGTCGTTGGTCCCGGTCCGTAATAACAGTTATGTTGTAACTAGTGACGTTAGCTTGGTGGTCACCACCAGGCTAACTACACCAGTCACGTTGTAACTAGTGTAACTAGTGTTGTAACTAGTGTAGTTAGCCTGGTGGTCACCACCTTAGGTTGTTATTCTGTTAAGGGGAAGTAACCCCGTGTGTTGGAACTGAATAAAATGTGTTGCCTCCAAGTCTACGTCTGCGATTCAGTTGAACCCATTACAGTAGTACTCTAGCAACATTCAGGAGCTCAAGTCTAAGCAGGGCTGAACCTGGATAGTCTTCGCATGTGTGACCACCACGCACAAGCAGGTTGCCATAGTGGTGGGCTATGTGATGGGCATTAGAGGGCAATTCAGCAAAATAATTAGTCAGGTACTTGACTTCGATACCCCAAGGTCTATATGCTCCCCGCTTTCACCAACCTGCACTCACCAGAGTTGAGGTGAAGTCAAATCACTACCATGGCCTGCACGGCGTGGGGGAGGCCCTCGTCCAGTCGTAGATTGACACGACAGCCGTACGTGGACATCTCATTCATAAAAGCGGCTTAACGTTACACCCCAATAAACGAAACCATTTGGACCGAGTCTAGATTTTGTGTACCCAGTGTGAGGTTAGTCACCATAACAGATGGAGCTCCCAGTAGCTTGGCACAGTGCTGATGTCAAGTGCACCCTTTCAGAAATTCAAATAAAAAAATAACATGTCCTGCATTCTGTAACTAATACTGTACCAAGACCACACAGCCGCATCTCCATTCAGCACCTTTAAATCCAGAACAGAGATGACAGTCAACTGTAGTTTAACAGCATTTTTTTTTAAATTGCAGGCGCGGCACACAATGCATAATTTAAACGTTATTTGTTGAGACACGGACGCCGTGACGTAGCCATCAACAGAGAATCACAGGGATTTCTATAGATGTGCGAACTTCACTCATAGACAAATTTACAGTCGACCGTCAAGGCTGTGCAAGATATCCAATTAAACATGCACACTTCAGGTTTTTAAATATTTAATGGAAATTGAACGATAAATCATTTTATTATTTAAATATTGCCTTCACTTCAAAGTATGTTATGCAGCATTATACCCAATCCAGCACCACTTTGTGAAAAACGCTGGGTTCCTCCGAAGTTCTCGCCTGCATGCCAAAACTATTCATCACTTCGAGCCAGAGGTGACCCCTTTGAAGAAAGTCCACGTGGATGTCTGCAGCCTGTAAACACTCTCCCATGCTCATTACCGGCAAAACAATACAACTCTTGTGCTGCATTATATAACCGTCGGTTGCGAATTATATAACGAGAATAATGTGCGCAGAGTGAAGTATCGGAATAATGCCTGGATAAATAGAGTACCGCGTTTTTTGGAAAAAAATATGGAGATTTTATGACACAATAAAGGGGCTAAGTGTTAAATTCTTACAGAAAGATGTACTTCTGATTGAACGTCCGTACGTGCAAAGGGTCTTACAGTTACACCGATCGGCTGGATCCACGGTGGCCACAATCATCACCAGGACATGCCCACGAGAATCGAGGCAATTTGTGTTGTGGCCAGAGGTGAATCGCTCCGGCCTTCGCAGATGCACACCTAGGCGGTGCGCGTCGCGGGCCGTCCCACACAGCCTTGATGCTTCATTAATGAAAAAAGAAAACACTTTCAAGTGACTCTCTGGAGCACCGTACAGCACTCGAGTGATGTCACTGCCGTGCCTTTGTATCACCGATGATACGAGTCGGCCATAGCGAGACTGGCAGGCACTCCCACAGTCACTTTAATGTGTTTCATCATTAACGTTTCAGAGTGCCACCAGACGGTCTGGAACACGCCACCGACGTGTGTATCCACAAGATAACACGTTTGCTTTTTGGGTTCGGTCTTTGGGTGGCAGGGTAGCCCAGTGGTAATCCTCGTGCCTCGCAGCAAGAAGAGTCTGGGTTCTATTCCCGACTTGGGCATCTTTCAATGTGGAGTTTTAATGATCTCCCCCCTGTTCTGCATCGGTTTCCTCTGTGTTCTCCGATTTCCCCCCATAACTAAAAATCTATACAATGGAGCCTATATTGGCCAAACATCCCAATGTTAAAAAAGACCTGCAAATTACTCAATTGAGATTAAACAGCAACACTTCCCTCTCTTAAAAAACTTGGCACAACCCTCCTGAAAGAGAGTCTTGAGACTCAGTGAGCCCTTCCTGGGTAAACAAGCAGAATAATAATAAAAGCCTTCTTTTGAATACAGAGTATTTCAAATATATAAAATACTGGCGAATACAGTTACTGATGTGATTTTCAAAAATATGTATTTGAGTAAATGTAAATAAACGATAAATATAGTTAGCATTAATAATCATGTCCACCTTCTTGAAGTGTTTATTGTAAAAAAGACAATTTAATTCCACGTACGCTGTGTCAAATCCAGAATTAAAGAAATGTTAATTTGAACCCTCTCAGAGCAAAGCATCACCCCATGTTAGAGAACGGTCCACAAAAAGGGATATCACAGAACTAGTTCTGAGACCCCTTCAAGTGGCCCCTCTGTACGAGAGGCACTGCACGCTATCACACACCCTGCTATACAGATGCTCGTTATGTGGCAGCCACACTCATATTTTTGATTCTGGGAGCTGGATTTTACCAAACAGGTGAAAAAACTAATTTTGATATAATGAATCTGGGTACAGTCATTGCTAATAATCACGAGACCATCAACTCACTACATTTGACAATCTGGTTTAATCACAGACGGCTGACACCCATTTCAAACTCAGAAATCAGCAGTACTGGCTCAGTGCTGATCTGAAACACCCAGCCACCTCCAGAAGTGTTGCATTTGACAGATGGTGGTGCCGTTATTTTTCATATGACTGACTCTACAAAATAAATGTGCCCACTGTTTCCGTACTATATCTTGATGTTGTGTCGCATATATATGCTAAGGGGTGGCTCGTGAAATCATTTCATGTGACCGTGGACACATGAGGCTTGCCACTTCAAAACAGTCTGCAAACGATATTTATCCATCACTGCACGCAGCCTAGTAGCACTAATAGGGTACTAGAGGGGAATATTTATGACCTGGCAACAACGCTGCGTGTATTGTTTCAGCGCTGTGCTAAGTCACTTCTGCCACTGCAAGGGCCCCCCTACACTCGGTGAACATGCGCGTTCCCGTTGACATTATTGGATAACGTGACCCTGTGTGCCGATGCGTGGCCCGCCAAAGGTATTTGGAAGTCCTATTCGGCCCGCAGGGTGTGAAAGCTTCCCCAGCCCTGCGCTTTAGAACTCCACTACGTATCAGATGGTCCTCTGCCACGGGGGCTCGAGCCGTGCTGCTCAGCGGATTTTAGCCGCGGCGCGCGGGCAGGCGGGCGCGTGGGGCCGAGCGGCTGCGCTCGCATCCCAGCGCCGACGGTGACAGCGCGTGGAGGCTCTGGCCCCGAACGCCGAGCGGTGCGGCGCACACGAGCGACGAGTTGGGGAAGAGGCGCACGCGCGAGTTCAGCAGCCAGCCCAGCAGCGGCGTTGCGGAGCAGTCGCAGCGCCACGGGTTGTCGTGCAGGAAGACTTGCTGCAGCCCTGCAAGGTGCGCACAGCAGCACAACAACAACAACAGCCCGCCATTCGCCACAGGCGTCGCCACGCCGTTCGTGCCAGGCTCGGCGAGCTTTAGGCCACGTGAAATGTGGAAGGCTGGCAGGTCACGAGATTGCGATGGCTGACAGATACACCACCTGCGCTCCCCACTGTGCCAACAGCGGCACACACACACACACAGACACACACAGCTGAGCGAGCAACCGACCTTCCACCAATCCTTCTAAGCCATCATCATGATCAACGGCAAGGGTCAACCCACTGCTGGATAAAGGCCTCTCCATAGCTGATACCACCTCTGATGGTCCTATGATGTGACAATCCACCTAGCACTTGCACAGAAGTGGACATCATAATTGCTCCAAAAATCTGCGTAGATTGTCTCATGCACGTGTTCCTCTTTATATCAATAGAATTCCAAGCATGCATCTCTCCATGCTTCTTTGAGCATTTTGTCCCATTTTATTCGAGAACCATGCTTCTTAACCACGTGTAGTATGAACTGATTTAAAACGTTCCTCTAATGACACAACATTCCTATTGCATGGAGGCAGCTGCTTAGATTTTCTTTATCCATTCTATTCAAGTCCCATCCAGCCCTCGCATCTCATTCCACTACGGCCTTCCACAATTCTCCCACCTCACCCGCGGTTTCCCACTACTCCTGCCCTGTGCCGGTGGCATCTCCAAAGCCCTGCTGATTGCCCACCATCAGCACCACAAGCTATTGACGGGCAATTGCACTGTTCTCTCTTGAGAGCTGAGACAGAGACATTGCTCAAAACATTTCCCCTGCTGTTGTACGCTTACATTATGAAAAAGTCGTCATTTTAATATCAAAGAAGATACGCTGATTGAATACATTCTACTTAAATTAACAATCCAGGGAAATGTTGATTCCGGTTATTTATTTGGCATAAAGTACTGCCAACCCCAAAGCTTGAGAATGTTTATTTTTGAATGTTTTAGTCAGAGCGGTCTCACTAGTCTATTGCTTTCTGTGAAAAGGGCTCGGGGTTAATGACACTGACAACTTGAGCAAAACCAACTAGAAAATAAACTTCAGGATTTTGAATACGGAAACTTTGTGCAGAAACAAATTGAATGTGATGGGGTTTTTTTGTGCAGTCATTGGTGACCGGGCTGAGACCTTCAGCCCACTGCAATTGAGAACACGTTTTTAACCAAAGGCGGCTGAAACCGAGATGCCAACAGCACTTGTCTAAATAGTCTGTTACAGGCTACATGTGGGATCTTTGTCATTATCCTCTTAGTATGTTTGTATACGCGTGGTCATTACATGTTTGCTGTGTGTCACTGGACACCCTCTGGTCACCATTGCAATTGAGACGTTCCATCTCAAGGAACTTTCCAAGCGACACATTTTTATTACAGGTAATCGTGATGATAATAAGCCGCTGCTCCCGGACACGGGTGTTTTCCGTGGGGGTGCGCGCTCTAACCGGACAGTCGCGCCAACGCGCCGGCATCCAGCGTGGCGAGGCAGTTCCCGCTCAGCGCCAGCTGTGTGAGTCTCGGCGTGTGGCGGAACGCGGCCGGCGCCACGTGCCGCAGGCGGTTGTTACTGAGGTAGAGCTGCGTGAGAACGGCCAGGCCACGCAGCGCTTCCCCGCCCACGCCCGCGAGCCGGTTGTTGTCGAGCACCAGCATGTCGAGCCGGCGCAGGCCCGTGAAGAGGCCGGGCGGCACTGCGCTCAGACGGTTCCCGCCCAGGTTGAGCAGCTCCAGCCGGCGCAGGCCACGCAGCGCGAGCGGGGAGGCGCGCGTGACGCGGTTGTACGCCAGGTCCAGCACGCGCAGGCGCGGCGCGTGCCGGAAGAGCAGCGCCGGCAGGCGCGACACGTTGTTCAGCGGCATGTCCAGGTCGGTGAGGTTGCCCAGGCCGCGGAGGGCATCGGGCTGCAGCGAGAGGACCTGATTCTTGCCGATGAGGAGGTAGCGCAACGAGACGAGGTTCCGGAAGACGCCGGCGGGCAGCTCCCCGAGCTGGTTGTCGTAGAAGTTGAGGGTCACGAGTTTCGTGGTCCCGGCGAAGGCGTCCGGGTGCAGCTCTCTCAGCCGGTTGTGCTCCAGGTTGAGGCTGCGGAGGTTCGGAATCTTCCTCAGCGTCCCCGCGCCCAGGCGCCCGATCTTGTTCTGGCCTTCGTCATGGTCACCATTGTCACAGGGGGGAGCGAGCGTGAGGGGAACGATGAGGCTGGCAGGCAACTCGCCTAATACACCGCGGTCTAAATAAACCGATGTGTAATTACATGCCACACTTACTTAACGTCTTTAATGACCAAAGTGAGTTAAATGGGCACTTGGTATTAAATTATGCTACGTGGAATAAATGTGTAGTGCCTCCAATTATGTGTAACAGAAATGTAGCTTTAAATCTGTGTAAAGTCTAACTACATTATCATTAATTTAACAGTATTCGATTTTTTACAGCTGCGAAATCGCAATATTTGGCAAGGGCACGATAACGTTGATTCAAACAACTTCATTGCGCGGCACCGTAACCGAATTACAAATGGCTTATTGGATGATCTTTTGGGACAAGAATCTGGCAATGAAGTTAACATCACCTGCATATTATGCAACATTTCAGATTTTCTGTCAGTATAATAATTCAGCAAAAAAATCTGGTCCTACATAAATCCCACAAAAAGTAAATACAGATAACGTGTTTTAATCAACGACCTTGTAAATGCTGCGTGACCCCTTATTCATTATGAAACTGCTACTTGTAGCACATTAAACCATAAAAGTTCTTCCCAATATTTTTATTCGTCTTCAGAGTTAATTTGCTACTGTTGTAAAGCATCTTCAGATGTGGTTCCATTGAGGCACTACATAGAAGAAAACGTAAAATGATATCGTGCAATTGTAACTGTCAGTTTTACAAAACACTCCAGCTTGCTACCGTCCACATTTCATCATTATGACCCGTTTGCCTGCACTAACTGCCCTAGATATTCATACTCTGGCGTGTTTACCAATGAGCCTAAAAATAAAGTTAACGATCCATGCTAAGACATGGATCGTAAACACGAACACCGACAAATAATATGGAAAAGGTGAAAAATGCACAGAGACGCCTACTTGGAATTACAACTGAAATCCAGAACTTGGAGCACACAACACACATAGACAAGTAAAAGTGGTCATATTTCTGTTAAGAAAAGTGGGCTTAGGCAGACCAAATGGTGAGAATGAAGGCCAGCGATCAAGACGAATGATGGCAACCAAGAGGACATCCACCGAGCAGCAAGAGTGATGAATTGCGACCATCAGGTTACAACCGCGACCAAGCCCTGCGTTGCGAGAAGCGGTGCAAGAACCCTCACCCATGTTGAGCACTTCGGTGGCTCGTGGCAGCGCCGCCGGCACCGCGGTGAGCCCCCGCGTCTTGCACTCGACCTGCAGGCCCGGCCGGTTGGCGCGCGGTGAGCACTGGCACGCGGACGGACACTCCGCCGCCCCCGCCGCCGCCGCTGCACACAGACCCAGCGCCAGCAGCGCCAGCAGCGCCAGCAGCGCCATCGCCGGCACGGCGACCTCCGGCTTCCCGCGCAGGGGTCGCGCGCGTCCCACGCATGATCGTGGCTTCCCCATTCTCCTCCCGCTCGCAGGAATGCCCCGGCACTGACCCACCAAGCCGGTAATCGAGCCCACGGCCGAGTGTATTTGCGTTAATCTAAAAATTAACCATCGCTTTTGCACGCTTGAGCGTGCATCTGCTCTTCAGAGCTATTCGCTTTGGACTAAGAGCAAAGAAGATCTGAGGGCTGGCAGATCGGCCGAGTATAAACACACCTCACACGGGGTACACGATCACAGTTTGCCGATGGCGGTATTTGTTTCGGTGTCTTGACAGGCCAGCCGGTGCACATGCCTCCACATTCCCCGGCAATAGTGAGCGCATTGTACGAACATTGCACAGCTCGGGGGAAAGGCATCATCCATTGCGCTTTAATGAGCTGGCGAATACAGCCTCCGCGCCTCTGCGAAAAGGTTAGCGGCTCATCGCCGTCAACAACAAATCATGACGGCACATGGCTGGGAACACAATCCTGAAATGTGGAACTATGAATAAAACTGTAAAGTTTGCTAACTTTAGACACAAACAAGAACTTAAACATTAAATTAAGGACTTAGACGAAGTCTTCCTTTGTAATTATACATTAATAATTAAATTATTAACGTGTAGTGGTGAGCGGTGGTGCAGTGCTTCAGGCACTGCCCTACAAACCAGGCGATTCCCAGCCATGGCTGTATTTTAAACTTCTTTCGCACCATACGTAGGCAATGGTGCCTATCGGAGGTGCGATAACGTCGGGTGGCGAGTGATATCTCAAATGGTCCTGGGCCCTCCTTCACCAACCCAAACCAGTGTGGTGTTCAAACAATTCCCACACTAACAGCGCAGCGTAGGAAGGCCTTCATCCAGCAGTGGATTGACAATGGGCTGAAAATATATATTTTCATTTATTCTTGTTGGTGGTTCATGTAGATTTGGGAAACATCCGAACCCAGTGTGTTGTCAGGTAGCTCAGAGATAGCAGTATGCCAAGTAGGTTTATAAACAGATCTGTTTGGATCTCTGATATCCATTTTTGTGGGTGAACTTTTTCCAGGAACTCCGGTTTCCTCCTTCCAGCAAAACACTCCGGCAGAGGGATGTGTCAAACATCCCAATGCAAGACCCTCCTGAAAAAGTCTTAAGACTGAAGATTTCCGAAATAAACTATGGCCCAATTATGATAAACAAGAAAATGTATTTGTTCACATGATGCACACCGAGTGCTTTCGGTGTAAATATATGAGTGAACGTAGGCTGCAGATAAAACGATGACTATCGTCTAAAGGGCCCCGAGCAAAAACTGACCTGAAAATGCCAATTAAAATAAAGTGCTGCAATAATTAATGAAAGCTCTGTTCCTACCAGGTTTGACACAAAAAGGAGGTGAATTATTTTACCTTCAAGTGTTTGAATGGGTGTGAACATGCGTACGTCACTTACATTGAACAACGCACATCATGAAGTGCTGAGGAAACACTAAAATAGTTTATTATTTTAAGTACAGGAAACAGGAGCAGCCATTTAAACCTCAGCTGTTAATTTTTAGCAATTTTGTTTGGCAGGTTCTAAGAACAACGTCCACACAAAACATACAAAAGTAGGTTACAATAAATTTTCCCGTCTTGCTCGGATTGCTCTCTTCCAGGAGGTGCAAAATCAAACAAAATCTCAGTGGTTTCTTTCAGTCTGCGTGTTTATAAATACTCGCACCTCAAACACACACATTCTAATGTCAAGCTCACATTTCTTGATGCAGTTTCCCACCGTTGGCAGTGCTGCCCCCCCTATCACAAAATGCTTTGCAGCCACTTGTGCCGGATAGGTGGCAGCTGCTCGTACAGGTCAAAGCCCAGGTTATCGGAGGCATTGGGGAGCTTGTAGAGAAGCAGGTGGCTTCGCAGGACCTGCACAACGCACAGAAAGAGAGGACATTCAGCAAGGTCTTACATCTCCACTACCAATCTCAAATGTGTTTGGTCAACCCTGCCCCAGCTCAAGGTACTCGGCAATTAATTACAACTATTTCGCTGCTTCCAGCAGAAGGCATCCCTCGTCAAGTGAAACGCTTTGATCGTTATTCCAACGGAACCGGGTTATTGTAACGTTTCGTGCTGGTTTTAAAGTAATGTGTCTTAACGACAAATACGGCTGTACATCTTAAATGTAGGAAAACAACAAGTCTCATTATTTCCTATCTATACGCTTGGATGTCCTTCATTGCAGTCATGCTTTGCAGTCGATCTTGAAACTTTTGCCCAATGTTTGGCAACACTGAAGGCTGACTGGAACGTTTAGCATGACAACCGCTAACGGTTCCAAAAACCTGAGCAATTCGTACTCGTGAAACCTACTCAAAGTGGTTACCACCTCCGTCAATCCAGTAGTGGATTGACGAAGCGTTGTCAATTATTTTAGTTCGCATTAGTTGATCTAAACACGTAATTTTACCAGCAATATGGTTTTCTTGACTTGTTTTGTTATGAGTGTTATCTGAGAATATTAGCTAAGATGGTTAAACCAGGTAGTAAGATACATTACAACTCAAAATTAATCTTACCTTATCTTGAAGGGCATTAATTTGTCTCAACATGCGCTTCTTCATTTTCAGAATGTCCTTTGGAGAAAATAAAATGATGGAGACAATGTCGTAAATGCTAATCGGGTAATAATGCTGAAAGGAATACAGCATGATGACCAGCAGAACATTTAATTTGAGCGAGGTGCAATTCCACACATCTGCTAAACGCTAGCAAAAACAAATGGGCTTTTCCTTGCATTACCAAAAATACCACCCAGCTCCCCAGGAACGTGCCACCTAATGTCACATTCAGCTCTGCCACGAGGGGTCTCATTATTGCATTAAAGTGACACGGCAATCACAGCCCACAATGCCAGGCCCCACGTGGCACCACTCACACGACTTATATCCTTGCAGAACACAACACACGAATCAATAGAAGGAACATCAACCGAACGCCACCTTCGTTTTCAAAAGAATGCAAGTTCATGCGGTTTCCCCATTCAAACCAGCATGGCCCATAGCTCACCTGTCATGTACAATCATGTGCTAGTGGTGTAAATTCCACATTCCTATGGCAGCAAAGAGACTATCCATTGGACACTCACTGTCAACTTTCCGCAAACTGGTACTAATTTTAGTGACTCCAGAGCTAACTCTGTTGGTCAAGTGAGGTCGTAGTAATTTATTTGTTTAAACAGATTAGAAGTCAAGTGACTAGGACAATCTCAGTGACCTTGCTCACCAAAATGACAAAAAGGAGAACAAATAATAAACAAGCAACTGTATCACAAGAGGAATTTTAAATATTGCACATGTAATTTCCAGCAGCACAAATCGGCTGGCAGTTCACCTCCAGATCGAATACCATCTGGAGCATAATCCGAACCTGCCGTTTGTATATTTCGCACCTCCAATTAGCACAGTTGGCTATGTACGGTGCAAAAGACGTTCAGCAGTAGAGTGAGAGACTCGCCATAGAAATGTTGCCCGTTCAAAATCCCGGTTGGGGTTTGACTCAGCCCATCATCTCAGAGGAGTGGATAAAAATAAATACCAATTTGTGGAAAAGTCAACCGCAGTCGACCTATGGGCAGACTCGCTCCGGCCATATACCTCACCAGCTCAGGGCTGTAAACGGCAGGATGAGCACCACCTCAGTGCTCAACTGAAAAAGCAGTAAATCGCTTTGACTTTCGAGTTCTTCGCACCAAAGATCACAAAGACGGTAGTGGAGGGCCAACGGAGTTTTGGCGACGCTGCCCGTGCACGTACTCACATGGTCGCCGTGCTCCTGCGAGAAGATGAAGGCATTGACGTGATGCAGCGCCACGGCGTAGAGGACAGGGCACCAGGCCGTGCGCAGCGAGCCCGTCACCAGCATGCGGAAGTAGAGCCGCAGGAGCCCCGCGTGCGTCTCCGCCGGCTCGGTGTAGCGCCCCAGGCCCACAGGGAACTGCGCACACACGGGCGGCGTGAGCTCCCCCCCCCGCCAACCACGGTGCACGCAGCAACGATTTCCTTACATTCGTCCGCAAATACACTCACAACACGCACGATTTGAAATGAAAAAAAATATCATCGTTATAAAGCTTCTAGTCGTTGTTTAACCAATATATACTTTCATGATATAATTATAATTGTTTACCATTTCTGACAATTACAGGTGTTAAAATGTCCAAACACCAAACAGATACCAATTACAAAGGCATCAATGTCTGCGTAGCCACACGTACTTGTGGTAAAATTGTAAACAATTTTTTTTATAGTGTATTCACTGTCCTTATTCAATAACTTGGTGAAACGGTCCCATAGCCATTTGTTTATTCTATAATGCAATGGAACAAAGCTTTTATGAACAAAAAAAAAAACTTGTATAATAACAGTAAGGATATGCACTTCATCTACCCAGCAAAGCCTCAATGATTCTCAAGATTTGAGTGTCAAGACTCTTTGAGGACGGTGCTGGACTACTACAATTGGCAAGCCATACAAGAGATAAAGTGATGAATCAATTCACAAATTAAATAATGAGCCTGAACAGTGACAACTGACTGAATCGTCACGTGGTTGCGAGCAGCCGGAGCGGCCACCTGCTTGATGGGCACGCCGAGCGAGCGCAGCGCCCCCTCGTGCTCCCCGAACAGCACCAGCTTGAGCCGGACGTCGAAGCGGCGCTGCAGCGGCAGCAGCACGAAGGCCCCGAAGAGAGCGTCGCCGAACGACGCGGCCTCGAACTGCTCGAGCAGCTCCACGTACAGGTCGTAGAAGGCCGGCACGCCGGCGACGGGCCCATCGAGCCGCAGGGCGTCGAGCGCGCGGGGGCGGCAGTATAGGCCGAGCAGGGCGGCCAGCCCCGCGCGCACCGGCGGATCCAGGAAGAGGCTCCCGTCGTCCGCCAGGAACACGCACGTCAGGCGGCACAACTTGGCGGCGGCGGAGATGCCGGCCAGGGCCCCGTGGCGCCACGTCTCCAGCAGCAGCAGCCAGCGCAGCGCGGCCACGCTGGCGGCCCTGGGGTCCACGGGAACAGCGGAGGCGTCCGCTGGATAAATGTGGCGACAATTAAAGTTCTGATTTAAAGCTTTCGTGACTGCAGCGATTCATATCCTTAGCTCTTTCGGCAAAGTCACGTTGAAGGGAAACAATAAAATAATGAAACAATATTGTTTTGTATATATTTTATTACTTTATTGTTTCCCTTCAACGTGACTTTACCGAAAGAGCTAAGAATATGACAATTAAAGTGTTTAACAATGAACGCGAGACTTAATGTTCTTTTACAAAAGTAGAGGACGTGGGCTGTTTAACTGCTTGTGAAAGCGGTATATGCCAGTGTGACTTGTAGTGCATGGTCAAAGTTAAATACCACGTGACATCATTATCAAAAGTGTACTGATGTTATAGCTCATATCCCATGATGAAACCATAACTCCAAAAACAAAAAAACTGATTAATGTGCTTTAGACAGCTACGTTTATCCATATCCCCGATGCCACAGAGGGAATAGTTTTCATTGGGCCCTAACTTGACAAAGTCCAGGATACTATCCATATTGCCGACAGAATATTCTCGCTCAGAGGATTAAAACAAAAGGATCTGTTTGACATGCAACGAGCGTCTCTACAGCACTTCATGGGAGAAGGCACGCCACCTAGCGCCCCAACCAGGCAACTGAGGGACCTCGGCAGCGGTGCTGTCACCGTCACCGTCCGCAGGACGTTCTCGAAGAAGGAGCGAGATCGGAGATTTATGAACGGAAACGTTATTGTCTCGCGACCTGATGTCGGAAGTACAAATGTTGAATGGGAACAAAGAAAAGTGGTGACACTGCTTAGATAGTAGTGCACAAGTACAATAACACTACTAAACACCTTCATCAATAACAATGGCCCTTTCTCCATTTGCTATGAGAAAGGGCCACCGCCTGAAACTAATGTGCGGAGTCAAATTAAAACCATTATTACAAATGAAAAAATATATTATAATAATCACCTAAACTATAATAACCAACTTTTCAATGCATACCTGAAGTACTGGCAGAGGTGGGCTGGCCTGATGCTTGGTACAGCCGCACCAGAGGCAGGAAAGCCCAGTCCGCAGGGTAGAGAGGGCCCTGCATGGGCGGGAGGAGCAGAGACGCAATGTGCTTGGTCTGGCCGAGGTATCGTGCCTGTGACCTCTCCAACGCCTTCTCCTCTCCCCCGAGCAGCAATGCGAGGTAGCAGGCCCTAATCCCTGCCAGATCCTTCCAGGCTGCGGTCAGGAGCTCCCCACCCCCTTGGACCTCGCCACCTTGGCTGCCGAGGGGCTCAGGGCCTCGGTCCTCCTTCAGCGACAGCATGGCCTCCAGGTCAGCAGCTTCTGGACCACCCACCCTGCCTTCCCTTCAGATAGAACATTCACGAAGCATCAAGGAGATGAGGAAAGATTCAAATATTGATGACACGGCCAAAGTATGTCACCTTCGTGATTTGACCCATTAGTGGCAGTGGAGAAATCGGCATATTCTTGCTCTGCCCAAAATTGACTCATCAACTCCATGCACACATACACTCAGCGGTGACCAAGCCAAACCACCAGGCTATTGGGCTATCCTTATGATTACTTATACCCAAGCATCTCTGAGCATCCAATGTATACACGTGCGTATGAGTTCTATGACCAAAGCATAAATTGGTACCACCTCAGTTGGCACAACTTTAGCAGCAACTTTTTTCTTTATATGGCCAACACGAGTATATTTTGACAACCCACTCATTTAAAAACATCATCACTAAGTTCACCTTTTGAGGCCATGTAAATAAATGCACCAGTTATGTGGAGGTCACGACAAACCACGAACATTTAACAAGGCCCTGCAATTTCTTGCGCACACCGTGGCTGACGGGAGGGCCTCCACAAGAGGTGCCCCTTGAGAGCCCTCTAGAGAGTTTTTCGACAACTCTTCCAAGCTGGCCAGACATCTTGGAAGTGGTGGGAGTGCCCAGACCTTAACCGAGCACACACGACTTGTGGTGTGTCCCCATTTATAACGCCGAGTGGACACAGCTAGGAGGATTTAAGAAGCTTGTCCATCTTTTCATGTGCCGTGCCGGGGGAGGTCAAACCATCAACCTCTGTATCACAAGTCCAGTGTGCTAACCATTGCACCACGGCAGCATCTCCGTGCGCATTAGTAGCACTATACAACTTTCGCCACCTTCCGTTGTTTAGAAGAAAAGACCATCTGTTGTGGGAAGCACGGACTATACGCGAGCGGGAGGGTTGGTGACCCACGGGGTGAAGTCGGGATTGAAGAGGATCCCCGACAGCAGCTGCTGCGCCAGGTGCTCGCTGCCCGGCAGGAGGCGTCCGACGAGCGCCAGCGCCACCATGTGGCAGAGCGGGGCGACGCGGCGCGCGGCCTCGCTGAACGACACCTGCGTCGCACAACAACGGCAGCAACAGCGGCGGCAGCCGCCGATCGCCACTAAGCGAGGGTGACGTCAGCACAACGCTGGTGCCATGCTAGCTGCACTTCCGAGGACGGGCGAAGCGTCGAACGTTCGTTGCATCGCACGTGTACGCACGCTCACGTAAACCGCCCGGCGCTGCGATGAGGTCATTGAAACCGCGATATGCCTTAACCTCCCTTGGGGGTAAAGGGCCCTGGGTGGCCTGGCGTGGAGTGGAAACTTGTAGGTGACAACGCATCCTGTGTTGAGCTTGCGCCCGATGAGACATCTTTTAAAATATGAGCGGCGCGGGCTCACCGCCATGCGCGCCAGCTCCAGCGTCAGGAAGAGCAGGTGGTGCTCGTGGCGCAGGAGCCAAGCCGAGGCGTGCGTGATGCTCGCTGCGCCGTCGCAGCTCGCAGCCAGGTATTCCTGCAGAGCGGCGCTCTCCAGCAGCACCGCAAACTACGGGGGGGGGGGGGGGGGCATAGAGCCAGCCACACACGCATCCGCACATTTAAATCCACGGCAAACATGGGTATTCATCCCTATTGCTGTGTGTAATCCCAATTGAGTAATTTGCAGGTAAATGTTCAGTATTTGGATGTTTGGTCAACACCTGTTACATTGTATGCTTTTTAGCTATGGGAGAAAACCAGGGAACCTGGAGAAAAACCCATGCACAACAGGGGAGAACACAAAAAGTCTCCACAGAAAGGCATGTTGAGAGTTTGGAATCCAACCCAGGCTCTTCTTGCTGTGTGACTCCCTGTCGCCCAATGTAACAGGCTGTTGGGCAAGTGATGTTAGAGAGCACCTATGAAGGCCCGCACAGAGCATAAGACGGTGGTTTCACTAGCACCACCACTGGCTCAGTGCCATCTATAGAGATGAAGATGCCCATTGCTAAAAGGCAGGCTGTTATCTAATAATGATTATGAGTCCATAACCATGAAGCAATATTTCTCAAAATTCAGCCTTTGTGATCATGCACAATGAAGACTTCTGCAAATCACAACCATCACGTGCGTATGATATCCAGTGGCTTAATTACAAAATTCATGGTACATATCAATAATCACTCATTGCAATAAGCACATGAAAGCTAATTCACCAATTCAAACCTGCAAACTGCAAACCATGAAAATTGAACAACAAATAACCTGTCATCAATGTACAAATGAAACGCATAGCACTGCATCTGTGGGAGCGGTGGCACAGTGATTAGCACGCTGTTGGTGTGATACAGCTGACCCTGAGCATCCCCTTCAACCAACCTTCACTGATCAGTGTGAATTATGACCAAACTAAGTCCCATGACCAGCACAGTATGCGGGAGCCTTCATCCATCAGTGGATTGACAAAGGGCTCTCAATCATTACCATGAAAACCGCACGGGATCCCGCAAGGCACAAAGGGTTCGTTCGTGCTACCCTGGCTGCCCACGCTGTCCCCAGGGCTTGCCGTTGTTGGCACGAGGCCACGGTTGTCTCCTCCTGGGCTGTGCCGCAGTGCTGCTCTCTCTTCCCTTTCTCCTGTTTCCCTGTCCAAATCTCCCCTAACACACCTTCCATCCAAACATAGTTTTCTTCTCATTTTTGTAAAACGTCTTGAGACGCTATTTAAGCAAAAAATAGCGTCATTTTTACAGAGCACATTGGACGCACCTTGGCCGTAAGCCCCTTATGAATGGAGGCTGCGGAGTTGAGCACAAGGAGGACAGCAGTGAGGAAGGGGAACGGAGAGCGTGAACCTGCCAGGCTCAACGGGGGCTTCCCGCCGGCGCAAGCCAGCGACACGAGACTGCGCATACTCTCTGGGTCCGGCGAGCACGAGTTGGGGTTGCACAGCGCCGAGCACACCCTACCAAACAACCGAGCAAATGATCATGGATTAACTCATTGTGCATTGCCGTCGAGCAAAACGAAAGATATTGCAAATAATAAGACGCAGCCAGCGATTTCCTGCTCAAATAAACACTGAGGTGGTGATCATCCATTTACAGCCCTGGGCCAGTGATAGAGATTCCACCTTCCATGGAGAGGAGCAAGTGATCCATACAACCGCTTTTGACTTCTTCCCAAAGTGGTACTCATTTTATTGACCCTGGAGGGATAATGGACTCAGTCCACCATCGAACCAGGATTTGAACTCTAAACCTTCCAATTCCGAGCCAATCGCTCTTCCGCTGTGCCACCTGGCCATGTTATGGAAAAAGCAAATAAAAGCTGAACTCCCTTTTGTCTCCGCAGAATATTAAATATTTCTTGGGCCAATTGCCAAGGCCACAATGAAGAGAGTACACGGAAATTAAGGCATTTGCATCAGACTCAGAGAGTGCGACGTGAAAGTAAACCACAGCCACCCGGAATGACTCTCCATGACGGCTCTCGGCAGCAGCTCTGAGCAGAGCGACCTATTTTGGATTATGTACCATAAGCGCAGATTCACGGACCTATGCTGTCAATTTTGGAATTCTTGACATTTTGCATTCGAATCCCATAGGATTAGAACTAAATTTGATTTAGCAACAACACCAAGCTGCAGAAAAGCCTGACGTTAGATGAGTACAGCCTGTGTACTCACATGTAGCCTATGACCAAACCACCATGAATGTGCCTGACTTCCCTGGATCTAGAATGCTAAACGCTTGTTTACCCAGTAAGGTCTCACTGAGTCTCAAGACAATTTTTCTGGAGGTTCCTGCCAAGTTTTTCACAGTAGCTGGTGACAATGCTATGTGTAATCCCAAACAAGTTATTTGGAGGTTTGGCTAATACCAGTAACATTCTATGTTTTTTTTCTATGACAGGAAACTGCAGAACCTGAATAAAACCCATGCACAAACACAAGGGTGAAAACATTAAAAATCCACGCAGCGCCTGAGTCAGGAATCAAAGCCAAGACCTTCTTGCTGTGAGACGGAATCATTACCACCGTGCCATCCTGCCACCCATATGAATTCTGTAAAGAAACAAAGCTACATCGTCTGCCGCACATCAGAGTAGATGTTGCGCGCGTAGGCGAAGACTGTGGAACCTACTTGAGTTTGCTCAACATGGAGCTGAGCGATGGAGAGACGAGCAACGGGCAAAGCGTCTCCTCAGAGAGTCGCTCCAGCTCCTCCAGATGTTCCACCGGGTCGGTCGACGGCTGAGGAGAGCAGCAAAGCACCACGAGATTGCGAGTTATCTCACTCGCCTTAAAGATTCACTGCAGTCGTTCCTCTGGAACAAGAGCCATGGCATGAAAGTAGACTACATACATATGTTATAGTTTTTTAAATGGTTGTATATATGTCATTACATTTTTGCAATGTATCACACCCTCAAAACCCTTCCATTACAGAACTGAGAGATGGCAAAGGCTTGGGGAGGTCTTCATTCAGCAGTGGATTGATAATGGCTGGTGATGATGGTAATTGGGCACGTGTGATTTTACAGGTGTGGTTCTTTAACCGTTCCGATTGCTATAGTGTGCTGCTAAAGCGGTATGCGACTGCGTAACGTAGTTGGGCTGGTGTGACCACGTAACGCAGTTGGGCTGGTGCCATTAGATAATTAAATTTTGTAATGAGCACCGTGTTCTGTCACTCTTGGGGACAGAAAGAGAATGATACAGTGGCGTGGGAAACCAGATTAGAGGGCAAGCAGCGAGAGGCGGTGCCAACAATTTCCCGGGCTACGTGGTCCTAAATTTGGATGCTTGGCCAACTCCAAAACAATCACCTGCTGTGCCTTGCCGGTGTGGTGGGCAGAGAGGTGGAGGAGCAGCGCGGAGGCGAGCGTGCGCGCGCCCTCACCGGCGGCCGAGCACGACGCCGCCTCCTGGAGGCAGCGTCGCAGGCAGCCCTCGGTGATAGGCGCCAGCCCCGCCACCTGCTCCCAGCTCACGAGTGGCGCCGGCACCTCCTCGCCGGCCTTCTCCTCCGTGCTGCACCGCAACGGCACCGTTCAGTTAGCCAGTTGCCCCCTTCTCACTCTACTACAATTGAGGACTGGGTCTACCAGTGATGGGCAACCTAGACACGTTAGTGGGCCACATGAGCGGCCCTCGTTTACCTCAGTGGGCCACAAGCTTGCCAATGTTCATGTGCACTAATCATGACCTCACGGATCGCCCGAGACACACTTAGACCAGGCCACCACGAGGGGCTCCATGGGCTGGATGCGGCCCAAGGGGATGCAGGTTGCCCACCAGGCTGACTGTTTTGCCTCATGCACACTGTGCTCAATCACCACACCTGCAGGTCACAACACCTACTCAAAATAATTTTTATGAACCCCATAGAGATTGGTAGGCTGCAAATCAACTCTGACACCACAGACAAAAATAACTCCAGAATGATGAATGGAATGTCAGACTCTTAGTGTTCCAAAAAGTGCAATAAAAGTTTCATGTTTGTAGTGAGAGTTCTCCAATATACGGAAAAGGTGAAATGAACTGAATAGGTCAGCCATGGTGTGATGGGGCCTTGTGTTAATATGGCCACAATCTTGCCTCTTCCGAGTATGAGGACATGTGCATTACTCATGGATTATGGCGATCCGATGCCACGTTACATGTAAGGCATAATATCAAATCATTAGTACATTTGGTATTTGTGCCATTCTAATAGCGCTAGGCTATCACCAAGGTGCTGTGCTTCACATGTGAATATCTTCTGCAGTAGCTTCACAGTTGGGGTGATGCGGTGAAGTGAAAAACATGTCAATTTGAGTGGAATTTTTTATTTGACAAGTAGGTCACATTCACACCGATTTTCGGTCAATAAATCACCGTGTGCCCTGATTTGTTTACTCCCTGTACGCACTTTTCTGCCTGATGAGTTATTTATAATTTACAGAAAGTTCAAGTTTATTTCATTTAGTCAGATGAGAACTCGAGAGACCAATAAGGACAATCTCATTTGCATAAGTGACATGGGTCACAAAATAACAAAATCAATAACATAAAGTAAAGTACAAGAATGATGTAAATAGAAATCAGAGAGAAAATAACAACCATGAAAACGTGAAAATAGTGCACAAACATAAAAGAACATTTCAAAAAATTATATTTCCTTTCATGAAAGTTGGCTCGGACGAATCACTTAAAAAAAACCTTTCCAAGTGCAATCAAGTAGAGAAAAACAATGGAATTATGGTGCTTACCGTACGAGTATGTAAACAGACAAGGACATGTGAAAAAGAGTTTCAATTGAAGTGACGTCGAAGGTGAGTGCCGGAGGCTTGCCTGTCTGCTGTCCGTGCGAGCCTGTGCAGGCCCAGGCTGGCTGAGTGCGTCACGGCTGTGAGGAGGGACACCAGGGCTTCGGCGCGCTGCAACGGAAGGGCCCTCTCGTGGGGCCCGTGGGGCCCGTGGGGCCCGTGGGGCTGAGCCGCGTCGCCCGGCAGGGCCTGCACCTGCTGCACAAGCACGGGGTACAGCTCCCTGGGGGAGACAGCAACAGAGTTAGTGGGGACGAAGGAAACCAGAAGATCTGGAGAAAACCCATGCAGAACAGGGGAAGAAATAAAAGACTCGACACAGAAAGGCACCATGGTCGTTCATTCTAACCCAGGCCCTTCTTGCTGTGAGGCACAAGTGTGCCTGGTTGTAATCCACCAAAGCGGGTTAATTAAGCTAGGGGCCCAGAAAAGGTTCAGATATCGCTCACCACTGATATAAGCCATTGGCCAGGATTCAAACACAGGTCACCGGGTTAATCGCGTAGGGCTCAAACCACTACTCCATTCACCCACCCCTTAATGTTTAACCCACCAGAAAAAAATGTCATCTTTAGACTCGTGAGGCTTTCCTGGATGAATCCAACACGTTAGAAGACAACATACACCTGTAGAGGCTGCACATCTGTCCATAGCTGGCCGCCACAGCCCACAAGCGCAGTGCCTCCACCGAGAGCAGCTGAGCCTCGTGGAGGTCAAGGAGCAGGTCCTGGGGTTTTTCGGCCACAAAGCGCGTAACACGCGATCGCAGGTCAAACTTGTTGACCTGCGAAGTGGGAGGCACAACGTGTTAGCACTGCAAACGACACTGCACAATAATTCATGACATCGCACTCACGCTTTGTGTGACTTGGGTTTTGATCATATCGGTAGTGCTCGTACTTGGACAGCCCTTTTGATAATCCACTGTTGGATGAGGGCTCCCACATGCCGTGCGAGCCGTGGGAGTTTATTTAAACATACTTCACCAGATTGGTCAGTGTAGGTTGGCGAAGGCGGGGAGCATGGAAGCACATGAACAAAGTGGATTGTATAACACTACTTTCTGCTACCCACAACATTCCATCATATTAGCCAGGCTCAACCCTACTTAGGGAAGCTTATTGTTGCTGCCCAGCCCCATACCACATTAACACAGGCACTTAAAACATGGTAAAAGCCCAATCCCGCCGGCAGGTATGACTACACACACAGCAGGATCACCGCTGAGAACCCCCCAGCGATTCAATCTGTTCTCACTATTCGAGGTTGCGATTTAATTTATCCCTGCCTCATTTTTGTTTTTTATTGCAATTATTTTGCATCTCGTTCATTTGTTAACCTAAAGATGACATTCGAACACAGCTGCACAATTAGTAAAGATTGGCTTCAAATACGTACAATACATGTCGATATTAATCGACGGATAATTGATCCGTCGACACGCGCCTAGGCACCCACCATGATGGCCGACATGTTACGGCCGGCCTGGCAGAGCACGCGGGCCAGCTTCATGGCAGCAGCAAGCGGCAGCCCATACACGCTGGTGGGGATGCCTCGCCCAGCCTTGCCCCCATCATCGCCCCCTCCCTCATCCAAGGACCCCCCCACGACCCCCACCGGGCCCCCCGTGGGCTGCCAGGCCGTGGGCAGGAACTCCGACACGAGCGACTCCACTAGGCGGGGGCACTCCACGATCTGTCGGCAGAAACAAGACACCGCCGCGCCCTTCAAGCAAGCAAACGACCATCGCCCAAAACGGACCGCTGGGCGGCAGGGTGGCACAGTGGCAACACTCGTGTGCCTCACAGGAAAAAGTGTCTGGTTTCAATTACTGTCTGGGGTTCCTTTCTGTGTGGAGTTTGTACATTCTCCCCCTGTCCTGCATGGGTTTCCTCCAGGTTCCCCGGTTACCTCTCATGGTTAATAGAACATGTAACTGTAAGTGATATTTACCAAATATCCAATGCCAAAACATTACCTGCAAATTAGTCAATTGGGATTACACATAGCAACACTGTCCCCTCCTGTGAAAACTTGGCAGGACCCTTCTGTAAAAAAGGTCTTGACACTTAGTGAGGCCTTCCTGGGTAAACGAGCATAATAATACAATAATACCCAACCAGGAAAACAACCATCTCCTGAAATGCAATGTGTTACTCTCTATGTGTTAATGTGTCAGGGCTGTCAACAGGTGAGCACTGGCTCAGACTCAATTGAACAAGAAACCATGCTGAATTTGAGAGTAAGCATGACTTAGTGTGATGAGGCATAATTCATCTGCACCAAACATAATAAGTAGAATAAATAGAGCTGTCGATGTAGAGTAGAAACTCAAAAATCCGAAGCGGGGAGGCGATAATATTTTCTGGACCTGGGAAACACACTCCCAATAGCAGCCACACTGTATATGTGTGTTTTGGCTATGGGAGAAAATCCACGCAGAAGAGTGGGAGAATATACAAATTCCACGCAGAAAGGTTACCCGAGTTGGAAATCGAACCCAGATCCTTTTTTGCTGCGAGACAAAGAGTGTTACCACTGGGCCGCCAGTCTGCCACCCAAAATAAACGAAGGCTAACAAAGTGGGTTATCAGACCGCCATCTCGAATCGCTACGGGGCCCACCTGGCTTGCAGCGTGCGCGGAATGGCGTGCGATGCGCGTGAGGATGTGCAGCACCGCTAGCACGACGGCCGGCACCGGCCGCACCACCTCCACGATGTAGCGCAGGCGCCGCAGCATCCCGGTCTTGAGCAGGCCCTGCCGCACAGGAGAAACCGCGGTGTGCATGCTGCCACGCCCGACGCAGAGCGGAAAGATTCAATCGCACCAACTTATGGCAGCTCTTCACGTGTTGTGTGCATGTACAGGCCTGGCCAAGCTACGGCTGGGTGTGGGACACCCCACGCCATGCCGATTTTGACCGTGCTTCTTCAGGCTGGTCAGGGTGGGTTTATGAAGGCAGCCAGTCTTAGATGTGAGGACATAGAAGTGCAGTACATATTCTTTGGGTCTTTAAGTGCAGTACAACTATGCATTTTGCGACTGGATTGACAGTGGCAGCTTCTCGGCAACCTTTTGGCAAAGTAACAGCTACATTAACAAATACACCAGCGGCTTGCCAACTTTGTCTGGATTCTGCCTCCTCTGACAAACTAATCAGGCCCTATGTCGCCAGAATGCCATGATGTCATTCATTTATCCAGGAAAGCTCGAGTCTGAAGACTCTTTGTCAGAATGATACATTGGGATCTTTGCCAATTCATATTTCATGATTTTAGCGTTGTAAACCTAAGGGTCACCATTTGTGCTCTCCCCGAGAACACTTTTCAATTTTTCCTTCCAAGTCTCTACCTTGGCTCCAATTAAAAACCAAATAATGCCATGAGTGTTTGTTATGGTCCAGGTAAACTACACCACATTGCAATATGTGTTAAACAATAACTGTTTAAGAATGCTAACCCAATTGTGAATTGGTAATTCTCGTCTCAGGCATGCACACACAACACGTGTAAACAACACACAAGCCAATCGTTACCTTAATGATGTCATGCCTGGCCACAAGGGGATCTGGCTTCTTCTCATCCTTGGCTTTTCTCTTTACACTCTCTTCACCTTCTTCTGCGGATTTTGCTTCACCATCACTATCTTCATCTTCGTCGCCATCAGCATCTTCCTCCTCTTCCGTCGGAGCAAGGGGAAATGACGAAGAGCCCTGATACCAGCTGAAAACCTGATCCAGCGCCTCCTATGGGAGGCAGTGAGGTTGCACACTTGTCACAAGTTTTGTCTGACATTTTGGTCATTTAAAAATGTATGCGATTAGGATGCAGAGGGGTGGCCCACAGGTCACAGTGCTTAGCTCTGCTGAGATCCTGGGTACAGCCTGGTGACATATGACCATACCAAGATACCATCATATTAAGCATGCTTCTTTGTGGACCGGTTGATTGTCATGCGACGATCGTTACTCTCAGTAACAGGTGTCCGCAAGATTGTGGGAAGTGGTCCGCAAAACTGTTGCAGTTATGATGGTTTTCACCAAACACAGTACGCTTTAGCTCATGGTGGTTCGCAAAAATGTGTTAAGGGTTTTCAGTGATCTGCAGGTCCAGAGGTTGGGAACCAGTGACCTTGGGAGCTCTCTGGAGCTTTCTCTATTTCCAGCAGTGGCGTGAGCAAGCAATTGCAGGGCTGCACCCAGGGGTCTGTAAAGCATCCAATGGTCACTGGAGAGGAGCAGACCTCCTCCGCTGGGCATGAGAGCAGCGCCTGCAGGGAAAGCACCGCGGCAGCGATCACCCCCTCGGCCGAGTCGTCCAGGGCGTAGCGCAGCAGGAACACGAGGCCGGCGTCCATCAGCGTGCGCAGCAGGCTCACACGCAGCTCCCCCGCAAACTCGCCCTGCCTGGCCTGCATCGCCAACCCGCAATCAGCGCAATCAGCGCAATCAGCGCCAAAAGAAGATGACATCGGCCAGGGTGAGAAACGCATGCCCAATAGCGAGAAAGCATAGAGATCAAGCACGCTTGGGACTTCTGGTCGCAGCCACCGTGGGATCTTTAACTTGGGTTTGCATCATGCCTTCCAACGTGTCAGTTACGTTTTAATGTCGTATTATTATTATTATTCCACTTGTCTCAAGAATCAATTTTAGAAGTGCCCTGACACGTTTTTGCATTCGAACCCAACAAATGCTGTGTAATCCCAATTCAGGAATTTGCGAGTAATTGTTAAAATTTGGAAAACGCAGGCACAATGGCCCACCCTTCCTAAAATGACATCACAGGAGCCTTAACGTCTACTATGAAGCAGATGACACAGATTTTTCACGGCATGTATAACCGCAGCATTAGCTAGGACGGCCTCCTGGATTTAAACCTTGGACCTCTGTATGAAGTATTTCTCATTCAATACGATTTGGATTTATAAAGCGAATAGATACAATAGCACCTGAAAAAGCCATAAAGATAGGGGGCACGTGCACGTGAAGGGGACTCGTGGGTGGGGGGGCGGGTGCGGCTCATGTTGTTACTACTGCACTCTTTGCAACCCCAATTACAATGCTGTCATCTATCAAATTCTCCGGATTATAAAACACCCCGGAGAGTACCAAGTGCCCCCAAACTTGTGCCAAACGTAAAATAAAGTTGTACAAACCTGGTCTCACACACACACACAAAACAACCAACAGATTATAAGACGCACCCACAAAAATACATGGAAAAAAGTCCGTCTCACAGTCCGGAGAACACAGTGGATATGACGACAAAAACGTCAGTGTGTCTCGCTTTCTATCGACGAGCGAAATTGTTCTTGCACAATGGCAAAGGCAGAGCACGGAAGCTCGGCCCAGACGCCCTCAACACGCCGCGCCCATGCAGGAGGCGAGGGCCGCCGGGAGTGGGCTCACCCGCATGAGGATGCGGGCGAGGAGCTGAAGCGCCAGCGTGCGCTGCTGGATCACCTGACTCCGGCACAGGTGGAAGAGCTCCTCCAGGGAGTAGCCGGCTCGCTGCCACGAACAAAAGCCACAGACACGGCCAAACATAGAGTAACGCTTGGCAATAACACCACAGAGCGGATAACACAGGGACTGGGGTGGAATCTATAAACACCAGAATGTTGCTGCTTGAGTAAAGAGGCTGCGTGATTTTGATTTTTCTATCTACGTGACTTTACTGAAAGATCCAAAGAGTACAGAGGCTGTCTTCATTGGCTCTGGAATTTTGAAAACTGTGCGTTGCTTTCAAGCGTAGAGCCTTGAGGATTATTCTTTGTTTTTTTTTGTAAAGTCACGGAGAAATAAGAAATAATAAAATTACATAATAGCGCACGACGTTTCGATTGCAACACAAGCAATCATCATCAGGTACAGAAGAGCTAAATTTACGAGAGAGAGGAGACACATAACCGCAGATATATATACAGACACAGATACAACAGAGGATACAGAGAGAGATAGATGGGGGGAGCACACTAAATTAGACAAGGTTTAGCAAAATTTGGAAACAATATAATGCAACACAGACGGTCGGTCAAAACACAATTAACGCATGGGCTGGTTGATTACGCTATTTCAAATATTGCTAAATTGCAAGTTAAGTGTGAAATTTAAATATACAGACCGCATACACATATATAGACATCCAAGCAGAGAGAGTTAGCACAGAGACACATGGAGAGAGGCAAGCACACAGTAATCTCTGTGTCAAGGTTTTAAATAGACAGAGAAGGCGGGGCTGAGATGCAAAGAATAATTCCTGCAGTCACGAAAGCTCCAAATTCAAGTTTCAACCACCTCTTCGGGGAGGTATGAAATCTGTCTTTGTGTTCTCTGCTGGTGTGTCTACCTTTGTGTCTTGACTTAAGTTTGTGTCTCTGTGGTGTCTCTGCCTGTGTTTGTGCCTTGGTGTTACAGTCTCTGCCTGTGTTTGTGCCTTGGTGTTACAGTCTCCGCGCCGCACCTTGCTGCATGCTCCATGCTAATTTGTGTCCCATTGCATTGTAACAGCCCTTCTCTCTGTCATGAGGAAGGGCCATCACCCAAAACATTACCTATTATGTTTTTATCCTTTTAGGGCCACAGTATGATTGATGAACATGTTGGGTTTCTATAATATAGTGGACAATTTCCTTGAACTTAAGTCCCTTTCATTTGCTCAAGGTCAAACGTTTCTCTTCCCAAACGAGCACACGGAAACACTCATCTCCACTGGCAGCCTTGAGCCTGTGGCGGAAATTCAACTTTCGTCTAACAAGGATTTGTCTGTGCAAAGGACAGCCAGAGCTGATTATTTCACCCAGTAACATTTAAAAATGAGATGAAAGCAACAACTTTGACAATAGAATGTTTAAGAATTGATTATTGGGTTAGGTCACATAATGATCAGAACAAATTTGTGAATTTTGCTTTGAGAATTGTCATTCAACATACCGGTGAGCTGGCACAATAATAACTGGCGAATTTCATGCTTGTACACCACGTGACAAGTAATTCATTTGGTTGCGTCGGGTAGCGGGGGTTCTTAACAACACAAATTTGGTCAGGTAATTATGTGGCTTAATCCAAAAATAAATTAGAAATCGTAACGTCGATTTGCGTGTTGATAACACACCTACGTGTTAAGTTGATTATGAAATGTTGGCCATATTGCCGAAACCTGCTTCTTGATTGATGGACAAGTGATGAGCGTAGTTCACAATCAAGATTACAGACCGAATAGTCAGGGGACGGGGCCGGTACCTCGGGCTCGGCGCCATGATGATGCAGGCCGAGGTATGAGGGCACGTCCGAGTCCGGGGGAACCAGCTGGCCATGGAAGTCAAAGCGAGCCTGCATCTCCTACAAAACAGACAGATGGTCAGTCACCTCCTCATCACTCTTCTATCGCTACTACCACGGCTGCTGTTCCTAGTGAACTTCGCTATTTAATTCCTCGACCCATATTGAGGATCCAGTCTACACAACCGATGACAGCGACTTAAAAAAAATACCCCGATTCAGCATATAGAGGAGTGCTTGAACCACAATCTTCCCTGTTGATTTAAGGAAATTAACGCATAGAATCCATTAAGTGCAGCAGGCAACAACAAATTAATGCCACAGATTCGGCCACTAGCCAACCAGTATTGTCTGGTACTTAAAGAAGGCAATGTGCAATCCCAGCTAGAAAGGGATCACGCCAAGTAGCCACATCCTGGCGAGTTATTGGCGCATTAAATAATGCACAAGGGGGCAGCAGTGCAGAGCTCTTCGCGGTCACGTCCGCTCCCAACTGGGTCCCCCCGTTTTATTTAATATTCTGGTGCTGGCACAAGCGCGCAGGCTCCGAACAACGCAGTGCTTAGCTCACTTAGCCGCTTCATTTCCATTCTGTTCACACAGCCGATACGGAGGTTTCACAGATCTACAATGTATCCACATGCAACGCACATGTAGCATGACTGCTGCATAAAAAAATAGATAACATGTTTGCTTGTGCATGTTTCAAAAATGCATAAACATGTTTACGTGCATTCTTAAATAAAAAAAATTAGTAAACGAATAGGAGTAATTTTCACATGTTGGGCTCTGCAAATGGTGAGAGATTAAATGTAACTTTGTCCAGCGTATTAAACCGCCATTCGTTTAATACTTCACAATTTCTCTATCAATAAATCGTGCATTCTACCACCGTCTCATCAACAAACGCTTTATTTTAAGTTGCAATGTATTACCGACTTATTCATCATTCCATACTTCATACACTAACAATGCTGGAGGATATTATCCGAGCAGCTATTTCATGCACGACTGCAAAAAACGTTTCTAAATTCGGAGCGGCCTCATTCGCTCCCGAGATTTGGGCTTAATGTGTGTGGGGAGTGACAATTATTTTCTTTGACTTTGTGTCATTCCTCTCAAGTAAACAGGATTTGTTTTATCGCACTCATGTCATAAGGAGAGCACTGCAAGACAATTCCCGTGAGCCGCACATGCCAACACATCTCATTTTAGCCTCTTTCATACAAACAGAAAAAAAATCCTAAAAATTGCAGGATTATTAACAGATCGCTGCTTTTTTTAAAGAACAATCAACGCTTCTGGCAATTTTTTACTCTTTTCTGGCCACAAAACTGCACCACATTTTTTCATATTGGAAAAAAAAGTGTGTCCCAGTGGCCCCAGGTGATCACGTGTGAAAATGCCTTTGTGGATCAATTAATAATGTTGCTCTCCAAGCGAGGTTGGAAGCATAAATGCAATATTTCAGTCTGTCTCTCTGCAATGCAGGGTCACAATATTCCCTGTAAAGATGATTAATATGAACAAAACGTGCGCATACAGTTGTGTTGCTCTGAGGGACTCGCTGGAGAGAAGACCGGCCATATCGTTCACAGGGTACGTGCCAAAAATCAGGAGACAAAAAGCACCGCACACCTCCCCTCACAATGACGTCATGCACCGTGAGACGTCACCTTATTGCAGGGCTTGAAACGTAACGTCATTGCCATCTGTCTATTCCTGAAAAACGTGGGTTGATAATTGCTGCTAGGGAATGCACTATCCGCGTCACGCCACGAGACAGAATACCCATTCGAAACTCCCGCAGAGCAGCGCGACCCTTTGTGTTTGAGAATGGCCCATGGAAGTGGACATCAGGGCTACATCCAAGGCCTGCTCTGCTCGACATTAGGGGGAGCACTTTCCTACCAGGCGATTACATTGCACCACAAACGTCCCGCAAACCTGTTTGGTCTTGCGTCGCTTCGGAGAGGGCTTGGGAAGTTCACGCATCCACTCCATCTTTTCAGACTCCACCTTGTCCATGTGCATCCACTCCTTCTGGGGCTTGATGGGCAGTCCATCTGAAAGGAGAGCAGTGGGAAGCATAAATGTTATTGAGCTCCCCATCACCACGAGGTCAGGCCACGTTACAATGAGTTATAGAGTTTTATATAAGCCTCTGAAACCATGCTGCAATTACAAAAAAATCCATGATGATTTAAATGACAACCCATGCCGAATTAACGCCAACAATAGGCCCAGTAAATCACGCGAGGCAGTTCCACTTATGTGGGCATTGAACGTGAGCCAAGTATTACGCTATTTGTTTAACAGCGATAACAAAAATATACATATATTATAAATGTAATAAATTACTTTCATAATCGCCACGCTCGTGTGCTATGAATGGTTGGCTCCAAAGGAAAAAGTGACCGCATCAGCACTGTGGCCGCAGTTATATATTTAAACAGCCCAAGGACAAGCGGACGTTGCAAAAAATACGGCGAGCGCCTTCGAGCGCAATGAGCCGTGCAAAAGGCAAAGTGGTCTTGGAAATGCGGGCAGGCTGCCCCGCCATCTGTTCCCTTTCTCCACCGCTTGGGGCACCATAGCCTACGATCGCCCAGCAGAAGCAGCAGCAGCAGGCCGGCTACTCAGGCAGGCAGCCCGCAGAGTACTTCACAAACACCGCCTTCCTCTGTCTACCAGCCTCAGCCCGGCGGTACGGCAAGTGGCTCGCAATTGCAAGGTCACCAGTTCAATCCGGGTTTGGGATTTAACTCAGTCCATCACAACCTTCCGGTGTCGATAAAATGAGTACCATGTTGTGGGGAAGTCGACAACGGTCGGCTTAAAGAGATTGCCCCACCCGCGCACCGCCATTAGCACGTGGAATTTCCACGTACTAACGTTTATAGCTCTGAACTACCGCTGGCACAGAGCTATAAACAGCACATGTACATACTTTATGAACTGGCGGTGTGAACATGTATGTATTTAAGTGTTTGACTGGGTGTGATATTTATGGTGTAAATTAAAACCGAGTAATCGATTTTAAATGTGTGTATACCGTCAATGTGTGTTTTGCTATATGCCAGTCGACACCCACTTGTAAATCTCAAGGTATTTTCCAGGTGAATATTTTAATCTAAAAACATAGATGAGCATGCCTCAATGGTCATTTGAGCAAAATATCACCTTGACTTCCTCCCCAGGTCCGCGCAATGTGGTATAAAGGGAGACACAACCAAGAAAGTCAAAGGCCTGCATCTTCCAGAATTGGAATGTAATGGTGTACCAATCCTCTATCAATTCAAAGAATCATTACAATTCACGCCCAGAATTTTTTAGTAATACCCAAAACTATTTATGACTGCACTGCCGAAAGTAACTGTGTCATGTCCTTTTGTCATTATAGAATCTTCAAATATGCATCTGATAACCTGGCACACACGTCCCAGCTACGAGGCATTGAACAATTAATTCTCCGTCATGATTTAATGGATCGTCACGATTCAAAGCCATGATTAAATCCCGCACCAGATGCTTTACATTGTTATTTTTCTTCACCCATATCTTTCCATAACTTGGCCCTCAAATGTTTTCCCTTTCCTTTACATGGTTTCAGTCGTTTTGAGAAGCAGTGGCATTGACACAATTAATAAATGCCAATCTGTATCCTTAATGTAGGTCTTCAATTGGCTGCAGGGGTCATATGAATTGAAAATAATTTAAATTAATTCACGCACAATTTGCTACATGCAGGGTGATTGCAAAAATAAATCTTAACTAATGAATAAATGCATCGCTAAATGCATTCTAGGTATGTATCTGCATGTTCTGGGCTATTTGCAGTTTGGGTCGAGTCTTCCTTTAAGAACCAGACAACAATAAGCCATGCTAGGGTCTCCGATAGTGCTTTGAAGTGAAGCCTATGCCGAATAGAACAGCCAACCACTCATGAGCCAGGCTGTGCCACTTAGCGAGGCTGCAGTGCATTCCATGGCCTGCACTTTTCAGAGCACTAGAACAGCGGCGAGTGCACTGGACTACGAACTGGGCCACATGAGCTTGAGTCCCGTCCATTGCTAACATTAGTGGTTAGTGATCATCGAATCAGTCTTGTGTACCCCCTTTGCAAACCCGGACTGGCCAGCGTGAAGTACGGTCAAACAACCACCTTGATAGTCACTGCATTTGGAGGCATTCATCCAGCAATGGATTGACAAAGGGCACATATTTCTAACGTACTGTATACAAATGCATATTAATGACGCAAATGCCCAAATATAATACGCAAACATTACGTTTCTGCTGAGCTGTGACTTATCAGCCAAACGCTAATTAACAACAGGGATTAAGGCCAAGTTTATTTTAGCGCAATTGCATTAACGTCAGTGACAAATGTATTCCCAAATGCCTCGAAATATGATGGGGAGAATGTTTTAACCTAAAAATAGCCTCCAACATTGACAACACATTCTGTGTGTCCACCGAAGTGTAAATTACAGCACACAACCACAGCTAATGGAAAATACCGTTGCTAAATAGAATCGCTTGCTTTGCAATATCAATGAAACAAGTAAATGTATACTTCCCATGCTTAGTACTGTACTGTCTTTGTATTGCATGGGCTCGAAATGTGGCTGTAGAGAGCCACCATTGCTTCCGTGGTACCAAATATCCAGTGCCGACTGAATGGATTACAATGCCGGGTGGCAATCGACCACATATCTCTCCACTCAGTTGCCTTCCAATACCAGCGCCTGAGTGCACTGTGTCCTCCAGGGACAACAACGTGCCATCACGTGTGCACAACTCATCCGAAAGCGAGCAGCATCGAAAATATCACAGATCCAAGCTTAAAAAAACAGCTCAGCATGAAGCTGAGCATTGTGTATTATCCCTGTACATTAATACTAGCAACCTCACCTCCTTGGCACTTGTTGAAGATTAAGTTTTTTAATAAATGATGACAATGGAGATTGCTACGTGCTGGTAAACATTCACATACACCCCTTCTTTAAATCCTTTGCTTGATGAGGGCTACACCATGCCCTGTGGGTCATGGAGGGTTATTTTACCATAGTTTACCATGCTAGTCAGTGCGGGTTGGTGAAAGCACAGGAGCATAGACGATGGGGAATATAGTACGGTACAACAATATATTTGCCAAAATGCCCTCTGCCCACAACGTGGCCTCGCAGAAGCCTATGACTGTTTTATGCAGGGTGGTGGCCCATTTAAAAACATTATCCAGACTCAAAGCCTGCTTAGCTTCAAAGATCTGACGAGACCGGGAAAAATCCAGGTGATTTTTGTCATATGCATGTACTAATACCCACACTAATAATACAAAAATGTACCTGGAAATGTCATATTTACACTTCAGGATAACTTCAAAGGAGAGTTACATAAAACATGCCACATCAAAGGACGCACCTCAAAGTGGATGCCATTCCAGTCTATTTCAATGCATCATGGTGTCAAGTTACATTGAAAAAGTCAGTCATTTTCTGCTCTGAGGATTGAGGTAGTGCTTCATCTCCTTTTTACAGCCTGAGTCAGTGGTAAAATTCCATATTCCTGTGACGAGGGCAAGCCCATCAGTAGGACAAAGTGACTTTTTAAAGTGGCAAATATTTTATCGACCCTGGAGAGATAAAGGGCTGAGCCAACCCCCAACTAGGATTTGAACTCACAACCTTCCGACTGTGAACCGCTCGCTCTATCCCTGAGCCACCTTACCACTACATTAGCAGTGGCAGCGTGGATTAGCACAGTTGGCTACGTACGGTGCGAAAGGATTTCAACATACATACATACATTAGCCCACAAAATGTTCAATTGCATGTGACACATTACCACCAATTTTGCATTAGCAACACGCTTTTGTTTTATAAAAGACAACAATTAAAAAAAATACCTAATGTTGATGTTTTATCCTCTTCTTCAGTGTCCATGTCGCTGTCGGTCACAAGGCTCTCACTGGACTCCCCCGTGCCCTTCTCGGTGATTGTGTCAGCGGGCGCTACCTGCATCCGGGCAGCCTTCACATTGTCCCCCGGCTCGACAAACCGCACTCTCTTGGCTTGGTGCCTCCCCGTCGAGTCTCTTCGAGCTGAAGCGTCATCCTTGATCATGACATCAGCACCCCGAGGAGAGATTCCCACGGCCGGCTGGCCCAATCCGGCGTTGAGATGTTGCTCTGTGTCCGCGTCGCTGCTTCCGCACTTCTTTGATCTCAGAAACGCGACCAGTTTGGGATCTGCGAGATGTTGGACCATGGCACAGGTTTTATGGAAGAAAAATAAGGAAAACCGTTAATTGGGACGGTTATGTTTTAAGGGCGCATTATTATTAATTAAATGTTTGCAGGCAATGACATCTTTTTCAAATAAGTAATGCTTAACAATCTTTTTTTTATTATCCAAGATGGCACGCCAGACTTTTCACCAGTATATGTAAAAGAGACCAGATCATCACAATACTTCCATCCCTCCACTGGCTCCCAATCTAACACCAGATCAATTTCAAGATCACCGCCATTCAATATCCTCCATTAGACTCGACCTTGCTTACCACTCTCCTCATCTCATGCTACTCCCCTCCACACACACTCTGCTCCAGCAACCAAAGCTTTCTATCAATAACCCCATTCAACCTTTGCTCAATGGGAGATCACTCTATATCATATGGTGCCCCCATCATCTGGAACTCCCTTCCCCCTGACACCCGTGTTGCTGACTCCCTGCTCCTGTTCAAGTCCAACCTCAAGACCTTTGTCTTCCCCTTGCCTATTACCAGTTGCTTCTATCTACAAAACCATATAAATACCCACTGTTTCTGTCCAGCATCCAGATGTGTGACCGATTGTAGAGGCTGTATAAATCCACAATGTACTGCAATGTATGGCTTATTGTTAAGGGAGGAGACTTCACTGCAAATGCAAAATTTTACTTACGCTCGGTGGAATTGTTTTTGTTCGTGAGAACGCCTGATTTGGGGCTGGATTTGACCTTTGGCGTTAACCTGAAAGGTGATGTGGCTTCATACCGAGAGTGACCCATGTTCAAAAAGTGGATTTTCCCATTCACCCATGTCGTTTCCCAAAATGTAGCAGAGGTTGGAGTTTTGACGGTTTGTTGTGAAGTTCAGCTTTCCTTTTCTGCTCTCTTAGCTACTTGTGAAGGGCATCTACCCTACACCAATGTGGTCACAAGAAAAATATCAACCGTATCATCCTTTGAACTTGAAAAATGTACATACCACAAAAAATTTATTTTGAGCATTTTTTTACTGAGCGCAAATCTCTCTTTATAAATCACACCCAAGTTTTTCTCACGTTCATATCTTGCACCAGCTAGCACTGTAATAGAGAAACCAACTTCGTGAATATGTTACGTTCACCAACCCACACTGGCCAGCGCGTTGGAGAACAGTCAAATAACCGCCATAGAATACTTGGTATGGAGAGGCCTTCATCCAGCAGTAAAGTGACAATAGAGCTGTACACGCACATTCAGTGTTGGGCTTAGTAAGTATTCCAGAGTGCACGGTGTGCGAGAATAACGAGCAGGAAGGCCACCTATCTGAGCCAGCAGCCTGCTGCGTTCCTCGGCGATCTCCTCGCGCGACATGGCCTTGAGCCGCTCCACGTTCTCCTTGTGGATCTTCTCCGCCTCGGCCTCTGCACAGCCCACGGCCAGGCCCGTCCCTGTCACCAGCCCACGGCCACCACCTCCTGACAGCACGTGACCAGCGGCACGACGGTTAAACACACATGAGTAACAGTTCCACGTGTGACCCGTGACACGATATGAATGTGATTTATTTTTTTCCCCCCAAATCTGACCCTGATTGTGGTATCAGGGTCATGTCATAATACTAACAATACATTTGGAACTCTCACCGAGCAGTGCAATCCTTTGTGAGGCCCATAGTTAATTCTAAGCTAGAATTTTGCATAAAACTAAATATAATGACATGTAATTTTCATACCGTCACTGGAAATCAGGCTGAGACCATCAATGCACTGCACTTGAGAAAGCGGCTGACTCAGCGGCGGCTGCCATTATTCAAACACAAGATGTCAGCAGCGCCAGCTTGAGCACCGTGGCAGCCCACAATGGTAGAGGTTAAAGTGGTAGGTCACAATTTAACCCGTGACCTGGGGCACAAAGCTAGAAACATTTCTCCCCCAGTGATTTGCCACAAAACACGGTTATGATGGAAATTATTATTTTTCTTGCCATCTTATGACTATTGCTCCTTATTGTTTTGCGAATAGTTCTGTTCGCTCAATTATCCTAAATGCAACATTGGCCTAACATATGCATATAATTTTCATACAGTGCTCATTATTAGTCTGCTCGCTTACCCAAGAAAGCTTCACTGAGTCTCAAGACTCTTTTTCAGGAGCGTCCTGCCAAGTTTTCCAAGTAGGGCCGACAATTGGGTTGTGTTTCCCAATTAAGTGGTGGAGCTGTAAGACCCTACTCTGCCATCTGTCCAGGTCTATAAGCGGCTCCTTGTAAGCCTGTTCATAGCAATTATAATATTCAGTGACACATCCCATGGACATCCTTAGCAACAATATATCTTGTACCATTGCACGAGACCTTTAAAGGTCACCCCAGTTACTTCATACACCCATGTCCATTATACTTTTACCTGCTATAGTGCTCATTATCTTTGACTGCTCAGCAGCAGCGGTGGTGTCAGGGCGTGGAGGCGCAGTACAGCTTTGTGCAGATTTGGAAGTGGAGGTGCCCTTTTTGGCTGCATACTGCTGAGCAAACAAGCTCCGCTTTCCTGGAAGACCTGTGGGCTAGAAACGCATTTCAAGGTTTACAACAAAGCATCAATGGGAAGATAAGGCAGTGTCACAATAATTGGAATACATTCATTCATGTCCTCTATTAAGAGGTCCACATTAAATCGAATCCGCACGTCTCACGGAAGATACGCCCACGAGCATCACGAGGGTAAATTTCAAGAAAGCCCAAAATGAAATTGTGGAAACTGAACACATGGTAGATAACCAATGTGAACTATATGCGAGTTTGTGGGTTTCTATATTTCTATGGTTTTCTCTGCGACTCTGAGTGATTATGTGACACCACAAAGTAGTACATTTAAAACCCTTTTGAAAAACAATTACTCTAATTCTAAGTAAAGAGTATGACAGTCGTTTGAAAGAAGAATGGGAAGTAACATTTTCTATAAGTAATGCAGACACGATATTGCTCCACATGTAGGAACCATCATGTGTGAAAGAAAAGCTGCCAAAGTATGGAACTAATTTTTGGAACACGATGCATAAATGTAGAATCAAGTCTCAAGTGGCGAGTATTTATCTGTGTGGTTACAAAATTAGTTATATGTAACAGTAATATATTTGCGTATGCCTGAAAGACATAACCATACATGTGCAACTAGCTTGTCAAAAGTGGTGTTTGATCAAACATGCGTTATGCTCAATAGTTTCTATTGTAAAACTTGTAATTGTTTATAACATACATGTATAAACATGTTTCTTTAGGCAGCACATGGCCAATAGCAAATAAAAACATTTTTTTAAATATATTTATGGAAATGGGAGAACTGGGAGGAAACCCATGCAGAATTGTGGGAGAATATAAAAAGTCCACGTAGAAATATGCCCAAGTTGAGAATCAAAGCCTTCTCCTTTTTCCATTTTCGCTGCGAGGCACACGTGTTACCACTGTGCCACTCTCCAACCCACATTCAACGTAATTTTTGAATTGCATACGAGATGCAGCTTGTGTGCAATACCTTGGTGGGTATCTCCGAGCGATGCAACGCCTTGGGAAACGGACCGTCGGGTATCTGTGGCGCATTTATCGGAATGCGACTCGTGTCCCACTCCTTCAGGAAATTACAAATCAAATCAGACACGATGGCTGAGACCGATTCTTGCACTCAACACGCAATAAAATAACGCCAAGCAAGTGCAGGGCAAAGCACTGTCCATTTGATACATTTTTCAAGTCGCTGTTATGTTCAGAGACATACGGCGTTTCAAGATATGAATGCACATCTGAATACAGTTCAAATGAACGTACTTTACAGGCTGCTGGAATAAATTAGTACGAGAAAAAAAACCTTTGGTTTTAACTTGGCTTCGATTAGAGGAAATCGTAATAGATATATAATTTAAGGAGTAATCCATTGCAGAAGAAAATAATCACGTTACAAAAACTGCTACTATGACTAAGTAAACAAGAATCCGCCGGATCTCATCAGGTCTCGGAAGCTAAACAGGATTAACAGCCTGGATAGCACCTGGATGGGACACCACCATGCACACAGATTGTCAGTGGGCTTCCGGGCCTACGTAGCATTGGGCAGCACAGCATAATCCAATGTTGTATTGTACTTCGTATACCTTTATTGCGCGTTTTCACCAAGTATCGTCAAATGACCCTCAATATCAGCACGACGTGCGGAGGCAATCATCCAGCAGGGGATTAACAAAAGAGCTGTAGAGGTGCACGTGTAATAGCTGCCAAGCATGTTTGTGGAGGACATGCACAGCAGTAGCGGCTGCCACTGGGTGACACGCTGAGCGGGCGACGTACCACAATGTGCGAGAGTACGGCAGTGATGTGCGTGTCACGCCGGTTCATCCGCGCCTCCGCATCTCCCTCCGGGCCCTCGTCCGTGTCCATGGCAGCGGCTCGCTCGGACATCTCCACACGGAACCGCGACTTCTTCACCGGCACCGAGTCGAGTTGTGGCGCCATCTCCGGTAGTGCTACCGAAGCAAGTTAAATTGACACTGGCTCTCACATTTGAGTGCCAGGGTGGCACAGTGGTAACACTCGTGTCTCACAGCAAAATAGGACTGAGTTCCATTCCTTACTCAATTGCCTTTTTGTGTAGAATTTGTATGCCTTGCCCCTGTGCTGCATTGATTTTCTGAGTTCCACAGTTTCCTCCCATTGCTAAAAACACACATTAAATGTTACTGCTATTGGTCAAACATCCCAATATAGAAAAATGTACCTGAAAATTACTCAATTTGGAGTTCACACAAAGCAACATTCATTAATGTGAAAACTTGGCAGGGCCCTCCTTAGAAAGACTAAGTGAGGCTTTCCTGAGTAAACAAGCTAATTATAAAACATTTTTGATAAAACATGAACAAATATTTGACCAAAAAAACCTCACAAAGTCAGACTTATTGGGGGGAGAGCCTTTTCCAGTTATAGGCAATATCTAGCATACTGAAAATACTTAAAATAATAGTAACTTTACATTGATTTACATATAATTTACGCTGAATGGATTTATTTAGTTTTTTGTTAATATTTCCACTTTAATGCATTTATTTACGGGTATCCTTTCCAAGCATCGTTATTTGCTAGGTGTGTTAGCATGGTGGAAACTTCCAGTCTCTCCAGGCTCTCCGATTTCCTCCCACATAAAAATAGAATTGGCCAATCATCCCAATGAAGGACCCTCCTGAAAGAGCTTTGAGACTCGGTCAGACTCTCCCGGACAAATGACGAACCTGAATGAGCAAATAAATTACTTATGCTTTACCCTGCGGAGAGACGACGTCACGGCCCGCGGCTCCCTGGGACCCGGCACCTCCGGCCTCGCCGCCCTTGCGCTTGTCGGCACGCTTGAGCACTGACACAGCCGGCGTAGCACCCGCTGCCAGGAACTCGCGCTGGAAGCGCAGCAGGTCCTCCTCCGACTCCCCGGGCTTCGGCCGGGCGAGCATCCTTGCTGGCTTGCCCGCCTCGCGCGGCCTGTTGGCGAGCAGCACGAGATTTGCCATGAGACAACTCCACTGCCATTCGTATGGATTGCTGAGAGACAGATATCTCTTTGACACAACACGACCGAGTCATGCCGGGGCCGTGCCGAGCCAGCCCAGCGCGGCTCAGGAAGTGCCGGGATGCTTTTCCACTGCAGAAGCAGAGCCATACCACTGCCATCATATGCGATGCACGACTCGAGACGCATGTGGATGATGGCAGTAACTTTGTCTTCAGTGTACTGAGATAAAATTTCCCGAGAAATGCACCTGGCCCTGCTTGGCCCCAATCTAGGTTCATACGTCTGGTGAGGTCAATTTATCATGGCTTGATTCCGGTTCAGCATGGCAAATAGAGGAAACCCACTCGTACTGAGAGGCCTACCCTGCCTCGGCGTGGATGTGTTAGAGCAGGGGTCCCCAAACCCCCAGACCGCGAACCGGTACCGGTCCGTGACCTGTTAGGAACCGGGCTGCACAGCAGGAGGTGAGGGCGGTGAGTCCGCACGTGGCCCGCCCATTATTTTATTATTTACCACTTCCGTCCGCGCCACTTTCCCGCACCGCGCACTTGTCTCAGTCACATTGTTGGTAAGCCCACAAGCTCTAACCCCTAGTAGCCAAAATGAGTAAAAAAAAAACGTCGCTAGAGAGCTTCTTTGAAAAGGTGGTAAACCCAATGATGAACCCCCAGCCCGGTCCGTGAAAAAAATTGTCTTCACGAAACCGGTCCCTGGTGCCAAAAAGGTTTGGGACCGCTGTGTTAAGAGGAAACGCAGTAAGAGACGCAGCGAGAGACAGAGACACGGAGAGACAAGCACAGAGTAAGACACATATAAACAGGCACGCACGGAGAAAAAGAGACGCAGAGAGACACAGGCAGACAGGTGTAGAGATATTAAACAAGGCGTGGAGCAGGACACCTCGCGGATAACATCAGCACACAGAATTCCACCCCCATTTCTAGGGGGCCATCCATTTAGTACGTACGCATGGAGGGGGGGTTAACCCAAATGCGTTCGCTTGCGTAAGGGGGGGGGGTCTACTGACAATGTACGCATTGGAAACGGGGGGGGGGGTGAAGCCTCGATAGTAATTTGTTTACATTGGCCTTCAAATTAGCAAATTAGTTAGTCCGGCGGTGAACTGTTTGCTAAAACACGTTAATATTATTAATCCTTGATCGTTTCTGCGTGGATTAAATATCGGGGGTCAAGTTTTGACAGATTTTTGCGTACCTGCTAAATGGATGGCCCCCTACCTCGTACTTGGTGATCAGCCCCCCGTTGGTGAACACTGCAAGGTGTAGCAGGAACGCAAAGTTGTGGCCCCAGCACTTTGGAAACTCCCAAAACGCGGCCGTGGCTGGGGATGTGGGCAGCAACTGTAAAGTACAGCGAGCAGGTTGCGAACGTATTCCTGTGCGTGTCTTTGCCATCACGCCGCGTGAAAACGCCTTCCCCAACGTCGTGTGGTTTTGGCGAAGTGGGGAACGGAATCCCAAAGACCCGGCTCAGACATCACTCACTGCTGATGTTATCCGCGGCCTGGAATCCAACTGCGCGCTTAATCAGTTTCCCCACAGCGTGGTCGCGCAACGGGACCGCGCGGTCAATCAGCGGGCGGAATTGACAAAAGCCGCTTTTAATTACAGCCGCTGTCTTTACAGTGGTGAATACTTTGTGAGGGCTTCTTTGGTTCTTTCGGTAAAGTCACCACCAGGTAGAATGAGAATAAAATAATAAATTGATAAAGTAAAATAACACAATAATATTCTCACGACGTTTCGGCCACAACACAAGCGGCCTTCATCAGGTGAAGGGGACGAGACTGTCTGGAGGACAGCGCTGGAGCGAACTGTCTCGTCCCCTTCACATGATGAAGGCCGCTTGTGTTGTGGCCGAAACGTCGTGAGAATATTATTGTGTTATTTTATCAATTTATTATGTTATTCTCATTCTACGTGGTGACTTTACCGAAAGAACCAAAGAAGATGAATCCTTGCAGTCACGAAAGCTTTAAATCGAAATTGTGAGGGCTATCGCCTGCAACCTCCTCACAGTGCGAAGCATCGCACGCAGGCCGCAGGCTTTGCGTTCAACGGCACCGCGGCACGCGTGGCTCACTGTACCACAACCCCGCCGCTTAGCGTATACGAATGGACGCGGCTGTACGCCTCGTAAAGGTGGTCGGATAACGATGGCGATAATAGGACATCGCAAACTATCACCTGGAATTAGTAGACTCCCAGATTCCAACATAGAGCCACCAGCAGCATCATCATCAGCAGCAGCCGTCAATGTTGAATTCAGCTCGTGCGCGCGATTCCTCCCGAGACTTGGTAACGATTCGATTTCGTGCATATCGCCGAAGCGGAATCTAAGCGCGCACTTAAGGGAATCGATTCCGAATGTTGACAACCCGGAGTGCTGCGCGTGGATAGCCGTGAGAATCACCTCCTCGCTTTGGTCGCGAGCCGTGAGAATCACCTCCTCACTTTGGTCAGGAGCCGTGAGAATCACCTCCTCACTTTGCTCGCGAGCCGTGAGAATCTCCTCCTCACTTTGCTCAGGAGCCGTGAGAATCTCCTCACTTTGCTCAAGAGCCGTGAGAATCACCTCCTCACTTTGCTCAGGAGCCGTGAGAATCTCCTCCTCACTTTGCTCGCGAGCCGTGAGAATCACCTCCTCACTTTGCTCAGGAGCCGTGAGAATCTCCTCCTTACTTTGCTCGCGAGCCGTGAGAATCACCTCCTCACTTTGCTCAGGAGCCGTGAGAATCTCCTCACTTTGCTCGCGAGCCGTGAGAATCTCCTCCTCACTTTGCTCAGGAGCCGTGAGAATCACCTCCTCACTTTGCTCAGGAGCCGTGAGAATCTCCTCCTCACTTTGCTCAGGAGCCGTGAGAATCACCTCCTCACTTTGCTCAGGAGCCGTGAGAATCTCCTCCTCACTTTGCTCAGGAGCCGTGAGAATCACCTCCTCACTTTGCTCAGGAGCCGTGAGAATCACCTCCTCACTTTGCTCAGGAGCCGTGAGAATCTCCTCCTCACTTTGCTCGCGAGCCGTGAGAATCACCTCCTCACTTTGCTCAGGAGCCGTGAGAATCACCTCCTCACTTTACTCGTTGTTGATACGCGAACGCCGAGTCATTGTTGTCACCCGTGGGCCTCTGCGCCACTTGCTAACAGCAGCATCACTAAGACGATGTGTTCGCAAAGCGGCGGCAGTCTGGCTTGTTAACCTAAATGCTTGCCGACTGTCAGATCATGTTGGCACGCTCGCTCCATGTAAAATTGTAAACGGTGTTTAAGTTTCTACATCATTAGACCTCCTTTTGCCAGTACCAAAATATAATAATAGGGTTGTTCCCCATTTTTTCTGGCAACAAAACTTAAACCTTTTTTTTACGAGGATTCATGTCTGCATTAACCACAATACTTGCAGTCAAAATGCCAACAATAAACACACTGATAATATGATGCATTGTCCTTGAAACTGATTGGTCCACACCAGAGACGGCTTTCTTTTGAGCCTCTGAGCCTCGTCTCAATTGGTGCTCGACCAGATGACGCTAAAAGGCGTCACACAGCTCAAAGACAATGCCACTATCAAAGTAATGAGGGCTCGGGGTTAAACATCTACATCATTAGACCTCCTTTTGCCAGTACGAAAATATAATAATTGAGACGAGGCTCTAAAGAAAGCTGTCTCTGGTTGTTGACCAATCAGTTTCAAGGACAATGCATATATTATCGTGAATCCATATGTTATCATAGTATGTTTTTTGTTTGCAATTTTGACTGCAAGTATTGTGGTTAACGCAGACATTAATCCTTGTAAAAAAAGGTTTCAATTTTGTTGCCAGAAAAAAGGGGAACAACCCCATTATGATGTTTAAGTTGCACTATTGTACGACTCTCTATGCACACTCGTTTATGCGCTGCTGTGGAGCACCGTACGCAGAATATAAAATATAAGCAGCATTCGTTATGTTTCCTCGCGCACGCAAAATGTTGGGTCTGGAAAGCCAATAGGCTGGTGGACGAACACTCCGCGTTTGTGATGTTGTGTGTGCGGAGACAATGCCAGTGTGATGACCAGGCAAAGTCATCATCAGCAGCAGCCGTGCTCAATCCACAGTTGGATGAAGGTCTCCCCACCTGCCACGGTTATGCGATGCAACAATCCGCCCGGAACCTGCACCCGAGCTGCTTTAATCGCTCCGTCCTTTCAGACGCGAATCGACCAAAGTGGTGAAGTATGGCCAAAGGGGCCGTCCATAAATGACGTCACGCACCTGGGGGGTGGGGGGGGGGTTGGGGTTTAAGAAATGTGACGTCACATCAAAATGCGCAACTTTCAATAAATATAGGCAACACGTTCTACTTCATTAAATAGACTTTTTTTTATAAATGTTTTCTCCTACAACGTCAGAGTGCAGCGGCACATTAAAAACGCACTAGAATGACAATAGTTTAAAGAGATTTGAAGCATGTTTTATTTTCAAAATGGAAATGTGGTTTTTGGGGGGGCAGAGCTTTGTGACGTCATATTTGAGGGGCGGGGGGGGGGTCTGAATTTTTGTGACGCCGTGTAACGAGGGGTCAAAAATCGTCCAAAATCGCGTGACGTCATTTATGGACGGCCCCCAAGGAGGCGATTGACTGTCGATGAGTGAGCGACTGGACCAATACTGTTTTTATCCATATATGTAAAAGGCAAAGTTGTGATTATGTGTGTCTGTTCAAAATGTCTAGCGTAATTACCGACATGCAACAAACTTGAAATTTGCCATGTGGGTACTTTCCAGACTGTACACCATGCAAACATTATAAAAAATATACTTTTTTTGGGGGGGGGAGCTCAATAATGCATATATTTTTTGCACAAGTGAGCTGTGACGTCAAATATGTCACGTGACCCGCGCATGTGGAAGCGTAACGCATTGTCGTGTAGTGGTTAGCGCGCTGCGCTACGAACCCGGCGACCCCAGTTCGATTCCCGCTCATGGCCACCACCGGTGACGATTATTTTTACCGGTCCTGGGCCTCCCCTAGGTCGACTCAGCATCAAACGAGTAACTGCTCTGCTGTGTGAACATCGCCACTGGGGGGACAAAGGCGGCCGGGCGTGGTGAATCCAAGTCCCGGGCGAAGCCGGATAGTTAAGCTCGTTGTGTATACAATACACTGAACGCCCCCTGTCTTCGTTAGTTCTCAGAAGCTAAGCAGCTTTGTAGCTGATTAATCCTTGGATGGGTGACCGCCACCACGGCTTGCCAAGTGCTGTACGACTGGGGTACAAGGTGGCCAGGAGATGGCAGTGATGATGAGTGGCACCCTCTCGTATCCATACACCGGTCTTCTCTGGGTGCTTCAGCTTCCTTGCCAATGCAGAACCCTCTGTGGTAATTGCTTGGCATTAGTCTCGTGTAATTATGAATCTCATCTTGTTATAGAATTATGACACTAAATAACGCGTTGGCGGTTGCTGGAGTGCACGCGTTTTAAATATGAACTGGCAAACGAGGATTGTTTACAACCCCCGTAGCTCGGTGAGGTCATTCACAGCAGTGGTGGAGGAGTGTGGTACGAGAATGTTGATGCATCCCCCCTCTCCTTGTCCAATATATGACCCCTCTTCATTGCCCGCTAACTGGGACCCTCAGACCCACCGGCCCCACTGCAGTTGCACCGCCTGCACACTGAACAGGCACGCCACTGGTTCATATGCGATGGCAGGACACAGGGAGAGAGGGCATATCCATCTTGAATTCACACACCTACAATGAGAGCTGCAACAGATAAATACAATTCAGATTTGTAACACACTTTTTTTTCACCATAATCTACATTTTAGATGACAAACTACATAAGCAAAAAAATAATAGACTGACAACCGAATACTTTGATTTGTTTTTATTGCCCATATCAGTAATATTCAAAATTAAATGACTTTACACCTTTTACGTACATGATCGCATTTGACATTAAGTTGGACTGTGAATTGTGGATACCAGTGTCCTGAGATGTGAGTGATACATGCATCTCCACAGCTGCCAAACGATAAATTAACTACAGATACATAGTGTGCATTGAGCGGTCTCAATTATACTAACAGACGTATCATACGTTAAAGTGCATCCTGGTGCTGAGAGAGAGGTACACAAACAGCCACGGCTCAGCACAAAATTGCGTCCTCGGATGAGATTTTTGGATGAAAGCCACGTGGCTGGAAATACCGGAGTCTGCAGTTTGTTACACCACGCAGCAACACTACATCGGCTGAACTATCTCAAGTTACGGTGGCGCGATGGTAACACTTGTGCATCACAGCAAGCAGAGCCTGGGTTCGACTCCCAACGTGGGTGCCCTTCTGCAAGGAGTTTGTATATTCTCCGACCGTTCTGCATGGATTTCCTCTGGGTTCTCCGTTTTTTTTTCCCATAGATAAAATTATCACACAATGTAACGGTTATTGGCCAAAACATCCCAATGCTAAAAAATTACCTGCAAATTACTCAATTGGAATTACACAGCAGCAGCATCGCCGCCTACTATGAAAACTCGGCAGGACACTCCTGAAAAAGGATTCAGTGAGGCTTCGCTGGGTAAACAAGCATAATAAAAAATACAGTGTCACTCATGTGCAGTTAATTTCACACACAAACATAATAAACACAACATCTAAAGACAGTGTTTAATCCCCTCTTCAACATTTTGTCGCTCTGTGCCTACAGAGCTTTGGAATGGTTGTGTTAAGTTAATGATAGTGGAATCCAACTCAACGGACCATCGTCTGGTCAAACAAACGACATTTACATACAGGTGCCTCGCAAAACCTTGGCCTGGAATTTGCCATCGACTGACTTGGAGTCCTGATTGCATGCACTTTTGATAAACTTGAGTAGCAGACCCAAAAACGTCACAGTTCATCAAAAAACCAAGTACTGTGGGTTTTTCACACTTTTTTTACCGAATTCACATTAACTTGCCAGCAACTAAATAACAACATAGGTCACTAGCTAAGGCGGAATTGTTCTTTCGCTTTACGTAACACACACACACACACACGCTTAAAGACGACACATTTGTGTTTCTATGTAATAGAATAAACATCAGTTACCTTGGGTACTTTCCTCGTTTTAACGCAATAAATTGTGCGCGTGCCGTCATCGCTAAGAATGCATCGCCTTGTTTCCTGTGCCACTTTGCAGAGGTGCGGTTAGCAGTAACCTGCTTGGACGTCTGCCACTATATTTATACTCCTTTTGCTTGTACCATGCCTTTAACTATCTATAATTGTTCATTTAGCTCAATACATTGACCCATTGTACACATATTGACCCCGATATACATCACCTTCATAATGTGTTTCCAATTTTAAATCACTTATTGAATTTCACAAAATTCCCGGATGATGCTATGTTAATATCCGCTCTTCCGATCCCCACTCCTACTTCCCAAAGCATTATTCCATGACGAGGCACTCCTGACTTCCAAAAGGCCATGTGTCACGTGATACATACCGATTGACGGCGACGCGTTAACAGTTAAACGTATGTCCCGATGTGCCCGTTTCTCACTATAGAAAGCTTACTATGACAACATAAATCACGCGCGAAGCATGAATTATTTATGGAAAAACAGCCAAACGGCAGAGCAGAGCAGTTATTTTTGCCGTTTGTCTGCACACGGATGTCCAGAATAATTTGAACTGCAACTCAGCATGCGTCCAAACACCGCTTGCTGGTTCTTAAGTATGAATTTGGGAATTGTAATTTGTTGAGTGTCAAAATAGTCACATTTCAGGGGGAAAAGTGATGATATTACACATCTTAAATTTGGTTTTCAAAAAAATGTGTACCGTATAATTTCGTCGTAGGACAGTGAAACTGAATGATCTTATAAAATAAAAAAACACGATATTTTAAATTAAACGTCGACACAGTATTACAAAATATGTGAAGGAAAAATGCATTAAATCAAAGTTGTCAATGACATATAAATATCAATTTTCATGTGCTGTGAATGTATTATATAGGAAAAAGCACTTTGACTTATGTGAGCCTTGATATAACGATATCTCATAAGTCTTAACATACAGCTTGTTCTTTACTCTTCGTTAATTGGTGAGTATATTTTCAATTCAAGCTACTGATGAATTCGTCAATAGATATCAGGAGTACAAAGACGTGTAATCATGCTTTTAGGAGCAATCATTCTAAACGTGACATACCATCGCTCGATAAATGCTCCTCAGATTATACCCAAAAGCGCTTCCGCTGACCCCACTGATGATGCACCACTCCAGCGTTGCACTCTTCCACGTCGTGAACGTCTCACCGTTCCTCGCTCATCTTAGCGGTTTGCACGAGCAGGCTCTGCGTACAATGTAGCGCACGAGTGGAATTCATTTGAAACCGTGGTGTGTGTGATAATACATTTTTTATAAAGTAATGTAAAAAAAACCCCGGTTAATTATTTTTTGTAACTAGTATATAGCACATCGTCATAAAACTCCAGTAAACATCTTTGTGTGTGTGTGTGTGTGTGTCATTCACGACGTCCATTCGGTTCACAGATAAATATTAGGCTCCGGCACCTCGTGTTCATCTTGCTGCCGAGAGAGAGGCACCACCCTATGTAAAGGCGAGCGTGTTCTGTATCGCAATGTGAAGCTGCGGTGTGTCATGGACCCGGTACGAAATCTGAGCACGCTATTTACAATACATGTAAGATTTGGTCCTATTTTGCTGTTTACAGTCTGCCTTGCTTATTGTATCGTCGGATAGCCGTCACCGCATAGCGGCGTAACTGCTACAAGCGGATAACTCTCCATCGCATGGGTGGCTTCTGGTGGGCGAGCGGGAGAGGGGGTTCAGGCCAGTGCCTCGGCGTGGGCGGCATCGGCCCCGGTGCGATGAATGAATTCAATGGGGTCCCCTGTCCGCCGTCTCCGCATCCTGGGCCCCTCCGGGCCGCGGAACACAGCGCCGCGGCCTCCCGCGCGCTCACTCGACGGCTCCGCCCCGCCGGGGTTGGGCGCCCGCTACAGAATCGTCTCCATGCTGTGTCCGCGGCTCTGCAGGGATTGGGAGGGCGTCTGCGTGGACGCCGGCTCAGAGCCGACGCAGCCCTCGGTGCGGTGCACGATGAGCACGGGGAAGTAGAGCGCGTCGCAGTAGGCGGGCGGCGGCTCCTCGTGCGCCACGATGTGGTGCCGTGACACGCAGCGCGAGTTCTCGCCGCCGCAGCTACAGTCGCCGTTGGCGTCCGCCACCCGGCCGCCGCTGCCGCACAGCCCGTTGCGCCACGAGCCGTAGAGCCGCGCCAGCGAGAAGCGGCTGGCCGCCAGCGAGAAGCGCGAGCCGCACGTGGTGGTGTTGGTGGCCGCCGTGTTGCCGTTGCCGTTGCTCTGCGACGCGCCGCGCGAGAAGATGCTGAGGCTGCTGCGCGTACGGTGGCACCGCTCGCAGTGCCGGATGAAGCTCGAACCGCTGCCAGCGAGGGTGCCGGCGCTGCCACCGGCGCCCCCGCCGGCGCCGCATGCCGCGCTCGCCGCCCCCACGGTCATGAGCACCGCCTCGGAGTAGCTGGGCACCAGCTGACGGTTGGAGCGAATGCGCCACTCCAGCTCGATGCTGTCGACGGTGCTGACGCGCGGGATGCGGCGGCAGGGTGCCGGCTCGTCGGACGGCGTCACGCCGGGCACGTAGTCCAGCCCGAAGAGCTTCTCCACGTGATAGTGCACGTACGCCGTGCGGAACTCGATGAGCACGCGCAGCGGCCACGACAGCATCACGACGGCCGCCAGCCAGAAGACGCGGCGCGACACGTACCACGGCGGCCGCTCGGGGTCGGAGAAGGCCACGACGCACTCCTTGAACTCGACGTTCTTGAGGTGCATGCCCTCGCGCGCCTCCATGTAGTCGTCGAGGCCCTCGTTCTCGGTGAAGAAGCGGGCGCGCTGCGTGAGGTACGCGTTCTCCGACTCCACGTTGGCGAAGCTGAAGCACTTGGTGAAGCGCAGCTTGGTCACCGGGTGCTGCTCCAGCTCCATCAGCCCCTTGGAGATGTCCTTGACGCCGCAGTTCACGTAGTCGAACTCGGCCTCGGCCACCCGCGTGTTGACTCGCTCGTAGTAGACCTGAGGAGGGAGAGACACGCGCCGCGCTCGCGTGAACCCACGCGTCCGTTGAGCGACGAGGACCCATTGATTTCCACCACATGACGACGATGGCGATGGCTAAGCGATTGTAAATAACAATTGTATATCTAAAGCGGAGATCTGATTTCGCATGAATCAACAGTGCAAAGTGATTTCAAGTCTGCTCGTTGTTACTTGTACTTGGTTGCTCGTGTTAGTGCTGCTCTTACTCGGAAACGCTAATCCACCGGCTCAGCGATTCGCGAAAGAGATGACTCAAGATGATGTATACGAGTGCAGAGTGCAGAGCCGACTGTCAAACACTCTTCACAATGTGGAAGGTGTGTGTGTGTATCTCATTGATGCCAGATAAGAGATTTTATCTGAAGTTACTGGTTTCAATTCGTCCCTTATGTAGGCTTCCTTTAGTTAAATCTTCACAAAGTTTCAGTGGCGCATCGAGCTGAACATTTTGGAGGGGTAAATTGGATCAGAAATACGTGCATCTAAAATTAAAAGTAGACGTAATCATTATGTTTTTTGTGCATCGAATAATTATTAATTTACAATCTTATATAAATTTTAAAAAATCTCAAATGTGCTCTGTGACGGCAGTGTCAAACCGTTCTGGAGTGCGGACAGCTGGTGCTCTCTAAACACTTGGGGATGTGGGAGCAAAAGGGGGCATTCGCCCCCCCCCCCACCAATATTTATTTTAGTGCCTCTTTGGGTGACTTCACGAACGGAAACCATGACAGAGATAATAAATGATGGTGAGAACGCACGGACGGTGGCTACATGAGTGCACGCGTGCGTGCGTGAGTGAGTGATTGCACGAGTGAGTGAGTGAGCGAGTGATTGCGCGAGTGAGTGAGTGAGTGATTACACGAGTGAGTGAGTGAGCGAGTGATTGCACGAATGAGTGTGTGAGTGAGCGATTGCACGAGTGAGTGAGTGATTGCACGAGTGAGTGAGTGAGTGATTGCACGAGTGAGTGATTGAGTGAGTGATTGCACGAGTGAGTGAATGAGTGAGTGATTGCACGAGTGAGTGAGTGCGTGAGTGATTGCACGAGTGAGTGAGTGAGTGAATGAGTGATTGCACGAGTGAGTGCGTGAGTGATTGCACGAGTGAGTGAGTGAGTGATTGCACGAGTGAGTGAGTGAGTGATTGCACGAGTGAGTGAGTGATTGCACGAGTGAGTGAGTGCGTGAGTGATTGCACGAGTGAGTGAGTGAGTGAATGAGTGATTGCACGAGTGAGTGCGTGAGTGATTGCACGAGTGAGTGAGTGAGTGATTGCACGAGTGAGTGAGTGAGTGATTGCACGAGTGAGTGAGCGAGTGAGTGATTGCACGAGTGAGTGAGTGAGTGATTGCACGAGTGAGTGAGTGAGTGATTGCACGAGTGAGTGATTGCACGAGTGAGTGAGTGAGTGATTGCACGAGTGAGTGAGCGAGTGATTGCACGAGTGAGTGAGTGATTGCACGAGTGAGTGAGTGAGTGATTGCACGAGTGAGTGAGTGATTGAGCGAGTGATTGCACGAGTGAGTGAGTGATTGCACGAGTGAGTGAGTGATTGCACGAGTGAGTGAGTGATTGCACGAGTGAGTGATTGAGCGAGTGATTGCACGAGTGAGTGAGTGAATGAGCGAGTGATTGCACGAGTGAGTGAGTGAGTGATTGCACGAGTGAGTGAGTGAGTGATTGCACGAGTGAGTGAGTGAGTGATTGCACGAGTGAGTGATTGCACGCGTGAGTGAGTGAGTGATTGCACGCGTGAGTGAGTGAGTGATTGCACGAGTGAGTGAGTGAGTGATTGCACGAGTGAGTGAATGAGTGATTGCACGAGTGAGTGAGTGAGTGATTGCACGAGTGAGTGAGTGATTGCACGAGTGAGTGAGTGATTGAGCGAGTGATTGCACGAGTGAGTGAGCGAGTGATTGCACGAGTGAGTGAGTGAGTGATTGCACGAGTGAGTGAGTGAGTGATTGCACGAGTGAGTGATTGAGCGAGTGATTGCACGAGTGAGTGAGCGAGTGATTGCACGAGTGAGTGAGTGTGTGAGTGAGTGATTGCACGAGTGAGTGAGCGAGTGATTGCACGAGTAAGTGATTGAGCGAGTGATTGCACGAGTGAGTGAGCGAGTGAATGCACGAGTGAGTGAGTGTGTGAGTGAGTGATTGCACGAGTGAGTGAGCGAGTGATTGCACGAGTGAGTGATTGCACGCGTGAGTGAGTGATTGCACGCGTGAGTGAGTGAGTGATTGCACGAGTGAGTGAGTGATTGCACGAGTGAGTGAATGAGTGATTGCACGAGTGAGTGAGTGATTGCACGAGTGAGTGAGTGATTGCACGAGTGAGTGAGTGATTGAGCGAGTGATTGCACGAGTGAGTGAGCGAGTGATTGCACGAGTGAGTGAGTGAGTGATTGCACGAGTGAGTGAGTGAGTGATTGCACGAGTGAGTGAGTGAGTGATTGCACGAGTGAGTGAGTGAGTGATTGCACGAGTGAGTGAGTGAGTGATTGCACGAGTGAGTGAGTGAGTGATTGCACGAGTGAGTGAGTGAGTGATTGCACGAGTCAGTGATTGAGCGAGTGATTGCACGAGTGAGTGAGCGAGTGATTGCACGAGTGAGTGAGTGAGTGTGTGAGTGAGTGATTGCACGAGTGAGTGAGCGAGTGATTGCACGAGTGAGTGAGTGAGCGAGTGATTGCACGAGTGAGTGTGTGAGTGAGTGATTGCACGAGTGAGTGAGCGAGTGATTGCACGAGTGAGTGCGCGCGCGCCGACCTGCGTGGTGGTGTAGGCGTCCCCGTTGCGGTAGCGCGTGACCTGGCGCGTGCGGCGCACGTAGTGGTAGCTGATGGCCTTCCACCAGATGCACGGCGTGGCCGCCTGCATGCGCTCGACGCGCTCGTACACGCCGCCCGTCTCGGCGCGCTGCTGCGTCTGGCCGCGCGCGTAGCAGTGCCAGCACTCCACTAGGTACACCACGTAGAGCATGAGCAGGAAGGCGAGCGGGATGTACACGTAGCCGCTGGAGCACGGGCTGTGCTGGTAGGCGAGCGGGCGGCCCGCGCGGAACGGCCCGTCGAACGTGAAGACGGTGACGCGCGTCAGCTGACACCACGCGAGCGCGCCCAGGCAGCCGTACATGAGCACGGAGAGAACCAGGCTCTTCCAGTGCGACTCGCGGCACAGCGCCTCGCTCAGGGACTGCCGCACAGGCCGCTGCTGCACGGACGCCGGGGAGGGGGTTGCGGGGATGGGGGGGCAACACGGAGTTAGGAGGCAATGTGACACGATCTCTCTGATGCGCAGCCTCGGGCACTCACATGACACCATGGCTCAGAGCCGGCTTAAGTTGAGTGCATGGCTTTGAGCCGGCTCAATTTGAGCCTGAGCCGGGCAGTGACTGAGAAATACGGGCTTCTCAATATTGTCGGTGTGGTGGCCTCCCAGTCAAGACCAGAGGTCACCCAACCGCCCCCCGCCCCTCCACCCCAGGATACCAAAACCACAACTCAAGGAGAGAGACCGCGCCTCGAGTCAACGTGGTGTCAGTAAGGCACGTGGTGTCAGTGAGGCACGTGGTGCCAGTAAGGCAGGTGGCGTCAGTAATGCACGTGGTGTCAGTAAGGCACGTGGTGTCAGTAAGGCACGTGGTGTCAGTAAGGCACGTGGCGTCAGTAATGCACGTGGTGTCAGTAAGGCACGTGGTGTCAGTAAGGCACGTGGTTCACGTGGTCTTTTCGTGTAATGTGTCACCGCACCTCGGTGCTGACGTTCCCCATGGACATTCAATAATTTCCCTGAACGGTATCCATTCCGCAGCTGCGCTTCCCCATGACAAGCCAGGGGGAGCCACGACACGGGTTGAGAACTGCTACTCTTCATAGAGTCTGAAGACCGCAAGCAGCTTTCCGGCTGATTGTTTTAAATATATTTCATGCAAAACGCCTCGGTCGTTTCAGATGAGCAGTCTTCTCGTGTGGGTGAAAAGAACGCGATAAAGAGAATTGTGCAAAAGTGTTCGTCCGATGGATATATTGGCTCCCGTCGTAGGAATGGAGAATGTTACCCTTGGCTGGGCTTTGCCGGTTGTCGAGAAAAATCAGCTGGTTTGCAATTGCTTGGTGATCCGTGACATCGCAGGACTATGAGAGCTGGTGGTGGCCTGGGGAGGCCTTCATCCAGCAGTAAATAGAGCGTAGCTGATGATGACGGTGGTTGAGCGGTAAGATCAGCACTGCCTCATGTTGAAAAAAAATGCGGGATACATTGACTTTTTTGAGATAAATATAGAATGTTGTTTTTAAAGGTAGAGGGGGGACTTGACTGAAATATTTATGTTTGCCTTTTCAAATGTTTATAAATTAAACATCGCTTTAATGGTACTGTACATTGCGTTTATTTGTACGCGCACATAGCTGGGGTTGTCAGCAGCATCGCAGGGCTCGGTGTTGACTCAGATTTTAGTTTGTTCTCTGGTATCATCACCCTGAAGGCTTATCCCACTCGCTCCACCATAACATTACCGTAGATCCCACACCAAAGATGTAATAAGAAGCCCAAAATTAACTTATGATGAATAATACAAGCACCCCGATTGTCCATTGTTTGCGTGAATAACGAATTATCTGATCAGAAAAGCTCCACACACTTAAGTGTTTATTATTCCACAGAGAAGATAGATTTTAAGTTAGGGGCCCGTCCATAAATGACATCACGCGATTTTGGACGATTTTTGACCTCCCCCCCCCCTCGTCACACGGCGTCACAAAAAGTCAGACCTCCACTCATATATGATGTCACAAAGCTCTGCTCCCCCCCCCCCCCCCAAAAAAAAATAAAACATGCTTCAAATCGCTTTATACTATTGTCAATGTAGTGCGTATTTAATGTGGCGCTGCACTCTTGATGTTGTAGGAGAAAACATTTATTAAACAGTCTATTAAATAAATAGAACGTGTTGTCTATATTTATTTAAAGTTGCGCATTTTGATGTGACGTCACATTTCTCAACACCCCCCCCCCCTCGTCACACATCGTCACAATTGTCTAACCCCCGCCCCACCCCTCCCCCCCCCAGGTGCGTGACGTCATTTATGGACGACCCCTTACTCTCTACCGTTTTTTCCCTCTTTAATTATACACGCGAGTTCACGCACAAGTCCACCGGGTGTGGAACGGGCAGCCCTTGTGTGGCGCTCAGTGATCCCGACCTCTCGCCCTCTGCCCGCGCCTCCTCACCCCAATCGCCACCGAGACCCTCACCCCCCACGCCGTCGTCACATCACCGGGAGTCGACGACTGCAACCCTCTCGGCCTTCCCCACGTCCCTCACCTCTCGTCGCACCCTGCAGCTCGGGGTCCAGAACCCAGTTGAGCAAGGGACAATGGAGCGATCGTTGCAAAGGAAGGGCTGCCCCTTCGCCTCGTATTAGAACCCACGGTGCTGCAGCCATTCACACCGCTGCGTGGACACAGACGGTGGATTTAAAGAAACTTGCTCCGTCGTTTCAGCAGCCGCGCCGGGAGAACGGACAAGCGACCTCCGGATTGAGAGTCCCACCCGGTACACCACATCCAGTATACACGTCGCTAGGGCTCGGGTAGCTACCCAAGTCGACCGGCGACTCGGAAAATATCCCATGAGAAATTAAGCCCTGCTAATCCTCACATCCTTAGCTCAGAAGGGACTGATAAATGATTCAAAATCACTTTCGCTCAGAAGCGCGTTTTTTTTGTGTTTCTTGGTTTTTCCCCTCTCTCTCTCTCTCTCACTGGATCACGCTGTGGTGGCATTGACAAGAGATTATTTTCTACAACAACAAAAAATGCAACCCCTCCTTCCCCCACGCACGTCGATCCTGCGCTCACCGCGGGTGGGCGGGCGGGCGGGCAGCGATTGATTTTGGGGGGTTGCATCCCTGAGAGCGCCGCCGCTCCGCACGGCCGGTCCCAGCGCAGGTGCCCGCGGCTCTGGGAGAGCGCAACGCAGTGACACCACCCGACCCCCACCCCCCGCTCCTCTCGCCACCCCCACACGCTGCCAAGTGGAGGTTTATTTAACAGAGCTGCTGAGCGCGAGCCAAAATGTCCAAAAGCATCAAAGATGCCAGGAACATACTTCAATATAAGCATTGTAAGAGATAATATTAACGTACATATTGTATTATGTTTAACTTCTGTGTAACCTACAATTTGTTCCTATACTGGGCTTCCGAAGAAACCATCACTTGGTGTGTCTTTACCCTTAAAGTCCTTTTCAAACGCATCTGGCAAATATGTAAAGGACCTCCGAACTCCATAAATTATCGGCTGGGACACGCGGAGTGCCTCCTTTGTTCTGACTCAAACAAACCGGGCTCTTCACACTCCAAACTGCTGCTGCTGCTCTTGTTTTTTTCGGTAAAGTCACGTATGTAGAAATACAATAAAATAATGTTACAATTGTATTTCTACATACGTGACTTTACCGAAAAAAACCAATGAGTAATTTTTATGCAGTCACAAAAGCTTTAATACTTTATTATGCTGCTGCTGTTGCTGCTGCTGCCCCACGTTACCGCCCTCGCCTCTCAGCTCAGGCTCTGCTGCCCCCCACCCCAGTGACTTCGAGCTCCTAGAGCACGGTTCGAGTGCTGCACCTGCACGCAACCCGCGTGCTGCACTCTCGTCACGTGCTCACGTGGCTCTTGTTGATTTATTCTCCCGATCGCGTTCGCTCCGCACGGCGCTCCTCCCTGACCGCTCATCATCACCTCCATCCTGCTCCTCGTTGTTGGCGCAAATGTGCCTGTTGGTATTGTTTTCGTTGTTAGCTTTATGTGTTTTTTTTAACGCATGTTTTATGAATATTGCTATTCTTTGTTCTTTAGACGTTTTATTTGCCTTGTACCTCCGACGCATTCTGACCCGAATGTTGCCTGCTACTCTGGAGGGGTCACTCTGAAGCTGTCGTTCTGTGCTGACGCAGCACGGATCTCCCTCGCAAGCTGGCCGGGTAACTGGCTACACGGGAATTTTTGTGCAACAAAAACAATTTTGAACGATTCATTGAAGCATTAAAAGAGACGACGGGAGGGAATTCCAAAGCGGAGCAGTGCGAAGAAGCAGAAAGAGAAGTGTGACCCGCAGTGTGGTGAGTGAGTGATGTTGTGGGTGAATGAGTGGTTGAGTGAGTCAGTGAGTGATGTTGTGGGTGAATGAGTGGTTGTGTGAGTGAGTGATGTTGTGGGTCAATGAGTGGTTGTGTGAGTGAGTGATGTTGTGGGTGAATGAGTGGTTGTGTGAGTGATGTTGTGGGTGAATGAGTAGTTGAGTGAGTGTGCTGTTGTGACCCGCAGTATGGTGAGTGAGTGATGTGGGTGAATGAGTGGTTGTGTGAGTGAGTGATGTTGTGGGTTAATGAGTGGTTGAGTGAGTGAGTGAACGAGTGTGCTGTTGTGACCCGCAGTGTGGCGAGTGAGTGATGTTGTGGGTGAATAAGTGGTTGAGTGAGTGAGCGATGTGGGTGAATGAATGGTTGAGTGAGTTAGTGAGTGTGCTGTTGGGACCCGCCAGTCATTTCAGTCAGTCGACCTGTGGCACTTGGGTCTGCCCCGTGACCTCCTGCCAGCGGGCGTCGACACTTCACGTGACCTCAAGGTGCACATGGCCTGGCACAAACGTCGTGGTGATGTCACCGCCACTTAGTGGCGAATGGCGGTTGTTGTTGTTGTGACCCGCAGTGTGGTGAGTGAGTGGTTTTGTGGGTGAATGAGTGGTTGAGTGAGGGAGTCCGGCAAAACAACCCCCTACCTACTCGTGGTGCCGGACGAGCAACGCTGTCGTGGGCAGTGCTGTGGGGGGAGGGCCAATTCCGATTGGCCCTTTCCCCTCATGGCGTTTGTAACCACCACAACGGCCAAATGGGGGCTCTCAACGTGTGCGAGGGGCTGGTAACCCCTCCACCTTAAATTAATTACCATTAAACCACGACGACAAAATTTAATAAATAAGCTTGTGCCAGAGGCACTGGGGGGACAGGCGTCTATGGACGTCTCCTGGCCAATCTCCAAGTGGCGGAGCCAGTAGGCTAAATCCTTACCCTCGGGGCTCCTCCAGAAACAACAAAAAACCACTTCGTATGGCCACGTGGAATGTTCGAACGCTCACTGTGGAGGAGAGGCTGCCACTCCTCTGTCGGGAGCTGGACCGGTACCGCCTGGATCTCTGTGGTATTCAGGAGGTCCGGTGGACCGCCTCTGGCTCCTGCCACCATAAGGGGTGGACAGTCCTCTACTCGGGGCAGGAGACTGCCAAACAACAGGGTGTGGCTCTTCTTTTGAATAAAAAAATTAAGGGGGCGTGGGAGCATGGCGATGAGGTGTTGGAAGCTGTAAGCCCCAGGCTACTTTGGGCTTGCCTTGCCATCAACCAGAGGCGAGGAGTGGAGGTCGTGGTTACTTATGCCCCCACTGAAGACGAACATCCATGGAGAGATGCAGGCAAGGCCGATGAGTCAGATGCCTTCTATGACCTCCTGTCAAAGGTGCTAGCTAAAGTGGCCCCTCGGGATAGAGTCATCTTGTTGGGTGACTTCAATGCCCGAGTTGGTCATGATGCTGGCACCTGGTCTGGAGTGATTGGAAGGCATGGGCCAGATCTGCTCAATAACAACGGCAGGAGGCTGCTAGATTTTTGTGCAGCACATGTGCTTGTAATTACCAACATGCTGTTCCGGCATCGGCGCATCCACACCACATCATGGATGCATACCAGGTCCAAGCAAGAACATCTGCTGGACTACATAGTGACGGAACAGCATGTGCGGGCCCATGTCCTTGACACCAGGACCTACCGTGGAGCTGATCTGCCCACTGACCATCGACTTTTCATCTGTAAGATGTGCCTGCCATTTTTCCATGGTGGGTGTACACCCGGGACCCCATTCAAACCCTTAGTGGCATGCTCTCAGCTAACTGATGAAAGTTGCAAGCGAGAATTTAATCATCGCTTGCGGCTGGGGTTGGCATCGTCCCCCACTCCTCCTGATGTCGAGGGGAAATGGGCGAGGTTTAGGACTGTCGCTTATGCAGCTGCAATGGCTGATTTGGGTACACTGTCCAGAGACCCTGGCTGACAGAGAAGGTGTTCAAGCTGGCTGAGAAAAAGCAACAGGCCCACTCTCATCGGCTACAGCATCCCACGTCAGAGAATGGGGAGGCTTACCACAGCCTTCGCTCGGAGGTTCGGAGAGCCGTGAGGCGCTGCAAGGATGGGTGGTGGTCACGGGTTGCTGAGGAGATGGAGTCTGCCTCAATGGCCCGTGATCACAAATCGCTCTTTAATTCCATCAAAAAAGTAACCTGCATCACCACACCTATTACCATCATTAGGGGAAAGAACGGTAATCCAATCTGCGACCCCCAGGAACAGGTTTGCAGATTTTCTGAGCATTTCTGTGAGGTCCTGGTGGATGAAAAATACGTCAGCCAGGAAAACAACGTGGGACAAAGTGGGGATGACCCTGCCGAGGCTGCGGTGCCTCAAACATTGGAAGACGAAGTCGCCCCTTGTGAGTGGCTCGCTGAGGTGCCATCTGTTAAGGAAGTACTGAGGGCGATCCAGAGTCTGAGACCAGGAAAGGCACCGGGCAGAGATGATCTGCCAGGCGAAATGCTGAGGGAGGGTAGCGTTTGTGCACAGACTGCCCTACATGACATCATAACAAGAGTCTGGACCATTGGACGGGTTCCGCAGGATTGGAAGGATGCCCTGGTGCCCCCCCCCCCCTTTAAGACGGGGGACCGCACAGACTGTAACAACTACAGGGGCATATCACTCCTCAGTGTGCCGGGAAAGGTCCTGACAAGGATTATTCAACATCGCCTTGCTAGGCACGCTGGGGAGATACTTGCGGAGCCCCAAAGCGGTTTCAGGAAAGGGCGGTCCTGCACAGATGCCATATTTTCTGTCCGTCTGCTACAGCAGAGGTGTAGGGAATTCCAACAAGACCTACATCTCTGCTTTATTGACCTGGTCAAGGCCTATGATACCACCAGTGGGCCTGGGCTCTGGGTTGTTCATTAAGGACCTTCATGATGGTGAGCCGGCCCGGGTAAAACTACGTGGCCGGGAGTCAGAGCCAATCCCTGTACACCTTGGGGTGCGACAGGGATGTCCTCTTGTTCCAACATTATTTGACATCTATTTTGACCACGTGGTTCGTGAAGCCTTCAATAGCTGTAACTGAGGAATTTCCATCTGGTACAGATACAATAAGAGGCTAATCGATGCCTGGGTGCGGTCAAGGGATGTCTCCCTATTGCTCAACCATGTTATGTATACCGATAATCTGGTAATTGCTGCTCACTCAGAGGAGGAGTTGGAGGCGCTGCTGCTGAACCTGGAGCTTACCACTAAGAGGTGGGGCCTTACCATCAGCCTCACCAAAACTAAGCACCTGCCTGGGTATTTTGTACCATGGGACACTCCCCCCCACAACTCCTAATTGGTGATAGGGCAGTTGTGGAGAGAGTGGAGAGTTTCCCATACCTGGGCAGTGTGCTCATGACCGGCTCCAGTGCCATTATCTTTTCATCGGTTGCATAACGCTGTGTGTAAGTTACCTGGTCTGTCGCTCCGCACGAAGCTTGAGGTCTTCTCGGCCACGGTCATTCCCTCCTTTCTCTACGCTTGCGAAATGTGGACCCCCCTAATGGAACATCTTCGCTGGTTAGAAACATTTCGGCTGGCCTGCCTACGATCCATCCTGGGTTTAACCAGGCTGGATTGTGTGAGGAGCTCACAAATCCTTGAAAGATCTGGACAAAGTCCCATCGGTGAGCTCCTCTGGCAGGCAAGGCTGCGTTGGCTGGGCCATGTAGCCCACACGCCCATCCACTGCATGTCTAAACAGCTTTTGTTCGGCCGGATCGAGGGAGCTAAACGGGCGCGGCGCGGGCTAGAGAAGAGATGGAGTGATGTGGTACAGGAGGATGTGAAGCTGAGTGGACTTGCCGGTTACTGGTACCAGCGGTGTCAAGATCGGCCTCTGTGGAGGAGGCTCGTAAAGGACGCTACTGAGCAATTGGAGGCAGTCGCCCTCCAGCAACAACGGAGAGCGGAGGAGCGACGCTCACAACAACGAGGGGAGCGCCGGGTGACTAAAGCACAGCAGGTTGGCACAGTAGGGGGCACAGGTGGTGCATCAGCCAGTCGTTTCAGTCAGTCGACCTGTGGCATCAAAGTCTGCCCTGTGACCTGCCAGCGGGCGTTCGACACTTCACGTGGCCTCAAGGTGCACATAGCCTGGCACAAGCGTCGTGGTGACGTCAACACCACTTAGTGGCGAATGGCGGTTGTTGTTGAGTGAGTGTGCTGTTGTGACCCACAGTGTGGTGAATGGGTGAGTGATTTTGTGGGTGAATGGGTGGTTGAGTGAATGTGCTGTTGTGACCTGCAGTACGGTAGTGATTGAACACAGGGATGAATGAGACAAAACGGTCAGCCTGGTAAAGAGTCCTCAACAAAGGTGGAATAATCAATGAGTAAAGTAAAATAGTAGCAATCGAAGAGTTTAAAGAGGCGACTGTCCGCCAATGAGTGAGTGGTTGAAGTGAATCGGCGAATGCTGGGATCATCAATCACCCTGACTCCTACTTCACTCTGACTCCTATCCGGTCGTGCACCAGTGAGGCGGGTGCGAGGTGCTCCACCCCTGCTCTGACAATAGCAGCAGCAGCAGGCTGTTATGTGCACCTCGTGTAAATGTGCAGCCAACACCGATAAACATTGTCAATTCAAGGGTCAAGTGAATCAACACCGTGCAGACGCCAGTGCGGCAGGACGATGCTACGTGTGTGTTGCGACTCGCTTAGGTCCCTGACGTTATTGCTTCACCCTGCACACAAACCGCACCCGGTCTTGACGCTGTCCAATACCATCGCGTGGATGGGGCAATTAAAGTGACATAATGTTGACACCATCTTTTGAAGGTTTGCCCTCTGCTCTGACCTTTGGGCTTCTCCTGCCTTTGGGGATAACGGTGCATCGACGCGTTTTCATAATTGCCGGGGTATTTAATGGTAGCCTGACCGTGCACGTGCATTTCAAGGCCACGTGTCACTCCGTGCGTTCGCTGTGTGGACGCCCTTGCAAACGAGACGTTCCCTCTCAAGGGACTGTCCGGGTGAATTATTTTAATTTTAATGTGCACAATGCTTGCCCCGCAAATCACCTATTCATATTGTTTGTCGAGGGCTGCACCGTCGCTGCTGTTACTGGATAATATTGGTCGCGAAAGTGGGTATTAATAATCAGAAGCAAATGCAGCTTCTCCGAATTAACCCAAAAAACCTTTGACCAATTCACCGGGATTGCGCCCGATCTCATCAGATGTCAAAAGCTAAGCAGGATTTTTTAACCTGGACAGTGCTCATTGTTATTTAGCGTGGCCACAGAACCTCCGTTGCTTTGGGAAGACGGAGGCTTGGTGTTGGGGAGGGGTGGGGGCGGTGATCGAGAGCGCCGCCGCGAGCCTCCCTCGTCCAAACGGACGACGAATTTGAACGCGCGCCGAGAACGAAACCGTGGCGGGGTCGCGCTAAAGGTCAATTTGAAAACAAACGGCTTCCCTTGCCGTGCTCGGAATCTCAAGTGACGGCCATCGATCAATGTGGAATTTTATAGCGAGCAACCCAACGTATCGCCCACAATTGAATCTGTTGCATCGACAGCTGTCGGGAAATCTGAGTGTGGTGATTTTTTTGGGGGGTTAATAACGATCGATAAATTTAGATGGGCGATGTGAACAGATTGTTGATGTACACAGTACATCCCAAGAAATTAACCATGCAGTGTAATTAAGATGTGTACAAAATGTAAACTTACTGAGCAAGAATAATGCTACTGGATTATTATATGGAGATTTGGATTTAAGATTAGCACGGTGGGTTTTTTTGGCAATTTTTTTGTTTTCGGGAGAGCATTCTGTAAATGTTTATAAAGAAAATTGTTATTCTCCCTACTCTCCCATCGCTAAACTCTTCCTTAATCATCAAAAGAGGAACCCCCTGTTCGCGCGCAAGATATCACCACGTCCTCTTTCCTCTCTATGAGCCGCATGGCTCACAGGGCTACACCTAATAAATGAAATGAAACTGAAACTGAGATGCGACTGTCATTCGCAAGCGCTGCGTCTCACAAAGGTGCAAAATAATTCCTCTAAAAATTGTAGCCCACCCAGGCTGTTGGGGTAAGCGCTGTTAGTGAGCACCTACGAAGGCTGGTACGGCACGCCCGGCCGCCTTTGTCTCCCTAGTGCTGATGTATTAAACACATTGCCGATGCCGGTTCTCAGCAGGTATTCGTGAGAGCGGAATTGGCGACCGAGGCATTCGCGCGCTGGATCGCCGCAGCCTCGGCTCGACCCATTTCGAGCAGAAGGCCAACGTCGCTAGCCGTGAGGAGACGCTCCATCGCACCCCGCCTCGACACGGCGCAGCCACCCGCCGGGGGCTTCCCTCTCCGGCCCAACGCGGCTCCATTTCACCGCTGCCCCGAAGCGCTCCGTCTGCTCCGCCACGTCCCGGCCACGCGCGCCGCCAGCGCCTCCAGGCGCGCGGGGCTCTCATCTGGAGCGCGCGCGCACGTGCGTGTGTGCGCGCGTGCACGTGCGTGTGTGCGCGCGTGCACGTGCGTGTGTGCGCGCGTGCACGTGTGTGTGTGTGCGCGCGTGCACGTGTGTGCGCGCACGTGCGTGTGCGTGTTTGCGTCTTTCTGCACACGCACACACCGGAACGGCCCGAATGTAACCAAATCCGTTGTAGTGTTTTGCGCGGTTACGTGAACTCGCGCGGCCCCTCTGATTTCCCCGTCCACTACTGGGTGAGGTCATGAGGTTGTTTGACCATACTTCACCACGCTGGTTACTGCGGGGTTGTGACGCCGGTGCGTAGATGTGGGGGTGATAGAAGTTCAGTATAACGTTGGATTTCTGCTGCACTGCCTTCTACTGCCCACCGAGTAGCACAATCCCACAGCCGCCTATGGCAACCTGGCACACACGATGGTGGTGGATCCATCCGAGCACTGTCCCGGTTAAAACCTGCTTCGCGTTTGACATCTGATGAGATCGGGCGCAATCCCGGTAACTTGTTGAAAGGCTTTTTTGGTTCATACGAAGAAGCTGCATTTGTTTCTGATTAATAATTTTCACAATATCAGCAGCTACACGTAGGCTTTCGCGACCAATATTATCCATAATAAAGAGGACTTCTTCACAATAATGGTTAATAGCCTAGTGAAGCTGGTTATAATCACCAGTTAAACGTCGTACTCGAATTGTAAATGTTGTGGGTTTACTCTCCAACACGCCGGTGTGCTGAAATAGTAACTAATTGGCACGTTTTGTTTACATGACAAATATTGACTTAAAGCTTTCGTGACTGCAGGAATTCATATTCTTTGGTTCTTCGGTAAAGTCACGTAAATAGGTTAAAATAATTTTTTGGTAATTTTTGGTTATTTTCCTTGAACCTATCTAAGTGACAAACCTTACGAATTGGCTACGTCGGGTGGTGGCGGGTTTAACGACGCATTTATATTTACGCGACCAAACCCAAAAAATGTAATCAAAACTTTGTTATGGATCTAGGTGAACTTGTTCTCGACAGATTTTACTTGCAGCGCCACCGCGAGGTGCCACCTGCGATCGTGAGGTCCGCGATGGCTCTCGCTCCCCCCCAAGCTTCCCGGCGCTCCGCATTTCTCTTCATCTCTTCACGGCTCTTTGATGTCACCCATCCGCACGCTTCATCGTCATCCTAGTTCCTTTGATCCAACTATTCTTTCTCGTCTATATTCACGATCGCATTGCCACTTCATCCGCGTACCGCGTGCTCGACGAATGGCACTTCAGTTTGCGTGCGCATTAATTGTTAAAATGCTCATTCTTTTATTGGTAATTATTTTTTTAAACATTTCATTATTGTGTCCTTCCAGATGATTTCCAGCATTCTTCTATCACGTTACAACGTGTTTTAATCTGTTGCTATTATCTTTGGGAACACGATTCGTCATAACTATAGAGGACCGATGCCAATTTAACAACTCACAAAGATTTATTAGTCGTGACATTTTAACTGTTTTTCAAAAAACTATATTGAATTTCATCTCACTCTTGCACCTATTGTTTTTTTGACAATTACTTTCCTAAATATTTGCACGAATCAAATTGTTGGGCCTGTTCCCCATCTATTATCACCGCCACTTTAGATGTATTTACGTGCAAAGCCATGACATATTTGTTTATAAATGTAATGGAGTGATTGTATAAGTTGCCGAACTCTATCGCGCTCAGACATTACAGCTGCGTCATTACTGATCCCAATGTTCTTATTTATAATGTCTGCAATCAAATGTTCCCCGCAGAGATTTAACCAAACTGGGCATATAATTTAGCCTTGTCTTACGCCTCTTTACCAATGACAAAATACAGACCATAACTGCAACACGCACCAGCCAAGTTCTTTTTCGAACCTCTCCGTGGCTTCTCCTGTCTTGCCAGCTGCCGTCTCAGATATCTGAGCTTCACGTGCCAACAACTTAATTTCAAACTGCTTAGGTAGAGCTCTCTGACCCGCACAGCAAAACGAATATCACTCCCTCTTCACATCACACTCTAGACTAGAATCTCTCTGCTTTCAAGGTGGTTGAGTTCAGGGTCAAGAGGATGTTCAATTAATAAAATCCCGCCAGTGCCACCGCTCAGCTTTTGAGATTGCTTACGAGCACGCAGCCGCACATCGTCGATCATTTTCCACGAGCTTTCAAAATCCGTCCGTAGATGTTTAAATCCCACAACATTTTATAAAAGGGCGATGCACTTTCCGACTGTGGACGTGCGTGGTCACCGCGTGGAAAGTAAGTAAGCTGTCAGAGTGAAATGACGAATCGTCGGTGCCCAACATCCACTCTCCCACTTTTCCTCATGGATGCCGTGCATGCTCTGCATGAGGAGTAAGTTGCCCAGACGTAAATGGGGTTTTCCATGCTTTCAAATTTCCGTCAAGATTGTGCATTTATTCTCGAGTTTGAATTTTAGCGACGAGCAGCTACTACGCATTTTGTACCAATCGCACATTTTCAGGACAGGACGACCCTTATATCAATCAATCGATGCACCATTGCACCCCTTCCTACCAATAAAACGTACCGAAGGTGCGCATGGCCCTTTGATCGCAGGCTTTTACTTGACGCCCACGATTGCTGGCATCCTTGCCACGAGTCAATACGAGGCGCACTGCCCGGTATCACGTGATCTGCTTTAATGCTGAGCCCAGTCGTTTTGAGCAGTAAAACGCAACTGCTTTAGCCGTCATCAGCTAAGCCTAATGGCCTCCCTGATCACATTTAAATCAATCGTGAACATCGCAGGAATGGGAATTTGTTTTTTTCTTCTGAATGCACACTATGTCAACTGAGGGGCGAAGGTGTGATTTTAAAACATGCCAACCTACAAAAGTAATAATGAAACCATTTAGACTTTTTAAAAATGAAAATTAAACTGGCAGCAACATTTTTCATTAGACTGTAAGCGTATCCCCAAAGCATTAGTGATTTTCTTTTTCTATCCATCAGCGTCTGAGGTAGAGATATGGGTCGTATCGAGTTTCCCGTTTTAAGAATGAAGTAATGAAGTAATGGTCTGGGGCGTTGCAGGGCGGGAGAGGGGGCAGCAGCTCCCACACTCTCACCACGGCGGCCTCACGAATGGATTTCATTCCCGTGGCCCACCGTCCGTCACGCAGAAGCTGCCAATCGCACCCCGCTGCCGCTTACCCACACCCTTACCTGCTCGCTTATCTATTGGAAAATTTCACCTGGAAAATCCTCTACAAGGGAGTTCGGGGGTGCTGCCTGGCACGTAACAACATCACCACCATCAAACTCGATTTGGTGCTTAGTGTTGCCTTCTTCTCTGTCTCCCCTCGGTTGTTGCAGCGTTGGCGGTGGATCTCTCATTGTGGGATCTCTCATTGACATGCTAATTCTTCTAACCCCTCCCCCCCTCTCTCTCTCTGTAGCCCCTCTCTAACTATTTAAGGCCTCGACACAGAGACGTTGTTTCTCTGTGTGCCCATGCGTGTGTTTCTCTCTCTGTGTCTCTGTGTTAACTCTTTCCGCTTGTGTGTCTGTGTATGTGTCTCCGGTTCTGTGTCTTGTCTCTCTCTTGGACGTAATCAACCAGGTAGGGTGTTGACTGTTGTGTCAGCCGACTTTCTGCGCTGTGTTGCATTATATTTCTAAGTTTACTAGGTGTGTTTCTCTTTAATTTGCACCTGATGATGATTGCTTGCTTTGCAATCGAAACGTCGTATGTTATTATGTAATTTATTATTTTCTATTTATACGTGACTTTACCGAAATAACCAAAGAATATCACCACCATCATCATCGCCTGCATACCCCTCGGGGTGTAGCAGTCTCCCCAAGTCGCCACCAGGCAATCCGATCCTGCGCTAGCCGCCACGCTGAATGCAAGCCAATGCCGTGGTGTCGAAGATCAGCCTCGATCGTGCGTGTCCATGTCACGCAGCAAGCACCTAACCACACGCGTGCGAAAATCGTACATCTGTAACCTGTACGGTTTGCATTCACACAACCAATGTCACAGTAATCACAACTAATTGCAATCAGTGGCGAAACGTCGAACTCAGATTGTAAATGTTGTGGATTTGCTCTCCAACACACCGGTGTGCTGTACTAGTGGCGAATTGGCACGTTCTGTTTACGTGACAAAACCTTGCTAATTGGCTGTGTCGGGTGGTGGCGGGTTTAACGACACATTTATATTCATGAGATCTAACCCAAAAAAACCTCTGTTATGGATGATATTGTTCGCAAAAGCCTACCGCGTGTTACACTAACTTATGTCACACGCAGTCAAAGTCATAAATAAATACATGATTATTAAATGGTGCACACCATCAGTTCATACAGAACGTTCTCTCGCTGTCACACTTGCGTGCGTAGTGCGAGTGGGTTTTAATGAAAGATGTAAGTTGAGACTGGTAGGCCGTGTGGGCGAGTGGGGGGATCACTCCGTGCCGAAGTCTGAGCGAGAGGGAGCGACTCATGAGGTCTCTGCTCAAGGCACGGTGAAGCGGATGTGTTGCTGGGACCGAATAGCAAAGTTATTGTTCGGGGTATCGCATGGGAAATCACAGCTTAATATGACACGACAAGCAAAGTTATTGAAAGAGGGAGAATTTAAATTGAAATATCACCCACAGCAGGTAAAAATTGCAAACAAAATTTTGCCTGCAAATGGAGGGTTGCTAATTCATGGTTGGAGTGCTTTTAGAAAACTCTATTAGAGAGAAGGATCATCAGCGGCTCACTGTGCCCACAGAGATAACTCTCACTGGGTGGGCACTGCCAGCTGCGGCGTGTGCATCGTGCGCAGGGACACGCACAGAGAGCGTGGCATGCGAGGCGAAGAACGCACAAAGGAGCACGGTGAGACGCACGCTGGGAATTACCGTATTTTCCCGCATATAACCCGCGGGGTATACCACTTTTTACAAACAAAACAAGACCCTGCGGGGTATATGGAGGTGCGGGCTATCTGAAATTTGTTTTACACAGAATGCTATTTTTGCGGGCTATATGCGGGAAAATTCGGTACAGCGTGAGACAGACAGACCAGCACGCGCATCAGGGAGCAAACGCCAATCAGAGACGTCGTATGAACCGCTGAGAAGAGTCAGTGGCCTTGGGCAGCACATTTGCCAGGAATGAATGATGGTCGTGGGATGAGACTTGTCATGGAATGGTAGCCAAATTATCGAATGTGCAATTAAATAAACTCCGTGTCGTGCTGGAGTGAGACGAGGTGTGGCGTTGCCGGAATATTAGAGATGGTGAGGACATGGTGAGGCCTTCTTCCGGCAGTGGACAGATGGTGACGATGATGATGAATAGTGAAATATAAAAACGTCGTGATTTTTGTTGTTTTATTTTTTACCTACTTGACTTTACCGAATAGAACCAAAGAGTATGGATCCTTGCAGTCACGAAAGCTTCAAATCTAGAATAAAAATATATATTATTAACACATTGCGCAGGTCAGCAGAAGCCTCACACTTGTGTTAGAAATCTCTCGTAGAGATCATCGCAAGACACCCGAGCTCCCCGGTCGATGGTGGCGGAGGATAAATGAGAGTGAATCGCCCGTTCCGCCACCCCCTGCGAGAGAGTAAATATAGTGCCTGGCGTCAGCTCGGCTGCACGGATTCCTCCCGCGGAGAGAGAGAGGGAGGGTCTCTCGATTCCGCTGTCGCCAAGCGTCCTCGGGACGCGGCGAAGGACGTCCGTGTTGACGCTTCCTCTTTGTCCGTAACCTCCACAACAACAGTGCCACAACCAACCGCTGTGCCACAACCAACCGACGTGCCACAACCAACCGCTGTGCCACAACCAACCACTGTGCCTTAACCAACCGCTGTGCCACAACCAACCGACGTGCCACAACCAACCGCTGTGCCACAACCAACCGCTGTGCCACAACCAACCACTGTGCCTTAACCAACCGCTGTGTCACAACCAACCGCTGTGCCATAACCAACCTCTGTGCCACAACCAACCACTGTGCCTTAACCAACCGCTGTGCCACAACCAACCGCTGTGCCACAACCAACCGCTGTGCCACAACCAACCGCTGTGCTTTAACCAACCGCTGTGCCACAACCAACCGCTGTGCCACAACCAACCGCTGTGCCTTAACCAACCGCTGTGCCACAACCAACCGCTGTGTCACAACCAACCGCTGTGCCACAACCAACCGCTGTGCCACAACCAACCGCTGTGCCTTAACCAACCGCTGTGCCACAACCAACCGCTGTGTCACAACCAACCGCTGTGCCTTAACCAACCGCTGTGCCCCAACTAACCGCTGTGCCACAACCAACCGACGTGCCACAACCAACCGCTGTGCCACAACCAACCGACGTGCCACAACCAACCGCTGTGCCAGAACCAACCGCTGTGCCACAACCAACCGCTGTGCCACAACCAACCGCTGTGCAACAACCAACCGCTGTGCCTTAACCAACCGCTGTGGTTTAACCAACCGCTGTGCCACAACCAACCGCTGTGCCTTAACCAACCGCTGTGGTTTAACCAACCACTGTGCCACAACCAACCGCTGTGCCACAACCAACCGCTGTGCCTTAACCAACCGCTGTGCCACAACCAACCGCTGTGCCACAACCAACCGCTGTGCCTTAACCAACCGCTGTGGTTTAACCAACCGCTGTGCCACAACCAACCGCTGTGCCTTAACCAACCGCTGTGGTTTAACCAACCACTGTGCCACAACCAACCGCTGTGCCACAACCAACCGCTGTGCCTTAACCAACCGCTGTGCCACAACCAACTGCTGTGCCACAACCAACCGCTGTGCCTTAACCAACCGCTGTGCCACAACCAACCGCTGTGTCACAACCAACCGCTGTGCCACAACCAACCGCTGTGCCACAACCAACCGCTGTGCCACAACCAACCGCTGTGCCTTAACCAACCGCTGTGCCACAACCAACCGCTGTGGTTTAACCAACCGCTGTGCCACAACCAACCGCTGCCGGCTTCTTCCCGCCGCCCATCATCCCACCAACCGTGGTTGACTTACGGGTGAACTCGCCCTCATTATAGGAATGAGGAATTTCTACCACTGCTTTAGGGCTGTAAATAGGAGATTGAGCACGAAATCACTTTGACTTTTAACTCCTGAGTTTGATCTCTGCAGGACATCAAAAGGCCTCTACTGGTGTGTTTTTTTATTTTCAGTGAATGTTGGCCTTGTTGGTGATAACAAAGCTGGAAATGGCGTGCTTGTTCTTCCAGTGTGGCTGGCTGGGATACATCTCTCCCATGAGTTATCGGGTCTTGCCGCGTGTTGTTCGGTACCACGTCCGACGTTTCGCTCCACGCATCGGGAGCTTCCTCAGGAACTGAATTATTCATCATGATGAACAACACGCGGTTCAACCTGGAACCGTTGGAGATCTAAACACCACAACCGCGATGCCAAGTGGTAGCATGGATGGGACATCGTGCACATTTAATTCTGCGCCATCATCGGTAATAAATCCTGGGTAATATTTTTTTGTGGGTCATGAATTATAAATGAACAGGAAAGAGTTAATCTATCCATGTTGAAATAACGTCACATTCTAGTCCATCGATGTATTGGCCTTTGGACCAATGTGTCGAGTGGGATTCGTTTAACAGGCCTCACTCTGTGGACGAGACTCACCAAGTGCACACCGTTCACGGTTTTCCCGCATGAACAAATAGGGCACCACGGTGGTGAGATGTTAACTCTCACGCCTGATATATTTTGAGTTTGTGATCACGTGGATTTTTGTCCTGCTCCTCCAGTTTTTTCCCTCGACATTTAGAAACATGTGCTTAGAGTATTCGGCTGATATAGATGTACACATGATACGCCACTTCATTGAGCTATCATTTTGTGGCCAGGTCGCTCCTGAAAAAGAGCTGTATAGCTCAATGGGCGTTAACCTGGTAAAATACAAAAACACATCTTTTTGTTGGAATGCTACTGGAAAACATTGGCCCAGAAAGCACGTATACCGATGAACAACTATTATATTTTTACAATGCAGATTAACTATTTTATGTTATTTAGAGTTAAATTAATAAAAGGAAAGTGGATTAGATTTGCATCATGACAAAACATCTAAAACACACAGCTTGGACTATCTTTCCCCGTGGTTAGAGCAGGGTGTTCTTCAGTCGCTACCTTGTGAAAATCAAGATCCTTCCGCACGCCACTCTGGCCCAAACTATCCCCACGCTCCAACACGCGACGGATGGCGGTCAACTCAACCGGCGAACCTGAATCAATTGGTCAAAATTCCAGATTGCAAATACAAGGATCCATCGGGCCGTACATAGCCATTGCATTTTATATATCAACACCATCATCATCAGCAGCAGCCATGCTCTATCCACTGCGGGATGAAGGCCTCCGCAAGTCGTCGCCACCTCTCACGACATCTGCGATGCAACAACCCTTCGAGCACCTGCGCACGAGCCGCTTCCACCATGCCACGCGAATATATAAAACCGATGCCACTTGCAATGCGTCCTCCTGCCCACGATTGCCTTCAGTGCAGGGCTGAGTGCGCCAGACCCAACATCCCGCACACCTCTTCTCGGCCCTGGTGAAGCGTGGCACACGAATTGGACTTGAGAGGGGGATCGAGGGCGCACGTTCGATCAGACTAGGGCACAAACAGGGCGAGGGAAAATGTGCCGGCCGACCTGTAGAATACAAATCGCCGCCTGCCTCGGCCAACGTGGCAGGCGTTTGCCCGTGCCCAGTAAATAACGCGAGCGGGTGGTGTGGATCCCGGTGCGCCTCGCGGCAATGCGCGCGCTGCAGCTCTCTCTCTCTCTCTGTTTGCCCTGGAGACAAAAGACTGTCCGGAAAGACGCATGTTCGTCAATTCCCCGGAGCGCCGGTTTAATTAGCGCAGCGACGAAGGCCATTGTTGGTGAATTCCCCACGTTGAGTGCCCTAATTACGAACCGAGTCTGCCGGGTAAACGAGAGGTGACGGCGCACGTGGCGGGCACCGGGCGTGAGCGGTCCTGGACGCTCGTCCCCGCATCCACATCCACCCAAGGCCTCTCCTTCCTCCTCCTCCTGCTGCTCCTCGCTACCTCTGCAAGCTCCTCCACCCCCGCCCCCCCCCCCCCCCATTCCAGCGTCTCTATGTAAGTCCATAGGTTTCAATGTGAGTCAATGGGTCGCGAAATGAGTCGATAGGTCTCTATGTGAGTCTGTGGGTCATAATGTGAGTCCATGGGTCTCTATGTGAGTCTATGAGTCTCAATGCGAGTCCATGGGTCTCTATGGGCTGGTGACCCCGTTCACTCTGGAACACCCTCCGCAGGCAATGCCGTCTGCTTCCCTCTCTCTCTCTCTGCCCTCGAGTTTCTTCTCAAACCCTTCCTCTTCACTCCGTGCCTCCAGGCCCCCTAACTCACTTCCCTCCCTCCTCCTCGTTCTCCCGTTCCTCCCGTTTCCCCGCTGCACTCCGGAACACGTGCCTGGCTATAGGCGCATGACACGTGTGTACGTTGTTGTTATTATTGTTGTTGTTGCTATTGTTGGGAATGGCTGAGCCCGGCCCTCGCTCCGCGTGGGCCACACGTCGCTCTTCCACACACTCGAGGGCGCCCAATGGCGCGTTGCCATCACCGCATCACCACGCCGCGTCCACTCCTCCGGCTCCCGTGCACCTTCGCCGAGAAGCCAACGAGTCGGAATCGCTTCCAGGAGCGATTCCTGCACTGGGCCCACAATGGTGCATTTCCTCCCCGCTCGTGGGGTCACTTCGCCATCCGCACGCCCGCGACGGCTGGGTCCGCGTGTCCTTTGGCACGGCCGTACCAACTTTGTGACCGCGGCAACTCCAGGGGCCCGCAGCCTCCGCGGTGGCTGGCAAGCGGCGACATCGGAACGGTGGAGATTTGAAACAAACTTAGGAAGTACAGGGGCTTGTTAACAAACACGTGCGACTGGCCCGCGGCCTTCAAACAGTGGGCTGACGCGGTTGTTTGGAATTGTAGCGCGTTGACCCTCCGTAGAGGGGGGTGGATGAGGAGCGATGCGGGTGAGCGGCGCGAATGGTCGCATGCGCGAGGTGTTGATGGCGATGCGTCCATCCTGAGCACGGCACGACGATTGCCCTTCCTCTCCCCGGTGCGTTTAGGTCCCAAAGGTACCCCTGGCTCTGTATTTTAAATCAGCTCGAGTTTTATTACTGTGCATTATGCACCGCAATTTTCAGGTAAAACATTTCACCATTCAATTTTTTTGTTGCCATTTATTTAAAGACCAACTCGGTCGCAAACACTCGCTCGTAGCCGGCTGCCCACGTGCTGCACAGAGCGCGCAGAACATCCGCAGGTATCGACTGCACTGTAGCAACCACACGGACAGCAGCCACACACGCTGCATAATCCCCATCCCTTGAATCTGCTGCCATGTATTACTGAACACTCAAATAAAGCTCCGTCTTCTTCTCTCGGTGGTCGCAAAGGGCGCGAGAACATCACCGCGCAATGTACTCGGACATGTCTTCCCTTTTCATTTCCAAAACGGCGCAACAGCGGCAGCAGCACTCCTCGCACGCGTCTCGTGATACGTAGGTGTGTGTGCTCGTTACGAACGGGGGGGGGGGGTGGCCATAATTTATTCCGCTGCCATGACAACTCGACAGACTCTCAAGGCATCGGCAACAGATCGGCGGCGTCAGGGCAACGGGGTAAAGCGCCAGCGCTGATGTCATGGGGGCCCACTCGGGCCACGCACGGGGCCACGCACGGGGCCAGCCCCCCCACCCCCCCAGGTGAATCCCGCCGAGAATTCCGTGTCCGTGGACCGCATCTTAGACGCCACGATGGCCGAGAGATAACCGGTGGGAATTCGTGACGACGCTCGCTTACTCGGGAAATCATCAGCGAGGCTCAAGAATCGTTTTTCAGGAGGGTCCTGCGAAATTATTCGCAGTAGGGGGTAGGGGGAGGGGCGATGGTGCTGTTGTGTCATCGGAATTGAGTAATTGGCAGGTCATATTTCAGAATTGGGATGTTTGGTCAAGAGCAGTTGCATTGTATCGGAGAACATGGTAAACCCATGTAGACTATGGGGAGAGCACACAGAGTTGCCCAAATCGGGTAATTTAACCCCGTAAATTATTCCTGAGGCGCAAGGGTCAGCACTGTGCCACTATTCTAACCACACCATGCGGCGTGTCACGTGATAAAGGTGCTACTGATGATGACGACAACGATCTGTCGTTTCATGTGACGCACCGCAACCATGGCTGACATCAGTGGCGACTGATATCTGAACTAGTCCTGACGAGGACCAATCACGGTGGTGGCCACGCATCCACCTTCGTGTGCCGTGGCCGCATGAATGCCTGCTTCCCTATCAGCACTGGCTGGGGGAGTCTGTATGGGGCTCGGTGTCTCTGTGTACGCATATCTGCACTTGTGTGTGCCCTATACATTCCTGACGTTTGCATACCATGCCAGGTACTTATCTAAGGCTAAGTTGACTTAGGGGACGCCCAGAACCAGTTCAGATATTCACCACTGATGTTATTCACGGAGTTGAACATTGAGTGAACCGGCATCCTACCGCAGTGCGCTAACCACTACCCCACTGCCATCCACTACACTGGTGCAGACAATGGCAGCCGGGCATGGTGCAGACCACACCACCCCATCGTGCACTGTGCCGGCAATAATATGTAATCAGAAACAACACTTTCCCCAACAGCCTGTGTACGACGGGTGGTTGTCTGTGTGTCTGCAAGCACGCGCGCGTGTGTGTGTGTGTAGCGGATATCGCGCTGCGATACGAACCCGGCCGCCCGAGTTCAATTCCCGCTCACGGCCGGCACCAGCGACGAATATCTCTACTCATCCTGGGGAGACAAAGGCTGTCAGGCGTGGTGCTGGCCACCCACCCCCTCGTGTACCTACGTGCTCGCTAGCAGCACTTGCCCCAGCAGTCTGTTAAGGCTATATGGGGGTGATCTTTGTCTGTGTAATCAACACGGCGATGTGTGCCCGCCGCTCGCGACGAGTGTCATTTCCACCTCCGCTGCGCTCCCCGCTCGCCCTGTCGCACAGGTGCAGGGGCACTGCGCAGCCTGGCCCTGAGTTATATAACGTGCTGCCGTTGAATAATTGAAACGGATTTCTTTAAATGATGTTTGCACTTAGGATGGTTCGGAAAAAAGCATTCCTTTTAAGCCACATTAATATTGATAGCAGGGGTACAGTAGGCCCACCGACAAACATTGCCGTCTCTCCATCTCCCTGCATCCCGTGAACTCAGCGTTTAAAACAATTTCTAACGGAGTCGTTTTTGACGTGCGGCTGTGTGTTTCGGCAATCCGTCAGCGGATATGGAAGGGTCTCCATGCCCCACGTGCACGCTTTCATGTTTGAGCGGGCGCGCACGTTTGCGCTCGACGCGTTGTTCCGCTTACGTTATCATCACTGCTGCTGCTGCTGATTTTTTTGCCGCGTTATTTAGTGTTTTTTTTTGTTGTTCTCTTAGCAATCGAACGCGAACCGAGGTGCAGTGCGCGCAGGACATATTTGTGAAGCGACAACCCGCGCGTGTTCGCAGGACGTTGATTAAAGCCGGTGCAATGGTGCCACATTGTCAGATTGTGTTCTCAAAAAATACGCCGGGGAAATGGAGAAGTTGTGGGACGCAGCCAGCTGTGTAGCTAACGAGTTTGCGGGGCTTTGCACTGGCACCGTGGTCCCAAAGCCACGGGGGGCCCAGGGGCTGGTCTACCAAGACGGGAAATTGACACCGGGTCCCATTTAGTTCCTTGAGCCAGGGCCCAAGGTGACCGCACTCCGTCACACGTCTCCGACTGATTTGAACAATAATATGATCATTCTTGATGCCCTTTATCCGGGAGAGACGCACGGGTTTGTAGGATGAATATTTGGGAGGGTTATGCAATGGGATGTTTGTCCAATCCCACGAGTGAGTGCTTTCCATTTTGGAGGAAACGAGAGAACCTGGTAGAATGCATGGCTGTAAGGCGACAGCAACCAAATCATAGATGAAATGCATTGTTATACTGCCATCGTCTGGGACTAGTCAAGCTCCCGCCTGCGTTGCTTTTCAGATTGGACGCGATCGGGCGCGTTCAGGGTGATATCGTCAAAAGTAAACGTGTCAGTGACTTTGTTCATCATAATATTGCATCTGTTGGCACGATGGCTCACAGGCACACAAACGGGCATACATCCCATCATACATATGCACACACATCCCCGGTGTGGCCTACACAGACTGGTCGGGCGAGTGCTGTTAGCGAGCAACTATGATGGTCGCCATGGCGCTGCAGGGGGTCGGGTGTTGTTGTTAACAGCCCCACGCCCTGCTGCTTTTGTCTCCTGAATGGCGATGTTCAGACACCGGCACCGGCTACTCAATGAGGCTGAGCCGACCTCGGGAAGAGCCAGGACAGGTTCAGATAATCGTCACTGATGTTGGCCATGAGCAGATCGAACTCGGGTCACCGGGTTCATACGTCAGCGTGCTACCCACAACACTGCCGTTCCAACGACACATTGGCATACATCCACATTGGCACACATGTACACACACACACCATGACACCAGCATAAACCCATCAGCCGCCACATCAGCACCAACACTGGGTTGCAGGCACGCACGCACAGCACCATATTTGTCACTTTTATTTTTCAAGGCCTTAAATCTGTAACAGATTCAGGGCACACACTTACACACATGTATTTCACAGGAATAGTGTATCCGAGCAGATCTGCAGTGCAGCCATCGTGAACAAAACCATATTTATGGCATCTAATTATCACCAATGTGAATGTACTAAGTGATAACATTAGTAGAAATGCATTTAATTTAGTTCGACAAAAATAAAATGTGTTCATATTTGTTCACACCAACGATATGAACCAACACACACACAACCAACATACACCTACCAGCACACACTAACCCACGAACACAAATCCATGTATACCATGAGATAACGTTCAAAATCTGGATGTCACACTGGTATACACACCAGCAAACATCTACAATACTCACAAACTGACACACGTATAACCTTCAGACACACTGCTACACACACACACTCGCATATATCTACCAGTACACTGACACACACATACACTTGCACACACATACATCCTAGCATACATCAACTGCCACACCGACACACATACATATGCATTGAAATGCATTTCATGACACGCCAACACATGCACGGACCTACACGCCGGTGAGCACACACACACCGACACACCGGCACACATAGACACACACCGACACACCGGTACACACAGACACACACCGGCACACACAGACACACACAGACACACACCGGCACACACAGACACACACCTGCACGCCGGTGAACAGGGCGTGCTTTGCGGGGTCACTCATGCAAGGTCACGGTGCAGACATCGCCCAGACAAACGCGGACCAGTCACTGCTCACGCACACAACCCTCCCATGATCACCACAATCGTCAATGCAACCACTGCTCACGCACAACCAGCGAATTCTCCCATCATCGGCTAAGACTCGCACACAACACACACATTGGCATGTCGCGCACGCTCCAGCGACGTACCGGAGTAGAAATCGCAGCGAGACGCGGCACACATTACAACCCATTCTCCACCTCCTCCTCTCTCTCTCTCCGCGTGCGAGATTGCAGCTCTCACCTCTTCTCTCGTGTCCGTCTCCGTCTGGCTCTCCTCCATCCCAGCTGACGACGGAGACATGGTTCCTTCTAATTGCTGCTGCTGATGTTGTTTGTTATTGTGCGGGCTGCTTGTGTATCCCCTGCTCTTCTGCTCGCTTTGCGCGCTCGCTCCTTCCCTCCCTCCCCCTCTACCCCCACCTCACGTCCTCTCCCTCCTCCCCTGCTCTCCTCCTTGGTCTCGCTCGCATGCGCTGCTGCCTTGCAGCTCAAGCCAGAGCTGCTGCCACTGCCCCCGCTTTGTCGTCGGCGGTTACCACCCCGAGGGCACGGGAGAAGGGCGAGGGAGGGACGCAAGTCCACCTTGCGCTGTGCGCATGCACACCACGCCTGTGTGCTGTGTGCGGAGCTCCCCGGGCAACTCGCCTCCCTTCCCCCCCTCCGCACTCACCCCCCCCGACGTCAACCACAGCAACCAGCAGCTCAATCATGCACAGCCCCGCACCACCACCAGCAGCAGTAGCAGCACACCTGTGCAGAACTGCACCAACCTCGTGACTCGGTCCCAATCGCGCCAGCCCAACCACATCACGCCAGTCACACGCTGCTGCGGGTCGGCACCACCACAACCAGAGCAATCGGACCGGTTCAACAACCGCGTCTGTAAAATCACGCATGCCCCAATTACCGACATCATCATCACCCGTGGTTAATCCGCTGCTGCATGAAGATCTCCCCAAGCAGTGAAATGTCACAGTACACCGAGGTGTGCAGCATTGCGTGTGTAAAACCACCAGCTCGTTGCTGATTACTGCACCGATGGGATGGCCACGTTTTCTCAATTCTTTGAGTTGGGTGGTCTCAATAAAAAAAATCTGCACAGTTACTTTGAGCTGGTGGTCTGGATGAGGCTGAAATCATTTGTACACGCGATGCTGCCCACCTCTGTGTGTTTTTAAATCCAATCCACCCAGTACCTGGACGGCACTGGTTATGGAATATCAGTCACAGGACAATATGTGCCTGATGGGATGATCACTGTTGCAGAGGCCGCCATGGTTATCACTGCTTTGTGTATTAACCAAAGAGACGCACTGTCTGCTTCCGAGTAGCCCATTGTGTGCCGGCGTCACGACCCAAATTAGAAAAACTACACCGCAAATTACTCAATTGGAATACTGCATACATAGCAATCATCGTCCCCTACGGCAAAACTAACTTGGCAGGATCCTCCTGGAAAAAGCCATGCGATCCACAGTGGGGCTTTCCTGAGTAAATAAACGGGATGACAAATAGGTTGGGTACATGCCCGAGAAGATGACCAACATCTCCGTGGAGTGAAGAGCTCAGCACGGAATCATGAAACCGCGAGAGATGGCGGTGGCGACGACGTGGAGAGTGGACTGACCACAGCCGCTGATGGTCAAGACGACAAATCGCTCGTTGTAAATACACTACCCTCCTATTCCGAGATACACACACCATTGCGTGCTATCATTGATTGGAACGTATTGATGCACCACCGCACCCTGAAAGTCAATGTATTGGCATGATTCGAGGTCACAAGTCAATGATTGCGTTATTTTGCTCTAATGTTCAATATCCCCCATCATGTTGTCTTGTCAAGTGTGTTTTATTTTGCTTCTTCTGTCTCGTTCCACTGGCCTGCTTAGAACGAGCAGGCATCATAAGTAATCGATTCTAACAAACGCAATCCGATGCAAGTATCATGATCATAAGAATCGATTTAAATCTATGAATCGTTACGTGACCAATTACTCAGATGCTGTTTCTGCACAGAGGGTGAATATATATGCTAATTTGTGATAGAGCGCACACCGATTACTCGTATTCCTCCAGTATAAAGTAAATATTATTATGTTGACTCTTAATTGTGAATGGAAATTCTTCGTGGATCATATCCCTCAAACGCTGGCTTTTCGCAGCCCAGACAACATTGACGTTCTCTCACGTGTCCTTCTGTGGGCAGCAGCGTAATATGCTCTACAATAAACAAACAGCCAGCTGCACTAACCCAACGTCCTACATTTTATACGTGCCCTCTGCAGGGTAAATGTACAGCCCTGCAATTGCTCGCGCACGGCACTGCTGGCGGAAGGGTCTCCACTAGAGGGGGCTGTGGAGAATGCCTTCTAAGTGGGCGCTTGGCCTACTCTTCCGTGCTGGATAGCCATCTTGGAGGAAGTGGAAGTACCCAAACTTTAACTCGCCACACACCATCTGCCTACCGATCGACTAACTGTGCTGTGACCATTTATAATGCTGGGTGGGTATAGGTGGAGGGATTTAAGAAACTTGCCAATTATATGAACAGCCGAGTGGGCAAATTGTACCAGACCTCTGGCTGGATTGCAAGTCCAAATGTGCGGTCCCGACATGCACCACGTGCATCGTAGTCTATCTCACGGAAAGTGGGCACCAACTTTTGAGATCAAGACGCATTATTAAAGAAAGGCAAAACCAGCCAGACATGAGGCGCATGCTGAGACACGCCATCTATCACTACAATCCTGTTATACGGAAACTTATGAAATAATGATCACAGAGTGATCCGCGGAAACACACACGCACACGTGCATATGCGTGCTCATACAATGATCCACCAAACAGCCACATTGAAGATGGACTTTCTCGATTTACATTATAGAAAGCAATGTCTCCTTAAAAAAATTGTTTCACTTTAAAAAAATGTATTTTTTAACGTGGAAATACAGATATGAAAATTTAAAAAAATGTTTATTTGTTACGTATTGGGTTTATGAATGAGGGGGATTGTCACCTTCTCTCAGTTGCCTCGTTCCCCACCATGACGCGGCCGGTTGTTTTGGTTTTAACATCGACCATTGAATTACACAGACAAAGCTCCCCCGTACAGGTTTAACATACTCTTGGGGCAAGTGCTGTTAGCGAGCACCTATGAGGGCTTGAACGGCACACGAGGGGGTGGATGGCCAGCACCACGCCCGGTCGCCTTTCTCTCCCGAGTGACGATATATACACATCGCACCAAATACTAATTTATGGTTAAGTCGACGTAGGGGAGGTTCAAATAATTGTCACTGGTGTTGGCCGTTGATCAGGAATCGAACTCGGGTCGCTGGGTTCTCAACGCAGCGCGCTAACCGCTGCACGACCGCACTACCGACCTGCCGACCCGAGTTTGATTCCCATCATCGGCGACGAATATCTCAAACCGGTTCTGGACCTCCCCTAGGTCGCCTCCGGCTCAATGACTACCTGCTGCGGTGTGTAAACATCACTACGGTCACGAGGGAGACAAAGGTGATCGATCGTGATTGCACTGCGTTGGCCTTTACCGGTGCTCGCTGACAGCACTTGCCCCAAGAGGCCGTGAATGCTGAAGGGGTGCGTCCGCGCAGACGTGAATCTCAGTTGCAGCGCAGGACCACCCTCTGCAGTGGTCGAGACACCACCCATTGTGTGCGGTCTGGCCGCCCACGATCAATACTCGCACACGTGAGCCATTAGAGCCATTACTACGCTACTGCCTCCTTCTCTCGGGCTTTGCCTCGTGAACGAACTGGGGGGGGGGGGGGGGGGTGTTGTGTGTGAGGATGCGGTGGCATCTCGGTGAGTGCGCTGCGCTACGAACCCGGCGACCCCAGTTCGATTTCCGCTGACGGCCAACACCCGTGACGGTTATCTGAGCCTCCCCTAGTCCGACTCAGCCTCAAACGAGTCCCTGGTGCAGTGTAAACATTGCCACTGAGGAGACAAAGGCGGCCGGGTGTGGTGCTGGACACACCCTTGTATGTGCCATGCCGGCCTCCATAGGCGCTCGCTTACAGCACTTGCCCCAACAGTCTGCTAAGGCTACACGGGGGATCGTTGTTGTGTGTTCGTGCGTGCTCCCCCGTGTGCGCGTGTGTGTGTAATTGTGGGGGCTCATTCACTCCCCTTCCGACAAGCAAGCTCGCATTTTTTTTCACATCATATTACTTTATTTAATGTTTTAATTACTACATTATTTATCACAGTATTACATGCACGTGTACAATATTTCTTCTTATTTATGAGTTGAAGGATGCTTTCCCTGTTTTGTTGAGCAATTAAATACAGTACATTTTTGTGTCCCGACTTACGAACCGTGCGACTTACGAACGAGTCTCAGGAACGGAGCCAGTTCGTAAGTAGAGGGCTAACCATATACGTTTCTGTTGATATCCCGTTTGTTAATTTTACGTTTGTTGTGGCATATCTGTTGGACACGAAAGGGATGGCGCTGCTGTTACCATCCTGGAATCGCACCAGATCCAGCAGAAGGCGTCTGCTGCGCGAACAGAGTGGAACCACGCAGGACGTCCAGAATCAACTCTTTGTTCGAGACACAACCTTCGCACCTCCTGGCTTTGACATTCCTGGAAGACACCGGTGGTGTAACCATCAACTGCATCACCAGATCCGGCAGAAGGCGTCTGCTGCGAAAACAGAGTGGAACCACGCAGGACGTCCAGAATCAACTCTTTGTTCGAGACACAACCATCGCACCTCCTGGCATTGACATTCCTGGAAGACACCGGTGGTGTAACCATCAACTGCATCAGAACATCAACAGGCCGATGCACATATCTCCTTAATAAATGGAAAATTAGAGACAAACCGCAGTAACGCTGTTGTGGTCGTGCAACCAGAACTATGGACCATTTGGTAAGCCACTGTAGTCCACTTTAAACTACACGGACTCTCTCCTGAAGCCCTCTCGTCGTGGCCAGCAGATATCGACGTTGGCATTTAGCTTCTGAACATCTTGCTGCTGCCAACATGTGCAAGAATACCACTCTGCTTCACAGTGTGCGTTATAGATCTCGTGATGTCATGTGAAAAGGAGTAGGCCATTGTGTATCGGTCCCGATTTGCAAAATGCTCTCAAATTATTTAATCGAGCAGCAGCATATAGCGATCATCATCATCATCCCATAATACTACGACGGACACTTGGCAGAACTCCCCTGGAAAAGCACTGCGACTCAATTGCAAGCTTTGTAAAACTGGGCCCGACATCAAAACAGAATCGGGGTGTAGATGGTAGGGGGCAAAACACCCCCCTCCCACCCCCCAAATGAGATTAAGCGTCCCCTCGGAACTCACTCTCGCCTAGGAGTTTCCCCGCATGTGCTATGAAGGGGCACGCACTGTGTACTGGAAGTAGACTTCACAGATCTGCTGCGGAAACGTTTGCTCTACGCGCTAGGGGGAGCGCTTCATCCCACACAGACGTCCCAGCTGCCATCTCCTTGCAAGCAGAGGGCTTTGCAGCTTCCGCCTGCCGGCTACCGCGGGCAGCTATCGATTTAGGAAAATAATTCGTTCCTGAACCGCTCGTAAGTTGGAACACCATAATGTATTTTATTTAAATTCCCATACGGCCAGTGTTTTGGGAAACAACCACGCGAGCCATTTGCGTGCGCTGTCTCGGCTCACGATGACTGATCACGGCTCTGCATTGCACTGACCATGAGCCATTGACTGTGCAAGGGCACGCACCGCCAGCCCACACACACACACAGACCACTGCACGCTCACTGCGGTGCTCGTGCCTTTGTTTGGCAGAGCAGCCCAAGCCTGCTGGCCCCAAGTAGTTCCCATGGCCGGTCCCACGTAGAGAATAAAACACGCTCCTTCATTTGTTGCTGACATAGCTCGCGCCGCGCTGTGATAGCAGCCACCTGGGGCACAGCCTCTGGATGAGCATTTTCAAGCAATTTGCATTGTTGATGTGACTCGAGTGCTGAAACGGGCTCCCGCTTGCACGACAGCTCCTGTCAAGACCCCGGAGGCCAGCAGGGGGCAGTGCGACACCGCAAAGTGAATGTCGTGGCGACGCCGTCCGCCCGCGGAGTGAAGGACATTTCCGAAGTCTCCGCAGATTTGGCGTTGACTTTTGAGTCGTCACCGACTCTCCGCGCCCTGCACTACAGCATCGCTGTACTACAGCATCGCTGTGTGCAGTGGAGAGACGAATGTGATTTTTTTTATTTATATGCCAAGGTCAAATGCCGACTGTACAAATCTGCCAGTCTTTCTTGTCCGCATTGGGTTTCATTAGTTAGCTATCTATAAGCCTACATGCTTTTGTTTCCGCTCGTTTAGCCAGGAAAGCCTCACTGAGTCTCAACTCTTTTTTAGGAGGGCCCTGCCAATTGTGCGCGTTCGAGGGCGATGTTGCTGCTCTGTGTAATCCCAAATGGGCAAGTTGCAGGTAATTGTTCTACAGTGAGATGTTTGCCCAATACTAGTTCCACTGTGTTTAGCTATGGGAGGAAACTTGAAAGATCTGGGCAAAGTCCCATCGGTGAGCTCGGCCGGATCGAGGGGGCTAAACGGGCGCGGCACGGGCTAGAGAAGAGATGGAGTGATGTGGTACAGGAGGACGTGGAGCTGAGTGGACTTGCCGATGACTGGTACCAGCGGTGTCAAGATCGGCCTCTGTGGAGGAGGCTCGTGAAGGACGCTACTGGGCAGTTGGAGGCAGTCGCCCTCCAACAACAACGGAGAGCGGAGGAGCGACGCTCACAACAACGAGCGGAACGCCGGGTGGCTAAAGCACAGCAGGTTGGCACAGTAGGGGGTACAGGTGGTGCATCAGCCAGTCATCTCAGTCATCTAAGTCAATCCACCCGTGGCACCTACTGGGTTTGCCCCGTGACCTCCTGCCAGCGGGCGTTCGACACTTCACGTGGCCTCAAGGTGCACATGGCCTGGCACAAGCGTCGTGGTGACGTCACCGCCACTTAGTGGCGAATGGCGGTTGTTTTTGTTGTTGTAAACTGGAGATTGGAGAGGAAACCGAGTGGATGTGTCTACATACAGCGACAAGGGTGCTGCCGTGGAGAGACGGTCAGAGCGCCGTTCTGGCAATCCAAAAGTCACTCATTTGATGTCACGGAGCAGCACTGGAATCGACAGGAACGTTTATTACATCCTATCCAGCCAGCAGCAGTAGAAATCGTTTCACCACCGTTAGTCGATAGGCAGGTAACGGCGTTGTGGGGTAAAGTGTGGGTACTCTAACCTCTTCGCCGATGTTTTTGACCAGTGTGGAAGGGCAAGCCAAAAAATACCCTCCAAATTACCAAGACACCGCGAATTATATACCATAATCTATATAACCACATACAGCAACATTAGCCATGCATAGGTCACACGTTAGTGTGTAACGCCATACGCATTAGGAATTCAATGGATGGGTAAACCAGTACAATACCTATTATATTAATATTCACTTTTAATTTGTCCACAAATATATTTTGAGCTTCGGTTAATGTAAACCCAGTTGCAAGAGTCTGGGTTTTTAACACATCTCTCAATGTGCATCATGATCTTTAAAGTGGTGCAAAAACACATTACCTTTAGAAATGCAAATGTGGGCGTTTGGATTGCACCCGTCTTAAGAAATGTGCGAACCGTCTTTCAAAGTCAATTTTCGAGTTTCTCAATCACGTTGCGAAATGCGGAGGTTAATCCCGAGCGAGGGTTCCTATGGGAATCCCCTTTAGCAACATTCTGTAAACAATACTGAGGAAACCCCTGCTTGCTCCGCTGATTATACATTCCTCAGAATAATCATTGGTGGAGAAACGATGCACTCCCAGAACGGCGTGTGGCGGATGGGATGTTGTAATACATGTGGAGGGACAGATTTGGTGAAAGAGGCCTATCGTCTGTCTATGTATGTTTCACTCTTCGCAGTTGGTGAACCGAATGCTTCCAAATGTTAGTGGGTGCTAATTAAAGGCGAGCCTTGTACATTTTAGTCAGGTACAGGTTACACAAGGCACACGACATTGTTATTCTACACCTGCACTGATCAACATTCCCAACGACAAGCATTGTGACCGAACTGTATCAAGTGATGCCTCGACTGATATGGCCACAGCCATTCCTTAAACAAAACGCAGTTCTGGGAGGATACCAATCTCAGCGGTTTGAGAGGTGTGACTTTCGAAAATGCTCAAATGATCCGTGTCAAACAAACGTGGTCGTAGAAGGTGGTCGTGTTCACAACCCCGAACATTAACACAGGCCATATGCTATCACTGTAAGTTAATTGGTATAGGAATCATTCTTATTATTGTACATGATATATTGTTTCTATTGTAGTTATGTTTTGTAGTCTGCGGTGTGGTCACAGGTTGTATGATATTACGTCCATCCTTCCGGTGTCCACCATACGACTTCGTACCACGCTGTGGTGAAGTCAGCCATGGTTGTCCCCATGCATAAACTTGCCCCGCCATAGCAATGTGGAACTTATACCGCTGGCTCAGCGCTGTACAAAGGACACGAGCGCCGCTTCGATGCTCATTTGAGCCGAATATCGATTTGATTTTGAGCTACAAAGAGGATTGAAGTCGATTGGTTGTCCATCCGTGGAGGGGTAGAGAATGGGCTTGCCGTGCCTCGTCCTATTATTACAGATTCCTCATGACGGCTCTCGCCTTTTCCTGGAGCGGCATGACAGCATTGTGTGGGTTACGTATTTGTCTAACTTTACACACACGCAGCGAAATGTGTACCGCCACAGTACAGCAAAGGCAGGAGGGTGTGTCGTCACATGCTGTGTGTGGATCTGTGTCAACAGTTAACAGGGCGAGTGGGATTTTGGGAATTGTTCTCAGGATTTGCTAACGAGTGCGTTGAGCTGTGAGACTGCTGGATTAGGCGTCCGGCTCAGGACACGGGGTGCGCATTTAACCAAGGATGCCCCGCAGCGTGGAGACTGAAATATCCGGGTTTTCCCTGAACGTGCCACTGTGAATACAGTGCAAATGGGACGGAATGCAGCCGCGCAGCCTCGCAGCACGGAGGGTGCCCAGTGGTGTAAGCCGATCGGCCAGCGCAAGCAGCCACCCCCAGCCCCACGTGTGTCCACAATGCACTCACTGCACCTTTCCCACGTAAGGTGGCGGGGTTTTTTGTTTTGTTTGCACAGTTGTGGGGCACAGGTCCAATGGCCCAAAACGTCAAGAGATTAGCAGCAAACAGCACGATCCAAGTTGTAAGAAGTCAACAAGTAGGTCTTCGTGGACAAGTTTTATGATTATTGTTTTTTTTTTGGGTGAGGCCACCTAACGATATGCGGTGAACTCTTTTTGACTGAAAAACCAGCGAAGGCGGGGCAGGATCTCGAGTGAGAATCTCGAGTGAGGATCTCGAGTGAAGTTCTCGAGTGAGGATCTCGAGTGAGGATCTCCGGTGACAATCTCGAGTGACAATCTCGAGTGAGGATCTCCGGTGACAATCTCGAGTGAGAGTCTCGAGTGAGGATCCCGAGTGAAGATCTCGATTGAGAATCTCGAGTGAGGATCTCGAATGAGGATCTCGAATGAGGATCTCCAGTGTGGATCTGCAGTGAGAATCTCGAGTGAGGATCTCGAGTGAGGATCTCGAGTGAGGATCTCGAGTGAGTATCTCCAGTGAGGATCTCGAGTGAGGATCTCCAGTGAGGATCTCGAGTGAGGATCTCGAGTGAGAATCTCGAGTGAGGATCTCGAGTGAGGATCTCTAGTGAGCATCTCCAGTGAGGATCTCCAGTGAGGATCTCCAGTGAGGATCTCGAGTGAGGATCTCGAGTGAGGATCTCGAGTGAGTATCTCCAGTGAGGATCTCGAGTGAGGATCTCCAGTGAGGATCTCGAGTGAGGATCTCGAGTGAGGATCTCGAGTGAGGATCTCCAGTGAGAATCTCGAGTGAAGATCTCCAGTGAGAATCTCGAGTGAAGATCTCGAGTGAGGATCTCGAGTGAAGATCTCGAGTGAGGATCTCCAGTGAGGATCTCCAGTGAGGATCTCGAGTGAGGATCTCCAGTGAGGATCTCGTGAGGATCTCGAGTGAGGATCTCCAGTGAGGATCTCCAGTGAGACTCTCGAGTGAAGATCTCGAGTGAGAATCTCAAGTGAGGATCTCGAGTGAGGATCTCGAGTGAGGATCTCGAGTGAAGATCTCGAGTGAGGATCTCGAGTGAGGATCTCCAGTGAGGATCTCGAGTGAGGATCTCCAGTGAGAATCTCGAGTGAGGATCTCGAGTGAAGATCTCGAGTGAGGATCTCCAGTGAGGATCTCGAGTGAGGATCTCCAGTGAGAATCTCGAGTGAAGATCTCGAGTGAGGATCTCGAGTGAAGATCTCGAGTGAAGATCTCCAGTGAGGCTCTCCAGTGAGGATCTCGAGTGACAATCTCGAGTCTCCGGTGACAATCTCGAGTGAGAATCTCGAGTGAGGATCCCGAGTGAGGATCTCGATTGAGGATCTCGAGTGAAGTTCTCGAGTGAGGATCTCGAGTGATGATCTCGAGTGAGGATCTCCGGTGACAATCTCGAGTGACAATCTCGAGTGAGGATCTCCAGTGACAATCTCGAGTGAGAATCTCGAGTGAGGATCCCGAGTGAAGATCTCGATTGAGAATCTCGAGTGAGGATCTCGAATGAGGATCTCGAGTGAGGATCTCCAGTGTGGATCTCCAGTGAGAATCTCGAGTGAGGATCTCCAGTGAGGATCTCCAGTGAGGATCTCCAGTGAGGATCTCGAGTGAGGATCTCTAGTGAGCATCTCCAGTGAGGATCTCCAGTGAGGATCTCCAGTGAGGATCTCGTGAGGATCTCGAGTGAGGATCTCCAGTGAGGATCTCCAGTGAGACTCTCGAGTGAAGATCTCGAGTGAGAATCTCAAGTGAGGATCTCGAGTGAGGATCTCGAGTGAGGATCTCGAGTGAAGATCTCGAGTGAGGATCTCGAGTGAGGATCTCCAGTGAGGATCTCGAGTGAGGATCTCCAGTGAGAATCTCGAGTGAGGATCTCGAGTGAAGATCTCGAGTGAGGATCTCGAGTGAAGATCTCGAGTGAGGATCTCCAGTGAGAATCTCGAGTGAAGATCTCGAGTGAGGATCTCGAGTGAAGATCTCGAGTGAAGATCTCCAGTGAGGCTCTCCAGTGAGGATCTCGAGTGACAATCTCGAGTCTCCGGTGACAATCTCGAGTGAGAATCTCGAGTGAGGATCCCGAGTGAGGATCTCGATTGAGGATCTCGAGTGAAGTTCTCGAGTGAGGATCTCGAGTGATGATCTCGAGTGAGGATCTCCGGTGACAATCTCGAGTGACAATCTCGAGTGAGGATCTCCAGTGACAATCTCGAGTGAGAATCTCGAGTGAGGATCCCGAGTGAAGATCTCGATTGAGAATCTCGAGTGAGGATCTCGAATGAGGATCTCGAGTGAGGATCTCCAGTGTGGATCTCCAGTGAGAATCTCGAGTGAGGATCTCCAGTGAGGATCTCCAGTGAGGATCTCCAGTGAGGATCTCGAGTGAGGATCTCTAGTGAGCATCTCCAGTGAGGATCTCCAGTGAGGATCTCCAGTGAGGATCTCGAGTGAGGATCTCGAGTGAGGATCTCCAGTGAGTATCTCCAGTGAGGATCTCCAGTGAGGATCTCGAGTGAGGATCTCGAGTGAGGATCTCCAGTGAGAATCTCGAGTGAAGATCTCCAGTGAGAATCTCGAGTGAAGATCTCGAGTGAGGATCTCGAGTGAAGATCTCGAGTGAGGATCTCCAGTGAGGATCTCCAGTGAGGATCTCGAGTGAGGATCTCGAGTGAGGATCTCGTGAGGATCTCGAGTGAGGATCTCCAGTGAGGATCTCCAGTGAGAATCTCGAGTGAAGATCTCGAGTGAGAATCTCAAGTGAGGATCTCGAGTGAGGATCTCGAGTGAAGATCTCGAGTGAGGATCTCGAGTGAGGATCTCCAGTGAAGATCTCGAGTGAGGATCTCCAGTGAGAATCTCGAGTGAAGATCTCGAGTGAGGATCTCGAGTGAAGATCTCGAGTGAGGATCTCCAGTGAGGATCTCCAGTGAGGATCTCCAGTGAGGATCTCGAGTGAGGATCTCCAGTGAGAATCTCAAGTGAAGATCTCGAGTGAGGATCTCGAGTGAAGATCTCGAGTGAAGATCTCCAGTGAGGCTCTCCAGTCAGGATCTCGAGTGACAATCTCGAGTGAGGATCTCCGGTGACAATCTCGAGTGAGGATCTCGAGTGAGGATCCCGAGTGAGGATCTCGATTGAGAATCTCGAGTGAGGATCTCGAATGAGGATCTCGAATGAGGATCTCCAGTGTGGATCTCCAGTGAGGATCTCCAGTGAGAATCTCCAGTGAGAATCTCGAGTGAGGATCTCCAGTGAGGATCTCGAGTGAGGATCACTAGTGAGCATCTCCAGTGAGGATCTCGAGTGAGGATCTCGAGTGCGGATCTCCAGCGAGGATCTCCAGTGAGGATTTCGAGTGAGGATCTCGAGTGAAGATCTCGAGTGAAGATCTCGAGTGAGGATCTCGAGTGAGGATCTCCAGTGAGGATCTCGAGTGAAGATCTCGAGTGAGGATCTCCAGTGAAGATCTCCAGTGAGTATCTCGAGTGAGGATCTCCAGTGAGGATTTCGAGTGAGGATCTCCAATGAAGATCTCGAGTGAAGATCTCGAGTGAAGATCTCGAGTGAGGATCTCCTGTGAGAATCTCGAGTGAGGATCTCGAGTGAGGATCTCGAGTGAGGATCTCGAGTGAAGATCTTGAGTGAAGATCTCGAGTGAGGATCTCCTGTGAGAATCTCGAGTGAGGATCTCGTGAGGATCTCGAGTGAGGATCTCCAGTGAGGATCTCGAGTGAGAATCTCGAGTGAGGATCTCGAGTGACAATCTCGAGTGACGATCTCGAGTGAAGATCTCGAGTGAGGATCTCCAGTGGGGATCTCGAGTGAGGATCTCCAGTGAGGATCTCCAGTGAGGATCTCGAGTGAAGATCTCGAGTGAGGATCTCGAGTGAGGATCTCGAGTGAAGATCTCCAGTGAGGATCTCGAGTGACGATCTCGAGTGAGGATCTCGAGTGAGGATCTCGAGTGAAGATCTCCAGTGAGGATCTCGAGTGAGAATCTCGAGTGAGGATCTCGAGTGAGGATCTCGAGTGAGGATCTCCAGTGAGGATCTCGAGTGAGGATCTCGAGTGAAGATCTCCAATGAGGATCTCAAGTGAGGATCTCCAGTGAGGATCTCCAGTGAGGATCTCGATTGAAGATCTCCAATGAGGATCTCAAGTGAGGATCTCCAGTGAGTATCTCGAGTGAAGATCTCCAATGAGGATCTCGAGTGAGGATCTCGAGTGAGGATCTCGAGTGAGGATCTCCAGTGAGGATCTCAAGTGAAGATCTCCAGTGAGGATCTCGAGTGAGAATCTCGAGTGAGGATCTCGAGTGAGGATCTCGAGTGAGGATCTCGAGTGAGGCACTCGAGGGAAGATCTCGAGTGAGGATCTCGAGGGAAGATCTCGAGTGAGGATCTCGAGTGAGAATCTCGAGTGAGGATCTCGAGTGAGGATCTCAAGTGAGGATCTCGAGTGAGGCACTCGAGTGAGGATCTCGAGTGAGGGTCTCGAGGGAAGATCTCGAGTGAGGATCTCCTGTGAGAATCTCGAGTGAGGATCTCGAGTGAGGATCTCCAGTGAGGATCTCGAGTGAAGATCTCCAATGAGGACCTCAAGTGAGGATCTCCAGTGAGGATCTCCAGTGAGGATCTCGAGTGAGGATCTCGAGGATCTCGAGTGAGGATCTCCAGTGAGGATCTCGAGAGGATCTCGAGTGAGGATCTCGAGTGAGGATTTCAAGTGAGGATCTCGAGAGGATCTCGAGTGAGGATCTCGAGTGAGGGTCTCGAGTGAGGGTCTCGAGTGAGGATCTCGAGTGAGGATCTCGAGTATGGATCTCGAGTGAGGGTCTCGAGTGAGGATCTCGAGTGAGGGTCTCGAGTGAAGATCTCGAGTCACCACAGACTGCCGCTATCCCCCCCCCCTCCTCTTTCAAAAGTTGGGGGACGTCAATTACCCTCACCTTCCCGTCTTGTGTTCACACGCCCAGCGTGTAGACATGGACAGCTGGGTTCTTAGTCATGGCTCCGCTCTGACTTGAGTCGCTCAGTTGATCTCAGAGATGCATGAGCGGCTCAGCCATGGCTCGGCTCAGCTCATGGGTCTCTTGAGCGTGGCTCGGACCGTGACCAGAGCCGTGCAGTGACTAATAAGGGCCTGAGAGAACACAGTACGCTGATCATAATTATATCCAACTGGTGTACTTAAATACGAAAGTCTTCAATCAGAGGGTGCCACTAAATGCTGTGACATGGGTATTGGCAAAGAAAACATGGCAATAATTAAAAGCGTGAGCATAATTCCTTTGGAATTACACCGAGACAGACATAGGAGCACGTGAGCCAGAGAGCAAAGCACGCGGTCGAGGACTTCGCGAGGGCAGGAGATGGAGACTAACCACGGAGTGGCAGCCACAGGAGAAAACACCGCGGACATTGAGGGATGCTGGAGAGAGAGGGATTGTTGCACTCCAGAGCACGGTTGTTAATCGTCCACTGCATGACCCAGCAGGGGTGGTTGTGCAATGGGGGGGAAACCGGTTAAAAACGGTTATGCATTGTACAGAAATGTCGAGGATACAACTCAACAGTTGAACTCTTTTTACACGCTTTCATTTAACTCACTCTGTTGTTGTTATTGTTGTCGTCGTTGTATCCTCGAATCTTGTAACTAAATTTTAACCCACTTCCCAATGTGGTATCGAATGCAAACTTTGTATACTTATGTCATACTGATGACAATACTATATTCTATCATAAATATATATTTTTAAACATTCCTTTTTATATGTTATGTTTCGGCTTGGGTCTAATTGTCCACGCTCAACTGACGTTGGCTGTGATTGGCCACGGTCCCATAAGGTTATGGCAAGCTTCGGGGCCACTTCCTGGAGTCGTGGAGTTCTTCCATTACTAGTATATTTCATTAAAGCGTGTTTAAAAAAAAGTTTATTTTTACAAATATTACTTATTCACTGAAAAACGAAGGCAGCTGCAGCGGTTTAATGGTCAGCACACTGGCCTTGACAAGCAAAGGTCGACGGTTCACCTCCCGGCTAGGCAGTTTTGTAACCCCGAGCCCCGCCTCTCGCCATAATGAAGGGGCACACCGTAGCTAATCGGCAGGCCGCATGTGGTACCAAGGGCAAAGTGTCGGTACGCCCACCGCTTCCTGATACAATTCCACTGGAAACGATTACCCGGTTACTGTCCTTCTGAGCCGGTAATCGATTTTCAAAAGGGTCACCGGTTTCCATTTAACAACTCTAATCGCAAGCATTCATTCGCAGTGAATAGGTCCTAGCTGACAATGATATTATCCAATTGGGATCAGTTATATATTTACGGGACAAAGATCATCCGTATTGCCTTTAACACACTGTTGGGGCAAGTGCTGTTCGTGAGCACCTATTTAAGGCCGGCACAGTACACGAGGGGGTGGGTGGCCAGCACCACGCCCGGCCGCCTTTGTCTCCCCAGTGGCGATGTTTACACACCGCACCAAGTACTAATTTGAGGCAGAGTAGACCTAGGGGGAGGCCTAGGACTGGTTCAAATAATCGTCACCGGTGTTTGCCGTGAGCAGGAATCAAGCTCGGGTCGCCAAGTTTGTCGTGCAGCGTAGCGCTAACTGCTACACTACCGCTCCCCACCTTATATATAAGCATAATTTTTCGTCTGTCTGTCTGTGTCTGTCTGTGCACGGAACATGAGAAGGATTTGGCTCACAAACCGTGGGGTTTACATTTTTAAAAAAAGTACCCAGGTACCACGCCATAAGCCCCGTGGTGAGCCAGCGCTATTCCATTTTCGCATCCGTCAACTTTAAGGTAGTTAAATTAACAATTTAGTGCTAATCAATATTATTTATTTCCTTATGCCGCTCAGCGCGTGCCAAACCACACATTTGCGCATGCGCGATAAAGCCATGGTTGCCCCTAGCAACGCATACGCGCGATCGATGGAGTTGGGAAATTCTCATTCGCGTTAAAAAATCAATATAAATACACAACGCTGAAGTTACTTCTTCAGTGTGATGTCCTCTTTCCGCCCCCCACCCCAATGTGTGCAGTGACTACTATAGAGTCGGTAGATGTTACTCTATAGGCCGTAGACACTACTACAGAGCGGGCAGGGGGATCGTGGGTGGTGGGGGGGTAGCAGCCGAGCCCCAGCCTGCCAAGGTGCCACCTCGGAAGGCTAGGCAATCTAGGCGAGGCCGGGGGCTCTGCACGGGACTAGGCCTCATAACTACACTCTCACTTAAAACCTTCGTGACTGCAGGAATTAATATTCTTTGGTTCGTTCGGTAAAGTCACGTAGATGGAAAAAATTATAATACAAATAAAAATAAAATAACAAGATTAAATAAAAACCACTAATGTAGACTGTTGCCTGGAGCTGATTCAGAGTGAGTGTACTGGCAGTCTATAATGTAGACTGTAGCCTAGTTATTACGTTTGGTGAGTGTACTGCCAGTCTATAATGTAGACTGTAACAATGTTATTAAGCTGGGTAAGTGTAATGGCAGTCTATAATGTAGACTGTAGCCAGGTTCTTAACCTCGGTGAGTATACTGGCAATCTATAATGTAGACTGTAGCCTGGTTTTTAAGCTTGGTGAGCGTATTGCAGTCTATAATGTAGGGTGTAGATATGGTTATTAAACTGAGTGAGCGTACTGCAAGTGTATAATGTAGACGTATTCTTGGTTCTTAATAACCATTGATACAGTCTACATTATAGACTGACAGTGCACTCACTACGATTAAAAACCAGGCTACAGTCTGCATTCATGGTTATTTGTTTATTATTATTAATTGTATTATTTTTTATTCACTTTTTCATTATTTTTCTATCTACTGTAGCTTCTACTATAGCCAGTACACACTGCTATACAGTCAGCATAGCTTCTACTACAGCCAGTAATACTGCTATAGAGTTAGTATAGCTTCTACTACAGCCAGTGATACTGCTATAGAGTTAGTATAGCTCCTACTACAGCCAGTAATACTGCTATAGAGTTAGTATAGCTTCTACTACAGCCAGTACACACTGCTATACAGTCAGCATAGCTTCTACTACAGCCAGTAATACTGCTATAGAGTTAGTATAGCTTCTACTGCAGCCAGTACACACTGCCGTATAGTTAGTATAGCTGTAGTGTTCGATTTCACTCGGACAACTTCAGTCTTTCTTCGAATGCCGCTTTATTTACAATTCTCATTATATCTTCCACATTCCACAATATCCAGGTCGCCACGGCTCGCTCGCCGTGCTTCACTCGCCTCGCTCGCCACCTTTGTCTCTCCACTCCCCACGATTACTTCGCTTGCTTCGCACTCAGCGACTCCGCACTCCGCGACTCCGCGCTCAGCAACTCCGCACTCAGCAACTCCGCACACAGCGACTACGCACACAGTGTCTTCAGCTCCGCTATCACTACGCTCACTCCACTGCTGGCCATTCTCTTCAGCTCCGCTATCGCTATGCTCACTCCACTGCTAACTACTTCGTCTTTGTTCAGCTTCGCTATCGCTACGCTCACTCCACTGCTAACTACTTCGTCTTTGTTCAGCTTCGCTATCGCTACGCTCTCTCCTTCCAACTCTGTCTCTCCAACTCTGTCTCTCAACTCTGTCTTCCAAACTGTCTCTCAACTCTGTCTCTCAACTCTGTCTCTCAACTCTGTCTCTCAACTCTGTCTCTCAACTCTGTCTTCCAAACTCTGTCTCTCAACTCTCCACACTTCAATTCCCCCTGTCAACTCCAAGCTCTCCCAACTCGACAACTTGCCTCGTCCAGCTCCCAACTCCAACTCCCCGCTCTCTGTGTGTCTCCCCAATTTATCTCCATTCTCATTACCCCTAATTAACTGGCCCGTGTGCCTCCCCATGCTTCGCGTCCTCAAACGCCTGTCTTTCTCCAGACATCTCGACGCCTCCTCGCCCTTCACAACAGCCCCAGCCAATCACCGCAGTTGCTGGTCCTCTGGCTTAATTGGTCCAACCGGTACCTCATCATCCCAGCCCTTGCACCTGGCTGTCCTAACATGACCCATACTGTTTTTGCCTTCGCTACAGGCTGACCCAAGATAACCCGTACTGTCTGTGTGATCATGCAATCACGCCGCCTCCACCACGCACCTTCGTACTCCACTACATAGCTACTACTACAGCCAGTACACACTGCTATAGAGTTAGTATAACTTCTACTACAGCCAGTAATACTGCTATAGAGTTAGTATAGCTCCTACTACAGCCAGTACACACTGCTATAGAGTTAGTATAGCTCCTATAGGCTACAGCCAGTACACACTGCTATAGAGTTAGTATAGCTCCTACTACAGCCAACACACACTGCTATAGAGTTAGTATAGCTTCTACTACACCCAGTAATACTGCTATAGAGTTAGTATAGCTTCTACTACAGCCAGTAATACTGTTATAGAGTTAGTATAGCTCCTACTACAGCCAGTACACACTGCTATAGAGTTAGTATAGCTTCTACTACAGCCAGTACACATTGCTATAGAGTTAGTATAGCTCCTACTACAGCCAGTACACACTGCTATAGAGTTAGTATAGCTCCTACTACAGCCAGTACACACTGCTATACAGTTAGTATAGCTCCTACTACAGCCAGTACACACTGCTATAGAGTTAGTATAGCTTCTACTACAGCCAGTAATACTGCTATAGAGTTAGTATAGCTTCTACTACAGCCAGTACACACTGCTATACAGTTAGTATAGCTCCTACTACAGCCAGTACACACTGCTATAGAGTTAGTATAGCGTCTACTACAGCCAGTAATACTGCTATAGAGTTAGTATAGCTACTACTACAGCCAGTACATACTACTGTAGTGGTAGTCGCTCCTACTTCAGCCAGTAATACTGCTATAGAGTTAGTATAGCTTCTGCTACAGCCAGTACACACTGCTATACAGTCAGCATAGCTCCTACTACAGCCAGTAATACTGCTGTAGAGTTAGTATAGCTACTACTACAGCCAGTACATACTACTGTAGTGGTAGTCGCTCCTACTACAGCCAGTAATACTGCTATAGAGTTAGTATAGCTACTACTACAGCCAGTATATACTACTGTAGTGATAGTCGCTACTACTATAGGCAGCACAAACTACTGCCATGATAATAGCTACGACTACAGACAGTACAATACTACTGTGATAGCTACTACTACAGCCAGTACATACTACTGTAGTGATAGTCGCTACTACTACAGCCAGTACATACTACTGTAGTGATAGTCGCTACTACTACAGCCAGTACAATACTACTGTAGTGATAGTCGCTACTACTACAGCCAATACAATACTGTAGTTATAGGAGCTACTACTACAGGCAGTACAAACTACTGTAGTGATAGTAGCTACTACTACAGCCAATACAATACTGTAGTTATAGGAGCTACTACTACAGGCAGTACAAACTACTGTAGTGATAGTAGCTACTACTACAATAGATACTACTATACAGTCAATAGATACTACTGTAGAGCAAGCTACTACTGTAGAGCCAGATACTACTATAGTCACTAGATACTAATCACTCTATTGTATTTAGGGTGTGTACAGTAGGTATATATGCCTATGACGGGGTAAAAATATATATTTTTGGGGGGGTGGTGAGGTCGACAATTTTCGGAAACCTTTTAGATCAACTATTTACCCGCCACTTTCTATTACTTTTGGATTCAGGACTTCTTCAAGCCTCTTATAATTGTGTTGATGGACAAATGGGCAAACAGAACGCCGGGCTTTCACAATAGCTTAGTACTTGCGTATGTATATGTTACGTTTTTAAGAGAAGTTTTGAAATATATTTTTCTCCCGGGCAATGCCGGGTACTTCCCGCTAGTTGTCTATATATTAGAACGCATACAATCGCACGCAATGTCCCTATGGTTCGGCGAAGAGACAATGCTAAGGCGTTGCTACGACAGAAATGTCAACAAGCCCTCGTGCAAGTCACCGGGCACGAGTCATGCGTACAGTGGGGCTATACTCGCACAAGTTTAGTCAGACTGTACAATGCATTTCAGGTTTGCCAATAATTTATTACTCAACTAAAAAAATACTTGAGTGCGGTGACACATGCGTGCCCAATCAAGTGGACGTGGGACTGCCTCCCACCCTCCAAACACACAGCCCACGACTCGCGTGGCTAAAGTATTTTTCGGAGTGGGTTAGGAACGCAAGCGGTGTGTCGAGCGCTCTGGATAGACCAAATGGGTAAATTCCCTGCCTATCTCTGCGCTATCAAAAGCCTGATTAAGTTCAGCAGCAGAACCCCGGCCAACCCACAGGGCGTCACGCGCTTTCTGCACGCTACCCTGCGGTTCTTTCTGAATGGCTGTCCTGGAAAAACCTGACAACTCGATTAACGCGGCAGCCACGGTTCGATTCCTGGCCATTAGTCCACGAAACAGACCAGGTTAGACTCTCTATTGATGCCAGCTGCTACATATGGCTAATACAAGTGGCCATTAGTCCATAAACCAGACCAGGTTAGACTCTCTATTGATGCCAGCTGCTACATATGGCTAATACAAGTGGCCATTAGTCCATAAACCAGACCAGGTTAGACTATCTATTGATGCCAGCTGCTACATATGGCTAATACAAGTGGCCATTAGTCCATAAACCAGACCAGGTTAGACTATCTATTGGTGCCAGCTACTACATATGGCTAATACAAGTGGCCATTATTCCATGAACCAGACCAGGTTAGACTATCTATTGATGCCAGCTACTACATATGGCTAATACAAGTGGCCATGAGTCCATGAACCAGACCAGGTTAGACTATCTATTGGTGCCAGCTACTACATATGGCTAATGCAAGTGGCCATGAGTCCATGAACCAAACCAGGTTAGACTATCTATTGGTGCCTGCTGCTACATATGGCTAATACAAGTGGCCATTAGTCCATAAACCAGACCAGGTTAGACTATCTATTGGTGCCAGCTACTACATATGGCTAATACAAGTGGCCATGAATCAATGAACCGGACCAGGTTAGACTATCTATTGGTGCCAGCTACTACATATGGCTAATACAAGTGGCCATTATTCCATGAACCAGACCAGGTTAGACTATCTATTGATGCCAGCTACTACATATGGCTAATACAAGTGGCCATGAGTCCATGAACCAGACCAGGTTAGACTATCTATTGGTGCCAGCTACTACATATGGCTAATGCAAGTGGCCATGAGTCCATGAACCAAACCAGGTTAGACTATCTATTGGTGCCTGCTACTACATATGGCTAATACAAGTGGATTACTTGTTAACATACGTGCATACGTTTATGTACTGTTGCCGCATAATTGTTATCGGCAATTTAAAGATGTTGGTACCACTCCAGCTGTTGCCATCTCAAAGAAGCGGCCAACCTCAGTGGTGAGTGGTCTGAACGGAGCCTTCACTTCACCAACCCGCAATGACCAACGTGAAGTATGGTCAAAACAACCCTCACAACCCTCATGACCTTCATCCAGTCGTCAATTGACAAAAGGGCTGTGAATACTGATGTATACTGCATTGTATTTTGGATCTTTACAATGCAGGATCGTGGGGATGCCTTAATCCAGCAGTGGATTGAGCATGGCTGATGACAACATTATATATTGAACCTGCAGTTTAAGATTGCATACTTATTGTATGACCCAATAGATAGTTGCACAAATAACTTAAAACACATACTAAATAGCGTGCAGTGTACAATACGTGCCATCAAATACTAATAACATACTAAATCCACCACCAACTCTTAACCAACCTATGACAAAAAAAAAGCTTTTGAGTTATACAAACGGTAACGTTTTAAAAATATATATGCATCATGTTGATAGCGGTGAAAGAGCGCAAATGTGTTTTTGTTTGCGTTACGCAAGTAGCTTGCTGTTGTCAATACTGTACTGTCAAATAGGTTCATTAACACAGTATCACATTCCCAGCACACACGCATGAACGTCGGTCCAACGTTGCATTTTTGCAAAAGGCTCGGAGATCCCGGATAATGTTGCCTTTGCATAAAGCGTCCCTGTTGCCCGGGGCGCGGTGGGTGGTGGACCGGTTGACACGCACACAGAGCAGACCCGACCCCCATCACGAGGTGCCCTGCGGAAATTCCCGTGAATAACAAAGAGAACATTGGGGCGGACTTTCCCTTGCCTGGGCGGGCACATAAAACTTCCGCACAGTTAGCGAAGCACGCACACACACACAGCCTCCTCCTCCTGCTGCTGCCTTCCTCCAGCCTCTCTTCCTCCCTGCCCGAGCGAGACACGAGCGCACGGGATCTCAGATTAATAATTCACAGCACGCTAAACGCTGCAGCTCGCTTGGAGTAAAGTGACCGAGCCAGTCAGTCAGTAACTCCCGACAAGCCGTATTAGAACGCGCTGCTTTAGTCCGTCAGGCGTTTTAGGATTTAAGCTTTTTTTTTGGGGGGGGGGGGGGGGGGGGTCGAGTGATTGTAATCTCGTTCCTGGGATCGTTTTTTGTTTTACTTCGCGGCAGACATGGAGAGAAGTGCTGCCGAGCATCGCCAGGACAGCCCGACTCGGGCTAAAGACGCCACACATCTCGACGGGTCCATGGCCAACGAGGATCGCGAAGACTCCGGCATCTGCTCGTTGCAAGATTCGGTCGACCAGGACGAGCAGAGCGTGAGGGCCCTGCGCTTGGAGGTTCAGCAGCTTCAGCAGTATCATCAGCAGCAGTATCATCAGCAGCAGCAACAACAGAAGGCGCACAGCACGGACAATCTTCTCAGGATGGAGGATGAGAATGGGGACACGTGAGTCGCTCATCCACGTTGTGTTGTGTTGTGTTCGTGTTGTCGTCGACTGTGTCAAGAGTTGAGCACGTCTTGTCGAAACCTGGCTTCATTGATATGTAAACACAGTACAGTACATGTTAAAGATTTAAATACGTTTGCAGTATCTTAAGATACAAAAAAATATTCAGCATGTACTTTCATAGCAAGCCGATCCTTTAATGTTCATTTCAGCATATAATTTTGTATTGTTCCAGTTAGTTGAGATGCCAATGAACTCGAGGGTTTACAATCTAAGCCTTCAGCACGTTGGAACCGAGTGGGGGGGGGGGGGGTACCACCTCTCCACTGTGGTCGTGTTTAGACTTTTAGTGATCAGTGGCCCTCATCCAGCGGTGGATCGATCACAGCAGATGATTAGTTGAACCAATCGAGGAATGTGCCTCGGTTGGCCGCATTGTGACACCAAACCGAAGCCGTTCGACCTTGCGGCGTGTGGCAGTCGCGTCTTACACAACAGTCGAATAAGGACAAATTGTAGCTGCACCACGGAGGCGTTTCGTCAACAATCGTCGTGGACGCTAAACATTGCCCCGTGGCACGACACCTTCCCACCGGGTCGTAAAGGAGCCGTGGCGCAGAGGGGGGTGGGTCAAGCGGCCACTCGACTTCGTGGCACCACAGGGGTTGGTGCTGGTGGCACAACTAAGGGGCCATTCATTGAGTGCGTACGCATGGAGGGGGGAAGGGGGTTAACTCAAATGCGTACGTTTGTGTATGGGGGGGTCTACTGAAACGGGGGGGGGGGGGTGTGTGTGAAGCCTCGATAATAATTTGTCTACATTGGCCTTCAAATTAGTTGGATAGTCCGGCGGTGGACTATCTGTTTGCTTAAACACGTTCATATTGTTAATCCTTGATCGTTTCTGCGTGGATTAAATATCGGCCGTTCTATAGGATTCGGGTTGGGGGGGGGTCAAGCGTACGTGCGTGGTGGGGGGTGTAAAAAGTTCGCGTGCCTACAGGGAGGGGGGTGGGGATCAAGTTTTGACAGATTTTTTTTGTGCGTAGCTACTAAATGGGAGGCCCCTGACTTATGCCCTTGCTGTTGTGTGCGAGATGCCTCTGGGACATTCCGTTCCTTGTGCAAGGCTCAGAACACGGGCTCCTGGCCACGCTTCCTGCTGGGATTTGTCCCAACGACCAAGTCTTTTTTTTATTCATAACGTAATTTCCTGCACATTTGAGAATTGCAGACGGAATTCCGCCTCAAGTTTTACGGCCTTTTGAGGCAGCGGTGGCAATTCCACATTCTTATGGTGGGCGCGAATTTACCCACAACACAGCGACTTTAACTGGCCATAGCACAGTTTTAGAGGGCCGTCTTTTATTCGTTTTACACGCAAAAAAAATGTCTGCCGGCCTAGACGCCCACCACTTTGTTTTCAGTTCGCCACAAGTCCATTTCCCCTTTTCTATACTGCACGCAGTATACACACATTACTGTCGAGCCCATGGGGATGCTGCCAGAGGTCTCCACTCCCCAACACGCCGTGGCCAATGATGACATTTTCAGAATGAGCGAGAGTTTCGTCCACTGCCAGTTGGGTAAACAACATTTTGTGGAAGCATTCATGTACTGTAATGAGCAATACAGACTCAACGGCGTCTGCTCTTGAGTCGCTGTAACTCGTTGCAATACTTGTCGGGAGGCAGGAGTTGACACAAAGGTGGCAACCAGACATCAAAGCCACAGCTGTCATCTTCGTGCCAGAAGCAACAGCAGCTCAGTGTTGGCAGCTGTGGTCACCAACGTAGCGGTCTAGTTGCTGCACTGCACGTGTGTAAGCCATCTGAGCAAACTGTCCAACAGCGAAATGGCCCATACCAACTATCAATTATGTTTTGCGTTTTACCCTCATGGTTAATTCCTGAACACATTTGGCCTGCTTCATCGTCATGGTTTGTTGAGTGATACATTAGGATTATCTTGTACGTGGTTTGAGAAATCAGCTATTGTGCTGCAGGACCGCAAGACAATGAGAGATGGCAGTGGCGTCCAGCGGTGGATTGATAATGGCTGATGATAAAAATGAAGAAAGATCATGACGAAACAGGATATATTGTCGATTACAGTGACGTGCTTTCTAAAACACACAATGTCTATCTCATTTTGAGTTGTGTAATGTGAACGTATCAGCATTACTCAAGGTACTTGGGGAACATTTTAGAAGTGCGTACTTGAAAGTATTCGGTTAATTATAGCCCCACTGTACTGAATGTAGGAATGCTGCACAATTTCGACATTGGAGTTGCACAACTTCACTTGTCATGGTGCAACATTGCAGCGTCACTGCTTTACACATTTAGAATATTAACTTACAAACATGTTAAGATAAAATGGTTGCTGCTTATGTCAGTTGCTATGTTTGTACCTTTGTCATGTGTTTATCTGGCACCAGGGTGATAAATGATGACGACACTTGTTGCCAAACAGCCGAGCCATACACAAGTAAATTAGCTTGGTCTGATGGCGATGCATATTATTTATTCGTGGTTAAACTAATTCATAATCATGTGTTTTTTTCCCAAACTGTACTTATTACCTCCACTGACATCAAAATGTGAGAATTGCAGTACTGAATAGTATTCACATTTATATAGCAAATTGGCAGGAGTCCCCAGATGTCCTGGACCCGTGGGCCACTCCCCACGACCTTGCCAACCGGCGGTGTTCCGCGGGCCAAGTGCTGGGAACCACGGGCCTAGGGAATACTGCGTACGTACGTGACTGTGCATTCACGTACAATCTCCCTTTATGCGCCACAGGTTGCTGCACCTGGCAATCATTCACGAGAAGCCGGCGCTCGCCCATCAGATCGTCTCCAGCACGTCGAACACCTCCCTGCTGGAGAAGCAGAACTTGCTGCAGCAGGTGTGTGTGTGACTCGCGACCAGAGCGTCGCTCTCGGGTGTGTGCACGGGTGGGGCCCTAGGGGAGTTGTTGCGTGCAAGAGGCGCCTCTACTTCGTTTGGTCGCCTCAAGTTTGGCGGGGCTAATCGCAATTGACCGATTCGTAACCATACATATCCAACTCGGGGTAATATTATTGACGACGGGCGGTGAAAGTAGACCGCCGATGGAGTCGGATGACGAGAGTGGATGCCGATCAACAGATGGGGGTCGGCGATTAACGGTGGCTTGTGGGGGGGGGACGGAGCTTATTTCTACAAACCGAGCAGCGTCTTGACTGAACGATGACGAAGCCCCTCCCTCCCTCCCTCCCTCCCACACCCACCCCTTTCTCTCCCCGGCCCCCGCAGACGCCGCTGCACCTGGCGGCGGCGGTGGGCGACGTGGCGCTCGTGCGTGCGCTGGCGGAGGCCGGCGTGCCGCTGGACGTGCCGGACCTGCGTGGTGACACGCCGCTGCACGTCGCGTGCCGCTGCAGCCGGCGCGCCGGGGACGTCCTGCGGGCGCTCGCTCTCCCGACGCGACCCCAGCAGTTCCAGCGAGCCCTTGGCACGCTCAACTACCGTGGTACGACCACCACCAGCAAAAGAGCGCCCTTACCCTCGTGTGTGTACACACTATGTATATACTGCATTTTTAATACGAATGTATGTTGAACTTCTTTCGCGCCGTACGTAGCCAACCTCGCGAATCGGAGGTGCTAATATCAGCATATATAGCCAACCACTTGTTCAAGGTGACTTTTACTACTAATATTTTTTTTATTAAAATGTCAAAATTCTGTATAATTATAACTTAACAGCGATTTACGCTATTAATGATAATCAGTTACACCTTCGGCTATTTACGGTTGGTTATTTTAAGCGCGCGTCTCACACAAGTTTACTTGCTCCGTAGGCCTTACGTGCTTGCACTTGTCCGTCCTGCTGGCGAAGAGGGACGTGATGGACTGCGTGCTCGAGCTGGGGGCAGACATCAATGCCCAGGTTGGTATAGTTTGGATAGCTAATTAGTATAACCAGTTAGTATCGCTATGTACACACACGCGCAAGACACCCAACACTAGCTACAAGAGAATTAATATTCTTTAAAGCAGGGATGGTGAACCTCTTCATTACCCAGGGATGAATAGGAACTTTCAAAGACCTTTGGCGGGCGACCACCCAATAACACACGCCTTAGCATGATACAATAACAAAGCGAGGAAATTACGATGGCTCAAATGTAGCTATCCGATGTGTTTTCAGTTCGTACCACGTGCTCCTCAGCACGATGTCTGACGGTTCACTCCACATGCCGGGAGCTTTCTTCAGAAACTTAATTAATTTTGCTGAACAACATTTCGCTCCACGGGGTTGGGGAGCGAATCGTCAGGCATCGTTAAGAACACCGACGCCACGCGAGTCCGCCAACAACGTTCCTTTTCCGCCCTTCCTCGCCCGCTGGCGCACAGGAGCTGAGCAGCGGCCGCTCCGCCTTGCACCTGGCGGTGGAAGCGGGCGACGCGATGATGGCAGCCGCGCTGCTGCGGAGAGGCGCCGACCCCAACGCGAGGACACGCGCCGACTGCACCCCACTGCATGTGGCGGCCGGTCGCGGGGACGCTCGCCTCGCCGCCGTGCTGGTGCGGCACGGCGCCGACGTCGAGCAGGAGAACTGGGAGCACGAGACGCCCGCCGAGCTCGCCCTCAACTGGTCCGAGGTGAGCACCGGGGCGGGTGGCGGAGACACTTTAGCAGCAGGCGGGCAACTCGGGAGGTACCCGCGTGGTGCAGACGTGGGGGGAACATCTTGAAACGGCAGAACATCTTGGAACGTCTCAAGGACGCATTGTCCACTGTCAAACGTTCCTCGGAAAAGTTTTGAGATTCACCCCGTGACTTCCAAAGCTGTCGACCGGTTATCAAAACTTAACGTCGCGCTGGGAACCGTTGCTGTTCCCTCCACACGATGTCACCGATTGTAGCCTTGTGCAACAAATGCCACTTCTGGGGCTTCCTATGTCGGTTCGGACCGCTGTAGGTTGTTATTTTTTGTATTCGAACATTTATGCATCATTACCGAGTATTGTCGCGTGATGTTAACAGTTCATACTTTACTCAATTGCCAGCTCCGTTCATGCCATAGTATCGCACTGTACGCACCCACTGGCCATGCAGTTAGGACCACGCGAGATATAAGAACAAGAACGCATGTGTGGACACGAAGCGACGTCCGTGCCGACGTCACTCAAAACGGCCATGCAGCTGAGCACTTCTTTCCCTCCTCTTTCGCAGATGAAGTCCGTCTTGTGCTTCGACCGGAGGTGAGAAGAGCCAACGTCTCACTGTAGTCGTGCGGACGTTTTCAAAACATGACGAATCGAGGCACCCTCGGTGCTCGGCGACCTGGGAAATCTCCGGGGTTTCCTGTCCCAGTTCTACGAGGCGAGGCGGCTACCCGAGGTGGAGAAGGGTGCATGAAAAACATTCGGCTAAAGTCACGTGTCAGCCACCGATAGGATCTCAAGGCTTCCATGCGCGACAAGACCTTGTGTTTCTGTCTCAACCAGAGTCTGAAGGACGGATTCTCGCGCGTGTGCCCACACGCAGTTCCGGTCCTGTGTAAGAAGAGCCGGCGGAATTCAGTCTCCTGTTTAGCTCTTGTGGCGACGGGAGAGGCTCACCGCGATGGTGTTGCTGGTACCTCTCGGTGCCCATAGCACAGCTCACAGTCGCCACCATCAGAGCTCTGGGATTGGTTACATGGAGTAAATATGAGTAAAACATTTTGCTGATATGTATGTAAGTTTTATTTTTTTGTAAACCAAAACATACTGAACAAGTGAGGTCGTGACAATGCCATGCATGCACAGTGAGCCATTGGCCACTCACCTTTGTCGATGTTGCATTAAACTAGGGCTGAACGATGTGGGGAAAATACCGAATTGCGATTTTTCTGACAGATATTGTGATTTGATTTGCGATTAAATTGTTTTAAGTCACGCTTCAGTTCAATATTCACTGTGTAATAGATTTAAAACATGTGATGGAGCATTACCACGTGATACCATCAAAATAGGAACTGCTCTATATATTCTAATGCATGGATGAGAACTTTAAATATATGAATTGTTTCCAACATGTATTTATTAATTTTTTTAATTGAAATAGAACAAACATGGAACAATCGTTAAGTTAAATAAAGTTATAATAAAAAATAAAACAATTCCAATAACACAGTAATAGGACTTTTCAAATCGCAAAAAATTGCAGCCTTTGCGATTTAATAATCGCATTGTTTCAAATAACGATTTTTATTTGAAATCGATTAATCGTTCAGCCTTACATTAAACCCTGGGAATGTACTCTTTACATTCTTGCAAAAAATGGTGATAAAGGTAACAAAAAAAAATCGTGGGATTCTTCATTCCTCACTACTTAGAAGTAAGATTAAATCCTTCAATTGTGTACTATAGTTTGTATATATTACATGTAAAAAGTTGTGTACAGTTTTAAGGCGTGTTGTACATTGTAAAGTTCAAAACATAGTTACGCAAAATAAACTGCATTGTGCAGTATCCTTTACCGATTTCCCATTAAAAAAAAAATGCCGTACATTTGTTTTACTACGATGTAAAATATTGTAAATGTACTTTTCCCATTCAACCTAGAAGGGTTTTTTTTGTCTCATGTGCAAATAAATTTCGGACCTGTTAATTTACTTTTGTGAAAATGTTTTCTCATGATCACTTGTACGTGTGAAAGTGACGGTGGTGTGTAAGTGCCCAAAGCTTGACAGCGCATCCCCATTGGCTGGCTTCTGCACTGCATGCTGGATGATGCCCTCAACTCGATTGGCTTTTGCGCAATTGGCGAATTAAAATTCTGCGTGATCTAACGTGGGAAAAATACTACGTCCTCATTGAGAAAATCTGATGTAAGGGCCAAACATTTTTGTAAATGCGTGGGATTTTACCTGATGATGTCACTAGCACAAAAACGGGAAGAGAGTGGCCTATATACGTAACTCCACGCAACTCTTAGAGAAATGCTCGGGGATTTTTTCCCCCCCCCAATGGTGGGCAATTTTTTTGTGAATGGAACATTTATAAATGGAAAAATTAACTCGGGGAACTTGTTCACACTTTGTAGGGCCATGCATCACCGTTTCATGTCAACGGGAGGTAACATTTTAACACAATCTTATGGAAAAAATAATATTGCAGTAAAAACGTTCTGCAGTGCAACAATAATCTTGAACACGATATAGTGTTCGTCCTACTGCATGGCAATGGGGTCTCCAGTTCAATCCCACTTCCTGGAACGCCAGTTGAAACAATGAGATGGGTATCTTAAATTCCCCCCACACAGCCTCTATCCACACAGCAGTGTACATGGGTATTATAGTGAATGTGCAGTCGCGTGTGGTGGGGTAAAGTGTGGTTACTGCCACCTCTTCCAAGATGTGTGGCCAGCGTTCAAGAGTACGCCAAATACCCGGTAGATTGGCTCTAATGCTAGTCGATGTCCTGCCAGCATGAGTATGCAACTGCAGGGCTGCCACTTTACCCATGCCAGGAGTGTACTGAACATTTATACAGAATTGCAGGTGACAATGCCGTCTCTCAAGGGCAGGAGTCGGCAACCTGCGGCTCTTCACAGACTGCTTCGTGACGTTATTTATTATGGGCCACTGTCTCGTAGTCACGTGTATTGCGGCTCTAAAATATTTTTTTTACCGAATTCGAAAATAATGGCTTTTGCTATTTTAACTGACGACCCCTGCACATGATCCTACGAAACAACAATCCACCGCGCAGGTGCACACAAACTGAATTTATCCATAATAGAGTGTGGGGGGGGGGGGGTTAGATTGCGTAAATATAAATGTGTCGTTCAACCGCCAATAACACAGCCAATACAAAGGGTTGTCACGTCAACAAAACATGCCACTTCGTTACTAACTCAGCACACCAGTGCGTTGGAGAGTAAACCCACGACATTTACAATTCGAGTACGACATTTTGCCGGTAATAAATTAAGCCTACTCGTTAAACTGAACTGATTTTATCTCAATGCCACCCCGGGTTTTCGCCTATTCGGGCACTTTCCTCTGTCCCTGGGCTGTCATCTGCTCAGTGGGTCTCCTCTTGGACGCGCTCCATTCCTCAGCTGCCACTTGGTCCTCAGTCTCGCCCGCCGGTCACCTTCACTTCCTCCTCAACCGTGTCCACTGTTGTGGAGTCAACAATGTCTGAAACAAAGTCTGCAGTAACCCGAGCGTTTTCTCGAATCCACGTGTTAATCGATCCCTCGATGGAAAGCCAAGAATGCACCTCTCCATGCATACGATGTGCAGATTACCTGCTATTAACAGGGATCAGAAACAACGCCAATGAAGATACAGATGAAAGCCATCTGAAAGATCCGACTAGATGTTCTCTCGATTAAGACTGAGCCTAATCATGGTGAATTCATCACAGTCACAGGCGGCCAATGTGAATTTTACATTTTGACTCGGAACCAGCACCTCTTGGAATTGTTGGTCACCTTGGCCAATCCCGCGGTCCAAGTGCCACCATTCCACCACGCGAACGTGATTATGTTTGCCGTCATCGCAGGCGCCAGTCTGGCGGTTTAACTACTCGATTGTTGCCCGTTGAGATTACGGGCCGTCCATAAATGACGTCAAGCGATTTTGGACGATTTTTGACCGCCCCTCCTCGTCACACGGCGTCACAAAAAGTCAGACCCCCTCCCCTCAAATATGACGTCACAAAGATCTGTCCCCCCCCCCCCCCAAAAAAAAATATAAAACATGCTTCAAATCGCTTTAAACTATTTCATTGTAGTGTGTATTTAATGTGCCGCTGCACTCTGATGTTGTAGGAGAAAACATTTATTTAAAAAAAGTATATTTCATTAAGTAGAACGTATTGTCTATATTTAAAGTTGCGCATTTTGATGTGACGTCACATTTCTCACCCCCCCCCCCTCGTCACACATCGTCACAAATGTCTGACCCCCACACCCCTAGGTGCGTGACGTCATTTATGGACGGCCCCAAAGTGCGTTTACGTTTGAACCGGCCGGGTGGCTCAGCGGAGGAAGGTCGCAAGTTAAAAATCCTGGTTGGGGGTTGACTCGGCCCATCATTCCTCAGGGGTCTATAAAATCGGCTACCACCTTGTGAGGAAGTCAACAGTGCTTTGTCCTGCGGAGATACGAGCACCGCCCCAACGCTCATTTAATGGGAACATCATGGTCGTTTATATTATTGGTTCTTTCGGTAAAGTCACGTGACTTTACCGAAAGAACCAAGAATATGAATCACTGCAGTCACGAAAGCTTTAAATCAAAATCATGGACGTTTGTTCGAGTGGGCTGATGCTCTGAGCATATAGCGAAACTTTCGTCAAAGCAATGGGTCGCTTCCTTCTTTAACTTAAAAAAAAATTGGGCCCCTTACGGATAAGGGGAGATGACCGCCGCAGTTACAATAAATCATCAACTGTGACGAACGCCGCGTAAAGCGAGGGGTCGGAGACAGACGGACAAAAATACAAACACGGCATTAAATGGTAGCATAGCAACGCAAAGATTACGCAAGCCCTAAAATAGCAATGGCTTTTTTTTTGAAGGCGCACTTTGAAACAGGGTGCAAGGACGTAAATCAATTGCGTTAGCCGTGTGGCTAAGTGGTCAGGGCGGTTGTCTGGCCCTACAGAGGAAGTGGGTTTGTATCCAGGCATCCGTCTGTTATCAACCCAGGTTCTCCAGTGTAGCGATTTGACAGTCTCAACCCGGTCACCTTCACATTACAGGCGGTATCTCTCTCAATGTACGATCGCTCGGTTCATTAAATTTCGCGTTAATGCAAGTGACAAATTATGGACACTTTTCGATTCATGAAATCGGATTTCCGCGTGAACGAATTGTCGCGCTGTACGCACCACGAGGTCATTAAGCAAAAAATAAATCACACGGGAGGCTGCGTCGCCATCCATTCACGATAGTATCCCTGCGGTGCAACAGTAACGCCTCCACATCGCCTTTACAGTCATTCCAACATGCAGCAGGTCTTTTGGTGAGCTCACTGAAAAAGGTTACTTTAGTTTTACATTAATTATTCAAACGTGTTAATGCTTATGTCCTTCATTTTTATTATTATTGTATTGTGAAATGTGATCGGTGTATATGTTTAGGTTAGTGGAGTTGCAATACTGTCTGAAACACATGCCTAATTTTTTTTATCTTAAATTAATGGAAGAAGCCTTTCCGATTTACGAAATTTCGTTTCACACGAGTTTGATGAAGGACTTCATCCCTTTCGTATATCGAGGGATACCTGTGCATTGTGTTCTCCACTTAATTTCAATTCTGAGAATTAAAAGGATTAGTTTTACTGTGATGGAATGAACATTGCTATTCATATGGTAGAGCAGGTGAAGAAGATGCTGCCCCTGATTTGTGGACCAGAGATCACTTAACGGGATCTCAAAGGTAGTTCTCTGATATCCGCTTCTGTGAGGCTGTTCTGTAACATGGACAGTTCCACTGCTCTGCAGGAAATTCCGAGCGGATGATTCGTCTCAAGAGACGAAACCCAAAGCACAATTGAGATAGAGCCCATTTGACAATAATACAAGAGCATCTAAAGCAAACACAAACCTCAGCGTCTACAGCAGGATTTTCCGTGCAACGTGCACGAATATGCCACTCGATATTCAAAGCGTCCAGAAAGATTTGATCGATATCAGAATGAGCAAAAAGGTACAAATGCGGTGCAACGCCTTAATCAGACATGACGAATTTTGACCCAAGCCCACGCAGTAAAAGCACACACAAACACACGGTCTGTTGTTGTTACACACACCCAGCTCGTGAAACATTCCCGCTCGCGCCCATGTGGGCACGCGTCAAAGCGTGCACCGAGCCTGACACACCGCGGCCGCTACCATTTCAACAGATTTTTTTACCCTTCCGTGGACGTAGGTGAATGTTTTTGGGTGCATCTTGCAAGTTGGTTTACGTGACACAACGCACTGATTCGTTAAATTCTGTCCATGTGGAGTCAGTCTCATAGCCGAGGGTCGATGCCCATGACATACTCATTCAACCTTCAGCGACCTATACCGCCTCTCATGGAGAACCCTGTAACACTGCTTCACATTGTCTCAACGATGATGACAAATAAGAATAGGGTTGACCCTTTCTGTAACTAAAACAGGTGTTAAGATGTTCGAACATCAACATGGCATACGTGGGACATATCCAAAGAGGGTCACAGCTGTAGCTATGATGAAGATGACTTTGCAAGGAAAAAGGAAGGGAAGAGGGGGAAAATATTGATTTTGTGGGACAGTAGATGTTGTTGACAGCTGTTGAAACAATATCAATATTGTCAGAGCATGTTTGTTTGTTTGCATATTCACCACAAGTACGTGTGGTTAATGCAGACTTGATTCCTTGCAAACTGTTCCTATTCCCTGTTTGAACATCTAAGCACGCCCTGTTGTATTGCCAGAAAGGATAAAACCCTAGTGTTATTTTCTCTACAGTACAGTATATTTGTTTATTCGCGACGCAAAGTAGTTTGTGTACAGGGTAGGCAGTAGAGGGGAAAGCTGAGAGAGGCGATGGATACGAGAAAGGACGGACGATGCTGTCAGCGACGTAAGCGTGGCTTGAGTCGACGCTAATTTGGGTCGTGGTTACAGCATTAATAAAGTGACGTGTTTGTGAAACGACGTAGAAATTACTGTACCGCGTGTTAAAAAAAAACATATACGGAAGTGTAAGCAACTTGGAACTTCAAGGTAACGCTTACAAATGTACTATGATCGTCTATAAGCATGCTGAAGAAACGTTAAAAGTGCATGAATGTACTTTACAGGGTGTGTAAAGGCAGCGTTTGTGCAAAATGAATCAGTTGCTGTATGCTCGGTTTAGCAAGGATCAGAATCAGGAGTGTATTTCCCACTGAGTGAAGTCCACTGAGCGAAGAAGTTATTTTTTTATGGGCCGATATCAAAGCATTCCACAGTCACAGATTAGCAGCCCCTCCAATCAGGCCCGCTATTAACTCCTCATCATGGACTCAATGTTGTCTGTCGGGTGCCACTTCAACTTTCCTCGTTGCAATCACGAGTAGATCCCTGGGACTTATCTCGCCGTGCCATCCTCAGTGTCACTAAAGGCCACAGCAGAGACCAACGCCCTTTTTCTCAGCTCTGGCGCGTGTTTACTCGGGCGTAGTAACATCCAGATGACACCGTGGTCAAATATATTGAGGCCACCCGGTGTTTGCTGGTCGGTGGCTGCAGCAATGACACCGCCACTGTAAGCCACTTGCCTCCGAGAGGCTTCTCTTCCTGAAGGTGTAAGTTACTCGAGTCCTGGGATGCTGCGAGGCCGGTTTGGAGATTGTACACTCTAACAAAAGCATTAAATTGTTCCTGGGTAGTCAGTGTTCATTCCTAATTGCTTATGCCTCAAAAGTACAGAAAATGGCTATTATTCTCCACAAACTTTGCTTTTGTGACCAGGACAATGATATTTTGAAATGTACCTATTTTCAATGAGAAAACGTGGTGTGCATTTGTGTAATTCCTTCACATAATGTCCTGGTCACAAAAGCAAAGTTTGTGGGGATAGCCATTTTCTATACTTTTTAGGCATAAGCAATAAAAAATGACACAGTACCCAGGAACAAAAATTGTGTTAAATAGTGTTATTTGGCGTCAGGCACTGCCACAAGAGCTCAAGGTACGCCTATCAATATTAATCCTACGAACAGGTTGAGGACAAAATAAGGCGAGATGGATACGGCTTGGCAAAATGATTCTGGCATCAGTCTTCTAGAACTGTCCTGGCTGCAATTCAGCACTGGTTCGCAGGCCATCAAGGAATCCCGGACCCGTAAAACAGAGCTCCATTTGGCCCCTCCAGGCGTCGCTTTCAGAAACACCAACTACTCATGAAATCTCCCACCTCCCACGAACAGTACATGGGTTAGATCTTGGACGTCACTGTTTAGCACGGTTGGCCACGTACGGTGCAAATGAAGTTCTACATACATACGAACAATGGCTCGTGTACATAGTATAAGGAAACAGATGCTGAATGTTCCATTTGATGCATATACTTGTTTGGCATTTTCCACATTAATCGGTTGTTGTTGTTGTTGTTTATAGACCTGCTGGTATTCGGTTAACATGTTGAACCATTTTTATGCGCTACTAAATATGAATGTGCATCGTGCATGAACAAATATTAAACGTATCACAGTGCTTAACATTAACCCTTCAGCTCATGATACAGGACATGCATTGAATGAGCGGCATACGAATCTACGTTATTCCGGTGCGTACGTGCTGCACGCAATGGAGGGTATTTCACCCCGACAGCCACTGCACCACAGTGTAGAACATATATAACGTACTACTGCCTAGTCCAATTGAATCTCGACCCTGATTCGTGACAATCCACTAGATCACCCCCGAGCGGTGGCGGGTCGTTCCATGACTCCCCGGTGTTGTCGAGTCCTGCACAGACACGTGGGCACGGTGACCTCAAGCTTTCAGACGAGTGCGCGAAAGGTGGCTGTGTGTCACCCACCGATGATGCCGCGCCTGGCCCAGCACGCGCGGTGTGTGGGCGGTAGCTAACGCCGCGTAACGGAGCTGCCCTGCCCCACTGCCCAGCCTCGCTCTGCACGGAGCTAAATGGAATCGTATAATGGGAGGAGATAATGTCATGTATTTACGTATGTTGAATTTCTTTCGCATCGTACGAGCCAACCGTGCTACTCGAAGCCAGCCGTGCTAATTGGAGGTGTCCCCGTATCGGGCCAAGTCACGTTGTTTCGCATTGTGTGTTATTGCATTGTCAACACATGTCGCTGAGGTTGTAAATGTCTCCTAGAAGGCATCCATAGCACAGCCTGTGCCCCTCATGAAAGTCTGTTGGGGTGGGGGGGGGATTCAAGGGTTGAAAGTAGGGCTGAACGATTCGGGGGAAAAATCGAATTGCGATTTTTATGACAGATATTGCGATTTGATTTGCGATTACATATTTTAAAGTCAAGCTTCAGTTCAATATTCACTGTGTAATAGATTAAAAACATGTGATGGAGCATTACCACATAATACGATCAAAATATGCAAGGATGAGAACTTAAAATATACGACTTGCTTCCAACGTATTTATGAAAATGTTTTAATTGAAATAGAACAATCAAACATAGAACAATTGTTCAGTTAAATAAATAAAGTTATAAAAAATATATAAAACAGTTCCAATAATAGGACTTTTCAAATCACAAAAAAATCGCATTGTTTCAAATTGCGGTTTCGATTTGAAATCGATTAAACGTTCAGCCCCTAGTTGAAAGCCGCCGGCGTTCGCCGAGCGCCACCACCGGTCTCAGCGAAGGGGGCATACTCGTGACTCTTCACGTTGGGGGGGGGGGTCTCGCATGGGCGATGGTCGACGCGATAGCGCGCACGCCCACAGCCACTCCTCGGCATGTGGCCACGCGAGTGAGACCCTCCTCGTCACGCGGCCTCCTCATCGGGGAGAGCTGTGGGGGGGGGGGGGGAGGTGCAGCCGCTGGAGTTCGGGGGTCTGCGTGGGAGTACATTTGTGGAAAGAAGTTTTTTTTTGTAATTACTATGAATGTAGTGGCCGCAAAGTCCAAATGTCACGCAGCCTTCATTATTTGGCTGGGTTTTTTTTTTTTTAAAGTGGCTTCCCACATGGCAGGGCTGGGTAAGATTAGATGTTTTCCATTATTTTTTAAACGCAGACTTTAAAAGCTACATATGGAAAGACTGCATAGTCGCACACGCTTCAAGGAGGTAATAGGGCATTTCCCCGGATGATTTCAGCGTCTGGATGATTTCAGCGTCGGAAAGGCAATGTGTTTGGAGTGCCCGGACCACAAGGCACTGTGAGCTTTCCCCATTCGCCTGCAACCGGTCTGTATCCACTCACCACGAGACTGTCTCTACTTGCAAGCTTTATTTGTTTTTCATCGTTGGTGTTAAACTTTACCCAAGCAAATAAGACGATGCTAATAAACTGAGAATCCTTGCTGCTGTTATTGCTCTGTATTTTCCCCGCACACGCTACCTCGGTGATTGCACCCTCGTGTCTGTTGACTTTGTGCCCGTAACTGTGGCCAAGCACTCAAAGGAGGAAAATACCCGCGGTGCGAATAAAGTCTGAGCAGCCGATACGATTCTATCTGCGTGCAAACAATCGCGCGGGGCAAACCGAAGTCACGCGCGCCATGAACTCTTCGGAGTTTTCTCGCATGACCCGAGATCGAACGCCGCGCGCGCGACACGCGGAAGACGCTTTGTGTGTCGCACAGCAGCCGTGCAAACATCGCGACCCCGTTGACGCCAGAGCCGCCAAAACCCGGGGCGAGGCCCACGCACGGGCAGGGCAGGGGAGGGCCGTGTCGTGCGTGGGCCACCACTCGTGAGCCGAGGACATTCGGCTCCCGGCACTCGCCACTCCCACGCGCATGCCATGCACGTGGGAGTGGCGACGTGAGCTGCCCGCGGTGCCGGCACGGCTAACGCGCGGTGGGGTTCACGTGAAAGCTGTACGATGTCACGAGTAAGGGGAGGTTATCGATGAACGGACAAAGTGGCCGGGGCTTGCAAGAAGTTGCCATAGGTGTCATATGCCACAGTCCGAATTCCGAGCATGGTTATTGTCTCCAGCTACTACAATTACAGTACATTAAAAGACGAATACAGTACAATCAACCCCGCGATGTGCTCTCCTGTTATATAAGCCGGCTAAGTTGATCAATAGGGTACGGGTTCACATCTTGTTTGGCCGCTGACTTAGCCTATCATCCCTCATGGGGTCCATAACAGGACAACCTCTTTGTGGGGGAATAAGTGTTCGTCCTGTGGAGAGACTCGCCCCCCATCATAGAGGAATGTTGCATTTTCACCACTCTCGGAGCTGTTAACGAACGAGCACCGTCCCGATACTCGTTTGAACAGCGGGCCCCGTGGTGCAGCCACCGAGTCTGCTTTGCATGGGAGCAGGGCCGCCCACAGGTCACTGCCGGGCAGAATTCCATGTGCCCCCCCCCCACACATACCAATTAATTCACACCAAAAAAACTCGGCCCGGTTGTGGGGGCCCTCTTTTGTGAGGCTCGTGGCAAATCGTCCCACCCTTGGGGCTGCCAATCGTAGACAATCGGTTTGTACAATGCATGTTCAGTGCATATTCAGGGTGGGTCTCTTCAGCACGAGAGTGTTTGGACTCTTTAAAAAGATGAAGACGTAAGATGCTCTCAGTACGGACACCTCGTATTTGCCAAGAAGTCCAACACTCTCGTGCGTGATCCTTGTCCCTATTCTGTTAAATTCAAAGGTGGCAGCCCTGCCCATGAGACGATGAATGTCGAAACGAGTCCAGACTTTGCTCGTGTTGAACCAATGCTGCTGACATTACCCATTCCCATCAGCCACCCGTGCGGCTGATGGATTGTGTAAAACATACTCAAACATTTTTTGGTGGAAGGACAGATATGTGAAGGAGGCATAATTGGCTGCTGATTTACTTCGCCACTAATAAGCGCCAATGTTATCTCATTGACGTCTCACTTCACTGCAAGGAAAGGGACATTGCAGTGACCGGAAGATAACCTTTGTACAGACGGGGGGGGGGGGGTGATAATTTGTTTCAAAGCTTTAGGGGCTGCACTTATGGAGAGGAGCGAGTGAAGCTGCACAGGTCCAGGGGTTACTGTGCCGTCCTTAAACAACGGCGGGCACCATCATCGAAGCAGAGAGATCATCACAAAAGTAATTTCTCAAAGTCGGTCTCCCTGCTCAAGCGGGCTATCAGCAGTGCCCATCTCCATTGATGACCTTCAGTCGGTTATGGCAATTCTCCATTCCTATGACAGGGACCAGTAATTTAATATATACTGTTTTTTTAAAGCATTATTCGTGCAATTTGCGGTGCAAAGTGCTGGAGATGTGTAAGACATAGTTTAGATTGTGTAAGACATAGTTTAGATTGTGTAAGACATAGTTTAGATTGTGTACGACATAGTTTAGATTGTGTAAGACATATGTAGTGACTGTAAATGTCACTGTGTGGTGCCGGCCTTGCGAGGCCACGGCGGATAATGTGTTGTCATTATGTGCAGCCCGGTTACTGGGCGTAGTACCGGCCCTAGCGGGGCTTGGGTGAGCGCTGGTCAGCACAGAGGCACCACGTACAGTGTGCGGTGCGGGCTCCCGATGAGGGAGCGAGAGATAGCGTCAGCCAGCCAGGGTTACGTTGGGGCATGATACGCTGGTTGACCTGCCGACACGTGACCGGATTATATTGGAGGGGGGCCACCGGTGGAGGGGGGCCACCGGTGGACGGGGGCCGCTGGGTGGTCACGTGGTATAGCGGAACTCTCGGGAGCCTTCGGGAAAGAGCTCGAGAGATCTGGAAGGTGGGCGGGGCGAGAGGCGGAGCCAGCCCCAGCCCGGGCCGATATAACGGGGGCCCCGTGAAGGGCTCGGGGTTCTTGACCGTTGGTGAGTGAAGATCCACGTCGGGTTGAAGAAGCCTCTAGCCACGCGATCCGGGACCCAGCTCGTGGCCTGGACCGGGATAACGGGACAGTGTCTAGTTCTGCCGTAGCGTGGTTAGATGGGCGTTCAACACCCGAGTGTAGGTTACGTATGTTGTGTTGAGTTGATGTAATAAATAGTGTTGCTCCCAAGACAACGTCTGCGACTCAGTTGGACTCACTACACATAGTTTAGATTGTGTAAGGCGTAGTTTCCCCTCCCAGGTGCAGGAAGCCACAGACAGATGGAAGGCAGCCAGGACGAGCGCCAGGACAATGATTACTCCAACTTTGTGGTCCCATCATTGGATGTTTAGCAGTCTCCATTTATGAGTGTTGACGTATAAATCAACGTTGGCTTTCCACAAATTTGTCCCTATTTTATGGATCACGTAGGGATGATGGGCCAAGTCAATCCCCAATCAAGATTAGAACTCGTAACATTCTCACTGCGAGCTGCTCACTTTACCGCTGAACCACCTTGCCGGTTTAAACGCAAACGCACTTATCTCAACGGGCGGTAATCAGGCAGTTAAACCGACGGACGGCGCCTAAGATAAGGCCGCTGCGGTGGCGAGATGTTAACTACCTCGCCTGGTATACAGGATGTCGTGGGTTCGATCTCGACCCTGACGATGCATGTATATTTGGAGTTTACACGTTCTCCCCGTGGTCGCGTGGATTTTTGTCCTGCTCCTCCGGCTTTTCCCTCCACATTTAGAAACATGCGTTTAGACTGTGTGGCTGCTATACATTTCCACGCGATAAGCCACTTCGTTGAGCTATCATTTGCGGTCAGGTCGCTTCTGAAAAAAGAGCTTGATATCTCCTTGGGCCTTACCTGGTAAAATAAAATATGTAGTGTATAGTTTTTTAGGAGCGTGGGCCGAGGGGATCTGGAATGTGACCGAGTGAGCGCCAGGAGGGAACGGGGTAACTGGGACCCTACTCCGTGTGGCAGTCCCGAGCGAGACTTGCGCCAGGGCTCCCCGCGCGGCACGAGGAAGTGTCACGCGGTGCTGCCGCGGCGGCGGCGAGCACGGGAATGGCAGCCGTGGCCAAAGCCGCCACTCCTCACCGCAGAGGCCACAATAAGCAAATTCGCGCGCACGCGCGCAAGAGTGGGGAACCGTAAACTCACGTGATTACGATTTGCGAGTAATGATGAGAAACGCACGAGTCGTGGTGGCCATGATGGCAGGGGGTATGCAAATCAACCCTCTTTAGGAGCGGGATTCACAGCGAAGATAAGACATACGCAGGAGCGCTCGATTGCATTGTGCGGCAATAATTTGGGTACATTTGAATATTGTTGGTTCTTTCGATAAAAGTCACGTAGATAGAAAATACAATATAAAATAAAATAAATAAATTATAAATTGCTAAATAATGAAAGTAAAAAACCCACGACGTTTCGATCGCAACACAAGCGGTCGAAACGTCGTGGGTTTTTTGCTTTAATTATCTTCAATTTATATATTTTTTTCTATCTACGTGACTTTACCGAAAGAACCAAGAATATGAATTCATGCAGTCACGAAAGTTTTAAGTCAAAATTTACATTTGAATACTGTTTCGTGATGTTTCTTGCCCAGGCACGCTTGCTTTTCTTAAGAGTCAAAGCACATGAATCATAAACGAGTCTTGTGTATATTGTCTAACTTTTCCGATTCATGTGGTTCTCTTTCTGTCTCACTGTCTCAACGTAATTCCAAGCTTGCTCCTTTTTCATGCGTCTATGCACACTTCATCTGTTGTTAAAATGTCTTTGCCACTGTCCCATGCTCTGTAACACACACTGATTAAACCCTTCTTTTTAAGATGCATTGGTATGTTGTTTTGTATGATTACATCCAGCGTCCAAAAGGAATCCAACTGCTCTCGCTCTCCATTGCCTCTGTATCGTCGTTTTGATCTCAGTCTTCTCTCAGTAACTGTCCCGAGCGTAAACGCTGATGCTATTTTGCAGTTGTGACGCTGTGTCTCTCCAATAAACCTCGCCAGGTGTTGAGCTAACTTTTAATTCGTGACTTTTGCATTTGCTCATATTTTTCAACTTTGCACCTTTGTTAAGTTATTCACTCATTCTGTGTAGATAATCGACGTGATTTGATATCATCATTCGTCATCAGCAAATCCGACGTAATATTTGCGTAGCTGTTATACTTTTTCAAGATGGTTTTATCTCCAATTTGAATAATGGAATGACTGAGACATCATTCCATGCTTGAGGTCTTCACGTTGTACTGAGAGCCTTTGCTTTTTGTTCATGCTGTTAAGGGCAGTGTTTACTTCTCCAAATGTGCCATCTGGAACTTCCTCCTCTTCATCTGAAAAATAGTTTCTTGAAATAGATTAAATTGTTTGATTCACTTATTTTAGGACTTTCTCTATCGTCATTTAATATTTACACCGCGTTTCCCATGCAGTACATCTTGAAGCTGCATGTGGCAGCGGACCCCCAGTGGCAGCTGCCCCTGTGTTGTTCAAGGTGAACGCAGGATTGGCTTCCAAGCGGGCATTAGTCTCACTGAAGGGGGGGGGGGCGATTTTGCATTCCAAGAAATTTGATCAACTTTTGCAAGTTTGGACCATGAGGCCAGCACACGTGGACGAGTCTTTTTTAGACATTTTCGAAGAAACTCACGTGATGCTGACCGTCCACCTGTGTCAGACGTCGCGTATTATGTTACCGTTCATGCACCGTCAGTATTAACCAGGGCAGCCGCTGATCCTCTGATCCTGAACCGCAAACCTCTAGAACAAGCGGCGGTCACGTGTAATAGTTCCATCTTTCCCTCAGGCCTATACTTTGCGAAGACGAGGTGGTAACAATTGGCATAAAAATAAACATGCAAACGAATAATGCGCAGTGGAAGTCTGGCAAGGGGGGTGGGATTAAAAATATTCCGTACGATTTAATGTTTGAAAGAATGTTTGAATTTCAGTGACCAAAGAAAACATTATTCACCTGAAGATCTTAAGAGGAGATACCCTGCCCAGCAATGTACAAAAGTACCTCGAGCCCCACGGTCCAAGGGAATTCCCACAGAAGAATGAGAAACATGTTCTTTTTAGCCTCCGTGTTTGCGCTCTGCCTATTTGTGCGTGCAACGTGAGTGCGTGAGTGCGTGCGTGCGTGCTCCAGTATACCCCCTTTGAGAACAATGCAGGGTGAAGTCAACGCGCGTTGCCGTCACACCACTCTGCACACGCAAAGGCTTGAACGCGTTGAGCTACAAAGCAAATGGAATGCTGAGTTGAAATATTAACCGAGAACCGGATGAGGTCGTGGGTGACTGTACTGTGATACCGTAACTAAAAAAAACAGTAGCATAGGTTCAAGCAAGCCGGATTGCCAATGACAATGAAAGTTGAAACGAGTACAAGAGTTTGTTTTGTGTTAAACAAAAGCCGCTGAGATTATGCACCCCCAGAAAGAAGGTCGTGTGGCAGACGGGATGTCTACAAAATCATTTTCTGTTTTAATGTCCAGGGACAGATTTGTGTGAAGAACGCGGATTCTCTGCCGAGTTATTTTTCAACCCCTCACGCACGGCGTTGCTGGTGGACAGAACTCCACCAAAGGGAGTTCTGGAGACCCTTATGGAGGGTATCTTTGGCCTACTCTTCCATACTGACTGGACGTTTTGGAATAGATGGTGGACAGAGGAGGGTAAATTTGAGAAATGTGCACCTTTGTGTCAACGGCTAGGGGCCGTCCATAAATGACGTCATGCAATTTTGGACGATTTTGACCCCCCCCCTTGTCACACGGCGTCACAAAGCTCTGCCCCCCCCCCCAAAAAAATATAAAACATGCTTCAAATCGCTTTAAACTATTGTCATTGTAGTGCGTATTTAATGTGCCGCTCCACTCTGATGTTGTAGGAGAAAACATTTATCAAAAAGTATATTTAATTAAGTATAACGTGTTGTCTATCTTTATTTACAGTTGCGCATTTTGATGTGACGTCACATTTCTCAACCCCCCCCCCCTCGTCACACATCGTCACAAATGTCTGACCCCCCCCCCCAGGTGCGTGACGTCATTTATGGACGGCCCCCTACGCCAGGAGATAGAATCGAAGCGGTGACTCTGGATTGCAAGTCCAGAGTGCCGTCGCCATCCCTCGTGGTTCCGTGAAGCCAGAGTCCGTCTCACTCCTGCTCATACACCGCCTATCTCATCGCTCCACCTCCACAATGATTGTCCTCCGAGGCACATTCCCTCCTTCGGCTGCGATTCCATCCCTATTGTCGTCCATCAAAGAAAACACATCATGGACTGATGCTGACGCACCTTCGGGGTAGATCAGTAGCGCAACAGTAATGCTATACTTGGAACTAGGGCCCTGGTCTGAGATGTTGGCACGTTCTGTTATAGGGCAGCGTCAATGACGCACGTCGGGAGTTTTGTTTTGATTGAAGATTTAAATTGAGCCACCGAATAACCAAATGCGTAGATCTAAATCGGCACAACCATTGACGATCACACGCTGAGCAAGACCATTTTGGTACTTTTCTGAACATTTCCGCGGGAGGAAAACACCTTCTTACAGAATTTCTTGGCGGTGGTCGCTGTTGAGCTAAGACAAGGCACTCGTGAACCCGGAAAGTACCGCGTACGTCAAAGGCAGTCAACAGTCTCCGCATGCACAGCCCTTCAATGCCCCGTGCTCACTTCCTGGCGTGACTAAATAGGCCACAGAGTTTATGCAAACATGACTCTGCATACTGCCAGATGCCGGTGCATTGCAAATCCTAGAATTGTCAAAACCGCTGCATTTATTGGGGCCACATTTGCGAGTCTATAAATGCACTGTGTGTGGGCAGGGAATGAGGGAGCAAACCGTGGGCACTGAAGGAAAATGGACCAGGGTCAATGGATTGGACTCAAACCGAGGCTCATCAAGGACTGTTGCTGCTGTCTTAGCCACTGGAGCTTGCAATGAGGGTCATCACGATATGACGTCATGATAGAATGCTATTTTTTTACCATATGACGAATGAGACAATATCAGTTTCTGATAACTTTATACGGTTATTGCGTTTCAGAATGTCATTGTGTTGTTTTGTGCTCGGCTGTACTTGCAGTACAAATTAATATTTTATATTCTTCGTTCTTTCGGTAAAGTCACGTAGAAGGGAAACAATAAAATAATAAAAATATAAAACAATAAAATTCTCACGACGTTTCGACTGCAACACAAGCAATCATCATCAGGTGTGCAATCATCATCAGATGTGATGGTGATGATGATTGCTTGTGTTGCAGTCGAAACGTCGTGAGAATTTTATTGTTTTATATTTTATTATTTTATTGTTTCCCTTCTACGTGACTTTACCGAAAGAACCAAGAATATTAATCCCTGTAGTCACGAAAGCATTAAATCAAAATTTAATATTGTATAGTTCTATCGCTGCAGTTCACTCAACACATGCCTGCCGCGAGTTCAGTCCAAATATTATAATAATTATTGCATCTTTGCAATTATTATAATACAACGCGTATGTATACTCTGCATGGAGAATTATGGTGAGAGGAATATTTGTAATATGCAGACATACTTTGCTTGAAACTATAGTACTGTATGAGATTTTTTTTTATTACTATTGTGAAACAAATCTCCATTTTACTCCGATTGCACTTTGAGCGCCGTGTGACGAAGTTACCACTGGGATCTCTTGCTTAGCAGTGCTTCAGTCCTTCACGTTCGGGAACGGCCCACGGAAGGGAATGCCACAAAGCTATTTCTGAGATCCCTTCAAGTGACTGTTATTCCACTCTACCACCTGCTCTGCACACAAGAGTAATGTTTGTTGAAAAACAGTCAAACTCATCTTTTTATTTCTCAGAGCTGTAATTAGTACCACATTAAGTGCAGAACCAAATTTAACGTGATGTTTTCTTGTACAGTCACTGGTGACCAGGCTGAGACCTTCAACTCATTACATTTGATAACTCAGATTAATAACAGGCAGTGGCTTGGATTCACACCCAGGTTCTCTGCGATGCCAGCTCAGCCCTCATTAACCTCAATATTGATACACTCCTTGTGGAAATGCAGGATAATGTCCTCTGACAAGATGCTGTCACGACCGCTTTGAGACACCCCATGGATTAGCAGCGTTTGTCGATGAAGAGGGAAATATCGAACTTGCATCGAGACTCACTGTGAACCCCTCTTTGGAAACAGGAACCATTACTGCCTCTTCCAGAGTCCATGAGATTAAATGCCACTTTCATTAACTTTACACGACATGAGTTTTCAGGTACGGTCAGAGACACGGCTCACCTTTCTGCATAGCATTTTGCATACAAAACTGCAAAATGTTTAATCTAAAACTAGACACTGGAACGCAGATATTTACGGCCCACGTGCTCGTCCTCATGTACGCGCTTCTCAACAAAAGTGAGTCACTGATTCTTTGTTGATTCAAGTGTTTTTTTGCGGCACAGCTGAGCGACTCCCGAAAATAACAACACCAGAAGAACAACCAACACACCCATCCCTCTCCTCACGCCTACCTCTGCAGCAGCAGCAGGGCCGGCTTCCTCTCGGATGAAGGGGTCCAGTAGTGGTGTAGTGTGGGGAGCCACAACGAGAGTAATTCATCGCTAAGGAGCGTGAACTTGGGTGGTGCCAAAGGGACATCTGGTGGTGTATGGCCCAGGGCCCATCGTGGGCCCTGCTCTGCAGATACACAGGGAATGCATGGTGTCTGTGTTGTATGCATCGTAGCCCTATACTAGATGGTGTTTACAAACATACACACGCTTTGCACACTTTTGTGATGGGGCTATATTGTGGGCGTGCTAGCAAAATCCATTGTAGTATTGTACTGCTATGCCCCCAAGTCTAGTCTCCCCACCTTCACCAACCCACACTACTCAGAGTGGTGAAGTATGGTCCAATAACTTATAACCCACACAGCATTGGGAAGGCCCTCATCCAGCAGTGAATTGACAAGGCCCACATCTATATTATACTTTAAAAACATAAACTGGTCTGTGAATTATGTTTATATACCGGTGGTTAAAATGCTAAAATGTGACACCAAAACATACGTTCGGTAATTCCACATTCTCTTATTAAACCGCGTGCAAGCGTTTAATGTTCACATACGCCATGCACAGTGAAACGTGTTCTAAATGTAACAGCTCAACAGAGGCACTGGCACAACTTGACATTTAATTTTAACATTCAGTTGTGCTAAATGTGCTTTCTGTGGCTGCCCACACACCACACACATACAAAAGAACTGCAAATACTTTATAACCTTTTCTAAAGTCCCCGTGCTTACTATCAATCAAGATTAAATTAAAAATAAAATTTCACGGAGTGGAAAAACAGGCGTGCACGGTTTGTGTGTTGCCATCGTGCTGTGTTTAGAGCTGTGCGGAGGTACAGGCCGATGCTGGGGATTCCCTCCACCAGCAATGACCGTGAGTTATTGTTGAGCAGACGTGTTGAGGGCCCACCCACCCAGTGGAATGTGCAGAATGAAGGACTGCAGGTTTGTCTGGTTTGTCAATTGCTTGCCCGCCTCCAGGCCTATGCAAAAGATTGGTGGGAAATTCAGAAGTGCAGTGTACTGTATATTCATAGCACACATAGAGGGCGCATTTGTTTTCTCCAAAAGCACCATCCAAGTTTAAATTGATTACCCACTTAATTTGTATTGCATCGGCTACGACTTGCAGACTTGTACACCCACTTGTTGGCCGGTGGTGACCCACCTTGGGGCACACAGGGACAGCTGCCGCTGGGAGTCTCCTTCGAATGATTGGGATGGTATATGTGATTATAAAGAGCTTTGAGATGCTGCGGCATTTAAGCAAGGAACACTATCAATGCAAATAATCATAGTAATTATCAAAAGTTTAAAAGTGCACGGAGAAGTTTGGAGGTGCGTGCTGTGAATTACACCGAGGCACAGTAGGAGGAGAACACGTGTGTTGGATAATGCATTGTGTATTGTGATTGTAACGTAAGACACGCAGGTCGCAGACGTCGTCTTGACTGTCGAGGCAAGAGGGCCAATAGATATTTGGCAGGACGCGTCACGAGAAGCGATGACGGCCGGCAGAGCCATCCCTCGGGAACGGCGAATTGGGGTGACCACCCCGGGCCCCACACTCCCCCGCCCCCCGCAAGGACTGCCCTGATGGCGGGTGGTCGAGACTGATGAAAGTGGCAGTCAAAGGAGCGCGTCTGAAAGGAGATCCACTAGGGAGATGGAGCGATGAAAGCAGGTTGTGTGTGTGGGTTGTTGCATCGCGAGACTGAAATGGCGACGGTTTACCCTCAATCCAGCAATGTATTGTTAGTTAGGATTGAGAAAATATTGAACATTATGGTTGTTGTAATGAATTGGGATTTTTAACCCATTGCATGAGTGGTTAACATTGATGGAAGTGAGCCAGCAGTTTACACTCCAGATTTTGTTTTTGTCTATCCATCGAAAATTGATTACTTAATTTTTTGGTGGGCAGCCGATCCTCGTTCCACTGGAGCTCACGCCGGATTGTCGAGTTGACGCAACCACAGCGCCACCCAGCGGGACGTTATGGCATCACATTACATAACGAAACAGACACCCCACCAAGATCAGCCAATACACTTGGCAAATCGTTTCTCTCCTGATACACTTTGCCCAACATAGCCGGTGTGCTTTGCTTCAACATTAAATTGAAAACAGGGCCATTAGAAATCAGTGGGTATTGATAAACGGATCAACGTGTGTACTATACGTAATTATTACGATACTTGTTTACCCAGGAAGGTCTCACGGACTCTCAAGACTATTTTTTTTCAGGAGGGCCCTGCCAAGTTTTCAGTCAGGGCGATGTTGTTTAGCAAATGGAGATGGCAATGTGTGTTTTTAGCTATGGTAGGACACCGGACAACCTGGATGAAACCCATGCGGAGGAGTCAAAGCACATACACACTATTGACTTAAAGCTTTCGTGACTGCAGGAATTCATAATAAAAATGAAAATAAAGTTAATTAAAATAATATTAACTTTATTTTCATTTTGAATAAAAAATAATATTCACTTTATTTTAATTTGTATTATTTAATTATCATTTTTTTACCAAAAGACCCAAATAATACACATACAAACTCCAGAGAGAAAGGCGTCCGAGTCAGGAATAGAACCCAGGTTTTTGTTGTCGTGAGGCAGGACAGTGAACAATGGGCCACCCGGCGCTCTAATTCCGATTACGGCGAGTCTCAGTCGGCGAAGCTGACCTGTCGAAGCTGAACTGTCGAAGCTGACCTGTCGAAGCTGCCCTTTCGAAAAACGCACGGCGAAATGTTGCCTCGCCACTTCCATCAAAGGTTAAGTGCCACAGCAAATTGGCCAAGTCACGAACTCACAGGACCCACGCAGCGTTTTGTCGCCACCTGTAGGACAAATTGAAGCACCGAGTTGTATGTAATGGTGCCATTTTACTGGTAGGAAACGTAGTGGACTGGAAGCCCAACCGGGAATAATTCACAGGAGGCAGGGGATTAGTTGTGTATGTCTGTGGATGTCTGTCCACGTGTATCCGGACACCTGGATATATAACAAATGCGCTCCTAGTCGGCATTACTGGTAGGAAACGTAGTGGACTGGAAGCCCAACCGGGATTATCACAGGAGGCAGGGGATTAATTGTGTACTCCTGTGGATGTCTGTCCACGTGTATCCGGACACCCGGATATATAACAAATGCGCTCCTAGTGGGCATTACTGGTAGGAAACGTAGTGGACTGGAAGCCCAACCGGGATTAATTCACAGGAGGCAAGGGATTAATTGTGTATGTCTGTGGATGTCTGTCCACGTGTATCTGGACACCCGGATAAAATGGGAGGGGTGGGGCTGGGTGGAGAGGGGAGGGTGGGGAGGGGCTGGGTGGGGAGGGTGGGGAGGGGCTGGGGAGAGTGGGGAGGGGAGGGTGGGGAGGGGCTGGGTGGGGAGGGTGGGGCTGGGTGGGGGGTAGGAGGGGTGGGGCTAGGTGGGGAGGGGCTGGTCACCCCGTGGTGCCCTTATAAAACTCAACGTTTAACCTACTCACGCCAGCTTGTGCCTGCCCTCACAGTCGGGCATATTTGCGGAATACACCACGTCGCCGTTGACCCTGGCCATTGACCGAGCAACCCAACGTTTCTACCAGCTCCCTCCGCAGGAATGTGTTATTTGTTACACCAACAGAAGTAAAATAATACGTGATAACCTTTCCAAATGAGCAGCTGTTTCATTTTTCTCGCAGGAAACCTGTTTTTGCACCTATCACAATCACGCCTATTTGCCCGGACGCTACAAATAAAATATTCCAACACCTCTGCTGTTCATTAAGATAATAAATAATTAACAAAATGAATGTTTGTTCCCAAGGCATGTATTTAATATATTCCTGCATTTATTCGCGCTTGTTCTTCAATTTCAGTGACTTCGTGAAGTCTGGGATAGATTGGTGCTATCTGTTTTCCTTCTGTTTCTAGCAGCTTGTGTGCTCATGATCATTTACTGGCAGGTGAAGCAAGGTTTTGTATTATTTCTGTTAAGTAAAGATATCTAAAGTGCTAACTGTTAATGTACCTGTTAAGATTTATTAGTTAAGGTCAGGTACTACAAGCAAAAATAATTATTTTTGTTCAGTTTGCCAATTTTGATATGTTTTTAAATATTGCTTCTATAAATTGTAAACTTTCATAGCATGCACACAATTATTACCAATAACTTTGTTACCAATAACTTTGTCAATCATGAATTATTACCAATAACTTTGTTATTGGTAATAATTCATGATTAAAATCGTAAAAACGATTACGATTTTATACAAACTTCGCCAAAGCCTTAAATGATCGTTTTTTTTAGCATCTTTCATCGCAATTTGTCTCCTCGTTTTAAGAAATAACCTCACATGAACAACATGGTTCACCTGGATGAGACACTGAGGACCATTGACAACCTTGGGAAAGAAGTCTCACAAGCCACTTTGAAGGAGGTCCTCGAGAACAGCTCATGTACACGCGTCATGGAACTGTTTAAAGTCTACCGCCTGTTCCTCAGATGGAAACGGCAGCCTCTCGACCTTCTGGACGTCCTATTTGCACATAGTTGAATTTTTTTTTGGGGCTCATCCGAGCGCCCAGAGAGGGAGATTGGATGCTAAACTTGGCAAGCATTCGAGCAATGATCCCATGGTGTTTCGCTTATGATAGGATGAATTATGCACGCTACCTCCCCTACTACTACGCCCAGATGTCTCAGCTACCCATCACACCCAGATGTCTACACGGAATTCAAGGAAGGAGGCTTCTCAGTTCAACTGGGCTCCACCAATCCCTTTGTCCGATGTGGTCTTGGAACTGCTTGCATGCAAGTGTGTACGTTCATGCAAGATGCCAAGCTGCACGTGCCTGTCAAATGGACTGACATGCACAGACACGTGCAGGTTACAGACCTGCAGTAAACAAAAATTGCTGGATGATCCAGAACCTGACTATGAACTCGGTGAGTCAGATGACGAGATAGACGAGCAGTTTGATGAGTGACACAGTGTGGTGATTCTGATGGTATTACTGTGGTAGTAGTAGTATACATTGATGCACAGTGTGGTGATTCTGGACTTGCTTACCCTTGTTAACACCATCTAAGTAAACACAGAGCTTGATAACAATAATATAACCTTCACATATACCCATCACTAACGATATATATGGGATTACGTGTATCATTGACTAATTATATGCGAATGTCAATGTTAATAATATTCAAGTAGGTCCTTATCGCACTATGGTATTCCTTATTATCCTGTGTTTTCATTGTGTATTTAAACCAATAAAGACCAGTTTGAGACCTAACTGTTTTTGGTCTAGGTAGTTTTTCAGTAATAATGCCCATTTCATCGCTCCGGACGCCTGCCATAGGGTATGGGTATAAAATTAATGGTAACTACAACTAAGCTGCCACTCCGCAAAGGTTATCATATCAGAATGTCCCACACACATGGAGGATTACAAAATCATTACTAGACTTTGCCACCTCAGGTGGTACCAATAAGTGATTTTTTTTTGGTCTGGGCCCATGGACTATTGTACACGGACAAGACGGGCAACCGAGTGCAGTTGTCCGTACGGGACGTAGATAATTTGAAGGTTTCCCAGTTACATTGCGGATGTGCTTATTGGTGCTATTCAAAAACCTCTGGAAAATAACATCACAGAAAATTGAGCTACAGGCCTGCGAGTAGAGTTATTCAGCACACGGCAACACCATGCGTGTGGTCCTCAAGAGCTGTACATGTTCTACGTACAAAACTCTTCGCCAATCCACTAAGCGAAGCCCTCCCCCATGACTGTCACGGCGTGTAGATTGTTTGAGAAGGCGCTACTACGATAGCCAGTGGAGAATGCTTCGGATATATCACTCAGCCGAGTCAACGCCAGGATTCCAACTCGGGACACCGGAGGTCACAAAGCAGCGTGCAAACCACTGCGCCACCGTGACTTCATCGTAGAGCTGTAAAATAGTATTATGTCGTGAGAACTTAATTTCACTTTTTTTGCATTATGGTGAAAGAGACGACTCGCATGTGATGTAATAACCGGGTTTAATTACAGGAAGCTGACATTCAGATCGAAAACTGTCTTTCAGCGGTTTTGGCCGGGTGCCTTGCCATGTATGGCATCAACCAGAGCCACGAAGCCAACTCTATTGTAAGGGCAGGTGCAATCAGTGGTTACAAGTTTAATATATTTTGGTTAACAAATCATAAGTGCCTCGGTGGTGAGATGTGAACGACCTCGCCTGGTATGCAGGTTCGATCCCCGACCCCTGTATATTTGGAGTCTGCGTGCTCTCCCCGGTCATCCGGGTTTTCCCTCCACATTTTGCAACATCCCACGTTTAATTTGGCTGCTACCAATTTCTACGAGCCACTTCGTTATCATGTGGCCAGGTCGTTTATGAAAGAGTTATATAGCTCCACAGTTACGTTTGAGTTTTGTATGTTAGATTCCCCATCACGACTACTGCGCCAGCTGATTTATAAACCTTTTGCTTTCTGTCATGTTATACACTTTTTTTTTAATCAGGGCATATAAAGTAGGAGAAAGGCACATACAGTACAAATTGGCGGGTGTGAGCATGCGGTGAGAGAAGAGAGCAAGACATACCCCAAGGAATCTTGTTCCAAAACCTGTGTTTAAGTGCAAAAGATTAAATGTGTCTGGTGGTGCTCTTCAAGGAATGTTAGGACGCCAAGGGAGCAGAAAACCAGGTGTCCAAACACAGTACTCAAATCTCCCAAAGACACAAAGAATATCTACGCTGCTTATGAGATGCTTTATTAATGACAAAACAAGAGCAAAGCATGAATCCTAACAGCTTCACCAACATGAAGCAACAATTTGTACACAAACGCTGGGAACAAAACAGAGAAAACAACACAGACCAACACTACACAAGTCGACCGGACCTCTTTGTCTCTTGGGTGAAAGGTTGAGTGGAGCAGTGATTCACGGTGATCCAGACTAACCTACTGCCCGCAGACTTCAGAAAAAAACCCGGTCACATTGGGCTTAAAAGTTTGACTAAACCATCGCTTGACCTATTCTCGTTGCATTGCAATTTACCCCCTTGAACTTCACTATATACAAAATTGTCCGATGTCGGGACTACGCATATATTCATGAGTGCTGCAATCATTTTTTTTTACATTCATGGGCCGTAAAGCATAGGCCAGTATTACCTGCATTTATCCACCAGTGACATCGCGTCTGCCCTGCTCCATCAATGTATTTGGAGCCATTCGAGTCCTATGATTATCTGCCTAACAGCTCGGCGTGCACACCTCGACGGATGCGGCACCAGCATTGGTTATTTTCCGTGAAGATTGTTTACGTAGAAACAAAACGCTACGGCGCAAAATGCCGGTCGTATCATCGCGCACGTTATATCCGCATTAAAATCACACACTTTTGTCGGGGTTTCCCCATCGCAACCGTAGTCAAACCCACATTACTTATGCGCTACTTGTTAAGGTCACACATCATACAATCATTTTCTGCAATGGAAGAGAAACCGCTTGCACGTGAAGATAGCGTCTCGGCGATGGATAAACACGAACACATGGGGCGGTATTTTTTTTTCTTTCCCACATTTCAATTTTAAATCAAGCTTGAGAAAATAAAGAGCTTTCCAGCAACAATCACTGAGCAAACAAGGTCACAGGTCACTCTCTACCCACATTAAGGTGCATTATATTGCAAAGGTGTGCAGTAACAAATGCAGGAATGGTGTACAGTAGGTGTGGTATTTGTAAAACATTGGGCCTTTGCCTCCCACCTCCCAGCCGGGCTCGGCACACGAGCGCTCCCGGGGCAGAACACAGAGCCGTGGCCGCTGCCACCATCGCGCACAAATAGCGTGATTGACAACACTGCTGTAACATGCTTAGGAGTTTTTTTTCTTCTTCTTTTTAAAAAAAAAGCAGCCCACGGACCCCTGCGCACTTTTAAAGGAAAAATAAATACAAGTAAATGATCATAAATAAATATAAGTCTGGTGTCTGGCACTGGCTTCGCATGACATCGTTGGAATACCAAGTACATAAAACAAAGAGCAAACCTTACCCGGGTGTTTGAAGTAAAACACTGTTCGCGTTACGCTCGAAACTCGGTAAAAACGTATTCAGTGGTGGTCTCACAGAGACACAGCCGTGCACACCCGTAACGACAGCTTCCTCGTGTTAAAAGCAACAAGTCTGGAATGTTTGCGTGTGGCAGCGCCAGTCACTAGTTTAGCAGGATGCTCACAGGTCTTGGATGGTGCACAAAGCAAGCGGGAGGTACGTGCCGACTTGCTCATGCCTGCAAAGTGCTACAGAAAGACCGCCAACTTCAGTCGAGTCATGAGGAAGGAGAATTACATTCAAACAGAAGTGTATTATAATATATTTTTCTCTGTTCTAATATTGTTAAAAAAAATTATCCTGAATGACGACAATTCATCAGTGTTGTGAGAAATTTCACTCGAGCTCCCATTTAATGGATTGAAACTGTCTACGCACACTGGAAACACATGACGTTGACAAACTGATGAATTTTCTATCATACAAAAAAATCATTCATTTGGATAAAATTTAAGTGCATTATTACCTTCTCCTTCCCAAACATGAAACGTCCTGCCCAGGCTTACACAACCGAGGGCAAACAGATAAACTGCACCACGGCGCTATTTGTGAAAATCCAACAAGCGCCCATCGCGCAGCAGCCCAAGGCAAGCCAAGACCAAGGTGGCAGTCTGTTTTGAGGCTCCGCGGTGCTCCCCAAACTATGACCTGCACATCCTTGCCAGCGCGTGCGTGCCAGCGTGTCGCTTGCTGTCCTGTAAGTTACTGCGCGTTGACAAGATGTCGTTTAGCAGCATCGGCAGATAGCCACAGCACAGCTGTGCCTTTCATCCGTAAGGTAGAACTCGCTTCAAATAAGGCTGGTTTAACAGTACTGTACAGTTGTTAATGACCTTTTCTCTTTGCCAGTGTGTGTGGGAGGTTGTTTTTTTTTTGCAAACTGCCCCACTGGACCTGATGCAAGGTCTTAACGCATTTACATTCCCATCTGGTCTTCAACTCTTAAGAGGATGCCCATGAGGTCCCTAGCAGCAGAACTAAACGAAATATTGAGAGGAAAAAAAAACTTTACTTTAAATGCTTCCAAAATAACACAACATTCTCCTCTAGCCTAATAACCAAACCCTTTTAGAAGTGAAAACCAATGGGATGTATATAACTCTAACACTACATTAATATGCATTAATTACTTGTTTGGCGTACATTGCCCTACGCTAGTCATAAAAGCAGCATTTGCACTAAATGATAAATCTTCACCTCCATCAACTAGAAGCCCAACACAAGCCCAATTAAGGGGTTGCCACCGATGCTCTAGCCCTACTTTGCATAACTGCCGATGTTCGCCTTCCGCTGCTCTCAAAATGTGCTTCTAAACACAACGCGTGCAGCAGGATTTAATTGGACTGCAACTATTAACACAACGAACATTCATTCCGCACTCTGCAGTTGCCCAATTTATGCATCTACAAAGTTACACTCACCTCCGCACAGTTTTATTTTATCAGTCAATTTTTTTTACCCCAGAACTGCCACGACTGTTGAGTAATCAATTAGCGCTTGAGCAAAACCCAAAAAAAGCTAATGCCAAGGGCAAAAATGTGTGTATATAACCATTAAGCACGGCATGCTAATATACTTTAGCAAAAGCTAAACATTTAAATCTGATAGGAAAAAAAACTATTGATCTCGCACCTTCACTAAACGTATTGTGTAAAAGGCAATATGATTCAACAACTTTGAAACTGACCGATAAAGTAAATTCTGAGCAAATCAGCTGCAATTATGAACATTTCTAACTCCTTATGTAACCTGCTGGACTGGGCTAGTCCAGGCTAAAGCTCTGCATACTTAGCACAAATCGAAAAACTTTATATGTTTAACACTTTGTCCACCGACGGTAAAGCTCACAGACCGTTTAAAACTCTACACGTTATCTGAATTTAAGTGATCATGCTTGACATGGCTAAAATGGTGTATATTTTAGGCCACGGAGGTAAACAGCATGTCTGAACCACGATTACACGTTCCACCTTACAGTTACAAAAACGGCATAATTTGCCATTGGATTACAAGTTATTCTTCTACATTTCAAAATATGTAATACGTACTTCGTAACCCTTCATATATCCATCACAGGAAAGCCACAGCTGAACAAAAAAAATGGTAAACACTGCGTCTGCTTGAACTGCAGGCAACTGAAATGTTCTCACATAAACACAATGGTCATCGTGGTCTGTGAGCTCTAACGCAGGGTGGACAGGGCGCTAAACGAGCCACCTGCACTTACCGACCCGGTGGCTCTGCAGAGGCTAGGCCCCCTCCCTACTTTCCAAAGCTCTCCACCTCCCTGCAGAAGGTCCAGGTGGGTTGGTTGAAGACGTCGAGACGCTGCTCCGGCGGCGTGGGGGACCAGGGCCTGCCAAGAGCCATGGAGACCTCGTCCACCAGCGCCCCCATCACGTCGAGACTGCAGCCCGCGGTGGCGGGGGTGGTGGTGGTGAGCACCGGGGGGTCCCCGATCACCATCTGCACGTGCAGGAACGCCTCGGGGTCAAAGTCCAGGCTCTCCTCCGTCACTTCGAGCACGCGCAGGCAAGCGCCGCGCAGTCGCGCAATTGCCACCAAGTTGTCGGCCCACATCACGTAGCCTGCAATTGCAACGCAAGGTGTGCCAAGGGCGTCAGTTACGGCCACAGAAAATGCAGGGAATCCACCACGTGAGTAGGCGGGCAATAAGATATGCGTTGGGGAGGGAAATAGTCCACCGATATTTGCATTGTTTATGATGTTGAAACTTGGAGGAATATTGCTCTGCAGCAAAACATTAATTGATCCTTATTCTTAGCTCTTTTGGTAAAGTCACGTGACTTTACCGAAAGGGCTAAGAATATGAATTACTGCAGTCACGAAAGCTTTAAATCAAAATTAATTGATCCTCTTGTGCATTTCTAATTATCCTATAATCAGTTTATAATTAGCTTGAAGACAGGAAGTAAAAATTAAATAAGCTAATGCGTGATCATTTCAAACTACACACAAAAACATGTGCAAAAAGCACTTAGCCTTTGTGCATCATGCAAAAAACCACCAGCAGTTCCTGAAGAACTGCATTGTGGTCCTTCTTGCCTTCGGTCAAATACAAATACATTTGAGTGAATGAGACCAACTGACAGACAGCAGTGAGACAGAGACAACTGTGGAGCAGTTTCAGTCTTATTAGGACTCATCATTACAGTACAGTCACCAGTGGTCACTCCAGCTAAGTCTCTGCCTCTGTAAACCCAAGATTTAGAATCCTCACTTTCACACTGTGAAGCCCATTAGCTTGGCTTATGCCAACAAAAATCTAATCCAGAAATGATTTAAAAACCTAGAAGAACACAAAAATAGCCCAAGCTGGAAAACCATAATGTGGAAGTGGGGACTCCATATATGTGTTTCTCAGGAGGCAGACGATGCAGCAGTGAGCAATGGTTACAATACCGTGCTGATGAGTGCTAATAAAGATGAAACCAGTCTAAATTGTCTATCTCGGTCTCTATGCTGCCTGTCAGTCGGTCACATTTATTTTGATGGTGACCGAAGACAAGAGCACTACAATTAAATTCTGCAGCAAATGCTGATGTTTTTTGTATAATGCACAAAGGTTGAGTGCTTTTGTACACATTTGTATTTTTTTTTACACTTATGGTGTTTCGGCCTACACTACGTTTCTGTTATGATGAGTTTTTGCCTAATTTACAGATTGGATTGTATGCTTGTGCAGCACTGTCAATGCAGTGCTTTAAAGTTTGTCAATAAAAAAATAAACTATTGCATATGATAAATGTATTCCCTATAATCTCCCCATACACCGCTTCCTCCATGGTTTCCACAATTCAGTACAATACGAGTTTATTTTCACATCCCCTAACTCTCCAGGACCTCATGTCTCCATCAGCGCAGCATCTCCGAAATCCGACATCTCCTCGCCCCGGCCGCTGCCGAAACCCTCACTCTCACCGGCATCGCATCCCCACTCAAAGATTGCAAGGCCCTCCAATATGGCCTCACCCACATCCCTTATCCCCAAACTCCACATTATCCGAAATGTCACTTTCAGATTTCTCACCATCATCCTTAATTGGGAACATATTATCCCAATATTCATATCCCTCCACTTGCCCCCAAACCAGTACCAAGCACTACATAAGCACTACCAAATCCATTTCAAGACCACAATAACTGTTTTCAACATCTTCCAAGCAGATCTCTAATCTCCCATCTCACCTCCACACACTCTATGCTTCAGCAACCAAAGGCTCTCTCAAAGCCTCCAGTAAACCTTTGCTTAGTTGCAAATCACTCACACTTGCCTTTTTCCCTCTGCCTATGGCTGACTAACCCTCTATAAAATTAGATGATTACTGCTTCCTGAGATGTATATTGTCTTTAGATGCAGTCGCATTTATGGTAATTGTATTTATAGACTTGCAGAGATCTACATTGACACCCACTACTCAGAGACATGTATACTAATACATAGACTCACGTAGAGACCTATATCACTCCCTATTCCTCTCTAAAATAAATACCTCAACTTCTTCTTGAGATGTACGGAATCTTAAAATGTAGTCGCAGTTAAACGCTCCATAAGTCAAATTATTATCATTATTACGACTATGCTTGTTTATCTAGGAAAGCCTCATTGAGTCTCAAGACTTTTTCAGGAGGATCCTGCTAAGTTTTTGTGGAGGACATGTTGCTAACTGTAATGAAAATTGAGTAGTTTGCATGTAGCTTTTCAGAATTTGGATATTTGGCCAATACCAGTTACATTGTTATTTTTAGCAATGGGAATTTTTTTTTTATTAAATACGGAGGAATAGGGGGGAGAACATACGTCACAAAGAAAGGCGCCCGAGTCGGGAACCGAACCCAGGCCTTTCTTGCTGCGAGGCTCGAGCGTTAAAGACTGCGCCACCACCCTGCCGCCCCCATTGAACTGCGAGGACGCTCATCAACGAGACCGCGTTGCCCACTCACCGTGAATAGTGAGCCTTGACAGGCGGTTGCACTTCCAGGCGAGGAGCACAAGCGGGTCCTCGTGCTGGCCCTCGCTCAGGTCCGGAAAGAGCTGCGTGATGGAAGAGGCGGACGCCGGCTCGCACGCCTCTCGCACCAGGACGGCCTGCGCCAACGTGCGGCCGTACTGGCGGGACACGAGGTCGAGCACGGCAGCCGAGAGGCCGGGGCAACCGTCCAGGTGCAGGCGCTCGAGGGGCAGCGCGGGGCGAAGCACTCGCAGCAGCAGGTCGCTGCCTACGCCCACCGCCAGGAGGTAGACGCGCAGAGCCGTGTTTCCGGCTGTCAGCAGAGACCAGTCGCTGTCCTAGAGGGAGACGTTAAAAAGACAATTTGGCATCGAGAGGACAGGGTGGTTCGGGGGTCACGGCGCTGAGCTGTCACAGCCGATATCCTGGGTTCGAATATAGACGGATACGTGTGGAATATTTGGGTTCTCGAGTAGAGCACGGGTTGATGGTCTCAGCTGGGTAACCAATGACTGCACATAGAAAAAAGCCATCACAATCAGGGCATATAAACCTACGCTTGTGAGGGGGCAGCAGTCCATCCCATGCAAATGGGAAAGATGTCCACATTTTGCTCTATTGCTGGCAAGCCAGGGTTTGGCACCTCAATGTCCATGGGAGGGAGTTTCACATAATGCGTGTGATCCACCAACCTTTGCTGCCTGCAGTCCTGAATTACAGAACTGCGCCACAATTGCCTGGCTAAAAGAACATACGTTTTAAGCCACCCTTAGAACAGTTTATGCTGCCCATCATCAGAATACAAATATTGAATTTCTACAACTGATTTAGAGTCACCAAAAGAAATCAGTGCCACTTGAGACTCATCAGGGTATGGCAATAATTCAACGTTTCCTCTTGGAAGCTACAGTTTACATTCTTGCAAGACTTTCGCTGCTTGGATTTTATTTTAAGACTATGAAAGACAAATGGCTTTGCATAGTTACCCGATGTTTGTGGATTGTTCTGGGTTGTACCAAGTTAAGCTCTACGTGGAGAAATGTCATTTGTCACTTGTACAAACGAATTCTTAAACTTTCTGTAAAAAAACTGTGTGCATTAAACTAATGAAACATCAAAACACCGGGCCAAAAATTACACAGCATGAACAGCAAATACATGGGATTGCTGTACAGCACAACCACAAAACTCTATTCAGCAAATCACTTTATTATTTTCCACAAACCCACCTGGGGCATGCTCTCGAGCGACTTCCCAGCTCGTGGATGCTGATGATGCAAGAGGAGCGAGATCCTGACCAGAGGAACGGCGCCGGGGCTCTCCGCCCTTCGCGCCAGGGCCTGCGCGAGCTCCGCCGTGAAGTCGGCCAGGTCGAGCGCCAGGCAGCGCAGGTTGCGCATGCGGCCGGCTTCCAGCGGTCGGAGGAGCGGGACGGCAGACGTGTCCGCGTCGGGGCCCGGCGTGAGGCGGCCGCCGTGGAGACGGAGCAGTGCGAGGTGACGCAGGGACGCGAGGCTCGTTTCTGGCAGCGAGGGCAGCAACTCCGGCGTGGCCACCTCCAGCATGAAGGCCAGCGACAACGAGCGCAAGCGCTTGCAGTTTCGCAGGATCTCACGCACCAGGGACTGCAGTCTGTGGGTGAATAAAAACATGCTCAAATGTGGCCCTTTGTCAAGACCACTGTTGGATGAGGGCCATGCAAGTTATAACAGATATTTTACCATGCTGCACGACGCTGGTCATTGTGGGTTGAAGGCGAGGAGCAGAAGAGTAAAGTGTAACAATGTACAGTATTGTGCTCCACTGGGTATCAACATTTGTTTTTTGCCAACCACGCAGTCCTGTTGCCCCATGACACCCAGGTGGTTCATGTTGGATACCCACAAAGCACTACTTAAGATCAACGCAGCTTCGTTTCCAAAATCGAGCGAATTCCGGGAGATTTGGCCATGGACGGGGAAATACATCATCTTCAAAACAAAATTACTCCATGTCCACTCAACAAAAACTTTGCACTTGGTAAATGCGCAGCTCAGGGCCAGTGCCAAGGTTATATTTGATTAGAATAATTTGGCATGGTGAAATCATGGGAAATCGTTTTATATTCACTATTACACCTCAATTTTAGCACTAGTAATCGATGCAGAAATGGGATTGGGCAGGACATCACTAGAAGAGATGGCTAGTGGTCAAGACTAATATCGGCGTGGCAATTAAATGGTAAATACGGCCGAGAGCCCGTCCACTGTGAATATTAAACTAGCTTGTGGGCAGGAGCTAGATGGATAACATCGCAGTACAGAGTGGCAAAGGCTTGAGACCTTCATCCAGGAGTAGATAGATGATTTCCGATGGATTGACAGCCAGCTCAAAATGAGCAAGAGAAAGTTATTCCGGGGCGTATATCCAGCGATGTGTGGGCAATGCCGATTGACCACAACACGCATGATGAGTTTCCCCACAGAAAATACAGCACGAGAATAAGCAAGAGGAACCCACCTAAAAATGAGTAATGACACCCAGTGGCGATTTTCAAAGTAAACAAATCATTTTAACAGATGGTGGCGACGGTAATGATACGGGAGGTAGCGGTGGAGTTTATTGTACTTGTGGCGATTGTGGTAATAATGTCGTGTAGCTGTGGTGCTGGTGGTTGTGATTAGCGGTGGTAGTGGTATTGTTAGAATACGAATAATTGTGGTTGCAGTGATGGTGGTTTATTAAAGTTTGGGTTGTGCATTTGCTGTTAGTAGCGATTGGCAGGGGTGGTTGTGAAAGTGGCGTTCGTGCAAGTGGTGGCGACTGCAGTGGTAGCGAAGGCAGTTGTGATAGGAGCAAAAAGGGTTATCGATTGTAGGGTTGTAGTGTTGCTGCTGGTGATAGTGGTAGAGACGGTGTTTGGGGGGGGGGGGGTCACGGTCGCAGAAGGGCCCCCACACTCAAACCACATCACTCACTCCTCGGTGCGTTCCCCGTCCGGGTCGATGGCGGCCGAGGGTCCCGTGCCGCCGGCTATGGGCTGCAGGGAGCCGGCCACGTCGATCACGCTGTCGCCGAGCAGGGCCAAACGCTCGAGGTTACGGTTGCTTCTCAAAGAGCGCAGCACCTCGGCAGCCCCATCCACGTGCGATTGCAGAAGCGCGGTCACGGAACAGCACCCACCAGCACCACCACCGACGGCGGTGCTGCTGCTGCTGTTGTTGTTGTTTGTGTTGTTGCTGATGGTGTTGGCCCCAGCATTGCCTCCGATACTTCCACCGTCACCATCGCCGCCGACGCCGCCACCTCCACCATCCCAGTCCCAGGATGAGCTCTCTAAGCCACCGCGGGCCAAGTGCTCAAAGGACAGCGAGAATGCGCGGACGAACGACCCGCAGCGCCCCGACAAGAAGGTGGCGCCGCTAAGCGCATCATCACCACCACCACCGCCGCCGATAGCACCTCCACTAACACCACCACCAGCACTAACAACACTTGTAGCACCACCACCTCCACTCACACCGCCGCCACCAGCAGCAACTGCCCCGACCCGCAGCCTCAGCGCGGGCCACAGCGACGGCTGGAAGAGGCAGGCCCGCCAGCGGGAGCACACGGAGGAGGCGGCGAGGCGGTCCCGCGGCGGCAGGAAGGAGAGGACGTGGACGATAATCTCGCAGGGGAGCGCGGAGGCGTCCACCCGATGGCCGCACGGAGCCAGCGCCATCGCCATGGGCGGCCCCGCGCCCCCGTAAACAAGCGGCACGGCCACCACGGAGCGCCCTTTGACCCCGACCGACTGGGACAAACCATCGCGCCGCGACGCGCGGGGGGTGTGGTGATGGGGAAACTGGAGAGATTGGCGAATTACTCGGTCAATCTCCTGCTGGGGTTGCCGCTGGCAGTGGCACGAAAGCGCAAATAGGCGTACATTCAAGACGGTCCGTGTTTCAGAATTCGTTTGGCGTTTAAAAGGAACACTGTATTATAGGCGACATTTTGGACAATGGTCATTATTCGGTCAATGGATGTGTTATTATAAAGGGCCGTTGCCCAAGATAGATAGATATTTTCCTTTCAAGGCCACACTGCTATTTGTTTTGCTTGTTAAATAATCTAACAATGTCTCCTTTAACAACAACAAAAAGTAGAAATTTCACTAAAAGTCTGAATTAAACAACCGATCGGGCCCAGGGCCCCCTGCTGGAGGTGCGATTGACTTCACCGCTAAATCGTTCGTAGCGGGATTGTCATTGTATAGCAACGGGCTGTACCCCCCCCATCCCCCCCTACCGTGTGGGGCGAGGTGGTATCGCCCGTCAGGGTCACGCGAGGACGCGGCGCCCCGGAACGCGAATGCGGGCCCCGCGTGTGGCGCAGCACGAATTGCGATGAAACGACAATAACCACCTCAACAACAATCACCTCCGCAGCAACGGTGATCATCGCAACCACAACAGTGGCATGTTAATGCAGGAGTCACATGTATTGACAACCCGTCAATCCACTGCTGGATGAAGGCCTCCCGAACCAATATTGGTCATGATGATTGTTTGACCATACTTCACCACCATGGTCACTGCGGGTTGGTTGAAGCGGTGCACAGTACCGGTTGGGATATCGCTCGCCGCTTTTGTTGTCCAGGAGCGGGACTCGAACTCTTGATGGACCTTTTATCAGCGCAGTGGGCTAATCACTTACGCTCCACCATCAATAAGCGCAGTGTTGAACCATTAGTGTTGGTGTGTGCGCCCAGTCAGGCCCCTGCATTGAATACGGTACTTAAAATTTAGCCGATTAATGTGTCTGGTCCGTACTGGACCACGCCATGAGAATGCGGAATTCCCATCAGCCACAATGGGGATGAGCGTTGCCCCATTGCCACATTTGAGCCAAGAGATGCTGCCAACTCGAGGATCGTCGACCGAAATATCTAGGATTGGTGGGGCATAGCTCGGCTCGCTATGGCGTGGACTCGACCCGTGAGTATGATTCCTGGCCGTGGTCAACATCAGTGGCTAAGTGTGACATCTGAACCGGTCCAGGGCTTGCTCACCAACCCGCACCGACCATTGTGCGGGGAAGTGGGTACACAAACCCCGTGACCGACAGGGCATGGGGGGAGGCTTCCATCCAGCAGTGGATTGAAAATCGTCGCTTATGAAAATAAAAAAAACATTCTCGAATTCCCAGAAAAATGCACAAAACCTTCCAGCCATACATACATGGAACCGTGGGGAACAAATCGGCAGTGATTGGTAATAATTTAGTGCACACGTGCAGTATTATGGACATACAGTCTATAATGAGTACTGCAGCCACGAGCCTCGCCCCACCCCCCACCCCGGTGGCTTCCGCGACGAAGCGCTGCCCTGCGCTCGTCCAATCGGCTACAAGGATCGAGCGCACGCGCCGCGCGGGCAGCCAATGAGGAGGCGAGCCGAGGGCAGCTCGCGTTAAGGAGGACTCGGCGCGTGCACGGGCCCCCACGTGGCCCTGCAGGGAGACCAGAAGTCCACGTGCTTGTTTGCCCATGAGATAGAATTCTCACCGTGAACATGTCATGAGAGCTTTGTAGTCGAGGCTGGGATGTGCTTTGTTCATGTTACCTCTTTTTTAACCTTTTTAAACCCACTTAAAATACATGGCCAGTTTTTTTTCTTTTCAATGAAAAAACTCATTAAGCTGATATTGGGTATGCTTATGTTGTATTGAATACGACAATTTATGTCATTCCTTAGATAACTGTAAATTGTGTAATTTGTCCAATAAATTATCGCCGAAACACTGCATTTAAACACTAGCCAGGATCAATGTATTGTTAAGTTGTACACCGACCTGCTGTAGCTATAGGCGTTGCATAGGAAGCGTTGCCTTGAGTCCAAGACTACTGTGCGACTCATCTGCTTCAAAAAATGCTGATGCCGTGGGAATTCAGCTCACTTTTCTTAATGACTGCACAGCATATGCAAGAGTGAACCACAGCACTATTTACGGCGTGATAATTGAGCACGCAGGTACTGCAGTATTATACGGTATCATGATCCAGACGTATAATTTCAAAGCTGTGGTTGTAAATCCCATACATCTTTGGCATCGTGATGCCAGCAACGACGCTACGTAGATAATCAAAGAAGTGCACAGTAATTTACACCGGAAATCTTTCATTCCCATGCTCTTAATACTGCTAAGAAATGCCACTGCTACACGGTGAGCTGTTAATTGACCGTTAAACAAACATTTGCCATGCATTGAACCCTCGTGTCCGTGGTCGTGGTATAGCTTGGGTGGTGCCAAGAGCCACAATGTAAACTCAAGTCTTTCATCGTGGTCCCAGTCTTTAAACTCAACCCCTCTCAAATAAAGACATCCGTTAAAATATGTGCACAAAATATGTTGGAATCCATTAAACCAAAGGATTTTCCAGACCAATGCTATCCAGAATGTGTTCACACAAGCAAACTCTGGACCGGTTTCGACCTTTAGGATCTCATCAGCATCGGCTAATTTAACCATGATTCCATCTCAGCCTCCACGGACTCCCCTCCAAACCTGCACTTATACTAATTTTACCACAAAGCAGTGGCCACTGTCATTAGCCCCGGCGATCTTTCTCATTAATGCAAACGAATTCCCAGAATCACTATTGACAGAGGCGGCTTAGCTTGGCTGTGTGCGTAGGAATAATTACCATGAGCACATTCACATCTCAGTGGGGTTTAAACCCAGGCACTGGGCTCAGGGTTAATTAAGAGATGGAAAGATCAATGGGTTTCCAAAATAGCAAATTTAGAAGCGATAACACACAAAAGCCAACAGCGGCGGAAGAAAGTAATCGTAGGTTGCAACTTTCAAGTTTAATTATTATCGGACGTGGGTCGGCTCAGCATATCATCTCTTCAGGGTCGATAAAACAGTCACCACATTGTGAACAATCAACATGGGCCACACTAAGGAAATAGCTCAGTACATGGTCTCGTCATGCGAAAGTGGAATATCCCAGTGTCTGAACCGGCAACAGAATGAGCAACGCTAATTTAATCATTCATACTTTAGTATTATTATGATAATGGAGAGGTAGCGCGTTGTGCTATGAACAATACCATCAGAGTTCGATTCCCGATCACGGCTAACATCAGTTGGGAGTGACATCAGAACCGATCCTTGCACCCCCACTTCACGATCCAGAGTGGTGAAGTATGGTCAACTCCATGAGCGACGTGGCGTGGGGGAGTCTTTAATTCAGCAGTGGATTAACAAAGGTCTGTAATATACATTTTAAAATGTACATAACATTTATCAAACGCTATGATTCCTATCCACGTGTGTGCGAGGATTCAAATCCTCCTTAAGACACAAGCAGTGCTCGGAGTAACTCCGCCCGATGCAACTCGCTCTGCTCCACTCCGCTCTGCTCTCTTCGGCCGAGCAGGCGTGGGACTCCACTCGGCCGAGCTCCTCCATCCTCCTCATCCTCCTCGTTCTCCTCCATCCTCCTTGCTCCCTCCCCAGACCCCTTCGCTCGACTGAGGTCCTCCTGTCGCCCGGTTCTTCTGTGCGCATCTCTGCAGCCCGTGGTGTCAAGTCAGGATGGGCGACATCGGAAAGCTGGTGATGAAGTGGCATGACAGCTTTGGGAAAGCAACGGATTTCGACTCGTGGGGCCAGCTGGTGGAGGCGGTGGACGAGTACATGATGTGAGTGCGGTGATGCTGTCCTGGTTGCGTGGATCTCGCTGGTGCCTGATGTCTATACACACACACACTGGGATGAGGTGTAGATGGATGTAGCCGCGTGTCAGTGTGAGATGGGGGGATTGGTGTGTGTGTGAGTTGTAGGGTGGCGAGTTCATTCATTTGTCATGATTACAATGATGGCAATGATACGAAGTCAACATCATTATCATCATCTCCAGTACTGCACACATATTTGTGAAAATGTTTTACTTGTATAATCGCCTCTGATGGAACATGTCGTGTGCAGGGGTCTTTTGAGTTCAGTACAAGGAGCATAAATAGCCACAAAACTTAAGATATTTGTCATGAAAGGAAAATTATATAACAGGCGACGTTTTAAGGAATGGCCCTTCTTCATAGGACACGCATAGAGAGGTCAAGGAGATAGAGTGGAGAAGATTTGGAGTCTGCACTTTACATCATTGTGCCCGATAAGAATAAAACATTCAAATGATTCCTGATGAACACTTGTACATTTCTATTTGAATAGTTACCTATTAAATTATAAGGTGACACTGCGTTGGTAGCGGTGCACAAGAACGAATAACACAAGTAATAATAACACCAAGAACAACATTAACTCCACACATTCAACATAAAAACTAAACACATACGTAGCATAAGTAATTAACTTTAAGTGTGGTTACTAGGGATTGTCTGTAGCAATGTCAACAACAGTTAAAAGTAATTTACAGAAATCATTTGCATCCATGATCAGATGTAATCAGTCAGTTACAAAGAGACTCATGAGAATACATATAGTCAACAGTTAATCATCATGGTCACAATCAAATCAAGTCATCCACAGAAATCAATGTCATAATCACACTTTGAAATCAACAGCAATGTGAATCAATATTAACAGCAATCATGATAGTTACTAATAATAGGCAATAATCATGAACCAAATCATCAACAGAAGTCTTCAACATCATCAACAATCAGTAATCAGAAATCGAAAGCAGTCATCGACCTCATCATTATCATCAGCAATAGCAATCATCAACAGCATCATTGTGCCTATCATATTCACCATCCACTGGAATACATCGTGAACAGAAGTGTTTGTTTCTTAATAAAGGAACTGACCAAATACTGTACCACAATACAAAAGATTCGTGTCCTGAGACTCGTTGAGGCTCTTCATAGAAAAATACAGAATTATCCTGTCCACCAGGAGTCACCATCACAAAATACAGAATCATCCTGTCCACTAGGAATCACCATCACAAAGTACATAATCATCCGGTCCACCAGGAGTCACCATCACAAATACAGAATACAGAATAATCCTGTCCACCAGGAGTCACCATCACAAAATAACTCAACAATCAGTAATCATTCACACTTGAAGAATATTCCTGCATCACAGGCCACTTTTAAAGTTGAGTGATAAACCGTGATTTACATATACAAATACAACTTCCTGGATAACTACATTTTGACTGAACATAACTCATTTCAAAGAACTCCCACCTGTTTAATTAAAATTCGAATTCCATTCTCATCATCGTCGTCATTATCATCATCATCATCAGTGGTGATGTGTTGTACATTGTGTTGTTGATACTCTACTCGATAGGAGGTTTGTGGTGCAGCGACTGTAGGGACTGATGCCATTGCTTCCCGTGTTGACTGTCTCGTGCTTGCAGCCTTGCCAGGCAGCTTCTCAAAGAGGCACAGTCACCGCCAAACTGCTCGGGATTCACTGAAGACCAGAAGGTATGAGGATTCCCAACTGCAGGATGGGTTTTCAGCATCTGGATTCCTACGTTCTGTCTCATTTGTATTGATTGGTCACACGTGTTCAGTCTTGTTCTTTGTGAGGTGTATTGTCCGTCTTGCATATTGTCTCATTTATATTGTGCGCTTCATTTTGTATAAATCAAGCTGTCTCCACAAGTTTGAAGGCCTACTGCATGAACACGTAATGTGTGTGCGTGTGATCGATCATACTTTACCAGACAGATCATTGGGTGGTGGTGAAGGCAGGGAATATAGACGTGAGAACTTAGAAGAACCATATAACAAATTGATTTAGCTGTACTGCCCTCTGCTGACCAGCACGCAGTGCAACTCTGCAACCGCCTATCACAACCTGTTCATGCACGGCGGTCACTCAGTCAAGAGCTGTCCAACCTCAAGCCTGCTGAGCTTAAGATCGGGTGCATTCTGGGTAATTTGGTCACTGGTTGTAGTTGCAAGCTTTCTGTGGATACAATAACTATACACAGATGCCTGTGTCGGGTTCCGCCCTTTCATTGGTTTCAGAACAGTTTCCGATTGCTGTAAGATGCCCCTGATCGGAGCCGTCCCTAGGGTACTGCGAATCTGGGCGACCGCCCCGGGCCCCGTAATTTGGGGGACCCCGCGTTTCGACGTCACGGTGCCAGAAGTAATACTTCAGCTTTTGTTTGAAGTCGTCGGGGGGCCCACACGGTGGGATATGCACCGGGCCCCTTCTCCCCCTTATAGGACGGCCCTGCCCCCGATGCAAGGGGTAGATTTATTTATTAATCACTCGAGTCCCACAGACCTTGAGGGCAGTGTACTCTTATGCCCCCACGTTTATGTATCCCGCTTTCACCAACCTGCACTGACCAGCGTCAGTGCAAGTTGATCAAATATCCCCCACGACGGCATAGGGAGGCCCTCATCCAGCAGTGGATTGACCGAAGGCTGATGCGTACGTGTACACGACACTCGTATGCGACAGGCCAAACAGCTGGGTTCGCAACACCAAAGGGCCGAGGTCCCTGCGGAAAAGCGTAACACCAACGAAGGGGGCTTAAAACTGAATTATTTCCTGGACAGACCACCGACAGAGCTCAGCAGGCCTCCAAAACAAGCTAATCATGCTCGTTGCTTGACAGAGGCACCACCCATTAATAAACATGGGTGTGCACAAAGCGGAGTTGGCCGCTCTGCAAGGGGCACTTGGGGGCCAGTGACTGATGGCATAAAACACATGGGGTGACGTTGTTCGTGCTTAAAGTGTACTGCTTTCCATGAGAAACGAAGGGGAACAATTGGCTTGAGGTTTCTATAACACTGTTAACTGTTTATATTCTCTGTGCCAATGGTAATATATTGTTGAACAGGGCATCTAGTCTGTTGTAGTCTTTGTATGAAGTTTTTTTTACGATACACGACTTACATGGGAGACTTGCATCACAAGGCTTGCATTGTATGTTGGGTGTTATCTACTCTTATGTGTTTTCTCCGGGTGCTCTGGTTTCATCCCACTTAATGAACACTCATTAATACTATTAAATTGCCTCTAAAGGTTAAAACAAGACCCTCTTGCAAAAGAGCCTTGAGACTCGACGAGACTTTCCTAGGTAAGTACAGTATTTGACAATTATTATGATTCTTTTTCATCTTGAATCGCGTTTTTACATTTTCTTCAGAAAATCCTCGGGAAGATTGCCGCCTGCCTGGAGGTGAGGAGTCAGTCTCTGCAGGTACTGTACTCTTACCCTGTACTTCTGTACTCTACCCTGTACTTCTGTACTCTACCCTGTACTTCTGTACTCTACCCTGTACTTCTGTACCCTACCCTGTACTTCTGTACTCTACCCTGTACTTCTGTACTCTACCCTGTACTTCTGTACCCTACCCTGTACTTCTGTACCCTACCCTGTACTTCTGTACTCTACACTGTACTTCTGTACTCTACACTGTACTTCTGTGATCTACCCTGTACTTCTGTACCCTACCCTGTACTTCTGTACCCTACCCTGTACTTCTGTACTCTACCCTGTACTTCTGTGTTCTACCCTGTACTTCTGTACCCTACCCTGTACTTCTGTACTCTACCCTGTACTTCTGTACTCTACCCTGTACTTCTGTACCCTACCCTGTACTTCTGTACCCTACCATGTACTTCTGGACTCTACCCTGTACTTCTGTACCCTACCCTGTACTTCTGTACCCTACCCTGTACTTCTGTACCCTACCCTGTACTTCTGTACCCTACCCTGTACTTCTGTACTCTACACTGTACTTCTGTGATCTACCCTGTACTTCTGTACACTACCCTGTACTTCTGTACTCTACCCTGTACTTCTGTACTCCACCCTGTACTTCTGGACTCTACCCTGTACTTCTGTACCCTACCCTGTACTTCTGTACCCTACCCTGTACTTCTGTACCCTACCCTGTACTTCTGTACCCTACCCTGTACTTCTGTACCCTACCCTGTACTTGTGGACTCTACCCTGTACTTCTGTACTCTACCCTGTACTTCTGTACTCTACCCTGTACTTCTTTCCCCTACCCTGTACTTCTGTACCCTACCCTGTACTTCTGTACCCTACCCTGTACTTCTGTACTCTACCCTGTACTTCTTTCCCCTACCCTGTACTTCTGTACCCTACCCTGTACTTCTGTACCCTACCCTGTACTTCTGTACTCTACCCTGTACTTCTGTGTTCTACTCTGTACTTCTGTACTCTACCCTGTACGTCTGTACCCTACCCTGTACTTCTGTACTCTACTCTGTACTTCTTTCCCCTACCCTGTACTTCTGTACCCTACCCTGTACTTCTGTACTCTACCCTGTACTTCTGTACTCTACCCTGTACTGTATACGAGTCCATAATCCTGCAGTAAGTTTATGACGACACAAACCATTCTGTTTCTACTTAAAGTGACTCGCTGCATTTTATTCTTTGAGCTGAAAATGTAAACCGTGAAAAAGAATATATTTACGATGTGTAAACGACTATGATTTAATGTAAAATACATGTATTATTATGTTGTTTATTATCTCAAGATACTTTTCTTTGGTATACAAATAACTTCATATATATTGTTTTACTCTTTTAGACCACACAATCAAATGAAGAATTTCCACTTGAAGATTTAAAGCAACTGGAACCAGGCGAGTGCTGTTTGTTCCCCTTTTGGCCATGGTGCATTTTATTCTCACAGGATACTACATTAATGATATTTATCCAGCAATGGATTGGTCATAGCTGATAGTCATATACGGAACTATTTACATCCCTTTTACCCACTGCTGGAGCCTCCCCAACTTGTGTCAGATGGGGGTTGTTTGCCATTCTTCACCACACTGGGTAGTGCCGGTAGTGAATGGGGAGACCAGGACCAGTTCATATATCACTAACAACTGGCGTTATCCCTGGCTGGGAAGCAGACTCAGATCTCCGTGTTCATAGTGCAATGCACTCGTCACTGTTTCCCTGTATCTAAGTCATAACTGTAAATGACTGTGTTCATAGCAACACAGTCATGCCACTGTGAAATGAATGACCCTCCTTTCAAGTTACATTCATTACTTTCTTTAATCTCTTTTCACAGTAATAAAGAACATTCTCACGTACAACAAAGAATTCCCATTTGATGTTCAGCCCCTGCCCCAAAGGTAACGAGCCATGCCGTTCTGGGCGCGTCACCTCGACGTCCCACACCTGCTGAGGATGCGTCACAATTTCACGGCTCGACAAAAATAATTTGCGGGGACATGCTCGCTAGCCGACCGAGCGACTGAACGGAGGGGGTCACGAGCCGGCCGGCCGACTGGCTGGCATGCCCTGCGCCGCATCCGTGTTGTGACGGTGCCCCGTCGCCGGCGTGCTCCGGATGGTCGCTGCCTTTTGTGTGCGAGGGGACCCCGGGGAGCACGGTGCCCACACCCAATCCTGCGCGGGCCGGGCGAGGCCGTCTGGCCACCGTTTTTGTTTGTAGCACTTCCTGTTTTCAGCCTGCTCCTTTCCTGTGATGTTTTCCCCTCTGTGTCTGGCTCGTAATTTATGCGGGTGCCCTGCAGTGGGCTGCGAAGCCACGCTGGTGAGCGAGAGTAAGTTGTGGTGAAACGCAACCTTCCGGCAGTGTGGCAGCAGTTGTCCCTGCAGTGGGGGCATTTGCTCGATACGGCCTACAACACTTTTATTACTATTATCATTTATTTGCACTGCTGAATGAAGGCCTCTACACAATGTCCGTGGTTGGGGTTTAGTATGATAATACTTCACCACGCTGGTCAGTGCGGGTCGTTAAAAGTGCACAGGGCCCAGGTCCGGTTCAGAAATCATTTGTTACTGGCGTCAGCCTTGGCCAGAAATTAAACTTAGGTCGATAGGCTCATAGCGCATTGACCGAATCGGTGCATCACAAATGAGCACCCTAATGCACGATATACAATGTTTTTTTGATTCATATGCTGTCTAAACAAACAGTGGGGGTGGCGGTGTGCGCATTGCGGAGATAGACAGTGGGGGGCCGCTGTGCCGAGGTACGAAATAGACAACGGTGGCGATACGATGCAAATTAACACGCTTCGTAGAAAAGGGACAGTCAAACGAGTCATCTCTGTTTATGACGGAGATGATGAGACATTTATTTTTGTTTGTGTTTGTACAACACTGCCAATACAATCACTATTTTTTAGAATTCAGATTTACGTAAGAGTTTGAAATAGTTTCATGGGTGTGTTTGACGCAGATTTTTAAAAAAATAAACTGTGCGTATGTATATTCTTTGGTTTTTTCGGTAAAGTCACATAGGTAAAAAATAAATAAAATAAATGAAAACTAAATTAAATCACGACGTTTCGGGCGCAACACAAGCGTCCTTCTTCACAAACGCTTAAGCGTTTGCGCTTTCGCTGCGTTGTCCCCACCTGAAGAAGGACGCTTGTGTTGCGCCCGAAACGTCGTGATATAATTTAGTTTTCATTTATTTTATTTATTTTTTACCTACGTGACTTTACCGAAAAAAACAAAGAGTATGAATCCTTGCAGTTACGAAAGCTTCAAATCTAGAATGTGCGTATGTATGTTGAACTTCTTTCACATCGTACGTAGCCAATCGTGATAATCGGAGGTGCGGATGCAAGCTCGTGAAGAAAATCAATTTCTCATGCAATGCAGCATCTCGCTGATTTGAATGTGTTCACCATGTGGAGTGGCCTAGCACGGTTGGCATCGGCCCTGCTGCAAGGAATTAAATTGGGCCCCTTGTCTAGTTTATAATTCCCCTTCCTTCCCTATTAGTAGTCCGGTAACCGGGGCCTTCTTCTGGTAACGGGGCCCTCTTCTAGTACCTGAGCGTTCTTCTGGTACCCTGGGCCCTCTTCTGGTACCTGGGCCCTCTTCTGGCACCTGGACCCTCTTCTAGTACCTGGGCCCTCTTCTGGTACCTGGGCCCTCTTCTTGTACCTGGGCCCTCTTCTGCTTCCTGGACCCTCTTCTGGTACCTGGGCCCTCTTCTGGCACCTGGGCCCTCTTCTGGCCTGTCGTGGGCCCCGGTGCAAGTGCACCACCTGCACATCCCATATCTGCGCCATCGGTCGTGTGCACACGCCCATCACCACTGAGCTATGGGGTGGGCTCCAGCAGGTGTAGTGAATGCAATGGCTCTCACTCCACCCTGCAGGAGGCTCCTGGCCCCTGGTGAGGAACAGAGTCTCGATGTGGGCGGGGAGGAGGAGGAGGACGGCGCGGTGGGGGCAGCTGGCGGCGTCACCTCCCACGTCTTCAACGCCCGTCCGTCCGGTAATGGCACGTGCGACGATGGGCTTGTTGAGGCATAACAAGAGCGCTTCCGCATCATCATCATCATTGTCTTTGTCATCATCACTCGTCTTCTGTTGCTCATCATTGATAGTAGATCAGGAGTGGAGAACCTTTTCCTCACCGAGGGTCGAGTCGAACGTTGGCATGTCGTTGGCGGCCCACGCTTTACGACACCACTCTACCGATTATCGGTTCCATTACTCGACGAATTAGATAACGCGAAAACGGTTATAATAAAAACCATCACCTCTTATTTTCGACCTGTGCTGCTGGATGGGATGTGATGGGCCAGACTTGGTGACGTCATCGGCACCGTCAGCCGCGTCATGCTGGACATGCCGGGGGGGACGGGGCGGCAGGATGCGGGGGCTGCTGCTCTTTTGAAAGCATCCTGAGAAATTGAGCACGGAAAAATGTTTGGATTGCTCTGGAGAGTGCCCCTAACACTGATGCCCTCCGCTCCACAGGCACGCTGCTGCCCCGCCTGCCCTCTGAGCCCGGCATGACCCTGCTGACGATCCGCATCGACAAGATCGGCCTGAAGGACGCAGGCCAGTGCATCGACCCGTACATCACCGTGAGCGTCAAAGGTACCGGCGTCAAGCACGGTAGCTCCCTCATGGGTTGGTGAAGGGGAAAATAAAGAAACAGTTTGGATATCACTCGCCACTGATGTTCGCCATGGTGAGGAATTAAACTCGGGTTACAGGGATGATAGCGCAGTGCGCCAACTACTGCGCCACCGCTCCCCACGCGTAAACTGTATTACAAAATGCAAAGTAATTTCCTCGTCAAATGAGCATCAAAAGGGGTGCTCATCGCCTGTTGACGGGGCCAGTGATGGAAATTTTTCATTCATAAAGCAGGGGAGAATCTACCTGCAGAACAACCACTGTTGATTGCTCCACAACGTGGTAAATATTTTAATGACCTCAGAGTGATGATGGGCTGAGTCAACCCCCAAACATTTTTTTCAACTCGCAACTTTCCGATTGCGAGCCGCTCGCTCTACCACTGAGCCACCTTGGCGGGGTTTAGATGCAATACACATTCACCGAATATACTTGAATTATTACCCATGCAATTATATGCAAGCATCTTCATCTTGAGTTCAAGAACTGATATTAATGGGTGAATCATTGTGTCGTTGCACGCACTCCGAATGTATACTTGTTTAAGGCATTAGCAGAGGAAGGCTTCACTCGGCAGCAAGTATAAACTGTTTGGCTATGACATCACGCATTCTTCAACGAATGTGTGAAGGGGCGTTCTACATTCCTTGTTGCGTTTGTATATTTTGCTTGGAAACGCGAAGCTTCGTCTGAAGGAAGCCGGCGTACTTTAATACGTTTTCTTATTCCGCCCGGCGTTGCCCGCGCGTTTGTTTATTTCTCTAAAACTCTTCCAGTACGATGTCACGCGCGCCTGTGAGAAGTGTGAGCTGCACGACGGCTGAACGTCTTTCATATCCACAAGCTCTCCGTGCGAACACCTCGCAGATTCATCCGCGACCGTACACCCCATGCTGCCTGTGCGTGCAAGCCCCGTAGCGTCGGGGAGCTGAAGGGGAGCAGAGTCCACCTCTGTTGAGGGCTTAGCCCCCCTTATAAATGATCGGTCAAGTCAAGAAATAGAATCCACTGCTGGATTATATTTTTTTTTCCCGCCTGAGGACGACCGCTTGTGTCGCGATCGAAACGCCGTGATTTATTTTATTGTGTTTCTACCTACGTGACTTTTGACGAAAGAACCAAAGAGTATGGATTCCTGCAGTCACGAGAGCTTCAAATCAAGAAAGAAATAGAACGTTTAACACAGGTGGCGTTTTTTTTCTCTCTTCCTTTAAAGTTCTCCAGTTCGGCGAGCACCCAGAGTCACGAATAAAACGTTCCCGTGGCCGTCCACGTCGGCTCCAACCATTGTGATGATGGCTCACACAAAAAAACAACAAAGTTCCCCCCCCCCTATAATAGCCTTCAGCAAACTCATGTGGCAAGTGCCGTTAGCAAGCACCTATGAAGGCCGGCACGGCACACGTAGGGGGGCGAGGTGGTCAGTGCCACGCACACACTGACTCATCTGCCGTGGTGTCCTGTTCATGATCAAGCTTCGCGAGACGATAGACACACTGCCTGCGATAGTTGGTGGAGGCCGGACAAAACGATTGTCGTGCACACATGGTGGGGTGAGGGTTACGGCAGAACGCTAGGCAGAAACAACCGGGTCGTACCCGTTACGCGTTCCGTTTTAAGTGTCTCACAACGTTTGTGTAACGTTGGCCGCGTCGTGCTCCCTCCTGAGTTATGGACGCCCCCTCCTTTTAAGGGGTAAATATCTTTTAGCTCGTCGACCTATTGCGCTTTTCAGCGCAATGTTATCCTTTAGAACAGTGGTTCTCAACCTCTTTTTTATGACTACTTTAGTTTATTTTAGCTACTGTACGGTTGAATGTTATTTCAACTGAGCAGTCGCTTGCCTAACCCAACACGGTTCTGAGAAATCAATGTATGAATAATGAACGTCTACATTTTAACCAATTGCCCATTTTGTGAGGTATTCTAACTAGCTGCTAGTAACTGCAAGCGAAATAAAAAAAATGTCAGCGGACGCCCTGCGCGCGTGACGTCATTTGTTTACGTGCGTGACGTCATTTGTTTACGCTCGCTGGTTACTCTTGGAAACCCCAATTGTTTACGATCAATGAGTTTAGAAAGGTCTTTTATATAGTTCTAGGTTACCATACGGATTAGAATGCTATCGTCGTCAATTAATATTGGCACATTTGTACGCGACTATTCCCCAACGACTCGCGGATGATATAGTTTTACACATTTATAAATCACCGCACATAGCCCCTGGTACATTGCCACACACCCCCAGGGGGCCGCGTACCCCCGGTTGAGAACCACTGCTTGAGAAGGTCACGCCGCGGGCCCGGGACGTGCTCGCCGACCGCGCCCGGCCTCTCTCGCCCGCAGACGCGAGCGCCGTGGAGCTGAGCCCCGTACAGGACACGCCGGTGGCCTCCAGGAAGGAGGACACCTTCGTCCACTTTGGCATGGACGTCGAGATCCAGAAGCACGTGGAGCAGCTGCCCAAGGGTGACGCTCGCACCGCTTCGCAAGGGGTTCAACGTCGAACGGCCAGCGGGGTGGAAATTCCACATTCCTATGGTGGGGGGGGGGGGGAGGGTCGAGTCTCTCCGTTGAACAACCACTGTTGACTTTCCGACAAAGTGGTACGAATTTTATCGACCTCGGAGGGATGATGAGTCAAGCCCCAGCCAGGATTTGAACTCATAGCCTTCAGATTGCGAGCCGCTCGCTCTACCAATGAGGCACCCGGCAGGTTAAGGTGCAATAATGGATAATTTAGCATATTTGGTATTCCCGCCATTCGTATAGTGCAAGGCCATCACCAAGGCGTTTCTGGGGTCATAGACACAGTCTGCAGTAGTCTGGCAGTAGGAGCCATGTGACTTTGTGTAATGCCCAGAGTACGTCCGCCACGGAGACGGAGCGATGGAGTCGCCACCTCGTGTGCACGCGCTGGGTGGATTGTCACGTCACATGACAGCGAGATAGCGACGGCTTGGGCAGGCCTTCATCCAGCAGTGGATTGATAATGGCTGATGATTATAGGTCCTTGAACAACACAAAACAAAGTTGGTGTTGTGATCAGCAAAGAAGATGCTCGTAATGTCGTCACCTGTGCCAACGTGACCACATAAAATGAAACGTAAACAAAGAGCTGAATCTTGGGCGGTGGCGAGATGTTATCTCCCTTGCCTGGCAAACAGGAAGTCGTGGGTTCGATCCCAGACTCTGGTGAAGCCTGTTTTTTTTTCGAGTTTGTGTTCTCTCTTCCCGTGGTGGTCACGTGGCTTTTTCTCTGGAACCCCCGGTTTTGCCCTCCCCATTTAGAAATACGCGTTTAGATCATTTGGCTGCTGCTAAAAATGCCCACGTGTGATGATGATATCAGCCACTTCGATGAGCTATCATCATCAAGTGTGGCCAGGTCACCTCTGAATAAGAGCCCACACCTCAGTGGGCATTGCCTGGTTGTAAAAAATAAATAAAAGTTTCGTTTTAACCAGTTTCTTTCAATCTCTCCACCGACATTCTTCTGTGTGACAGGCGCTGCCATCTTCTTTGAGTTCAAGCACTACAAACCAAAGAAGCACTTCACCAGCACCAAGTGCTTCGCCTTCATGGAAATGGACGAGATCAAGCCGGGCCCTGTCGTCATTGAGCTGTGAGTTCCATGTTGTGCATCAGTGTGTTGTGTGTCATTATGTCGTGTTGTGTATTCGTGTGTTGTTTGTGTGTAAGGTATGTTTTATGTTGTGTATGAACCACTCTGCACAGAAACAGGCTGCGTATTTATTTCATCAGTGATAGGCAGAGGAACAAAGGAAGGCATTGAACCTGGACTTGAACATGGGTAGGGAGTCGACAGCACAGATGGCTGGGGGAAGGGAGTTCCTGAGTGTGGGGGCAGCAGTAGAGTGCGCACATTTTAATGTTGTTTGCGATGTTTGTCTCCAGGTACAAAAAACCAACGGACTTCAAGAGGAGGAAGCTCACCCTCCTGACCAAGAAGCCTCTCTACCTTCACCTGCACCAAACGCTGCACAAGGACTGACGCGCCACGGCCGTGCCCCTCGCTGCCGCAACCCTGAACGCGGAGTGCCGGTACCCATGGTCCTCCCTGTCCCGGCGAGCGATTTGCTTCCCGGTGCCGCGTGCGTGCCGGCGCGGTGGCGAGGTGCTGGGGCCCCCGAGCCTGACACCCCGTCCCCTTCTGAGAACGCCGGCCGCCGATTTTTTACTTGGCACTGAAAAAATATTAAAAGTCTGCCTTTGTTGGCGGCGGCGGCGGCAGCAGCACAAAGTGGCAGTGCCAGATGGCGCCTTAAAAACAAGCACCAGTACTGAGTGCATACAGTAAAACCTTGGATTGCGAGCATAATTCGTTCCGGAAACGTGTTTTGTAATCCAAAGCACTCGTATATCAAAGCAGTCGTATATCAGTTGTGATCACGTGACGCTCGGCAGTACAAAGCGTATACGCACTACTCGTATTGCAAGACCCTCGCTCGTTTATCAAATTAATATTTATTTAAATTTTTTGCTCGTCTTGCAAAACACTCGCAGACCAAGTTACTCGCAATCCAAGGTTTTACTGTACCTATGTTTCCACTGCAAAACCGAGCGGTGCTGGGGCCGTGCCGAACCGGCCGGGCGCCAGGGGCTCAGGAGGCGTGAGGTTGTTGTTCACCGCAGAGCCCGCGGTGTGCTGCCGCTCGCGTCGTCGCACCACGCAATGGACGAGGATGAGGGAAACGATTAACCCCAACCCCTGGCCCTGTTCGGCCCCCCAGCAGGATTCAAATGTCCTGCGAGGCCGGCGAATCGCAGTTTGGTTCCGGCTCGGCTCGGCAAATAGCGAGTGAAAAACCACCCATACCGTGGTAGCCCCACGCTGGCACGGCTAGGATTGTGCCGGTGGCAGGGCAGATTTGGGCCCTGGCGCTTGATTCAAGAACTTAAGTAATTCCGGAGCAAAGCCTTTTACCACAGCACTGCGTCGCTATTTATGTACAGTTGCATTGCAGCTATGTGATACTGTGATGCAAGAGTGTGTTTCTTACCTTTTATACATTGTGTGTTATTAACAATGCAAATGCACAATAGCCAATCACTAAACGCACTCTGGCGTAGCACTAGAGTGTCCGTGTGTGAGCGACTGTAACTATAGTGGCTTGTAGTCATTGAGTGCCATTTACCGTTTATATTCCCGCTCCGTGTGTCCGAGTTGCCAACTTCTCACGTGGAGGTGGGAGAAAGTTAGGCAACGTGGTATTTATCCAATTCGCTATTTATTATTTGCAAAACAAATTGTTTAACAAATAATATTGAATGTCAAGCTAATTTAAGTCGCCTAATAATTTCGCTTTCTCCCTTTCGGCGTCTCGCGAGACGGCAGTAGCAATCCTCCGCCAGGTACAGCGCAAGGACGCAGCGCTCGCACGCCTGCACGGTGGCGGAGTGTGCGTGCACGCAGGGTGTGTGTGCAAGCCAGGGTGTGTGTGCACGCCAGGGTGTGTGTGCAAGCCAGGGTGTGTGTGCAAGCCAGGGTGTGTGTACGCCACACACCCTGGCTTGCACACACCAAGTAGGGGGTACAGCATCTGCCAGTCATCTCAATCAGCCCAACCCATGGCACCGAGGCCTATCCCCAGACCTGTCAGCGAGCCTTCGACACTTCACGTGGCCTCAAAGTGCACCTGGCCTGGCACAGGCGCCGTGGTGACGTCACCGTCATGGGCGGGTTTTGGTATGGGTGTGTGTGCACACGGGCTATGTGTGTGTGCGTGCGGGGCATGTGTGTACACACAGGCTATGTACGTGTGCGTGCGGGGCATGTGTGTACACACAGGCTATGTATGTGCACTACAGAACACCCAGTGAGACGGCCAGGACAGTGCTCACTGCCTGCGGTTCCTGCTTGCGTAGTTGTCACGCCGTCTCAGGCCGACGTCGTGCGCTCCTCTGGCTGGTGGCTGTTCTCTCTGCGCTGCAGACAACCCAGGGGTTTCCGTACCGCGCCGTGTAGGGTGAGAGCTGCGTGGCACGACTCCCTCGGCCATTCAAGGCGGCAGTAGGTGACGATGGCTATTCCGTACTGATGAGTCCTCGCAAGGATGGAAACGGTATGGAGCTGCTTCGTTGTCATGCTTCCGCCGAAAACAAAGCCCAAAACTTTCAGCCCTTTTGAGCACGTGGCTGCCGCAACTTGCGTGCAGAATATTTGGTCAGCATCTTGCCATGCAAAGCATGTTGGGACTTCTCGTCGTGCTGATGGTGCCTCGAACACCTTTTTGTGTTTACTATTATACCATCATCATCACCACCACTTGCAAGATGTCCAGCCAGCGTGGAAGAGTAGGCCAAACACCCTCCTGGATGGGGCTCTCCAGAGCTGCCTCCAGTGGAGGCCGCTCCGCCAGCAGTGGCGTGAGCGCTCCTGCAGGGCTGTCCCCGTTATCTCTGATCTACTACTGCTGTTGTTGTTATCAGGAGCGTGGTGTTCACGCTTGTGTCGGAACCTCGGTGACTGGCCCGGGGGTTCCTGTAGGCGCCGTTCCTCCATCCAGGTGCTCCGTGCTCTGTGCGTGGGCTCTGGGCTCCGTGTGTGGGCTCGCCACTAGCAAGGAGGGACGCTCTCGGCGTCTTAACTTCACCAACGGAGACGAGTAAACATTTGCACATTTTATTGCCACTAAAATAGTGTTGCCACTAACCGTAACTGTTTTAACTGTTCTTGTGCAAGTAAAACCATCCTTTCCGGGGCGTGCCATTATAACTTTATTGTGTTATTTTACTCCTTTTTATGGGTGGTGCGTATGGATGTGTAACATTTTTTTTGTTACCTGGAGAGAAAACGAACGCATCCCAGGGGCCAGGTTCCGCGTTTGTGTACGATGGTAGCTCTCCGCTTCCGACGCAAATCGGTGGTTTGTAAAGATTCAGGATCGCGATTCCATTCTACGATCAGTTGCCCGCACGGCCGTGGCAAGTGGCCCGCGGGTCCGTCGCACGCACGAGTGTTCATTCAGTCAGCGATGTTATTGGTGGACCGTGGTCCACGACGGCTGGCAGCCGCTGCTCTCTCAGACCTGGAGGCACCGCGTGAATCCCCGTCACACATGCAACGGCTGTAGACACACGCCTTTTCGACTGCACGCGTTAGGAGCTGGAAGAATCGATATCAAATCTTGACTTAAAGCTTTCGTGACCGCAGGAATTCATATTCTTCGGTTCTTTCGGTAAAGTCACGTGGATAGGTTCAAGGAAAATAACAAAAACACTACGACGTTTCGATCGCAACACAGGCCGAATGCTTGAACATATCTACCGAAAGACCAAAGAATAATCCATATCAAAATTAATGAATCCGGTGCGTCGCTGCACTCCTCCGTATCGCGAAAGCCTCCGTGCGGGCACGTGGATCCGTGAACCGTGCGCGCTGCAGGCTGTTGGACAAATGCAGTCCGCGTCCACACGGGGGCAGCCTGGCTCAAAGCACGGCAGCGCCGCTCGCGAACCGCGTGCTGTTCACGCACGCGCGCCGTGTGTCCAGCGTGCAGCAACAAACAGCGCGCCGACGGCTGCAGGAGACGAGAGTGTACAACGCGTTTTTAATTGAGCAACGCTACGATTATAGGAGTTTGTGAACAGAGATGATGGTGGGAGGGGATTCCAAAGTGGAGCAGCGCGAGGGAAGAAGCAGAGGGAGAAGTGAGGTGACCGGCAGTGTAGTGAGGGGCTAAGTGGGTGGATGGGTGAGTGGCTTGGTTAGTGGATGAGTGAGTGGCTTGGCGAGTGGGTTGGTTAGTGGGTTGGTAAGTCGGTAAGTGAGTGGGTTGGTTAGTGGTATGGTGAGTCGATTGGTGAGTGGGTTGGTAAGTGGGTTGGTAAGTGGGTAAGTGAGTGGGTAAGTGAGTGAGTTGGTGAGTGGGTTGGTTAGTGGGTTGGTAAGTGGGTTTGTAGGTGAGTGGGTTGGTGAGTGGGTTGGTGAATGGGTTGGTGAGTGGGTTGGTGAGTGGGTTGGTAAGTGGGTTGGTAAGTGGGTAAGTGAGTGGGTAGGTGAGTGGGTTGGTGAGTGGGTTGGTAAGTGGGTTGGTAAGTGGGTAAGTGAGTGGGTAGGTGAGTGGGTAGGTGAGTGGGTTGGTGAGTGGGTAGGTGAGTGAGTGGGTTGGCGAGTGGGTTGGCGAGTGGGTTGGCGAGTGAGTGCGGTATCGTGGCCTGCACTGTGATGGTGGAACAGTATTGATGAGACAGAACAGTCTGAGAGACGTAGCCCTGAACATGGGAGGTGTTCCCACGAGGAATGAGGAAAGGCTGGAATTCGATCGGTGTTCCTGCAGCACGGGTGATAACCGTTCATAAGGACCAGCGATTCAAGCGGCCAGACGGACATCACACGTCAAGTGTTCGATAGTAGTCGCCACGTACGTTTACAGGTTACACCGCGTGAGCTGTGCATTTTAGACGGAATTTCTAAACATCGCGGGGAGTGAAAGTCACAACAGAGGACATCCGTTGCACCAAAGGTGAGAGAGCCATTAGTGCTATTATCTGCCTATGCTAAAGTGGATCATCAGTAACATTGACTTGTAAGTGAAGGGCGCGGCTATTGAACGGCATTCCGTTGTGTTGTTGGGTTTTAATTCCGTCGACTGCATCCGCAACATCCGTGCTGTGATTAAAATAACATTGCCTGCCCGATATGGTCAATATACTCTCATTATCTCTCTCTCTTCACGTGACGACAACGAGTTTTCACGGCACAAGAATGCGTGGCTTTGTACTCTGATGCTGGGGGCCGTGTTGTCAGATTCGGACGGTCGACCGCGGGGAAGCCTCGAGCCGGTGAATTTGTTCACGCTCATTAATTGCAAATGCACAACCGCAGGGAGACAAGAGTGTGAGCTCGGCGCTGGCTGGAGACCTAAACGCCGCCTCCTTTACCAAAACACTCTGCGTGCCGCGAGCTGTAAGAAAACGATGGGTCGGTCTGCCTCGATAATCGTGCTCTATCGGTTGTGTGATGTGCAAGATTGTGACGGAAATAAACGTGTTTTTACATTCATTTGGAAATTCGCGTTCCTTCAATCCTTTTGTTTTCTGCAGTGGACGGCCACCAAGGTGATGCAACGATCGATCCGTTTGTGTGCAGGTGCCGGTTAGATTATAATCTAATCTAATTATTCTACAGCGGGACTGTGAGAAGTGGCGGTGGCGGCGTGGGGAGCCCTGAATCCAGCAGTGGATCAACCACGGCTGATAACGACAATAGGAAATTAATTCATTAGATGGACTATTCAATGACACTAATTTTCCACCTCAGCCTTCCAAGGTTGCAATTAATATCAGCCATCCCAAAGTGGCTCTTCAGAAACAAATAAAGCATCGACTGTAAAATAATTTGCGTAAAAGCTGGTGGAGGATCTTGCCTTAAAGCTTTCGTGACTGCAGGAATTCATATTCTTCGGGTCTTTCGGTAAAGTCACGTAGATAGGTTCAAAGAAAATAACAAAAAAACTACGACGTTTCGATCGCAACACAATCGACGACCGCTTGCGTTGCGGTCGAAACGTAGTTTTTTTTATTTATTGTATATCTACGTGATTTTACCGAAAGACCCAAAGAAAACTGGTAGAGGATGATGCGGGCGTTGCGAACAAATCACTCGAAGTCCCGGTAAACGCGGCTGAGCATGCTGCTGCTGCTGCTGCCTTCCTTGGCGGGACAGGCTGAGCGGAGTAAATATTTGTGTCATCCCCCGAAGCAGCTACTGCTGCTGGCGGCTGCTGCTGCTGCTGCTGGTGGCTGCTGCTGCTGCTGGTGGCTGCTGCTGGTGGCTGCTGCTGCTGCTGCTGGCGGGTTCCGAGAAGCGGGGAGTGTCAATGATGGGACGAAGGCCGCTGGAGCGCACGGGTGGGGGTGCGGTCGGGTGCGGTCGTGTGCGTGTTGGGAGCCCTGCAGACGCCGCTACTCTGGGGAGTGAATGCCAGCGCTCTATCTCTGGGCACAATTTCTCAGACACTTCTCTCATTTTCTTTTTTACAAATGTCACGATAATTTCTGCCATTTTACTTTCCCATTACTGTCAAGCTCCGGTCCAGAATTCTCATTTCTTTGCGGCTATGATCATTGTAATGTTGCGTTATTAAATAGTATAGTTAATTAATTAATTGCCTATTGTCATCGGCCGTGGGCGACCCACAGCCGCTAGAAGCCGCCGTGATCTTGCAGTCGAGTGAATCCTGGGCTGATGACATCGCTCCGTCTCCACGGCGGACGTCCTCCCGGGCTAACAGCCCGTCGATGTGGACTGCTGCTGTGCTACGTGGTCAGCAGAGGATAGCACAACAACAACAACGTCCGTTGTTGTGCAGTACTAGAATCCATCTACGCTCCCCGCCAGTGCCGGATTAAGTTAGTGCGGGGCCTGTAGCATATCTTATAAAGGGGTCCTAATTTTTTTTAAAACACCACAAATATTAAAACACGCATTTTTAACTTGCATTGTAAAGTAATTGTATTTTTTTCATTTTCTATACAGCCAGATAAGATAAATCACTAACCTTAAACACCCAGTCGTTCATAAAAGTTGAAGGCAGTGTAGTACTATAGTAATAGAGCAAGTGCAGAATCACTGAACCGCATTTAGCGCGGGGCCCTTGAGAGTGCAGGGCCCTAGGATAATCCGGTACTGCTCCCCGCCATCAACAACCGTCCCTGACCAGCGTGGTGAAGTATGGTCAAATGAGCAGCCACAACCTGCCCGGCGTGAGGAGGCCCTCATCCAGCAGTAGACCGACGCTGTATACGAGGAGCTTCGCAACCAACGCCACGACTCGCTGAGCTTGATCTTTGTGACGTTTCGCGCAGTGTGGTTGTCGGGACGAACGCTGTGCGAATGTCGCAATGCTCCTGGCAAGGTCATTGCTTCACAGCAATCAACAGAAATGTAAACAGACTTTCAACTGCGGGGAGAAATGAGCCAAGAATATCGAGAGCGCGGCGTGATCGTGATGCGCGGTCACCGACTGTCTGTCTCGTTGGAGCAGGCGCATTGCGTGTTCTCCACGAGGCTTGCAGAGGAGTTAAATAATCACAAAAACTCCACACGTTCGTCAATCAGACGGAGAGGACCTCTGACCGGGCAGATCAGCGCTAGTGCGAGTGGCTCACAATCGGAAGTTTGCGAGTTCAAATCCTGGTTGGGTGTTGACTCAGCCCATCATCCCTCCAGGGTCGGTAAAATCACTACTGGGTCGTGGTCAAGTCAACAGTGGTTACATTTTGACAGTCACTTCCGTGACTGCAGGAATTCATATTCTTTGGTTATTTCGGTAAAGTCACCCACGTGGATAGAAAATAAAAAAATAAAATAATAAAAAAATACAACCAAAAACCCACGACGTTTCCATCGCAGCACAAGCGGTCGTCATCTATCTACGCTACTTTACCGAAAGAACCAAAGAATATCAACAGTGGTTGTTTTCTGGAGAAACTCGCTCCCGCCATCATGTGGAATTCCCACTCCCGACTCAGGGCTGTAAGCAGGAGACGAGCCCTGCCTCAACGCTCACGTGAGCAGCAGGAGGAGATTTGCTTTGACCTGGAAAAGGAAAATTATAACGGGCGATGTTTCGGCAAGAGGCCAAACGCATTGCGACTACCGTATAGGGCTGCCCTTGTAGGGAGGGCCCCAGCCATGTTGCCGGATGCTCCGGGCTGCTGATATTTGCGGTTGCGCGCCACTGCCCGTGCAGCGCCACAATCCGGCGTGGTTCATGTTGAAAGAGTGCGAGAGTGGTGACGATTCAATGGCCGCACTCTTAGGCAGCGCTATGCGGCGTTTAGTAATTAACATTACCGGGTGTTACACCGGCGAGTACAGCTGTGATTAATCACCGGAGCAGACGCTGCAGCGCAGTGAGTTGTTCTGTTTCGGAGTCCGTATTGTAATCGAGCGGTGACACAGCGCTTAAACCACTGTGCTATGAAACCCGCAGAAGACCCGAGCCACATCTAACACGTGGCGATAGATAACTGAACCGGTGCTGGCTCCCTTAACCGACCTGCCCTGACCAGCATGGTGAAGTATGGTCAATCAACCTCCATCAACGGAAGGTGTGGTGAGGAAGCCCCTTCTTCCAGCAGTGAGATTGACAGATGGCTGTACAAAAAGATGAATGTACATATTTTAGATTGACGACCGTGTTGGTATTGATTTGTGTTAAAAAATTTACTGACACAAAAAGCACACGACCAGCTGGCAAACACTGAGATATCTGAGCACTCGGCGAGGCATGACCGGTGATTATCAATTCTGTCCACACACGCGTTTTCCACTCGCACCGATGTTCTGCATGCAGATGGAGGCAACGCAGTGGCGATTCTCCACTGCTGGCTCCAGAGTTGCGAACAGATCCTCCATTTCATGGCAGAACTCGAGTGACACAACTGGGAATATTGCTTCAGAATTAAAATAATTTAGCGTTTGTTACTTTGTAGTAATAATAATGCAAGTGTGTGTGTGTGTGCGTGCAGTTCAACCACACCATGCTGACGATTGCATTCAATCATTCCCTGCCGCGCAAATAAACATGGAAGCGTTTCCTGTTTGTATCGGTGAGTCAGTGGTAGGAATTCCACATTCCTATGACAGGGGATAATCTATCCATAGCACAAGCACTGCTGACAACCTGAGGATGATGTGCTTATAGTCAAACCCCTACCAGGATTCGCACTCACACGTTTCCGATTGGCGTGCTTCTCGCCCTGCCGCTGAGCCGCGCGCTTGGAATGTGCGCCCGGAATGTTCGCGCATGACAGGTTCGCGTTGATCACCCTCAGCGGAGTGAGATCGCTGCATCTGATAACGCGGCACTGATTTATGGACAGAGCGGACATCCTCACATTGATTTCATTTTCCCTTATCAGTGCTCATTTAGCGCACGAGATAGGCTGGGTTTTTTGACATCGGTGCATATCTGGTCCTGCAGCGCTGGCCTGCTGATACCGCTGGGCGGATTTGAGAAATGTAAAATTGACGTGTGAATAAATCACTTCCTCTGAGAGCAATTCGATGTTCTGACGTTGGATTCAAAGTGATGTTCGTTGTCAATAAGTTCACCAAATCGAGGCCACTGCTCTTTGTTTAGTAAACGGTGCTCAGCAAATGAGAGCAGCAACATTATCACACCGATAATTATCATCACCTTGGCGGCGTGAGGCTGACAAGACCTGCCTCTGGGATCCGCGGCCCCGTGAGTGGAGCTTACGGGGCCGGCCCCCCACGTTGTGGCCGTGCTGATCGCGTCCGCCCGCACTCTCGACACCGCAAAACAGAATTCAAGAGACGTTCGCGGAAACCGGCCATCGGCAGCCACGGGAATCTCACGCCGGGAACAGACTTCGCCTTGCAAGCGCCGAGATGCGATACCGCCAGAGGATGGATGGGCGATTCACCGCACAGATTGCAAATGAGCCCCCCGCACAGCGCAATGGACGAGCAAGCGAGAAAACGCGCGCCGCTCATTCATTTATTCGCTCGCGCGCTGTAAACAAACGAATGAATACACAAACGAATGAATACACAAACGAATGAATACACAAACGAATGACTACACGAACGAATTAATACACAAACATAGATGGAGATATTAATAATAATTATATCGCAATGGGTGCCCCCACAGGGAGGCTGCGCTGGGGAGGTTCGGGATCTCTGCAGCTGTGCGGTGTGAGCTGTGTGGTGAGCTGTGCGGTGTGAGCTGTGTAGCTGTGTGGGGTGTGCTGTCTGGTGTGAGCTGTGTGGTGTGAGCTGTGTGGTGTGAGCTGTGTGGTGTGAGCTGTGTGGTGTGAGCTGTGTGGTGTGAGCTGTGTGGTGAGCTGTGCGGTGTGAGCTGTGTAGCTGTGTGGGGTGTGCTGTCTGGTGTGAGCTGTGTGGTGTGAGCTGTGTGGTGTGAGCTGTGTGGTGTGAGCTGTGTGGTGTGAGCTGTGTGGTGTGAGCTGTGTGGTGAGCTGTGCGGTGTGAGCTGTGTAGCTGTGTGGGGTGTGCTGTCTGGTGTGAGCTGTGTGGTGTGAGCTGTGTGGTGTGAGCTGTGTGGTGTGAGCTGTGTGGTGTGAGCTGTGTGGTGTGAGCTGTGTGGTGTGAGCTGTGTGGTGTGAGCTGTGTGGTGTGAGCTGTGTAGCTGTGTGGTGTGAGCTGTGTGGTGTGAGCTGTGTGGTGTGAGCTGTGTAGCTGTGTGGTGTGAGCTGTGTGGTGTGAGCTGTGTGGTGTGAGCTGTGTGGTGTGAGCTGTGTGGTGTGAGCTGTGTAGCTGTGTGGTGTGTGCTGTCTGGTGTGAGCTGTGTGGTGTGAGCTGTGTGGTGTGACCTGTGCGGTGTGAGCTGTGTGGTGTGAGCTGTGTGGTGTGAGCTGTGTAGCTGTGCGGTGTGAGCTGTGCGGTGTGAGCTGTGTGGTGTGTGCTGTGTGGTGTGAACTATGTGGTGTGAGCTGTGTGGTGTGAGCTGTGTGGTGTGAGCTGTGTAGCTGTGCGGTGTGAGCTGTGTGGTGTGAGCTGTGTGGTGTGACCTGTGTGGTGTGAGCTGTGTGGTGTGAGCTGTGTAGCTGTGTGGTGTGAGCTGTGTAGCTGTGTGGTGTCAGCTGTGTGGTGTGAGCTGTGTGGTGTGAGCTGTGTGGTGTGAGCTGTGTAGCTGTGTGGTGTATGGTGTGAGCTGTGCGGTGTGAGCTGTGTGGTGTGAGCTGTGCGGTGTGAGCTGTGCAGTGTGAGCTGTGTAGCTGTGTGGTGTGAGCTGTGCGGTGTGAGCTGTGTGGTGTGAGCTGTGTGGTGTGAGCTGTGTGGTGTGAGCTGTGTAGCTGTGTGGTGTGAGCTGTGCGGTGTGAGCTGTGTGGTGTGAGCTGTGTGATGTGAGCTGTGTGGTGTGAGCTGTGTAGCTGTGTAGCTGTGTGGTGTGAGCTGTGTAGCTGTGTGGTGTGAGCTGTGTGGTGTGAGCTGTGTGGTGTGAACTATGTGGTGTGAGCTGTGTGGTGTGAGCTGTGTGGTGTGAGCTGTGTGGTGTGAGCTGTGTGGTGTGAGCTGTGTGAGCTGTGTAGCTGTGTAGCTGTGTGGTGTGAGCTGTGTAGCTGTGTGGTGAGTGGTGTGAGCTGTGCGGTGTGAGCTGTGTGGTGTGAGCTGTGTGGTGTGAGCTGTGTGGTGTGAGCTGTGTGGTGTGAGCTGTGTGGTGTGAGCTGTGTAGCTGTGTGGTGTGTGGTGTGAGCTGTGCGGTGTGAGCTGTGTGGTGTGAGCTGTGTGGTGTGAGCTGTGTAGCTGTGTGGTGTGTGGTGTGAGCTGTGCGGTGTGAGCTGTGTGGTGTGAGCTGTGTGGTGTGAGCTGTGTGGTGTGAGCTGTGTAGCTGTGTGGTGTGTGGTGTGAGCTGTGTGGTGTGAGCTGTGCGGTGTGAGCTGTGCGGTGTGAGCTGTGTGGTGTGTGCTGTGTGGTGTGAGCTGTGTGGTGTGAGCTGTGTGGTGTAAGCTGTGTAGCTGTGTAGCTGTGCGGTGTGAGCTGTGTGGTGTGAGCTGTGTGGTGTGAGCTGTGTAGCTGTGTGGTGTGAGCTGTGTGGTGTGAGCTGTGTAGCTGTGTGGTGTGAGCTGTGTGGTGTGAGCTGTGTAGCTGTGTAGCTGTGTGGTGTGAGCTGTGTGGGGTGTGCTGTGTAGCTGTGCCAGCTGTGTGGTGTGAGCTGTGTGGTGTGAGCTGTGTGGTGTGAACTGTGTGGTGTGAGCTGTGTGGTGTGAGCTGTGTAGTTGTGTGGTGTGAGCTGTGTGGTGTGAGCTGTGTGGTGTGAGCTGTGTGGTGTGAGCTGTGTAGCTGTGTGGTGTGAGCTGTGTGGTGTGAGCTGTGTGGTGTGAGCTGTGTAGTTGTGTGGTGTGAGCTGTGTGGTGTGAGCTGTGTGGTGTGAGCTGTGTAGCTGTGTGGTGTGAGCTGTGTGGTGTGAGCTGTGTGGTGTGAGCTGTGTAGCTGTGTGGTGTGAACTATGTGGTGTGAGCTGTGTGGTGTGAGCTGTGTGGTGTGAGCTGTGTGGTGTGAGCTGTGTAGCTGTGTGGTGTGAGCTGTGTAGCTGTGCGGTGTGAGCTGTGTGGTGTGAGCTGTGTGGTGTGCGCTCTGTGGTGTGAGCTGTGTAGCTGTGTGGTGTGAGCTGTGTGGTGTGAGCTGTGTGGTGTGAGCTGGGTAGCTGTGTGGTGTGAGCTGTGTGGTGTGAGCTGTGTGGTGTGAGCTGTGTGGTATGAGCTGTGTAGCTGTGTGGTGTGAGCTGTGTAAACCGTGTGGTGTGAGCTGTGTGGTGATGGGGAGTCCGTGTATTTGCCATCCGTGCCCCGAGGCTTCACTCACAAGTGACGTGACACCAGGAGGGAGATGAGCACTGAGTGTGTCCTGTGTATGTATAAACACAAGAGGAGATGTCAGCACGATCCGTCTGGATCAGCATCACGGAAAAAGAGATATTTGTACCCGGCACATCACATCCAGTAGACACCTCGCCGTCGCTGTGGCTACTAGTTACATGCCGCATACTCTGGTCTGTCAGTAGTGACCCGAAAATCAGTTTCCATTGAGAAATTAATCAGAATCAGAATATTTATTAAAATGGGGGAATCCGATGAGCTATAAAGCTCTTTTTCACAAATGTCCAGCAGGGGCGGGTAAGAACGTTTTAACAACAAACAGTACAACGAAACAAAAGGAGTGCAAAGCACAAGAAAGGTCAACAAACCACCCAAGCACGTACACATTCTATAAATTAATCCATGGGTCTCAGAGTGAGACTTTAATCGCCAAAAATATTTTTCTTATCATCATCAGTACCATCTGCCAAGATCTATCCACTGCTGGTTATCGCATCGCCACCAGTAGGCACATGCATGTTGTGTGTGTAAGCCGTGTCAGAGCCAGGCCGTGATCTCCCCAGCCCAGTCAGGATCAGAGACAGACATTTATCACGAAACGTTGCCTAAACGTCGCCTATGTTATACTTTTCCTTTTAAAGCCGCATTGTTATTGACGACCGTGTTTGGTTTTTTTTTCTCTGAGTGGAACTGGGATTACAGTGAAGGCTATTAACGTGGCGGGACGAGACCAGGTTGGAGTGCTTCGGTCGAACCCAGGGCTCGACAAACAAAATAACAAGAAGAGCCATTTGTGTTAAATTCGGTAAACAAACTCAATATTTTAAGAGCCGCAATGCACTGTGATGAATACGAGACGGTGGTCCTTAATAAATAAGGTCACGAAACAGTCATTAAAGAGCCGCAGGTTGCCGACCCCTGGTCTAACTGAACTTGAAAGGGCAATATTATTGTTACACACGTGATACATGTGGAATGAGCGTATGTTTTATATTTGTGTGTAATTTACACACACACCGCAGGCACGGGGAATTCGCAGCATTGGTTGGGGAGCCCCAGCAGAGAGGACTCGTTGAGCTCCGGGACACGTTCTTTGTTGTTGATACCCGGGCTGCACAATTTATAATAATGACACTTACTTCAGCGATGTTCTCAGTTAACAGATTCCGATTTCGTTCATCACAAAGGTGAGAAAAAAGTCCAGAACAAAGGCAACGAGAACTGGGATTCAATCCATGGCTGGAAGTGCAATAAATATTCAAAGCCTTTGGAGATTCAATTCCCGATTCAAAGCCGAACCCAACACCTCCCAGGAGTTGGAGGCAGCAAAAGCGGCCCCAAATAATTATCTTCTCGCTCTGATGGAAACATTGCGCTCGACGTGAGGCAAGGAGGCGCTGCATCACAGCCGCACCGCGACGTGAGGCGACGCGGGGTTGGTGGCACGCGGGAAGACACCGGGTGAAGCCAGACAGCATCAGCATAAGCAGCTGTCGGATGATAATGCATTAAAATATTACGACGCCCGGATGCTTAAAATGACGAGGACGACAATCGAGTGCTTTCGCTATCTTTGCCCTTCCCACAGCGCAAGCAGAACCGCCCAGAGGAGGCCCAGGGTAGAATTCCATGTGGGGCCCAGGATAGGATGCCATGTGGGGTCCATGGTAGGATGCCATGTGGGGACCAGAATATAATGCCATGTGGGGCCCAGGGTAGAATGGATTGTGGGGCCCAGGATAGGATGCCATGTGGGGCCCAGGATAGAATGCCATGTGGGGCCCAGAGTAGAATGCCATGTGGGGCCCAGGGTAGGATGCCATGTGGGGCCCAGGGTAGAATGCCATGTGGGGCCCAGGGTAGGATGCCATGTGGGGCCCAGGGTAGGATGCCATGTGGGGCCCTGGGTAGGATGGCATGTAGGGCCCAGGATAGAATGCCATGTGGGGCCCAGAGTAGAATGCCATGTGGGGCCCAGGGTAGGATGCCATGTGGGGCCCAGGGTAGAATGCCATGTGGGGCCCAGGATAGAATGCCATGTAGGGCCCTGGGTAGGATGGCATGTGGGGCCCTGGGTAGAATGCCACGTAGGGCCCAGGGTAGGATGCCATGTGGGGCCCTGGGTAGGATGGCATGTGGGGCACAGGGTAGGATGCCATGTGGGGCCCTGGGTAGGATGGCATGTGGGGCCCAGAGTAGAATGCCATGTGGGGCCCAGAATAAAATGCCATGTGGGGCCCTGGGTAGAATGCCATGTGGGGCCCAGGATAGGATGCCATGTGGGGCCCAGGGTAGAATGCCATGTGGGGCTCAGGGTATGATGCCATGTGGGGCCCAGGATAGAATACCATGTTGGGCCCAGGGTGGAATGTCATGTGGGACCCAGGTTAGAATGCCACGTGGGGCCTCCTTATTCCAACATCCACGGGCGCCTATAGTTTGCCAGTAAGGGGTGATGTTGCTCTAAGCCTATCGTCAATAGGGGCAATAGTTAAGTATGGCGTGTATACGATGGTCGACACGCCCGCAGTATTAACCAGGGTGGCTGCCCGGATCGATTCCTGAACCTCTGCAAAAGGTCGCAAACGCACTACTCGCTGGGGCAGGTCTCAAAATCTCTCCAAACCGGCTCCGAGCGGGCAAGACAGATGGGCGCAACGCACACACTGTGCAGCCGTGGGGAGGCAAAGCAGGAAACACCGTATTTAGATCTGTACACGTTGAGATTCACCAACCAGCCATTGAGCAGCGTGGTCAAGTCTGGTCACATGCCTCCCATTTCGTCGGGATGCATCATTCAGCAGATGTATACATTTTTAGGATAAATTAGAGGACAATAAAATATTGGTTTTACAATTATTACTTCTTCATTTTGAATACTTTCGATTCATAATAATAATGTGCGGCATTATTATTATTCGTAGCGCAGTGATGACCAATATCATCCATAATGAGTGATTCACTCATCACTGCTCTACGAACCCAGTTATTCCAGGCCACTGCTAACGTCTGAAGCTACCAGCATCTTGGACCTCCCTCAGGTGGCCTCTATCTTTAATGAGTACCTGGTGGGGTCAGTGTGAACATCGGCACTAGGGAGACAAAGGCAGCCGGCCCTGGTGCTAGCCACTCCGTGGTACTGCGCCGCTGGGGACCGTGCGAGGCAAACGGGCGAGTGCCTTTTGTCTTCACGCGCGAGCGTGCAGGTTTTTATTTGATTTTAAACGGGCGCTGAACATTTCGCCGGAAAATGTGGAGAAATGAGGCGCTTTACAGCGTTTACTCTGAGAATCACGGAGCCCCATCAGCGACCTTCGCCGTGGGGTCTGGACGTCCCGAATGAACGATGCAATCGGGCCAAGGCTATATGACGTTGGCTGCTTAACCACGTAGGCTTTCGCGACCAATATCCATAATGTAGTTTATATATATAGTTTTATATATATAATATAGGTTTATTGAAGTTCAGTGCAAAGGTAGTTACTACTGGCCAATACTAATTATATAATCTATCGAAGTTGAGAGAAAAAATGCTTAACCGTTCGGACAGCTCCAGGCTCAGTGCTGCTTGGAAGCGAATAAACAAATAACACTTTGCTTAAATGTATGTCAATGGGAATGATCTGTACGCAGACAATAGCAGCTACTGCTATTTCAGTGCACGCAAACGACAGGAGGTACAAAAACAAAGTGCACGCATAATTTACGTTGATTACCAACCGGCAATGGATACCCATTGTAATGTATATGCATTAATGAATCCAGCCCCCTTCGTGAAGGGCTCACAGGTGAGCGACATCACATCCATCCCTCTATTTAAGAACGAAACAGGAGGATTTCTCCACAAATCTGACTGTCCGCCTGATGAAGCTAGTTGTAATTACTGGCAAAACGTCGTACTCAAGATTGCAAATCTTGTGGATTTGGCTCTTCAACACACCGGTGTGCTGTACTAGTAACGAATTGGCATGTTCTGTTTATCGTGACAAACCTTACTAATCGGCTGTGTCGCATGGTGGCGGGTTTAACGACACGTTAATATTTGGGCGACCTAACCCAAAACAAAACCCTCTATTACAATGGCTCCTGTCCAAGCAACATCGGCTCACCTCTCGACGTGCCAAGCTAGGTGTCCCAAACATTCGCTCGCACGATGCTTCTCGTGCAGGCAGACGCCGCGAGGCTGCCGATTGTTTTGTTGTTGTTGTTGTTGAGACGAGAGCAGGGTGCGTGAGTCAGACTCATCGCGGTTCCATTGACCCTGCTGCCGCTCTGCGACGGGGTGTCGTTAATCCACAGTTCGGGAGACATTTACATGGCCGCTGGCGCTGATTGATGGGGCGGTCGAGCGACGGGAGATTAAATGACCTCAGCCAGGCACAGCCACAACAGCGCTCTCCGCTCTCCGAGCGCGCTATACTCGACGCTGCCTGGCAGTGGGCGGTAAACGCCATTAAGGGGCAATTATTTGGGCAAGAAGACAACATTTGTTTGCTGATTTGCTGTTTTAGGAAAAGCCATTCATGGACGGCGGGGAAATGAGCTGCTGCCGACGAAACGCCCCAGCCGCCACTTCTCGACGGACCCGCCGCGTGCACATTTCTGTCACTATCAATCATCGGGTACGTGCGGCGGGGTACTGGCTTGATTTGCACACGAAGCGACCAGGGACAGATGCGCAGTGGGAAGTCGTGAGGTCTCGTGTTGGAGAAGCAGCCGCGATCGGAGTTATTTCATGATCATCAATAGCCATGGTCAAGCTACTGCTGGATGAAGGCCTCTACAAGCCCGTCGCCACCTCTCAAACAAGACTTTGTTTTATCCTTCCCCTGCACCTCCGATTAGCACGGTGGACAACGTACGAAACACTGGCGGAGCCAGTGGGGGGGTGGGATGGCACGTGCCCCCCCCCCCAATGATCCGATTGAAATCCCAAATTTCGATCGGATCATTGGGGTTTATTAGTAATACATTGGCATTTTGCGACCCCCCACTGCCACTGTGTAGCATATTATTACGTGCCAGGGACTCTATGGGATGATAGGACAACAGTCTGAGTCCATAATTGGCAATAAGTAACGGCAAAGCGAGTATAAGTGACTCACAGAATTGTGCGCAGTTGCGTATACAGTCCACGACTTCCCTGAAGGCATTCACCTTCAGCGAGCGCGATGCCGATCACACAACGCGGTTCGAAATCGACCCTCGATCGATGGCTGCGCCATCGCCGCACACGCGTCGAATAAAAAGCAAGGGACAAGTCCTTACTTACTAACAACTCCTCAATCATTTTTCATTGCTGGAGGGGTTGCCCCCCTACCTGAAAATCCTGGCTCCGCCATCGGTGCGAAAGAAGTTCAATATACAGTACATGCATACAAGAGTAGCTGGAGATCGAACTTTACAGTGTGAATCCTTGAAAAAAAAGGACCATTTTATAGAAACAAATCTCTTAAATCTGGAACAAGCTTTCGACTCTTTGCTAGAAGCGTTCAAGTCACCGCAAAGTCCCTTTCTACAGCAGGCCCTCTACCATTGCCCCAACACTTCTCAAAGAGTCGCGGATTTACATTACACAGCCTCCTGCTCGATGACCCCCTACTAATTTAAGTCTGAGTCGAACTAGGGCCCGGAATGAATCTCAAGTGGCCGGGGGTTCATAGCGCCATGGTGGGCCACCAATCCCCACGCCCGCTCGCTGACGCTGCCCGTGCGAGACGCTCCTCGGTGGGGGGTCCAGCACTCCGGCCATGCGCCGTTAACCCATTGAACGCATCCTAAAATAATTGCTTTTCATAACCGGTAACTGCATGAAAACCGGTTACCGGTCGAATGGGACCGCCACTGGCAGCGAGGCGCCACGAAACGGGCGTCCACCACGGCGGGGAGGATGCGCGCGAGGTCCGCGGGGCCTCCATGCCCGTCGTGCCCGTCGCGCCCCGCCACCGCTTCCAGCGGCCACTGCCGGAGCCCCACGGCAACGGGAGATGAGCGAAGTGGAACGCGTCGCCTCGGAATTTCGCAGAGAATCCCCTCCGCCTCGCGCCGCATCGCCGATCCACTGCCGGTAGAGAGCCGTAACCGCGCCGCTCGGGTCGTTATTTGACCGTGCTTCACCACATTGGTCGATGCACTTGCCCGATACTGTCCACATTGTTATTCTCGTTACGATATAATTTTGTGCAATTAGCGTTGCCATACTTCATACAGTGCCGCGATATTGCAGGTTCGTTCCTCTGATGAGTATTTTGTGGGGGGAGGGGGGGGGGGGGTTACGCCAGTATATGATGAAAACAAAACCCAGCCGCTAATCTTCGTTGATCACACGATGCATCTTTATACCTGGCAAATCAATATGGAAACAAATAATTCATGAGCATCAATCATGCACTATTGACTACGCAATTTGTAGCCAGATCGGTTGGACTATCAAAACTCCCTCGTGGCGCGTTTAGCATTTTCCATTAAAGGAATAGAATAGTCGACTAGGGTAGTCACCCTATTGTAAATGGAATGGAGCAGTGGCGCTGCTGTGAATGCGCTGAGTCCGTTCGTCTCACGACCGACCACTGCCCGTGGCACGCTGACACGGGTGGCACGGACTCCGTGCGCATCCGCAAGCTCCCTCCCGACGCCATCGGTTGGGTGACCAGGTGCAATGATGGCCGGCTCCTCTTCACACGCTGTACGAGGGACTGGTCATCAGATTTTCGGCCATTTCCGCAACTCGAGTACGTACATGGACTCGATTCCCTTCTTGAGTGGCAACCCCCCGCCCCCGAGGCTTTTGTGAAGAAGAAGAAGATGTCTATTGACTCGAGAAAACCCAAACAAGTATAGACGCAATGTACACTTAGCATGCCATGATACTCAATAACAGTTGCTACTACACAAACAGAAACCGGCACGCAGTGAGGCGGGGGTGGGTGGATGTGGAGGGCGGGGGGTCTCTGTTGCAGCCATGGAGAACGATCTCTGTATCAGAAACGCGCGCGTGGATATTGGCAGGCGCAGACTGCGACGGAGCCCCTGGTGCCGGGCCAGGCCCGCTATAGATGCAGCGACAGGCGACCTCCCACGCATCGGAATGTTGTCGATGGTCGAAGCGCACCGACGGCTCGGCAGGGAGGGGGGAGTTCATAAAGGTCACCCCTCGGGAATCTTAGCGTCCACCCCCCCCACCAGACACCCCCTACGTCACGCACACGTGCGGCGGTTGCTGCGCTACTGACGGAGTGGCCGCATGGATTGCCACGTCGATGCGACTCCTCATAAATTTGCACACCGAATTTGAAATTCAAATTCACTTTAGGATTTGAACATCACATGCTGTATTGTGGGGAGCGGTAGTGGAGCGGTTAGCGCTACGCTGCGCTACGAAGGTGTGGTGTGTAAACAGCACCACTGGGGAAGACAAAGGCGGACGGCCGTGGTGTTGGCCATCCACCTCCTCGTGTGCTGTTCCGGCCTTCATAGGCGCTACTCGATAACAACACTTGTCCCCCCAAAAAAACTGATTAAGGCTATTTGGGGGATTTTCGTTTGTTGTTGCATGAAAACAACATTTGATATTTAAGTCGTCTCAACTGAATAATTGACAGCCTTTGCGTATCCGCTGCCGAACGATCGACTATATCGCGTCAGTCATAGGTGGTTGTTTGACCATACTTCATCATGTTTATCAGCGCAGGTTAGTGACGGGAGGTCAGATTCTGCTCCACCACGCACGATACGGATGAAATAGAAAGTCCCTGGCACGAAACAATTCGAATAACAATTTCATCGCAACACAATTCCAACGTTCCACTCCATGCGTACGAGTTTCTGTAAAACACAAAAGTAATATATTGCCGAGTTTTTTTACTCAAGCAAACACATTTTTTTTATGTAGTTTATTTGGCTGAGACCTACAGAGGTATTCGATTGAAGGAGGTTTGGGTCTGACTGGGCACAATATTAAAAACAGCAGCATGTTGCGCTCTTTCGGTTTTTGCTTTGCGAGTAAACGTATGCGAAACTGCAGAGCCTGGGCTGTAATCCTGGAAGCCGCAAGTCTCTGAAGACGGAGTCCTGTCCCACAGATGCGATACGGAGCGAGTGTTGATGATACCCTAGCCAGCCCACACCCCTCTTCCCTGCAGGCCCACGACACTTTCCCCCTCCCTCCCTCCCTCTTGTTTGGGGAATTAATCCCCCCACTCCCTTTTAACGTTTTCTCTTCGAATTCGTTTAAAAGAGTTGTCTACAGCGATTAGATGCGTGGCAGCCTGACAGGAGCGATTCTCTCTGCTCATTGCCTCTGGATGGCGGAGACTCTAACGTGAAGACCAGAACCGCCCACAGCTCCTCAGTCTGCCAATTATTTTTCACGAAAAATCCGTTACCACTTTCGGCTGCATAAAGTTACAAACAAAGGTGCGGCCCTGCAGCTGTTTACTCATCGCCACTGCTCCCTTAACCTTCCGATGGTTTCGGGCAGGGCTCAGCAACCAAAATAACAAGACGAGGCATTTTTTTTGTTATGATTCACTAAAGCGCCTTCAACATTTCAAGAGCCGCAATGCACGTGGTGAATACGGTCCTTAATAAACGACGTCACGAAGCTGTCCTCAAAGAGCCGCACGCGGCTCCAGAGCCGTAGGTGGCCGACCCCCTGGTATCGGGAGCTCCGGCGAGACGATATTGTGTTAAAGATTGCAAAACCATCTTGGTGGGAGGTTGGAGAACCCACACTGTACCTGACGACACGCGATCTGCCGATGGAGTAAACTGCGCTATTCACACTGCCGGGTTGGGCAGAGGGCCGTGGCGCGGCAGATTTAATAAACCTGCCGCGTTGATTCAACTGCCGCGCCAGAAAATGGGATCGAACCGGTGCACTGTGGACTCTAAGACCAGTGAGCTTGACCCTTACACAGTGGCAGCTCCCATTGTCAAATCCATGTGGGATTCCACCCCCCACCCCTCCGTCCTCCTTCTAACCCTTTTTGGGGGCTTAGGAGGTCCAGGAGTGTTCCTTTCCGACCTCTTATTTGTTCCCCTCTGTGTCCCCTGAGCTTCGGTTCTCACGGCCACTCGCTCAGTGCCTCCTCGCCCACAGATGTTTGGTCGCCGATGATCGGACCTCGGACTACTGGACTACGGCCCCATCCGCTTGGCCTCGGATTTGTTTGTTTATTGCTGCATTTGTATGCGTTGACCTCCTGATGGTTTACGCAAATCTTCGCATTTGCTAAAAACAAAAAATAACTCCCGCAATTTACACGAGATACAGCCGAGAGCGTCACGCGGCTTAAGTGGCTGCGATTATCCCGAGGTGCATGCCGAAATCATCGTGAAGAATCTGCACGTGGGGTAACAGCTCCATTACCACGCGCTTCAATGCAATTTGTAAGCCGAGAGGGCTCGAGCTGAATCTGCGTAACCTTCTGAGAGGGTCCGCTGACGCATGCAGGAAATTATGTGTCCACTACACATATGCAATTACTTTTTGCATGGTTTCTCTATTTATGCTGGTTCCGATTTGTAACTCCCCTCCCCCTCCTCTAAAACAGCTGCACCAAGGCGCTGGGATTCGTGGAGTTGGCGACATTGGACTGGGAGGGGAGGAGGGTTTAATTTATTTCGCCATGGCCCATCCATTGCTCTGAACAATATCACCGCTCTGCAGCTCCGTGGCCCTCTTCGTCTCCTCAGGCCTCTGAGAGGCCAGGCCACGGTTGATTTGATTTTTAGTTGGGTGCCATTCCAAGGACGGCTGCCTCCATAACCCCCGTTTCATGGCACACGGCGCATGCACTTGGAGCGGAACTCTCTCCTGTGCCCTTATCTGTGAGCGCGCACAGACACACACGCAGCAGCAGCAGCAGCAATAGCAGCCAGGCTTCCTGAAAGTTTAATGCAGGCCACCAGGCTCACACGGCTTCATCACACACACACACACACGCGCGCTCCCGTGAAATAGAAGACGCGATTTAAATGATCGTCAGGTAGGTGTCGCGGGTGTGAACGGATCGCACGCTCGCGCCTGTCACGCGCGAGCTCGGCTGGTCACTGCCGGGACTTTGCGATGAGAGGACGGCGTGGGCGGGCGGAAGGGAGGGGTCGTCGTGGCAGAGGCTGGAAGGTCACCTGAATCATTTCTAGGTCTCTCTCTCACATCTAGGAGGCACAGCCTCGTTGGCCCCAGTGACTCACCCGGCGATGTTTCTCTGCTGTCCTCCGCTCAGGCGAACCGTCACACGCGAACCGGTTTTTTCGTGTTAATGATCAATTATCTGTAACCTATACAGGCTTAAACCTGCTTAGCTCAGCCCCTGAGTTGACGAGATAAGAGCGCATTCCGGTTTACGTGGTCATCGGTACAGTTCTACGTGCATCACACACGCAACACGGGTTGTATTATAGAGGGTTCATGGCACGACTTTAGATATTCACTTAATCCAGGATTTTACTGCCAACTCTTAGCCTTGTAGTCAAGGGGACCGCACCGCGGGTCTGATCCCAACCTCGACAAAAGCCACCAAAACACAATTATTCCACACCCGTCAGCGGTGCTGACCTTTCTCTCTCTGACGGCGCAGGGTCTGATGGGTAACGCCGATGGTTTTGATCATCTCGGCCCAGGAGCAGTGCCTGTGGAAAATACTCCCGCTTCAGGGACGCTCAGATGCTTCAGGAGGCACCGGGCAGAATGCCACGTGAGGCCCCCTTATTCGTTCGCGAAATATTACAGGCCCGTTATGGGGCCCTGTGGGTCCCAGGGCGACTCGCCCCTTTGCTCACCCACCCCCCAACGTCATTTCTGAGCACGTTGGTGCTCAGCAGACAGCGGAGGACAAATGCCGTTGAACCTTTAATTCGCGTTTGTGTGGTGCTGCTAATTTGAAATCTTTAGGCCACATTAACCTCACCGAAGCCCCCCCCCCCCCCCTGCGCTATGGTATCATTGCGATTCTGCTCGCGAACCGGAGCATCCGCTAAAGCAACCAGAGCGATGATGAAATCTGCAGTTGCTGAACCGTGGGAGGTGGCAGCGACTTGGGAAGGCCTTCATCCAACAGTGGACTGACCATGGCTCATTATGTTGGCGTATACTTATCGATGTAACAGTCACTTGCCTACGAAAAACCACACCCGCGCTTGTCAAAGAGAAAACGTGGCCGGCAAAGCTGCCACAGCAGCTACAAAAACACAAGTTGCAAAACTAAGTTCGCTTAGACGTTGGGAGCAAACACGAATGTCCACCGTTAGTTGTCACACACGCTGCTATTCACGCTGAAGAACTGCCGTACTGCGGGACTTTCCTGTGACGCTCCTTAAACTTTAAAAGAAAAAAAAAGAAACCCCTTCTCTCCGATGTTACCATCTCCAATCCAAATAAATATTTGATGATGCCGGATCGGGAGTAACGCGAGACCATTACGCTGCTCGATGAATCCAAGGGCACGGAAACCAAATTAGATGGCGCTTGACTCTGTCGGAGAGGCCGACCCAGGAGATCAAATATCAAATCACTTCGGCACTCCGCGCGGGTCAGCGGCCCACTTAGCTACCGCGGCATTGATGTTACCTTGAAAGAGAATGCATACACCAAAGATTCACCAGCATTCGCTCCCCAACCATCGTCTTCATAGGGATGAAAATTTATATTTGATTGTGCTTCAGAACGTGTGTGGCAGAGATGGTCCAGTGGACTCAGATGGGGAGACGCGAAGACGACACCAGTCCCTGCGCCCCGCATCTCCGGGTCACCATTTACGGGATTTTTTATGCCGGTTGCTGAGCACAGGCTCAGAAGCACCGTGGTCACGACATCGATACTTGATGCCGAATGATGGTTGTTGTTGTGTTGTTGTGATCTGCAGTGTGGTGGGTACGTTGGTGGGTGAGACGTTGCGTGAGTGGGTGGGTGAGTAAGTGTATGGGTGCGTGAGTGAGTGGCTGTGTGGGTGGGTAGGTGAGTAAGTGAGTGAGATGGTGAGTGAGCGGGTGAGTGGGTGAGTAAGTGAATGGATGAGTGAGTGAGTGTGCGTGTGAGTGGGTGAGTGAGTGGGTGACTGAGCGAGTAAGTGGGTGGGTGAATGAGTGGGTGAGTGAATGAGTGCGTGAGTGCAATGAGTGGGTGAGTCAGTGGGTGAGTGGGTGGGTGAGTGAGTAAGTAGGTTAGTGAGTAAGTGAATGAGTGCGTGAGTGAGACAATGAGTAGGTGAGTCAGTGGGTGAGTGAGTGGGTGAGTGAGTGAATGAGTAGGTGAGTGAGTGAGTGATTGTGTTGTTGCGATCTGCGGTGTGGTGGTTCAATACGGTGTGGAGGAGACGAAACAGTCAGAGGTCACGTGAGCTAGCAGAGCGACAGGGAGGGCGGCACTGGGGAATGGGCTCGGGACAAGAGCAGGAGGAAGAGGAGGTGACCCCCTCCGATTAGCACGGTTGGCTACGTACGGTGCCAAAGAAGTTCAACATACATACAGAACGAGTCGGCTATTGCCAACGCAGGGAGGGGATCGAGAGCCGGGCTGGGCACCGCCGGCGGGCACCACAAAAATGTAACTTCCCATCGGCAGCGAGCGGCGTCGCGAGGGTTACAGATGGGGAAAAAACCAGCATCGCTTCATCAAAGCATATTAATTCAACGGGCAACTTTACACTAATTGTCCTAACGTCTACTCACGTCTGGAGGATAAACAACACGGCACGCGCGCTTTCGTTGCATAACGGCGCCGCGGTTAATGAGCACCGCGCTCCCATCTGCTCGCGTCACGTAGGGACGCGACCTCTGTGCGCCGGAGGCCTTCGGCCGTCACATCCGCAGCACTGCAGATTTTCGTGTCAGCAGAAATAATGTGAACATGAAAAACATTAATGACGTTGAATGTTGCCATTGTTGTGGTGCGCTGATTGACACGCTGCGCGATGCACCAAACCGTCAGAGTGTCATTCCTGGTCACGGCTAACATTATTATTATTCATGATTAATAGTATTTGTATTAATCACTATTGTAAAATTCTCACAAAATCATGAATCCGCATCACCACCCACCGTGCTGCAGTTCTTCGCGTTCACAGAAACCATGTCACCGCATTTTGTAAATTAAAAAATTTGCAATGCAGGAACACGTCTCTCTCATATTTTATTAAACCGTGCTCGCGTGTTTATGGAACACTTAAAATCGAGAGTAAATATGTCCAGAGAGCTGTGCCGTGCCACCGAGACACCATGGCCCTTGGCTCCCATCGCGAGTCTTGCAAATAAAACACCGCGCAGATTGATGGCTGGCGGCTCCGTGGCAACGAAATCAGAATGCCGGGTCGGAATTGCCCGCTGGCGAAGTAGCACGGGTGGAATAAAATAAAAATCCCTGTACCACCGTCGCGATGAGCGCCGCCGTCTTGAGACGGGGACGGCTCTGAACGGCGACGGCTGGGCCCTGTCAGGCACAAAGAGTCTGTTCCACTGCTCAATTACGCTCGTTTCTTAAACTTCCCGCTTGTATTGTGAATAGTGATGTTCGTTATAATAACGATGATGGTGGTGATGTAATAAGTACGTCATAATTACCTTGATTATACAAAATGGCAAAAATGGTAATTATGATTTTACGAATTATTATCATTGTCTTAATTAATCATGCATTACAATAATCATAACAATGAATATTATTGTAACCATAACAATGATGGTAATTAGTTACCCAGGAAAGCCTTGCCGACTCTCAAGACGCGTTATCAGGAGGGACCTGCGAGGTTGAGATGTTTGGTCAGTTCCGTTCGTGACTGTTCCGTTCTGATGGTGTTCGTGTTGCTGCGAACCCCAACGGCGAGCTCAACCACGAGGATCGTGGTTCCAATTTTCAAATTCGATCGAAAGTCCAAAACTCTGGCCCAGGTGTGAAATACTCTTTTTTGTTTCTTTCGGTAAAGTCGCGTAGGTAGGAACAATAATAGATCACGACTTTTCGATCGCCACACGATGATTTTGCTTACGTGGCGATCGAAACGTCGCGGTCTGTTATTTTTTCTACTCACGTGACTTTAGCGAAAGAGCCAAAGAGTGTGGATTCCTGCAGTCACGAAAGCTTCAAATCAAGACAGGTGTGAAATTTGAGAGGATCCGAAAACATGACGTCATGCCCAGTGGTAACATTATTAACGTGCTAAAATGTTGACAACACAATCCAACAATCTGAAAAAATAAGAAACTATTCTCTAGCACGCACTGAACAGTGCCCCCGTTGACGAGGTTTCGAAGACATTGCGGCTATGTTCACAAACACGTCACGTGAACGTCGTCACAACCTCCAAAACACGTCACGTGAACGTCGTCACAACCTCCAAAACACGTCACGTGAACGTCGTCACAACCTCCAAAACACGTCACGTGAACGTCGTCACAACCTCCAAAACACGTCACGTGAACGTCGTCACAACCTCCAAAACACGTCACGTGAACGTCGTCACAACCTCCAAAACACGTCACGTGAACGTCGTCACAACCTCCCAAACACGTCACGTGAACGTCGTCACAACCTCCAAAACACGTCACGTGAACGTCGTCACAACCTCCAAAACACGTCACGTGAACGTCGTCACAACCTCCATAACACGTCAAGAGAACGTCGTCACAACCTCCATAACACGTCACGTGAACGTCGTCACAACCTCCAAAACACGTCACGTGAACGTCGTCACAACCTCCAAAACACGTCACGTGAACGTCGTCACAACCTCCAAAACACGTCACGTGAACGTCGTCACAACTTCCAAAACACGTCACGTGAACGTCGTCACAACCTCCCAAACACGTCACGTGAACGTCGTCACAACCTCCCAAACACGTCACGTGAACGTCGTCACAACCTCCACGAGCAGCATGAGCAGTGCGAGCTCACGGGGCGTCCACGCAGCAGAGGCCTGGGGACACGGGACGCGTGGCTCTCTCTCTCTCTATCAGTCTGTCTCTCTGTAGTATGAGAGTATGTCTCTCTGTACCCATCTCTCGGTCTGTCTCTGTCCTCCGTCTCTCTCATCTGGAGCCAGAGAGAGACATCCATTGGCGTGATACACGTGGCGGATTTCACGAAGGCGTTCCTGGCACTCAGAGGGGAGTGTTTGCGAAACTGAGTAGAAGGGTGTACGGTCCACATCCCTACGTCTGGCGATTGAATACAATAACAAATGCCCCGCATGCTGTTGATTTAATTGCACGATTGTTTCAATTATCGTGAGCATAATAGTGCACAGTGATTGAATTCGTCCGTACATTTGTGAAATTAAGGCTGCCAAAACGGAGCAGCCTACTCTTGCTAATTCAAATCATCATCATCATCATCCTCCTCCAAGGCAGCCTCCCTCCTGTCCCACCAGCGTGCCCGCTACGTGCTTAGAAGTCGGAACAATCGCGCAGACGTGCGCTGCCTGCAAGTGAGCGGGCCAGGCCGCGTGCGCAGTCCGCCCGCCCTCCCTCCCAACACGGCTCCATAAACAACATCGCGCGCAGACGGCGGCCAAGGACATCCGAATGACGTTCAATCCACGCACGGCTGTTACCTCGCCGCGCGAGAACGGCTTAACCGTCGACGTTACGGAAAGAAAGCCACGCGCGAACGCGCGTGGATCATGACGATCGGTACGTGGCAGAGCAAGTGAGCGCTTGACGGTTGCTGGGTGCCGAGCGTTGTGTTTGGGCGCTGCCTCTCGCCGCGTGTCCCGCTACGGTGAAGTCGAACGCGGGGCAGCGGGGGTCAGAGTGGGCCACGAGCGTGACGTGGCCCCGGAGGGAGCGCGATCGCCACCAGTTGCAGAGAACAGCTTCGCGGTGCGCATCCAGCGGGCCCCCTGGTCATTGCTGCGGTTGTGGTACACATCACATGCCTCCTGCCGTTTGTTTCACCGTGCGCGTTAAAGACCCCCTGCCGTCGTTCGAAACGAGCAGCCCATTGTGAGCTGGCGTCATGGTCCAATTGTGCCAAATTGCACTATTACCGAAAAATAATTAATTGGAAATATACAGCACAATAATCGCCCCCTACTGGCAGCTTCATGCCTATACTCTTTGGTTCTATTGGGTAAAGTCACGTAGGTGAAAATAAAATAACAAAAAATCACGACGTTTCGGCCACAACACAAGCGGCCTTCATCAGGTGAAGGGACGAGACTGTCTGGAGGACAGCGCTGGAGTGGGAGAAGCCACGCTTAGATCACGACCTTTAAGCTCTGTGAGAAGAAAAAGGCCAAGTGCCTTGACAAAGGAATTAGCATATAATTTAGCATTGAAATGGCTCATTGAAACAGCTAAGTTAAAGTATACACATCCGCAGAGGTACCCCTTGACAAAGGAATTAGCATAGAATTTAGCATTGAAATAGCTGAGTGATCAGCTTGTAACTGGTCACAGAAATAGCTATGTTAAAGTCAGAGCATATACATTCACCGAGGCACCTAGTACTAAATTATCCTGTTTGATGAGTACTAGGTGCCTCGGTGAATGTATATGCTCTGACTTTAACATAGCTATTTCTGTGACCAGTTACAAGCTAATCACTCAGCTATATCAATGCTAAATTCTATGCTAATTCCTTTGTCAAGAGGTACCTCTGCGGATGTGTATACTTTAACTTAGCTATTTCAATGAGCCATTTCAATGCTAAATTATATGCTAATTCCTTTGTCAAGGCGCTTGGTGTTTTTCTTCTCACAGAGCTTAAAGGTCGTGATCTAAGCGTGGCTTCTCCCACTCCAGCGCTGTCCTCCAGACAGTCTCGTCCCTTCACCTGATGAAGGCCGCTTGTGTTGTGGCCGAAACGTCGTGATTTTTTGTTATTTTATTTTCACCTACGTGACTTTACCCAAAAGAACCAAAGAGTATGGATCCTAGCAGTCACGAAAGCTTTAAATCTAGCTTCATGCCTGTTTGCAGTTTAGGTGCTGAGTCGCCTTGTCCCCACAGGGACAGCTGCCACTGGGGTGCCCTTGCGACGAGATGACAGTTATAATAAAAAGGTTTCAGTTTTGTTGCCAGAAAAAAGGGGAAAAACCCTATTATTACATGTTGGTACTGGCAAAGGAGGTCTAATGATGTAGATGCTCACCCCGAGCCCTCATTACTTTGATAGTGCATTGTCTTTGAGCTGTACGCCTTTTGGCGTCATGTGGTCGAGCACCAATTGAGTCGAGGCTCAAAAGAAAGCCGTCCCTTCGTGTGGACCAATCAGTTTCAAGGACAATGCATATATTATCATAGTATGTTTTTTGTTTGCATTTTGACTGCAGGTATTGTGGTTAATACAGACATGAATCCTTGTAAAAAGGTTTCAGTTTTGTTGCTAGAAAAAAAGGGGAAAAACCCTATAATTACATGTTGGTACTGGCAAAGGAGGTCTAATGATTGAGATGACAGTTGTTTATTATCGCGTGTCAAGCGCTCTCAGACCCCAGGTGTAATCGAGGGCACGTTGTCAACAACCCATCTCAATCGTCATTACTCTGACGCTACGCTGTGCAGGCGCTTGGTGGCTTATTACATTGCACGGTCACTGGAAGATGGTCTTCATTCAGCAGGAGATTGATCATGGCCGAAAATCGTGGCCGAATACGGTTTGAGGCCACCCTGGGCCTGAGCCGTGATCACACTCTGCCTCTACGTGTCTCTAGAGCAGGGGTGGGGAACCTTTTTTCTGCCAAGGGTCATTTGGATATTTATATAACATCATTCGCGGGCCGTGCAAAATAATCAACTTAAAAATTAGCTTGTTATATTTGGTCAAACATTTAATTAACTCACCCCTAATGCGATGGCTGGAACTGCTTCTCTTTGGCGAGGCGTGTGATGATGTTAGCCGGTATTGACGATGTTGCTACTCGCAACTGCTTTTCCAGGTTTGCTCCTAGATTTATTGAATTTCGAGTCCCGCCTGCGGTTGCCTTGGCAGGGCCAGGCCAAATGATTTCGCGGTGCCTTATACGGCCCGCGGGCCGGACGTTCCCCACCCCTGCTCTACAGCGTCGTGGGCTCTGTGGATTTCTGGAGAACAACGTCCACGCGCGGTGGCGGTGGCCGTGCGACATCGGCGACGCGCCATGCAGTCTGCTGTGTCGCGTGCGTGGGTTCAGCGCTTTCATCTCCAGATCCCCGTGTTCGCAGTCAAATCTGTCGGAGGAGCTCCGCCAGTGCGCGTGCGATGAGGCCAGGGGCAGTCTCTGGTTGAACTGCGACGTCGCAAGCAATCTGATCAAGATCAATCAGCTCTCTTACTTTAACGCTGAGCCAAATACATGATTTTGGTGGCTATACCTTTGAAAATATATCTTGCGCTTTCTGTTTGAATGTTCAGAAGTGAAGAGATATGTACAATGCAAATGTGTGCATTGGATTGATATAGTTTAATCAATTGCGCTGGCCCCATCGCGCCCCCATCAGGCCCTGCCTGGCAAAGATAAGAAGAAGAACCCATATTCTTAGTTTTTTCGGTAAAGTCACGTTGAAGAGAAACAACAAAATAACAAAATATATATAAAACAATTAAAAAATTCTCACGACGTTTCGACCATAACTCAAACGGTCATCATCAGGTGTGTTGGTTTGCATAAATGTATTTTTAAAACGGCACATTTATTTATTTATAAAAAAAAAACGTTGGCGTCACGCGCAGCGATTGGCAGTTTGCCCAGGACTAGTCCATCTATTTTTTTGAAAAGAGGAGGGGGGAGACGAAATTTTTTATAATGTATGCTGTCTGAAAGCCACTGTCAGCGTGAACAATCAATCAAGAACTGAAATGATTTATCAAATCTTTCCAATGATTGCTAAGATAGAATCCATCTTCTCGGTTGAAATTGTCTCTGTGCTTGTATATGTGGATAGCCTCATGAACGAATCTCTCATGGAAGCCAGATGGCTTACAAAGAACCTCCGTCTTGGAAAAGTCAATGGCATGTGAGCCTACTGAATTAGAACAATGATGAATTAGATGAATTAGAACAATGATGATGATGATGATGACCGTTTGAGTTATGGTCGAAACGTCGTGAGAATTTTTTATTGTTTTATATATATTTTGTTATTTTGTTGTTTCTCTTCAACGTGACTTTACCGAAAAAACTAAGAATATGAATTACTGCAGTCACGAAAGCTTTAAATCAAAAGAAGAACCCAGTTTCTACCTAAGTGGTTCTCACCTGGAGAGACGGCACCTTCATCGGTGCATTTATTGATTAACGTGTCCAAGGACATAGAGCTGAATGATGTGGAATCTACCAGCCCGATCAACCAATTCCCTCTGCCCCGGCAGACAAGGGGACCACGGGGCCTCTAGGCCGGTTACACAAGGAGGGAACCTGCTCTGAACATCGACAAAGCGCAACACCGTGGTGCATTCATGTAGCGTCTGCATGCAGCCGCATCTCAAAATAATCTACAGAAACAGAGACCCGTGGACTCCTAGAGACTCATAGACACACACACAGGAGAATCATACTATAGACTCCTAGAGATCCATACACTCACACAAAGAACACTCAAATGCATTCGCGACTCAAGACAGTCACTTAAGAGGGGGGAAGAGGATGGAGGTTGAACTCCAATGAGGGCAGCGAATGAACAAGCATGGACAGCTGGGGATAGGGAATTCGCGACTACGAGCGCAGCCGATGAGAATGAATGACCTCCCACCGAGTGAACGTTGTTTGGGGGTCTCTCCACAGACACCCTTGGTAGTTGCAGTGGAGATTACGTGGAGAGGTGAGGGACCTGGGGAGGCGAGACATGCGGGGAGGTGAGGGATGTGGGGTAGGCATTGATGGAGGTCTTAGCTGGGTTGAGGAAGTGGGGAGTTTTTGGCCACGCTGCGCGAAGATGGAATCGGGTTGGCAGCAGCAGCAGCCGCAGCAGCACTTTAGCGCGGAGCCGATAGGCAGCAGCAGCCGTGGTCGGCAGATCGCGCGGTCAGACAAACGACGCTCGCCTCGTGGCGCGGCGTGCAAACAAATCGTTGCGCAGCGCGGGGATTTCACGTCCCGTGCAGAGCGCCGCTCGCCAAAGCGTTGCGAGACACGGAGCATGCCGGGGGCCGTGACTGAACACGCGGCACGGGGGTAGCACGGCCCCCGTGGACATCTCCAGCGCAGGACATCTAAAGCAGTGATCTTCACTCATTTTCAGAGGGGGGTGGGGGGTACATTCGCGTGTAAGACATCAGCGTGTGAGGGCCGCCACACCGCCTGCAGTGGGTGTTGGCACGTGCTGGGTATTGTCGGGGGCCGCACTGAAGGCCTACAGGGGCCGACAGCGGGCCACGGACCTTGCACTGAAGAACGCTGCTCTCTCTCTCGAGAGAGAGAGAGTCAAAGTGAGTTCTGCTCAAACGAGCTTTGAGGCATGGTTGCTCATCTCCTGTCTGCGTATCCTGAGTCAGTGGTGGAAATTCCGCGGTCATACGACGAGGGCAATTCAGTTGAGTCCACAGGAACTGCAATATATGGGTTAGATTCAGGGTTAAGGGATAAACTGCCAATCCCCTGTCGCTGACGGATACAAAAAAGTCGCCCTTCCACTGCCGTTGCCTACGGGCAATTGACGTGCCACGATGGACGATGATTGCGCAATGGTCGTGTCAGAGTGGCGTTCATTTACATTTGGCGACACGCCGTTAATTATGCTGCTCCGCAGCGCCACGCGTTGCCTCCGACAGGCGAGGCGCAGTGAAACGCAGATACGCGGCGTCCCTCGCATCCAATAGTCGAATTTGCGGGGCTGATCGTGGAGGCCACGGCGCGCGTGTGGCGCCCGCGATGACATCCGATTGAAGATGCTCCGGGAGGGGAATGGCTACCGGAAGGAATTGCTGAGAAGTCGGACGAGAAGGAAGATGGCATGCACGGGACATTATGGGGGTTACTTGACCATATTTCACCACGCTGGTCAGTGCGGGTTGATGAAGGTGGGGGGGGGGGAGTGGAGGGTCCAAGACCGGTTCAGATATCACTCGTTACTCATGTTAGCCGTTGCCAGGAATCGAACTCAAATACCTGGGTTCAGAGCAGAGTGCGCTCTCCACCGCGCCACCGCTCCTACCCCAAAGCAATATCAAAATCTGAGACTGATATCCAATTCACGTGTGTACATGTCCATGTTTTCCCGACGTCTACATTGCCTACCTTGGTAGAGCGAATTGCCAAGGCAACGCGTCCTCGGCTGTTTCGCGAACATGTGAATCTGGCCCCTTAATGGCGAGGTGGCTTTTAGCGGCGACGTTTATAGAGATTTGCGGAGCGGAGGAATGCGAAGCTCGGCGTGACAGGAGAGGGGAGACGGGGGGGTGGGGGTTGGGGGGGCGGCTCCGGGCAAATGGATGCGCGTGGAAGTGAAGCGCCGTGGCCCTGAAGGGCAACGGCGACTCGGAGCAGTCGTAAGGAAGCGCGCGCTCTCGGTCGGCACTCCTCCTCCTCCCTCTCTGGCAGTGAGCAGCAGCACAGCGCTGCTCTGGCTGCATACCAATCGGCAGGCGCGCACACAGCGAGCGCGTGTGCATTTATGCACGGTACGAATGGGGGGTTCGGAGAAAAAAATAAAGCTATTCATCAACTTACAAGCGCAACGGACCGCGGCCGCGCAGAACATGGGTTACGTAAAACATATATTGCGCACTTAAATACATTACATTGATTTATACCAGATTTACCAGATGACAGAACGAGAGTGAGCGGTGGCGCAGTGGTTAGCGCGCCGTGCTATGGACCAGGTGACCTGAACCGGCCCCGTGTCCGCACTTCACAAAACCTGCACGGACCAGCGGGGTCAAGCATTGTCAAGCAGCGGATAGAACATGGCTGACGATGATGATGATCACTTCACCCGATGTCTCCCATTGTAAACTTGCTCCCCCAAATTGCATCGATTCATCTGGCGAGGCAGAGAATGAAGCTAAGAGAGTAATTTACTTGCAAAAGCAGAGTGGTGGGGGGGGGGGGGGAGCCGAGCACGAAGACGTCCCTGAAGTGCGCGCTGCGGTGTATATTGGGTGCTCAAAGATCGTGGGTTAGAAGAGCTTCCCCATCCGCCTCGCCCCTCCTGCACCCTCGCCCGCTCGCTCGCTCGAGCGCGGGCGTTGTTTTAAGCAATGTCAAGAACTCAGAGGCGTTGTCCACATTCGCTCTCGGTGCCCATTAGCGCGTCAAATTTTAATGACCTCACAGCCAAGGGGGGGGGGGGGGGTGGCTGTACGGCGCTTGCTGTCGCTGTGGACGTTGCAGAGCACCGACCGAGCCGTGCGCCCATGGGTCGGTCGGTGGCGTCGTCGCGCTCTGCTGTTTTTTTTTTTGCGCTGCTGCGCGTGGGGCGTAAACGACAATCATCTACAGCCCAATAATGGTGAGAAATGCAACGCCGAGAGGAGACGCGAGAGCGCATTGCCAATGCGACCGCGGGGCATGCGGGTTTATTGTCTCCTGCCTGGGCGCCTGCTGTCCCGCCTGCGCTGTCCGTTGCGGGGTGTACCGAGGCGAGGCGAAGTGGTGCCGCGATTGTTCTGCGGCGCACGTAGCCTGGGAGCACCAGCGCGCTCGGAGCGGAGATCGGGGATTCACAATGCGGTTGTGGCCGCCTCTCTTCCTCACACTCACACACAAGCACACAAAAAAAACACCAAAGCTCCCTCCCCCCGTGTAGCCTTATAACAGACTGTTGGGGCAAGTGCTGTTAGCGAGCACTCTGTGAAGGCCCGCACGGTACACGAAGGGGTGGGGTGGCCAACACCACGCCCGACCGCCTTTGTCTCTCCAGTGGCGATGTTTACACACCGCACAAGGAACTCATTTGAGGCTGCTTCGACATAGTGGAGGCCCAGGAACGGTTCAGATAATCGTCACTGGTGTTGACCCTGAGCGAGAATCGGACCCGGGTCGCCAGGTTCGTAGCGCAAACACGCTAACCGCTACACTACCGCACCCCTCACACACACACAAATCCACTTATACACCCACCCACATATCCACTCACACACCCACTCACGCTTACCCACCCAGCCAGCCTACCGGCCAGTCACACTCTCACCAAGCCAGCCACCTACCTACCCACCCACTTATCAAGCTAGCCACACAGTCTCCTACCCACATACTCCCCTATCCATCCAGCAGGTAGAGCGTGAGCTGTCCTCGTCCCATTGAATCGTCATCCCGTCGAGTGTGTGTCTAGTGAGTGTAGTGTAGTGTGTGTGTGTGCAGTGTGTGTCTAGTTATGTAGTGTGTGTGTAGTGAGTGTGTGTGCAGTGTATGTGTGGTGAGTGTGTAGTGTGTGTGTGTAGTGTAGTGTGTGTAGTGTGTAGTGAGTGTAGTGTGTGTAGTGTGTGTAGTGTGTGTGTGTAGTGAGTGTGTGTAGTATGTGTGTAGTGTGTGTAGTGTGTGTAGTGTGTGTGTAGTCAGTGTGTGTGTGTAGTGAGTGTAGTGTGTGTGTGGTTTGTGTGGTGTGTGTGTAGTGTAGTGTGTGTAGTGTGTGTGTAGTGAGTGTGTGTGTAGTGAGTGTAGTGTGTGTAGTGAGTGTAGTGTGTGTGTAGTGTAGTGTGTGTAGTGTGTAGTGAGTGTAGTGAGTATAGTGTGTGTAGTGTGTGTGTAATATGTGTGTGTAGTGTGTGTCCAGGTATGTAGTGTGTGTAGTGTGTGTGTAGTGAGTGTAGTGTGTGTGTAGTGTGTGTCTAGTTTTGTAGTGTGTCTAGTTATGCAGTGTGTGTGTAGTGTGTGTGTAGTGTGTGTCTAGTTATGTAGTGTGTGTGTAGTGAGTGTAGTGTGTGTAGTGTGTGTGTAGTGTGTGTCTAGTTATGTAGTGTGTCTGTAATAAAATGTTTCGCTCCGGATGACGCTGCAAAGTATTATCTGTATTTTGATTTATCGTGCTGATCTTAAAGGTGCATTGAAAATTTTGATACTCCGACTGATGCTTCTGTTGTTGTTGAGTAACTCATGCAGCCAGCTATGGCTCTAGGATTTGGTGTTACATGTTATTTATGTAGTTTATAGTAAAAAAAAATTCGGCCACAGTCCCTATGATCACGGTTACATTGCAATTATGGCTTTATTTTTTGGTGATTTCGAAAACGTTTTTTGGTTTGGGCATGTTTGTTTTGTTGTAGTACGGAGTTATACTGATGACCTTAATCTAAGTTTTCTTATGGTTGTTGTTGTTTGACTTGCATCCCACTGGGATTTTTGCACACAGCGTTGGTGTACGGTGCTTTTTCAGGAATATTTAAGATGTTTTCTTGTTCGTGTTTTTGTTTTTTGTTTGCTGTGGTTGCACCCGATTCAAGAGCCGAATGGCTCACAGGGCTATACCAAATAAATGAAACTAAACTAAATAAAAACGAGTCACTTTCCTATTCACCCAATTACCTATTGTCTCGGCTCCCCACGGTATCGCAAAACCCCCGTGCCACGGGCCCGGCAGCTCGTTACCGACCCCGCACGGGAACCCGCGGGGTTTGACCCCTATCCAGAGAACAGTGCTCAGCCCTAACGCAGTGCGGAGCAGAGCACGGCAGATTGGTCGCCTCCTTCATCGATAGAGAACGCAGAACCACGCAGAACCACGCAGAACCGTCCGCGCCGTGACTCCTGCGGTCGCGAGGGCACGGATCGTACGATCCAGCTCTGGCCCTTGCATCCCCGGCTCGCGGGCAACTTCCTCGACATCCACCGAACCCCGACGGAGGCTGTGGGACGGCTTCACGGCTTCGACGGCTTCACGGCAGGAGGTAACGCCGCTCACTTCACCTCGCCCTACGAGCGAAGAAGAAAGTGAAACACTCGCGTCACCCCGAGCCCCCTCCTCCTCCTGAGCCCCCCCCTCACTCATCGCCCCACCTCCTACGCGGACTGCCCGTGAATCTTGAGTCCCGCATGCCGCATCTAACCCCAGCGTCTCTCTCTCTCTCTCTCGCACTCAGCCGCGTCCCCATCACTCCTCCTGCCCCAGTGCCCCCCGACCTCACCCCCCCCCCCCCCCCCACCACACGAAGCAAAGCAATTCCCCCTCCCCACTTATCCCCCGATCCCTCTGCGCGTCCCCTCCTTACTCCCCTCTCCTCCTGCTCCCCCCCTCCTCCCGCCCCTCCCGCCACCCAGCCCACCACCCACCCCCGCCTCGCCTCCCCCGGCTATCGCCATGCCGCCCGTACGGCGCCTCTCAGACGCCGGGAATCCGCTCGCCTCGCTGGGCGCCGCTCCGCGCCTGCCCGTGTCGCGTTCCTTCATGGACGTCCCGAGCGTTTCCAACGGATTCGCGAGCATCGAGGACCGCATCCTGCGCATCACGGGATACTACGGCTACTACCCGGCGTGCTCCAGCCACAAGCGTGAGTACTTCGTGGCGAGCGAGGGGACTGGGTACTCACTCGGAGCGATGCTCCTGTCGGCATGACGATGATGATGATGTTGTTGTTGATGTTTAGATGGTAGCGATTGGTGGTGGTCACGGTGATGTTATCAGAAGTTGTCGTCGCCAATGTCGTCATCGTCGTCAGCAACAACAGCAGCAGCAGCAGCAAAAGCGGTCGTCGGTGCTGTCACGAGTCTGCACCGTTAACATAATGCCATGTCACCGTCACATCACCAACAGCAATCATCATCATCATCATCAGACGTTATCAGCAACAGCATCACCAATCACCACCAATCACCACCATCATCATCATATCACCTCCATGTCAACATCATCATATCACCAACATCGAGGATCATCGGACGTAACTAACAGCAGTCTACATCAAAAGTCATCATCATGATTACAAGCACTGTCAGTCATGATTTATCAACTGCTGGATCCAACGCCTCCCCCACGCAATGCCTCACGGCCTCGCGATGTCACAATCGGACTGCTCCTGCGGGCTCCATCTGCGATCTGCGCGCTTCGTGTCCTCCTCTCCGGCGCGCCTTGCACCGTGCACACGTGCAAGTGCGAAGTGCCGAGCGGACATGTAAACATTCCCTTGCACATGCACGCTGCGCTGCGTGTACACACATGTATACGAGTAGTGTACGTGTGCATGGTGCTGAGTGTACCTGAACATGTACATGGTGCTTGCCGTGCATGTATTTGAGTGTACGTGTACACTGTGCATAAACGGGCACGTGTTTCATGGTGCCGGGTGTACTTGCGGCAGCCTCGTGTACACAGTGCTCGGGGTACACGAGGCTGTGTCAAGCAGGGCGAGCCCCCCCCCACCACCACCACAACCAGAGGGGGTGGGGAGCGACCCAGGGGTCTGCCCCCTCGAGGGGGGCCCAATAGGGGACGTTTCAGGCAATGACCCTTCTTCATAGCACATAAATCATATTGTGGACATACATTGTGTATTTCAATCCTATACAAGGCTACGATGTGGCCAAAATATGTCAGTACAGCACGTCGGCTACTGGTGTATCTGCAGCCTGCACACGGAGTGCTGAGCGTGACCGCGTTTCTCTGGGTGCCCTCGTTTTTCCTTCATCACAAAAAATATCGATTTGGCCTAAAATTCCAAATAGGCAATTAACGTTGTCAACCACTCTAATTGCCACAGTGTAGAATTTCGCCGTTTCTCTCTCCCTCTCTCTCTTACACACACACACCGAATAGGTGTATGCTTATTCACAATCAATAGGTATGCATTACTTTTCAGAATCAACACACGGGTGGGCGAGGAGAGAGGTCGATGGAGGGGGATTCACTGGTCGGGATAACGATCAGGCCCTCTAAATGCAGAGTGAATGCCGCGTGCCGCATTCTTCACACTTCACTTGTCTCTCAGCCTCAGCCCTGCAGTGACCCCCCGCCTGCCCCGCGCAGAGAGAGAGAGAGAGGGCTGCTACTGGGCTTGGGATATTCCTTTCTATTGTCAGGAAATCGTTTCATGAAACTCTCCATTTAACAGAAGACGCCACCGTCAAAACCCCAGCTCTTGTAGATACAGCACTAGATGCATCACAGCACTGCCCAGCAGCAGTCTCAAGCTTCGTTAAATATTGTAATAACAAGTATCATGATGTATTATTATGTTTACACTTGTTTACCCAGGAAAGTCTCACTGAGTCTCAAGACTCTATATCAGGAGAGTCCTGCCCTGTGTTAGCAGTAGTGGACGGTGTTGCTTGCTGCTGAGTGCGATCCCAATTGGGATGTTTGGTAATTGTTCAGCATTGGGATGTTAGGCCAATACCAAGCTACGAAATGCAGCACATGAACTGTTTGGAATGATGATGGCTTCTGTTGTTCATAATAATAACAACGATGAGTGCTCTTGATGGCGATGGTGGTGGCATCAGCGCCTTTGGCCGTGATGACTTCGTGATATTAATTTTCATGTTTGATGGTGACGATGGTGACGTGCATCTCCCTCTTATCCACACGAGGGCCAATCAGGGGGAGGGGGGGGTAGAAGTGTGGGGGGAGCGGGGGGGGGGGGGGCGCCGGCCTCGGCCCAGCGCCACCAAACGTCTTCCTGGGCAGCACCCAAGTTCACCCTCCTCCTTGGCGATAAATCACTGCGGCGGCACGGTGACCCCCACACGGCACCTCTACTGGGCCCCCGTCCGAGAGGAGCCGGGCCAGGAGCCGGGCCAGGAGCCAAGAGACGGAGTAAGACGAAGTGTGCTGTCCACTTAGAAAAAGGACGCGCGTGTGGGAGGGAAGCGGGAGCGTGAGGCGCACGCGGAGCAGAGGGCGGCGGGGACAGGCGCACGGCTTCAAATCGGGCCGCCGTGTCGCAAGAAATTGACAACGGATGAACACTTAAAAAAACAGAAACAATTTCCGCCAAAGTGCAGCTTTAAAAAAAAAAATTGTAGCCGCGCGCCTCTTCAGTTTGGGGGTTTGAAACCAATGGGACTGCAGTCGCGAAGACGCGCGGGTGCGGATTCTGGCGTTTGTGTCGTCGGGCGTCGCGCTCGCAGCTCTGCAGAGACTGCTGCCGCGGCGGTGATCCACGCCCAGACGCCGCAGTTAAAGGTTGGCGCTTAGCTGCAACACCGACATCTATACGCTCCAGGTTTATGCAAATGAAATGCATCTCTGCACTGAGTTGCCCAATCCGTACGTCCGTACGCACGTCCAGAGAACCCAATGGTCAATCCGACTGCTCGACAGTTCGCGATCGCCTGGCGCGTGACGCGGGGGCCCCGCACGGGCAGCACGCTGAATCCCAACCGGCGTCGCGCTACAGGGCACATGACTGGTGAGTGTTGAGGGTCGGGTGAGTTTGTGGGCGAATGTCTGACGAAGAGAAGGTGAGCCCCATGTGAGTGTCACGCCACCTCGGCCGCAGGACGGGCTGCCCAACGCGACGGAGACATTCGCTCTCGAATCGTACTTTGAGAACACGAGGAGGAGGAAGCGGAGGAGGAGGAAGCTTTGCATGACAATGCTGGCGCGGAGGGCGGCCTCCGTGGCGTGACTACGGCATGCAAATGCGGTTCGGAGAAACAAAAAAAAAACCACGTGCGCAGAACGGCGCAGTGACGGCAAAGATCAAAGAGGGGTTCTCTCGCGCCGTAATCTGGCGCGTTCAGGAGACTCTTTAATCCATTATTGTGACATTTTGCCTATAATGGTGGCTCGCTTCGAGTTGAAAAAAAAAATCCCCCTCGTGTGTGATGAAACTCAAAGTGAAAATCACCCTGCAAGCAGTGTTGTCAGCTACTTTGATCATTTTGATGAGGTCTAAGCTTTCGACATTTATCAACGAGGTGAATATTCAAAAAACGAAGGAGGTATCATCCGTGGCCCTCAAAGCTGGTTTGGCTGAGTGCTAGCGGCAGCTGGCTCTACCACCACCACCTCCACCACCACCTCTAGCCCTGCCACCACCACCTCTAGCCCTGCCACCAGCACTCACTCCACCGCCACCCACACACGACCCCTGCACCCCACTGTCTTGACGGGGAAAGTGGATTGCATCTCAGCGAGTCACCGTCGCTTTGCTCAGCTCGGCACATTCCGAGGCGGTTTCCCTCTTGAAGCGGAGTAGCAGCGGTAGAGGGCCTCTCGCGGCCGCATCCAGAGGTAAATTGGAACCGCCGCCCCGTGGCCTGTGAGCCGTGACCGGAGGCCGGAGTGGCCAGGAGGGCCACGCGGTGCCAGAGGCCTCGGGGCCGACCGCACACGCCGCGTGTCGCCAGCGCTCGCCCTGGGCGTCATTCCAAGTCCATGTTGCTCATGCTGTGTAGACTCGAAGCCTCTGTGGCAAATTAACATTCACGACACTCAGATCATCATTAATACAAACAAATCCATAGACAAACAAAGGGTCTAATTGATAGCATGATGTCACAATTCCACGTGTCATACAATCTGTCACACACACGAGGACGATGGTCCCCCAATTTAGCCGTGTAGTTTCACCTGCCCCAACTCGGCTGGCAACAGACGAAGTCCCCCCGAATGTGCCCGATATCGATAGGTTTTAGAAGCCAGGAAAGCGTCACCGTGTCTGGTGACTCTTTGTCAGGAAGGGTCCTGTCAAGTTTTTCACAGTCGAGGGCGATGCTTGCTTTGACTACATCGCAACTGAATAATTGGCGGTTGGTTTTTCAAGTTTGGTTCAGGAGCCCGGCACACAATGGCCTACTCCGAATTACATGTCACGGGCATCTTCATAGCGGGGAATGTGAGATGGTGTCGGGCGGCCTGGGCAAGAGGCAATTGAAGGGACCTTGGAAGTAGTTCTGTAGTGTCCCCTTCCAGAGAGAGCCCTTTCTCAAACATGGGTAATTTGCAGTACAACTTGCAAGTAAATCGCTAAAGGATGACAACGTAAAATATACCGGATAATTAGTGTTTCCTTGGCAGCTGTGAACCTGAACGTAGGGTGTCCTGTGCTGTAGCCATCTGCTGACCTCTGCTGGCGATCGCTTCAGCAGCAGCAGCAGCAGAGAGAGAGGGCCGCTACATTCCCAGTCCCGAGCCCGTCAAAACGACACACATAGTCGAATGTATTACCCTTACAACGGAACATAAGTTACTAATCAGACGACAAGAATGAACGATAATTCTCTGTTACACCGGGCTTCTTATTTAAATCGAATATTGTAGCACGTTATTGTATTCGGTAAAGCGCAGTACGGCGCCACGATGCAAAACAAAACGATGGTATAACCGAGGCTCTTCAGCAAACAAAAACAATCAGATTCTTGGTTCTTTCGGTGAAGTCACGCGACTTTACAGAAAGAACCAAGAATATGAATCCCTGCAGTCACGAGTTGATGTTTTCTCTTCGAGACAAGGAGACGAGCAGAGCCCCAAAGCGTCGGAGCAGCGTGCGTTGCGTCGACTCCCCTGGAAGCCCAAACCCTCGTCACTGACTGCACTCATCACAAATACTTTACCTGTGTTGCACAGATGATGAAGCAATTTTGATTTATAAATCATCCACGAGCATAGAAATTCGTTTGAAATTGAGGGGCGGGCGGGCAGCGAATGGAGCAAAGTGGAACAGGCAAGGGGAGCCGTGAAAAATACCAATTCCGAGGCGCAGAAATCGGCTCGCCTGCCACTCACATCCCCATCCAAACGTTGGGAGGCAGCTGTTGTCCCGTTGCCTCTTTCTTCCTACGCGAATAAAAATACACCTCAAGGCACTTGGCGGCAGCAGAATGTACATTCGGTTTGACGGCTGGAGAAATCATAACCATCATCATCATAACCTCAATCGGACTAAAGAGTGAGAAGCTGTTGGAAATATCGGAAGTCAGAGGGATGTGTGGCAGTGTCGCTAGATGATAATGGGCCGGCCATTTTACGGTCGTAAGGATGAGCCACATTGTGGTTCCTCCAGCTATGTCGAGGACACGTTCTACCAGACTCACTGCCGGTCAAATCACTCCTCTTTCTGCTTCATAAATTTTATTTTTGGGTTCGACTCATTTTTATTTGTACATTTCACCTCGTGCGCGGCTGTTTCCAGACACGAGCTAATGAACCTCCGCGTGATTCACCCCAGGCCCCCGTGGCTTCTGCAGATGTTCACATTGAAATTATCTTGAATGAGACATTTCCTGTGCAACACATGGGGCTTGGCGAAAGGGGAAACCCCATATCTCTCGCCCGCTGCTGGGCAGAGGCCTCCCCATACCGTGTTGGTCAAGGGTATCGTTTAATCATCACACTGGTCAATGCGGGTTGTTGAAGTGTGAGGTTCAAGAGCGGTTTGGATGTCACTCGCCACTGGCGTAAGCGTGACTGGGAATCACAAACAGGTCCTGGGTTCATGGCGCAGTGCGCTTACTGTTGCTCCACAGTTCCCCTTCCTCATCACAAAATACATTTTAATTTCACGCGTATGTGCCTAACTCGAGTTCACTCCCGGGTCTCGGCATGTATACACACCGGCGTGTTTGTGGGAACGTGTTTACTCCTATAGCCCAAAGGGGTGTTGGGTATAAAGCCCCGGCTCGTACCTCGCGACACATTCGTGGCATTCAGCAGCTCGCACTAATGAGCACCATTACCCACATTTTTGAGGACCGGAATGCAGCGATACATTTTTTTAAAAATCTCGCCACCTTCATCACTGACACCACCGCACCACAGAAATATACACAGCAGGACTATCACACTTGGGGTTATTGCACTTCACGAGAGTCAAGGGTTTTTATGATTTTGCAAACAAGAAACAGCATGCTTAGATAAATCCGGCGGAATGTTTCGTGTCGAATTCTCTTCGCTAACACGATTTTGTGAGTGTATAGTTTGACGTGTTTTTATTGAGGAAACAAAAACATGTGTACACCGAGACCTCCATCACACCACTAACTATAAACAGATTTAATGTAATCTGAGCGGAGGTTTGCTCAAGATGCATTCCCAAATGTGCACCGATCTGTCTCCATAGATTTTTTCAAATATATAAATATACTTTTATATTTATAACGTACGCGCAGCGGCGGGTGTTGGGACAGGTCTCGTGAGTGGAATCGATTTGTGGAGAGCGGACCGCGTGCTTCGGAAGCGGCTCCGTGGATGCAGCTCGACTTGGGTGACAAATGCTATCGGTGTCCATCATGGACTGAGTCCACCGTGGGCTGTGTCCACCTTGGGCTGTGTCCACCATCAGCAATATCAACCACGGGCAGAAATTGTACCGTGCATATCGTCTGTTCCATCGAAACACTTCCTATTTATCCTCACACTGCGCAGATATTTCACATCGCATTCATTTGTTTCCACCATTGATATTCTCTATCAACTAACGCTGTGACCCCGTTGTTTTAACATGTTTTGTTCACACACGAAGATACCATGATAATCCTGCTATCGGACACAGTTTCGATCTCGAGATAAAATACTTCAAGCAAATCATGGTTTATTAAATTGCCGTCCAAGGTGGCTGCACCACTTAACAATGTTGAGGCCAACGGTTCGGCAGCCAGTACCATGGACAGCGCCCTCAGGCCCGGCACTCAGTTCACCAGTCGCCCAAATACAGCGGCGACACTATCGAGCGATACAAGGCCCGTGATAATCGTATCATCCGTTGTGTTAAATATAATTATACCATTGCTCGAAATCGTAAATATTATACCCTAACAATATATATGTTTAAACCCATACACATTCATTAAAGCTTGATTTGAAGCTCCCCCCCCCCTTCCCCCCCTCCCGTGCCTATATAAAGCCACAACAGCAGATCATTTTATCACCTGAAGACGGACGCTTGTGTTGCGACCGAAACGTCGTGTTTTCTTTTGTTATTTTTTCTATCTACGTGACTTTACCGAAAAAACAGAGAGTATACATTCATTAAAGTTAGAAATGCGTAGCTATTAATCGTCCATTTTTCACCTGCATCACAACCTAAGTCCGCCGAGACTCTTGGCACCGAAGTTAAATGAACCACTCAGTGTATTCCTGACAGCAATGTGTTTTATCAGCACTGTAGATTGTAAAGTTGCAAATGACCGGAAGACTCGTGGCAAGATTATGTTGAGCGAACTGCGTGAGCAAGAATGTTCAAGTGAATCAGAATATGTACTTACATTGGAGGAACCCGATGAGCCATACAGCTCTTTGTCAAAGATGCCCAGTTGGGGCGCGGGGTCAGAACGTTGCACGCGGTCTCTGTCCGCACTGGAAGCGCAGGGTAGCGCGATGACAATGTGAGACGCCATTCCCAGGGAAAATTACAGGAAAGTGTATTCGAGATCATCGTCATCTCGTTAAAGAGCACGTGGCCTCGACCCTGCAATCCACACGGCGGAGGTCATGCCGTCCACGCAATCTGCACGGGGCTGCAGCCGGGCCAGGTGCCCCATCTGCTGTGGAGAGCGGTAACTGCAGGGCGGCGGCGGCGGCGGCGGCGGCGTTGGGCAGGAAGAGCGCGGCCAACCTCTCGCTCTCCTAGCACACGAACGGACAGCGAAGAACAGGCCCAGTGCGACTGCGCTCACCAATCTCACACCAGTCTTAAACCACGGCGCACATGGTAACACCACTGCCCACATCTATCATTTGCTACGGGTATCTATGCGAGTCTATGAGTCTATTTGTAAGTTTTATGCGAGTATCTATGTAAGTCAATTGGTCTCTATGTGAGTCTATGACTCTCTATGTAAGTCAATGGGTCTCTCTGTGAGTCTATGAGTCTCTATGCAAGTCTGAGTCTATATATATAACCATGGAGGACATCGCAGCGCCACTGCTCGCATTCATCATTCCCTCGCAGCGGTTCAGATATTTACCACGAAGCTACTCCCGAAGCCATTTACAGTGAGGGAAAAAAAGTATTTGATCCCCTGCTGATTTTGTACGTTTGCCCACTGACAAAGAAATGATCAGTCTATAATTTTAATTGTAGGTTTATTTGAACAGTGAGAGACAGAATAACAACAACAAAAATCCATAAAAACGCATGTTAAAAATGTTATAAATTGATTTGCATTTTAATGAGGGAAATAAGTATTTGACCCCTCTGCAAAACATGACTTAGTACTTATAGGCAATCACAGAGGTCAGATGTTTCTTGTAGTTGGCCACCAGGTTTGCACACATCTCAGGAGGGATTTTGTTCCACTCCTCTTTGCAGATCTTCTCCAAGTCATGAAGGTTTCGAGGCTGACGTTTGTCAACTCGAACCTTCAGCTCCCTCCACAGATTTTCCATGGGATTAAGGTCTGGAGACTGGCTAGGCCACTCCAGGACCTTAATGTGCTTCTTCTTGAGCCACTCCTTTGTTGCCTTGGCCGTGTGTTTTGGGTCATTGTCATGCTGGAATACCCATCCACGACCCATTTTCAATGCCCTGGCTGAGGGAAGGAGGTTCTCACACAATATTTGACGGTACATGGCCCGTCCATCGTCCCTTTGATGCGGTGAAGTTGTCCTGTCCCCTTAGCAGAAAAACACCCCCAAAGCATAATGTTTCCACCTCCATGTTTTACGGTGGGCATGGTGTCCTTGGGGTCATAGACAGCATTCCTCCTCCTCCAAACACGGCGAGTTGATTTGATGCCAAAGAGCTCCATTTTGGTCTCATCTGACCACAACACTTTCACCCAGTTGTCCTCTGAATCATTCAGATGTTCATTGGCAAACTTCAGACGGGCATGTAAATATGCTTTCTTGAGCAGGGGGACCTTGCGGGCACTGCATGATTTCAGTATTTCACAGCGTAGTGTGTTAACAATTGTTTTATTGATGACTATGGTCCCAACTGCCTTGAGATCATTGACAAGATCCTCCCGTGTAGTTCTGGGCTGATTCCTCACCGTTCTCATGATTGCGAAAAATCGCACCAACTGTTGTTACCTTCTCACCAAGCTGCTTGGCAATGGTCTTGTAGCCCATTCCAGCTTTGTGTAGGTCTACAACCTTGTCCCTGACATCCTTGGAGAGGTCTTTTGGTCTTGGCCATGGTGGAGAGTTTGGAATCTGATTGATTGATTGCTTCTGTGGACAGGTGTCTTTTATACAGGTAACAAGCTGAGATTAGGAGCACTCCCTTTATGAGTGTGCTCCTAATCTCAGCTCGTTACCTGTATAAAAGACACCTGGGAGCCAGAAATCTTTCTGATTGAGAGGGGGTCAAATACTTATTTCCCTCATTAAAATGCAAATCATTTTTATTACATTTTTGACATGAGTTTTTCTGCATTTTTTTGTTGTTATTCTGTCTCTCATTGTTCAAATAAACCTACCATTAAAATTATAGACTGATCATTTCTTTGTCAGTGGGAAAACGTACAAAATCAGCAGGGGATCAAATACTTTTTTTTTCCCTCACTGTACCATTGTCCATTGCGGAATGGTTTCGCTGTGATGTATGTGCCGCTCGAGAGGATGTTTCCCTACTCTTTGGTCATTTCGGTAAAGTCACGTATGTTGAAATAAAACTAAACAAATCGCGACGTTTCGAACGCAACACAAGCGCTCGTCTTCAGGTGAAAATCGCGATAGCCGCGGTGTCTGCTGCGAGCAGCAACGACGCTGCAGACACCGTGCTGCCAGCAGCAGACACCGTGCTGCCAGCAGCAGACACCGTGCTGCCAGCAGCAGACACCGTGCTGCCAGCAGCAGACACCGTGCTGCCAGCAGCAGACACCGTGCTGCCAGCAGCAGACACCGTGCTGCCAGCAGCAGACACCGTGCTGCCAGCAGCAGACACCGCAGTCACGAAAGCTGCAAATCAAAAGGGATGTTTCCCATTGTGTCTGTAGTTGGTTCGAAGGTTTAGGTCACAGGGAACCAGTTCCAAATCCCAATGCGTTCGCGGCATCCAGGATACATTCGAAAGATATCTTCAGAAAGTAAACATGTTTGCTCTTTTTCTGAGCAGGATGCGTGTTTTAGCAACAAAAAAAAAAACTATCTTGGATAAATGGCACGCCACTTAATTCAGCAATTGTTTCTTGCTGTGGTTGTCTCACCTGATGACGGACGCTTGTGTTGCGCCCGAAACGTCGTGATTTAATTTATTTCATTTTATACCTACGTGACTTTACCGAAAGAACCAAAGAGTATGGATCCCTGCAGTCACGAAAACTTCAAATCTGGATAGATACAACTTAATTAACTAAATAGATCAAACAAAAAAAGCGTGAACCTCGTCACCCGCGGGTCTCCGATCCCAATTGCGCTGCAGTACCGCCCGGCGGACGCGTCACGTTCACGAGTGGTCAGCGTCAGCCTCCAGCTCTTGCACTGCCGGCGGAAAGCCCTGGAGATCGGCTGTTCCGCTCTGGCCGCACGTCTTGGAAAGAGGTGGGCGTACCCACGATTTACCCCACCCAGTAGCCGCGTGCAACTGCCCGGTGGCCAGAGGCGGAGGGGGTTTCGTCGACTGCCGCGCCATCGTGAAACGTTGACCGAGCGTCCGAGCCAAGTCGGGGGAGAGCGGGGGTTCGGGGCTCGCGCTCCGGGGACGCGCCCTCAGATGTGGGCAGCAAAGGGCAGGCGCTACGTTTGAGGTTTCTCGGGATCGATGATCGCGAGCCGTGGGGTTTTTCTCGCGGCGCCGAGTGCCACCGCAGCCACGGGCTCAGGGGTAGAGAAACGGCCCCGGCTTGGCGTTCTGCTTTGACTCGAATCGGCCAGAGCCAAACCGCACACGGCCCCGAGAATTGCGGAGAGGACGTCAAAGCGCGGATGATGGATACAGTCGGCGATATCGTTTTTTTAAATATATATCGTGTTATAAAAGCACAGACAAAGGTCCCCCGTATAGCCTGTGACAGAATGTTGTGGCAAGTGTTGTTAGTTAGCACCTATGAAGGCCAGAACGGCACACGAGGGGGTAGGCGGCCAGCACCACGCCCGGCCGCCTTTGTCTCCCCAGTGGCGATGTTTACACACCGCACCAGGTACTCATTTGAGGCTGAGTCGATCTAGGGGAGACCCAGGACCGGTTCAGATAATCGTCACTGATTTTGGCCGTGAGCGGGAATCGAACTCGGGTGGCCAGGTTCGAAGCGCTAACCGCTACACTACAGCTCCCCAAGTAAAACACACACACACACACAGACGTGGCGGTGCGCGGGAGACTGAGAGCAAACTCTCCCTCTCCTGTGAAACGAGCGCAGAGGACGTCTTGTGTTGCAGCAGTGCCCTCGGAATGGCCTTGCGCTATGCGAACGGTGCAAATACCCAAATGCACTCTTGATTTTACGACGTGGTGATTCAGCTACTATCCACGCAAAGGCGTATTACATATATGCCAACGTTACATTTCGGCGAATGCAGTGGGCAAAAATGGATGAACGGAACAGGATAAATGAGATGGTACAAATGGGACAACAAAGAGTCAGGTAGGATAAGTGGCAGACGGGCGAATCAACTCCAGGGCAGTTGAATCACAAGCATAAGGAAATCATCATCTTTATCATTATTATCAGCCATGGTCGATCCTCTGCTACGTGAAGGGTTCTCCAAGCCACTGCCACATTCTTTCACAATCATGCAACGTAGCAATCCACCGAGCACCCACACACTGATGTCGTCACTCTGTCTGCTCGGTAGACAAGTTCCGTCCCCGGGCCGAATGCAGCACAGAGGCCAAGGGGCGAATCAGAGAGAGGAGAGGACGGGAGGAAGAGGATTTCCCCACTGAACAAAACAATTGGATTGTATATGGAACTGCTCAGTTTTTGGCGCAGAAGATGAGGCTTGAGCCTGGGTAGACAGAGGGGATCAGCCATGCTGTTATTTAGTGATTAAAATGGTTAACGTAGAACATCCCTTGAGATAGTAAACGTCAATTGCAGGGCATCTAGATTGTCCGGATGGCCAGAGGTTTGGACTTCCAGCCCACAGCGTCACACAAGGAGCGACCTCCCATTGAGCGGACTGTCAAACATATCTTATATCTTAATATGATACATTACGTCTGGTAGATAGTTGGGCAATACAACAGCAACCTCGGCTCCCAATGGGGCTCGTCACTTGACTTAATGACGCTTAACCCGCGGGACAATGAGCCCTCGGGCTGCGCGTGTCCCCGTGGCGAGACAGAGTCTCTGCATCTCTTATGTCAATTCACGGCGTATGTTTTATTCCGTGCTCCTATTGCGCATTAATTTACTCGCTAATTTTCATCAATCGCACAGCTGGCCACATTTGAATTCAATTATCTACCGAAAAGTGAATCCCTCCCCCCTCCTCCTCCTCCTCCTCCTCCCCCCACCGACACTGAATTCCGTGAGCGCCCTCGCGAGGCGTTCGCGCAGTGGCTCTTCTCTGCGCTCGTGCGACGCGAGATGAACCCGGCGCTCATCCCCCGCCCGGCTAATGCGGCCGCCGCCTCCGCCGAGGCCCCCACAAAGCAGAAGCGACATTTCATTTCCGCGCCGGGAATGGGGCCTCGGCTCTTTCGCTCCCGTGGCACCTGCAGAGGGACCCGCCGCCTTCTGGCCGTGTCCACGGTGTAATCGATTCATCTGCACGAGACGGCTGCACGGAACCTTCGTAACACGTAACGCACTTGACTTTGCGTCACAAGAGAAGGAGGTAATTGATTTTTGTTTTCGCTGTTTTCCCAACGCGCCCGTCTGTGTCAATGCAAAGTGAGTCACAGCATCCTCCGTACAATGAAGTCACCACCGGCTGCCGTCATTTTTGCTCGTGGTCCGCATTGCAATTGCTAGACGGAGGCAAGCCGCTGGCAATTTAATTCGTGGTGTGAACAGAATTGAATGCTTTCATTTCGTGGTGTATTTGTGTCGGCAAAAGTGCATCCAATTTATGTGTGTGGCAATTTACGTCAGAACTTGCACATTTAGTCAAATCATGTCAATGTTAATAATCAGCTCAAACCATCAAAGAATAATCATTGATAATGATGATGATGGTGCTAGTGATGGAGAGGGACAATTCAAGTTTCCATATTTGAATAGTTTCCGTTACGACGACTGTGAAATCTACGGTGGCGCGTCAAGCGTCTGAAAGGTTCTGCCACAAAAAAAAAACGATGACTGGCCAAAAAAAAAACCACGCAGTGCGCAGCGCCGGATAATCCCAGCGCTCGCTCCGCATTCCCATCGGTGACTGCTGCCGAGGTTGCTGCTGCTGCTGCCACGGCGTTGGCGAACGCCTCGTCGGTCCCAACCGCACGACCCCATCGCTCTTCACCGCCCTACCCAGCCACTCGCGCTGCCAGCTGCCGGCTGTCGTAGCTGCGCCCCCTCGCTCCGGGGGACGTCAATGGGACCAGCGGCTCGGTCGCCATGGTGAAGCGATGCACGGCGAGACGCCGCTGCCGACAGCGCCGCGCGCGGGGAGAGGGGACGGGCTGCGGCGCGGTGATGGTGCGGCACTGGCGGGGGTCGTCGCCGTGCGTGCCAAGCCCAGCCGAGCCTTGAAGCGGCAGTCGGCGGTGGCTGTGGCGTCGGTAGTTTGGGCGGCGGCCGGGAAGCAGCCATGAGGAAGCACTCTGCCAGGGTGGCGCCCGTCGCTGCCGGCGCCACCACCCGTGGCACCGGTAAGCGAGGCGAGCCGAGGCTGCGGGGTGACGGTCGCCGTGGAAGACGCGTCCGTCCCTCCCCTCCCGAGGGTCGCAGTCCCAAGATGACCGTCGCGACGAATGTTTTATTACCGATCGATAAATACACGGCGCATTCCTGTGCTTAATGCCGTGTTGCGAGTTTGGGAGTCGGCGTTTTCGCGAACGGTCTTAGCAATCAACGCTGATTGCAGTCATCAGCGCTGGCGACTTCAACCATCGTTATCGCTCCCGGTCGTTCGCTTGTGCGTCTGGGACGCAATTGCCGTGACTCTTCTCTCTCTGTCTTTCTCTCTCTCTCTCTCGTTGTTGTTCTGCCACCGTTCGCATTTATTAATTGAACCGTTTCTCTTCAACTGTCTTTGCTACATTTTACAGGCCTTGAGGTCACATTTGTAAATTCGTTTTGTCGATTTTTTATATTTCTATCCGCATTTTCATTGGGGTGAAGCGCCTATTCCTCCCTCACTACAGGCTGACAGGATTCAGAGCACAGCAGTCAGGGTGGGCGATGATCCAGCGCACATTCACTCCTCGCCTCCCTATCACTCTTCTATCGCTACTGCCATGGTTACCATTGCCATGTCCTTCGCTCGTTGCTCCGATGACTATTTTGGTCGTCTCTGCTCTGATGTCTACTCGATTATTTTAGCTCTGATTTCTGATTGCTTGTTTCTGCACCGATGCCTATTTGCTTTAGTCTTGTCCTTTGCTTTGTGCTATTGTCATGTTGGTGACCCAGGGCACTCGCTCGTGGAGCCTCACCGGGTAAATCAATGTGCATTTGAAACTTGAACATTTTTTTTGTATAAAAAGAAAGTGCTTTTGTGCGCGCATCTGTGTGTATGTGTGTGTGCGTGTGTGCACGCGCGTGCGTGCGTGCGTGCGCGTGCGGCCCGCAGGTGACGAATCCCCGACCGAGGCCCGCACGGAGCCGGAGGGAGGGGAGGGCGCGGGGACTCCGCGCTGCGACCGCTGCTGCACGCCCGAGGGCGCGCACCGCAGCGCGTGCGGCGTGGGGGCTCTGCTCGCCGTGGCCGCCTGCCTCGTCGGTGTGAGCCAACTGGCACGCCTCTCCTCGTCCCGCGTCTACGCGCCCTTCTTCCTCACCTGGTTCGCCACCGCCTGGAATGTCGCCTTCTTCCCCATCTACTACCTGGGCCACGTGGCCAGCGCCAGCGAGCGCCAGTCGCCGCTCAAGCTGCTACGGTGAGCGCCGCCGTGAAATTCGCCGGCACGCGACGGCTTGTGACATAAATCAAGAGCGACTGCATTACCGGCGCGCGCGTGTGTGCGCGCGCGCGCTTCTTCAAAGCGTTTCCATCGCTGGAGTCCTCATCAATGATTCATTAAAGCACGGGTACTTCGACTCTCGCTCTGCTTTCCCTAAATAGCGATCTATTTCTCTGATGTAAATGTAAAGAGGAGTCGGGGTTAAGAGGGACGCCGCAAGATGGAGACGAGAGGGAACTAAGTTTTAAAGCATAAATCCATACAGCACTCGTGCCGCGACTGGATTTTAATTGCGTAGCTAATTAAATAGATTTCCGAGTCCGTCCGCAACAACAACACAAAAACATCACGCGAGGAACTGTTTTTAATTTGGAACATAATGGCCTACGTGTGACAATAACATCGCGGTGACTGATGCGTGTAGCTGCCCGGGTGGCTCCGAGGACACGGAGCACCGATCCTGGATTTAATCGCGACTCCATCCACCGGTAATGAATCCGGATTTAGCGAGCCGATGGGTCCAAGCACGCTCACCAACGAGCACCACGCAAACACAACCGACCAGAGTGGACCCGTTGCTCTTCCTCAATCTGCAGCTCACTTCTCCTCGCTCCCGTGGCGTGCCACGGCCGAAGGGTTGCATCTGCAACAGTGCTGGTTGTTGCCGGCCGCTGGACGTTTTGAGCCTTTGTGCCCGCTCCCCACCCCCCCCCCCCCCGGCAGGGAGTGCACGCGGCTGGTCGGAGAGGACGGGATGACGGTGCGTCTCTTCCTCAAGCGGCTGGCACCCTTCTGCACTCTCTGGGTGCTCACGCATTACCTGTACCTGCTGGCGCTGCGCAAGCTGCCGCCCAGCGACGCGTCGGCGCTCTTCTGCTGCAACAAGGCCTTCGTGTTCCTGCTGTCGTGGATCGTGCTCAAGGACAAGTTCATGGGCGTCCGGGTGAGAAAGCGCGCGATCCGAGGGCCCTCCACCCTTTCGCGCCGCGAATTCCTCACCTCCGGTGGCCGATAGCCACGGCACGAAGGCCGCGTTGGACGGTGGCAGCGGGGGGCGAGCGACGGGCCGCGGGGTAGGGACGGCCAACGTGAAGACGCCTCATCACTCCTGCCGGGTGTGAGTCGTCGTGTTAAAGAGTCGGTGATTTCTTGCAAGTGGTGGAGATTTCACATTGCCATGGCGTGGGGTGAGTCACTCCATAGGACAGCCCACGGAGTGGTATTCGTTTTATTGACCCCAGAGGAATGACGGGCTGATTACATTTACTAACGTCCTCCAAATGGACACCCCCCCCTGGCCCCCACCCCTCCTCATTAATAATCATGAGCGGGTGACGTCACTCAATATGGAGTACTCCCCCCCTCCATTTATAATCATGAGAAAGTGACGTCACTCCACATCGAACAGTCTCCCTCATTAATAATCATGAGCAGGTGACGTTCTCCAAATGGACACCCCCCCCCCCATTAATAATAATTAGCGGCTGACGTCACTCCACATGGGGGGGGCGAGGCGCCCCCTCCCCCCTCCTCAGCGTCAACTCACAACCCTCGCTACAGAACCCTCACGTCACGTGATCTCCGTGACGCTGTTAAAGCATCAAAGTAAAAAGGACATCATGATGAAAAATGTATTATAACCTTGAAATGAATGAAGTCTGTGTCACCGTGCCCTTACAAATTGCACACGCATTAATGCAAAGAATATCACGTCGCCGTCTGCTTTTCGCTTGCAAGTTTCAGATTTACTGCAACAGACCCATCCTTGTACGGGCAAAAGGCTATTTTTATATATATTTTATATACTCTGTATTTAAAGGAAAGCCTTGCCGAGTCTCAAGACTCGTTTTCAGGAAGGTTCTGGCAAAGTTTTTTGCAGTCAGGGTTAACGCGGCCGCTGTGTGCAATCCCATTTGGGATTTTTGGCCAACACAAGGCACATTGCGTGTGTGCTCAGCAACGGGAGAAACCTGGAGAAGCCGGAAGGAAACCCGTTGTAGGCCAGGGTGAGCACGTAACACACCCCAAGGGCTTCTTGCCGCGAGGCACGGATGCTACTACCGTGCCACGCTGCCGCCCGTTGGCTGGCTCCCAGAACTCCACGGAAGGCACGCGACCTCGCGGGGTCACTGCCCGCTTCCCCCCCCCCCACGCGATGTCCGACGTTTCGCCGCACGCGACGCGGGGCCTTCCCGCTGTAACGCCAACCTCCGGAGACGATCCCGGGTTGCCATGGAGTCCGCTTGGCCCGCTCGCGATGGACGAGAGGGCGGCCGCTCGGCACACGCCGGTCGTCCCGACGACGCGGCTCGCTCGCTCGATCGCCATCGGAAACATTCCGACTGTCCCCCCTCCCCCAGCCCCAGCGGTGTCTATTAGAACGCTTCCAGCTGCTGCTATTGCCGCAGGAGAAGAACCATTTTAACGATGTTAATTAAACCTTCAAGAGTTGCACTAATTACACGGTCATATTAGCAAATAAAAGTTCAGAATCCAAAGTGTCTCCACACTCAAGTGAGCTCGGAGCGTTGTGTAGCCCTAATTGGCGGCCCTGAGCCAACGGCAGAAATTCCATATTCCTACGGTGGGGGACATCACACCCCGAGAGCGACTACTGGTACATTAATCTTCACCATCAGCAGCCAGGATCAATCCACTGCTAGATGAAATAATTCCGTAGCAGCCGTCTGGAACGCTCTTCCCTCTGATATTAGGATGCCGCTGGAGCTATGCACTTTTAAATCTAGATTGAAAACGAATTTCTTTCAAACTGATTATTGTGTTTAGTTTGTTTGTCTTAGTTTTAAATGGTGCGTTCGTTCGTGCGAACTGCATCACACAATTGCCATGGAACAGCAGACGAGCTGGAGCGCAGCAGCCAGGAGGCGATCCCGGTGCCCATAATTGCCGAAGCTCTGCTGTCCTCTACATGTTAAGATGTTTTCAGCCAATTCATGAGCGTCTACTACACGTGTGGGAGGAAAGCGGCAAAGATGATATTAGCCCGCGCTCTGCTGTGCCGTGTTCTCCTGGCGAGCCAGGCTGCAGCGTCTCGTCGAAGCCCGTGATGGGAGCTTCACAGCGTTGTGCGTTAGGGCATAATCGGGGCCCTGGGGTAAGAGATTGGTGAAGGCAAATGTGCTCACTCGAGTAATTGCAATAAATACATAAAAAATGCATCACTTTTCAATCAGGGCTATCTATAGCGGGCAGGATGATGATGGTGTGGTTTTAACGCTACACTCAGAGGTTCCAAACAACACATACACGTGTAAAGAGCACGCGGCCTTTGTGCATTATGCAGAAAAAAAAAACATCGGCAGGTCCTGAAGAAGTGCATCGTGGTCCTATTGTGACAGCAATGGATTCAACCATGGATTCTTTGCTGTATTGCATCTCCCAGGCTGCCTGACAGCCTTGCCTTAGGACATCCGGTAATCACAGGCAACTTACAATGCAAATGCAAACCAGGCTCAAATCCCGCTTTAGCGTCCTGAGATCTGGTGCATTCTGCAAAAAAAAAAAACATTCAATATGCACACACATGCACGGACTCGCGTCCAAGGCTGCCTGTGCTTCTGCCTGTCCGCGTGTCTGTGTCTGCACGTCTGTGTGGAGCAGATAGTGGCAGCGATCCTGGCCATCGCCGGCATCGTGATGATGGTCTACGTGGACGGCTTCCACCACGACTCCATCGTGGGGGTGGCTCTCGCTGTGGGCTCTGCCTCCACCTCTGCGCTCTACCAGGTGCCACGGGATTCACCGGAAGCTGTTGTTCGGCTCTCCGACGCGTTTTCGGGTCGTGCCGCCGTGGGCTGTTGTTCGCCACGATGTCCGACGTTTCGCTCCACGCGCCCGGGAGCTCCTAGCCGAATGACGCGCGGCGCGACACGAAAGCACGTCGCGTAGCTTCAGAGTGCGACCTCCAGAAGCCGCGCAAGCAGCAATTGCTTTCATTCTGTCCTCATAGCTTGTCACAAACCTCGCAAAAAATCTCACGTCGCCTACGCGGGCAGAACCGGGCCGAGAGATCGCGTGCATCCGAAACCTTCCCTCCGCAGCATCCGACTTCCGTCTCGCTCACGGCTCACCCCGCGACCCCGCGACCCCGCGACCCCCACCGGCACCCGCAGGTCTTGTTCAAGATGCTTCTGGGAAGCGCAAACTTCGGCGAGACCGCGCATTTCCTCTCGTCGCTCGGCCTCTTCAACATCCTCTTCGTGTCGGCCGTGCCGGTGGTGCTGTACTTCACGCGCGTCGAGTACTGGCCCTCTGCCTCCACGCTGCCCTGGGGCTGCATCTGCGGCATCGCGTGCCTCCTGCTTGGTACGACGCGTGTCCGGGGGGGGGGGGGGGCCCGTTCGCTGCTGCCGATGACGATCCTAGCGAGGGGTGGCCCGGGGGGGGGGCGGGACTTAGGGGGCCGTCCATAAATGACGTCACGCGATTTTTGATTATTTTTTACCCGCCCCCCCCCCTCGTCACACGGCGTCACAACAAGTCAGACCCCCCCCTCAAATATGACGTCACAAAGCTCTGTTCCCCCCCCCCCCCTCAAACCATATTTCCATTTTTAAAATAAAACACGCTTCAAATCGCTTTAAACTATCGTCATTGTAGTGCGCATTTAATGTGGCGCTGCACTCTGATGTTGTCGGAGTGTTGTTATAACAATTAGTATTGTTATAACAATTAATTTTGATGTGACGTCACATTTCTCAAACCCCCCCCCCCCCTCGTCACACATCGTCACAAATGTCTGACCCCCCCCCGCCCCCCCCTCCCAGGTGCGTGACGTCATTTATGGACGGCCCGTTAGGGGGCCGAAACCCAAGTCAAAGCACTGAGCCAGCATCGTTCAAGAGCCTGGGTTTGAATCCGGGTCTCAGTCTCCGGGGTTTGAACAGCAGAGTTCTCGAGCGGAGTTCGTCGACGGACTCCGGCTGCGTCAATTTACAGTCGCGTTAAATCTGGTCCGTCGCTTAAATTCCGACTGTGCTCGAATGCGCGTGGGAAAGGCCGAGTGCCTGGAGTGTGGACGAGAGGTGACGATGTCACTTGAAGAGCTGCTCTCAGCCCCTGTCAACGATGAAGGTCTCTGAGATCGGAAACCGAAGCCATATTTCTCTGGTTCTTTCGGTAAAGTCACGTAGATAGAAAAAAAATAATAATAAAAGAACACGACGTTTCGGTCGCAACACAAGCGTCCGTCATCAGGTATTGGCTCAACTGAGACTGCACCCAAAAAGCAGTCATCAGGTGACGGACGCTTGTGTTGCGACCGAAGCGTCGTTATCTTTTATTATTTTTTCTATCTACGTGACTTTACCGAAAGAACCAGATAGTATGGATTCATGCAGTCACGAAAGCTTCAAATCGAGATCGAACCCATATTCAATTTGCTGCTCCAGAACGGGAGAGGTGGAGTGCGTGAATATTCGGCTACCGGTTCTAACCGGTTCGACACTTTGTCGCTGGCCTGTTCAAGTAAAATTAGCGGCCATCCCTTGGTCAACTTCACCGTCAATCCGCTAGAGGGCACATTGAACGTGGTCCGTCAGGTGGCTCGGTGTGGGAGCAATCGGAAGGTTGAGAGTCCTCATTCCGGTCACCAAGAAGAGCCTCGCCGAGTCTTAAAGGCTCTTTTTTAGAATGGGGAGCTTTGGCCAAGGCCAGTCAGATTTGCGTGTTTTTTTTTAGCTGCTTGATCATCCCTCCAGGGTGGATAAAACGAGCACCGCTTTGTGGATAAGTCAACATTGAACTCGTTTGATGATTCTCCCCCCCACTCCCCCACAAAATCAATGTCTCAGAGTTGTAAACAGATGGCCACCACTTTAAAAAAAAACTACCGTGTGTTTTGTATTGTTGTTGCGAACCTGCAAAGTCTAACTGGTTAACGCGCTGGTTTTTAGCAAAATGGTTAAGCGGAACTCATCCTTCTGAGACCCTTGTGGACTGGCTCAATTGGCTTTGGGTTAACAGAGACTGCACCCAAAAATCATCTGGTGTGACTTACCAGATCATAACCACGAACGTGCGATATTCTTTCAGCCTTCAACATCCTGGTGAACTTTGGTGTGGCGGTCACCTACCCGACGTTCATTTCCTTTGGGATCCTGCTCAGCGTCCCGGGCAATGCAGGTAATACCGCTCGGCGCATGGTCACCCCGCAGTCCGCACCTCCGATTACGACGGTCGGCTAAGTGGGGATGCGAAAGGAGTCCCAACGTACATACGCACACGGGAAGGGTTGCCGCCCACACCACGAACCCCGGCGCTCTCGCTAGCGCCCGACGCCATCCTAACTAACCGCTCGCCCTTCTCTTGGCGGTGGGGGGGGGCCCGCAGTGACGGACGCGCTCTGCACGGACGTGGACTTCGGCTCGCTGCGTCTCCCCGCGCTGCTGGTGATCTGCGTCGCCTTCCTCCTGCTGCACCTGCCCGAGGACTGGGACGAGGTGGCGCTGCGGCTGGTGCAGCGCCTGCGCGAGAAGAAGCGCGAGGAAGGCGGCGCGGGGGACGAGCACCCCGAGCTGGGCATGCTCTCGCGCAGCAAGAGCCGGGCCATCGCGGCCTGCTGAACGCGGCGCTGTCGGCGGTGGCGGCGCCCGCAAACGCCCCGCTCCTTCCGACGTCCTCGGCTCATCCCGCGCGCGCCGTAGCTCGGCTATGCCGCCGTTGCCGCTGCCAGGGGCGTCGTAGACGCACGGCTGCGCGGCAGTGCCCTGGCGCGGTTGGCACCGGATCCTGGCGCAAGAACCAACCCACCAACACCCACCCGTTCGATTTCCCTCCCTTTTAGTAGCCCGGCACCTGGGTCCCTTGCGTCTGTTGTGTAGGGTCTGGCGTGCACCGCCCGCACATTCGAAAGCTGCGCGACCGTAATGTGCGTAAGTCAGCAGGTGGTGAGAAACCAGCCGTACGCAGCAAGGTTACAATGTGCGCATCCATCACGGTTCGCCGGGACGCACGGCTCAACTGCGACGCTCTGTCGCGATGCCGTCGCTTAACATCGCAACGGGACGAACTCCGTACGAAACGGATCAGCTGCCTAAGCGGCAATGGGGAACGTATTTCAGTGGGACAGCAGCACGGCGCTGGGTAGGTGGTTTCAGCCGAAGCACAACATCCTCCGCGTGCCACCTTTGTTTTAGCGTTTGCATCTCCGTCCTAAAATCACGGGGTCTTCATCACTGCCAACCGATAAGCAATACGCGCAGAGGTGAGGCTGGGTAAATACGTCATTATGATACGACAATAATGACCGACTTACCCAGCAAAGCCACATCGAGTTTGAAGACTTAGCAGGGTCCCGCATTGATTGGTCTAGACCAGTGATGCATGTTTTTAGCTTTGAAAGGGACCCGGAGAACCCTGAAGAAACCCATTCAGAGCAGGGGGAGAACATACAAAACTCCGCAGAGAGAACGCACCGTTGCAAGCGTTCCATTGAGCAGCCCCTCTCTGGAACCCCAAAGCTTTGCCACCGAGGGAGAGAATTCACGCTCTTTGGCTTTCACCATTTGGTTCCTCAGAGTCGACTGTGATCGAATCGTGCGCGGACGTAGGGCCACCCAGAGCGAAGGGCAAAAGGGGGCGAGACTTGCCCTGGGCTTCACGCAAAAAGAGGGCCCCACAATCACGTGGGTGGATGGTGGAAAAAGAGAGCTCCACGTGGCATTCTGCCCGGGGTTTCCAGGAGCCTCTGGGAGGTCCTGCGTTGTAGGCAGATCCACTGCTGGCTGGGTGGAGAGGATCAGAAACGCCAACCTTAACCCATCAACCCCTCCACCGGCAGAGAGAAGTTCTGGCGTTTTGAAGTTTGTCTTTAGATCGTCTGAGCAGGGCACCTCATCAAGAGGCTGCAAAGAGAGAATTTAGTTCACTATTCGTTTCCGAGGCCACCGATTGATCCGTGGGCATCCGCATTTCAAAAGTGTACAGTGTTTAATGCAGTCGTAACGCAGCAGTGCAGTCTGTATGCAACGCATGATTTACAGGCGCCTAATAGCTGCTCAATGTGTGTGTTTTTTTACGAGAAGCGTACCAGGTTTTATTTTGACAGATGCAGAGGGGGCGATGTCGGGAAAGCACATTTGGAGATGGGATTGTTTTGCCTCCTGCAGAAGAGAGAGAGAGCGCCATTTCCTGAGCCCAGTTCGATTTTGTTTTGTAAATGACAGCAAATAATTTCTACACGGTTCTCTAACACAGCAGCAACAGCATACTTCTCTTATAGAGGACACGAACCGAATTTGTATAAACCTGTATTTAAATAAATAATTATGAGAAAACCCATAACTGTATTGCATTAATGCAAGATATATTGGGGAGGGGGTATTTTAATTACCTGGGCAATGTACGATTATACAGTTGAATTCTCATCTCGGTTTTGAGCTGCAGGGATAAGCAATACATATGTATACACACACCATGTAAAATACGCAACACAGCACTTTATAAATTATATATATCACTGCTTTTAGGGCTAGGATGAAAACAGATTTGAAAGCGATGCTTCATGAGTCACACGATCAATATATATTTACTGCACGGGTATCACGAGCAGGGGCCATCTCCCGTGGCTGGGTGAGTCCTGCGGCAGATGAACAATCCCCTGGTTAGTGCCATTTCGAAGCGAGTGTCGCGCCCAGCCTCTACAGACCTTCGGCCTCCGTGGTTACCATTTTGCCGCCCAGCGGATAAACTACGTTCACAGTGTAATGATGTATATGTAAAGAATAGATTTTTTTATTTTTGCCAATATTATTATTTCAATTGTGCTATCAATTTCATACCATGAGACAAAGTGTCCATTCGGAGCTCTCATTGAGCAGAATATCTCCCCCCACACCCCATATTGGAAAACGGCCCACATAAGTGGATATCACAGAACCACAGTATTTTCGAGTTCCCTTCAAGTGGCCTATTTTGCATACTACGGGCACTGCTTTCTGATGAGCCATTCGATAGACGATAGGCAATACGGACGTTTTATGGTTTTTACAGCTGAGATTTTGCCACACGAAGAGAAGAACCACATTTAATACGATGGGTGTCTGTGCAGTCATTAGCAAGACCATCACATTTTTATAGAGAAACCAGTTTAGTCACAGGTGTACTCTTTGGTTTTTTCGGTAAAGTCACGTAGGTAAAAAAAAAATGAAGACTAAATTAAACCACGACGTTTCGGGCGCAACACAAGCGTCCAAAACGTCGTGATTTAATTTAGTTTTCATTTATTTTGTTTATTTTTTACCTAAGTGACTTTACCGAAAAAAAACAAAGAGTTATGAATCATTGCAGTCACGAAAGCTTCAAATCTAGAATTAGTCACAGGCGGTTGAAAGCCACACTCAAGCCCAGGAAATCAGTGTTGCTGGCTCAGTGCTCTAAACCCTGAGCCACCTCTTGTATTGATGTTTTTAGAGTTTATTTGCCAACCCTGGTCTGATGAATGCATGCCATGTGACACTCCAGTGGATATGCACAAAAGTGACCGAAGGTGGAGTTTTTTTTTAATTCCACATTGAGCGCTGTCGATAGAACCTGAAAATTAATTACATTGAAACCACCGTGTCACCGCCACAATACGGCACACGAAGCACGCAGAAATGTTTTACAACCGTGTAACGGATCGCGCTGTGATGCTGTCGTGGTGTAATAGTCGGCACACTGCACTTGCAATCCAGAGGTCGCCGATTCGACCTCTGGATTGCAAGTCAATTCCCCGCCGTGGCAGTTGACACAATGGGCAAGTTTCTTGAATTCACCCGCCTCTGGCCATCCAGCAGTATGAATCAGTACACGACAGGTGATCAACAGGTCGCGCGTGTGGTGGGATAAAGTGTGGGTACGTCCACCTCTTCCAAGACATTCAACCAGCGTGGAAGAGCAGGCCAAATAACCCTCGAGCGGTGATCTCTGAGCCCCCCCTTCCAACGAAGGTAGATCCACCTGCGTTGGCATGATCCATAAATTGCAGGGATGCACCTTTACTGCAAGTCCACTTTGCGGACTCATCCGAAAAGTACCGTGCCAGCGCAAGTGGCGTGGGGAAATCTCGCAGTGCCGCACTGGTGCAGAGCGAGCCGTTAATCGTCGTGGCCCTGCCGCAATGGTGCAGAGACAGCCATTAATCATCGTGGCCCTAGATTGGATTTTAAGGACTTGGAATCCTCCATCGGGCAAACCGCTGACCACAAACAAATGCAGCAAAACGAGAGTAAAAGCCCCACGTTTTTAACCAACAACAACGCTAAACGATTAAAGTGCGTTTTTATACGTAATATTGATTTATTTAAGTATGTTACTTTTTAACTCCGTGTAACTCCAGGCGTCTGCATATGAGTTCACAAAAATTGCAGGCATGTGTTCCTAGAGAGCATGATTTATATGTAGGATTTAGAGTTCAATCAAAAGACTCTCACAGCGTTCCTGGCAAGACTGGTGCCAAGCTGTGCACAAGTAATTGTAGCTTCCTATACCCTCATCTTCGGAAAGCAGACAATGCAACACAGTTACCTTGATACGTGCGTATACGTGCGCGTGTGTGTGTCTTTGTACAAATACACACACACAGTCAGGTGATTGTAATGTATTGTGACGTGTAAACGGATGCGACGGAGGGGTCCGGACATCATGAAAAAGAAAATCCCCCGCAACTTTAAGGCAAAGGTTCAAAGCGTTCTGGCACTTTAACTCCGGATATAACACAACACACAGCAAGCCCGTGCACGTAAAGTAAAGCCACACCTAGGTGGCACACAGACTGACATATCCAGAACAGACACTCACACGGATAGTAATAATTTAGAACATTCGACCCAGTCTGAAAATGCAAGGCTTTACACGAAGGCGCTATATCACAGTCTGCAGTACTTTCGGAGTAGGGGGCGATGTCGCTAATGTGTAAGGTTACAAGTACATTTTCTAATTTGGACTATAACACCTACACAATGGCCTACTTTTTTCAAATGACGCCATGGGATCTTAAGCATGCCCTGTGCAGCAGACGGCGTGTGTTTTACACGCAACATGCCCGTAGTCATAACCCGGGCACCCCGTCGGATATGAACCGCAAATCTCGAGAACAAGCGGCGAATGCGCTACCGTTGAGACACGTGACTGCCCCTGAACCCTCGCCTAAGACCACGAGCTGGTGAAGTCTTTGTTTTACGTGGGTGTGTGCGCGCGCATTACCAGGTGGTCAATGGAACAAAGTGGATTCCACCTGACAAGTGGTGACACATTCCACTGACGGCTCGAGTAAAAAATAAGACCACGGTGTGTAAAAAGTTGCCGTTTGGGCAACACTAACAATTACAGCATGCGTGACAAACACGGCGCGCACCAACTGGGGAGAGGGGCTTTCTGCTTTGATGTGTTGTGGTCAACTTGCCGACAAAAGAACTGTGTACTTGTGGCCGTGTGTGTGAGTGTGTTCAAGTATGAAAACATTGTTTTAACAGGGTAGTGCAAATTTGTCAATGTGTACGTGCGCGAGATGTTGTCAAGCTGTGATAATTGTGTTAAATGTGGCGAAATGATTGTAATTATGACCGTGTTGTTTTTTTGTATATTTGTGCGAGATAAATTGTGGCCCGAGTGGCTACCGACTGATGACTGGCCAAAGCAAAACCTTCATTCTTGATTTGAAGCTTTCGTGACTGCAGGAATCCATACTCTTTGGTTCTTTCGGTAAAGTCACGTGGGTAGAAAAATAATAATAGATCACGACGTTTTGATCGCCACACAAGCGATCGTCCTCAGGTGGGATATCCGCAGGAACCAAAGAGTTAAAAACCCTGCATGTCACGACACCCACGTTTCACCACAGGCATTGCAACACTGAAATGCACGTTCCAGTCTGCTGAACGTTAACTTGTGCTCATACAATGTTAGATGTCAAATTAAGTGTTTTCAAGTTCATTCATTATTAAAGAATGTGTATATAGTTTTTAAGTGTGTACATTTCTTAAATTATAATTTATTAATAAAGACTATACCACAGTGACTTCTCGTGAGTTGCCGAGTATGTAACAACAATCACACAATGTCTTTGTGAGCGGAAGCGAGTGTGTGTGTGTGTGCCGCGGGCAGGCGGTGGCAACAGCACTGGAGAAGACTTTGGTTTAAACTGCTCCATAAACCGCTATTTTATACGAGGGAGGATCCAAATCCTGGCAACTGAATCATCAGCTTCCAAATGCAATCTCTAAATGCACTCTCAGTGACAAGGAGGTTCAAATTTAATGGCATAACTCATTCAGGCACGTACCTTGCACAATTTAATCAAGTGTCCGAGCAGCGTACGATACTAACTGTGTGTAAGGATGTGTTGGGACAGGTGGAGGGTGTTACCCTGCAACCGCTTGCTCAAGCAACTGCTGGCGGAGGGCCTCCCCTCGAGCTTGAGTTCTCTTTCAGGCTGACCAGACGTGTTAGACGAAGGTGGGAGTACCCACACTTTACCCCACTGCATGCGACCTGCCAATCAGTTGTGATGAACACATTTATACCAGTGGGTGGACATAGGCGGGGAGGAAAGGCGGATTTAAGAATCGTGCCCCATTGTTTCAAGTGCAGTGTAGGGAGATCGATCTGGCGACCTCTGGATTGCAAGTCCAGTGTGCCGACCGTTACACCACAGCTACATCCCCACCATACAGTGTGTATTGACAGCAAACAGTCTCCGTGCCCAATAGCACCCACGACTTGCATCACCATAATTCACCTGCTGGCACCTTATAGCGGCCAGACCATTTTTGAAGTGAGCCATGTTACTCAAGGGCAATGTTTAAAAACACAGCACAGTACAGTATTGGCAGGGCCAGGAATTCCAGTTAAAGGGCAGCTACTTAACTAATCGGTAACCGTGATGTACTGACCATCTAACGCTGTTGGGTGGATAGACGTGAAGGGATGTGAGAAACCTGCAACATTGTTTCAAGTGCAGCACCGGAAGATACGATCGAATCTGAGACCTCTGTGCTAAACATAACACCACAGGAGCTCCCCAAGAATGCAAGCAATGTCTTGAGTTAAACCTCTTCCTTTTTCAACTGCAATTATGCTGCATCTGCACCCTGGCATGAAGAACTAAAACCACTGATCGATCACTGGCCTGTTATTGTTCATGGCAGCATGCAAACGCGCTGACGACTGCGATACTTCAACAAAGCTTTGCAAAACGCATACAGTGTATATATGAAAATGTATTCAGTTCATGAGTTCCAATGAACCAACATAACACATTCCATCACGTATAAACATTGCATTTGAAAACTAAATAAACATTTGGTCAAGATGCAAAAATAATATTTGAAAATGATCAGGAATGCAGCAAAACAAACTAACAGCCAATACAAATCCATTTCACAATCTCAACTGGATAGGCAACATTACAGATTTTTACGACAAATATCCACGTTTTGGTATGTGCCTCATGTACGAATGCTTTAAAATACCAATAAATGTTTAAATGCTGTGAACGCTCTCAGACATCTATTGTCCGTGGACATGGGACCACACGAACAGCAAGCCAGTGCAAGTAAAGTTTGACCTGATTTTTTTAAAGCCACAAACCAACAGAATCACAGTGTGACCCTGCAGTGTTCCGACATGCACCAGGATTAAACAAATGGCATTTTTGTAAATTATACCCGTACACCAATCCAAGAAAAACATAAAGGAATAAAACGAATGGAAACATTTCTGCAATAAGGTATACATCAAAAGCACCCAGATAAAGCCGCCTACATTCAGAATGCTGAACCAGATTTGGTTTTCAAAAGGCATTTTTCAAGACAAGGGACAAAGCAGTGAATGTTAGGCAAATTGGAGGGAGGCATATGTCATTTTAATGTGCAGTCATAGTTACATGATATGTTTAAAGTGAAACCCATATATATTAAAGATTTACATCTCGTTGTTCACCGTATTGATTCAAGTGAGCCTGACGGCTGAGGTGGCTATGAATGTCAAAACCGGTCCAAAATGTGCTTTTATCTGAATTAATGCTGCCACCTCATGTGTACTCTTGGAGGGCCGGGGCGCTGATGGGTTGCGTAAAATTACCTTTTATATATTATGTGCAGAGGCAGTTATTGTCTGCTAGTCTATTCTGTTTAACGTGAAGGCCACTTGCTTTTTTTAAAATCAACTTTACAAGCCAAAGCATAGCTCATATTCACGTGTTACCGGGAGGTCATTCCCAAGATAGAATCCCACATCAATAAGCATCATGAGTTTTAAAATAACAATCGATTAACCCTTTCTACCCGTACTATCTGCATTGTGCCTGTGCTGCAACAATGTCGTTTCTGATGTTCACCCGTGGCAGCTCTGGCTTTATGAGATACCCGCAACTCCACTAAACAACAATCGCTGTCTTCCAAACATTCTACTGACCTTGTGTCACGTTACTGGCCTTCAGTGGAGCACTGCCTTGATATGGCAGAGAAGCATGTGAGCTTCAAAAACTCAAGTAGCAATACTGGACAGGAACACCCATATCAGTCAGATATACTCTGGGAATATTAAGACAAAATGTGCTCCTTTTACGAGCCCACAATGTGAAGCGTACCCCTGAGATACGTTTAAACCAGAGCTGACGATGACCATGTTACAGGCCAGAAACAATGAGATTTTGTGCACTTGATTATAGCAGATTTTACACTATCACAGTGATACCCATAGTTTTTTATGTTTTTGATAAATTTGCTGAACAATTACCTAAGGACTAATGCAAAGGCATTGATACATATAGTATACTGCTGTGCTAGACATAACTACTACTGTACTTCACAAGGCTATTAACCTTTAGACCAATGGCTTTATTTTACTGCTGTTGAATGGCGTCACCAAAAATCAATTGCACTTTTATATTTAAACAAAAATATTCATAGGGCACAACAACTATGACATTCTATGAAGCCCACCAAAACCAATCTAACGAAGGAAACATGATGTTTCACCTACTCCGCAGTATTTTTATTTAATTGTATCCAATAGTAACTAGTATATTACAAATGGATGGCCACAGAGTAGACCTGGGAGATGTTTTGGCCTTTTAATTTTATGGTGACAGTTTCATGGTGGCAGTCGCAATTGGTCGATGAGAGGGAATGCTGGGATTGTCAACAACAACAACAGCCTAGTGCAGTGTCAAATAGTCATCTGGAAAGGTTCGTTTAAACGCGAGGAGCCCACGGCGTACGAGCCGCTCCTCGGGGAAAACTCGCCGTCGTAGTCGTCCTCAAAGGACGTCTCGGAGGGAGTAACGGAAGAGGCCATGGAGAGGTCTTGCACGAGCGTCTTGTACTCTTGCATGCCCTCATTGAGGGCCGACAACTGGCACAGAAGGGACATGTCCAGCTGCCGAAGTCCCATCTGCACCGTGTGCAAGATACACAATTTCAATTAATTAAAACTTCAGTCGACTTCGGAAAATAATGTAAACTTCTTTAACCGAATACTGTTGTTGAATTCCAAGATAGACAGGACAAAGATATGCAACAGAGAACCGATTGTGCTTGCAAAAAAAATGCATAAATGAAATGACTACTCAGGGAAAATTACCACCCTGATTCAAAAGGAAAATAATAAATGCTTGGATTTTAGCAGCGATTACCTACAGGACACAGACCACACACATTTTATGTGTTTAGGTTTATTCGCTATAAAACTGCCGTCTTGGAGACCTCAACACAACCATGCATACAGAGTGTGCAATTTACAACACCAATATAACTTTGCCGCAAGACATCTTCTTCACCACCAACATTGACCGCGATGCTGGTGGTGGAGGTGCAGCCCTTACACTGCTTACTTACAATACTGTTGGCCTCCACTCGAGGCAGCTTTAAATAGCCCCTCTAAAGCACAGTCGGTTTCCTCTTTCAAATTGGCCCGACGTCTCGAAAGAAGTGGCTGTACCCACACTTACTCGACCACACACAACCTGCCGAACGATAGTAATGTACCCATTTATACTACTAAGGTGAACAGAGACGGGGGGATGGGAAGCAGACATTTAAGAGACTTGCATCATGTTTGCAAGTGGGGCTGTTAAACTGGCGACCTCTGCATTTGCAAGTCCAGAATGCTAAAATGTACATCACACCAGGATCCCCGTGACACTGTTGGTACAGTATTCATTTATTGTACGGTAAATACTCGACATGCCCAATAGCACCGACGTTTGTTACTGTAGCATAACACACCTGCTGTCACCTTACTGCCAAAACATTTTGAAAGTGGCCTTGTTGCCTAAGGGCAATGTTCAAAAACACACACAAACGATACAGTATTGGCAGGGCCAGGAATTACAGTTCAAGGGCAGTTCTTCCGGTAGTCAACCGGTTACACTTCACAAGGACTGTTTATTTCTTACACCAAACAGGCGATGGCATTTGAACCGGTCTAACGCGTCCATGACCCAACAACTCCTGACAGAGTTGTGTGCAGGTTATTTCTGAGATAATCAAATACTGGATTACATTATAGGAATTTCAATTAGACAGCTGGCGTATGCTTAAAGTAAAACGACGTTCATATTCTTAGCTCTTTCGGTAAAGTCACGTCGTAATCAGGTGTGTCGGTTTGCATTAATTGCAAACCGACACACCTGATGACGACCGTTTGTGTTATGGTCGAAACGTCGTGAGAATTTTTACTGTTTTATATATATTTTAGTATTTTATTGTTTCCCTTCAACGTGACTTTACCGAAAGAGCTAAGAATATGAATTACTGCAGTCACGAAAGCTTTAACTCAAAATTTAAAACGACGTTAATATATGAAACCATTAGGTAGTTGATATTTTTAAAAAGCTTCCAAAAGGATATGTCACTATTGAAGCAGATTAATTGAGCGTCTCTGTATTGTAACTTTATTCAATGCCAGAGAAGCATTTAACATTACATATATGCAGCACTCGATCGAGCTTAAATGTATTTCAAATCATTGGATAAAATACAACAGCACCAATAACTGCAGCAAGTATGCTCATGCATGCAATTGGCCACCACTTGCAACTTTCATCATTATGATTATCAGATTTTCAAAATCTCTTTTTTATATCAATACAAAATAAAAATACAATTTCTTGCCCATTATAAATAACGGTGATCGAACCAATTAGGAGGAATGTGCTTCAAATTTTGGAGCAGACCACCAAAGTTAACCACAACAGTTGCTATGAAACCTGGAAACAATTCCAGAGAGGTGACATTCTGGGTGACAAGACTTCCACAAATGGGGTCATTAAAAGCCCCCCCCCATCGACAAGTCGCCCCTGTGGTAGACGCTGTAAGAAGCTCACCATCTCCTTGCGCAGCAGAGCCATCGCCAGGTCCAGATTGCCGGGCTTGCAGCTGGCCAGCAACATTCGTCCCTCCGCAGCCCCACTGCGGCCCCGCTGTAGGTCGTCCTGGATCATGGACCTCTTGGCGTACGTCCTCTCCAGCTCTCGCCACGATGTCGGGCCACTCCCGTGGCTCCCGAAGCCGCCGCCAGCCGAGCTCAAAAGCCCGCTCAGACTCTTGGGCAACGGTGGCAGCCCAGAGGGCCCACCTGCGCTGGGTGCCACGCTCCCACGGGCGACTGCCAGTGGAGTTGTGCCCAACAGGAGACTGGGAATTTGAACATTCCCTGAACTCGAGTTCACGCTCTCATGCCCCTCCATCGAGCAGGTCCCCTTGCTCGCTGTGCTTTGGTGAATGGAGGTGGAGGCAGGAGGATCAGCAGCAGCAGCAACAACAAAGTGGACGACGTTCAGGAGATATGAAGAGTGTGCTGATGAAGTTTCGGTATGTTGAGATGCTGTGACTGAGACGTTAGTTTATTAAGTAGGGGATGTAAAGATCCGTGAGGTTATGGAGATGAGATGAGGAAAACTTTACGGGTATAGATTGGGACGCTGAGGGTAGTATGTTAAGATAATGTTGAAGATGTAATCGATGTTGATGTTGAGTCGAGGTTGGGATGTTAGCGAAACGGAGCTTGGGGAGATAACAGGGAATGTTGGGGATGTTGTGTGGGATGATGTTGATGAAATAAATTGCCGAGATGTGAAACCTGAGAATATTAAGAGGCTATGTTGACTCGATACGGAAACATCGAGGATGCACCGTCATTAAAGGCTGCACGTGTATATTAAGGGGAGGATAATGAGATGCCGATGAGACGATTCTGTGGTGGTTTGTCGCTGCTGTGTCGAGGCGTGAAGACTGCGGCCGAATGCGGTCGCGATCCCCGCCGCAGCCGAGCAAGGAACGCCTCCCTCCCCCCCCCGTCAGACACCACGAGAGGCAGCTGGAGCTGCTGTACCTCCTCGTCGTCTTCGGCTGCGCGTCGCGGTTGACGTGGACGAGGCCTCCTCGAAAGCGAAGCGAACGGCGGAGGCCTGCTGCTTCACGTTTAATGGACGCTGCTGCGGCTGCGGCGGCGGCTGCGGCTGCTGCTGCGAGTGAGCGGCGCTCGCTCCGCCACTCCCTGAGACGCCCCCGGCCCCCTCTCACACTGCCACCGCTCAGCACGCACAACGAGCAAGCGTCCCACACAGGTGCGTGCAGGTGAGCCCAGTCTAGCCACCTCCCACTTCCTCATCGTCACCTGCAATGGCCCCACCCACAACCTGCCAGACACACCCACTCTCACCTACACACCCACTCACCTACACACCCTCACCTGCCAGACACACCCACTCACCGACACACCCTCACCTGCCAGACACAGCCACCCACCAACACACCCTCACCTACATACCCCCACCTGCCAGACACACCCACTCACCTACACACCCTCACCTGCCAGACACAGCCACCCACTAACACACCCTCACCAACACACCCCCACCTGCCAGACACACCCACTCACCTACTCACCCTCACCTACACACCCCCACCTGCCAGACACACCCACTCACCTACACACCCTCACCTGCCAGACACAGCCACCCACCAACACACCCTCACCTACACACCCTCAACTGCCAGACACAGCCACCCACCAACACACCCTCACCTACACACCCTCAACTGCCAGACACACCCACTCACCTACACACCCTCACCTACACACCCTCACCTGCCAGACACACCCACTCACCTACACACCCTCACCTGCCAGACACAGCTACCCACCTACACACCCTCACCTACACACCCCCACCTGCCAGACACACCCACCCTCACCTACACACCCTCACCTGCCAGACACACCCACCCTCACCTACACACCCTCACCTACACACCCTCAACTGCCAGACACAGCCACCCACCTACACACCCCCACCTGCCAGACACAGCCACTCACCTACACACCCTCACCTGCCAGACACAGCCACCCACCAACACACCCTCACCTACACACCCTCACCTGCCAGACACAGCCACCCACCAACACACCCTCACCTACACACCCTCACCTGCCAGACACACCCACTCACCTACACACCCTCACCTACACACCCTCACCTGCCAGACACACCCACCCACCAACACACCCTCACCTACACACCCCCACCTGCCAGACACACCCACTCACCTACACACCCTCACCTGCCAGACACAGCCACCCACCAACACACCCTCACCTACACACCCTCACCTGCCAGACACACCCACCTACACATAGCCACCTACAACACCCTCACCTCCACTGCCAGACACACCCACCCACCTACACCCCCCCACCTACACATACCTGTGCAGGTGAGCCAGTCCTCACCTGGGTGTCAATACTAACACCTGCTGCTGCTGCTACCGCTCGGCCGACAGTAGAGGACAGTAACATGCTTTTTAAATCCACTGCTGGATGGAGGCCTCCCCTTTACCTTGTAAGTCATAGGGGTTCGTTCTTAACTGTACTTCACCACGCGCTGTTCATGTGGGTTGAAGTGGGGAGATCCAGCACTAGTTCCGATATATAGCCTGTGATGTTAGGAGGGGCCGTCCATAAATGACGTCACGCGATTTTGGACGATTTTTTACCCCCCCCCCCTCGTCACACGGCGTCACAAAAAGTCAGACCCCCCCTCAAATATGACATCACAAAGCTCTGCCCCCCCCCGCAAAACCATAAAACATGCTTCAAATCGCTTTAAACTATTGTCATTGTAGTGCGTATTTAATGTGACGTTGCACTCTGATGTTGTAGGATAACATTTTTATTACAAAGTCTATTTAATGAAGTAGAACGTGTTGTCTATATTTATTTAAAGTTGCGCATTTTGATGTGACGTCACATTTCTCAAACCCCCCCCCCCCCCTCGTCACATATCGTCACAAATGTCTGACCCCCCCCCCCCCTAGGTGCGTGACGTCATTTATGGACGGCCCCTTAGTAGTCATGGCCAGGAATCAAACTCGGGTAGCTGTGGTTCATCGTGCCATGCGTTAACCACTGCATCACCCTATTTTATAGGGGTCGGCAACCTATGGCTCGCGAGCCAGATGTGGCTCTTTTGATGACTGCATCTGGCTCGCAAATAAATCTTAGCTGACATTTCTTAACATGATAAGTAATGAATAATTCCGCTGACATTAAAGTAAAACATTACAGAAATCACAGTGTTCAAAATAACGTTTAAAATATAAAACATTCTCATGCATTTTAATCGATCCATCCATTTTCTACCGCTCCTGCTCAGGGTTGCAGGTGGCTGGAGCCAATGCCAGCTGTCCGACACCAAAACTCTATTTTTATTGGATAATGCGGTAGCCTACGGGTCGTTGTGAGGTCAAGAAGTAAACTTCCGTCCTTTTAATCAAATAGTCAGCTAGCTAATTTATGCAGAGCAAACCCTTTTGATGAAGATGGCGAAAAGAAAAAAAATGAGGAGTACCGCACATTTCAGCACGAATGGACAGAAGAATTCGCCTTGTGGAGAGAGCAGGTTCTGCGGTGTGTCTAATATGCAATGATAAAATTGTAATCGATGAAACGGTCAAATATAAAGCGGCACTTCGACACACGCCATGCTACATTTGCATCGAAATATCCAGCGGGGGACAGCAGAAAGAAGGCATGCCAAGAGCTACTGTTCAGAGTGCAAGCTAGTCAGCAGCAACTCCGTGTATGGACGAGACAAGGTGACGGGAATTCGGCTAGCTTCGCTGGTCCTTTAGCAATTGCGAGGAACGGAAAACCATTCACAGATGGCGAGTATGCCAAAACATTCATGCTTGATGTGGCCAAGGAACTTTTTGACGACTTTTCGGATAAAGACAAGATAATCAAACGAATAATAGACATGCCTCTGTCAGCAAAAACTGTTCACGATCGTACCGTAATGATGGCAAATCAAGTGGAGGAAACACAAGTGAAGGACATAAATGCAGCGCCATACTTTTCCCTCGCTTTGGCTGAGTCAACAGACGTAAGTCATTTATCCCAGTTCAGTGTGATTGCAAGGTATGCTGCCGGTGACACACTGCGTGAAGAAAGTCTTGCTGTTTTGCCAATGAAAGGGTTAACAAGAGGGGAGGATTTATTCAAGTCTTTCATTGAGTTCGCTAAAGAAAAAAAATCTACCGATGGATAAGCTTATTTCGGTGTGTACTGATGGTGCTCCGTGTATGGTGGGGAAAAAGAGGATTTGTAGCGCTTCTTCGTCAACATGAAAAAAGACCAATCCTAAGTCTTCACTGCATTCTACATCAGGAGGCGCTTGGTGTTCAAATGTGTGGCGAGCAGCTTGGTGAGGTGATGTCACTGGTCATTCGGGTGGTCTACTTTATTGTTGCCCGAGCTTTCAATGATCGCCAGTTTAAAACACTGCTGGATGAAGTTGGGAATCATTATCCCGGTCTGCTTTTGCACAGCAATGTGCGTTGGTTGCCAAGAAGGAAGGTGCTCAGCCGTTTTGCAGCTTGCCTGAGCGAAATCCGGACTTTTCTTGAAATGAAAGATGTCGAGCATCCTGAGCTAGCTAACACTGAGTGGCTCCTGAAGTTTTACTCTCTTGTGGACATGACTGGACATCTGAACCAGCTCAATGTGAAAATGCAAGGCATTGGAAATAGTCTTATCCCTTCAACAAGCAGTGTTTGCATTTGAAAACATGCTGGAACTCTTCATCGTGGATATTGAAACAGGTCGTTTATTGCACTTTGAAAAACTGAGAGAATTTAAAGATGCGTGCACAGCAAGTGACCCCGTTCAACATTTTGATCTCCATCAGCTAGCTGGCTTCACATCTGATCTCCAGCAGTCATTCAAAGCACGCTTTGGAGAATTTCGTGAGCACACTCGTCTTTTCAAGTTCATCACTCATCCACACGAGTGTGCAGTGGACACAGCCGACCTGAGTTACATCCCTGGTGTCTCCATCAGAGATTTTGAGCTGGAAGTTGCTGACCTGAAGGCCTCAGACATGTGGGTGAATAAGTTCAAGTCACTGAATGAAGATTTGGAAAGACTTGAACGACAGCAAGCAGAGCTGGCGAGCAAACACAAGTGGACAGAAATGAAAAAACTTCAACCCGCAGACCAGCTGATTGTCAAAACATGGAACGCGCTTCCTGTCACATACCACACACTGCAGCGTGTGAGAATTGCTGTATTGACCATGTTTGGTTCTACGTATTCATGTGAGCAGTCGTTCTCACATCTAAAAAACATCAAGACCAGCCTACAATCCCGTTTAACGGATGAAAGCCTCAACACCTGCATGAAGCTTAACCTCACCACGTATCAACCAGACTACAAAGCCATCAGCAAAACCATACAGCACCAGAAGTCGCATTAATGGTAAGAAGTATTTTATTTATTATTGGTTGTTGGTATAACAACGTTATTGAAAAGGATACATTCAGAGACTTATTATATTCTAAAATTGGTGGTCTTAGTTAAAATTACACGCATTTAGTTGTATTCAGTGTTAAAAAAATATTATATGGCTCTCAGGTAAATGTATTTTAAAATATGTGGCTTTCATGGCTCTCTAAGCCAAAAAGGTTCCCGACCCCTGCCCTATTACACATATATATCACTAATTACAATACGTACAAGTTAACGCGTTCGTCAATAAGGGGGTGGCCTTGAAAGCAATATAATATGCGATGTTTCGAGCAATGGCCCTCCTATGTGCTATGCGGAGGGCTATTGCACGAAACATCAGTTGTTTATCTTCTTTGGTTCTTTCGGTAAAGTCACGTAGAATGAAAATAAAATAATTTTATTGTTTTATTTTATTTTATTATTTTATTCTCATTCTACGTGACTTTACCGAAAGAACCAAAGCAGATGAATCCTTGCAGTCACGAAAGCTTTAATTCGAAATAAACATCAGTTGTTTATGTTTATTTTTAAGACAGCGTTTTTTTGCCGAACGTGTTGGTTGAGTTGTTTGTTGGGAGTGCTTGTGCATCAAACACTGTGTTTAATTACAGTAGCGTACTGATGCTTAAAAAAAACTGTTGCACTTATTTGGTGCGGTTCAAATAAATGTACCGGTATATCATATTTTATTTGAATTAGTTTTATTGATTACGATGAACAACATTGCGTTTCTGGTAGCTGTGTACTGTATTGTTCAATACTATTGCTTTAAATTTTGATTTAAAGCTTTCGTGACTGCAGGGATTCATATTCACGTGACTTTACCGAAAGAACCAAGAATACTATTGCTTTGTTAAGTTTAAAATGCTTGAAATATGTTGCTGTATTTTAATTGACATGACGTAGCCCACCCGAGTCACCCTTGCAAAAGAGGCAATGCATCACGTGTGTGAACGCACCTGTGGTACATGACCAGTTGACATGTGCTACTACATATATACCTCAAGACTTGTTTAAAAAAAGTACAATATTGTATCTGCACCATGACACCTGGCAAAATAAAAATGTACTAATTATCATCGCGAGCTATTCAAATGTTATGACATCCGGTACCGTATTACCTTTTAATTATTTTACTCATGTTTCCTTTCAACAAAGTAACGCCGTTTCATTGGGTATGCACCTAATTGTATTTTTTTTTAAATCAGGCGTGTTTGGAAAGAAATGTGATGCTGGCATCTTGGGATCAAAATAATGTACGAAACCTATTCAGTCTCAGTCTTGATTTGTCTCCTCCCATAAAACGTCAATTAACAAAAATGTTCAATATGGTGTACTCTGTTTTTGTGGTCAGCTGCTTTGGCCCCTTGGCAAATTGTGGCCACCTCCCACAGCCTGCCCACTGAAGGAAAGAAACCCTCACAAGCCACACCCAGAATGACGCGGTTGATGGTGGCGATCATGTCGTCACCCCGCCCATCACCTGCCACTCGTGTGAACAGAGAAATGCAAGTCGGTGCCTCTGGAGTTTGTATGTTCTCTCTTCCCCTGGTTCTGCAATGGTTTCCTCCGGGTTCTCTGGTTTCCTCCCATAACTAAAAACAAAAAGCATGCAATGTTACTGGAATTGGCCATACATCCCAATGCTAACAATGATCTGCCAATTACTATTGGATTACAAATATAAATCATCGCCCTCTACTGCGAAAACTTGGCAGGACCCTCCTGAAACAGAGTTGAGACTCAATTGGGGCTTTCTTGGGTCAAAACGCGTAATAATAATATGAAAAACAAAAATCTAATATCTCAGTTCTACTCCCATACTGTCAACCCCCTAAACTCATTCGCTGATGCCATCCATCATAGGAAATTGGCCAATAGGCCCATATGCCCAGTCTCAGCATATAACAGCGCTGTAGTCGGTGCATTGTGGGTGGATGGTTTGGTCCTGGGACATTGCAAGAGTGGATGATTAGTTCAATAGCTGCGTACGATCAGGGGATGGGGACCCACGGTGTTGAACAACTAGCTTAGGACAGAAGTCAAGAGTATTGCAGTTTTAAAAATCAAAGTGGCACTGCCTTCTATATGAGCTTGCCACGACAAGAAGACATTAAACTCGTTCGTTTCTCAATCCGCTCGTCCTGGTGAGGGTCGCGGCGGTAGCGTGTTGAGTAGGGCGTTCCAGACCTCCCTTTCCCTGGCCACAGATTCTAGCTCTTCCTGGGGAATTCCCAGGCGTTCCCAGGCCAGCTGAGCGACATCGTCTTGCCAGTGTATCCTGGGCCGGTCCCGGCGTCTTCGCCCATAGTCTAGAATGGCCTCCCCTTTTTTGCTGTCCACATTGTAGTACAACACTGCAGTGCTGTTCACTCGAATGTTCACCGACATTGGTTTCAGCAAGCCTGACTGCTGATGAGGTGCTAAATGTCAACACTTGTGTCAAATCAATGCTGATGAAATAGTTCCCAGAAGGCCACTTGGCCAACGGCATGTGTGAAAACAACTGCGGGTATATTTCTTGCAGAGGGACAGATATGGGAAGGAGGGATATCGTCTTGTGATCTAGTTTGTATTTTACGAGGTGGCATCTCACTGTCGTCAAGTGCCCGCTCGCGAGGTTGGCCCAGAGGGGTGGCTTGCAGGGCAGGGCAGCACTGTGGGTGTGACCGGAATTTTGTGACCAACACTTTAGCATGCTGCAACGGGCGCTACTGTGTGTTTTCTTTTGTGGATATGACAGGAGCTCATAACCTGCTGGCCTCGCCGCACAGAGATTTAACGAAGTCATCTGCAACTGTCCTTTCCGGAAATCAGATTCGTTTAATGTCACGGAGAGAGATTGAATAAAAAAAAGACAAGCTAAAATACATGTACGTACAGGAAGCAATTAATAACTGATACAAGTATAATACTATTTGTGAATTAACCTCCGTGGTTATATATTTTCCGAAATATTAACTGCATATTGTAAATCTTAAACCTAAATCTGTAAATAGCTCTGCAGGTAGGGGGCAGTAGCTATCCATCAACGGGCCTCTGCTGTGAACGCTACTCTGAAGCTGAACAATTGACAATGCCCTCCTATCCATTACTCCAGGGGTCAACAAAAACCTTCGATATTTAAGTGATGTTATTTAAGCTGGTGGTGATTTAAGTTGTAACTATTATTTTGTACATCGTTACTTTCGTTTTTAAAAAGGTTCGTTTTGTACAAACGAGTGGCTACGCGTTGTGGTGGTGGTGGTGCGAATGTCGTCCCGAGGTAGCCAGAATATACGACGTTAACTGTGATGAAAAAAAACAGCAAATAATTGTCAAATAAAAGAGCATGTAGTAAATATATAGTGTTAGTTAACTTTATTAGCCTATTACCAAGTCACCAGGAATGTATGCACCCGGCCTCGCCAGCTCTCAGAAGCCAGAGTCGAGCCTGGATCGTGCGTTAACAGACGTTTACAGGTTCGCTCCTGCTGCTGCTGCCGGGTCGCGTTGTGGGCAACAGAGGGCAGTGCAGCAACATCCGTTGTATCGTAATGTGATCCCGCTGCCTTCAGCAGCAACACGGACTGACCACGGTGGTGAAGTATGGTCAAAGAACCTCCCCCACCTCCATGCCTTGTAAGGTGTGGGGAGGCTCTCATCTAGCAGTGGACTGACAAAGCGCCGTACGTACATGATGTAGGTGCTATTTATTTATCTCAGTGTTATTTTGGCACAGGTAAACCCCATTGGGCAATACATGCTCATTTTAGACGGGGACCTGGCTACAGAAACCTCATTGCTGCAGCAACAACCAAACACATGAACAAATCCGTCCACAAACAACTGTGTAACACGGTCAAGTTTGTCAAGTTCCCCTTGTGCCAGGTCGTGCACTGCCCTGGCACAAGCAGCACAATCAATACAAGGCGACGAGAACGCATCACGTGCAAAGGTTGATCGTTAAAGTCTGAAAAGCAGAGCGGTGTACACTTGAAATAAAATCTGAGGTCCAAAGGTGATTTAAAGTGGGACAAGAATGATGAGCTTTTGATCTCAAACATTTTCTCTCGGTTATTCCGGAGATTAGGAGCCGTCGCACGGAAGAGATTTAAACCGAGTTGGGTTCTCGCATGGGGGGACGGGGGGGGGTGAGGGGTGGGCGGAGGATGGGCTGGGGGGGTAAGGGGGTGGGGTGGGTGGGGGTGGGCTGGGGGGGTGAGGGGGTGTGGTGAGGGGGTGGGCGGAGGATGCGCTGGGGGGGTAAGGGGGTTGGGTGGGCGGGGGGGTGAGGGGGGGCGGAGGATGAGCTGGGGGGGGTAAGGGGGTTGGATTGTTGGGGTTGGGGGGGGCGGAGGATGGGCTGAGGGGGGGGGCTTGGAGCAGTGAGGGAGATTCTAAGGGTACGGGAGTTTACGTGGGGGATTATATGATCCAAAAATATATTTAGCAGAGTCATTTTGTAACATTTTGAGGATGAAGATAGCCCAATGCCATTCCCTGCGTAGATCAAAGAGGGGGGGGGGGGGTGAGATGTTAACTACCTCGCCTGATATACAGAAGCACGTGAGTTCGATCCCGACTCTGATGCCTGTATAATTGGAGTTTGCGTGTGTCTCTCACCGTGGTCGCGTGGATTTTTCTCGGGGTCCTCCAGTTGTTTCCTCCACATTTAGAAACATGCGTTTAGAGTATTTGGCTGCGATACATTTCCACACGATAAGCCACTTCGTTGGGCTCTCATTTGTGGACAGGTCGCTGGCTCAGTGGGCTTTACCTGGTAAAATAAAAATAAAAAATAGTTTAAATAAAGTTTACAACGATGCGTTCTGTACCGGGCATCAATGGCAAAACGGAGTTCGGAGCGGTAGAATGAGACCAATTTGTTGAGGTGAGAAGCCATTGGACACTTCTCGTGTTTGGCGAAGGTGAACCCATTACGTGCACAGATGTACATGTGAACACGGCACGCCAACGATCGCACAGTTTCTCAACACCCGCGAGTAGCACAACATATATTTATTCTCTTACACAGTACCTGTGCCGCAATCGTGAACAGCTTCAAGGTTTGTAATGTGTGTGTGTGTGTGCGCGCGTGTACAAAAATAACATTCTCCGTTTTCACAGTTGCAATCCGGTGGGGATTTTTTCCCCGTCCCAGGCCATGCAATCCATTTGATTACGGTGGCCTCAACAATGAAGTTCAGAAAACCGTGGACACATCACACCAACCCACAAGTGTGTGCCGGGGTGGCAAGCTTTAACCAATTACTCACAGCCACCAGGGCGTAAAATTACAGATGCTATCGATCCACAGGTCAGCAGCGGGGACAGGAAAACCGAAGGCCAGATACATGATGGTTTGTAAAAAGCACAAGGCCACTTTATGGCACGGGTGCTTCAGCAGTGGGCCGTCTGTCAGTGGGCCATCACGTGCACAGCGATATGGAGCGCACCGGCGATGACAAATCCCAAAGTGACCTCGGGTCACCACTCTGACCCCGCCGTGGCTTCTGACAGCGTGGTCCGCTGCTTGCTGTACGTTCCTCTGGGAATTCCGGACGTTGATGGATCTCGCCCGGCCACCAGAGGGCTGCAGTACCTGTCAGTATTACCGATGTTAGGGTACAGACGTTTTCTTTATGCACTCACGAAGTGCTATTACTCATCACTGCAATCCAGTTCATCGCATGAGAAAAACAAATCAGCTCGTGTGCAGCAGGTGCCCGATGGACTGTTGCATCGCATGATGGTGAAAGGTGGCGGTGGCTTAGGGAGACCTTCATCCAGCAGTGGATTTGTCATGGCTGATGATGATGACAGGAGTTGTATGCTGTGCAGCCATGTACGGAAGTGAGGCAAGTTTCATGCTATTTTGGAAAGGTCGAAAGAAATGTATGTTATTTAAATTGGAAATAGTAATGATTAAACTGCCCAAAGTCAGAAAAGATGACCACACCCTATAAATAAATAGCTGCCCTTTGTTAACCTATTCGACGAAAGCCTCCTCAGATCGTGTCCTTCATCGGGGCAGCTTTGACCATACTTCACCGTGATGTTCAGTGCAGGTCGGTGAAGGGGTTGGGCTCAGAACCGATTCATACCTCACGCTCGAACTCATTCTACATTCACAGGTGAACTCATTCTACTTTCACAGGTGAACTCATTCTACATTCACAGGTGAACTCATTCTTTCACAGGTGAACTCATTCTACATTCACAGGTAAACTCATTCTACATTCACAGGTGAACTCATTCTACATTCACAGGTGAACTCATTATTTCACAGGTGAACTCATTCTACATTCGCAGGTGGACTCATTCTCCTTTCACAGGTGAACTCATTCTACATTCACAGGTGAACTCATTCTACATTCGCAGGTGGACTCATCCTCCTTTCACAGATGAACTCATTCTAAATTCACAGGTAAACTTATTCTACATTCACAGGTAAACTCATTCTACATTCACAGGTGAACTCATTCTACATTCCCAGGTAAACTCATTCTACATTCACAGGTAAACTCATTCTACATTCACAGGTGAACTCATTCTACATTCACAGGTAAACTCATTCTACATTCACAGGTCAACTCATTCTACATTTCCAGGTAAACTCATTCTACATTCACAGGTGAACTCATTATACTTTCACAGGTAAACTCATTCTACATTCACAGGTGAACTCATTCTACATTCACAGGTGAACTCATTATTTCACAGGTGAACTCATTCTACATTCACAGGTGAACTCATTATACTTTCACATGTAAACTCATTCTACATTCACAGGTGAACTCATTCTACATTCGCAGGTGGACTCATCCTCCTTTCACAGATGAACTCATTCTAAATTCACAGGTAAACTTATTCTACATTCACAGGTGAACTCATTCTACATTCACAGGTGAACTTATTCTACATTCCCAGGTAAACTCATTCTACATTCACAGGTAAACTCATTCTCCTGTCACAGGTGAACTTATTCTACATTCACAGGTGAACTTATTCTACATTCACAGGTGAACTCATTCTACTTTCACAGGTGAACTCATTCTACATTCACAGGTGAACTCATTCTACATTCACAGGTGAACTCATTCTACATTCACAGGTGAACTCATTCTACATTCACAGGTGAACTCATTATACTTTCACAGGTGAACTCATTCTACATTCACAGGTGAACTCATTATACTTTCACATGTAAACTCATTCTACATTCACAGGTGAACTCATTCTACATTCACAGGTGAACTAATTCTCCATTCCTAGGTGAACTCATTATACTTTCACAGGTGAACTTATTCTACATTCACAGGTGAACTCATTCTACATTCACAGGTGAACTTATTCTACATTCACAGGTGAACTCATTCTACATTCACAGGTGAACTCATTCTCCTGTCACAGGTGAACTTATTCTACATTCACAGGTGAACTTATTCTACATTCACAGGTGAACTCATTCTACTTTCACAGGTGAACTCATTCTACATTCACAGGTGAACTCATTCTACATTCACAGGTGAACTCATTCTACATTCACAGGTGAACTCATTCTACTTTCACAGGTGAACTCATTATACTTTCACAGGTGAACTCATTCTACATTCACAGGTGAACTCATTATACTTTCAAAGGTAAACTCATTCTACATTCACAGGTGAACTCATTCTACATTCACAGGTGAACTCATTATACTTTCACAGGTGAACTTATTCTACATTCACAGGTGAACTCATTCTACATTCACAGGTGAACTCATTCTATATTCACATGTGAACGCATTATACTTTCACAGGTGAACTCATTATTGAACTCATTATACTTTCACAGGTGAACTTATTCTACATTCACAGGTGAACTCATTATACTTTCAAAGGTGTACTCATTCTCCTGTCACAGGTGAACTTATTCTACATTCACAGGTGAACTCATTCTACATTCACAGGTGAACTTATTCTTTCACAGGTGAACTCATTCCACATTCACAGGTGAACTCATTCTACATTCACAGGTGAACTCATTCTACATTCACAGGTGAACTCATTCTACATTCACAGGTGAACTCATTCTACATTCACAGGTGAACTCATTCTACATTCACAGGTGAACTCATTATTCTTTCACAGGTGAACTCATTCTACATTCGGCTCGTGCTACCATTCGCACAAGCAGTTTGGAATTATATTGTACAAATAAACAAAGGCATAAGTAAATCGTGGATGTGTAAATCATCTTCAAAGTTCTTCTTTCAATGCATTCTATTCTTTAGTAAAACAACTTCACTATTTGCACCATTGGCGCTACAGTGTTTTTTTTAAAGCACCCTCTGCAGCAAAAGTGCTTTGGGATCGCGTTGTTTGCATGATCTTCTCTCATCAGGTCAAAGGCTCGCGGTTCACCGCGTCATCGCTGCAGGTGACAGAAGCTACTGAGCTGTCTGCAGGATAAACAACGTTAAAACTCGCTCCGTACAAACGGCCCGTCATCTCAATTTCCGTGGGTAAGGTCTAGCAGGCTAAACGCTCCACGGACTGCCGTGTGCCCACTTGAACGTGACACTCATAGGCTGTGAGAAAGCGAAAAACTTTTGAGTACATTTGGTGATTTGAATGCACAATATTATCACGAGGGTGCTATGTCTCGCGGATGGGTATAATCTGTAAGTAGGGGGTGATATAGAAACGTGGTTCTTATCAAAATAAGTAACTTATGGGACATTTTCAATCAGACCGCGACGCCGGCAAACACGGCCTCCTATTCTTTTGAAATACCGTCACGGGATCTTTGAACGTCCACTGTGACGCGGACGGTGCCGACTCGCGGCGAATACTCCTGCAGCATTAACCAGGGCGATCGCCGGGTCGGGGTCGAACCGCGAACCTCTGCGACGAGCGGCAGAAGACGCCCCCTTGGGGGGGGGCCTGGCCTCCGAGCGGCGGGACGGTTCCGTTTGGTTATGCGGGATGACCCCCCGCGTCTTGCCGAAGATTCACCCAAGTTAACCTCCGCCGGGGGGATTACTCGTGGTGGGCCATGCAGCAGGGCCCGCTTGCTCGGATTACGGCCACGGCTAAGGCCCCACATTGTGTGCGTCCACCTGCGGCCCCTGTCCGGGAAACAGGATCTAGTCAGAGAGACCGGCGCGTGCGGTCCGAGACGCGGCGCGAGCGGGCTCTCGATGGGGAACACTTCTGCACTTTGTCTCCTGCTAGGTTTCAAGTGATGGCTTTTTTCAGAGCGGCAATGAAAGCCACTGACAGATGTAGAGATAGACATCACGCGGCGAAGATTGAGAAGTGCATCGCCGCACGTCTGCTGCATCTGATACGGGTTAATTTGCTCGCTTTCTTAATATTCAGATGATAACACAATTACCTTTTTAGTGAGCAATAAAATAAAACTTTAATCACGGTTGGCCTAAGTGTGCGCGTTTTACACACGGGTGCACGCGCGTCTGGAGAGATCAAGGACAGCTGCGAATTCTTGTTTCTCGGAAAATAAAAGCTTGAGGACACCGTTGATGAAAGCGAATGATATTTAGATTACACGTCACAGCATATTATAGTGCAGTGGGTTCCCGATAAAATATAAAAAAGAGGTAGCAACATTCGAATGTAAGGCGCTGGCTTGGGATTTAAAATGACTCAGCCAAAGATCCGGGACATGGGTCTCGGTGAATGTGCATTGACATTCAAAACTGTGAGCAGCTCTTAAGAGCAGCCATGCATGCCCATCCACTCCTCTGCTATTCCAGAGATACAACCGCACCTTTAGAAGCAGTACCAGCATATGTCAGTTAATTCCCAGCAAACACGTGCAATGACATTGCATCTATCTTAAAACTCATCCTTCCCTGTCAGTTTATAATGCAAAATTGGATTTATTTCTGGTCCATTAGGAATGAAATTGCTTTTTTTTTTTACTGAATGCTAAAAATGTATCTTACTAGAAAGTAAGTTATATATTGAAATGTGATATTTTGGCTGATGTATTTGGTGTTATTTGATTACTTTTTGCTATTTTGGTAACCCATGCCACTCTTGGAATTGAGACCTATTCTCGTCCCGTGAGTACTTACCTTGTTAAACAAGATCAACTCGACTAACTAGATCAATCCACTGCTGGATGAAGATTCATACATACAATGTGGGCGTTACCCATACTTCACCAAGTCGATCATTGAGTCGGTGAAGGGGAAGACCCAAGACCGGTTCAGACATCACTCGTCACTTTAGTCAGAGCCGGGAATCACATCGAGGTCAGCAGGTTCAGAGCGGAGTTTACCAAACACTGTGCCACCACTCCACCCTAATACACACTCGTCCGTACGACCGTTTGAATTCACTCCAAAAACATCGCCGAATGTACACAAAGATGGCCTCGCCGTGAGGGGGCTGTTGAAAACGTGACTTCCTGTCTAAACCGCAACCCCCTAACCCAACTAAAGCCTCAACCTCTCCTCGTCAATACCCAAAGAGCACTGCAAAAGGGGATTCTTCTTGTTCCAGCTCTGGTCTTTTGAAAGTCCGCTGTAGGTCGAGGAACGAGAGCAGTGGCAGTTGTGCGACGCGGGCAGCTGATGGCTTGAAGCAATCGCCCTGGAATCACGAGCGGCCGCGTGCGTTGTTCGTGAGCTCACAGCTGCTCTGCTATCATTATTAATACCACCATTGCCGTCTGGCCAATGACAAATTGATGAAAGCCGAATATGGATTATCAATACAACGCAATGACACGTGGTTATCTCCTCTTTAGGCATTGTGAGATATATTTTTTCTCTTCCCGTGATAAGCCCCGAGTTTTTGTACATCTGAGGTGGAAACTCTAAATGCGCCGTGCACGTAAGAGTGAATGAGTGGCGATGTGTGTGTAGATGTTGTATGTAATTGACCCACAGCACCCCTGCAGTTACTGGAGGTGCTACCGTTCAATTAAAAAAATAAGTATTCTGGAATACAATTGTGGCCCTGATTTGCGAAAATGAATTGAACTACGGGGAAGGGATGGACGGAGTGGGGTGGTGGGATTATTCTTCCACCCATACTTTTTATTTGCCTACTATAAATTTACATGTGATAAGTCACTTCGTTGAGCTATAATTTGCGACCAGTTCGCGTCTAAAAAAAGAGCTACGCAGCTCAATGAGTCTTAGCTGGTAAACAAACATTTTAATTGGCCAACTCTTAACATGACCGAACAAGATCACGTGGTGATGTCACAGCACCTTGCTGTCAGAAAAGACAACACGATGAGAGTTCCTTTCCGGGCCATTGCTTTAATAGCAGTGGCGAGTGATACCTAAACTGGTGCTGGGCCTCCCCTTTGACCAACCCACACTGACCACCGTGATGAAGCATGGCCAAACAACGCCCTGTGACAGGCACGGTGTGGAGTGGCCGTCATCCAGCAGCGGATTGACAAGGCCTATACAGATACAGTGAGGGAAACAAGTATTTGATCCCCTGCTGATTTTGTACGTTTGCCCACTGACAAAGAAATGATCAGTCTACAATTTTAATGGTAGGTTTATTTGAACAGTGAGAGACAGAATAACAACAAAAAATCCAGAAAAACGCATGTCAAAAATGTTATAAATTGATTTGCATTTTAATGAGGGAAATAAAGATTTGACCCCTCTGCAAAACATGACTTAGTACTTGGTGGCAAAACCCTTGTTGGCAATCACAGAGGTCAGACGTTTCTTGTAGTTGGCCACCAGATTTGCACACATCTCAGGAGGGATTTTGTCCCACTCCTCTTTGCAGATCTTCTCCAAGTCATTAAGGTTTCGAGGCTGACGTTTGGCAACTCGAACCTTCAGCTCCCTCCACAGATTTTCTATGGGATTAAGGTCTGGAGACTGGCTAGGCCACTCCAGGACCTTAATGTGCTTCTTCTTGAGCCACTCTTTTGTTGACTTGGCCGTGTGTTTTGGGTCATTGTCATGCTGGAATACCCATCCACGACCCATTTTCAATGCCCTGGCTGAGGGAAGGAGGTTCTCACCCAATATTTGACGGTACATGGCCCGTCCATCGTCCCTTTGATGTGGTGAAGTTGTCCTGTCCCCTTAGCAGAAAAACACCCCCAAAGCATAATGTTTCCACCTCCATGTTTGACGGTGGGGATGGTGTTCTTGGGGCCATAGGCAGCATTCCTCCTCCTCCAAACACGGCGAGTTGAGTTGATGCCAAAGAGCTCCATTTTGGTCTCATCTGACCACAACACTTTCACCCAGTTGTCCTCTGAATCATTCAGATGTTCATTGGCAAACTTCAGACGGGCATGTAAATATGCTTTCTTGAGCAGGGGGACCTTGCGGGCGCTGCAGGATTTCAGTCCTTCACGGCGTAGTGTGTTACCAATTGTTTTCTTGGTGACTATGGTCCAAGCTGCCTTGAGATCATTGACAAGATCCTCCCGTGTAGTTCTGGGCTGATTGCTCACCGTTCTCATGATCATTGCAACTCCACGAAGTGAGATCTTGCATGGAGCCCCAGGCCGAGGGAGATTGACAGTTCTTTTGTGTTTCTTCCATTTGCGAATACTCGCACCAACTGTTGTCACCTTCTCACCAAGCTGCTTGGCAATGGTCTTGTAGCCCATTCCAGCCTTGTGTAGGTCTACAATCTTGTCCCTGACATCCTTGGAGAGCTCTTTGGTCTTGGCCATGGTGGAGAGTTTGGAATCTGATTGATTGCTTCTGTGGACAGGTGCCTTTTATACAGGTAACAAGCTCAGATTAGGAGCACACCCTTTAAGAGTGTGCTCCTAATCTCAGCTCGTTACCTGTATAAAAGACACCTGGGAGCCAGAAATCTTTCTGATTGAGAGGGGGTCAAATACTTATTTCCCTCATTAAAATGCAAATCAATTTATAACATTTTTGACATGCGTTTTTCTGGATTTTGTTGTTGTTATTCTGTCTCTCGCTGTTCAAATTAAAACTACCTTTAAAAAATTATATACTGATCATTTCTTTGTCAGTGGGCAAACGTACAAAATCAGCAGGGGATCAAATACTTTTTTTCCCTCACTGTAGATGCGGCCTCTGCTCTGTGAGGGCTGTGAACGTGGAGGCCGGCGTACCGGTGGCCGCTGAGGGCCGCGCGCCGCTCGCGCCCAGCGACCCGCGGCCCTCGCGTCTCGATAATCCTGGCTAGGCCTCGGTTGGTCAGGACGTGGCCGCGTGTTCGATTGCTGATGCTCATTAGCCCTGGGGAAAGGAATAAAATGGGGCCTCCCGCAGTCCATATCTCCCCTAATTCTAGCCCAGTGCCCAAGCCTCCTCTGGCTCGTTGATCCTGGTGCAGTTGTACCGCCCGCGCACTCGAAAGCTACGCCGCTGAATTCCAGATAGAGGGGGCAGCAGAAGCTGACCCGGAGCTTGGAGAGGAGGCCCCTATCGGTGGAGCGGGGGGGGGGGGGGGGGCACGGGCGAAACCGTGAAGTTATAACGTAAACCAGATAAACCGTTTTCAAATAATTACAGGGCAGCGTGACCCTTTTTGGGTTTTGTTTTTCCTGCGGTAGTCCTAATGCCACTGTCTCGTTTTCCGCGGCTGTCGTGACCTGCGTCCACGCCGCTTAACCGTCGGCCAGAGCGAAGGGGGGAGATGACTGCCACCTGTTTGATTGGATGAGGTAATTACTGCATTCCACGCGACTGGCTGCGCTGGCTGCCTTTGAGCTGCCTAAGCCCCCACTCCATGCACCGCGGGAGGAGGAGGAGCAGGGGATGGCAGTCTGGCAGCAGGATCTGGTGACCTGCCGGATTTGGCCGTGTTGAATAAAGCAGCTCAGGAAACAAAGGCACTTATTCCACCTGTCCTCAAGTAAATCGGCGACGTGCCAAACTGTGACGTGGCCTGTCAAGAGAAGAAGGAGCCGTGTAAAGTTGACATTTGACAAAAAAAAAACGCGAACCTGCCAGCCTCAGTTCGGCTCTCACCTACTGCGAGGCGCCGGGCACGGGCGGCAGGCAGGCAGGCAGAGCCGGCGAGCGCACGCGCTCCACGGACGTGCCGAGTCCTGCCCCAGATGGCGCTAAGCCGGGCTGACACTTATCCCCACAAATCAAATGTTTGCAGGAAGAGAACAATTACGGAAGCGCGAGCCGGGCAATGCGAAGTGCCACACACCGTCTCTCTCGGAATCCGTGGATGTCTTGGCCGCCAATTAAGACGCGCGCGTCGGCAGCGGCGGAGGCTGGGGCATGCCCGTCGCGCCTCGACACGGGAGTCTGTCTCGCCACCGGCTATTCATACATTCATTACATCTGCGTCTGGAGATTTGCAGGCAATTGCATACGATGTTATATGCACATTTGCATCTATTTCACAGTAAGTCAGAGTCAAAGTGATTCCCTGATTATCTCCCATTTAGGGCGCAGAGCCAGCGGTGGGAATCATTTCATTACAAATGGTGGAGACGAGGCTTATTCACAGGACAACCACTGTTGAATGAATTCTCCACATAATGGTCATCATTTTAGCGACCTCGGAAGGATGATGGGCCGAGTCAACACCCGACCAGGATTTAAGCTCGCAACCTTCCGACTGTGAACCACTTCACTCTTCCTAAAAACATTACAGTGTAACACGATAAAAAAAGTTATTTGGTTTCATATATTTTCGTGTGAGTAATCGTCCGTAAAAAGTCACTTCATAATGGAAATCGCCATACCGTTGTGCCTGAGTAAAAACACGATCAATCAGCGCAAGCTGCCCACGATGACGTGTGGATCATACACACGGGCAGAGCGGAATAACGGCGGAACAGTGGACACAGACGCACGGAGAAATGCAAGCTTGTAATCACTCGGGAAGAATTATGAACACATGGATTAGGGAATGCAAATCACACCACGAAGACAAAATTGGGCTTGGGGGCCAGACGCACTGCTCACAGGAGACGATGGCTCACGGACACAGCCGGTGATGGATGGGCAGCTAAAGGAGAGAATGCGCCCAAGAGGACAATCGTCGTCATCTCGACGGAGCGATTAACTTGGTTCATGTGCGGGAGTGATGCCCGGCGATATGATCACAGATCCGCGAGGGATGGTGATTGCATACGCTGGCCCAGAGGTTTGCAAGGTGAACCTCATCGTTAAAATCAACATGCCAGTGTGCCTGGAGATCCACGAGTTTTAAACAATTGCCTCTTACCCGCTGTGTCCATGTAGACCAGAAATACGGGACACTGACCAAAGACCAAAAAAGTTGAACTAAAAGCTGAAAAACGTGCAACGAAGTGCGGAGAGGTGCACGCTTGATTGTTGCACTGGGAGACAGAAGGAGGAACGTTGGATCAGAGAACTAAAATAAATCATAATAATAAAGCAAAAAGCAGAAGAGGATTGATGAGAAAGAAGAGTGGAGAGACGGACAGCACACAGCCGCCACCGCAGCTCCACGCCGATGATAATCGCGCTGAATTATGAAATTGTAGATGTCGGCAACGGCCTCTCAGCGGACCCTGATTAAGCGTGCCCATGAGCTAACAAACAACCCCGTTCATGTTAATCATCGACACTTGGAGCAGGGGAACTGCTGTTGAATATTAATCTCGCGAGCGTTCACGAGTCTTCACGCCCATGTCTCCCTTGCACCAGAGTCTTCCCGTCTCAGTTGGGCTCTTACCTGGCTGCAAGCAAACGTCGATCTCTCTCCAATACGGAGTGGAACTAATAGCGGAGGGGAATACTAAACAGCCGTGAAATCCTTAGGGTCGCCCCAGCATAAATCTTTCACTGTACAATATCAATTTTCATGACGTGACGATTATTGCAATATCAGTCGCATATAGCTTCGTGATTGCATTTTTTTATATTATTGCATAGTTTGTGTTCTTGCTGTGCTTCCAGAAGCAACAAAGGGATTCAAACGCTCAACTGCAGTTCACTCAGCACACGGCTGGCCCCGCTCTGAGAGAGACGCGGTGCAGTGTTTCCTGACACGATGCTGACAGCACAATTGGAACCACGTGATTACTTACTAAAACTATTTTTCATTGTTAGCAGGTAAGGTCCACTGAGCTACGCAGCTTTTTTTCAGAAGTGACCTGGCCACAAACGATAGCTCAACGAAGCGGCTCACCACGTGGACATTTATAGCAGCCAAATACTCTCAACGCGTGTTTCTCAATGCGGAGGGAAAACCCAGAGGACCCGGAGAAAAATCCACGCGAGGGAATGCAAACTCCAAATATACAGCAGGCGTCAGGCTCGCTTACATACACACTGAGATGATAACCACAGCGAGGCTCGCCGTCATCGAAGCAGTTTCCGTCCACATTGATGAGCTTGGCACAATGTCTAGTGGACGTCTGTGAAAATAGTTTTATAGCTCATCGGATTCCTCCAATATACATATTCTGATTCTGATGAAACAATGCCAGCGTGGTGACGAAGTGGTAATAACAATCGCGCCTCACAGCAAGAGGCACCTTGGGTTCGATTCCCAACTCGGGTGCCTGTCGGTGTAGAGTTTGTACTTTCTCCCCCTGTTCTGCACAGGTTTCTTCCGGGTTCTCCGGTTTCATCGCATAGCTGAAAAACCACACACACACAAAATAATGTAACTGGTGTTGGCCAAACATCACACTGCTAATAAATGACCTCCAAAATTTACTTAATTGCGATTTCACGCAGCAGTAAAATCGGCCCCGACTGCAAAAAATATTTCCAAGACCGTCCTTAAAAAAAGTCTTGAGACTGAATGATAAAGAGTGAGCCGGTCGCATATTGTGTCCGAACACAAACAGCAACAGCAGCAGCTTGCCAAGGACATGCTACTGCCGAACTCAACCAGAGCAGATTGGGACACAGCAGAGCACATGTGGCAAGATCTTGTTAAAAGGGATTTCAGAAAATTAGGTTTGCCTTGAGATGACCTTGGGAAGGAACCCCTGTATATGAACAACTGGCGCAAGGTGCCTAGGATTTTGTATTTACATACAATATGGAAACACCAGAGAACTCTAACTCAGCAGGATACGTACATTGATATTTTATACTTAATTTGTTCACGAGATAGGAAAAGGCTGGATGGTTAAATTGACCTTCAAATAGATAAAAGCTTGCCGAAAAAAACATTCAATGACTGTACCAGCTTGAGCAGAAATATTGTAACTTGATATAGAGAACATTTAACACTCTTCTTACGCAATAACATTTCACTGCATCTAAGGGTTGATGGCGCAGGGGGATATATAATTTCACACCGCTGCGTCGGAGTGTGACGTACTTGTCATTTAGGCAGCCAGTGAGTGACATTGCCGCCCCATCTGCCGTTGAAGCGCACCATGAAGAGCGTGAGTTAGAAGCGAGGCCCTTCATGGTGGATTATATCTTGGAGGCTTTATTTTAACCCCGTGTCTGACGCCACGAACGGCCACGTCGGGGGCGTCATCCGCCGCCGCTCGCACTCATGGGCTACGAAGCTCCCGAGCTCAGAAGCTCGCGGACTGCGAAGCTTCCGAGTCGAGAAGCTCCCGAGCCGAGAAGCTCGCGGACTGCGAAGCTCGCTGGCTTCAAATCTCGTGGGCTTCGAATCCCCCAGGCTGCGAAGCTCCCGAGCTAAGAAGTTCCCGAGCTAAGAACCTCCCGAGATTCGAAGCTCGCGGGCTTCGAACACGAAAGAAGAGACCGCGGCGGCCCCGAGACGGTCAATTACCGGGGCACGGGGGAAATTTCATTTCTGTCCCGAGAAAAAAAGCCGACAAAGCGAGCAGAGCGAGGGGGAGGGAGTCGGTGGTCGAGGCCGCGCCGAGTTTGCGCCGTTGCGATTATCTCGCCCTTCGTCGCTGAAATGGAAACGGGCTTACGCCGTCGGATACAATGGCATAAAGGAGGTGCTGACACCTCGTCGTCCCGACTGCCTCCGACAGAAGGGCATAATGGTCGTATCGCCTGCGCGGATTTATGCGGCGGATTAACGTTGACTCCGGCACACCTTTCAGCGAGTCGTCGCGCGCACGCACTCACACCTGCCGCTCCGAGCAGCTCTCATCAATAGAGCATTATGCGCCATTCATCCGGCCACTAATCCCGGCCGCACAAGCAAACCATTTGGCGTAAGCTGAAAAGGCTCACTTTGTTGATACACATTATCGACGTGCAGATGTACGCAACAGATATTGTTGTAAGTTGCAGCTGTGCGAAAATTATTGTTTTAGAATTACTCAAAGCGACGCCGAGGAGCGTCGTTCCGTCGGTATGTTAACGCTAATGATTGGTTGTTAGAGTCATTACATATGTTATTGGACCGCGCAGAGGGCAGTATGACATTAAACGCAATTATCACGTCTAATAGTCATGTCATTTACTTATTATCCGGGAAAGCCTCACTGAGCTTGAATTCTCTGTCAGGGGGGTCCCGCTGAGGGATATTTTTGGGAAATTATTTGTAACCGAGTGTTTGGCTTTGTGTGCGAGAGAGCACCACAGCAGCCAAAAGTATGGCCACAAAACCCCACGAAATGACTTGGCGCGGAGGAGGCGTCGTCATCCAGCAGTAGATTGACAAAGAGCTGTAAATTATTCGTTGTTGATTGACAAAACACCAACGACCTGGCGACGCCGTCGCAGCGCGTCTCATCTGTCACACTTCAACGCAGCCCCTCAGCGGGATTTTTGAGCCATTGCAAATTTAACAGAAATCTCAAAAAACATTGTGAAATGGAGGCTTTAAAAACCTCTAATCAGAAGCATAAAATGTTTGTTTGTTTTTTTTGCTACACAATTACAGCTGTATGTTACTTGTTTTTTTTATAACTTGTGCACAGCATGTTTGAATTAAAATAAAACCTCACAGACAATGTAACAGCGAACATTTAAATTGCACTTCACTTCAACTAATTCCATGATTAAATAGAGCGAATCACAAATTGCCGCTAATGCGGGCAGCTTTAATTTAGTAGGTGCGCTGAAATATGAGAGCAAAATTAAAATCTTAAAAGCAACAACATTTAATTTTCAAAAGTGTTTACCGAAGTCTTCCTTAATCTCCTCTGCTTGGCGCTGCTCCCTTTAGAACTGGGATCGCGCTCCCCACGGATGGTTAAAGCCTGCCGCCTTGGGCAAAGATTTCCGCGTGACAGGGTAAGCAAGGCCCTGCCTGCCCTGGGCTGGGATTTGGGCCCCGACAGCTCTAGCTGGCTGCCTGAGTGAGCACACTTTGCTGTTTGTCTGTGTGGGATTGGGTCACAAAATCCGCAGCCACATCAAACGCAGTGCCCGTGATGCCAAATTTCCTGGCTGCCATTCGCTTCCCACTTCTGTCAGCTTTCAGTCCCAATAACCCGGAGGCCTGCACTCGACTTGTCTTCATGACAAAGAGATAATCCAATATTAGCACTGTAGCTCCCTTTAATCTGCGCTATTTATAAACACCACGCAACCAGGCAGCGCTAAGTTTCGGCCAAGGTGCTGCAGGAATGTTGCATAATTTGCGGGCGCATGGATGCGCGAGCGTTAGGATTCGTTTGAGTTTTGTCAAGGAGAACACTGGCGTGAGTGGACATGTACACAACATTAATCACATTACCGTGCCAAGTCATAAACGCACTGCACGTGATGAGATGAAATCCATTCCTTATGCGGCTGGCACATGCACACGTGACCAGGACAGACACTCTTCACTGCCACTCCGTCTGTGGAATGGACGATATTTTAACAATCCTCATCATTGAGGGAGCAGTGGCGTAATGAGTTCAATTCCTGACCACCGCTAAAATCAATGTCGAGTTGTACCTGAACTGTTCCATACTCCCCCCCCCCCCCTTCACGAACCCTTACTGACCAGCATGGTGAAGTATGGTGAAGCATCCCTCGTGACTAACACGATATGAAACCTTCATCCAGCCTCTATAAAATCCGTACTGTGCCCACTGTTGTCTGTATTGTTTTGAGAGGCGTTCACATTTATCTGCTATGTAATTCAAAATTGCATGGTATGCAGTCATTTACAAACTGCAATGTAAAATGATATGCACTGCTTGTGTGTAAGTCAGCTTTATTGATCACATACCCAGTGAGTCTTTGTTCTCGTGTCGCTCTCTCTCAGCTTGAGCAAATTAACAACAACGATATTCTTAGCTCTTTCGGTAAAGTCACGTTGAAGGGAAACAATAACATAATAAAATATATAAAAAATAAAAATTCTCACGACGTTTCGACCATTACACAAACGGTCGTCATCAGGTGTGAAAAAACCAACAGCAAGAAACATTTGAAAGAAGTGTCGGTTTGCATTAACTTATTTATTTTTAAACGATTTATTTATTTTTAAAAACGTCAGCGCCATGCGCAGTGATTTGGCAGTTTATTTAGAAGGACTAGTCCATCTTTGTTCTGAAAAGAGGAGGGGGGAGACGAAAAATGAATGTATGCTGTCTGAAAGCCACCGTAAGCATGAACAATCAATTAAGACCTGAAATGGTTTATCAAATCTTTCCAATGATTGCTAAGCCAGAATCCATCTTCTCGGTTGAAATTGTCTCTGTGCTTGTATATGTGGATAGCCTCATGAACGAATCTCTCATGGTAGCCAGATGGCTTACAAAGAACCTGTCTTGGAAAAGTCAATGTCATGTGAGCCTACTGAATTATAACAATGATCTGCCACGGCCGAGGTGTTGGTCCTACCGTGATTAAGGTCTGCTTTGTGTTCACGAATGCGGTCCGAGACATGGCGTTTGGTTTCTCCAATGTAACTACTACCACAAAGGCAACTTAGTTTGTAGACACCAGGGTACTGTATGTCCGGAATCACATCTTTTACAGACGGAACCAGATCACGGATTTTATGTAATGTGTTGAAACGGACCTGAATCTTGTGTTTATTCAAGATTTTGGAGATCTTTTTTGTGATCCCCGCAATGTAGGATAAAGTGATGGTTTTGAAAGGCTCCTCAAGAGGGTCCTTCTTCATGGTTTGAGTGATAGCTTTGCGGATTGTATAGTCGGAGTAACCATTAGCCTTAAGAGCTTGGTGTACGTGCTTGAGTTCACTGCCTATGTGTTCCTGGTCGGATATGCATTGGGCTCTATGATACAGAGTCTTGATGAGAGAATTCTTCTGTGATGGATGGTGGTGGGAATCCGGTTTCAGATAAGCATCCGTATGGGTAGCTTTCCTGTAGACAGAGTGGCTTATTGAACCATCAGGTCTCTTTTTTATTAGGACATCCAAAAAAGGTAGCTTGCCATCTTTTTCGACTTCCATGGTAAATCTGATGGCTGGGTGTATGGAATTGATGTGGTCGAAGAATTGGTCTAGAGCAGGCCGGCCATGTGGCCAGATGACAAAAGTGTCATCCACGTACCTCTTGCATAAGGTTGGGCGCAGAGTGGCAGTCTGGATGGCGTCAGTCTCAAATTTCTCCATGAAAATGTTAGCTATAACTGGAGATATGGGGGAGCCCATTGGGGTGCCCTCAGTTTGTTTGTAGAAAGTTCCATTCCAAGTGAAGTATGTATTGGTTAAACAGTGTCTCACCAGGGGGGGTACCTCAGTGTTTAGTCCTTGATGAACCAAGTCTTCAATGATTGCGATGGTGTCAGGTACAGGAACCTTGGTGAATAAGGAAACTACATCAAAACTGACAAGCAGGTCGTCTGGGGACAGGGAAATACCCTTGATTGTCGATACCAGGTGAGTAGAATTTTGTACCGCAGAGGTGGTTTTTCCAGTGTAAGCCATCTGGCTACCATGAGAGATTCGTTCATGAGGCTATCCACATATACAAGCACAGAGACAATTTCAACCGAGAAGATGGATTCTGGCTTAGCAATCATTGGAAGGATTTGATAAACCATTTCAGGTCTTAATTGATTGTTCACGCTTACGGTGGCTTTCAGACAGCATACATTAATTTTTCGTCTCCCCCCTTCTCTTTTCAGAACATAGATGGACTAGTCCTTCTAAATAAACTGCCAAATCGCTGCGCGTGGCGCTGACGTTTTTTTTAAATAAATAAGTAAGTCGTTTGAAAATAAGTAAATTAATGCAAACTGCGACTTCTTTCAAATATTTCTTGCCGTTGTTTTTTTCACACCTGATGACGACCGTTTGTGTTATGGTCGAAACGTCGTGAGAATTTTTTATTGTTTTATATATTTTATTATGTTATTGTTTCCCTTCAACGTGACTTTACCGAAAAAGCTAAGAATATGAATTACTGCAGTCACGAAAGCTTTAAATCAAGACAACGATGTGAACAGCAGCAACAATATTTTAAAATATATTTTTAAAATATAAAATATATTTTAAAAATATATAAAAAAAACTAAGTAAAATCGTTGTGCAGATGATAAAAGTGACGTGCATAGCAGATATAGGGACCCCTGTGGGTGAGCTTCATAAACGATCTTGTTCTCCAGAATCTTCTGGTTTGGTTAATGTCTTGTGCAGTGGATGGGGGGGGTGTGCATAGGCGTATGGGAGAGCAAAATCAGGGTTGGTGGGGCTTGGGCATATTCACACGTGATGGTTACAACTCTCTCCTGTGCCGTTCCCTATTCATGTAACGGACAACTGTAATCGTCCTTAGTTAATGTTTTGGCGTATTTTTAACCAACTGTGTTATGTTGGGACGCGTATAAAAGGTTCTATTTTCGTAATAATCACGTTGCAATAATCACATTCCAATTCTGTCCCATCATTGGCATATGCATACATTTAGCATCTTCGCTTAAGTCAGAAAAATAATATATTTTCGAGAATAATTGAGGTGGCTTCGGATAAGTGGAACTAACAGGTGGTAAAAAGTGGCAATAAAACAGATCACTAAGCAGATATTAAAAACCAATAATGGGTGGAAGCAATTTCAGAAAAGCCGCTTATGCCAGATTAAGGGTGCATCGTGCGACGCGTGGAGAATACGCGAGGAATATCTGCCGAGGAAACTCTGCCTCTCACCCGCAGTATTCGAATGCTGCAAATATCACAACCCTTACGGACGCAAACTAAACCGACGGCAACGTAACAACGACGAGAGCGGAACGAGGACCGTGATTACGAGAGACTGCAAAGGCTTGGGAGGCCTTGATCCAGCGACGGCTGCTGCAGCTGCCGATGACGAGTGCCGAGTAAAAAATTCCGTACATCACGAATGCTTTGCGTTACGTCTGTGCATTCTCAAAGCCGTTTGAAAGCTTTCTGGTGAATGAAATCATTTCAATGAATCTGAGTTATGTGTGTGCCCACTGTCAAGAATGTCAGGGACATCGGAGGAGAATCCTAAAAACAAACTCAACGAAACCTGTCCGAATCAGCAAGCCTGATGGATGAATCTGTCAATATTTGAATGCTGTGTTCTAGTCCGGCAATAAGCCTGCTTCATAAATACTTTCTCAACTTGCCAAACTTCTGCTAGAGTGTCCTGTTCTCGGCCCTCCCACCCCCCAGTGTCTCTTTCAAGTATCTTCAAAGATGTGTGCAGAACGCAGGGGGCGTGTGGCCTTTAGCCGGGGCCAGGTAAGCTGCGGCGCGATCGCTCCGCACGCCGCACGTGTTGTTGTTGTTGTTGACACAACGCGAGCCGAGGCAGAGAGTTGCCCTGGGGCTGGGTGTGGCTCCTCGCACGAGGGTCGGAGCTGTGCAGGGCCGCCGTGGAGCGCACCTCCACTGGATCCCCGCCACTCATTATGGACAATTGTCGGGCCAGGATAATCTTACGGGGGACGGCGGATCACAAGCAGATTACAATAATTTTCTCGGGGCTGCCATAGATCAGACTTCATAAGCCTTTTAGCCTCTTGGACACGATGCATGGGATTATCGCAGAAGAATCCAAATTCTCAGATTCTCTTATCCCTCCCCTTGCCGTAAGTCTCTGTTGTTGTAGCTGTTGTCAAATTTGCAGTGACGACGTTGTTGCGAATCAAAATATTGAATTTGGCGTCACCGGCTTCTTCCGGTAAGAGGATGCCGCAAAAAAGACGACAGTCATCAAAGTGTGACGCGTCCTATCTCGTGACTGCAGCACAGGGCAGCAGAATCCTTAGTTCTCCTCGATAAGTTCAAATGCCAGTCAGGGTTGATTGAGCCCTTCATCCCGAGTGAGCAATCGTCGGCCGTTCTAAGAAAAAAATAATTCCTTCCATAGGAATGTGGAATTTCCATTATTGGCTCAGGACTGCGAAGGAAGGTGGGCAGCCCCCCCCCGCCCATGTTAATTTGAGCATGGGGAAATAATGACGTCACCTTTAAACGATTCAGTACAGGCGAGTAGACATTGCTTGCTTGAAACTTGGAAAATAAATCTCCACCTGCGAAAGGCTTCGGTTCAACAAGAAACACCTCCCATGCACGGAGAGGCGCGCGACACAAGCAACGGCCCCTGACGCTGCGGGCGTGCTCCGTACGACGCAGCGCCGGAGAACGCGGGGCCCAGCCGGCCCAGCCGGCCCAGCCGTACCATGCACGGTGCACAGTGAAGGGTGGCACGTGCTTCGGAGGCGCGTCGATCCGCGCAGCGCCGGCAGCCTCTGTCACAACAAGTCGGTGGTGCAGACGCGGCGTCGGCGCATTTGATGTGGCAGCAGCAGGAGGAGGGGGGAGGAAGAGGAGGATAATAAGGAACGTGCAAGGCGCCCAGGGGGATGCACCATGCGAGTCACTTTTACTGTTAATGTAACTTTTTTACGATTACTACTGAGCGGGCGTGCTGTGGTCGTAACCTTCCATTTCCAACCAAGTGTAACAGATTTAACACGAGCAAGAAGAAGCCATGCAATCGCCTGGCTTTCCGTTTGTCCTCGGAAGTATTTAATTTGCGATTATAATGATCGCGCTCGTGCCAGGCATGGAGGAAGCGGTTACGTCTGTAGGTCTCAAGGAGACCACAAGGCTTGAACAGCTGCTCTGCCGAGGAGGAGCGCTGTGAGTCCTTTGAGCCCTGCTTCGTGTCGAGCTGTTTTGGGCAATTACCTTCTCTAACAATGTGCCCGGCGACGGTGACGATAATAATCACTCGCAGCCACGGCCAGAAGTCACGGTCAACTCAAATCGCCAAAAATATGTAAACGCGCTGCTGCCGGGACGGCAAATCGAGTGACGGGGCTCGTGGCAGTCAGGGTGCCACGGGATGCGGCGGCGGCGGTGGCAATCGCCCTTCTTCGGGGAGAAGAACGAGAGGGGGCGGTGAAGAAGAGGCATCGCATTAAACAAGAGCCTATTTTATATCCGTCTGTCGTGAGGCAGCGCCAGTGTGAATCTCGGAGAGTTCTGTTTTTGTTTGATAAGCCCATGCAGGTTGGGTTCCATCTTGCAGTGATCTTCCGCGGATTCAGATGAAATGTTGCAGACCTGTTCACAGACAGCGCACACTGAAAGCAGACCATCGTCGAAAAATGAATCGAGACCGCCTGAACATATTCCATGCAGACCGAATGAAAATGTAAGCAGTAGCCATTAAAACGGGCCTTACTTTTGAGTTGTCCCAAACCCCATAACAATGTTTGAGAGTATAAACACTTACAAAAGCATTCTAATACTTTTACATCCATAAATCGATTTTATTTAACCAGAACGTACCCTTTGATACTTGTACATGTTTTGTTGTATTCCTAATCAACATTGGCAACCGAACCACAATAATGTTCAGATAAACGGCACACCACATCCATTGTACCTCCTCCTAGCGACCCGGAGAACATTCAGCAATTAAGCCTTGGGCCCACTGCCGCTATGACTCATGCCACATCCTCCCAAGGCTATCAGCGACCGAGCACACGTTCACAGGAAAATTCATCTCTGGATTACCACGCACTTTGAATGTGTGTCGTGATTTAAGGCATCGGACATCTCGAGGTGCTGCACAGCCAGGGAGTGCTGCACTCTCGTGCAGTGTCGTCTCGTCAGACTACTCACCGCGCGTTCGATCCGCCCGCGACTGGGGCCCGCCACTTCACCCCCCAACTTGTTGCTCGGGTCGCCCTCCTTCCGCACGGACTGTGTAGACCACGGAGGCCGAACAGCGAACAACGAGTTGGAACGCAGCGTGATGGCGAACGCTACGCGGGACGGCAGGTGGAGGAGGGTGGCGCACGCAACGTGGCTGGCGTGCCCTGGCACGGCCTTCACAGGGACCGCGTGCCCATAGCCGGAATTCGCACCGAGATCAGTTCCCCGTGCCATGCCACCGAGGCTCTGGCTGTCCATCGCCGTGCCAATCCCGGACAGGGTCAGGAAACAACGCCCTCTGCTCACCAGCACGGCTATCCCGCAGCGATACGAACGGTACTCGCTCACGGCCATGTCACTCCACTGCTGGATGAAGGCCTCCCCACGGCTTTTGGCAATGAGGGATTGTTTGTCCATACTTCACCACGCTGGTCAGTGGAAGTCGGTGAAGGAGTGGCCCAGGACCGGTACATATATCACTCGCCGCTGATGTTTTTGCCGTGGCCAGGAATCGAACTCAGGGAACAGGGATCACAGTGCTGTGCGTGAACCACTGTACCACCACTCCACCTCAGGTATCAGGAAGTGGTCCAAACCTCTACATAAAGTAAAAATAGTCAAATGAATGTTCACAGAAATGCCGTATGCATTATTTTAAGTACAAATCATGAATTGCAACTGATAAACATATATTCTAAGACTATGTTATTTTTTGTTTCCATTAATTATTGTTGGGCATTGTGAATTCGAGCGAAATATATTTGGAACGGATTTAAAAAGCGCTTTGAGACGAAATTCATGGGACATTTTTAATTTTGGCTTTGCCCCAACATGAGACTGCTTTCAAAAAACGGCCACAAAATAAATGTTACGCCTGATCACATTCATCTGTGACGGTTTGCTCTGTGAAAATGACACGCCTGTCTGATCCTGTGAAGGTGAGGCTTTTAAAGCCAGCGGGTTGTACCAGCATTTGATATGTTTGTGACGCATGCATGAGGAGCGCAGAAGTTTACACCCGAGCCGGCTACCAGTTCAGAAGGTGGGCGAGAGCTCACACTGAGCACTTCAGGTAAAATCTGCCAGTGGTGGTGGTAGTGGCGGCGATGGGAGGGCAACATCAACAAATCTTTGCTTTTCGTCTTTCTCCGCCCCACACTTTTCGAGTGCTTACCCCCCCCACACACAACCACTCCCCCCCCCCCCCCGAGTGGGGTCATCTGGGAAAAGATTAAGGGGGCGGCTTTTACAAAGTCCACCGCGGTGCGGAGAAAGTGCCCGCAGAGAACCCCCCGGGGGGGGGGGGGGGGCAGGCGCCTGAGGTGGGGAGCGAGACGTTTGTCTCATCCCCACCAACGTCCTCCTCCTCCTCCACCAACGAGGTTAATCAGCGGCCTTTGTCTGCAGATTACCCTCGCCAGAGAGCGTCCTCACAAAAGGGAGCGCGATCCTTCCCAGAACACAACAACGTTGTCCCCCATGTGTCACAACCCCACTTTCACCGAGCCCCCGGGTTTAAGTCCTGCCCGAGGCCGCATTAGCAGACGCGTCGACGCCGAGAATATTTTTTTTTCTTCTTTTGCTTCACTTAAAAACGCAAATATGTTCCGCAGCGGGCCACCGGGCACGACCGCCACTCACCGTCCCAATGTTGCCACCGTCCCACGCGGGCGGCGACTTGGCCGGCAAGTCCGAAAAAAGCGTGCGAGTGGCGAAAGTTTCCGGTCGAGTGAAGGTTGGAGATTAGAGCGAGGTTGTGAATGTGGGGCGATAATGCGACGACAGGCAGAGGGTTACCTTCTTGGCGGCCGCCGAGACGCCTGCATTAGGCCGAGCGTGTGGATGTGACTGAAGACCTAAGCTCTGATTTCCTTGCTGAGATTACACGAAGATAACGCCGTGCGGGGGGGGGGGGGGGATAAAAAGGTGGAGAGGAGGAAAATAAGTGGTTTTGTACAGTAAGCTGGCTGGCGAAAATGCGACGACGAGGCAAACTCTTGTTAAGATAACGCGAACACAAATCCCCAGCGCGCGCGATACGGAGTCCCGGGGACGTGGCGCCTGCGAGGGACCGGCCCCTTTTTTTTTTTTTATCAAGGACATCTGCCGCGCTCGCCGCTATCCGACGCGATCACCGCGTTCGGCTTTGTCTGCAGTCTAATAACGTTTGGAGGGTTGTCAGATAGCGCGGCCCCGATAGTGTGGCGACGATGCGCATCAATGGTGCGCCGCGGGGCCCGCCACGCGGAATCACCCCCCGCGCGCTCGCGCGGCGCTGTCCCCGCTCGGGAACGCGCGGGGCCCCCCGTGTCCGTGGCTGCACGGGCGAAGCCGCTAATTTGGAACGGCTTCACCGCGGACGCGGCCGGCCCATCCGGGAAGCGCCGGAGACCTTCCAAAGGGCCGCGGCGAACGTGTCGTCCGACGGACTCCCCCGAGCGAGCGTTCCTCGCTCGCTCCGGGGAGTCGCCTCCGGCCGCGGCCGTCGACGTGACTCGTCCCGCCGCTTCGGTGCCGAGCGCGGGGAGGCGACGCGCGCTGGAGGGGGCCGGCGTTGCCGGACGCGGCTCACGTGCCGCAGCGTCCGTGGTCGTAGAAGCCAGCTGGGTGCGGTTGTCATTGCTCGTGGTTCGGCGGAGGCGGAACGGCGCGCCGATTCATGGAGGTCGATTGCCAAATGCGCCAATTAGGCATCGAATCGTGAGCGTCATAATCGATGCCAGCGGAGACGCGACCATTCATCGCATCGTGAATACGGTGACATGAATCGTATCGCGAGCCCGGCATTATGAGAGTTCAATCAGAGCGGTGTGTTAGGGGGTGCAGAGCGTTAGGGGTGCGGAGCGTTAGGGGGTGCGGTGTGTTAGGGGGTGTGGTGTGTTAGGGGGTGCGGAGCGTTAGGGGGTGCGGAGCGTTAGGGGGTGCGGAGCGTTAGGGGGTGTGGTGTGTTAGGGGGTGCGGAGCGTTAGGGGGTGTGGAGCGTTAGGGGGTGCGGTGCGTTAGGGGGTGCAAGTGTGTTAGGGGGTGTGGTGTGTTAGGGGGTGCGGAGCGTTAGGGGGTGCGGAGCGTTAGGGGGTGCGGTGTGTTAGGGGGTGCGGAGCGTTAGGGGGTGCGGAGCGTTAGGGGGTGCGGTGTGTTAGGGGGTGCGGTGTGTTAGGGGGTGCGGTGTGTTAGGGGGTGCGGTGTGTTAGGGGGTGCGGAGCGTTAGGGGGTGCGGAGCGTTAGGGGGTGCGGTGTGTTAGGGGGTGTGGTGTGTTAGGAGGTGTTGAGTGTTTCAGCGCTCGCCAGGGAAATGAAATCAAATCCTGACCCTGAGTTTGTTTACAAGGAACCAAGCTGACAAATGTCTTAGTAAAACATCACCATCTTCATAATTACTCGATTAAATTAGGTTAAACTGCATGTGGATTCATATTCCTCGAGAGTTCTCTTCGTTGTTCGAGCATCGGTAACCAAGTGCACCGAGGCAGGAGCGCTGTCCGTATGCCCACGTGGGTCAGAGGGAGGGACCCTAACCACGCGGCTCGAAAACAAGCCTCCAGCATCGGGCGCAGGTGCCGCGATTGTCGTCGTCAGACCGGAGAAGCGATGCGCAAGTCTGGAGGAGAAACGCGGCAGGCGAGTGCTGGAGATGCGACCGGGAAAACGCGGCCGCCCTCCTATTCGCACGGTCGGCTACGTACGGTGCGCGAACAAACAAAAATTCGACATACGTACATTTCACACGAGGCCCGGCGACCAAGGGGAAGGCCCGAGAGCCGACGGCGGGAGGCTGTCAGGGCAGGACAAGGAGGTCACGTGTCTCCTGCCAGAGGGGAGAAGGGGGTTGTGGTGAGGTTGCGCTGGTGGCATCGACGCCTCTGGCCACGATGGCTTCTTGACCTCGAATCGAACGCGCGGACACGTCCTGGCAAACCGAGGCCCCCCGAGGATTAGCGAGACGCGAGGGCCGCGGTTCGAGCGGCGCGCGGGCCTCCAGCGGCCACCGGCACGCCGGCCTGCACGTTCGCAGCCCTCACAGAGCAGAGGCCGCATCTCACTTTGCAGGCCTTGTCAATCCGCCGCTGGATGACGGCCACTCCACAACCGTATCTGTCACGGGGCTTTGTTTGACCATACTTCACCACGATGGTCAGTTTGGTTCGCCGAAGGGGGTGGTTGAGATGGCGGTTCAAGCATCGCTCGCCACGGATGTTAGCCGTGGCGAAGATTCGAACTGAGAATTGCAGGGCAGCGCGAGGTTTGTAGCGTGGCGAGCTATCCACCGCACCGCAACGCGTTAATCGACGAGCAAAAACCCCATTGCATGTGGCAGTAAAACAAAGAAAAAACAAACAATATTTGATTAAAATGCATTGGTTTACACTTTAAAGCTTTGGGCGGTCCATGCCAGTGGAAAGGTTAAGCTCTTTAAGCGCCATGCTTGGGAGCGCCGCGACGCGGAGATGGTGGCCGCTGACAGACGTGGGGGGCACGTCCCAGGCGCGGGCGCTGGCCTCCCACGCGCGGCCAGGCTCGGGTTTCCGCTCCTCGCCTCCCGGCCTTGGGGATGCTGGCGAAGGCGGACAGCCTCCACGGCCACAGGGCCACTCGGCCACCACGTGACAATTTAATGTGTTCAGCTCGTGTTGGGTGGTGGAGGGCTCTTAACGACACAGATTTGGTCAGATCGTTAAGTGGCCGTACCAAAACACGACTGTGAATCGTAACATTGGCTGCGAAATCCTACGTGTGACGTCAACACCATCCCTCATGTTTGATTCTTATGCACATCACCATTCATCATCATGTTAACTTAAAACTTAATACATGCATCATCACTTATTATATTATCATTGTCACCGTCATCACGAACGTCATCAACACGGCAAGCATCTTTATTATCGTCGTCAATAATCTTTTTGTCGCATAATCGCGATCATCGTCGCGATGTACATAATGAGCCGGCAGGATGGTGCAGTTGAATCACTCGCCCCCCCCACCCCCCCCCCACAGCTAAACAATTCTTCACAATGTAACAGGTACTGGCCAAACATCCCAATGCTGAAAATTCCCCGCAAATTACTCCGTTGGGATTATACACGGCAGCAGAAGTGCCCCCTACTGCGAACATCTGCATTGAGACTCAGAGAGACTGTCCTGTGGAAAACAAGCATAATAACAACGTAATAATCATCGCCGTGTTTAATGTACAGTGTACAAATGCGCGATCCAGACGCACACTTACGCTCGCGAGTGACCAGGACGAGACTCACAGGAGAACCACTCGAGGTGATTGCTGTGAAACAAATGGAGCAATGCAGCACACTGGCGATGCGATTCACACGATAAGACACGATGAGACACGCGACGAGACACACGAGAAGACACGTGACGGGACACGTGACGAGACACGCGACGAGACACACGACGAGACACGCGAGAAGACACACGACGAGACACGCGACGAGACACGCGAGAAGACACGTGACGAGACACGTGACGAGACACGCGACGAGACACACGACGAGACACACGAGAAGACACACGACGAGACACGCGACGAGACACACGAGAAGACACGTGACGAGACACGTGACGAGACACACGAGAAGACACGTGACGAGACACGTGACGAGACACGCGACGAGACACACGACGAGACACACGAGAAGACACACGACGAGACACGCGACAAGACACACGGCGAGACACACGAGAAGACACACGAGAAGACACACGACGAGACACGCGACGAGACACACGAGAAGACACGTGACGAGACACGTGACGAGACACGCGACGAGACACACGACGAGACACACGAGAAGACACACGACGAGACACACGACGAGACACGTGACGAGACGATGCTCACGTGCTAGAGACACGATGGCTCATTTAGCACTGACAATTAGTCAGCCCTTCCCATATTTACTCAGGAAAATGTTTAAGATATGTATGTGTACGCAACGAGTTAACGGTTTAAATACTCGCGTTTGAGCAAAGGTTAGTTTGGAGGTTAGGCGCGGGATTATAATTCGGGAATGGGAGTGAGGTCACTGAGGGTTAAGTATAGGCTGCAGACCCAAATAGGAACATTACCCCCGTGGTGGTGGTGATGGTGGGTTTCCTCTCCCCCTGGACGCAGGCCGAACGCGCCCAGACGCGTTCCACGCGTCACGAACCGCCAGGTTCCACCCCCCCCACCCCCCCCCGACTTTGAAATCCCAGACTTGCAGCTCGGGCCGCGGCGTCGCCGCTGTAGCGGAGAGGGCTCTCCTCAAGGCGGTGCCGATTCCATGCGTCTCCGTCGCTGCTCCGCACGTGCCTTGTTCATGTTTCAGATTTAGAGCTCCGTGAACGTGAGCGGGCCATTTGGTGCGAGTCCGCTGCTGGATGAGGGCCTCCTCACGCCGTGCGGAGTTGGGGGGGCGTCGTTTGACCGGGCCTCGCCGCGCTACTCGGCGCGGGGTGTTGGTGAACGCAGGGAGCATGGACAGGGGAGCATAGTGCAGCACAACAATGTATTGCGCTGCACTGCAATTGTCCCACAGTGCACTGTAATTTCGGCAAAGTGCAGTAGGGAAATGTATCTATTGTACAAACTGTTATTTAATCTGCTCTGCTTTCGTGGCGTAGATACTCTTATTCAGAACTGCGAACACCAGACTGGAGTGGAGCCGTAGAAGGTTCAACGTAGTTTTGTGACCACACCACAAGCGGGGGAGTGGTGGCACAGCGATTAGCACACTGCACTAATAACCAGGCGTCTTCACTTCGTTCCAGGCCATGGCTGACTTGAGTGGCGAGTGCATCTCAACCGGCCCTGGGTTCATCCCCCAACTCTTAAGAAACCCACCAGTTTGGTGAAGTATGGTAAAAAAAAAATCACATGACTGCCTTTATCCTGCAGTGGATTGGCAAAGGGCTGTAAAATGATATTGCTATTGCATTACAAATGTATGCTTAAGTTACGTATAAGTCGTTAATTTTCTTCATTTACATACCTTTGGTCCATCCTGCAAAGAGTGTCCGTCATGTGGACATGAAGCACACACGTTTGATTCCACCGTTGAAATAAGCTGCAATGAGAAAAAATATAATCTATCACCCTGATCATTTGCACAGGCAATCAGTGACCGGGCTGAGACCATGGAATCTCCGCACTCGAGAACCCGGTTAATTCACGGACAGCGGCCAAAGCCTCAATTGGAACCTAGGGTCCCGGCAGTGGCGGCTCCGCGTCTCCGACACGACTCCGCACGGTCGAAGTAGAGCCGTCGGCATCAAGAGGGCAGAGTGAAATGCCGCCAGTGTACATAGATCGGTTTACACCTTCGCAGCCGCCCCACCCAGGGTCACCGCGGAGGTAGCGTGCGTGGGGCTCCCGGAGCCTCACCACGGCCCCTGTGAACGCGGCCCTGGCCTGCGATGACGTTCCTCACTCACCACTAATTTCGTCTCCGTGATTAAATTTCTCTCCGCCCGCTCGGTTGCGCCTGTTGTCGCGGCTTCTCTCTTTCTCCGCTCGACAGCGAGGAGCTCTGCAAAAATACCGCCGAGTTGAGATCTTTGTAGGGCTTTTTTTTTTATTACGCGGCTCGGTAAACGTTGGTGTAGGCGAGATGAGCACCGCATTACGGACTTGCAAATAACGCGATTCTATCTCAAGCACACATATACACGGTCTGCAGTGTGTACATTGTGTGCATTGGAGCGGGTTGCGTTTCACGGAGGGAAATATATGATTCTTTATTTTTTTGATCGTATCAGGTGAGCTATATTTTTTTTTTCAGAAGCGACCTGGCCACAGTTGATAGCTCAACTAAGTGGCTCATCATGTGGAAATGTATAGCAGCCAAATACTCTGAAAGCATGTGTTGCAAAATGTGTGGAGAAAACTCGGGAGGGCCGGGAGAAAATTCCACGCGCTCGCATGGAGAGAAACATGCAAACTCCAAAAATACAGGCGTCAGGGTCGGGATCAAACCCACGACCTTCTGTACGCCAGGCGAGGTAGTTAACATCTCACCACTGCGGCACCAAGGCCACATGTCTGCATTTGTGTTCTCTCACACACGGCACACCATCACTCCACTGCTGGATGAGGACCTCCCCCACAACTGTGTGGGTCGTCGGGTTATTTGACCATGCTTTCACCAGGCTGGTCAGTGTGGGCCGTTGAAGCACAGGCGCAGGAGCATAGAAGCACGATGCAACAGTTGATATTCTCGCACCGCCCCCCGCTGTGCACGGAGCCCCGCATCATCTGACTGCACCTGTCATTTGTGCGTGCCGGTGGTCGCCCAGCCAAGCGCTATCCAGGCTCAAACCTGCCTAGCTTCTGAGAACCGATGAGATCCGCTGGATTCTGGGCATTTGACCAAGGTATGTACACTTAACTAAGGGTGACGAGAGTGGCAGTGATAATAACCACTCATCCGGTACAGAATATCTCAGCGCACTGCTTTGTGGGAGAGCTCAACAGTGGGGGGAGGGGGTGGGGGTGGCACGATACCCCCCCCCCCCCCCCCCCCCCGCGTGCGATCGGGAGAGAATTTGGGGCAAAATAAAACAAAGGAAGACTTCTGACTTTGCCGACAAGCGTCAGCTATTTAACCCATGCAGCAGCTCGTGCCGATTACGATATCAGCCCATCGGCTATTTAATGCAGTGAGCACACTGCCAATGTCTACAGTCGTGATTCTAAAAGCCAAAGTGATCTCCTGTTGCTCAAATGAGCGTTGAGGCGGTGCGCATCTTCTGTTCACAGCCCTGAGCCAGTGGTGGAAATTCCACATTCCTATGGCGGCGGGTAAGTCTTTCCACAGGAGAACCACTGTTGACTTTTGCCGTGAAGTGGTATCTATTTTAACGAGCCCAGAGGGATGATGGTCTGGGTGAACCCCCAACCAGGATTTGAACTCATCACCTTTCGATTGCGAGCCGCTCGCTCTAGCGCTGAGCCACCCTGGCCAGGTTAAGTCGCTCGGTCTCTAACGGATTATCGCAAGCTTTGAGAGTGGGACAGAGTGCTCAACGGGAAAACATCTGCATCGACGTCAGAGCCACGTCTATATTAGAGGATCGAGTTTAAATTCGGTCCGAGTGGCACTGCATATCTGTCAGCTTTGATAGATCGGACAGATCTGTCAAACTATCCAGGAGGGCGGTGCCTCAGAGTGGTGTCGGTCGCAGCGCCGTCAGCCCGACATTTCAATTCTCAAAACAACTCAATGTAAACAAACTCAACACACGCCTTCATCCGAGGCCACGGTGTTATTGGCGAGTGCGTTGAGTTGTTTTCATAGTTGCTGCTGGTATGGGTGATTCATCAAAAAACAGAATATAAATTAGCAAAATATTGCGAACTATAACCCCGCATCAAAGGAGGCATTCTAGTGTTTTTTTTTTAAATCCAAATCACCGAAGTCGACCAGTTTCTATAACCTCATGGACGCAGTGCGCATGTCGCGTCACTGCGGCCGTAGCCACGCCCGCGGAGCTGAAATCGGTCCGAAAAAAATCCAACGCGCTACACCACAAAACACGTTCCCAACCCACTGGGCTCCAGAGATGTCCAGCGCAAGCCACGTCGGCTGCCCTCGTGCTGCAGAAATGTCATCACAGTCCCGCTCAGGGTTTGCAGCATTTATTTTCCTCCTATTTTAAGTTCAATCGGCAGCATTGGTTGGACAGTATAAGCGAAAGGTCTCCGGTTTATCGGGCTTCATGGGGGGGGGGGGGGGGGGGCTCTAATTAAGTGCGGATTTAATTGTAGAGGGGGGAAGGTGGGTGTGGATGTCACGAGCGGTCTTTTTTTTTTAAAGAATGCCGATGTCTGCTCGGGATCTCACCTTTAGATGGCACCAGAGGTCAAGCCTTTGAGCAGGACACGAGTGCGGGCGCATAGTCAGCGGGAAGAGTAGCGGCAAAGCCAGGGATTTACACCACCCCACCACCACCACCACCGCCCCTGATAAATAGCCACGGACAAACATCGCACGAGGCTCACTCTGGGGTGACCGCCCCAATTAATTAGCGACGTCCAGAGTGGCCCGTGCTGGCTGCTGGCTCAATAGGTCTTCCCCTGGAGAGGTGTGCAAATTGGCCGCTAATTGCGTGTCCATTAGAGGCTACGGGGCCCTTGACACGGCTGTTTTGGCTCCCCTACTAGGGCCCTTCAGTGGTCGGCGCTTTCAGGGGACGGTTCCTCCCTCTCGTTGTCTCGTGACTCCTCCCCCCCCCCTTCTCTTCAGCACGGCCCGACACCCACAGCCGCCACCACCGCCACCGTCTTCACCGCCTTCACCGCCTTCACCGACACGAATTGTCGATCGTCGTTCCGCCGAAGACGCGGGGGCGCGCGTGTCGCGAGCGCATCGCGACCAAAGCAGCGGCTGCTGCCCGGCGCCGCACCCGTGCACGATTCTCACACTTCCACAGTCTCATTACGAGCGCTGCGCCAAGCGCGCAGAACTGTGAGATTTAATAAGTTGACGCCGAGTGCGTTGTGAGCGTAAGGGTGCGGGGATGCGATTTATTTATTTATTTACTTTCACGTTCGTGGGATTACGAAGCGACGGTTGCTTTTCTTGGCCGTTAAAACGCTGCGACCAATTAGCGTGTACAAGGCAAAGCACTCGAGCGTGCGTAAACATGCACGACACTCCCAAGCATCACACGACAAACGATAAAAACAATTCGTGCCATCGCTGCTCCCGTCGCGTTTCTATTTTACCTGTGCACTTCTCCAACGTTCCAATTACAATTAAAACCTCAACCCAACGAACCAGCTGTGCAAGTTATCCCGTAACTAGCAGTGCATTTTCAAGATTCCCCAAAATTATCCCCACGTGACACAATGTCCCCTGATCTACCATTGTCCCGAATGTTGAGTTAAATTTGACCGGTCCCAAAGAGAAGCATCGCGTTGCGGTTTTGGTACGAACGCATAATTAAACAACGCGGACAATAAATTGACACCGGGATGCCTTCAACGGGCGAATGCAGCGCGAGTCTCAAGACGCCGCACGGAGGACGATACCGGTGTTGTGAGCGCATGGGGACGAAGGGGGATTTGTGAGGGTGGGAACTGTGGAAGCAATGGGACTGGAGGAGAGGGCTTCTTAAGTGAGCGAGGAGACGGGAGGACGGGAAAGACAGATGGAAACGACCACACAGAGAGAGGAGAGGAGGAAGGCCCCTGGACTTTAACAGAGAGAAGCGGCCAGTCAGGCAGATGGGCCCAGGGAGGGAATTCCAGACATTGGGGAGAGAAGAGGAGAAGGAGCAACCTCCCACTGAGCAGATATTGGTGCGAGTTGCATGCGATTTTATGAAGCTGTGTGATTGGGAATGATTAATCACATAATTTAGAACCCTTTGCGAAACCCACTACTGTATGAAGGCCTTGCCAACATGTGTTAGTCAAAAGGGCTGTTTGACCATACTTCACCAAGGACCGGTCCAGATATCGTTTGTCGCCAATATCAGCCATGGCTTGGAATCATCGAACTCAAACCACAAGGCTTCAAGAACATAGCATAATTATTTAACGCGTCAAAACGACCGCGTTATTATACTGCACGACACGGTGCTCAATAACGCGGCGACGTATTTGAGAGATCCCGACTCTCGCTGCGTATCCTCCCAAGTCCCACCGAAGCTGCCGGGATCCCCATTAACCCCACGTTGCACAGGCAGCGGGCAGCGGCCGCCAGTGCGGCTCTGGCCGTGCACAGGAATTTCCAGAGGAGGATGGCAGCTTGCGCACGTGCAACGGCATTCAGTGCACGGAGCGGCGTTAATTGGCCGTAATCGAGTCGTCGCGTGCCGGGTTAATGGTCCACCGAGGGAGGGGCCTCGTAACGAAGTTGAACATCCGGGGGAAAGAAGGGTCCTCCAAGGGCTGCAATCCTCGGGACCTTCATTTTGTGTTTGACGGCTTCAAAGTTGCCACCGCGCCCCCCCCCCCCCCCCCAAAAAAAAAAGAATCAAGCGTGTTGGGAAGCCTCCTCTGGGTTTTGATGATGCACCTTCTCCCCGGCTCCTCGTGGCGCCGTTTCCCTTCCCTATCACTTTCATTATCGCGAGGCCGCGCGCTCTCATTCTGGGGTTCGGCGGCCCTTCCGAGGCGGTGCCATTTCCATCCCGGCCTCTTATCTGATGCATCGATCGTGCGGGCC